>NW_028277075.1:76687500-77937500 GCF_059951505.1 Python bivittatus | reverse complement strand
TGCCATCATGCCAATTGTGACCCCTCCTGAGGATGCTGCTATTTGTGGTGATAAGTACTGGCCCACAGAAGCCATTGGGTACTAGCTCTAGCAGCTTTTTTGTCTCTTTAGTGCCTTTGGCCTTTATACTTCATGCACACCTGGAGTGATTTACACATGGCAAAATGTTCTTTGGTTAAACCTTCCAAATTATAAACGGCGCCTCTGTGCCTCTGTGTCTCTGGAGGAGCTTGCTGCTGGCATCAGAATGGTGAAGGCATCACACCACAAGCTCTACTACATTCTGACATAGCAATGCACATACAAAAGAGGTGGGACTTTTGTCATGATGCTGTGGCACTGCTTTCATCATTTTGTCTTCCTTCCCCCCTTTGCAGCCACCACTGTCTTCGCCCCTTTCTCCAGTGCTATAAATACATTCATTTTTTTTGTAACTCCAGCTCTTTATTGCTTGCATAACAATGGTTGCCATTAACTCTTACATTTCATCCTTTCTCTGTGATATATTTTACTGAGAACAGACTTGACTCCAGATCTGTTAAACTGAGCATCTTTTGTGTAATGTGTAATGGAATCTTATAGCACTTGTCTCAGCTGAGGATATTTTGTCCATTTGCCAAGTAAATTATATATTTATGTTAATTTGGTTCTATAACCCTTTTTTTCTCTTTAATACAATTAGAGGTTGCTGCAGAATCAAACAGATGCCATTGATGACCCATGTGTTCCGGCATTCATTGCTCTATCTATTTTCTTTCTGGCCTTTTCTTATACTGGCTGATATGAGTCATTACTTTTGGAATGCATTGTAACAGGTTTGTCCTTTCTCCCTATCTTAGAACAATTGGTTTGCAAATGACTGAAATCCTTTGCATTTCCTTTATTTGTCCTCCTGGCCTTGCAACAAATTTTTGACCACATCTTGCTCTTCTGAACCATGCAGATTACAGCCTTGCAAACTATTTATCATGAAATTAACCCCCGCTTCCTCTTTCATTTTCTATTGCATGTATCACAACTTGTTAACTTCTAGGCAATGAATTTAAAATGAAAACAAATAGCAAATCTTCCTATAAAGACATGTTAGCTGCTCAAACTAACTTGCAATATTCTTTATATGAGTTACATGAAGATTTAGATTCTCTCCTCTTCTCTTCCACAGTTGTTGAAGAGCTTTTGAGAATATCCATTTTGAAGCCTGGATATTTTCTCATATAAGTCTGAGAGGATTTTCCAAACGTCTTTGGTTTGATCTAAATCCCTTAAATGCACAATAACGGAGTCACCACCAAGCAAATCACCTATCTCTATCATTTGCAATGTCCCTGGCTCTTTGCTTCTATGGGTTTCTCCTATCCAGTACAAAGGTGATTCCTTGAGACTTCAGGAGCACTGAATGACCAGAGGGAGAATTCTGGTCCTTCCAGCTGCTCCACAAGCCAAAACTTCCCTGATTCCATTTCTGAAACTTCTCTGCTTTCTTTTCTATTGTTTCCTTTAGCTGCTCAGGAGACTCACCATTTCTCTACCCTGCAAAAAAAAGCCTCTTTGTACATGTACCTCAGTTATTGGAGCCTGTTACCTTGTAGATCATTGACATGTTTTCTCTCTCTGTGTGAATGTTCCTGAGGGTGAGAATTTAACCTGAGCAAGGATTAGTGAAGCAGATTTTATAATTATAACAGAAAGGAGATCTATTCATACAAAATCTACTAAACAGAAAAGCAAAGCCTAGCACCTAGCTGACTACATCCTACCAGAAGGAGAGTCAAAGAGCACGTTTTCTGTGCAAGGATGCCTGTGAAGAAAGGCAAATGTAAGTGACCTCAAAGTAGCAATCTCGGAGAAAAAACAGGCAGAGTGACAGACAAATGGGATCACAGAACAAATAATTAACTCTCTATGTACATCCTAGTACTCCCTTATGGTCAGTAGGTCATGAGATGCTGAGGAGTCCATGTCACTGAATTCACATCTCCAAAAAACTAAGATCAGGTAGAGTAACCATGTAAAACTCTGATTATACCTTGTTATGATTTTCCATTAGGGAAAGACTATATGGCAATAATGAATTGTACAAATGAAGTTCTGCAGGTATCAAGAAACTGCTAAGACTGCTAAGACTTGGTTCCAGAGAAAAAGACAAACTTTTTCTCTGGAACCAAAATGATGAAAGATTGTAAAGCAAACAGTATAAGAGGAGAGTTTTCCATTTTAATTTCTCTTTTTATTACTTTCTGCATTAGACAGTTGTATTCCATGCTGATTCCATTCACTCAGAGTTCAAGATCTGAAACCTTTGGAAAGAAAAATGAATGAGCTTTGTGTGTTGGTCTGGCCTTGCCCCCCAGTGATCTTGGAATATTGGCAAGAGGGAAGATTGCCCATCTACACAGGACCCATAAAGCTCCCTTCTGATCCCTAGAAACTCAAGCTCTCTCTCTCTCTGTGTACATGTACACATTTATGTGGGTAATTATTCATGTTCACTTTTTTAAAAGATAAAATAAATATGTTCCTTTTTTTTTTTCTGAAAAAACAGCAGAAGCACATTTCATGAAGCCAGTGAAGCAGAATATCAACAGATCTGAAGTCAAGGTACCTATAAAATGATTGCAATGTAGAAGTTGTGGAAGATGTTTTATATGGATTACTAGATGTGGTGGGGATTTTCAATAGAGAGATAACTGAGAAGTTGACATTTCCTATCTTTTTGCCATGGCAGAGAAGTTGTATGCTCAGAAACTGAAGAAGATTAAATGTAAAATTCTCTTTCTGTCAAATTCCTAGGAAGGGTGGGATATATTTTGCCACTTCTACCTGCTTTCTCACTTTCTTCAGCTATTCTACTTCATGATGTCTTGAAGCCATTTGACTGTTCTCACAGGAGGTGCCAGGGAAGGATTTGGTGAACCACACAAAAGCAAACTGGTAAAGGTCAAATAAATCATGAGAATGCAGGATAAAGTTTTGCTTACTTTTTTGGAGGCTATATTTGGAGGGAAATAGGATCTACTTATGTGAATGCACATCTATTAAATGTCTGGGAACTTTTTGATGGCTCTCAAATAAAAACTTGGAGAGAAAAGAAATACCAGTGCTGGAATGAGCCAGCAAGTATACAGTTTAGCATATTAGGAAAAGGAATTTTGACAGAGCTCATACAGGAAATTCCACCCCTTCCCCAGCCATCTATATCTTCAGGCCTATTCAGTATTATTCATTATTTATTTCTGAAATTTTACCACATCATTCTTCAGGGAGCCTACTCCTTCTCATTTTATTTTCACAGCAACTTTGGAAGGTAGATCAGACTGGGAGATAGTGCTGGATCTAAGGAGATTCAGCAAGCTCCATAGCTGGCTGAGGATTTGAATTTGACATTAATCAGGGTTGCTCTGCTATGGAATGAGAACCCCTATGCTGTAGAGAAAGTGATTATCTGAATCAGGAAATCTCTGGAGAATATAGGATGGCTGTATCTTTCCAGGAGATATTGAGGGAATAGGGAATGTTTAGCCTTGGGGAAAGATGACTGGAAGGCTCTTTAAATAGCCCTCTTCAAATATCATATGGACCTGTTCATTATCTTCCCCAAATGTAGGACATAGATTGGGTTTAAATTACAAGAAGGCAAATTCCAGTTAAATATTAGCAAAAGCTTTCTTAGAGTGAGAGCATTCTGATGGTGGGACTGGTTACCTAGAGCAATGGTATGCTTCCTACTGCTGGATATGCTCAACAGAAGCTGGATGGTCATCTTTTGGGAGTGGCTTAATTTCTGCCCTGAGCAGACTGTTGGACTTAGTAGCCTACTTGGCTCATGCCATGATATTTTCTGCTTTTACAAATATGGATATTTGATGGCATAAAAGAAGGGAAGTTGAGGTGCAAAAGTTCATAAACAGTATACAGTGAACTTCTAGGTGCTGTAATGAAACTGAACAATGTGACTGTCTTGAAATTAGTGCTGCACTAAAATGCTTCTTTTGTATTTTAAAACCATTCTAATGAAATCTTTTGGAAAAGAAATTGCTTCTGGTCTTTCAGGGTATCAGCATCAGATTTATCATCGAATGAGCTCTCCTGCAAGTTCAAGCTTCTTTGGTTGAACAATCTTCAGTTCAGTCTTAAGGAAAGAAAATGGAATCCTGGGGTTGGAAGGGACCTTGGAAGTCTTCTAGTCCAATGCCCCCACCTGGGACAGGAATCCTCAGACTATCTCAGACAAATGGCTGTCCAATATTTGCTTGAAAACCTTCAGTAATGGAGCCTCCACAACTCTGGTGGACAGGCTATTCCATTGCTTAACAGCTTTCACTGTTAGGAAATTCCTCCTTATTTTGAGTTTGGATCTCCTTCTGGGAAGCTTCCACTGACTGGTTCTTGTTCTACTCTTAGGAGCTATGGTGAATAAATCCATCCCTTCTTCCCTGTGACAGCACTTTAAGTGTTAGAAAAATGCTATCATGGGTCCCTGTAGCTTTCTCAGATTTAGCTTAAATGTGCTCAATTCCTTTAGCTGTTCTTTATAGGTTTTAGCTTTTAAGCCCCTCACTTTCTCTCTTCTCTGCATTCATCAGCTTTCCCAGTTCACAAACATCCTTCTTGTGTTGTGGTCGGCAGAACTAGACATAGGATTCCAGGTGTGGTCAGACCAACACAGCATAGAGTGGAACTATCAGTTTCCATGCTATACTTCTGTTGATGCAACCCAAAACTGCATTTGTTCTTTTGGCAGCTGTAACACACTGATAGTTTATGCTTGATCTGTGGTTTACCAGGACATCCAGATCCTTCTTACACGTAGTACTGCTGAGCCAGTACAGGTTAAGAATGCCCAGGTTACAGACAACCCATAGTTAAGAATGGATCCTGTTGTAGCAAAATTCGAGTTAAATACACAGTGATTTGAGTTAAACACACAATGGTTTGAGTTCATTACACAATACTACTTACATACAAATTGGATTTAAGGACAGACTTTGGGAACAGAACTTGTTCTTAAACTGGGGACTACCTGTACCACCTATCTGAAACCCAAGCTTCTGATTTGTCACAGAACCCTATACAGTATTTCACATCACTGAATTGCAGTTTGTTAGATCGGACCCAATATTTGTCCCTCAAGTTCCTTCTGAACCTTGAGTCCCTCTTCTAACACTTCAGAAGAGAGGCTCAAGTTTCAAAGGATCCTGATAGATTTGAACGTTGAGCCTTATCCAACAAACTGCAGTTCAATGGCAAGAAATGGTGTGCCGTTTGCAAATTTGATGAGTATCCCTCTAATTCTTTCATCTAAGTCATTTGTGAACATGTCCAAGATCACTGGCCTCATGATAGAACACCAAGATATCCCTCTGGATATCTCCCTCCATGTACAAAACCCAAAACAAAGTGGGATCTCTCTTTCTCATAATCTTATTTGCTCTTTTTGTTGTGTGTGCCCATAGCTCCTGAACTGGGCTCACATGGCTCTTTTTGCTTATGGCTTTCATCCCTTCTGAACAAGATACTCTCAGCATGGACAAAATACTGCAGTAGAAAGTACTTCCATTTAATCCATTAAAATTAGGATCCCACCATCCTGTTTAAACCACAGAAGGGCAGTAATCCAGAAGCCTTTTGTTTAGTGGTTACCTCCAAAGGTGGGAGCTGGATGAAGAAGAAATGTGTAAAGTGATAGAACAATTCCACATTTGCCCACCACTGTTTTTTAACCATGTGGAGAAACCTGGAATACCAGTTCATCTCAACCATAATATCAGAAAACATGTTTATGGGTTTCAGTTGTTTTTGTTTGTGTATTATATATATAATATATAATATTATATATATATATATATTTATCCACACTCAATCGTTACCGATTCTGCAGCGACTGCCTGGACAAGTCCCTGCAGTTTTCAAGGCAAGGTGTTTCGGAAGTGGTTTGCCATTGCCTCCTTCCTAGAGCAGAGCCCAGCTGGCAAGCGCAGGAGGTGGGGTTTCTGTTGCTTCGCGCCTTTTCGGATGTGCGCGGCTTCCGCATTACCAGCAACTTGGTCCCGTCTCCCATGCAAGTGCCGCCAGCATTTTTCCTCCCACCGGGGTGAGAGTACCCATTTATCTACTCACATAAGTTTTTGAGCTGCTGGGTTGGCAGGAGCTGGGGAGGAATCAGGAGCTCACTCTGCTGCGCAGAGCTGGGCTCGAACCACTGAAGTGTTGTCCATTTCTGGGCGGCAACTTTCAGCGTCATTAAGCCACTGCACCACTGCGTGTCTATCATATTTTTTCAAAATGGTTTAAGAGAGAGAGAGAGAGAGAGAGAGAGAGAGAGATTGAGACTGAACCACTGGAAAATTTATATTTCCAAAAAGGATCATGTATAATGCTGTATCTACATTTTCTGAGGGAGCTCATCTGTAATGGGAAACAAAGCACCCTCAAACAAAAATCAGTGCACACATTTTAAAGTTAATTAAATATGGTAGTTCAGTTAATACACTTCCACAATCCTGTTTTGTGCCACTTTGGAATCACCCCTGATCAATCTGACCTCATGATACCTCATGAGTTAGTTTATTTCTGAATCTGCACTCTACTTTGTTTGAAACTGCACAAAGCTGATACTTTCCTTCAATTTTTTTCTCCTAGGCCTTCAATTGTACTCTTGTGTGATGGTATGCCAAGTCTTCTGTGCCACTCTATCTTTTAATAATTGTTGCTTTTATGTGTTTTTAACATTGTGCACTGCCCAGAATCATCTTGAATTTGGTGGCCTTACATATTTAAGAAATTAAATTAAATTAAATTAAATTAAATTAAATTAAATTAAATTAAATTAAATTAAATTAAATTGCTGTCATTCTGTAGACCTGTAGAATGGTCTCTTTTTCCAGTGGTTCGTTCTCACCTCACCGTGCCTTCTACCTCTGGGGCCAAGGTAGCCATTCCTTTCTTGCCTCTCCCCCATTTCACCATAGAGTTTCAGCATCCAGTTATTGCAGCTTGAATCTTCTGGTATGCACACCATTTAGAACATGCAACATGCAACCAGGGTTAGAGGGATTAGGAAAAATGCCTTGTTCCAAAATTGTCATCTCCTATCATATCACCTTTACAATTTACAGGGGCTTTTAAATGCAATAGAGGAATAGTGGCAAGTTCCCTGCAAAGCCTTTAGAAAATGTTAATGCTTTTGTTTATTTTACTTTTTTTCTAACCATCAACATTGCCTCACAGAGCTTACCATCATAGCCACTTCTCAGCATTTTTTTCCCCAAGCCACCAGACAAATGCACATAAATACATTGGGGCATTGGGAAAGGAGAAGATTTCTTGAGTTTAAGACAATGCTTTATTTCTGTTATGGGAAAAAATGCATAGAATGCAGAGATGCTAGAGTCCCCAAGGAGAGATGAGAAGCAGAAAGCTAGGGATTTGGATTGGTCAGAGGAATTTGTGGGCTATGGGGAAGAACAAATTGAATCTCTTTATAGATTGAGAGTTCTTCACCAATCAATTAATTGGCCATGAATCTGCTTACAGTAAAATGTTCTCAGTCATGTTGTGTGAGTTCTTTAGAAGACAGAAACTACTGAGTTCCAGAACTGGTGAGTCAGAACTGGTGAGTCTGATGAGTGCTCCAATTTGCTGGATTTCTTTTTGTGTGGTGTGTGTGAGAGAGGATTTTTGTTCATCCAAGATTGGTGGTACCTCAGAGGACATGGCACTGATCACATTATGTATCTTACACTCTTCTTTTGGTTAGCTGGAGGCTGCACATGGATCAGCTCATGGTGTTTCCTTCGTGTTCCTTAACTTTCAAGGTCAGCAGAACAGAAGACAATCACAGGCTGATTTCACATTGTTTTGTGAAGGACTGGGGAGTAAAAACGCTCTTGATACACTGCCTTTAGAAAAATGTACACTTGTATAGCTTTGGTTCCATATCAGAAAAAGTTAATTGGAATTATTATGAGCTATGGTTAGAGTACTAGTACATAACATTTCCTAACATTTATATAGGATTTTGGAGTGTGCAGAATGGTTATTATATTATATCTGAAATCTTTACTACAGCCCAGTTAGGTAGTCCAATTGATGCAGAAGGTCTGTGTGCCATTAAATTTTCTTGCTGGCAACAAGAGTTGTATAAGAACTCTTGGGTCTTAGAAAAATATATTTCTGGAGATATACAGAAATGTACAAAAATAAGGGATAGACAGTGCAGGCAAACTATAAATTGAGAAGGAGGAAGTGTGATAAAATCCCATATTGGAACTTGGGTTGAGCAAGGAGTAGACAACAAGGGGAGAGAATAAGGGGAATAAAATTTACCTAGCCAACAGTTGATACTAAAGAAGAGACAAAACTCATTAAACTGGGGCAATGTGGTGTTCTTCCTGGGGCAACTTGAGTTATTGTTAAAATTAGGAGTAAAAGAAAACAAAGAAAGAGAGAATGATCTGAAAAAGCCAGCTGGCTACTTCATCTTCAGAAAAAAGCTATCTATGTGAGTGTGAAAGAGGGAAAAAGAAAGAATGAGAGAAAGGTTTTCTTTTGATCTAAGAGATGATGATAAATTCACCAAACATAATTGTAGTTTTAGTACTGCTAAAAATGTTGGCTGTTATAATTATTGTCTGGTCTAGCTGGTGTATAATCAATCAATCAATCAATCAATCAATCAATTATAAATTTAGAACAATCCATTTTTTTCCAAGTGGAGTACAGATAAATTAAAAATCCAAAATTTCACCATTGAGTTCTATAAAATTATGGTTAATGTATAAAAAGGCAATGAGGAAAAGTTTTTCTTCCGCTCTTCTATTCAGTATCATCCAGTGATACTGGATGATACTGAATAGTGAAGCTCAGTAGAACATTCAAAACATAAAAAGAAGGACTTCTTCATAGTGTCCCAGGCTATACTCTGGATTTCAGGGAAGACCAGATAACATTCATGAAGGGTATGGCTAACCAGAGTGGTGGTTATCTGGTGTCTCCAACGTCTAAGGGGAGAGTCTTCAGATGTGTATTTCTAGGAGGCCTGAGGTTGGTACTGCCTGTTTGTGGGCTTCCTACAAACATCTGATGGGAAATGGACTGCTGACCCAAATAGACTGTAATCTGCAAACTTCTTATGTTATTCATCTGTTAAGAAAGTCAAGGGAGCCAGCATTATAGAAGTTTGCACAGGAGTCAGAGGCCTTGTGGTCTATCAGAGTGAGGAGTCTCACAGATTCCAAATATTTTGCACTCCCAATTCTTGTGCATGAGTTCCCATCTGTCACTTGATCATGGTTCACAGCTGAAAACTTATTAAATGCATGAGGGCTGGAGGGACACAAAGGAAAACTCTGCACTACCCAAGATTTCTCCCTAATGTTTAATAGAATTTGAATGGAAAGATCCACATATGCACTAAAGAGAGTGGCTGAAAAAGCACTGTTAGGCCAGTGATGTTGGACTGATCAGTCCTGAAGCTGGAGAGCATCATACAAGTTTGGGGATGAGTAAAAATTACAGCTTGGTTTACTACAATCACCTTTACTATGTGTGAACATTTTACACAAATGATGTCCCTGTGGTAGGATTATGTACTGGACAAACCCATTTTGTTTGCCACCTCAAGTGTCTCAGGGATATCAATCCTTGGAGGGGACTGCTGATAGCCAGCAGCAAGGGCTTGATGCTGTTAATGTGGCAGGAGTTTGGATGCCAAGCAAATGGGGAAGAATCCTGAAACATCATCCTGCCTCTCCAACATAATGACATCCAGCAAGGAATGAGAGAAGAGAATTGGGACACTTTGGGATGGTGCACAGAAAGCAGAATTAAGCTATCCATACCTGGAATTTGGTAACCACTTTGCTGACTAAATTTTATTAAAAGGCATACGCTTTCATGAAAAAGTGCTACCAGACTTCTAATTTTTTGCCACCATAGACTAACACAGCTCTCCTCTTATGCTATCCATATCTGTGATGTATGTCTATGTTTTCCCGCCCTCCCATAATTATTTCATTTTTCATCCCTGCCCTAGGCTGATTTTCAACAATGGCTAATGGAGTTTTATTAGCATTTTGGAATGGGATGGGCAAACTGCTGGCCCATCAAGGCACAAGTTCATTGGTGTCTGCAACAAGCTACCATGACACTGAATAACAACACACTCACAGCGATGCGAATCATAATGTAAACGTACTTGCTTCCTGACATTTGGCACCTGCGCATAAATCCCAGCACTGGCAGAATGATGTCATCATATTCATTTTGTCATTTGTCCCCACACACATGGTCCACTGAGGTTCTGCAGGTAGATCATAATGTAATACTTTTCTCTCTATACATAATTTTGTGAGATTTTAGCATTCCTGTTGAAATCTCACAAGACTGTTGTGCTGCCATTTGAAATCTCATGAGATGCTCACCGTTTTCCATGTGTGCTTATTTTATTCTCTCCTTTATGTAATTGCGGAATCCCACAGTTGCAGGGTCTCATTAACTGTAGGGGTTCTATGGACCATAATGCCTATTGGTGTTATATAACCAGCCCATGACTTAAACTGAGATCCACAAAAGCTTTTTAATGACAATGACGTACTCTGTCTAAAGAAGTTTAGGAATCAATATTATAGGGAAAAATAAAAAGGAAGAATTGGAAATCAAAGGGAACTTTCCAACCAATGTGGGATTTACATGTGAATTAGTAACCAGCAGAAGAAAATCATGAGAAAATCATGAGAAAAATTGGAGAACTTAAGCTTTAGACCTTCTGCTCTCGAAGCCTGCCTTCCACTTGGGAGCTTCACAAAGTCTGAAGCAGACCTTTCTTCCATATCACATGCCAAGGACTGGATAGGTCCATTAAAGATAAATGTTTCGGTTATTTTGACTGGCCCGTACTAAATATCCATTACTGAAAAGCTTCATATCCCATTACAGATTCCCAGAATCATTTTGTCGCCCTGCGTCACTGCAGTTTCTTAACATCAACTGTACTAATAGCTATAGTCTGTACCCTGGTACAGCAGCTGCTAAAAGTTAGTGCTGCTTGCATTGCGTTCTCATTGCCTTATAACCTTATTAACTGGGCAACCAGGTTGAGATGGCTGCAGGGAACAGAGCCCTGGGAGACCTCTATAACATTCCATGGAGGAAAAACATCTCTAGAATCCCATTCTACTCCCTATGACATATCTGCATACTTCCCTTCCTTCTCTCCCCAGCAGTGCCACCCCACCCTCAGGACCTGGCTATATCCCCAGACCACAGCAGGGTTGGCAGCTGCTTGGCAGCTTGAGAGGTGAATCCAATCCGGCATGACTTTGATACACTTTTGTCTACGTCTACATTATTTCCCGAACACATAGCAGAGTCCAGAATCCCAAGCTGTTGCAATGCAGGGATAATGTTTTCCTGTCTGGGAAATGCTAATGTTAAATGGAGACTAGAATGCAATCATTTTAATGTCCAGAAAATAATTCCTTAAAAGAAGATTATTTTTTTAAATAATATTTTTATTAGTTTTACATAGTTAAAAGCTAATGCAGAATTAGAAAAGATATACAAACAAAAAAGAAGTAGAAAGAGAACACGAGAAAGAAAAAGAAAAAGAAAAGACATATCAAAAAGTGGCTCCCCCCTCCCTCCAAACAAGTATAAGCATTTATAATAACTTAACACCTTCTCTAATATAAAAGAAGATTCTTTCACCATGTTGGGAATAAGATATCCTTTCCTAACCTGGTGTCTTCCAGATGTATTGGACTGTGGAAGTTGCAATTTTATACATCTGGGGCACAGCAATTGAGGAAGGCTGGTAAACATTTCCTAAAGCGGGGTGGGGAACATTTTTGGCCAAGAGCTTCACATAACAGTTCAGAGGGCTAAGGCCTACAACGCTATGGAACGCTAGTAGTCTGCGAGACCAAGCTTGAGAACTATTGCTCTGCAACATTAACATTTACTTTTCATATAAACAACAGACTCAAAGATTAGCTTAGCTTCAGGCAAGTACATGCTCTACAAGTATGAAATATGAAGCAGGGATGTGTCCAGGGTGCATAGCTATGATGCAGGCAAATGGCTTTGGCTATGTGTCCAATACATCAATTAGGCACATACTAATTAAGAGGGTTCAGATAATCCTCTCTTCTCTAGGCTTTAGGCTTTTACACACACACACACACACACACAATACGGAGATAGCCAAACAGTGGAGACAAGTGTGCTGAGCTACCTTACAAGCCTCACCTAAGATAATGTTTGTGAAAAGGTTAACACAGATTTAAAGAATAGGAAACTGTCAGACCAAGAGAGTTACAATCTGACTAGAGAATCATGCTATTCCTGAAGCTGTTTGCCCTTGTCCTTGGAAAGAGCAGAAAGTCTGCAGAGTTGTAAGGACTCTAAACTTCAAACATGTTTGTATTGGAAAATGTGCTAAAGGTATCTCTTAACTTGCTAGGAACACTTCCCCACTCCACCCCAGTTTTGCCAGGCCTTTTCACATAAAAAGCACATCAGCCTGAGGATATCCAGTGCTAGTACATGTTAACTCAGACATGCTTGAACTGTAAACCCAGAAAGCAAATTGGAACTTCTGCCTTCAAGGCAGTGTCCCTCAAGATTACAGATTCTGGGGAAAGACAACAGAGAATAGTTATTCCATCACTTTCTGCCCCAGAGAGCTTACAGAGACATCTGTGTGGTAGCTGCTGGGTGAGATGGGTCCTGCATACAGCTTCTTTGGTTAACCACTGTCTGTGGTTCCAAAGAAGACAAAGGTAGACATTCTCACTTAGTATAATTGACAAATGCATATTTCACTGTTAGACTGAATCCCACACCAAGTGACTTATATGATAGAGTTATCTGAAGTACTTCAAATATATTTTTCAAGGCTATGCCTTCAAAAAGCCATGTGCAAACAAGAATATGGCAAGATACAAGCTGAAACAGCCATGGTGGTAACTTTACACAGTGCTCTGTACAGTTGCTTTGAACATATATAAACCAATTATAAATTCAGCTGGTCATTAAAGCAAGGCCTTTAATGCTTGCTTAAATGCTGGCACAGATGAAGCTAAACAGGGACTTAGCTGCCTGCTTTGCCACTGGGTTGGTTGCTGAACTAAGGATGGTTTCTTGGTGGTAAGTATGGCCAAAAAGTGGTGGCAGGTGTTGAAAGAATTGGGGTCCCCCTCACCTCTTCCCACATGCAGAACCTTCTCTTTCATCCTTCCTCCATTTTAGACATGCACAGCCTTTCTCTATCCCTCCCTCTCTCTGCAGAGAAGTTAAAGGTAGCCCTGGCAGAGAAGGAGTCCCCTGTTTGGTATTTCTTCTCTTGATGCCTCTAATGATCAATCTCTTAAAAATTATAATTACAACAGTAAAAATGGATATAAAGTGAAAAAACTAAAAGAATAAAAAGAAAAAGTAGAAGGTGTAGAAAAAAAGGAAAAAGAGAAATAGAAATAGAAAAGAAATTAAAAATAAGAATGTAGTAAAGAAAAAGAAAAGAAATATATAAAGAAGTGACTTCCCATCTTCATCACAAGTCTCAACAGTTTTAGTAACTTATCGCCTTCTCTTAAAATACAACAAATGATCTCTTCTTCCCATATCCCATCTCCTGTCTATAAACAAATCCTTAAAGCCTCGTCACTTCAGCCCTGGTGTCAGCAAAAGTCCATTAAGGTTACCAGAGAGAACAACATATCTATTTTAGCCTTGATCAAATAAATCAACTTTATATTCCTTTCTTTTACTTCTAACAATCTTGATCTTTAGTCCCTTCAAATAATGTCCTAGAGCTTGATTTCTTTTCATTTTTTTCTTTTGTCCCTTCTCACAAAATTCTTCAAAACGTTAACAAGCCTCTTTTGTAAATCCAATATAGGGAAATTATCCAGGTCACTCTCTTGGTTTGTGGTTTGTATATCCTTTTTAATTATTAAGACATCAGCCAGTTTCTTTTGAATGTCCAGCATAAATAACTTTTTCCATGCCATTCTTGTAGCCTGTCATTTTTAAATCCACTTTCAACTCAGTCTTGATCTTGTCAGGTAGAACTTGTTCCTCTTCCATAACATCTTTTAGACACAGTCTATCTACGAGGCAGCCACTTTTAAAATTAACTTCTGGGTCCATTGTTCAAAAATATTGTTCAATATGTTCAATGTTAAAATATTTTGCTTCATTCTGTAATTGTAAGTAGAGTTTGAGTGTTCTTCTCCTTTAATTGTAATCTTTAGTTCTTTCTAGTTCTCTCTAGTGTTGAATTTTTAAAGCCTTATTATTATTTTTAATTCAAAACGAAAGCATTTTCCCACAGGAAGGATTCTTTATAATTAATTCCAAACTCTTATTTCAAATTTATCTGGACCTTTAGTCCATTTGTAACTTTCTAAAATTAAAGTTTTAATCACACTTTTGCTGTTTATTCCCCCCCCCCATTTTTTAAAAGCTCTTAAACTTGTAGTAAGAACTTCTTTTGCTAAGGATTGAAGGAAACTCACCTGTGCTGTAAAACTTGTAGATCCAAAAGTTCCTAATAGCTGAAAAGCAGTTAACAAGCAATTTCCAAAAGTGATTAGAAAGGAAGTATGCAAACTTAGTGACTTCTGGGGAAGAAATGGTGGACTGCAGATGTCTCTGTGAAAAGCGGAGCTGACAGCCACAGCAGAATGAAGAGCCAGCTAGTAGACTGGCTCTTCAATAATTCCTCTGGACAAGGACAGGACTTGAAATTGCCCACAAGTACTCCAGACAGTTGCTCCTCATGAGGAGACAGCAAGACAGTGGTCTCTGGTGGGTTTAGAGCTCTGGGAGACAAGGGAATAGCTAACTTGCTTAAACCACAGTTGGTACTTTTGAAAGGATACTAAGTTCACATACTTCCTCTAATGATTAATCTCATAAAAGATGCAAAGGGTTTAGAACTGTGTCAACAATGCTGTTAGACGCATGCATTTCTCCTTTGGCCAGAGCATCATACAGAGATCTAGACATGCTCTTTTTCCCAGCCCACCTCAATGGACATGTTGCTAAATGTGCTGAGGTCCCCTTCTCACCTGCTCTCTCTTCGGTCCACCTTCTTTCCAACATTGGGAGGGGGGAGATATATGATTTAAATGTGGAGTATGATGTGCAGGTTACTTTCCCTGTGCAACTTCCTCTACACCACATTAATATTCCCTCCCACCAGCCTGCCAAATTCATTTTGAACACTGGAAAATGTGATTTCTGTGAGAAAAATGGTACATTGAGAGTATTTTGATATATGTATTTTTTGGCTGCATATGCTAAAATAATGTAATTGGCTTTAAATGCTAATAGTTAAGTAGGAATGTGAATGAATATCTTTGAATGTAAATATCAGTTGCTTTACCTCACACACCAACTCAGCTGGTCTTTAACTACAATATTTGATGGCACTGAAATAGGATACCAGATTCCCAAAAGCTGTGTGTGCATGAACCAAGTCTTCATGTATATAGTAAACAGGAAAGTGGACAGCTCCTTGCAGAAAAGGCCTAATGTAATGTTTTATTTATGATTCAGTGAAGGTTCATAATCAAGGGGCACAATGCATAATACATATGTAAAATGTCCCATGCTGTCTAATGTATCTGCTCAAAAGAATTAAGAAACAGAAGACCTGAAATGCCTCTGCTGGTGAATCACTGCCATTTAAAGTAGACAGCTCTAAGCTAAAAGACCAAATACATTGACTTGCACATAGCAAATTTCTATATTCACTCTTCATAATAACTCTTGGCAAAGCTCTCAGTTTCATGGCACCCCAAATTATATTTAAAACCAGCTTCCTCAAAGGAAAGGCTGGTAGTGTTTTTCTCAGAAAGAATTGGGAAGAAGGTCCTTGAAATATGCATTTGAGGCTCTCGTTAGTCTTCCCAAGCTTGTGTCCTGACAAGTGGCAAAAAGCTACAATTCTCTGCTTGCATTTTCATCTCGTTTCCGATTTCCAGCCAATAGCATCTGGTCCATCACATTCTCCCTGTGGATGTATTAGCCAAACAATACAAAAACAAAAGAGCCAAGTCTGGTGTGTCACAGGGTGAGGGCAGTTGTGGTGGAGGGACAAGGAGAGAGGATGGGTGATTAGAAAGCAGTGAGAATAAATTTTGCCCAACACTGGAAAAAAGATATTACAACAACAACAACATGATTGGGAACATGAACTTGGAGAATATGCAGCAATATGCAGCAATGGCAAAAGTAACAGTACATATTCACAGAAGTTTAACCAAATTTAAACAAGAATGGTTCCCATACATACAATACATTATATGTATGCAGCATGGCAAATATGATCACTTACAGTCTGGCTTCTAAGGGGGCCTAAATGTCTACAAATACCATAAACCAGCAGATGTATAAAAAAGTGGAAGTCAGAATGCTGACATCCTAAATTGTATTTATTGATAGACTATTTCTTCTTCCTTCCTTTATTTCCAGTAGTCTAAGTTATCTAAACAGTAGAGTGTCAGTCTTCAATTAACAATGTATTAATATCATTGTATCAAACAATATAATGTATTAAGATTTACAAAAACATAATAATAAAAAAAGGGGGGGGGGAGTGAAAGTTCTCATTGTTATTTGGCAGCCAGGGGAGTGAATTTCTTATAGACTGTATGTCTCCAGCAAATTTGGAATCCAACAGGGAGAGCATAGCACCAACTTTGTACGTTCACTGTGAGAATTGTTCATAACAGATTATTATGCTTTTTTACAACCATGTAAGGGCTCCCTCCCCCATTCCCACCTGGCACAGTTTTTCATGTAAGGGATGGTAGAAACCATCAAATTTGTTATTCTTTTACTATCCTACCTAAATCCTATAATCCACAACCTTGTAACATAAACAGCTTTGGACCATAGAAAGGAATTCCGTAGAGTCCAATTTGGGCACATCCTTCACATTTCTGTTGCCTTTAAACGGTTCTTGCTCAAAGGATTTATGCCAAAATGAAGTGATGATTTTTGGGGTCCCAATTTTTGACAGCCCAAAGGAAAAAGCAGGTGGTAATGCCAAGGACAAATAAAGGTTTTTTTTTCAGTTTTCAAAAATATTTCTACTCCAACTTTCTTGTAAAAAATTCAGGGATCCTTCCAAGAGGAAATTTCTACAAAACTCAGTGGCAATAAATGGATGCAGCAGGTTAACGTCTATAATAAACAGAAACAATGGTTGAAACATGGTGACCAGATTTGGCATGACAAGGGTCTTAGGGATCGTGGCCTCTTAGTGGCCTTTTAGTAGTGAATGGTTTGTACATCACAAGCTGAGTGGAAATGACAGCTGATGGTTGTCAGGATGTAATATGATTTTGGATGTTTTGTTTTGTTTTTTAGAAATTCCCACTGACTGTAAAGAAAGCAACCAACCGAATAAATAAGAGGATTTCTAGCAACTGTTACTTCTCACCAGTCTTCATTTGAGAGGTCTGCTTTCAGGCCCAGTAGCGTCTCGTGTCACAGGCTTGGAGTCTGAAATACTTGTTTCTTGTTCTGCTGCCATCAGATCTCTAGAGCAGTGTTGTCCAAACTTGGCCACTTTAAGATGAGTGGACTTCAACTCCCAGAATTCCCCAGCCAGCATGACTGGCTGGGGAATTCTGGGAGTTGAAGTCCACTCATCTTAAAGTGGCCAAGTTTGGACAACACTGCTCTAGAGCTTATCACAAAAAGCATCCCTTCTGATGTAATGAGTAACGGCAGAAGAAAACAGACTGCTCCATGAGCCTGAGAGAGTTTGAGCACCGTTTGCATCCCTCAACTGATCACTGCCAGGACAGACTGAAGAGAAATTAAGTAAGTATTTCTCAAGCCAGATTACATTTGTAAACCAAAGTAAAGGGCAGGAGAGAACAGGTAACCTTTTCCCAAGCACTGCCTTATTAAAAAGACACAAAGAGGAAAGCAGGCAACAAAACAGGTCACAGCAGAACTTGTAAGAACAAACCTGGCTTTCCCCTGTATCACAAACAATTTATATACTGGAGATATGGGCCAGAAGAGAGAGCATTTTCTGCTCATTGAAAGTGCCTTTTGTAGTAAAAGATGGGCATCTATATTTAAGTGGTACAGCACAACCAGATGACACACCTTTGTTCTCCAACCTGATGTTATTCAGCTCTGGTGGACTTCAACCTTCAGAATTCATAACAATTATAGGAATTACAAGAATCCAATGAAGTCTACAACTACCATATCTGGGCTGCAAAAGTTCTGACAGCCATTGGATGGCAGCAAAGAGATACAAATAACAAACTCTGCTGCTACCTAGTGGTCATCGTGATCTTTGCAGCTCACATACATTAGCCCTAATACAGTCTGGTTAGAAGGCAACAGCTTGGAGAAGGCTGTGGAAAATGATGTTCAGGCTATTTGGCAATCAGCCTTGAGAATCCAAGAATTAGAAATGACTTGAGGTTCCATGCAGCTGAAACAATTGTTTCCAGGAAACTAGGCCAATCTTAGCCTCCTGTAGACACATTATTTATGTAAGGGGGTGGTGGGTAGAAAATGATGTGGAATTGCATCTGCAGCTTTGCTTAGACAACATGTCACTTTTTCCAGCAATAGCTTCACTGTCCATAAATTTGCACTGATATCTGAGATGGGGAAATTGTCTTGAATAGATGTCTCCATGTGAAGATTTCCTGCATCCCCGAGCGGACGGGGGGGAAGAGTATGACAGTTTTAAATGTAGCCTTTTCTGAGAAAGGGGTGCTCTGATCCAGACACTTCACCTGACAAAACAAAAATAGAAATAAAAGCAAAGCAAATCTTTAACATCATATAATAGTTGCTGAACTTCTATCTGGTAAGTCGCTGCCTTCCTTTGGCTCCAAAATCTTTCAGCTACTCCATCTCTTAAAAGGTTAACTAGAAAGAATGGAGATTGGACTCAAATAAGATGAGAAAGGCCGAATTTTAAATATCTAGCATACCCCAGATTGTCAGTTTTTTCTCCATCAATTTTACAGTTATCTCATCTTAAATGCATTCTGCCCTATTTTTCTGCATCAGTTTGCAATTTTAAGATGTCATATACATTTTCTTGACTTAGATTATAAGCATTTTTGTATGCAATTTTTAACTGTATGAATCTCCCCTCCCCTCTCCTTCCTTCTTCTGAAAGTTGCCTTGCAATGTTCCAAGAAGTGCAAATCATTGTGTTCCAATTTGCACTCTTTTTATTCAATAATTGTTTCTTTTTAGTACAATTGGGCTCCTTTGGGGAATTCAGCTTTTAATTGAATACGGACTGCCTTGAACTCCTTTCCCTACTTTAAAATTGTTCGCAATCCCTGTAAATTACTGCTCCCTTCCTGCAACATTATGAAAGGGCATAGTACGGACATTATTAGAATTAAGGCAAGATAAAGCACCTCCGCCTACTTTTTATGTGAATCTTCAGCACAGAAATATACACTGTTGGTTTTTTGTTTGTCACAGAGGGATCAAGATCACCCAACATTCCCCCCCACCCCCACCCCCACCCATGGGTTGCATTTTAGCACTATTCCCCTTCATTAAAGTAAATATGATTACATTTCATGGTAGTTGTTGCTGTTGCTGTTGTTGTTGCTGTTTTTGCAAAAGCGGATGAAGGGAAAGCCACACACTGAGATAATTCCCATGTCCCCAAATCCAAGCCACATCACCATTTCTACCACCGATGAGCCCTCTGGTTATCCTTTGAAAGGAGAGAAGTATACCAGTTTGATCTGCTGGATAGAACATGACCAATGACTCATAACCATCCAAGGGAAGTTAGCTCTGGATTCTGTACACCCCTAACAGCTGAACAAGCAGGGATACTGTGAAGCCACTGTATTTGGCACATGGGAGAGCATTTTAAGATGCCCTCACCAGATGAAGTGTTTTCCTTCTGGGAGGAGGTACGAAGAGAGCTGCTTATTTTCTGGCAGGAGACACAGAAGAAACAGCCACTGAACAGGGCTCCTGCCCTCCACCCACCAAGAGAGATGTCAACACTGGTTATCTAAGCAGCACATTCTTTTCCACAACAGCAGAGAAAGCAATGGATTGTCTTCTTAAAAAGCGACGTGGAGGCCACAAAAGATGCATTGTTTCCAAATGAATTGATTGAGGGAGGAGCTGGGTGGTTTAGAGGTAGGGGGCTGAATTTATGCCATCATTTTGTCTAATTACTCCTGATGTTTTCAGTGTTGTCATGTGGCTTACTACAAAGGCAACTGCCAGCTTATGTCCCTGAAAGCAGACTAAACTGTTATGCTTACAAGGCCATGAGGTTTGGCTTTGTTTTGTCCTTGTTCCCCCGCCCGCCTGTCTTTGTGTCTTCCAAAGTACACATAGCAAATGATTCCACAAGGCTCTCAAGCAGCTCGGGACCAGCAATATGGCCTCTCCTCACACAGGCAGTCTAGAAGCTGGAATGTTCGGGTAGGGTGCTTGATTGGGAGGGCAAGTTTGCAGAAATGCAGAATTTAGCAAATAATCCTCACCTGAAATAATTTCAGTCTGGCTGGTGTGGGTCTTCCGGGCTGTGTGGCCGTGTTCTGGAAGTTTTGGTTCCTAACGTTTCGCCAGCACCTGTGACCAGCATCTTCCGAGTGCAGGAGCACAGACAGGAGCAATTCTCTCTGTGCCCAGGGTGATGTGACCCTTTTGTCTCTATTGTCTCTATATAGATATTGTCTCTATAAATACCCACAAAAGGGTCACATCACCCTGGGCACAGAGAGAACTACTCCTGTCTGTGCTCCTGCTCTCTGAAGATGCCGGTCACAGGTGCTGACGAAACGTTAGGAACCAAAACTTCCAGAACACGGCCACACAGCCCGGAAGACCCACACCAGCCATCGTATGCTGGCCGTGAAAGCCTTCGACAATACAATTTCAGTCTGACTCACAGATTTCCATATTTAAACTCCATTTTTTAAGTGGGTAAAAAAAATCTACACGTTAGTTGCAATTCGGCTAGGAGGTCTAAGAAATCATATCAAAAAGTCTTCCTTGGGACTCATGAAGCAGAGTACTAAGTCCCTCTTTGGCCTCAAATCTATACAAAGCTTTGGAGAATGCATCTAAGGTACAATGTTATACCAAGACTTCACAACTGAGAGGTTGTAAGTTTCAGTGGAAGTCCGCTAGGGTGGCAGAAACCAGATGTGTTGTTACTGCAAGAAACCTGCCAGATAGACTCTGCCAGTGGAATGTGCTGTTGCAGAATTGTTTTGCTGGTGCAGAAAAATGGATGAGAGATCAAAGCCAGCAAAGGGCATGGATAGGATGGAAGAACCCAGAGGAAAGGCATTATTCAGCCTTATACTGCTCCCGGACATGGCCATACCAAAGTTGATAACATAGTTTCACATGAACTTGATGCAATACACTAATTATGTTTGGAGGAAGGAAAATAGCTTCCGCCGCTGATGGAGAGTCTGCCCACATCACCAAGACAGAGCATAGGACAAGGTGTAATTCAGATCCCAATCATATATACCTTTCCGATAGATGTCTGGAGAAAGGGCAAATAGTGACACATGGATGGTGACATCATCACAGAAAAGACATGACTTACATACTTGCATAAGATGTCATTACATCATCACATCATTTACACAATGTTGTCATCTTGCACAGGTCATCATCACAGTTTATTACAGATGCATATGACTTTTTACCAGTCAAGAAGGTAATTCAAATAATAGGCCACATGCGTATGTCCCTTGTGTTGGGAATACTCAGAATTGGAAGCAGGAACTCTGACGAAGGGAAAGAGGAAGGAAGAACACTTTGCGCACACACCCAATCTCTACAACACCTGTAGGGATTTGAGGACACTGCTCACACTAATGATAGCAGAGAAATTCAATTAGTTTGTCTTTAAATGCAACATCTGATTTCACTTTTTTGAACCTACACATGAAATGAAACTTAATTATCATTTGAAATTCACAGCTCTCCACATTTTGCAGTGCAGTTCACCATTTTTTAAAAACATAGATTATGAAAGTCTTGTACAAAATGCATTTATTCATGAAAATAATATTGCATTAGACAAAATTGTTTACAAAAACTAATATGCTAGATAAAATTGCAAAGGAAGATACATAAACGTGCACAAAAATGCATATACGTTAGTGCAAACTTTTAATTTAAAAAGTCTGACAAATCTAACTTGACATTTGTGCGAAAATGAAAAACGAATCATGGATTTTTGCATCCCTAGCTCCTTCTTTTCCACTTAAAAGCATCCAGCACCAAATAACTAGTCACGATAGGGGGCAAAGGAGAAGGAAAGACATTTTACTACAAAGGATGTGCAACTCAGTAGAAATATGTTATACAAAGGATTGTGTTTTTTTAAAGAATCTATAAAAAGATCCATTAACGGTAAAAAATAAAGACCCTCTTGAGTTGAACTCAGTTCCTGGTGACTATGTAAAGACATCCCTGTATTTTTTCTTGGACATGATACAGAAGTGATTGGCCATTGTTACCTCCTGGGATGAGTTTTGACTTTCCAATCTAGTCTAATCCCTGGGGTTACCTGGTGATCTCCTGTCAAAGTATTAATCAGGTCTGCATAACTTTTTAAGATTAGCCAAGGTTAGCTAGGTACTGCCACCTGTGAAGGGCTCCATCAACAAATTACTTTAAAAGACACACAGGTTTCTCCATCCTATTTTTAATTTAAATTTTCCCAGGGTAGAGGTGTGGTTGTGGTTCATTAGTGGCTGGCAGAGGAGGTTAAACCCCTGCCCAGGGGGATTTGAGCCAACCATTGTGCGAGGATTGGGGACATTTTGTTTGAAGAGCTGGGGCCCCATCTGGTCCTCTGTATTCCTGGTCTACTGGGGGCATTCCAGGGATAAAGCGTCCTGCATAGTTTGGATTCCTCTGCAGTCCCTTGGCTCCTGAGCATCATTCCTGCTTCTCCTTCTGACTAGAGTGGGCTAGTAAAGTTCCTAGAGATCCCATTGGTATTTCTTACTTTTGTCCTCCTGGATCTGGATTTGTCTTCTTTTGAAAGCAGGGTATGGTAGTTATTATCCTGACATAAAGGCAGGATGTTTCCAAGGGTATTTTCAGTATATGATTACTCTGCCTAGGTTGAATTTCACTTTCATTCCTTAAAGGAGGGGCAGGCAACCTCCCCTGGCAGCCAAATGCCACTCTTTAGTGGGAGGATTATTTTCATTAACTGGGGGCTTCAGGAAGAAGAAGGATGGTGACATCACAATGGCATTTGAATGGGCAACTCTATTTTTTTTTTCCAAACCTTTAAACAATTTTGCAGGTTTCCCCTCTCCTCTCTGCTTTCAGCTGTTTTATGTGCACTAACCCTATAGGAAGCACAACTTATTTATTTAAACTTTCCACTGGGAAATGGTGAGAAATCACACCACCAATTTTCCATGATTTTCCACTGTGTTTCAATAGTGCAGTACAATCACAAATATGGAAATACACGTGAGCTTTGTGTTGTCTGTCAGAGTTTTAAAATAAGAAAAAATTGACTGTCAGAATCCTAATTTGAAATCCAGCTATCCAGATTTCAATTCCAAATATGAATAAAAGCATTTTTCTCCTTCCCAGTTTAATCTTCCATCCTGGGCCTAAATAGCCACAACAAAGCATTTTTTTTACCTCCAATATCCCTCCCCCCCTCCATGTTTTCTCAGTTTAAAATTCTTTATATTATGAGAAGCCCTTGACATGTGATCAAGAATGAATGATTTGGTAACCTTTGAAGGTATCTCAATGACACAAGGGATTCGTCCATATGCACCAAACAGTGATTGTTTCCATTCCTATTGAGATTGAAATGCCAATTTTAGCGAGCATACAGTTATTTTAGAATTTGCATCACTGTTCAACGCATGCAGATTTATTTGTGAGAGGATATTTGTATTTGGGGCTGAAAATACAGAAGGTAGAATCCCTAGCCTGAGATCAGGGATGAGTGTGGGTCACCCTAAATCTGATCCATGTCAGCATTGCATTACTCAGTGTTCTGTTATATCAACGTTTCTGTGAAAGCCTTTTAAAACAGACAAAAATCTATGTGTTGTCCATTGTATGCAACACTCCCTAACAAGGAGAGTTTTTTTTTTCTATGCAACTTTGCCCAGTATAAATAGTTTTTAACTTAACTGTTCTATACACTATTAGATAAATTTTCTATAATGTATACTGTTGTCAAAATCCAATTATCCATAATATATACATTTGTTGTACACAGAAGACTTCTGAAGCCCAATGCAGTGGTTGATTTTGTTTTATATATGTATGTGTGTGTTTGTGTATACACGATTTAAAGAAAGAATGTAACCAGAAGCAGAAAACATGTAAAAAGAATGAAAGGGTAGAATACAAACAATAGAATACGGATGTAAACAAGGGATCTAAACTTTCATAACAATTACAGTGTTACAATATATTATTAATTACTTATAAAATTATAAGATATATCATTTTGGAAGAAAGAACTGAAAATCCCTATTTAGGGAAAAACTAAAAATATCTAGTTAAGCCAATCGAAAACACTAACTAAAACTGTAAACTTGAATCATTTCTAAAGATCTAATTCTCTGTGAAGTTGAGATATAGACTCTATATGTAGAAAAACCCAACTTTTGGGTGGTGTACAAATCCAGGTATTAAATTTTAGTCAAGGTTGATCCGACATTGTGCGGCGGCTGTGACGCAGCAGCTGAAAGCAGGGTCCTGCTTTGTGTTGATGGGATGACTCATGGCTTCATAGAAGCTGAGTACATACCCAGGGCCAGAAAATAATTGTTTCATTGTATAAGAGCAGTTGTCAGGGAACATGCAAACTGAAGCCCAGTGCCATGGCGCTTCAGCTAAATGTCACAGCCACAGATATTGTGACATCCATTTATTTATGTCAAAGGGGTCACCACACATATGCAGACTGTCCAGTTTCCCTGTGCCGGCAACCATGTATCGGGAACATTGGGATCAAATGTGCAGGGTAACATGCTCAATCCATGAACCCTCGCTTTTGGGATTGTGCGTGAGGCCTATGGAATACTTTAAAACTGTAAAATCTCTATGATGTATATAGAAGAAATAGGTATGCGCAGGGACATCCACGGAGGGAGGGGAGCATCCAAAAGGTCAAGATGGTGACTGTGACTGTGCAACTGAAGCCCCACCTCCTTTTTACATGTATCACTTCTTCAATCACACATTGAAGGACACCATCTTGACTTTGTTGACCCCCTCCACAGATGCCCCCCATGTCTGTATGTATAGCGTGCATGCTATTTCTAGATTGTTAACTCCTGACATCTAGAGATTTCTGTGTATGCAAGAGAGAAAGAAATGAATTTTTGATCTTTGAAGAACTGAACTGTTACCAATTATAGTGCAGTCTGGAGAAGGAAAAAGAATGATTAGTTAATAAAAGGAAAGGGAGCAGGAAAACCCCAAATTACTCTCACTATGTGTTTGTTCTATTAAACAACTTGGGAAGTCACAAAAGCCACAGCACCATTAACTTTGACTATTTCTGGAAGTCCATTAGATTCTCCCAAATTCTGCCTGTCGGAAATATTCCCTGCTCAGAGGTGCCCGCAGGCCTTACATAAACCTGAGCCTACAGTGAGCAAGTGGGGCTGTCCTGATTACCACTAATGATTGCATTGACATAAGGCAGGATGAACCATTTCCACAATGCCAATTTATTTATCTTTTCCCCAGAATCCAAGCAAGGAAACAAATAAAATAGTTTAGGCTCACTTCTGGATTTGTTTTAGGCAGTTCACTCACACCTTTGATATTCTGGCTAGCGGAGATAGGTGTGTATGCCCTTTCTTTTAGAGCAAAACCAGCAGGAGGAGTGTACTTCGACTACAAAAGGACCATGAACAGAATGGGCATGCGAGACTGCTCAATCCATCTATAAGATGCTATAATTGCAGAGCAGATTACATATTGAAAAACAGAAATGTGTGCATGATTTATTTAATGATTTTAAAACGTAATGCCAATTTATATTGAAAAGATGCCCATTGTAAAATGGCAATGGCATCTCTTTCATTTGGGGAATTTCGTGGCAATGAAAAGCCCAGTAGAAACAGAGACACACTGACACATCGTATGTATGTATGTATGTGTGCGTTTGGTTATGGGTGTATATATGTATGTGTTTATCACACACAGGTGTACGCATACAGGCACCATTAGAAAAATAAAACAGCAGAAGCAACCATTTCAGGAAAGCCATAACATGTAGATAAGCAGATTAAATCTTAATCAAGGCAACTGCTATTACGTGTTGAAATATGCCAGCAAACCTAGCAGTATTTGCCTGGCACAGATAGGATATAAAAGTGAGTGCCAGGAAACTCTCCTATCACCATGTGCTTGCAGTAATTTCAGATGGAGAAAGGCCTTGGATTATAGCAGCAAACAGAAATTGGACAGGGTTGTATGGTATGCAGATTCAAGCTATTTAGGTAACAGTCTAGTGTGGCTGCAAAAAAATGCTATTTGAGGCTGCATCAAGAGAATTTAGTTTCCAAACCATGGGAAGTAATTGCTCATCCTATTCAGCTTTGGTCAGACCTCACTCGCCTTGGGTATGTACCCAGTTCTGGACGCTGTACTTTAAGATGGCTTTTGTCAAACTGAAGCATTTGGACAGCGAATGTCAGTGGCCTGGAAACTCAGTTTTATGAAGAGAGATTGTGGGTAGGGGGTATTTTTAGCCTTGAGAAAAAATGACTGAGCAGGAATGGGATAGCACCAAATACCTCAAGGAGGGGCACCCAGAAGATAATAACCTGTTTACTGTTAGCCTACAATGCAGAAATTAGAATAATGAACTTAACTTACAGGAAAGCAGATGCTGGTTAGAAGCTAGGAAAAACTTCCTGGTAGTAGGAGCAGTTCAGCAGTGAAAACAATTATCTAGAAAAGGCAATGTATGCAAGTAAAGGGTGGATAGCTATCTATCCCCAAGCTTTAATGCAGATTTTTGCACTGAGCAGGTGTTGGAGGTGATGGCCTAGGTATTCCAAACTATGATTCTACCATTCCAGGGATTTATTTATTTATTTATTTAATTTATTATTCATATATATATATATATACACACACACACACACACACACACACACATACATATAATTCATTCATTCATTCATTCATTCATTCAATGACAAACAATTAAAACAAATATGTATTTTTTAAAAACTGACAAAAAGGAACAATACAAAAATTTTAAAAAGCAACATAAGAGCATATAAAAAAATTCATTAAAAAATTCATAAAACTCATAGCTGAGGTAATCACATCTAACAATAACATTAACACAACTGCTGTGCTGGCTCTGCCACATTCCCTGGTCCCCGTGCCTGTTGGCAAAACCATGTTTTCAGAGTCTTTCAAAAGGCCAGCAGAAATATTTCCTTTCCCTTAATTTCTTTCTTTGGCATATTATTTCTCATTCCTTTTCTATGCTTGGCATAATGTTGCTTATCCCCAAAGGAATAGCATGATGGGAATAAATGTATGTGTGTCAGTACTGACCTGATTTCTTATTCGCTACTTGGCTATAAACAACCAAGCTCAGAGAGCACCGAGGGCTCCACTGTTCAACCCTGAGCTGCAGATATTCTCTTCTATTGCAAATAATTTTCCCTGAGAGATGTCTGCCTGTGTATCTATATACAAAACATGCATAAATTGTTGTCCAGTTCCACTGTCAGAGCTGATTCCTAAAGAGCCAATTAAACATGCCGGTTTAAAGGTGGACCTCGCAACATTATCATGCAGCTCTAGAATGCGCACAGACTGATCTAATGCTAAGGTTTCTTAAGTATCTGCTCAGCTGTAGGTTTATCTCTGCTGAGAATATATTTTTGTAATGTTCTGCAGTACAGCCTTTTCAGAGATACCCATGCCTTAGTATATTTCTAAGCAGTTTATGTAAGATCTGCGAGAAGTAAAAGATGCCAGAAGAGTTGAGACTGCTTTACTGTAGTTTAAAAGAATGCTTGCAAGAGCAAGGAGGTTAATATAATCTTTAATATATCCCATTCCAACTTCTATTACAATGCTGTATGGCTAAACCATTATATTTTTATTCTATTAAAGCCACCTTTCATCTTTTCAGCAAGCGTGAAGGTGTCCCACTGTGAGTGGATATTTCACATGAAATGATAAAAGCAAGGCTCTGCGACTCGTTTTAAGTTACAATCTTTTAAGCCACAGTCATTTTGTTAGGTATGTTGGGAGTGTGGAGTTGGTAGTTAGTCCACTTTGGGCCACTGCATGTCCTGGTGAGAGCTGAAGCATCAGTTGTGTTTTGGGCCTGAATGTGTTTCTTCCATTTTTCCTGAAGATGAGTAGGCAGTACAGACCTGTGTTTCTGGTAAGGAGTCAGAAATGGGGGTGTCTGAGAGGGGTGTTGGGGGAGGGAGCACATGACAAAAGTAGCCACACCTTCTTGTATGCGCATTGTGACATCTCATACACATATGAAAGGGTGAAGCTTGTGCTGCAATAGCACAATGCTGCTTTCATCATTTTGTCAAACGTGCTGGACGGTGTAGGTGCCTCTCATCAGGAATAATCTCCAGGCTAGAAATCTGAGCAGATCCTGCACTGAAATGGCTGCTCTTGGCCACTGTGAAGAGATTGATTGATTGATTAATTAATTAATTTTGCATAGCTGCCCATCTCATGTACATAACTCTGGGTGGTGTACAATAAAGCCATCAGGTAAACAATTTTAAAACAACAATATAGTACAATTTAAAAAATGTAAAGCAATTTAAATTGTTTTAAAACACAGATATAAATAAGACCCTGAGAGAGTGGACCAGCATCCTACACACAATGTAGCCACCTCTTAGGCTCCCTATTTCCCTGGGATCCCCAAATCTGTTGAAAGAGCCAGGTTTTGAGAGATTTCCTAAATGCCAACAGGGTCAGGGTTTATTATTAGTCAACCTGCTTCTTGGGATTCATATGCAGGCAGTCTTTTATCTCAAAGCAAATAAAGAGATAACCCTGATCAAAAGGGTCTTGATATTTGCCATAATAAATCCATCTGCAGCTTCCTCTTCACCAAAGTCTAAAACATTTGATTAGTTTGTGAAATTACTGAAGGTGCATTTCTACCCACACTGTTAATGATTGTATGGTGATTTGGATTTCAGAAACAAGTTCACAAACCTGGAGAATGCATTGCTGCTCATACTACAGAGCTGCGCAACCTCTCTCAACACAGCAGTTGTGAGTACTTCTTAGGGAAGATGCTGAGATTTCATCTTGCTTGCAGGGTTTTGGTGAAGCATGCCAATGAAAGTTCTTTTCAAAGCCAAATTTGACATTTGCAATGGCTCAAGAAATGGCTTTACCAGATGAAAATACATGATTACAAATCATAACAATTGAGGAGGCTGTGACTAATGTAAATGCTATCTACTGTATCTCAGGCAGACTGAAAATTCTGGACACTGCAGTCAACAGAATACTGGAAATACACCCCCCTCCAATTCTGCAGATGGGTCCAATCCATGCTCAGGCTGTGAAGAGTTGCTTCCATGCACTGGGTGAATATTTGAGGTCATGGGATGTAGGTTTCATAAGAAAAAGAGACACATGAGGGAGTTTGCTGTTGACAGTTTATCAGAATGAAGCCAAGCAACTATTCTAGGGGGTCACATAACTTAGTTTCAGAGAATGCAGTTGTTCACAGGGTAATGAAGGCCAGCTTCTCTATCATGTTCAACATGTTGGTGGCAAAATGTCTTAGGATGATACAGTGTTTGCAACAAAATTCATCAATGGTTGTGAGTATGTGATAAATGTCAGCTTTGGGTTTGGACCATCTATAATCAACAAGTATACCTTCCACTGCATCTTTTCACAGGAGTATCCTTATTATTGTATCCATTATGTTTTCTCTGTGCCTATGATGAAAAAATGCTGATCTTGTGGGAAGCTGCAATATAGATGTCTAGTAGGACTTCTTCCAGGGCATTTCCAAGTTACAGTCACTATTCCAGTCACTGACAAAAAAATACAGAGATGTATTAGGAAGGAATTATTTTTTACTACTCAGAATCGGTGTCTAAGGAGTTCGCACCATTACTACTGGTCAGCTAACAAAGGTTATGAACATATTTCCTGTAGTGTTTTCTGAGGAACTGGGAGCTTACAAATGGAAGCTACTGCAGTTCCATGTGGTTCTATCTGTTGTACTAATTTGCATGAAATCCAGAAATGTGTCTTGAACAAATGAGGAAAAGTTTACATATCTTTTTAAACATGTTTTGAGCCTTATGAAACCTAGTAAACTAATACTGTAGTGCAATATTGTACCAGCATTGAAACCTAATGGAAACACATGCAGAGATTATAAGTGCATTCTAAGGCACTAAACACCCATACCCAATGTCTGTAATCAGTCAGTTTGCTGTTCTTGCCAGAGAAAGTCTTTGCAAAAGCCCAAGGGTACCAGCAATTAGCTCTTGATGATGCCATAGCAGATTTCAAAACAATCATCACCCAACATAAGGTCTTATGAGCTAAACATCTCCAGTTTGGAACTTCTATGGCCCTTGGAATATAGATGGAGTCTCTATTTTTGGAATCACAGGTGTCACACCATATTTTGATTATGTTCTGATTATGATGTCAACAGAACTTGTACCTGAATTCAGGAATTTCTTGATTGTTTTGACAAATCTGGTATCCATGTGAGAAGAGATGTGTGAAGTTAGAAGTTCTAGCGTTCTTGGGCTACCACATCAATGCTTCAGATGTTCATTCAAACCAAGGAAACAATCCATTATTTTTATGGTGTTTTCCTTCAATAAAAGGCAATTATGACTGAGCAACTTCATCATTTACTGGGCAAGGTAGATCTATGGCACACAACTCATCAACACAAAGATGATTTCTAGAATATCAGGAAATATTATCTTCAGATGGTGTGCTTGAATATTATGAAGGAAAGAAGCCACTACTCCACCGATCTTTAATGATGTTAGACCTGTGCTTAGTCACAGGCTACCAGGTGGCACAGAGGCTCCTATTGCTTACTGTTCTAGTATAGTTCTTCCGCTGAAGGAACTATCTACAATGACAGTGAAGCTGTTAGAGGAGTCAAGAAATTTCACAATTATCTGTATAGTGATGTCTTTGTAATTCACACTGAGCACAAATCTCTTTGGGGTACCTTCTCTAATGGCAAGTCAACTTTCTCACGCTGTCATTTTGTATGCAGCACTGGTTTCTTTGGCTTACTGGTTATGACTATAGATTTGTTTATAAGTCAGGAAGAACAATAACTAACACTGATGTTCTGGGTAGCCTGTCATGTCAAACTCTAGATTTCATTGTGCTGTTGGAAGGTTTGATCCTCGCGGCACTACACAATGCAGTCTTTCAGGCTAATCAGTTGCAAGACTGGCTGCCTGACTTCTCAAACTAGCTTTTGTTTTAACCTGAGCATGGAAGAGTTGGCCTGCTAAGGGGCTGCCAGAAAAATGTAAGCCATTTGAAAACCATCAACATGAGATGTTTGCCCATAAAGAATATCTTCTATGGATAAATCATGTTGTTATTCCAGAAGGGGTTTATAAAGCCATTTTAATCACCCTACATGCAGCACATTCTTGAATTCCTCACCTGAAACCTTGGGCTAGAAGTTGTGTCTGGTAGTCTGGAATTGATTTGGACACTGAACTGACTGTATGTGCCAGGCTACCTAATGTAGATACCAAGGGCATCTACTTTGGAAGTGACCAAGAAGCCTTGTTTAAGACTTCATATTGACTTTGCAGGACCATTTCAAGGAAAGAATTTCCTAACTATGATGAACTCTTACTCTAAATTTCTGCAGGTAGCTTTAGAACTCTCTCAAACATCTCTTGTAGTGATTATAGCACTACAGAACTGGATTGCCATCTTCTCAGACTGTGGATCTGTGCTCATGTCATCTGAGTTGATATAATTTATAGTCAGAAACTTTATTTGAGCTGTCACAATTGTGTTTCTTCATCCCCAAGAACTTGGTCAAGTGGAACTAATGGTGTAGACAACCAAGGATACCCTGAATTCTTGAAGAAGCCAACATATCTTGCTAAACTTCTCCTTGCATATGTGCTATTCTTTGCATCAAAAACTGCTCTTGCACCAGAATTACTCTTTCCCCAGACAATTTGCCAATGACTCTTCCCTTCCCTTCCCTTCCCTTCCCTTCCCTTCCCTTCCCTTCCCTTCCCTTCCCTTCCCTTCCCTTCCCTTCCCTTCCCTTCCCTTATTATTTTGAATAAACAGTTTTGTTTCAATTGGAGATCTTGAAAAATGATTTGGATAAGGTTTGGACAGTACTATGGCATAGCCAAGAGCCATCTCAGCTGTTCCTGGGCTAATAAGACACTGCACTCCACTACCTCCATGTTCTAGGTGTATCTAAGCAGGTGCACCTGAGTTCCTAAGCTCCAGTGTACCAGATGATATCCAATATAGCTAAGACATTTAAGTCCCATAAAGAGCATTTAAAAGAAATTCTCATACAATGCCTCCTTAAAAGATGATCCAAAATATTCAGAAATGATTACTTCTTTGTTTCAGTCCTACACTACTGCCTGCAAATTAGATAAAATTCCATATGTAACTAAAAAAAAGCTAGCAGAATCAATGGCTATCTCCTTTTGCCAGGTATGAAGTCAGCTGGTCCTCAGAGCAAGGGGGAACTCTGCAGAATAAGCAAAACAAAACATACCATCATGAACCAAATAATGTTCTTTAAAAACCCACTTTTTTGCCATTGTTTTGGTGGTGTTGTTCCAGTGTATATAACTTTATACTTCCTTACACTGAACTGCATTTACTGTACCATTTTAATGTCCAGGGCCTCAGATTAGAACGATTCTTTTAGAACTCTAACATCTATTATTTTAACCACATTCAATAATTGGACAGTGTCTTACAGTTGACAGGACCTCACTGAAGCTAAGGAAGGTCAGGACTGGTTGGTACTTGGATGAGAGCCCTCCAGGGAATAATAGGGCGGCAGGGTAATTGGAAAGACGAAAGAAAGAAATCCCAGAAGGCCACTCCCATATTACTGGCAAGAGAACTATATAAAGATGTCCATGCATCATGAGAAGCTGAGCTTGACTTGAAGGAGACTTTACCTTATCTCTATGTAAATTTGATACCATCACATCAGAGACTTGGCCACTCAACTCTACCGAATGCAATTCCCCTGCTTACACTTCACCATTGCAAAACCTGTCTGTATACATCCTCTGTTTCCTTTGTTTTAACCAGTTACCAATCCATAAGAAGACTTCTTCTACAATGCAGTTTGGTAAAGAAGCCAGTTGTAAAGATTGTTCTAAACACTTTTGAAAATCCAAAAAAAGATCCACCAAATAGGATTGAAGTGTTTGAAATATTTGTAGAAAATAATTCCTTGCACTCAGAGTGACATGGATGCCCCTTACACTTTCATCAAGACATCCTTTTCACCTTTAAAGTACTCTGATATATAAAGAGAAAATGGGGTGAACCTTACAGCATCTTCTATAGAAGAAACACATGTGCTTTTCTTTAGGAGTACTGTATTTGGGGACTGGTATAAAACAGCTGAGTGTGGAGTGTTCCTGTTTGCTATTCTAATCAGTTACTCATGTGCTGTGCTAGAATATTTCATTCCTTTTCTCATCTGGTTTGATTTTTCCCTCCCAACAATCCTCCAGCATGGGGTAGCTTCTGAACAAACTTGGTTCTCTTGTGGCTGTTTTTGAAATCTTCTCCCTTAGGATTTCAGCCCCCATATCAATCTTGCTCACCAAACCTCTGGTACTCCCCTCCCTTGTGTGTGGATGGCTCTATTTGGTTGCATAAGAGCTACACTTTTTGCTAAACTTTGGAAAGTAAGAGAATGAAGTGTGCACCAACATCTTTTTGGCTTTTGGTGCTGGGTCTCTGTGACATTCATATGTACCAGCCAGTTTACTGGCTTGCAGTTTGTGAATCACACAGCAATCACTACCCACAAACTGTAACCAACGGAAGAATGTTCTGCAGAAGCGTGCAATACTGCCTTCCCAAAATTACAAGCTATCCAGTTCTCTTACGCGTAAATAAACAGGAACTTTGTTCTGTCAAAGCCCCTCTTCTTTCCAAGGGCTTGTTAAGCCACGAATTGGCTGCCAATCCTATCATCTTCAAGATCGTACTGTGCCCTGGAACACTGGGGATAGATTCGCTAAAGTTTCACTTTGCAATGACTGTGTTTACAAAAACATATTTAAAAAATGTGTCATCCTGTTCACCAACATCTTCATAGCGGACTTGGGATCCCACTGTGTCAGTTAGAGAGCACAGGCACCAGGCCTTTTAAAGCTTCTCGGAAATTGTTGAGATTTTGTGGCAAGGTGAATGGAAACCAGTAAAGGTAATTATGATTAGCTAGTGGTTTACCATAGAAGTTAAGAATAAAAATGCACTTACTTTAAAAAAAAAAATCCCCCACATATTATTTCTTTCTATCTTTTTTTTTTTTTTTTTTTGCTAGGGAGCCCTTTCAATGCAGGATTGATCTTGGCATTAGAAGGCCATCGTGTGGTTAGCAATAAGTGGAATGAATCTTGTGGACTAGACAGGCTAGCAAGAAGGAGAAGATAACATACACACTGGTGCAGAGGAGTCCAACATATCAAGGCAACCCTGCATAGGGGAAGGCTTTGTTAAAGAAAAGATGTGGCCTATCTGGGAGAACCATAGATTCCTGGAGGTCTTTAACTCTAACTCCTTACTTGGTGCCGGATCCACTAAAACATTTTGGACATATGGCTTTCCAGCTTCTGTCTGAAGACGTTCAATGAAAGGGAGCATACCTCTTCATGAAGCATACTATTCCACTACAGTAGTTAGTAGCTCTAACTATAACGAAATTCCTCTTAATGCTTAACCTGAATCTACTTCTCTCTAATTTTGATCCAGTGGTTCTGGTCCTGCCCTCCAAAGTGGTAAAGAACAAGTCTACTCCCTCCTCTATATCACAATACTTTTGATATCTAAAGGTTGCTATTGTATCTCCTCCCAGGCTAAACATACCCATTTCCTTTAACTAGTCTTCATAGGACTTGATTTCCAGTCCACCCAACATCTTGGTAGCCCTCCTTTGAATTTGTTGTCCTTTTTAGGCTGCAGTGTCCAGAAGCAGACATATTATTCCAAGAGGGGCTCTGACCAGAACAGAGTAGAGTGGGACAATGACTTCCTGGGATTTGGACTTGGTGTTGTTGTATTGCATCTCAAAAGTAGCATTTGCCTTTTTAACAATTACATCATACTATCTATGATAAAGTAACTTGCGAATTTGGCTACAATGTGCCTTCAGAAATAGCTGCCTCATTCTACATTGCATTACAGTGTGGGTACTTATGCCAATTCATATTTCCTCCTTCTCCCCAAAACTCACCTACAGCCATTCTTATGAGTGGTGATGATGATAACTCTTCCCGAAAGGAACTGAAAACAGTCACTGGCTCTTATTTTGGACACCAGAAAGAGCTCCTTAATTCCCAAAGAGTAAGCAGGCAATTTTAGTTGAGAGATGGGGCCTTTAGCTAAATCAGTTCCTTCTATAAATGTTGTTTACAAACTGGAGGGAGTTCAGACAAAAGTAACCAAGGAGTTATGTTTATGGATGGAAGAAGATTGATTTATGACTAGAGATCACATTTGGCTCAGTAGAGACTAAGGCAGTAGGAGAGCTTCGGAAATCTTCCAGAAAAGTGAAAGGAGGAATTACCACAAAGTGGGAGGAATACTCACCATCTGAATTTTTCCAAAGTTTGAGTATAGTATGAATAAGCATATATCTATCACTATTAACTAATAAAAAATGACACAGTTATAGCCATCTAATAGCCAATGTAACTGCTTCGGCTTTATATTTTCAAGAGAGATGATGATGATGATGATGATGATGATGATGATGATGATGATGATGATGATATCACAGCAGATGGCAACATCTGGCTGACCCTGCCTGATCCTGAAAAAGCTAAAAAGTGTTGGACTTGGTTAGTACTTAGATGTGAGGGGATAGCACTAGGAATCCTAGGGCTGGGAGGTAGAAAACACATCCCAGGAGAAGTAGGAAAACACTTCTGTCTTGTTTCCAAGAAAACTACATGGACTTGACAGGTGTGGGGCTTGACCTGAAGGAGAAAATAGGAATAACAACAACAGCAATAATAATAAGCCCTTGACTTTATAACCACTTTGATTCAGTTGTGCCTATGACTATGGGTCCATTTATATAACATGGCCAGGGCAAAATTTTGCTTATTTGCAAACATGCCTAATGTTCTTTCCCATCAAGCACTACAACTGAAAATGATCAGTGGCTTTTTTAAAAATAGTTTTTATTAAAAAGAGATTTATAAATATTTAAAAAACTACCAAAACATAGAAGAAGAAATAGAAAAAGAAAAATATTATAAAAGGGTAAAAGAAAAAGCGAATAACCAAAAAGCAAGAAAAAGAAAGATATCTAAAGAAGCGACTTCCGATCTTCTTTGCAGCAGTTACAAACGTAGCAATTACCATCTCCACTCTCCCATATTGCATATCGTCATTCCCTTCTTCCCATAAACAAACCTTTTAAATCAATAAATCCTGAAATCAGCGGTTCGTTTTTATCCATTTTCAGCAAACAGTCTATAAAGGGTTTCTAGTCTTTTATAAATGTAAGTAGTTCCCTCTTTGATCAAACAAGTCAATTTGCCATTTCTGCAAACTCAGCCATCTTCACAATCCATTCCTCCATTATTGGTAATGATCAGTGGTTTGTTTTAAGGCTGGCCTGTCATGTGGCTGGCCGGTGCAATGTGGCTTCTTCTGTTGAGAAAAGTCAAAAACTAAACCAACCGTTAGTATAAGTTTGTTTATGGATTCTTTCTCTTGCTTCTTCTAATATAGAATAAATGTTTGTGCTGGGTCATAAAATATCTTTAAACAAACATAGAGAGAAGTTTGCTGCCATGCTTCTCAAAGGGAGGAGCCCTAGATGCATGCCATGTGTGGAACTTCTAATGAACCTTCTACAAAATTAAGATGGGTGCCCAGCTTACCAGCTCTGATCTAATACAACTTTGATTTGTGTATCCCTGCCTGCTAGTTTCTGAGAAAGCCTGTCTTACTTTGCAGATCTGGAGGTGCAAACACCCCAGTTTATCCCCAAAAGTTAATCATATATGTCACTGGGGGTTTGAATTAACGTCTAAGAGACTTATTAAGCCACTTACTACTAGGGAAGCATTCAGATCAGACAAATACAGAGGTTAGTTGTCTATTTGGCTGCTTGCTTCCTACTTGAGCCATAATAAACATCCCTCAGTTTATATTCTTGTGACATGCCTAGGCTAACAATCTTCCAGGCTATGCTATTAGCAATATAAACTACCATGTGTAGCCATGCTTTGGCCTTGTTCAGGGCTGTGGCTGGCACTGGCTAGCTGTGCTGGCCGACTCAGGCACTAAACTTTTTTACATCCATGGGTGTGTGTGTACATATACATGCTCAGATTGGCTTTACAGTCCAGGATTCCCTTATTTGGGAAATGTGGTATCTTTTAAGCTAAACCGAAGACCTGGAAATGAAGAGGAGAAAGAACGATTCCTGCTAGTTGCTGTAAAGTTCTCCTGACACCTAGGTTGTATATCTCCACCCAAGCCCAAACCCGGTGTTTAGAGTTAAAAGCATCTAATTTCAGCATAGTTCCATCTTTGACCCTGGATGGAGTTGCTCTCCCCTTGAAGAAGCAGGTTTGCAATCAGGAGATCTCTTAGATTTGTGGCTCTCCTAGAGCATCAAGTTGAATTTGTGGCTAGGTAGACTTTTGGCCAGCTTGGAATAGCATGCCATTTTCAACCCATCCTGGAAAGAGATGTGCTGCAAGAGTCATTTATTCCCTTGGCTACTGCAATTTGCTCTACATGGGTCTGTTCCTGAAGACCACTTAGAAGCTACATGTGATGGAGATTGCAACTGCCTCCTTGATGATAGGTGAGAATCATGTTAACACTTTGATTGTGGGAACTGCATTGATTACCAGGTTGTTTCAGAGTGTAAATCAAGGTGCTGGTGAATATTTATGGAGCTCTATATGGCTTGTTGTGTCCCTGGGTAGTTCCGTACTCACCTAATACGGAACCCAGAGGAGATAGGTGGAGTAGTACCCTGATACTGAGTCTTCTTTACATTGCCATCTCCTTTGAGAACTATCTGCCTCCTAAAGTCAGGCTAATACTTTCCTTATTAATATTTAGGAGGGCACTTAAAATGTTGCTCCGCTGCAGAGCCTTCTTGGCATAAATGTCACATACTAGGTTGTGACTGTTGGCCAGAGGTTTATATGAAAGGTGGTATGATAATTGATGTTAACTACAGTTTGTTTTGATCGTAATTTCAATTTTGTTTATGCTTAATTTTTGTACCAAAGTGTAAGCCTCCCAAAGTGAGGTGTCATATAAGATCTAGCAATAAAATCCATAAAACAAAAAAGTGTTTTCTTGGAGTTACATACATTCCTCCTTTCTCTGGGAGCTCCAGAGGGTTTCCATAGGGATTTTTCTTTATTTTGTCCCCACAGTGACAGTCTGGGCTGAGAGTGTGTGATTGCCCCAACTCACCCAATGAACTTCCATGCTGTGAGTGGAACTGAACCTGGATCTCTCCAATTTTAGTCTAACACAGTGTTGTTCAAACTTGGCAACTTTAAGGTGTGTGGACTTCAGCTCCCAGAATTCCCCAGCCAGCATGCTGGCTGGGGAATTTTGGGAGCTGAAGTTCACACACCTTAAAGTTGCCAAGTTTGAAAAACACTGGTCTAATACCTTAACCCCCATTACCCTAGCTGCCAAAGGTGATTAAGCCTGTACAAGGTGAGCTTTGCCTCAGAGAACAGACAATATGTAGAAAGAGGCCACACAATTGATCCGGAATTCAAAAAAGCTTCTCATTGCTTTGAATCCTGCCCATTATCACTTACTTGGATCACTTGCAAAAGCCAGAAGAGGCTTCCATGCAAGTGCTGCACGTGTGCAGAAGCCTCTTCCACCTTTTGCAAATGCTGAAGAGAAGTAGAGCAAAGCAATGTAGTGGCTTCTGTTTGCTTTTAGAAGGGGGAGGGCTACACAGCTTGTCCAGACACCTTTGAGGAGCATTTTGGTTCAGGCTTTTATGGCACTGAAGCACCCCCCCCCCAAATATTAGCATGGTTCTGATTTTTTTTTTTTTTCAGAAAGTATGTTTAAAAATATTCAGTGTAAACCATTTATAGGCCACATTGCAGAGAAAAGGCTATATAGTTCAACATAAAAGTAAAGTAATTGTATATAGATCCATCATAGGAAAGAGACTGAGACAGAGAAGAGAAAGATAGTGACTCCTGTACTGAATTGCAACCAGAATGAATTTCAGCTTTTTGTCCTAGATATTTAGACTTTTTGCATATCCAGGCTGATAGTGTGCTAATCTATTGACCTGCTACATCACTGCTTGGTTAAGAAAGGAAAGGTTAGAAGCTGTTCTTCGAACTTGATATAACTGTTGCCCAACATGGGTCCTAACCTGTTTGGACTGAAACTTGCAAAAAAAAAAAATTTTGTAGAGTACATAACAACTCAGTAAAATAAGATTAAACACACATGGTCCAAACAGCTCTAAACAAACCTCTTTCTTCATTCAGAAAGGGTCCTTCAGATCTTACTTTCAACGTTATGATCAGTCCAGATGTTCTTTCAGTTCCTTAATTCCAGGCAATAGGATGAAAACAGCAATTGGCAAGTTAAGGATTTGCAGTTTGAACTCCTGTTGGAGCTAACTATGACAGCCTGCAAATAAAACAGGATAGAAGTTTATTCTCCATTTCCTTACAATTCAAGCTATATAAATGTATTAATTCAATTTTTAAGATGATCAGTTATGCATAGTTCAAAGGCTCTAGAAACAAAATTGCAGGAAAAGCTGGTGTTAAAAGGAGACAGGATATTTCATGACAAAGTTGTCATCCTCCTCCTCCTCCTCCTCCTCCTCCTCAGCTATTGGCGGAAGCTGTGAAGAAGGTAAATATCATCCCAGACAAGTTGCTTGTCCTCTGCTTATCTCACCCCCAAACAGTTTCCTCACACCTTTGATAAAAACTGAATAATCAATTGGGCATTACAAGAGGGTTGCAATACTACCCAAGCTTATTACAAGTTCACATTGTCAGAATCAATGGGACCAAGTTCAACAGAACTATATTTAAGTTGGAAACATAATATTAGTATATCTATATATTTCTCTTTCAGACATCTAACTCTCTGGAAATTCATCATGCTTTTTCTATTTGTTAAAAGTGAGTATTACCTGCTGCTGAAAATCCCTTCTTGTTTCACTAGGAGAGTCATGCTAGCTCATGGTGGCAAAAAACCAGAAGGAGTCTGATAGCAGCTTTTCCAAATAACAAATTTTATTAAGAGACATAAGCTTTCATGAGATGGATCTGATTAAGTTACACATTGTGAAAGCTTACGCTTCTTAATAAAATGCATTATCCAAAAAGGTCCTACTGGCTTCCTTATAATGTTTTGCTTCTTGTTTCATGCATGTGATAGCTACATTTTAACATCTTCTCTATGAGGTACCATACAGTGCAGTACCAAATGTGACACATTTGTAATTGGTAATGAGCAATATGTAACGGTCCCCACCCCTTTTTTATAATATTTAATTCTAGGCCAGTCTAAACACGATGGGCAGAGAACATAATATTATCCTAACAGCCATAAAATAGGGAACACACTTCTGGAAGGTAAATGGATTGAAGAAATGCTGACCCCTTTTCTGTCTACCTTCTGTGCTCAAGGTCAGTGTAAACCAGTAAAAAGAGAGATGGGTTTGGCCAGCTGTGCCGCTGATTCTAGTCTGGAGAGAGCATTACAAGTTTTTGCTGCTTCTACCAACAAGGGGGTTTGGAGGGACATACATTTTATTGCTTTTATTACTTGGGGGGCAATGGTACTATTCTGCATACTCCACAGTCTACTTCTGGGTGGGCCCACCATACCCACTTGCTGCCAGCGATGCGACTCCTTTGCAGTGTGAGTGGAAGAGAGAGCTCCCTTGCTATTGTTTATTCCCACTTCACCCTGTAGCCTTCCTTGGTACTATTTGTTCTACTGAGACATCCAAGGTATGGAGGAGAAGCATGGTGCTCCCACTGCTGCTTGCGAGCCCTCCTCTGCACCTGTGGACCATCAGTCGGGCTATTTCTGAACAGAGGCCCAGGAAACTTTTGAAAAAATGCTAAACCTCTCTCCAGAAATAGTCAGGCTGGCAGCTGCACATGTGGTAGAGGGGCAAGGATGGAGCAGGAGGAGGCATTGGGAATGCCCCTTCCCATTTTACCCAGGGACCATCCTCTGCAGGGGGGACCTGTCAGTCAGGTCAAGCAATTTGGGGACACGGGTTGAGCATCCTCTCAGAAGAATCCTGGGCCCATTTTCAGAAATTGCCAGACTGGTCACACACAGCATCTTCCTTTTTGCAACCCGTTGGATGGAGAACTGGACATGAGCTCAACCCACCATTCAAAGCCCCTCCATCCCCCCACCCCCCATATAAAGGAGAGCAACGGTTGGCTGTTTTCCCTGCTGGCAGGGAAGCAAAGCCACGACTATTCATCAGTGCCTTTCCTGGCCAAACAGGAATCAGGGATCAGGGCAGCCAGTTTTATGCTGGCTAAAGGACTGGTGGATTGCACTGTAACATGCCTGTAGCCCCAATCCTTCTAAAGGAGTACCAAGTTTGGTATTTTTTTCATTTCAGTGAAGGAAGAAGTTCCTTATCAACAACAGCAACGACAACAAAGAAAAGTGGGGGCGTCTTTTTTCTTTTTGCTCCTCTCTGCTTTTAGACACCCCAACATGGGAACGGAAAACCTTTATTTGGCAGTAGGGGGAAAGAAGATGTGCATGAAAAGACTTGGCATTCATCAAGCATTCAAGCACTTGGCTCAGGTTGAGTTGCTGCGCATTTTCTGTGTCGGTGCTTAGAAAGTGTTGTGATTTAAAGGAATAACATGGGGCACGTATGCCTATAAATGGAAGCTGGCCTCGAAATGAGTCAGGCTGGCTTCTGCCAAGGCAAACAAGAGGAAAGCAGCTGGTCTCAAAGCAACGGGAACCTAGCAAAATCCAAGTCTGTTGAATCATAGTTCTACGTTAGTTTTTAACTTCATTTGAAAGCTACATAAACACAGGCTTTGTATTAATAACAAAGTCAGCTTGGAAGTATGAAGGCCTTCTGGGAAGCTCATCCTTCTGGACAGAATTAAGGGGAAGGAATGGCTGTTAGTGGCCCTTTGTAAAGTTTTAAATGTCTGGGAACCGTTGCAGCATGAAACCATGACAAGGCATCAGCGGAGGTTTAATAGGGTTGCTTCTAAGCAGAATTTAGAACACTGCTTTGTGCATTTGCATTCAGAAATAAAACCCATTTTACGTGATAGGAATTAATTCCTGGAGAAGTATGTATTGGATTGTAATCATTTTCCTCTTGAAAGCATTGCTAGGGCTGCTTAAGTAAGTAGGCAAATCAGTAAAAAAGTTGAGCTGAAATGGACTTTGTCTATTCAATTCTTGGCCAAAGTTAAGAATTCATATTAAATCAATATCTACACACCTTGATCTTTTTGGATTTTCTACAATGTCCCAATCCAAGTTTGCTTGGAGGCGCTATGGGGAGAGGAAGGAAGTTACCCTAAATCAACATCAGAAAACATTCCAAGCCATGGTTGCCTTCTTCTATCAGAGAAAAAAATATGACTAGACCAATTCTCCCTCCATATCCCCGAAACACACATATTTATTGGAAATTTGTTAGGCAGGCATATATTCCACAGAGCTGAAATCACCTTGCAGTTTCTCCAAGGTTTTGTATCTCTGTGAAAGAGATGCCTGTTTTTCCATCTTATTTTCTACCTTATCTTATACCTCCTCCTGTTTTTCTAATCATTTCTTTCAAATTTCTCAGGATGGTGCTTTGAGCTTACTTTGCACTGGCAGTGGCAAAGTGTGCTCCTGCTGGGATTCATGTCTGTTACAGTACATATCTTTCCATCTCTCTGCAGCCTCCCTGGCTGCCCACTCTTCCCCATCTGAGGGCTGCCAAGTTATGTTTTCCTTGGAATTTAATGGAAGGTAGGGAGGCCAGGAAGGTTAGAGACTCCCAGGGATATGGCTGTTCAATGACATGCAGGACATTTACAAAGATCTCTTGTCAAAAGGACTTATTGTTAAAACAAATTCTCATTTCTCAATTTGAATGAAAACTGATGGGCAAAAATGCAGGACATTCCTCTATGGCACTAGCCTACTTCTGAACCCAAACACTGCTAGGGAGATTGGTTTTCTCCTTATGTGTAGTTTAGGCCTATAAGCAACTTTCAGAATCACAGACTCAGGTCAGAGGTCCCAGGTAGAAGCAATGAATTCTAAGCAAAGTACTTCAGATTTTAGAAAAAGAAGCATTATAAATCTCTGATTGCTCTATATTTGCATTTTCCCCTCGAGTGCTTGGACAGATCATATTTCAGTTTGCTTGATTTGCCTAACATTTATATCAAGAGAGATGTTGCAACACCATTCAATCAGTAATGGTCCGAGCCAACCCAGAGAAATAATGCTGTGTGTGGGAATATATTCTAGCTTTTTTTGGTGAGGTTTGATATTCAATATGAAATATATTATTTTAAATTGGTGAAATCACAGATTTTTTTAAAAAATACTCTGCTGCTTGACTTCAGTCATTCTCCCTCTCCCTTAGATACTGATGCTGTGGATTAGTTCTTGAAAACAAATTTTTCTAGTTTGATACCAACTAATCAGATTGCAGATTCTTTCTAGCTTGATATCAACCAATCAGAACATATTAACATAATACTATATAATCTGTTTGACTTATAATGACATAACTGAGAACAAACAAAGACCTATCATCACCTCTTTTTATGAGTCATCCAGGTGATATTTCATGCTTTGTTTCAATGCAGTGAACCACTAAGAATCAACACCCCAATCTAATAGCAGTCATACACAGGTAGAGAAATACTAACTGCATTAGAAAGTGCATGTTGAAGTGCCTGGGTTCATACAGTACACTAAGATATAACTGGTTTAGGCTTGACTTAACATGTTGTATGAACCAAACCAGTTGGGATTGATTTGGTAAACATGGTTAAACTGGCTTAGCACAATCTGTGAATTAGATTTTTGAAACTGGACAACTACCTGCTATTAGCTTGGGGTAAACTAAAAGACCTTGATTTGCCTTACCCATGAGATGTTTCAACGTCACCCTGATATTTATTTCCCTGGAAAAAAATGCTGAAAATTATGGGAGGTTCATTTCATGGGAGATGTGTATGAAAATGTTCATCAAATGTTCTCATGATTTGGCTTAGCATAAGTCCTGGCAAATGTGACTTCCAGCTAATTAAATTAATCAATATTCTGATCCCAGGGATTATTCTGAGTCTCTCAACAAACACAACAGTTTGCAACATTTTGACTAATGTATCTCAAGTATATGATTTGATTTCCACTTGAGAGTTTCGGAGTGCTAGCCATTGGTTTCTCTTAATAAGTTACAGCTCACTGCACTGGATATTTTTCCAAGAGCAGGAAGAAAGGACACTGTGGTTATGATATTATTGTAACCTGAATATGGGGTTGGGAACACATCTTCTACAAAGCAATCTTTTCATCTTCTGCTTCAGCCAAGGACACTGTCTTTATAAAGCACTTGTCAGTGCCACAGTCCCTTCAGTAACCAGCAATGCTGTCTCTGTAGGAGCCCACCACAAAACTTTTCAGAAGATGTCTGTTTCAAGCAAGGGTGGGGATTCTTCTACCTCTTTTTCTAAAAAAGTATTTCCTGTCCTTTTGAGGAGTCTCTGAACTGTACTGATAGTTTGCTTTTGGTGAATCCGCTCCTCGCAAATTCATTTCGGACCAGAACTTTACCAATATGGGGTGTGATTTTGATCCATAATATCTGGATCAGATTCCTGGGATCACTGATCTCCTGACTTCTTGGACAGTGGGAAGGTGGGAATTAAAGTCATGAGACCTCCCAGAGCATTTTGATTTCATCCCTTCTCAGTCCTAGCAAGTATGGTCAGTGGCAAGGGCTGGTGAAAACTGTAATCCCAAATACCTGAAGATACCAAGGCCTGTTCTAGCCCCAGCTTAAACTGGTGACCCAGCAACTAGTTCTGGATTTACTTTATTGTATGCATGCCCGCTTGGCCTTCTGGGACCTAAAGTTGGCACGCATTTTATCCTTACAGCAACAGGCAAGGAAAGTTAATGCAAGCAATATTAATTAGCTACAGATCATCCAGTGTGCTCAAGGGCTGTGTTGAGTCTCCTGGGCCCAGTCCAATCTCTTAATTTCAGGGTCATTTGTTGGCAAGGAAAGGGAAAAGACATAAGAATCTCTCATATGCAAAAACTGTGGCCTCCAAAACCAGCTGGGGGAGGTAAAAAAAAGTCAAGATAGCAGCTTTGACTGCATAATCAAAGCCCTGCCTCCTTTTTATATAGATCAGACATAAAAAAGGGGCAAGGCTTTGATTATGTGGTTGCAGCTGCCATCCTGACTTTTTCGACCTTCCTGGGTCACAGCAGGAATAATTTTCATACACTAGATAAGGTCTCAACTGCTTATTTCCAATACCCTTTAGCCTTAAAAAAACCAATTGGCTATGTTCTCAGGAAGAAATTGTGCTCCAAAAGTCCTAAACTGAAATCCACAAACATTTCCTTTCCTTTTCCTCTTTCAAAACCTTCTCTCTCAACCTCATCTCTCTTTCTTTAAGGAACCTGCTGTGCCTCTGTTCTTACTTTTTTCACTGCACAAGTTCCCAACTGGGAAAACAAGATAATTTCCACAATAGTTTAAATATTTGTTTTTCATATTGCTGAAGTGCACTTATCTATCTCCTACTTCCATGCCTTCAGAGACAGATGTCTTACAGAAGTTGGCAAAGGAAGAGTTTATGAGCATGGAAAAAAGTGATGCAAAAAAAAAAAAAAGTTCTTTGCTAACATACAAAATAGCATTATTCTGGATCAGGCTATGTACTGTATGTCTCAAACTGGGCGAGAGACCAGCAGGGACTTGGGAAGATACCCCACAATTTGCTTCTAGAACTTGAGGTGACCCTGACTGAACTCAAAGCATGAAAATCATATGAAGTGCTGCACCATTAAACTATGGACCCTTTTTTGTTAAATGTCTACACTATATATCTATTATTGAATAGGTTTAGTAGAAAACTTCCGTGTACATTCTATTGTTTATTCAATCTTCAGTTTTCTGATGACCAGCTTGAATTCTGAGATCTCCTCTGTATACAGAAGAAAAGCAGGATTGTCCCTACATGGCTCAGGGAGCCAATTTCAGGGAAAGAAAAGAGAGTACATGGTGAGGAGAGAGCATAGATATACTGTAGATGGTTATCATATGTGGGCCTTTCATGAGGAGGACCACAGCATGTTTCTTACCAGGAAGCAGAAGAGCAACTGTCTGCTCTAAAAGAATGTGGGGTGCTTGGACATGTGTCTGCAATTCGCTAGGTATCAAACAAATCGTATGTGGTATTTTCTTTTTTTTTAATGAATAATGTTTTATTAAAAGAAGATTTTATAAAGATTTAAAAATTACAGAAACAGAAGAAGAAATAGAAAAAGAAAAATATTATAAAAGGGTAAAAGAAAAAGCAAATAACCAAAAAGCAAGAAAAAGAGATATCTAAAGAAGTGACTTCCGATCTTTGCAGCAGTTACAAACATAGCAAACATCTCCACCCTCCCATATTGTTTCCTTCTTCTCATAAACAAACCTTTTAAATCAATAAATCCTGAAATCAACCGTTCATTTTTATCCATGTTCAGCAAAAAGTCGATAAAGGGTTTCTAGTCTTTTATAAAAGTAATTGTAGTTCCCTCCTTGATCAAACAAGTCAATTTAGCCATTCCTGCAAACTCAGCCATCTTCACAATCCATTCCTCCATTACTGGTGTTTCTATAACCTTCCATCTTTGTGTATATAATAGCCTTGCTGCAATTACCATATATAAAACCAATTGTCCATAAGCCTGTGGTATTTTCTATTAAGCTAGAGGAGAGGAGGTTCAGTGAAGATGTCATGCATCATAAAATGGAATGGGAAATGGTTCAAGGAAGTAAAGTCCAAAAGGGAGATGCAAGATGAAAACGCTATCTTAAAAATCCCTGCACAGGACAACTGAATGGCACGCATATGAGGGAGCCACTGTAAGGAAAGTTGCCAACTTCCCCTGGAAAAGAGTGGATGGAGGTGCTTCCCTTTTCCCTGTCAGCCCATCTCCTAAACCCCTGTCTGCAGGGAGGTAGTCAAAAAAGTCAAGATGGTGGCTCAAAGCCCTGCCCGTTTTTTCATGTGCATCGCAACACATATAAAAAGGGATGTGGCTTTGATGGTAGAGTTGTGTATGCCATTTTGACTTTTTTGACTCCTCCAACCCTTGCCCTCACCCCAATATGTTTTCCTCCTTGAAAAGTATCATCTTTGCTCAGAAATGTCAGTGAGCACATCTAGGCTCTATGCATGGCTCTGATCTGATTGCTTTCAACATTATTTAAACCTTAGTATGGTTATATATATTAATTAATATTATATTAATATTATTAATATTAAACATTAATATTTTATATTATTATATGATACAATGGCATTTCTTATTGGGAACCCAGTGAAATGAAGAGCTGGTACTAAGGATTTCAAATTTCATTTTTTTTCCCTTATAAATTCTACAATGAACTTATAATGCTCACAGAAAATAAGGACAGAAATATAGAAAAAGGAAGAGTGGTTGTTTCTCTATGTGTGAATTTTGGGTGGAGCTTTACTAGTGAGAATAGCAGGTTTTGTATATTCAATATCTTTTTGCCAACTATCTTTCTTTCTGATGCACAACGACTTAGTAAACTGTACTTGGAATTCATCTCCGAGTTAGACATGAATGCCTCCTAGCTTAATTTCAAGTCAGCAGAAAGAAACTGAACCGTGAGTGGAAATGTGAATTGCATCAATTTCAGTCCATAGTGCAAGGAGAATTTAGACAGAAATGCAGTATTTTCCCAGAAGGGCAGTGATTAAAACTCCTACAAAACCTATTGCTTCTCATGAAGCTTCTTGCTTTAATGAGGAGAAAGCAAAAAGGCCTTGATCTTGCATTACAAAAGACGCTTGTTTTACTAATACTGCCAACTTATGCACATTTCCTGGACATAAGTCTCATTGAACACAGCGAGGCTTCCTTCTTCTGAGTCAATGATGTGTGTAATGCTACACTGCAGATGTTTTCATGTGACAAGATTTTTCTCTCCGTTTAACCAAACTAACAACTTAAAAAAAGGGATACACTGTAGGGTAAGTTAGTCTTTATCATAGAAACATAGATGGTCCTGCTAATGATTATATTGGGTATGTTTTAAAAGATTGTATATGTGCCATTCTATATATTAGTGTAAATCTAACCTTTCCTTTTTATTTCTGCTTGTCTGTATATATATTCCTTGATGGGGAGTTATCTTACTTTACAAAATGTGCAAAATGGTTCTCTTGACTTTTTCTTTCTTTTCAAAGCAAAATATTCCTGCACTTGCATAAGCTTTCTTCAGAAGTTTTTTCTCCTTTACAAAACTTCCTGGTTTTGATGATGTTGCCACAATGGGGGCTGTATCATACATTCTCACATGACACCTTAAGCCAAAGTAATTGGCTAACAACTGTCCATCCAGTTTATGGAAACTCAAAGTGCTGGCTATTTCAGATATTGAACATTGTGGTGACCATGGACTACTGGATATTTTCATCATGTAAATACTATCTGCCACATGATCCTGTGAAAAGATTGCAGACAAGTACTACATTGATGCTCTACAGCACTTTTTTTGCCTTCAGATCTGAAGTGTGTCCCAGATACAGTGAAGCAGATGCTTTAACACCCATTTCACCTAATGAAGAGTTCTTATCAACTCAAAAGATACTTATTTATTTATTTAACTTTAAGTTGTCCTAAAACCAGTATTGCCTTAAAGGGGATTATAAATGTCCTTTTGCTTCTGTTTCTTTTACCATTATCTTTGCTTAAAATGTTTTGCAACTTGGTGAAACAATATAAAATTTGCAAAATGCTCTATCCAAGTTATAGTTATCAAAGATGAAGATGAGTGAAATCACCATCTTTCAAATTTCCTTTAACTCTAAAGGAAACTTTTTTCACACTAAGAATGTGAATTGATGGGACTTCCAGGGGAAGTATGCCAAACTCTGCGAAAGTGGAGCCAACAACTGTGGCAAAGACCAAGGAACCAGTGAAGAGACCGGTTCCTTGGAACATCTCCAGATAAGGAGAGGGTGGGAGATTGCCAACATGTTCTCTGGATGGCTGTTTCTCACAAGGAGAAAGCAGAACAGTGGTTTTCTGCAGGTCTGAGTGCTCGGAGATGACGAGTTCAGCCATCTTGTTTGCAGCTGTGGTGGAGACTTTTAAAGGACACTAAGTTTGCACAACTCATTTTCTAATTACTTTAGGAAATTGCTCATTAATTACTTCTAAGCTATTAGAAACCTTCATACTGACAAGTTTGAAAATGCCAGGTGAGTCTGCCTTCAATCCTGAATGAAAGAAAAACTTAATAATAAGCTTAAGAATTTAAAGAATCTGAAATAAACAGTAAAAAGCTAAATAAGATCTTGATCTTACAAAATTATAAATGGACTAAGGATCCAAATAAGATTGGAATATTGAAACTTTTACAAGAAGATTTTGGAATTAATTATAAAGAACAAATGGCTTCTTGTGGGAAATAGATTCTTTTTTTGGTTTTTATAAGATAAAACAATCTATTTCATGATTTTAAAAACTAGACACTAGACTAAATTTTTTAGGTAGAGGAAAGGTTTACAAGCATGTGAAATGTTGCAAAGCATTGTAACAATGAAAATACTGAAGGAGGCTTTTGAAAAATGGAATTATTAAATAGTAGCCACAATATCAACTATATCAGTAATTATGTTTGCTTTTATGGATAGACTATGTCCAAAATATGTTATTGAACAAATGACATATATAGAATTTTATCTGACAAGATAGAGATGGTATCAAAAGTGGATTTATAACTGACAGGCCAAGAGAATGACTTAGAAAAGGATGTTTCACTGGATCTACAAAAAAAAAAAAAAAGTGGCTGAGGCTTTAACATTTAAAAGGGAAATACAAATGACAAATCAAGAGAGTGATCTACCTATTTTTTTCTTACTGGATTTACCAAAGAGGCTTGTTAAAGCCTTGAAGAACTCTGTGAGATGGGACAAAGAAGAAATGAAGAGAAATCAAATCCTACAACAATATTTGAATGAACTAAAGATTAAGACTGTTAGAAGTAAAAGAAAGGAATATAAAGCTGGTTTATTTGATCAAGGTTAAAACAAGATATGTTGTTACTTCTAGCAACCCTTTATGAACTTTCTGACACTAGGACTGAAAAGATGATGTTTTATGGATTTGTTTATAGATAAGAGATGGGATATAGGATGAAGAGATAAATGTTTACAATCTTAGAGGGGGTAAAGAGTCACTAAATTTGTTTATACTGATTGTGATGAAGGATGGAAGTCACTTCTTTATACATGTCTTTTCTCTTTATTATATTCTTACTTTTTCTTCTCTCTTCCTTTTTTCTTGCACTTTTTATTCCTTCTTTCTATTCTCTTTTCTTTCTTTAAGTATACTTTGTATTAGATTTTATATTATAATCAAAATTCTTAATAAAAATTATATCTGCTCCCCCCTGGAAAAAAAAGACCAAGAGTATGCATTGACTCCAAGATTCAGATTAATTTCGCATTTGTACTGCTCACTTTGACATGAGGCCTGATCCATGGGAAAAACATTACTGGTTGCTACTTTTATTCCAACAGAAGTTAGTAAAAACACAATAATATTGTCAGGGGATGAAGACTGTCCAATTTCAGAGAAAAGAAACAGCTCTTTGTTGATAATCCCCTTTATATTCTGGTAATTTATGTATTTAGTGTTTGATTTTTAAGAAGAATTATTGTAACTGTGTTATATTGCATTGGCAGGCACTGTTTCCCCTTCAGTATCAACCCTTCCTATAAAATTAATTGGCTCACAGTTTGAGGAACATTGATGTAAAGGGAGTCTTTACAAATTTGTGGGAAAGGATTCATTCTGCTGTGCCCCATCTCTTAGAGCTGGAAGGGACTGGCAAGCATGGGAAGGCAGTAGCAGGAGGAGAAAAGAGGATGATGATGAGGGCATAATGGGCCAAAGGGCCAATCTATGTGGAGGACACAACTCTACCTTCTGAGTGCAAAGAATTAACTAATCCCTCTGATTGCAAGGGAGACCTGTCAGATACTAGAACCCACTTCTTCCCCATTCTACCAATCCTAGCTTTTAGGGAGAAATACTGTCAACAACTGATACACAATAGTTGTCTTTCTGCAGTGCTAGGAAGTGTAGAATCGCTTATGAAATATCCTGGTTAGTTACTGAACGCTTTGTAGGAATTCTGCTTTCCCTCTCATGGCCAGGAATTTGATCCAATCACCTTGGATCTCTGAAATTCAGGGTAATTCACTCTCTCAATTGAGTGCCAAGAGAAGCTTTGCTTGAAATCCAACTCCAGTGGAGAGTGGTGGTTAATTAGATTGCACAAAAAAGGAGATAGTTCAACTCTCTTCACTGTCCATCCTGATCCGTTCCCATCAGTAGCTATTTACGCTTCTTAAAAAATGATGTAAAATTCCATACCTGGCTCTACAATAGTTTTGCAGAGATTCTCTTTGGTGTTGCAATCTGTTCTCCCAGCTTTCTGGAAAGAACCGTGGGACATTTCCAAATGGCAAGATTTTAAAAACTCTTTGATTATAGTGGATAATCAAAGTATAGTAATAATTCTTGTGAAATGTTCCCATGTTGTAATCAATTAGTTAATAGTTTGGAGATGAACATAATCATCTCTTGCTTTTCCTACAGTTGCAACATATTGGATACGTTTAGCCAACATTTGGTACACTCCCACTCTTTGCAGTTCTTAATAGAGTTATGTTTTATAATCTTTCAAGGTTTACAGCTCTGATAAACCCTTCAAGGGTAACTCTGTGCTGCTCACTGATTGTTACTTCCTGCTTTATTTTCACAGGCTGCATTCCACTTTCATTCCATTTATTTTCCCTGAGATTTTCTCATTGTAATGAGAATGCAATCCAAATTCAAGTGTGAGAAAACGCTTAGTCTTTCAAGGTTGTTTCCAAGCTGAACTCCTGTCATGATCTGACTCTAGATTTCCTTTGGAAGCTAAAACAGTCTCCTTTGTCCACGGGCTGGATGCATCCATGTTGACTTCTTCATTCTGAATTACATCTGCCACCATCCTTCATTTGGCTGTGAACAATATTTGGACGGTCATAAGTTCCCAGCTCTGTCACTTATGGGCTTATTCTGATTAAATAGGTTTAGGATTGGGCTGTGAATCCATTTATCCAGTTAACCCTGCATTTTATTACAGCCATCTGAGAATCATTCAAGGAATTCAGTCAATTGCCATGACCCATTCAGTATGTTTTATATTTAGATATTGGTAAACTACCAAGCTGGGCTGATTTGAAAGGACAGTGCCTCAAGCTATTTTTTGGGGTAGGGAATGAGGGAGAAAGAAGAGATCAGCAGTGCATTCTATGCCTACTTATGAAAAATAATTCCCACTGAATTCAGTAGGAATGCCAAGTAAACATATTGAAAAATTAGAAAAATGAACCAGCAAAACAAAATGCTAGAAAGGAATATTTTTGTGAAATGTTTTCTTCTCAAACTACGGCATAACACCCCCCCCCCCCCCCCCGGAACACAACAAGAACACAAGAACAGAAACACTCTTGGCTGATTACAGGGAATATTTTGAAGCTGTTATTTCTGTAAAGGGAGGCCTTACAAAGTACTCTCTGAAAGGGTACCCAGATTTCTGCACCTACTGTATTCATTGTTTTCTTATTTTGATTGTGTAAACAATTGCACAGAAATAATAAGTAGGCATTCACATTTGCAGAAAGATGACATGTTAAACCATGAAGAGGTTGTGTCAGATTCTGGTCAGTTAGGGATTCATTGTAATACAAACTTTGACCAGGCGGGCCTAAACTTTTGTATTCAACTGGAGCAAAATGGAGGATCTGTTTACAGAGGCAGGACTATTTTTAACTCTGCCTTGGTGCTCTGCTTTTGAGGATCCAGAATCACCTGGACTTTTATCTCATGTACAGTCCTTTCCTCTGTCATAACCTGATCCCAGATGACAGTCTTGGGGCTGAGGGACAATTAATGAAGACTGTCTTTTGATTTGTTATTGACTTCAGAATGGAGCTTAGATAAGGCTGGGAGAGAAATCACGTTTGTATTTTGATGTGAATTTATTCAATTACCTTTTCAGAACTTCCACAAATTTTACAACATAGTTCATAATTCAAAACATGTACAGTATACTAGAAAACTATGTGCATGAAATGGAAAATATATTCTGTTTGAGACCTGGACAAACCATCATGTTTCAGAAGTTCTGTCAAAGTGCTTTGAACTGACTATAGCTCAGCAGAAACAAAATCAGGAAAGTTTTGGTTTTTCCAGGTTTCTGATGAAACAAAATTCAGAGGGATCCCTGAGTGATCCTGCAGTAATTTTATGAACTGAGTGGGGCAAGACTGATGGGCACTGCTCCTTTCTCCTGTACTCCCCTTAGCATCTTTTTCCAGCATGGTATGTTGAAGTCCACTGAAGTTAGGCAGCCAATAAATTTAAATAAAAGTTTAATGATAATAAAATTTAAATAAAATTATTATTAAATAATAGTAATAATATTCCACTCACCTGCCTATTCCCCCACCTCTCTGATCTTAGTGCCATCTCTTCCCTCTATCCTCTTAGCTCCTGCCACTTATGTATTGGCTTGTGCTTCTGTTCCTTATTGCAATAGTCTATTACTCTGCTTCTCAACTTCAGGATGTGTGGACTTCAACAACCAGAATGCTGGCTTGGGAATTCTGGGAGTTGAAGTCCACACATCTTGAAGTAGCTATGGCTGAAAAATATTGATCTATTGGTATGGAACAGGCTACTGGCCTATTTGACGTCTCCCCCACCCCCAAATCTTCCAAGCACCTTCCCTTGTTCCCTTCCTTCCCCAGCCTCACCTCAGCCTTCACCACCACCAACTTTTTTTCTAACTTTCCCCCTCCTCCTCCCCACTGCTGCCTGAAACAACTATGTTTCTCTTGATATCCAGAACAAAACACATCCAAACCAACTTTTCAGTGCCTGAAATGGTGACAGTAGTGATAATGGTGCCACTAAAATAAAGCCCAGTGGAAGGAGTTCCTTCATAATACATTTCATGGGACTTAGGCTTCTTCAGGTATTCCAAAGCAAAACATGGCTGCTTGAAGTGACATCGTTCGGAGTTTTCTGTTGGTCCAAGCTCTGTGATTGGGCTGTTGTTTCTTGGCTTGTGATTGGTTTGCTTTAACCTCTCCCAGCCTTTCTAGTAACAATGGAGGGAGCAGTCTGGTTGATTTGTGGAGAGTTGGCATGCATGTGTATTGTAACTTGTCCCTGTATTGTTATTTATGCAATGAAGAAGAACCAAAACACAAAACACACACGTCAGTTTGAATGTTCTTCCATCAGAACACAGACAACTTGAAATGTTTGAGTGGGGTGTTTCCATTTTATGCACCCCGATGCTTAGCAGTAATGTGTATATAAATGTGGGGAAATATGCAAAAATAGAGACAGTAGGTAAAGCCCACTGTATGTTAGGGAAAAATACATCTAAAAATACATTACCTTTGGTGAAAAAACGTACATTAAGGGGAAAAAAAAATTAGTATGTTAGAAAAAAGGTGTTATAAAATGTATATATAAGAGGACTGTAGACTAAAATACACACAATATTTGTTTTAAAAAATTGATTGCAACAATATTTTGTGCCTTTAAAAAAACAACAACAACCCTAAAATGAGAAAACTGAGTGATACCACAACTGGCAGATTCACCCATCCTTGAGCATACATCTTCCATGCTTACATTCAACTTTGTATCCACAGGTCTCAAAGTTTTTATGAACCAAAAGCATAAAACCAATTGTTCCATGTGAATCTCAATCTCAGTTACATATTTACGTTTCTTTTCTCTCCTGTAAGAGTCCCATTTCTTAATGCTTTATTTTCTCCATATTCTTTTTAGAAACACCATGATCAAATGCTGAGACAGGCAAAATGAAGCCCCGTCAGAGGATTCTGATATTGAAATCTTCAAGATTTGCTACATCTGGCCAGCAGCAGGAAGGCAGGGAGACATTTGCATATTTGTCTCCTTTCTGGGAACTGCTTTTACAATAGTTCTTTTTCTGCCATTGCAGACAGCGCTGTGGAGGATGATTTAGAAATTATTCTATGGGTTTTAAGGAGGAAACTTGGGAGGGGGGGGGTCGGATTTTTGGACCTTCCCAGGCTGCCCCTTGCCATATCCTTGTAATTCCCCGCTTTTGGCCTTTCCAGAGCTGGAAAGAGTTAAACTTGAATGAAGCAGGCAGGCAAGCAAATCTCATGTTGGATTGTCCCTTCTGAGGATGGCATTTTTCCTTGCAGCTTGGAGGGGAAAATCTGACTAACCTTACACTCCTCGGATGCTCTTCTTGGGTGTCTTTAACATGCAGATTCTTTAAAATGCAAGTAGCCTTTGAACGCAATGGATCTTTTCTGATTATTAAAAGTGCCTACAGAGTGGAAGGGATGGAACATCAACTTTGGAAGAGAGATTTTTCTTAGCGCTGCAACAAGGAGGATAAAGTTAAATTATCTTTTTTAATACCTATTTGTTTATCGTATTTATATAGCTGCCCATCTCACACAAAGTGACTCTGGGCGGCATACAACAATTAAAAAGAATAAATACATTAAAAGAATTACAAATAAAAAACTGTAAAAGCACACAAAACAGGAGGGGATAAACTTAATAAGGGAGTCAAATGTCTATACTGGCTCTGTTAAGTTTCTCTCTCTTTTACATACACAAAGTGCCCAGTTGATGCTGTTTCCATTTGAAAAGATACCCTTTCAATGAAAGAGCCATTTATTGTCCTGCCCACTGGACCGTTAGGTACCTCTCTTAAATAGACACAGGAAGTGCTTTTCTTGCAAATGTGTATGTGCCCAGAAATACACATTTTATAGTTTACCCACTTCCAGTTAAATGAATAATATTATAGCTTCTCCTTTCCTCAGATACATGCAATGCCATTAACAATCAACTCATTTGTTCAGCCAAATTTAATGTCCTTGACTGAACAAATACTTCATTGGCTTCATCATCTAAAGTAGTATCCATAAAAGTCTTGGCAAGAGCTCTCTCTCTTTCTCTGTCCATGTTAGTGTGTGTGTGTGTGTGTGTGTGTGTGTGTGTATCACACTTCATAAACTCTTGTGGAATGAAATTTCTAAAATTAGAGACTGCAGGAGAACTTCATTTCATTGCAGGAAGAGAAGAGCAGAAGGCAGAGGATTTCAGCTTAATGGCAGGGCTTTTTAATTTCAGAACTGTCAGCTGAAGTTGATGGTACTAGACAGAGCTTGGTGTTTTATGCTCCTGAGAAAAGAACAGTACTTTGCCATCCTGGAGTATTCAGAATGTCACGTCTTGGAAGGTGAACTAACTTGTGTCTAAGAAAATTAAAACTGTTATTATTTTGCTGGCAATGCTTAGCAGATAATGGCTGATTTTGAAAAGGTAAGCAAAGTTTGAGTTTGTTAGGATGTGGATGGGAGACCAGCTGGAAATCTCAGAGCAGTAGACTAAATTGGAAAATTGAAAAAAATGTAGGAAATCACTTCCACATTGTTGCCATGAAAATCACATGCACAAGTCCACAAAGTGACCAGGAACTGAGTTCAAGCTAAAGAAGATTAAAAGTCCTTGTGAACTTTTAATTTTAAAAAAGTCAGGGGCAGATTTCTATACGCTACATATGAAGCAACAGAAGAAAAGAATGTTTTAAATAGTCCCCTCTGGAGCAGGTTGGGAACAGGTGAGTCCGGATCCATGGAATTTGCAAAACATTAATTCCTTCTGAATATAAAAAAGGGAAAGTATTCAGAGACTGACCATCTGGGTAAAATATAGTAATCTTTAAGCCTTTTTCTGGGAACCAGTGAGTAGAAAATTGGCTGCATTTCAGCAACAGGAAAGAAATGTTAAAGTCTTGAATCACTATGACACACAGAGACACAAAGACAGAGACATGCAGTGAGAGGGGAGAATTACTATCACACCGATTCATCTTTAAATTCCACGTTCTCTTATGCTGAGTTTTTTTTAAAAAAATAATTTCTCATTTCTTCTCTTAGTCTTAGGCAGTGCATTCATCTTTTATGGTAGCGTAGGCATCCTGTGCTCGCTACCTGGTTTGGGGCTTCACTTTCCACAATCCATTTTCTTGGCTTTATTGGCTTGGGGCCGTGGAAATTGTAGGTCCAGGTTGCCCCTCCTCCCTCTGAGGCTTCATAATTTTGGGGTGGGTGGGTTCTAGAACCACTTTTATACTGTTGATGTTCTAAAACAAGAAGGTGCAATGATAGGGCCAACTCCCCTTGTTCAATTTCATGTCAGTGCCAGCCCCATCAGAAAGGGAAAAGGCATTGTCAAGCTTGGTTTCAGATTGTAGAGAAGAGTGACAAGCCCTGGTTGTACTCAAGACCATCATTGAGCAAGGCACTGGAAAAGCTAACAGGGGCACCGATCCAGCAAAGTTTATACTGACAAACGAATCCCAGTATTTTCTCATTTGGCAACTGAGTGCACCATTTAGTATCTTTGAGCATTACCATCCCCAAAACTAGATTCTACGCTGCCTCTGCAGGAAACCCTTGAAACATCAAAATATCTGCATATGCACATGTGCACACACATTCCCCCCTCCTCCCTCTATACTTAGGTTGCAACCGTGACTCTTTCAGAGATTCCCCCAACAGATAAGTAGTTGTTGATGCAGACAAGGCATTTGCTGGCTGGTCGAATCCTCTCGGTCACTGAGTCTGTGTATGAGATAAGGCAGAAATGATTCCACAGGAAGAGGTGAGAGCCAGCATCCTGGAGCCCTGCAACAGAAACATTGACATTTATGAACTCAGGCATTCATAAACAAAGAGGCTTGCAACTTTGGCAGAGAAAGACAGAGAGAAAGAGAAAGAAGGAGAAAGAACAATTAAGGCCTCTCTGTGGCAGTCCTATATCAGATATTGGAATCTTAAGGCGTCCATTAAATCAAAGATGCTCTCAATTCTCTGCATCCTTATGCTGGGCTGGAGTTACACTTGGAATCAACACAGAGCCATCAAAGTAAAATGATAGTTCTTGCACTTGACCTTTAGTCCACGCACTCTGTCACCATTTTATAATATAATCCCACATGGGGGAATGAGCTCGTGGCATGAATGGAGTTTAGCAATCAACGTTTTGACTCAGACACCATTTTCTCAGCAGAGGTTTTGTGCCTTTGACAAATGAAAGTCGTCCTCCCTTGAATGTTAAAAGTTGATGAGTGTTATGTAACTATTAGAGAAAAGCAGACCAACCAGAAAGGCAAGGGGGAAGAGGGGGAAAAAGCACCAGGATTTATTTTACTTTTAGCTGTCATGGTGCCTCAGCCTCAGATTTTCAATCTATAAAAATAGGTTTACAGAATGGAGTGAAAATGTGGGAATGAGCATTATAAGAAATATCTTGGTCAAATGCTTGAAAAGACCAGAGGGAAAGCTAGGATCCTGTCCTTCTTACCTTCACCTCATCATTGCTTTCCAATCCACTTTCCATGGCAGCTGAGAATCTCTGAATCTACACTAGCAAAAAAGCATCTTTCCAGTCACACCAAATAAAAATTTATAAGGCATAGGACAAGCATCCGTTCCAATCTAAACCCAAGGATAAAGTATGGATCTTAACAAAGACTGCCAAGAAATGCATTCTCTCTCCCTCTCCAATGGTTTCTACTCTTCAATCACTAGAAAATGTTGAACAGAAGTCCAGGACAAATTAATCAAGTTAACATCCCTTTGAAATCTGTAGGAAGACCTACGGACCTACTAGCTAAATAAGAATGCAACACTTAGAGGCAAAACCAGATACCTTGGGACAAATGGCCCTGAGCGTCTCTTGTTTGTATGTCTTCCTCATACGGGAATTAGCCAGTGCTGGAAACAAAATATTAGACAAAATCACCTTTCCTTAATCCCATCAGGTTCTTCTAAGGTATTTCTAGTGACCATGGGTAGCTTGAATCATTGTTGGCAACAGGATCTAGGTGCAGTTAGTACAATGCTGAATATTTCTTCTACATTTTTTATAACTTTTTCCTTATCTTGGATAGAAGATGACCAAAGGTTGTGTGGAGTGTCTTATCCTTTACTGTATGCAATCATTTTTCTCACAATTTGCAGACTCTCTGGCTTCCCACTGTTCAATTTAAATCCCAAGGGAAGACATGATGTGGAAAATCTTTCCATAGAGTTTCTTAAATTGGGAAATTGTCCAGTAATGTTGCAGAATCATAGATGTGCAACAGAAAGCAACAACAAGACCTCCAATCAAGTCACAAGATTAAACAAAACTCAAAATCAGCACCAAAATCATCCTCCTGCTCCCCACTCCTCCTCCAGCATCTGAGAATATGATAGAAAACTAGAAGCTTCTTTCACTGTGGAAGGATACTTCTGAGAAATTTGCAAGGCAAATTTCAGCATTTTTTTTTTGTTTATGTCTAGCTTAGTGTTTCCCAACCTTGGCAACTTTCAGATGTATGGAATTGTCAGCAATAGCCATGCTGGCTGGGGAATTCTGGATACTGAAGGCTACACGTTAGGAAATTACCAACGGGAAACACTGGTCTAGCTGAGGACAGCAATAGAGAAATTCTGCAAGTCAATCTAGGACTCAGTGGAAAGATTTCTGGTTTGGGATTCAAAAAGCAGGGGACGAGGTGAGTGTCAGCCTTACCAGGTAGACCAAACAGGAAACACAGCCAGATAAGCTAATTCTACTTTATTGTAAAGCTACATTAACAGAATCTTGCAAGTCCGAAAGTACCATTCTCCTGCCTTCCCCTTTACAGTCCGAGAAATTAGGGAGGGTCCCTTCTAATGTTATTGCTTTGAATGGAGTATGAAAGGGGGTGGGGCCTTTTGTTTTGCTTTTTGACTTCCCGAATCTCAAAGTTGACTTGAGTAGGCAATCTAACCTTAAAAGTGTTCGCACTACATTAAATTAGGTCAAAGGAAAGATTCTGCATCATCTTGTTGGACTTTCACTAACAACAAAGAAATTGATTCATGGGTGTGAACTGGCCACAGCTCAAATAGCTCTGATATGTTAACAGAATCTAGGTTCCATTTTATTCTCTGTAAACGACAGAAGAAATAAAATTAATATTAGATAAAAGATATGGCAGTGTTTTTTTTCTGGAAAGGCTTTTTAAGGATGTTTGGGCCTTTGTATGAGTGACCAGTTCTTAAATGCATTTCCAAACAAAAATCCAATAAAAACTTTATAGAAAAGATGGTTGCTACGTGCAATTTGCAGCTCACTCAGCATGAATGATTATGTACAAACTCCTAATCAAGGACGATTCTGGGTGTATTTTTGTGATTCTTGCAAAATCTATCTCCATGTGTTTTCTGAACATTGTGAAGTCTACGTAGGAATCTAGAAATAGCAATGTACATTTTTAGTCAACAGTACAGGCTGCATGTATATCCAATAGAAAAGTAGTTAACTTTAAAATTCTTGGCCAGATACACATAAATCAAAGATTTGTATTGTTTCTGTGCCACTGCTTATCAGAAAGATTGTAGGGAGGTGGAAGAACGGGGAAAAGAATCCAGCTTATTTAGCTGTTTTAGTGAAATGGTGCTTAAATTACTTTACATGCCTGAAAAGAAATTAAGAATTTGCCTTGTTTTGCTAATAAAAAAGAAATCACAAGAAGATATTTTGTGCAGTCTGTTGGATCAATTTCTGTGAACTCATGAAGCCTTTGTGAGAAAAAGATTTATTAACGCCACATCTTTGTTCCCCTCCTTTGTAAGTCAGTGAGAGGGGATGAAAAGTACAATCAAGAATGAGTCTGTGTTCCAAGAGCAGCCATCATTTTTGCGGGCTGCTCTAAGACTTCATCCTTCTGCCTGCAGCATGAAGAAAGTGTTAATCCTCACTTTTATATTTGCATGATGTGGCTGACCAGTAATGGGGATTGGTTTCACCAGTGACTGGATTGTAATGTTCTCACAACCCAGTAATTCCTTACAATGCCCACTGAAGTATTTCGTGAGAGCACAGATCTTTTCAAGTGTTTTCTAAATTACTTATTTTATCATGGAGATGGAAATATGCCATATTAATCATATGTCATGGATATTACATATCCCTTCTCTTGATGGTCTCACATTCAGCACAAATACCTGCAGAGAGACATCTTTGTGCATTTAGCTGTGCATGCAAATGTTTACACTATGATCAGGATAACTGCTACTGGGATTCTGCTCCATGGAAGCCACTGCATGTACCACTATTTGCACAAAGACCTCCTTTCTGAAGATGTCCGTGCTTTACACCTAGACATCAGGGGCAGAAGCAACATGACATGAGATACAGATGGATATATTGTTTGGGACTTCCCACAGCAAGGCAAGAGGGCCATGGCTAGGAAATAGATCAATGTTGAGATCAAGGTCCAGTAGTGAAATAATTGAAGGTTGAGCACAGACAACCCACAGAAAACTCAGTAGGCGAAGACACAGTCAAAGTCTGGTTTAAAAGTGTAGACCAATAGTTCCAATATTTGAACAAAGGTTCAAAATGTCAGGCAATAAGACATTATCAGCAGTCAGCAGTGACCAAAATTTCCAGGTCGCTAGACCACAGTACAAGCACTGCATAGGCAAACTGTTGGAGATACTGTCCTAGCTTCTGAATGAGCCCAAACTTAGGCCTTTATCTCAGAAGTGTTTGGTCTCCATTCCCGGTTTACTGGGGAGCCTGTTCAGTTCTTCAAAACCAATGCATAATTCCAATAACCTAGGGAGGTCTCTAAAGGACCTACTAGTCTTTCTACCACTCCCAAACTGTTTATTCATTTTTAAATTCTTCTGCTGTTCGGCTCTATTTGTCTCTCTATATGAGGTAATATGACTGAGTGAAATGGGGGGAAAGTACAGAACTGCACAATCACTTTCTATCTGAACCAGGAATCCAATTATTTTTATTGTATAACCTAAGAACAGCTGTAAACAGATCCCCTTAAGATTGCAATATAGTTAACTTCTGTAGAAATTTTAACTCTCACAAGATGGCTCCTAATAACTTATAGTGAACAAAGTAGCTATGACTAAACTTTGCCTCCCCCCCCCAAAGTAATAAATTCCAAAGATTGCCATTCTGGGAGACTTCCTTGGCTAGGACTCTGAGCTTCCCTCAGATCTATCATCCTCCGCCCCAAAGCACTCTCTTTTACTTCAGCCCCTCTCCAGAATTTAAACTGGGAGGTGGCATCCTAAATTACCATTTTCTGAATGACAGATCTAATATCTAGTAGCCACCACCTACTTCCAAGCAGGCCACTACTCCCAATGGCAGAAATCCATACTTGGAGGCTTTTGCCCTTAATGTCTGCAACTTTACAAGCTGGAACAAAACTTCCCCTTTCAATCTTTAACAAAATGTGTGTGATCATCCTGACAATTTCTCCCCTTCCCCCATTGTTGGGTGGGCACTTAGTCATTATGCGTTTGTCCCATATACCTCATCTATTATGCCAAAACTATCCAACCTCCTCTTATAATCACTTGCATATCGTATTACTATTATGCTGGTCTATGACCATAATAAAGATTTGATTTGATCCAGTATTACTACAATGCCGTGAAGTCCAATAGAGAAAGTCAGTCTGTTAGGCTCCAGCCAATAAATATTATTCCCCCCAAAGAATCTGGCAACTAATTTGGACTAAAATGTTTCCTAGTATTTGATCAGCAGGATCAATTTCTAACACTGCTTCAGTTTCTAATTCTTTTATTTAAATTGCTCTGGCGGTAAGGAAGAATGAGAAAAAATGTTATTAAGGGCAAGGGCATTTATTGAAAGGACAAGAAAAGGCTGCATTTAGAAAAAACATCATACAAACACAAAAATATGAAAACCACAAAGATGATTCATGGTAGAGAGGATATTTGGGTTCCATTATTTTTACCAAAAAGTGTCTAAATGTGCCACTGTTTTAACCTATTTAACCTAGTAATGCAACCGACAACAATTCTAGTTTTGATCGCTGACTAGGCAGTTGCCTTTCTTCACCTCGCTCCGACCCTCTGGATGAAATTGCTCAGATACATAGCTGAATGGTGAGTGATTACTGTCCAAACCCTCACGGTCTGCTTTAATAACTTAGATACAACATCATTTCGAAGATATGCCTTGTAAAATGAAGAAGATAGCTCCCTTTGGTCATCATGAGCGAAGTGCTCGGCTCCAGAGGAGGGAGAGAGAGGAAAGCTGGATGAGTTTATGCACTCTATTGAAATCCTGGAGAGACAGGAGGGGGTTATGGCTGCCTCCTTGGATCCTGGATAGAGCAATATTAACCCCAGATGCATCACTATCTCAGCAACAAGGAATAATGAGCTGTGAATTAATGGTAAAGCTTCAGTCAGAGTCCAAACAGATGGACTGCAGATTTACAAGGCTGGAAAAGGGCATATCTAGGATCCACGAACAACTGAAAACTATGAAAGCCCAAGCTAAATTTGATAAAGGTTTGGAAGCGTCGAAGAGAGTAATTGTTATTTCCCATGAGATCAGAATTAAGACTTCAGAACACTCTCATGATAAACTCATGACAGACCTGCAAGCTGAACTACTTAAAGCTGAAGGGCAGCTCACCCCAAACAACTTCACAATAACAAATCTACCTGTGGCTGAAGAGCAGCAGAAGCCTTTGTTAATTTACCTAGAAAATGTATTCAGGAAATCTCATTGCCAACTGATTTTAAATTGGAGATACTGATGCTTACAGATTGAGAGTAAGAGGCAATCCCTCACAAAGATCTGCCCCTCTAATTGTCACATTTCTGATGTTCGGCACCAGAAACCATCTTCTACAACTTTCAGAACAAATGACTGAATTGAAACATCATGGAAGTAAAATAATGATTTATCCAGGCCTTCCTTAGCAAGTGTTAAGTTTAAGAAGAGGCTTTGATTCGCTGTGCGCTGGGTATCAGCAAGGAACAAGAATGTCAAATATTTCTTTTTGTATCCAGCAATCTTCTGCCTTTCTCTTGGAGATGCAAAGATTTAGTATTCCATCCACTGCTATGAATTTTTTAGATACTGTACTATCTGATGAGTAAGGAGCTTGCTTTTTGCTTTTTGCTTTTTTTCCACCTTTCCTTCAACACCCATTACTACTATAAGAGTATAGAAGTTTATTTTTCTATGGCTTTTATTTCGGGAGGGTGGGAGTGGGCAGTAATCCAAGACACACTGGAGGTCTAAAATTGAATTTTTTTTTGTTCCCCCTCCCCTCCCCCCCCCAAATGTTAGTAAAGTTGGGATGGGTATTTTCTTTTTCTATCACCTTTTTGTATTAGGTTTATTTTATTTATTTATTTAAGTTTAGATCCATATTCATTGTTTAAATGTTCTTAAATGTTCTTTTTGTGTATTTGCTACTTATTAAACTTATTACAGTATGAGATGTCTGCGATGTTCAGAAATCAACCTTGAGGCATATTTTATCTGCCTCAAGGCATGGTACTTAAAGTAATCAGCTGGAATGCAAATAGACTCAGATCAAAAAAAAAGAAAGGACAAATTTGTAACAAGCTGGAAGAATTAAAGCCACATATAATTATATATGCAAGAAATCCATTCAAGAAAACATTTCACTTTTCTTGAGTCCTAGAACTGGATTGGAACAGCCTAGGTTAGTAGATGCAAAGCACATGGGGTAGCTATTATGTAAAATAACAACTCTAAAATTGGAATATGAGCACTGTCACACTGAATGATACTTTATTATTATTATTTTACTGTTAAGATAGTGAATGTCACTATTGCTCTGATTAACTTCTGGCCTCACTAAGCACTCTCCTGAAATATTCCATAGATTTTTTTTTTCCCAAAACAACATTTTGCAAACCGTGTGTCAATAGTTCTTGCTCATGCTTTCAACCTAAACCAAGATCCTCAGCTAGACAGAACTGCCTCATACTTCCATGAATGTATATTGGAATTTAATAAATATTTGGCATTTTCTAAATCTAAAATGAGAGAATACATTTTATTTTCCCATGCACATCAAAACTGATTTAGATTAGATTATTATTATTTTATTTTTCCTGCTTTGATAGATCAAGTTGTGAATTCCTCAATTGACTCAATTTCAGTCACAAACCATGTTTTAGTGACTCTCATTTTGGAATTTAAAAATTGTAAATTAGCTAATCCCACATGGTATCTGAATACTTCCCTCAGAGGGGACTTTTCATTTGTGGAATATAATAAGAAGCAACTTGCTTTTTTTTGTAAAAATTAAAAAAAAAGTGTGTGTGTGTGTGTGTGGGGTTTCTACCAAAACCATAAACTTTTATTAAAGCATTTATTCATGGATCTGCTATTCCCACTGCTTCAGTAGAAAAAAAGACTTTGAGATTTTAATCTTGTGCAGCTGGAAAAGATGGTTAAAGACTCACTTTTGCCATATGCTGAAAACCCCACAGATGAATTGCTGCAAGTATTTTTAGCAGCTAAAGTTAAATTGGGGCTACTACCTGAATATTCTTTGAAATGTAGTAATCAAAACTACTGGGAATCAGGAAAGAAAGCTGCAACTTATTGACTGAATGGGTGGTCAAAAACAACAACAACAAAAAAGGAAATTCAAGGAAATATCTGGAACTCAGGCTAATAATGGTCAGTTATACTTAGAATTAATATTAATATATTAATTATGAAATATTTTATTTCTATACACAGTTATACAAATTGAAGACATTTGTAACTGAACAACAAATCATTAATGCGGGGGAAATACTGAAATCAAACATTTCTCTCAATAAGATAAAGAACCAGATTATTATTATTACCAGAAATTACAGAGATAATTCACTTTATGATATTGGGGAAAGCCCGATGGATTTCTAGCTGAATGTTATAGAACATTTATAGACTTACTGGGTTATAAGAAATTATCTAATCTTCCTATAGTCCCTCCATTTTTTAATGAAGCCTTTTTTACAGAAATATTAAAGCCTGAGAAAGATGCTACTAGATGTGCAAGTTACAGACTACTAACTTTGCTTAATGTGGATATTAAAATATTAACTGCAGCGTTATCCAGGAGGTTACAGAATGTAACCATCCATAACTCATCCATCTCAGCCTGGTTAAAAAAAAATAGACACGCATCTGAAAATAATTGATACCACAACTGACATTTTGAACATCATTGCAGATAAAGTAGAACCAGCTGATATAATCTCATTAGACATTGAAAGGGCTTTTGATGTTTCAGACTGAATTTGTCGAAGTATGCTGTAAGAAATATGGGTTTCCATCATCTTTTGTTTATTGGAGTACAAGTTGGTATTTTTACCAATGGCAGTGTTTCAGCATGCTGGCAGGGGAATTCTGGGAGTTGGAGTCCACCCATCTTAAAGTTGCCAAGGTTGAGAAACACTGCCCTATGGCCAGCGTCATTATGAATCCATTCTCAATCCATTAAGTCATACTGAGGCACGCACCAAGGATTCTGCTTGTCTCCTTTAATTTTTAATCTGGCTCTTGACCTTTTAGCTTCACTCATTAGATAATTCCAAGATATTAAGGGAGTGGTGGCAGTTGATATTGAAAACAAATTGTTTTTATATGCTGACGATATTATGGCTCTTTTGGATAATTATTCAGTATGGATTATTTAGTATCATTACCAAAGCTCATTAATGTTGTACCACAATATAGTTTATACTGTGGTTGGAATTCAATTTCAGTTGGAAAAAAATCTAATTTGCTATCTTTGCAATCTATAATATCTGATGACTACTGCAAGACACTGGGATTTACAGACTCTATAAAATACTTGAGTTTATATTTTCTTAAAATATATCACAATGTGTTGAACTAAATATTTCTAAATCTATAGTTTTGATTTTGGTAGATATAACTTAATGATTAAAACTTCCACTGAATCTCAGGCAAGTTTAATGCAATTAAAATGAATGTTACATTGAGACTAATGTATATTTTAAAAGGAATTTCAGTATTATTCCCTATTAGATACTTTACACAGTTAGACAAACTACAGGTTAGTCCTTGCTTAGTGACCGTAATTGGGACCAGCAACTCTGGTGCTAAGCACTGTGGTCGTTAAGGAGAAAATCACATGCCATGATGCACTTACGATGTCACTTCCCATTTGATCGTTAAATGAGTCACCATGGTCATTAAGTGAAACATCACATGACCATGACTTATGATTTTACTTCCACATTCTCCATTAACTCTGCTTGTCTCAAGCCGGTTGGGAAGCACGCAAATGGCGATCATGTGACTGTGGGTTGCTGTGATGGTCATAAATACAAGGATTGGTCATAAAGCTGTTTTTTTTACACCATTGTAACTTTGAATGGTCACTAAATGAGGCAGTCAATAAACAAGAACTACCTGTAATGAGAATTTTTTTATGGCAGGAAAACTGCTTGAATATCTTTGGCCAAGGAGGCTGCCTTATGATTGAAGGTGGCGTTAACCTACCAGATTTACTATGTTATCACTGGGGTTTTATTTTAACATCTATATTCTTATGGAATGAGAACTTTCAGGGCGTTTATTTATTTATGAACTAAATTTATAAAGCCACCCAACTCAAACAACAAACAACCCCCCCCGTAACATTAAAGCATATACAATATATCCATATAAAATACAAAGTATAAAAATGGCAACCAAGCACCATACACAAAACAATCAAAAAGGGAATCAATCCAACTAGCTCCTCATGCCAAAGGGAAGAGCCCAGTCTTAAGGGCTTTCCTAAAGGCAACCCGAGTTGGGGCCTGTTGTATATTGGGGATGTGGGGGGAGATTGTTCCAGAGTAACAGGTGTAATCACAGAAAAGGCATACTTCTGAGGTCCCATAAAGTGGCAGGATTTAAAAGAAGGAAGGTGGAGCATGCCCTCCCTGAGGGAACATGTGGGGTAGGCAGATGTTCTTGGGAGAAGGCAGTCCCTCAAGGAACCTGGCCCTATGCCATGTAGAGCTTTAAAGGTGATAACTAGCACCTTGGATTGCACCTGGAAGCCTACTGGAAGCCAGTGGAGCTTGCTGAGGAGCAGTGCTAGAGCGGCCTAGTGAGATGTACCCATAACTACCCACACTGCTAATTCTGGACCAATTAAAGTTTCCAGGTGGTCTCCAAGAGCAGCCCCATATAGGGCGTGTTGCGGTAGTCTAATTGGGAGGTGACTAAGGTGTGAGTGACCACGAACAAGTGTGTATTATGTTACTTAGGGTGCCAATGTATAACCCTTTCTGAAACTTTTAGGGTCCAAATATAGTAAATAGGAATCTTTGTTTCCAGCCTTTCACCACCTATCTATTAAGCAGTTAAGAATCACATGAGAAATTGATGGTGTAGAATAATCCAAATGTGAAGACAGGGATAGGTGGGGAAAGATGTTCCACTGGACTGCCTGGGTCAACCAAGGGATAAATACCTTAAATCAGCTGATTTATAATGGTTGAGAGATTATGTCCTACAACATCTGCTGGTCATATATACAACTGAAACATGTACTGACAAAACAGTATGGCCCAGATATTTTAGCAGCCTCAGAGCTACCTGGATCCTTAAGAAATGCAGCACTTGAAGTGAAATCAACAATTCAATTTTATATTGAATTAAAACATAGAATAAAAATTGGCATTAATTTCATACCTGAAGTGCAGAACAAAAAAGGGGAATATCCAGTCTTGAAAAATCAACAGATTCAAGTTTTTAAGAAACGTAAAACATACTTCTTATGATTTAAAAATGAAATTAATTCATCAGAAAATATTATTTTGTGTCTATTGGACCCCTCAAAGAATGTTTTAAAAAGTTCGACATCAGATTTTTGTGCTGCCGTTGTAAGAAATTTGAGGACTCTAACTCATATGATTTGGTCTTGTTCAGCCAGAGCTGAAGAACCACCTCCTTCAGGGGAAGGGGGAAGGTGTAACCTCATCCAGATGATTACTAGAACAGATGTCATTTTTGCCACAATGTCTATTGATGATAAGCAATTCTATCTTGGTAGAATTTTAATCTGAGCTTGTTTTGCCTCGTCCAGATCCTCACAGTCCAGACTGAGACCAAGATGTCTGACAGTCCCACCTCCTGGGTCCAGGCCAGTGGCAACTGATATAGAAGAAGGGACCTGCAGGTTCCTCCTGAAATGGCTGCCCAATGTTCCTTGCTATACCTTCCCCTGCCCATCATAATCTCAATGTGGAACCCATTATATCATCCTTGGGGATCAATCCTATCTACATACTCATGTATTTTCCAGCATGTTTCAGTTCAGCATTCATTAGACCAGCATTAGTGGCCACATGCAGAGAGAGCCTTTCTGTGGATTCAGCCAATGACATTCACTCACAGCACTTGATTACGCTAACTATCTGATCTTTCCTAGCTAAGCTCTGAATTAGTTGCCTCCCTCCTGCAAGGACTCTGGTGGGTGATGGCACCTGCATGACTTATCTTGGCTTCTGATCCCCTCGTGCTCCAAGGACAGGAATCTTTCTCAAACAGCTCCCAGACATAAGGGAGGGCAGGTCTCCAACAGGTTCTTCAGGGCTCCAACATGCAAATCATTCCAATCACCACTTTTCTTTGATACCAATCTCAAGAACAATGCCCTCTAAACAATCTCTCTGTTGTGGCTGTCATCTCTACCACATTTAGCTACACTGACCTCTCACTTTCTCTTTCCTATCCTTCCTTTTCATTTTCTTGAACATTTTATTTGGCAACTTCTTCCACACTAATTAACACTTGCTCTTCTGTCAGTCACACTAACAATCCCCTAACCTCCAAAGCAAAATCGGCTCTACCATTTTATAAACTAATCCTGGAGCTAACAAATTTACAATCAAACCTAGGTGCCATCTTCATATAGAGGCTTTTAATTTTAAAAGAATTAAAAAGACTGTATACATATTTGTGTTCTGATCTTCCACTTACATTGATTGGATATTAAGGCATTGTACCTGCCTGAGAAATTCTCCGTGTTCATGTTCTAATAATCCCAGGATAATTAATTTTTCTACTGAAGATACTTCTAAGAGTGAACAACTATAATAATTTCAAATAAAATGCTGTGTATGTGCGAAGGCCCCTTCTGTAGTTCTTCTTTGGTTCAGAGGCAGATGGTAAATTTAGGCAGAGCCTTTTCATAGGCAAAATCACACTTTAGAATGATTTCCCAAGGAAGGCTCATCTTGTGCCAGTGTTGATGTATTTCTGGTGCCAGATGAAAATTTGTATTTGCTGTCTTTGCATTATACGTTGTAGGGAAGAGGTGGACAACAGCTTAATGTTAAAAGGGCTGTAGCACACCTTATCAGTGTTCTTCTCAACTTTGTGGAGAAGGGATTCCATAGCCAAGACAGATTCCTGGTGCATAATTCATTCAGTGACCCAAGGAGAGTATCTGTGAGAAAGACTCTCTTTGTGTTCACGAGGTCTAGAGGTTGAAATAATTTTCATAGTTATCCACTGCTGCTAATTCTGAAGGTCAGACTGAGTAACAGCTATGCATAATGTTGTTTTGAAAATAACGTTTTCTAAACTTTAGATACATTCAGTATATTACTTCTGAGAATTAAAGAAAGGAGGATTTGGTTTGTTTTGCAAAGTGATTAATGAGAAACTGTATTTTTTTCCTGAGCTAATCGGTCATGGTGGCCAATTTGGAATTTGCTTATTATTATTTCTTTCAAAAACCTTTAAAATCCCCTCTGCTTTAATGGATCACAGGGTACAAGCCAGGAAAACAAACTGAAAACAATAATAAAATATTTAAAAGGGAAAGCCACCTAAACACAAGGCTCTACAATCAAGTATAAACAGAAGATGAATTAAGACCAAACTATGGATACTAAGATTCCCAAACTTAGAACTGAAATGTTGGTACTAGTCTGGTTTCTATGGGGAGGAATTCCAGAACTGGGGATGCTATTTAACTAAGTAGTTTAATTATTTAGATATGGCCCCTAAGGGACTAAGTAATTCCTTGAGTTTATTTCAGTTTCCATTTTGTTTGTTAGTAATTGTTAGTTATGTCTAGGAAGAGGCCCAATGAAGCTTGTCTTGCATCTCATAAACTTTCACCTCCCTTTCTACTAGATGTTTGTTGAACTATTCCAGAGAAGATTGTGGTAATGTGAAGCACCAGACCACACAAGATTTAAAACCAGGTCTCTGAAACCACTAGGGGATTGAGTCTCTGCAGACTCTGCTGGCTGTGTACCCACTTAATGCCCTATCTACAGCTGGATGCACTGACCAGTTAGGAGTTTGGTTAGCTAAGAAGACGGAGCCCAGTTATATACAGATATATAGATCTGATAGCTGTAGATCTTGGTTACTTGGAGTGTTGGAAAGAAGCTAAGGGAAGACACTACTCTGTCTGGAAGTCCTGCTCAAGGGCGTTATTGTTTTGGTGATGCTATTTTATAGGAAATAAGAGATTTATTGGAAACATGAGATTTTATTTTCCTTTTCAGTTCTTCCCCACTCCTTTGGGACTCCATCTAGGTTCGGATTTGACTCTTTAGAAGTTGATGAGACAATTGTCTCACTCTGAGTATTTTGTTTTGAAGGTCCTAGCCCTGAGTGTTAAAATCAACTTGTGTAAATCATTGTTGTAATAAATTGAGGCCTTCCACAGCTCAAATTCTATTGGAACTGAACACACATAGATGATTAAAAACATGTACTGTATGCATTCAGGAAGTCTAATCTGAAATTATAGTTCTCAAATACATTTTTTAAAATAATATATGAGGCTGATGGCATGCAAACAATAAATTTCTTAGCATTCAATAATTACAATCAGCAGGTTGCATACTAACATAGAGATCTTAAGCAGTTAACAGTCTATGGGAAATTTAATAATTCAGATCAATGAAAGAAAGATGAAGAGTGAGGTCAGAGAAAGGCAAGGGAAATGGGGATTTAACATCAAGGCTTCTTGCTGCAGCAAATAAGGCCAGAAGTTTAAAGATATAACACATATAAAGGTGTGAATACATGGACTTGAGGCTGTCACCTCTTCTACTTCTCCAGCCTGTTTTGATATAAATGTAACCAAAATGGGTAGGATGAGGATATAAACTATTATCTGCCTATGTTTGAATGAATGACTATTACATGTAAGTGGCCTGAGTGGGTGATGAGAAAGCAAGAAGGATTTGAGAATGTATTTCCAGTCAACACCCCCTGGAAGCCCTTTTTAATTTTTTTATTTTTAATCTGCTCAATTGTGTCCAGTTCTTGAAGACTGCCTGGCCAAGTCCCTGCCATTTTCTTGGCAAGGTTTTTCAGAAGTGGTTTGCCATTGCCTCCTTCCTAGGGCTGAGAGAGAGTGACTGGCCCAAGGTAACCAACTGACTCGTGCCTAAGACAGGACTAGAACTCATGGTCTTCTGGTTTCTAGCCTGACACCTTAACCATTACACCAAGCTGACTCTCCTGCAAGCTCTACTATCACAAAATTCCCTGGATGTGGAGAAGAGAAACCTGGTTGACAGCTTTTTTTCCCTACTGAGAAAAAGAGCTCTTATGGAAGAGTTCTCCCAACCCCATTTCCCAGGATAGCTGAGCAAAAATCCAGATTTTCCATTCTGAGGAGAAGGTGACCTAGAGTTGTTAATATAAGAAGCAAGGGCCACTTTGAACATTCCAAGGTCTGATGGTTATACTTTTTTTGTCCTAAGAGGATGTTTACCACATCAGTTTTATGTGAGGAAGCTTTAATTTGAATAGGGCCTGGCTGTATTCACCTTAAATATTTTCCATATGACTGTTCTGGCAAAACCACATGCTGTTTTTCTCACAGTAAAAATATTACTGTCATTCAGCCTAATTCTTCTGTGGTACTGTACATGCAGAATTTTTAACTGAAATTTGGAGTGGGAGAGAAACCTTCTGTTATTTCCTGTTATTAAGATGTTAGGGTCTCCAGGAAAAGTCCTCAGGTTCATCTGTCTTTAGCCTGATTCCCTTTTCTTCTAAGTCTTGTGCCCTAGGACTTCATGGTAGTGCCCTCAAAAAAATCTGTAGGGCCACAGCAGGGGGCAACTTGCTCCAAGGTCATCCTTGAGGAGCCTTTACTGAAGATAAAGAGCAATTGTGGGAACAGAATTGCTGTTACACTACTAGAAAGGAAGGATAATGGGCCCCAAACACCCATCAAAGTCTTCAAGTGATTGGTTGAGGAGAGTGTGATCAGTTAAACTGCTGTTGCTACTAAAAAGGAATCCTAGTGAGGTTCCCATACTTCTAGGGAAAAGTGTACAGGCTCTAAGCTAGTCTTTACATTGCTCAGCGATAGATCATGAAGCCAACAAAGATTTTTAGCTACTTATAATAAGGTAGAGACTCTACCATTTGTTTCTGCAACCAGCCTACAGATAGTGGCTAAGGTCAGAAAACTGCTAGAGTCTCCACTGGACATAGGATGCTCACTCAGTTTGATTAAAGAATGTCATGCTTCTGGTTGTATGTTTCCTGATGAAACAGTTAAGGTACTGGGGATTGAAGGAAGTTCCAGGCCACATAGATCAGTGAAGGTGCCTTTAGAGATTAGAGGTAAAGGGCACACCTTTATGGGAGAGGTGAACACCACTTTTCTCTACAACCTCATTTTGGGTCTAGACATTCTGATTCTTGCAGAACTCCTGGCAGATAACCTTGCGATGCAGTACTTTAAATGTTAAAGCCAGCATTTTGAATTGGGTCCAGAAGCTAATTGGTAACCAATATGATGACATCAACATTGTTGTAATGTTGTTGAACTGCCTCCTCCCATAGCAATTAGGCTGCTGAATTTTAAACCAACTACAACTTCCAAGTCATCTTCAAGACTAGCTCTACATAAAACACTTGGTGTAGTCTAACTGCAAGGTGATGAGGACATAGGTCACCATTACAAGGTTGTTCTGATCCCCCAAAGCCCACAACTAGCACAGCAGTCAACACTAGGTAAAGGCTGTCCTGGACACTCTTGTTATTTCAGTAGGAGCTGGAAGTCTAGGAGAAGCACTAGGTGTCATAGACCTCTCAGAAGGAGTAAAACCTATCTAGAACCAATTTAGGGATCAGGGTCAAGCCAGATTAATTATCTACAAATAGCAAATTTATCTTGTGAGATTCAGACTGAGCTTGTTTGAACTGCCCAACTCTTTACAGCCTCCACATACAGGATCAGAACCTCTATAGCATTTTCTGGCCTCACTTGGGTGCTGTTGTATAATTTACTACAAATTGGCAGATGACCTCTTCCAGCAGTTTCATGGAAATATTAAAAAACCTGAGCAAAACAACCAAGCACTGTGGCACCTCACACTGGACAAGAAAAGGACTCAACTGTTCTACTTCCATGCATACTGACTGTACTTGATAGGATATGCAGCACCACAGAACGGTGCCATCTATCCCTAACTCTCACAGACAGTCCAACAGAATACCATAGTTGATGGTATCAAATGCTGCTGAGTGGTCCAAGAGGAGTGGTGTGTGTGTGTGTGTACTTTCCATCCAGATCTTAACATAATTCATCAACCAGGAAAACCAATTCTATTTCCAACCTATATCCACACCTAAATCCTGATTTAAATAGGTTTAGATAATCCATTTCCTCTAGGATTTTCTGTAAATCAAATCTTCTTCAAAATGGAAGATTGGAGATTGGGAAGAAGTTGTCCAATAAGTCTGGACCCCCTCTTCCTGCAATGGCCAGCCCAACACTGCCCATCATACCTGACACCTCCCATTGCCCACTACTGTAGAAATATGCTCCCCCACATCCTCATGTTCCATAATTCCTCCACTACAACAATTTGAATGGAGCAATCTTCAATAATCAAATGACTCACTCATGTCATTAGCAAGGGGCAGTGCCAGTATGGAATCTCTTGCAATAACAGAGACTCTAGCACTTTCTTTGTTGGCACACTGTTTTTGTTGCAGCCCAAAACAATCCAGCCATAGACTCTCTTTCAATGTTGTCTGATCAGTCTGATATTTTTCCTGTTCTTTCTGTCATTTTACTAGTCTTCAAATATTGTCTCACACCATTCATCTTTTTCTTATGGCATCCCACTTCAGTCTACTTCATCCTCCCTTTGAAAACTAAGTCTCTTTCAACCTCTCTCCCATGCAGATAATTCACCATCATCTCAAAACCATACACAATCTTTTCACTCCAGAAAAATAATTTCTCCAATACAAAATCTCATATGACATACTTCAGGTGGATCTTCCAGATACGCCAGAAAACCTTGTATGACAAGTGCACCAAACTATGGGAGCTTCAACCTGGGCAAAGAGATACTACTAATTCCCTCATCCTATTCCTTCATCCTAGCTCAGTGCAGGGACCATTTAATCTCCTGCACTGCACTGGGCCAGTTAACTATGAGCAAACATCAGAACAATAACAGCCCAGACAGATATGGCACAAAAATCTTCTCAAGGAATGGAAGAAGCCAAAATATAATCCACAATCTGATATGATGGTCCACCAAGTACTTGTATCACAAGATGAGGAAGCTGAGATGTGGCCTATCCCTAGGTTTTGATACTATAGAAAACTCACAGCAGCAACAGTAGCTGGGTGCTAAAATTCTGATAATGTTTATCAATAAACTTGGAAATGTTTGTCACCCACAGAATCAATTTAAGGATTGCACCCCAATCCAGTCACCTCAATACCAAATCCCTGCAAATTCATGGAAGGTGGTGGAGGAAGATACAACACGTACAGTAGTCCAGGAGGGAATCACTGAGACTTCAAGCAGAAAATAATCCAACTGCTTTGTATTAGTGAGTAAGAAGATGATGGGGTAAGAGTCTGTGTAGCTGTACAGAGTAAGGAAGATAACCTCAGCATGAATGATATGCTTTATTTCCCTCTTGGCCAGAAGGCAGGGGATGTATGGCACACCCTAATTGTAGTGAGCGACCTTTGTTGTGGTTGTTCTCCAGAACTGAAGTGTAATCCCAATAATCTAGGGATATTTCTAAGGGTCGTATTGGTTTTGCTGCCATCATAGTTAGTCTGGCACAAAATGTTTGTGACAAATCCATGCCAGTTCCTGTTAAGTGAAAGCGTACCCTTCATTTCACAGAATGTGCACCAGTTAAAAATAGAACGTTTTTCTGTTTTGTATTTCATATACTGTAATTAAGAAGGTGACAATACAAAATCCCAGGGACTAAAAACAATAATTTAACAGCAGATTGGTTCTCCATTTGCTAATTTTACCTGATTTTGCATGTCTGATCTGCAACGTTAAAGGAAGCTACTATTAAGCTACAAAGCCTTCTTCCAGGATGTAATTGACGGGCTATCATATATTAGAGATCAGTAGTGCAAGCTTACATCTAAAATCATCTACATAATTTTAACTAGGCTTGTACACCCACCCACAAGAATTTGAGAATATATTCTTGTTCTTAGGGGAAACAATTCAAAAGCAATTTCTTTTCTATTAAACTGAAGAACTACGTATAAGGAAAAAAGTGCAGAAAAAAAAAGTCAGCATACGGCTATTTCTGAAAGCATCCTGATGCCTGTTAAATACACCAGGCCATCAGAAGGATTAAGAGCTTTTCCTCCTTTATTCTAACTGCAACAGATTCGGTCACTAACAGGGCGTATGTACAATGGTTTCTATTTTATTTGGGCTCTGAATAAAATTGAGATTATACAAGCTCAGATTGTGTGAGTTCAGAAGGTTGCTACTTTGCAAACAAACTATTGACCCAATGGAAGATATTATTTCATCAATTGTGCAGTTGCTCTTTCACAGCAGGTTAAGCACTGAGACATGCTTTATCTTCTCTGTTACAGTGTTACTTTTGGTCACAGTCCATAAAAAGGGAGGGTGGTTTGCCATATCAGCAGGCTGGCATTTTGAACACAGCCCAAAGTTCTGCTGGAACGGAATGTTTGTGTCTTAATGTGAAGATATTGGTTCATTTATGAAACCAAAAGGGTTCTAGAGTTTTCCTTCTAAAATATTTTATTTTATTTTATCTGGTTATTTATTTATGTCTACTGTAGTATCTGTGTTCAGGCTAAAATGATAATAGTGAGAGAAGGAGAATTGCTGCCTGGAATCACACCATATTAATAAGCCAGCCCAAGATGTGTCATTACCTGAGGCAGATAAACCCATGATGATATAAATATTGTTATAAGATTAGCATTTGTGGAGCTAGAAGGAGAGTGCCTTAATGGCCCTACAAGATGGACAAATATTGACTTTGGAAATGACAGATTAATAGTCCAGTGAGATAAGTGCAACAATAGAATACTAATAAATTGTTAATGATTGGCAAATGGATGCTTTTGTCATCTCATGCTTGTACCTGAATCATGCTGTTCACCTCTCAAATGGTAGGGCTGACTTTGGGCTCCACAATAGGTGCAATCTTTAGATATTATCTTTTTATTCTGCCTTTTAAGAATTGTATAAATCGGTATAAATCTTTAGAAAAGCTGAAAAAGCAGCAGATAGCTCATTATGTCTCATAAAGAAATGGGACCTCTTTGGTGAATAATAGTGGAATTGGTCTCCTGGGTGCCATGCGCTTTCAAATCTAAATGTCCATGTTTAGAACAGCTTTCCTCATCCGGATGTCCTCTAAATGTATTGGGTAGCCATTCCCAAAATTTAGAGTCACCATTGGTTGAGAATTCTAGGAGTTGAAGTCCAACACATTCAGAAGTTACCAGGTTTGGAGAGGATATTTTAGTTGTTTTTTAAAAAGCAGCTGGTATTAGTTGAGTAATAGTCATGTTCTATTTTTTAAAATCTTTATAATTGGATTTGTGGGTTTGTTTTGCAAATGAGAAAGTTCTGTGCTTGCTAGGAAACAGATACCAATGTGTGTGGGCTCATCTGGACAGCGTATGATTTGCACGAAACATAATGAAATTCACGTAGAAAATATCAACCAGTCACCTTGTATAGAAGTAAATTTGTACTGGCCCCTCTCAAGAAATTTTAGAAAGTGTTCAACCACAATCTGCAAGGCAGTTATGAAGCATGGTGGTGAAGCAATTCATTGTTCGTTGAATTAAAACAAAAACAACCAAATGACTGGATAACTGTATATGAAATTCCAGAATGACTTCAAAATAGCTACTCCATACTTATCCTTTTGAAGCTGGCTTTTTTAGAATACTGTTTAGAACGCTGAATTCTTTAATGATACAGAATACATTTTAAAATGTAAAATTAATTAACTCGGAACCTGGTATAGTACAAAATTAGGCACCAGGTTCCAATATTAAATTCCAAGAGTGTCTCTGGTCCTATATGGACCCTAGATGTATTTTTAGAAAATAACAGTGGTGTGGTATGTTCAGCTTAGTTTGGAAGATGAGGTGGGAAATAGAAGGCTTGCCCTGAAGGTTTGCAGGATGTCCTCATCACTTTGCCTGCTGGGAGTGAATATTTGGTGCCCGTGGTATGTGAAAATGCTAATGACATGTTCTGCCCATCTGGTAAGAACATTTCAAGAAGTCTACTAAGAATTCTGTATCACTACCACCACCCATCAGAGGTCAGGGAACACAGGCCAAGCAGCAGGCTTTTTCTGTTGTGTCCTTCACAGTTTGGACCTCCCTACCACCAGAGGTTTTCATAGCCCCCATTCTCATGGCATTTCAAAAAGCCACCAAAACAGTCTTATTTTGCCTATTTTAATTTTAGTCAATTGCTAGAGGCATCCATCTTGTGGGAAGTATGTAAAATTCATGTACTGTTTTGTGTGAGTGTGTATGTACTATATGTGTGTGTCTATCAAAATCAAACCAACCAAAACAGATTTGAACTGTAACTAGAGGGAAGATGTCAAGACAATGTCATTGTTTCTTAAACCATTGACATGACTCCAGTATAAACATCTAGCCAGGTCTGGTGGAAATTGCTGAAAGTGTTTCTCAAGTCTTATCAAAGGCAGCTGCAGGACCAGCCCAAAACATTTTTCTGCCAAAAACAAGCAATATGATGTCTTCCTCCTATCCCACATGTAGCAACTAACTGAACCTTTCTTTGACATGACATGGTGACAGGACAGCTTTTTCACTGCAGCTAAGGGCAACAGGCTAACCCAGGAGACTCTGGATAAATGGACAGGATTTGCTATCCTTCCCCAAGCACCTGACACCTGACACAGCTGCTTCATTTGACTTAGAGGATGGCCTTTGGCATCTCTAGGGGATAAATCAGAAGCCAGAAGAGGAGCCATACAATTAGGAATGAGTCTAAGATGAAGTTGATCTAGTATCACCCTCAGGGACCCTACATAAAAACAAAGGTTCCTAGTTCTTCCCACAGAAACTTTGACAGCCATCACAAATGCAATCCGTAGCATCAATCAGAGTCTATATAAAATCAATAATTCATAGTCTCTGGTTGTGAGAGACTGTAGGAAAAAGTGTTTCAAAGAGAAGATTCTGTTTTTACCCTAGACTAGCATTAACAATACCTTCCTGAAATCTGTTTGATTTTTGCTTCCTTGGTTTTTCAGATGCATGGGATTTGACACTATTTCAAGGTAGTGTGAGCTTAAGACTCCACTTTAAAACTCACTGCTTTCACAACCTACATATCAAAATATGGTATAAAGTTGATCCCTTTTAGAAAGTTGTAACTTCACACCCAGACTTTGCTTTATCAAATCCCACTCAAGTAAATCAGCAGGAGATATATTATAGTCCACTACCATTTTTAGTAGAGCTTGGGTTTGGGCTATCTACGGGCTACAAAAATCTGAAAAACCACTAGGCTACATGGCAGTAAAGAGTTAATGCTTTTCTATTTGCTACTATCTAGTGGTCATCCAGATTTTTGCAGCTCAGGGTATGGACAGCTGTAATTTTTAGGCATCTAAAATTTATACACACCATTCAATTTTTGTACAGTGAAGTTATATGGGATCCTACAACTTCAAATCAAGAAATCAACAAATTAATACTATATATTTTATTAGTGCTGGAATTCATAAAAACAATGAACTCTTAACTCCTAAATCTTTGGAGAAAAAAACCCCAATTCATTGCAAAGATGCATGGCTGAGGGATTCTGTATTATGCCGTATGAGTTCAGGATCCTCTTTATTTCTTCTCTTATATATTCCACAGCCATCAGCAGGATGGATTTCTTTGTGATAAGAATGATAAGAAAAACGCTGGCTGCATTGGCTTGTAGAGGTCATCTTGATAACTTGGCCAACATGAGGAAGTAGTAAAGTTAGCTCTCCCAGATAAAAATAGGACTGAACTCCTTATCCTCATTTATTGCTGATGTCTTTCCTTTTCCTCTGATGTAATCTAGTCAATATTGCATGAACTGTCTAAAAATAAAATTCCTATTTATCTAAAATCAAGTGTGATGCTCATGGTCCCTTAGCAACCTGGAAGAGGCTGCCAGAAACTCAGATTAACAACTCTGCTTCAATGAAATAGGAATTTCAAGCTATAAACAACTCAGCAAATGAAGATGTAATTAATTAGTATGACTGTGTGGGAGCTCTGAATGGGTAATTTAAATCAAAGTTCAAACTAAATGTTGAAATGGATTTGATACCCTGAATCACAAGCCTTCAAATTTTGTAGAGTTTTGTAGGTAATGTCGATGGTTTGTTAAATTCTAAGCAATGTTTCGGTTACATATGTGGACAAAGCTGGAAGGGGGCAAGTTGAGTGTGTAAGTGCCCTCTGATACTGACATAATGATATTGACAAATCCATAGTCAATGGATTTTATCACCTTTGTAAGCCCTGCCCATCAGAATAGTTGGAGGAGTATTGCTCTGCTGTCTGTGTATCTCATTCTGCTTAAATGTGTTCAGGCAGGTTTGTTTGTGGAGGGGAGGGAGAAAGAGGGACTCAGATCAATATATTGAATAAGTGGATCTGCAGTAGTGTACATTATACAAACTACTTATTTCTGTCATAGTGTATTATAAATACAATGGTGATGAGCAATTTGGGGGAAGAAATGACAGAGCCGATGACCGTGGTAGAATGAAGAGCTGGTGAGTAGACTGGCTCTTTGTAATTTCTATCTGGACAAGAAGAGGACTTGAGATCACCTACAAGTGCTCCAGACAGTTGCTCCTTGCAAGGAGACTGCAAGACAGTGGTCGACTGCAGGTTTGGAGATGAGGGAATAGCCATCTTGCTCAAACCATGGTTGGCACCTTCGAAAGGACACTGGGTTTGTATACTTTCTTTTCTAATCATTTTTGGAAATGGTTTGTTAAGTGCTTTTCAGCTATTTGGAACCTTTGGATTGACAAGTCTGAAAACACTGGGTGAGTTTCCTTCAATCCTTAGTGAAAAAAGTTTTAAATGCAAGTTTAAGGACTTACATTTTGGGGGGAGAGGGTGGGAATAAACAGCAAAAGGGTGATTAGAACTTTGATTTTAGAAAGTTACAAACAGACTAAGGGTTCAGATGGATTTGAAATAAGATTTTGGAATTAATTATAAGAATCCTACCCATGGAAAAATACTTTTGTTTTGAATCCTTTTTTAAAAAAAAAGCATGATAGGATGGGACTTTGAAGGTTGGACACTAGAGAGAACTAGAAGGAACTAAAGATTACAATTAAAGGAGGAGAAAATTGACTTACTAATTCAGAATGGAGCAAAACATTTTAACACTGGATACATTGAAGGATTTTTTTGAACAATGGACCCAGAAGTTAATTTTAAAAGTGTCTGCCTCTATAGATAGACTGCATTTAAAAGATGTTATGGAAGAAGAACAAGTTTTACTGGACAAGACTGGCACTAATCTGAAAGTGTATTTAAAATTGACAGGCTACTAGAATGATATGGAAAAAAATGCTATACTGGACATACAAGAGAAACTGGCTGGTGTCTTAATAATTAAAAGGGATATACAAATAACAAACCAAGAGAGTGCCCTGGATAATTTTCCTATACTGGATTTACAAAAGAGGCTTGTTAAAGCTTTGAAGAATTTTGTGAGAAGGGACAAAAAAAAAATGAAAAGAAATCAAGTTCTAGGACATTATTTGAAGGGACTAAAGATCAGGATTGTTAAAAGTAAAATGAAGGAGTATCAAGTTGGTTTATTTGATCAAACTTAAAATGGATATGTTATTTCTGGTAACTCTTAATGGACTTTCGTTGATCAGGACTGAAATGACGAGGACTTTTTGTTTACTAAATTCTTATATTTTTCTTTCTTTTTTCTTTTTCTATTTTCTTTTTCTTTTCTGCATCTTCTATTTTTTTCCTTTTAAAAATTTGTATTAGTCTTTTATCATTGCATTTGTAATTTTTAAATAAAATTACTATTAAAAAATAAATGCAATGGTGATGGTGAAAACATACTGTTCTCAGATTATTAAACTGTTTTATGAACTATATATTACATGCCTTCCCCAGAGGAGGCTAACCTTATAAGTGAGTCATCCTGACAAGCCTTCTAGGCAAAAAAGCAAGTGGTTAGAGCAGTGCTTCTTAAACTGTTTGACCCAATTATCCCTTTTTCCAGTCTTGAATCATGCCATTACCCCCCACCCCAAAAACCCAGACTCTGCTGTTTTACACAAGTGTCTCAGCAGTAGCTGTCCCAAACTGGATTCTCTACTCACAAACAGTGGCAAATGGCTCCATTATCCCAAGGATATGCCCAGATTATCCCCTTGTGAGTAATTACCCCCAGTTTAAAAAACACTGGGTTAGAGCATGAGGAACTCTGATCTTTAGTGTAAGATCAAATAATAGAATATATACATATACATATATACATATATATATATATACATACATACCTATACATAAGATAGATGTTGAAGCAGAAAACATTCTGCATTAGTTCAGCTCAACTTTTCCACATTTTGTTAGAGAATTCAGAGGCTGTTGTAGTGTCCTTTCCTTATCACTGATATCTGTGCCTTTAAAAAGCTGAGGGAGAATATTTCAAAAACATACTGCAGTGAAACCTTTGAAGACATTTAGCTGAAACTTAGTAGGGCTAATATACTTTGAAGAGTGTACCATTTGTGCTGTTTTCATCCCATTTTGCCACAACCTGAAGCAGTTGCAGATGTTTTGATACTTCTCTGCTATAGACAACGGCCAAAATCTTTTATTGAACTGAATCTCAGTTCAGTTTGAATTGAATCTGGTTGCTTTCAAATCTCCAATCACAGATCCAGATAGAATCACACAGTTCAAATTTGAATCAGACCTTGGCTGATTTGCTCACCCTTTTAATTAGCAATCCTTCTTCCTGGCTATTTGCTGTTTATAATAAGTACATGAGTTAATTCATTTAAATAAATGTGCATGCTTTTCTAACCCCAAATATGAATGCTGTCTTGAGAAGTCAAAGGAAATGTGAGTTACTTTAATGAATAGATGCTTTCACTTATTATGACAAAGAACGGCCATTTAAAATACTTTATTTCATTCCATATTACAGTAATACTTCGGATCTAAACTAAAGAAGTAAGGGCTTGCGCTCCTTACCAATTAAAATAGCAACCTCTACTTGGTTAATCTACAGATTATGTCTACAGTTCTGAGGACACACTATCTGAAAGTTAGTCTCTTTATACATAGTGGAGCCTGTTCTTCAGACTGAGCTGTAGAATGTAGTCAAAGCCGATCAGCTCTGTGGCACCGTGAACGATGGGCTTGTGCTGCTTCATGCACCGTGATGACAGAAAGCAAAGCTGCACTGGCCTTGGAATAATCCTGCACTCTTATGTGATTTTTGTTTTCCTCTCTGCAGAGCTTTAGATCAAGATTTATTTTGAAAGAACCCTGGAGATTTTCCAATCTGGTTTTCTTGCTTTGACCAGCAGATTGAACTATAGATGGCCTACAAGTTCCCTCTGGTCTGTGAGTAATCTTGCATGTTGGTTGAATATTTTCAGCTATACCACATACTTTAATTTATATAAACGGCTTCTCCACCTTTTCTCTGCATTCTCCTTTATCTTCACAGATAAACAACAACCCCTTGAAGCCCATTCAGCTGATAAGCTGTCTTCAGATTTTCTGCAGGCCATGAGAGACAGAGAAGCATATAAGGGTGACAGGGCTGAGCATGCTGGGCCCAGGCTTTCTGTGTGCCTAGCCCACCCTTCCATCCCTGACCTCTAACGGGTCTGAAGATGAATTGTACTTGCATTTTCTTAAAAGTGAGTTTATTTATTTTATTTATAAATCAAATTTATATCACTGCCCAACTCCCCCACAAGGAGGGACTCTGGGCGGTTCACAACCAAGTAGTTAAAACCAATAAAAACATAAATAGTACAGCATAAATACAATTATTAAATATGATAAAATCCAAGTGATGGTGGTATTGTTGCAGCCTGGGAGCAGATAATATTGGTCAGGTAGGACTAGGGAACCAGCCATCCCCAAAACTGACCATTCCCATCCCCACCCCATGCATAATAACAAAACCAGGTCTTCAGTTTTTTTCTGAAGTCTAAGAGGGAGGGGGCCAACCTCACTTCTGGGGGAAGGGTGTTCCAAAGGGCAGGGGCTGCTGTAGAGAAGGCTCGCCTCCTGGACCCCATCAGATGAAATTCTTTTGCAGACAGGGTCCGCAGCATGCCCTCTCTGCATGACCGGGTGGGATGGGTTGATGTGATGGGGATGGGACAATGGCCAACCAGAAGCCTTTGGGGAGTTCTCAAGTAGGAACAGGCACTGGGTGGCATTCAGTACAAGTAACATGGAATCCTTAATAGCCCCTGATAGAGCTCTCCTTCATCAATGTATTCAGTTCCCTTTTAAAGCTATCCAGGGTGGTGTTTACATAAATAGACCATCATGTAGCTATAATGCAACACAGTTCATTATTCAAAACATGCACAGTATACATTCCTCCTGCATGGTCATCTTTTTTTTCTTCCTCACCACAAAAGAAAATGGGGATGGACCAGTGCTAGTGGAACACCAGTAAGTCTGCTCCCTCACTGGTCAAGTGGATGGACTGTCTTCCCTCTCTTTTCTGATCCACTGAAGCCCCAAAGAGTAGCCGTGAGAATCCTCACCCAGCAGTACCAAAGCGCAGCTGCATCTAAGAGGAGCAAGCCCAATGGCAGAGAAGTGCCCTTATGCTTTGAATGCTATGGAGGGATCTGCATTCCAAAAAGTGGGTGTTTCCTTTAAATTTAATTAAAATGAATTTAAGTTGCAGACAATAAATATCATAACTCCCCCTATCTTTAAAAATTTCCCCCCTTCTGTCTCATTCTGTCAGTAAAGTGGCCAATGAACTGATCAGATTTGGCCTGAGTCATGCAGGTTTAAATCTTGGCTTAGTTTTTAAAAAAGGAAGGGACAAAGGCAATAGAAGGACCGGAGATGCTGCACTGCAACGTTCTTGACAGGAAAAATGAATTAAGACATTCAATGAGCAGTATACAGTGGGATGAGTTATGGAACAGGTGAGTGATTGGAGATCTCTCTCCCCCCCTTTAATATTCAAGAAAAGAAAAGAAGAAAAAGAAAGGAAATGGACAAATACATATTTAAAAAGTTCATTTTTAAAACCCAGCATTAAACCTTGACTGTACCGAATATAGTAATATTGATCAGTTTTTCCATTTTGTCAGAAAGAACCAGTTCATAACTGAGAATGAATTCATTGATCTAAGATTGTAAATCAGGAATGGTACTTTTTTTTAATTATAGAAGAGGTTTATTTTTGGTACACACTTTGCTCAATAAACCCACAGTTCTTCATATAAAGATAGCTTCCAAATGTTGGCTATATTTCCCAATCACATTCACATCTTACAACTATATCACTGTCCCCAAAACCCTATTAATAAACTATGGATATTAAATCATAGTGGGAAGATAATGGTGCAAGCTTACATCATATATGTGTCACTTCCAACATCTTATAGTTCCAGCATAATGAAGCATTTTAAAGATTTCCTGAAGTTCCAATAAACTTGTTCTGGTAAATCAGTCTTAAGATTAAAAGAAACATACCAAATACTATTTAAGACTCTTACCTGTTGCTTTGCTAATATAAATTCTCCCAACTTTTTGTTCCTACGTTCTTGCACATACTATAGCTAACTACAGTTTCCTTTGTCTATTAAAAATATTCTAGATTGGAGATGTCCAGAACAGACTGTAATTCTGACAGTAATTTAGAAGTTTTAGATGCTGATATGCATTTGGACCAAAGTCTGAAATCAGAAAAAGTGAAATTGAATTGAAATTTCAGAGTTTTATACAATTTAAATTCCTCAAATGATCTAAGAATTTGATGAATAATGTAAAATACTAATATTCTTTTTAATCCCTATATTCTTATCTACCCACCCCCAAGGAAAAAATAAAAAAACAGCAATTCTCAGAGTATAGTACAACCATCCCAAACTAAATGTTTATTAGGGGAATAAAGATCTAAATTATACTGCTGTCCCAACATTTTCCAAATGCGCCTAGCAGTCTTTAATGCTAGAAATACTATAGCACAGAGTGAGAAAGAGGAAGTAATTCTCTGCCATGATACCAGAGGGGTTACATGCTAAATTTTTAATTGTGCCAATATTGCTGTTTGGACTTGATCCCTTCGATTCCACAGAGAAACATAAGTCCAAATGTATGCTCAATGATTAAGCTAAAAATTAAGAAAATTAAAACCTCAATCACCATATAGAGTAATGTATGATATGGCTAAAGAAAATCTAGGCATTTGCCCTCATAAAAATCTTAATAATTTATCAATTTACAGGTGTGAACATGGAAATTCCTCTGAGTACATATCTTAATCTTGAAGTTATACTTATTTTAATATTTTTCTTTTCCTATAAATTTATTTGGATTTCTAATAATCTACACACATCTAAAATGTTTACCTCTACAAATATTTTTCCTCCTTGGGATAATTATTCCAAGATACTTGAAACAAGAAAATTGACCACTAAATAAAACTGTAATTTTTAACAGATTTCCATAGATACATTAGAGCCTATAGGAAGTCTAGAATATTTTCTCCAATTAATTTGGGTAATATATAACATGCAGCATGGACTATCACACCACTTACTCTTGGGGCACTGAGCTGAAAATCAAGGGAGTAAACAATTCTCCCTGCATTCCCATTGTTCCTTGTGGGTGGAATATTTAAAATGCTTTGAATTTCTTCTGACAGAACACTTAAGCTGCTTTGAGTTTCATTCCATTGGAAGGCAGACTACTTGAAATATTTTGATGCAAAGTTTTGTGTGGGCTGGTTTGTTCTGAGCTTAGAAGAAAACATGTTTTGTTTTTTGTTTTTTGTTTCATTCACACCTCTAGTGCCAAAGGATGCTTGCATTGTATGATCATCTCTTCAGTGGTCTACAACCTCCCTGGCTTTCCACACTTCAATCATTCAATTTCCAGGCAGATGTTCTTAGAACCCGTTGCGACTATGTCTTCTGTGAAATGTGCAGGTGAGGTAATTTTGTCTGCAGATCACAGCCACACATACACACACACAAAAGATAGGAAGTATGTGTCTCCAAAGTAGGCTGAATTATTTCTGAGGGCACTTCTTAGCTGCACTGTTTGTCTTCACTTTTTGTAGAAGCAGAGCATGAGATGATCATTATGACATAGCACTTCAGAGGGATAGTCACTTAGATGTCATAATGGCTGGCCTGTGGACACAAGGAATTTTCAAGGCAACATTGAGGCAGATTGACACCACCAACCAAGCCAGGTATTTGGCTCCATCTGGAGTAGAAATCTACCACACCTATGTAAGATAAAGACATGTCAAGATTCCGTCGATATCACAGACATCGTAGCCAAAAATGTGGCCGTCGTAAAGGGAAAAGAGGTGGGAAAAAGAAAAGCCGAAAAAAAAGAAGTGGACTCCGGTGTACAAAAAGACAACAAGGTGATGATTTAATAATAATGTTACCTTTTCACTAACTAGAGGTATATGGTATCCTTCTAGAAAGCAAACACATGTAAATGAATTGAGGTTAAACGCTACACAGTCCCTTGCAATACAGCATTTTTTTTTTACTGAGTCCTGGAAATAACTTCTACTGCATTGATAAATAGAACATAAGTTCAAACACACGCAGTGTATCCTGACTGTGGTCTTCATAAAATCCTTGACTTTCAGGCAGCTAATGCATGATTCAGCCAGAGTGTTTGAGTTAAAAGCCCCATTGTTCTTTTCAGAATGATCCTTTAGAATGCTACGTTCTATGACGTAATCATAGATCTCCTCTGGATACTGATGCTATCACTTCATGAACTATTGCACCCATTAGGAGAAGAATCAGCAAGCAGGAAGACATACTGAAAGTTGTATTGTTGTTTATTTCCAAAGGCCTTGGAACTTTCTAACACATCAGGGATGGATGAAGCTTAAACTGTTGCACATTCTCTCTTTTTCTGTTTGAGAGAGAGAGAGAGAGAGAGTAGATGGCCATTCTGGTTATGAAGTCTGGAAGCTGAAATTTATACATCTGGGGGACATCCAGGTTGGAGAAGGCTGGACTAGATAGATGGATGGCAGAAAGGAAGGAAAGAAAGAAAAATAGATATGAATGTGTGTTTGCGTGTGTCCATATGCACATCTGTGAATAGATGGGTGGTTGATGAAGAAAGAGAGAGAGAGAAGCAGAGGCTGAACAAGAGAGAGATGTGTTCCTTGCTAGGATTATAAAACAAAGTCCTCACAGATTTCAACGGAGCAAAATGGTATGATCTATCCAACTACTCAGAGTCACTGAGTATCAACTACCCAGAGCTACTTCCTCGGGAGATGGACAGTGTCTAAATTCGAAATATAAATAAATAAATACTCACTCTATAGTGGCATAGATAGGCTGCAAGGGAATCCACAATCACTCTCTTCAAAAATTCATACAAATAAATATATACTTGGAAAAATGTGCCCGAATCTCTGTTTTTCAAAGAGAGTTGCATGCCAACTATGTATATATAGAAAAACTTGTGAACTGCAATGAATATAGATTTTGCAGCATTTTTAAAAAATCACACAAAATCAGAATATAAATGAGCCGCCCAGAGTCCCCCATTGGGGGGAGATGGGCAGGGGACACATTTAATACATAAATAAAAAACCTCTGGTGCTGTTTGGACTGGATTAAGACTTGTCAAGGTTTGCTTGGTTAAAGCAGGAATCCGTCCACTATGTCCTTAGGTCCTAGTTGAAGAAAGTACTCAGACACAATAATTAGTTTTCAGTGTCTATTTACATACATACAGCAACATACAGAAGTCCTCTGACGAACAGCATACAGCAGTTCCACAGCAGTCCAGTCAGTCAATATAATAGTATCCAATCCAAGTTCAATGTAGAATAGCGAGTGTGAGAGAAATCGAGAGAAAGTATACAGATACTGTACAAATGTACATTTATACATCCAATGACCAACAGGAATGTACATTGCATCATCCTAGTATACATATTTCATCATGTTCTTTCATCAGCTTCCTTCCATTCTTACATCAGCTTCCTTTCAGATATAATGACACAGCATTATTTCTGCTGATTAATGTTCTGTATTGTAAATTCTGATGTGTATTTCTACAAACATCAACCACAAATACTTAGTTCCTGCCTACTTCATTCTTTGGTTTCATCTTCTTTTGGATTTACCCTTCCCTACCACTAGTTAGTAGATTTTAACCATTTTCTCATGAAGGAATGTAACTTTAGACTTTGAGTGTGAACAAAAGAGAGTATTTTGAGCTGTCTATATTGCCTCAAAGTATTAGAATTAATTTCATGAAAACAAAGAATAGATGCTGCCATTCCATATTCACTGCCATTTTACTGAATAAAATTGGCTGCCATATACCTGCTATCTTGAAACCGAGTGACCCTTTCTTCACATTGGCGCACGTTTACCTTGATTTGGGCCAAATATACTTCATCATCATATTTATATCAGTCATTGACCAATAAAATACATACAATAAAACAGACAACAGTATTACCCTTTTCATCAATAACTATTAGCAACCATTTGCGGGCGAAGCTTACACATTATGTAGCAAAATTTTGCAACTTTTAAGGAAATAGATTTATCTTGATTATTTAGCAAATAGTGCAAATAAAAATTATCAGAGTGCCCGGGGAATTTAAATAAAAGAGGGGTAATCAGCTGAAAGCAGATGTCCCTATAAAACTGACAATACAAAAGAACATGGACTGTGGTTTCAGTGGCACCCGTGCCACAGGGGCACTATCAAATATCATAAGGGATTTTCCTGTATCTTCCTTCTAGAACGGCTATAGGGAGAGTGTTAAATCAGGCTAAGGATAAGGCTCTCCTGAATTTTGGAACTGTAATGTGGTATAAGTATGAAACTGGTTTGTTCACTAGAATTTGGTTGTTTGCAATTATATTATGGGTAAAAACAGCAGTTTCTGCTTGGCCTTCTATATCTAAGATCCTTTGCCTTAATAGTGACCTGGCTTGATCAAACTCTAAAGTCAGAATGGCATCGTTGGAAAAACTATAGAGACTCAGTTTCTTTTGGTTAGCTGTTTTCCAGGTCGTCTCAAAGTTATCTGCCAGTATTAGATGGGTCAGTCCACTGGGGTTATGGTGTAATTTTAGCCAGTAAGTAAAGATGTTAATCCAAAGTTTGGTTTCAAGTGTGCTGACTCCTGCTTCCTGTCAGAGTACTGCATTTGGGACACAGCTGGGTACCTGGAAGATATTTCTTAGAAATTTTGTTTGAACTCTTTCCAAGGTAATCATGTTGTTCTATGGTCCTAATTGGGCCCCATATAACAGTTGTGCTCGAGCTTTAGCTGCGAACAACTTAATTGCAGCGGGAATAAACTGCGTTCCTCTGGAAAAGTAATAGGTTAGGATGGCTAAGGCAGACCTCTGTGCGTTATGGGTTACATAGTCCAAATGGGCGTTTCTATTTCCTGGGGCTTGAAAAACTCACTCTAGATATTTAAAGATCTTAACCTGCTCAATGGACTGTCCGCCCAAATTTCAACTTCTTTGTTTGGGGCGTTTAGAAAAAGTAGGGATCTTAGTGTTAGTATAATTTATTATTAATTCCCCCTCGATACAGTAATCTATAAGTGAATTCAAAGCTCTCTTAAGGCCAATAGAGGTTAATGATAGAATTACTGCATCATCAGCATACAATAATAAGTTAATATGTCTTTGGGCTAATTTAGTGTTAGGGTTATAAGAATACTTATCATATTCTTGTACTGGTATACTGGTGTACATCAGACGCATCTATGCTATATACCATAAGAGTTGCAATTGTATTTTATTTTCTACTTGCCTAGTTTGAGAAGTGCTTGATATTAGAGGCACAGCCACTGGCAGCAGGAGCAGAACCAGGAGCTGTAGCCACAGGTTGAGATGCTTCTGGATTCTAGAGCTTTTTCTTGGACATGTAGAGTTTCCAAATCATAGGCTGCCATTTTGAAACCCAACAGTAGAACTGGATAGAAAATGAGAAGCAGTTTTAAATCTCTGCTAATCATTCAAAACAAAAACCTGTTGCTAAGCAAAAGTTTTAAAAAGATCTTGCAATAAAGATTAAATGCATGAGGTTACATAAGAAAAAATATTAAAGGTAAATGATCTGTTAAAATCATGATGTGGTAAATTTTGGACTACCAGATGTGAGCTTGTAAAGACTGGGACAACCATGAGGTAGCGGCTAAGGGAGAGAGAAAAGTTTCTCTGAGGCTGTTGAGTACTTATCTTGATTTTTACAGCACAAATCTAGTAGCTCTACTAAATTTGAAACCTCTCAAATGCTTTTATCTAGCTATCTGATTTAGGCCCTCAAAACTTAAGGACCAATTCTGTGCTGTCTTGGAAAGGCAGCTGTGGGCCATTCCATTTTGTAGAAAGTTTGCTTCTTATTGTAATCATCTCTATCCTTCTCAGATCCAGAACAAACTTATAATTTGAAGTTTAAAAAATGTCTTTTCTCTTTCTCACCCTCACTATATAAATATAATAACAGAATGGAGAATAATAAAAGAAAATAGTCATAAAAAGATGAAAAGATGTCAAGAAGTACGGCAAATGAAAATGTTCCAAAAAATGAATACAGGAGGCTTTCTTAAAACTTCTATACCATTATTACCACCCAACTGTGCCTTAAAAAAGACTTGAATTGGCCCTGGCTTGACTATGTTGCTATTCACTGTGATAAAACTATTTGCAGTTCTTCATATGTGCCACTAAAGTAATGAGTACATGTAATATATAAACTGGGCAATTCTATGCCAATATTAGAACATGTTGAAATACAGTATCTGATGCTCCAATGTATTTGTGTGCATGCATAAGGGTGTCTGTGTGTTAAAAAAGATTTTGTTTCCAATAGATGATCTAAATTGTTACTGCAACTGGGACTTGTAGTGGAAGTCCAGAAGTGCTTAAATTCCTCCAGATAGCCAGAGTATCTGGGGAGGAAGTCAAAAAAGTCAAGATGGTGGCTACAATTGTATGATTGAAGCATCATCCCTTTTTTGCATGCATTGCACATGCAAGACACATAAAAATGTGTGGGACTTTGATTGTGCAGTCATGGCCACCATCTTGAACTTGTTGACCCCCACCCTATGAATGCTCCTGTACCCAATATTTCCTAATGATACTCAGTACTCAGTACTCATCTTGATTCTGTATCTCTGTTGAGGTCTTCCCACTGTTAGAAAAAACACCTTTGAAGATTGGCTAGCTGGTAGGGCATGCTTTTCAATATTTAATTCTACTTCTACTGTTTGGAGCAATCCCTCTAACTCCCTCTATTTCTACGGCCCCTCAGTGTTGTTATGGGTCCAAAATTCATCTACTTTCTTTGGTAGAGGAATATGTATTTTTATTTCTTCACTGGATGTTATAAAAATAATTAGTAACAATGAAAAAGAGGAAGACAGAGCAGGCAGGCAAGATGTATAATGGTGTCTAAGATTTCTTAGGCATAATAATCCCTCCCTCCCTGCCTCCCTCCCTTCCTTTGAAATTTAGCAGAAAATTAGATGAGGAAGACTACTAATGCATCAATGTGATTCATTTTCCTCTTCTTCAAGGTCGTCACCACTACAGGAGGTGTGTGCTGTACTAATCTGGAATTGCGAAGACCTGGTGAGAAGCAATTATTGCGTGATCCAAACTGACATTTTCTCCAGATATGCGATCAACATAAAAAATCAGGAAACGATGTAGGTCATTTCCAGATAAAGCCTCTTTGGAATGTTTGTGTCATCTTTGCTATCTTATTGTTATCTTCCACGTTTATTATTATTAGAGTCCCCCATTGGGGAGAGATGGGCGGGGGAGAAATTCAATAAATAAATAAATAAATAAAACTTAATACTAGATGGGGGAAAGGGATATAATTTATTTTAACAGTGTTAGTAACCCCTAGCCCAGTAGAAGGAGGCAGAGAGAAGGTTGGTGATGGAATGCAAGAGCATTAACTTCCAAAGAGACTGTAAATGAAATCCCAGCCCTCGAACAGTAGTAAGTATAAGAAACGGACTTAAAGTAACTCTGCCTTGATTCTGCATGGTGTCAGAGAGGGCAGAGAGAAATTCTGGCAGGCTTTGAAAACTGATGTCAACCCTTCAGGGTAGGCCTGGTGAGGAAATAGACTTTGTGAGGACTACTGAAACTCTACTTTATTGTTTTAGGGTATACTAACAGCCCTTTGAAAGCCTGCCAGAATCAAGGTGGGGTTATTTAAAGTCTATTATGTTTACTACTTTCTCAGGCTGAGACTTTATTTATTGTCCCTTTTATCTGTTAATGGTCTTGCCTTTCTCTACCATTATCTCTGCCCCTCTGCAACACCCCTTCCCAACTTTATCATGCAGTAATTAAAGTTAAAATTTCTAAGTTAATAATCCTGAAAAAGTCTGAGTATCTATTTGATTCAAGCTGTATTCATACAGCCCATGGCAAAACCTTCCAAGAATCGTATGATTTCTCAGACCTCCCCTTTGAAGCCAAAAAGAAGCTCCTTCATCTGAGGGAACGATTTAATTTGCCAATCTGTGCAGAAGCAACCACAGAGTTTTCTTCTTTGGCTTTGGAATTCCAACATCGGGAGAAGAAAAAGGGGGACAATCACTGGTACTGCATGGATAGACTGAAAAATGCTGAAGATTCACAGAATCCAGTGATCTCATATTCTTCAACTATGTTAGCAAGGTGAGCAGAAAAGAGAGGAACATATATACCATGCAATATGAGTTAAAACAAGATTTTTGTTGCTTGCAGTGAGAGGGAGTAAAGACAGGAGTAGACAGCAGCCCCTTCTTCATTTCCATCTTGGCAACAGGAGGCTGGTATGATGGAACTCTAAAAGGGGTTAAATCTGAAAAGGGAGGTAGGATTGTTCTGCTACAGACAGATCCTTTAAGCTGACACAATGACAAGATTATGCAATAGGTGGCCATGAGTTGGGCTATTTGATTTTCGGTCACAGTTAGCACAATGGTTTTAAAGAGACACTGGATTTTATTATCATCTATGGAGTACTGCTATCCATACTGGGACACTTTTGTGTTTGATCTATTAATATATACCATTTGCATTTATGTAAAGCACATTGTATTTATAATGGGGTCATATTATGATTAGCCATAACAGAATGACACTGAAAATAATGAATTTACCAGAGAATCTGCTCCTTCTATCCAGCCTCAACAGGTTCTCATGGGGGATGGAATTATAACTGGCTGGCCTTGGAGACCCTGGGCAGTTAAGACATCAAGGTACTATGAGTGCTTCTTCAGATATTGTCTGGAGGTAGGCTAGAATAGGTTATATGAATCTTTGTCTCTAGTTAGATCTCTAGTTTGCATCTTAGATGCTTACTGTTCAAAGGTTGCAGAGCAGGATTAGGGCTGTTCTTTGTCAACAAGACTGGTGCAGAATGATGCACTGCTTTTGTGAATGTTATCTGCCTATTTCACATCATCTTTTAGTGAGCACATCCTGGTGCCAGCTAAGCAATTTTATAAGCTATCTATGAAAATAATACAGACAGGTAAGAACATAGGCTTGTACTTTGCACCACCATTCCTAAGAATTGCCAGAGAGGGTGAGGGATCTAAGGAATAGTGTAAGCAACTATTCACAACCAACTTGTTGTGGTATCTGTGCATCAGGATTAGGTTTGATTCTGGAAGTCTTCCCCCAATACCTAAAGAAGGTTGGCTATATGAAGGAAGTGCTAGGTTTACTCTAGTTTCAATCTTTTCTATTAAAATAATAAATATTTTAAATGGTAGGCTATCTTGAGGGTTCAATCTGGGCTGAAAGAAAGGATTTAAATAAAATCACAACCTCATTAGACTTTCCTTAGTTTAAAGCAAAGTTAAACAAGGCTACTCCCTACAATACTAGGATCTTGTTGCAGATCTTGTTATGATAAAGCTGTGCCACTAGATAACTCAATTTCAAATGTTCTATGATTGAACTCCTATTGGTTTTTTTATTCACAACTAATGTTAGATAAATCGGGTATCCTGTCCTAGTTGGAACATTTCCTTGTTTTATTGCTCTTACTATCTCCTTAAATAGGTAACAACTAGTAACCTTCCCATAATTTCCCCAACACAATGGTCAGGTTGTTTGGACAACTGTTTCACGACTTCTTTCATCTTTGTTAGAGTGTTTTCTTTATCAGTGCTTTTTATCTTCTGCTTGTTTGCTTTGTTAGCCTGATTTTGAAAGCATATATCTATACATAGAGCTTCACAAAAGAAACCCATGTGTATGTGTGTCTGTGGATGAGCATAGTATAGCATTTTCCTAGTGAATATCTCAGAAATAGTGTGAAATGGGACGCTGATTTCATATCAGTATCAAGCAACATCTGAAGTATAATGTTTAACTATGACTTGATACCCCACCAAAAGGAACTGTTTATACCCAGAGACACTAAAGACTAAGTTCTCTTAAAGAAGATATGTGTGAGAGAGAGACTGCCTAGAGCACAGCATTTCCCTTAATTCTCATCAGGTATTAAAAAAGAGCATATCAACAAATATGCCAATCTATGTGATAGTATCTCACTAGCCTTTGCTGAACTCAAAAAGCTAATTAGGTCTGACCAAATTAGGTCTTGGATGGGAGACCTTCCAGGTCCATAGGCTAAAAACTTCCCAGAAGATGGTCATGCCAATTTGATGTGGAAATTCAATCAGGCTCATCTCTTCTAAACTTCAGGAAAACTTTGAAGACCCATTTCAACTTGTACAGGAGAAAGGTGCTATTTGATTGGAAGGTGGGGTTGCAGGCATATCATATTGGTTGATATTTATTTATTTATTTATTTATTTATTTAGTCTGTATGTGACAGCCAATTTAGTCTAGTGGTTAAGGTGCTAGACTAGGAGTGGGGAGACTGAGTTCCAGTGCGGCCTTAGGCATGGATGCCAGCTGGGTGACTTTGGACCAGTCACTTTCTTTCAGCCCTAGGAAGAAGGCAAGGCCAAGTCACTTTTGAAAAGGTTGCCTAAAAAACTGCAGGAACTTTCCAAGTAATTACTAGGAATCAAGACTGACTCAAAGACAAACAAATGAACAAAAAGTCTATATGTATTCAGGGTTTTCTGAGCTATTTTATATGTTTACATTGTTTGCCACCTAGAGCCTGTAGGAATGGACAGTATATGAGAAATACAAAACAAATAACAAACCAACCAACCTGCATGGGTGTACCTATGAAATCACCAGAGACAAGAGTAAAACTTGATCTGAGACTTTAATTTTACTGGCAAATAACATAATTTATGAATTAATCTTGAATGTTTTTGATGTTTCAAGCTTTTATGAAAATTGCTTCAGTACTTAATTCTCATTCTTTCTCCTCCCTCATCCAGTCTGAAACATTGCTTTTTGCTACACAACAGTAGTGGTGCTAGTAGTAGCAGTAATTAGTATGTGCTTATAACTAAGAACAGTCCAAGTAAATAAAAAAATGCAATATAAACCAATATCATGATAAAACAATATAATAATTAATATAAGACATTTCATTAATGTAGAAAGTATAATTTTGTAGGAAGATGTACAAAAAGAAGCCCTTTAAAGGCCTTTTTAAACTTTGGGAGATCATACTTCAGGTGTAACTCAAGGGGGAATCAGTGCCAGAGAGGAAGAACTGAATGGGAAAAAGCCCTGAGGATAAACTAATTAACTTTGATTACATAATTCAGCCAAGCACACAGGAACATGGACTGTAATCAAATTATTCAAATAACTGAGTGTTCCTGTACACACAGCCAAGAATTTAATCTGATAACATTCCCAAAGACCCAACCAAATGTAGGGACTGACAAAAAGAGGAGTTTGAGCCATATTGGGAAAGATTTCTGGATATAAATATGAATTTTCCATAGTTTTAGTGTTGGACATGGATGAGGATTCCTTTTTAAAGATAATTTTTCAGAAACTGCAGCCAGAAGATCTAATGTAGCTTAAGTAGCAAAATCAGAGTCAGTAGTCAACACCTCAGAAGATCTGATTTCAGATGAGGTCAGTTAAGAAGTAAGAACCAGATTGTATCAGAGTAGTAGACTACAGTAGTATTAGATATAGAATGGATCAGTCTAGTCAGAAACTTTTGTTGAGTTAGAGTTGGAAGAACATAGCTTGTAGGCGGAAAAAAAATGGTTGGATTGAGTTCCTTTAAATCAATCGGATACAGGCTGCAAATCCTTTAATCAAATTAAATTGAGGATATTACCATGACAATGAGTAGGGGAGCTCTCTAACAACTTTAGGTGAAAAGAAATTAGCAACGCATAAACATCCTTTGTAATATTGGAAAACCTAACAGAGATATTAAAATTCCCCAAGCAACAGTACCTAGCTCCAATGAAGTTTAGGGCTGTGAGGAAATTTCCTTGACAAATTTACTATCAGAGCCAGGTGGTTAATATATGACTGCAACACATTGGAAATTTCAGCTCAACAACTAGAAATTCAGAAGAATTATTGGTTGCTTCTAAAGATGAGTAGGAAAATTTGCAAGCTCAGTAAGACCAAACTATCAACCCATCCCAAAACTCTAGGAGCCTGTCCTAGTTGGGTGTTCACCTTGGGAAAGACCTGTAACAGACACAGTTTCTTCAGTATATTTTGGGAAACCATTGTCCTTATAAATTATGTTAATCCATCTTTCCTTGATGAAAAAACTTGATCTTTGTGACATGGATCACATCATTACAATTGTTGGAAGATTACTTGAATGCAATAAACAGAATTACTATAAATACTGCATTTATAGCCATCTTCCAAGAAGTGAGCCTCATTAGACTCAACAGATCTTACTTAATTAATATATACAGTATATGCATTAGATTTCATTGCATGTGTATAAGCCCAAAGCATGCCTTTGCTAGATTTTAAGAAACAACACTTCTCAACAGATGGATTTTGCCTGTATGACTACCTTCATAGAATATCTGAAGCTTCCCCAGACAAATCAAATGTACAATTAATTATTTTATGTTATTCTTGTCTCTCTCTACCTCCCTACCAAGCATAAGGTATAGACCCATTCTCCCTCCAACTTCTTCTCTTCACTTCATCACCCCCTTGAATATTTCTCCAGGTCTTCCTGTTTGTCAGATTTCTGGAATCAGGTTTACAAAATGTTTCCTTTCATAAGTTCCCTCTCAGATTAGTCCCAGTGGACCAGTTCTCTGAAATGTTCCATTACCTTCCTGTCATGAAGTTCAACAAGTGATTTTGTAGATGAGAGTTTGATTCCCTTGGCTCAAACTGCCAAGCCATTTTGAGTAGGAAAAACAAAATAAAAAAACCCAAATCAGGAAATAACTTTTCTAATTGCAGCACCATTTCCTTAAGGCAGTTGACATTGGATTCATAGTATTTTCAAGTTGTTACTTTTTTTTCCCCAAGTCATTATCAATGAATAAATGTAGAATTTGCTTGATCTGTATTTCAACTAAAATGAAGTGAGGATTTCCTTGCTCTATTGGACATTACTTACTTCATTTCTGGATATGAATAAACCAATACTTCTTGTAGCAATAATTGTTAGCAGCCAAGCCATTTCCTTTCTCTGTGGTGCTTGTGTATGCAATAGCTGAAAATCCTTCAGTGCTGAGCTTTTAAATATTTAAACAAATTAAATTTAGAAAAGAAATTCTGAAGTTAACCATGTTAGTTTTGAAGAATCTTGTAATAGCTTAAGGACCAACTAATTTTACACCACAGAAACTACCATGGATAACAGATTCCCACATCAAAATAATTCTCTCTCTTTCACCATTCCCCCCAATCATTACATGCAAGTAAAATGATCAGCTCTAAGACCATATTCCATAAATCTGATGCAATGCATAAAATCACAAATTGTACCTTTGCAAGGCAGCACAACAAAATACTACTGTGGCTGGAGCAACACTCATACTGTAAGTAAGAGGAAAGACCTCTGTGTAACAATATGGAAACTCTTCTCAGGCAGACTGAAGTAGACCAGCATTTCTTAAAGTACGGTCTGAGGACCCCACCCAAAGACCCTCTCAGCAGTCTGCAAAATCAAAATTATTTGCCAGATATTAAAGATATTTGCAAAAATTTAAAACCAAGTCACTCTTCTCTTTTTGTATTTGTCAAAAATAGTTTTTTTCATGAAAAATATTATATTTGTTAATATCAAATGAGTTTAATATTATTATTTTTACAGGGTTCAATAAATAAATATTTGATGAATGTGTCAATTTTAATTTTTAATACAGTAAATATCAATAAATATAACCCATGCAAATAAAAACTCATTTGGGGTCCTCCATAATGTTTAAAAGTAGGAAGGGATCCTGAAAGCAAAAAGTTTAAGAAGCACTGAAGTATATACTGGCTTCATATATTCAGTCATAGAAGGGGTATAGATTTCCTTTTGACCTCCACAAAATGATTTCTGGGGAGTTGGGAAACTAGAATATTGTGATAATCTATGTTCAGCTTCTGGAATCTAAGCCTGTTGCAAGACAAATGAAATGTAGACCTTCTAAGTCCATTATCATTCATGTACAAGAACAGTCAAAGTCAATGCTTCGGAAGAGAATTAGTGAATGGGAATAAGAACCAGCTTCACTGCAATGAGCAAAATCACAGAAGCCTAAAGTATTAACCAAGTAGCTGTATTCTCGTGGCTGACAGAAAGAATGACTCCTAATGAATCTGGGAGGTTCATTTCTACTGTTTTAAATCCAGAGACTGTTGTAAGCTTTCCCCCATGGTATGAAGTAAAGTTACTGTCCTCCAAGGGAATATATGAAAAGGCAGAATGAAAGTTATTGAATGTTACATGTGGGTAACATGGCCTCACAGCTGGGAATTGTTTCCACAGATTTAGGTAAGGGATGCAGCTCTTACTGTCAAACAATACTACAGCATATATTCCTCTTTTCTAGAAAAATAAAAAAATCATGGTGTTCCTAGTAACAACTGTGCAATGTATCTGAGAGTTGTGTTACCTAATTTGGACTGGTGAGTGTGTGTCAAATGACCTTATCCCCTTTTGGTTGCCTCTGTATAATTCTGTAAATATTACTAGGCTGGACAAAAGGTGACCTTCATTTTGTTTTCAGATTGTATGCCAGTTTTCTACCCTTCATTTTGTTTTCAGATTGTAAGTCAGTTTTCTACTTTCCTCAGTCAACTTTAACTTCTCTTCTCTTGGCTCATTTGTCTTCTCATTACAGGTATGCATGAAAAAGAAAGGAAAGAAAAGGCCATAAATGAAAATATTAATCACATATTAAGCAAACTTAGCCTTTCATCTAAAGTGGTACAGTGAAGTTATTCATAGTTAGAGCAGTTCAAAAAGAAAATTAAGCATATAATTGTATGCAAACTTCTATGTAGTTTCCAAACAAAACTCTTGGTGGTAGAATGTATGTTCCAGAATAAAAAGAAAGGTAAGATTTTCACACAGTTGTATCATTGATGGAGAATGAACATCCTTTAAGCCTTGTAATATTAGTCTCAAAATCTTTTAAGTGTAAAATTCAAGAGATTAGCTACTGAGCAATTAACAGCCTTAGGTCTATATAGCCCAGAGAAACATTTCTATCCAGTGCGAGGTACTTATTTACAGCAAACTCGGTAAATTGCCAATTAAAAAGCCTGTTTTCAATTATAGCAACATAATACTGAAATACTGTGACACAACAGATTGGGAAATTCCAAAAATAGAAGCCAATTAAAATAGAAGATGAACAGGGCAAATGGAATGCTTGGGAAAATGGAAGCTTCTCTGCAGTTTCCAGAAGGTGGTTAATAGGGAAATGAGACAGGACTCCCTTGAGGGGAGTTTCCAAGCCACATCACAACTATCAAAAAGTCCCTCTTTCAAGCTCCAACTGGACACATCTCCAGAACATATAGGGATAATCTTCCCATGCATGGGAGTGACCATCAGTTGGAGAGAGGAAGCCGTGAGGAAATTTCGTAAAGACTAAGACTAGCTTACATTATACATTTAAACTGAGTTTTAATTTAAAAGCCAAGGATCTGCTGGTTTGCAAAGATGCAGAGGGTCCTGTTATGCATCTGTTCAAACCACCTTTTCCAGAACTCTTCTGAACAAGCCATAACAGTTACCTCAGCTTTAAATTTGTTTATGTTTGAACTGTATGTGTTTATGGTGTCTGAAACCTACTGTGAGCACCCCTTATGGTCTACAAAAATTGCTTTTAGGACCATCCACATTGGAATCTGTAATGGTAAACTGAAGACAGTTCCAAGACAGCAGTTGGTACCTGGCAGTTTGGAAAAATTAATGGCAAAAAATGTTTGGAAATTTGGGATAGGTTGATCTGTAGTTGTGGTCTTCTGAAATGCCAGATGGCATCAGAAAATAATAGTAATAGTATTTGTACTACCATAGTACTACCACTAATTACCATAGTAATTAGTGTACTAGAATTTGAAAAGTTGTCAGGTGAGTCCGCTAATGGTCCCCAATAGGTAATAGTACCTGCGCACCCACCAACCCATACTACATTTCTATAAAATCAAAGGTCATTCTGATTTGCTGGTTCTAGAAAATAACAGTCAAATCATCTGCATCTAGGAATCTCAATGTTCTAAAATATAATTGACAAAACTAGCATCTCCAGATATCTGCACAAAGCTTCAGCTCTCTTTTTGCTTCAGCCTTTAATCTGAGTTATAAATTTGTCAATATGCAGTTTTTACCTTGGGATGCACTATGCCAGAAAGAGAAAAGCCAGATCTAAGTATACTCTTTTCTAATATCCAAATAGAGTCATTTCCTACTGTTCCTTTTGTTTCTGATTTTGTTCACTGCACTCATCTTCTGATTCAGAAACACATTTCCATGCATTTTCAGAGTGTGTGAAGACATGTATGCTATGATAAATCCTTCAGAATCTGACATGAGACGTGAACTGAGCAGCGTGGAAGGTACTCGCCACATCACTAAGAACTCTGTACTGGGAACTTGTATCAGATTGCAGACATTTAAAAAAAAATAATAATAATGTATTCCTTCTGACAATGGCTAATATGAAAATGCAGCAGTATGAAAGGTGGTTATTACAGAAGAGTGGAGAAATCTATCCTGTTCTCAGATAGTGGGAGATCATTGAACCAGATTCTGATTGAAAAAGTTCACAAGGCTAGAAAATTGCTATCTGTAATTTTTCCTTTATATTTCCTGTCTGGTACAGAGATTATCATTATGATCATTACCAGAGTAATGTTATAGTTTCAGAAGTTGTAATAATATATATTTGGAATAATTTTTCAACCGATAAATGACAACCAAATTATCCTGCTAGAATGAAGAATAGGCTGTTAATTTCATTCCAATTCATTACTGTTGCATGTCTCTAGTATCTTAAACCACTTATAATAACTTTCAGTGATGCATATTTTTACTCTCAAACTTTTCCTGAACAGCTGTATGTTTATGCAGAAAACAGGCAGGCTAAACTGTTACATAATTCTACTTCTTCCTTCCTTCCTTCTGCTGCTGAACTAAATCTGTTGTTATATGTTTATATTCTACAAAGAAGAATAAGGAATAAGCATCAGTTTTAGTAACAAGTTATGGAACTTCATCTGTTTTTTAAAAAAAATAGTGAATTCAACAACAAAATAAGAGTCAAAAAAGGAGAAATATATTTTAATAGGAATAATTTAAAACCTTAAAAGCACTTAAAGTGTTAATTTATTTTGATCATTTAGGTGCTTACTTCACATATATTTCGTTCAGAGATTCTCTCACTCCTTAGCTTTTGATTCTACCACCTATTCTTTTTTGAGGAGTCTCAAAAAAGAGAATTTATTTTTATGTATTCACCTGGTGCCTTCCCTCTTAAACCCAGAATGTGGGACAGAGAGAGATCATACAACTTGAGCACCTTATTGGCAAATAATAGAGAAGCAATATTAATAACAATAATGGAAAACAAACTCTCTAGCACCAACACTTGTAGCCTTTGGGTATGTCTAGGAAAATTAGACCCCTTCTTTTGTGGTTTGGATGAAAAGCATGATCTATAATTCAAAATCAGCCTAATGAAAAATAAGAAAAAGAAAATATAAAACTCCCTTTTAACCTTAATGTAGTCACATGCAGAAACAATTCTTGGTAGAGGAGATAAAGTTGAGCCAGTGTAACATAGGATTTAAGCTGATGGACTGGCCCTGGAAGCACTTGGTTCTAGTCTACTCTCAGCCACGCAAGCTGACCATGGATGTTTTTGGGCCAGTGACTCTCTCTCAGCCAAAGCTACTGTACAGGGTTGTTATGGTGAAAATAGGAAGAGAAAGCTCTATGTATGCCACCTTGAGCTCCTGAATGAATGGCAGAATATAAATTTAATAAATAGATAATCAAAATACAGAACTGCTATAAAAAGATAACTGGTCCAAAGGATCTCTTATATAGAGGTAACCAGGAAAATATAACATCCTGGGCAGATCTCAAGATGGTCTAGATCTGTAAGAAACTTAGGTAACCCTGCTGTACCAACTTCCCAAGTTGATCACCCAAAGCTTGCATAGAGACAGTGGATTCCAGAGTCCATAAAATGAATTAAAAGGTAACCTTAGTACAATGCTAACTAGAAATTTACCTATGTCTACTCAAGTTGCAATTTCTGGAACCAGAAATTGGCAATTAATTAAGATAAAGTATTGGTAGCCCTATTTGCCTATCCATTCCCACCCCCACAAAAACATACTTGCAGTGACCAAACTGGGATTATCCCATGTGAATGAGGGTCAAAATTATGCTTACACCACCACATCTTCCAAATATTCCTTGCAGTTTTCTGTACTGGAAATATAGTAGGTTTTTGATCAAAGAGGAATCATGCCCCTGCAAGTTGTCAAAATGGACACATAAGAATTGTGCTCATTATGCTTCCTTTTTTTTTAATTTGGTGACATGGATATTTACTTTGTATAGATTTTTATTTTTATTTTTCCATGAAACATATGCAAAAATATGGGCCTTAAAAGGATTCCAAACAACCAGTAAATTTGCAGAATGCCTGTTTATAGAAAGAATATCATTGTTCCTTATTCCCAATCTGATGTTGCATTTTATTTTTATGCAAAGTTTAAATGAATGGTGATCATTTGAATTTAAAGGGTTTACCCCCCAACAATGAGAAAATACACATTAGGATCGTAATCAGAATGGTAATAAAGTCAATAATCTTAATAGAAGGAATGTCTAGATCGGTTGGATTCCCAAAGTATTTAAAAGTCATCTCAAACTCCGTCACTGAGGAGGTCAGATGGATCATCTGGATGATTGTACTTTAGATCAGATGGTCTGAGGTTTAAGTTATCAACCTTTTCCTGCGTAAGTTTAAGTTATCCTTTGCCCCTTACTTGGGTCTTCCCTTCAAGTTGTATGATTGTGTGGGTCACCAAATATCACTGAGCCACCAGCACCTAGGAAGTTATTCTCATGACAGCAGAAGCAACTTCCAAGGGGCAAGGCCTCCCGGAACTATCAAATCAATATGGAGCCACAGCACTAAGTCAGAATGTTGAGCGTGTCTGTTTGCTTTTGCAGACAAGGGACATTTGAACAGCTGCCGGATTCAGCCTATCTTGGCTTCTGTAAACACAGAGGGTGAGGGGAGAAAAAAAAGAATCTTTTTGACAGTAGGACAATTAGGCACAAAAAGAATGTCTTAAGGGTGCTAACTTGCAGGATAAATAATGAAAACTCCTCAGCCCATGTTTGAAAAACTGTAACTATTCCAAGGGCAACAGTGTAGAATCTGAAAGCTTGACAATCAGTGTTAAAGTGAACCCATCTACAGCAGACTTTCACACATATCCAGCCATGAGTGCCTGAGCACCACTAACATGACTGGACAGTGAAGAAAAGAGGAATAGGTAAATTAAATAAATAAGCATCCCTAAAAAAAAATAAGGCTAAAAAGTCTTCCACAATAGGAGAATCAAAACAAAGATCAAAGCACAGACACTCGGGGTTCCTGATCATGCAAAGCAATGCAAATGTATTTATCATAATAGTTACACGTTTGCTATTGACCTTCACTATCAATACAGATAAACTGATAAATCTTCTCCTAGTCAGCATCCTAGAAAAAATGAGCTAACGCCTAAATGTGAGGGAGAATGTTGTTTAAAAAATATATAATGTGATCCGAATCCTCCAGTTCATTCACTGGGGCCTCTATTTAGCAGCTGTGTGTGAATATAACCAACCCTGTTATGCCTATCTAAGGTACGGTGACCATATTATCTTGGAAAAAATAAAGGACAAACCTGAAAAAGGAGCAAATGTGAAAGAAGTTCATAGGGATAAAAAAAATTATGTTTGTAACTTTGCTTTACAAAGGAAAATTCACAGGCAAAACCAAGAAAACTCTACAAAAACACATATTCTAATAAAAGTATCTAAAATCAAACAGTATGTATATGTAAATTTATTTTAAAAAAGACAATTCAATTTCCATATTTTTCACATGAATGTGAAAGACTGTGCATTAAATGGTACCATTTGTATGGTAAAAGTTAAATGCATGGGGCCAGGCTACCTGAAGGACCACCTCGCCCCCACGATCTCTACCCATCCCACGTGATCTCACAGAGAGGGCATGCTTCGGATTCCCGCGGTAAAAGAACTCCGATTAGCGGGGTCCAGAAGGCGGGCCTTCTCTGCTGTGGCCCCCGCCCTTTGGAACATCTTGCCCCCGGAGGTGAGACAGGCCCCCTTACTCCAGGCCTTTCGGAGGGACTTAAAGACATGGCTCTGCCATCTGGCCTGGGGCAGGGAGGGAAGAAATCAGAATTGGGGTTGGCTGGCCCCTTAGTGGTATGCTGTGGCCCCAGCGGCCTCTTGGATTTCTTAGCTTTTTTATTTTTTAATGTTTGGTTTTATAACTTTTAACTGTATTCATGTTTTTTAGTATGTTGTAAGCCGCCCAGAGTCCCCCATTGTGGGGAGATGGGCGGGGACAAATTAAAAATAATAATAATAATAATAATAATAATAATAATAATAATAATAATGGACAAAAGTGAGTTTTTGAAAAATAAATAAATCTAAAGGACAGCTTTCTGAAACAAAGGACTATAATAAAGGACGTACAGTCACTGTAATTTAAAAACAGATTTAAGGTCCAAAAGGATAGTTCATTAAGGAAGCTATATGCCCCAATAGAGAACTTGCATTTCTGAGGGTTTTTTTTTTTTTTATCATCATGGTGAGGAAAAGGTGAAAGAAGTATTCTGCTCTTCCTGTAGGATAGCTTCCTGAGGATAGCTTAAGAGTACCAGTGTTTTCCAATCAAGGGAAGCAGAGGAGTGACAAAGAAAGGAGCAAAGATGCAAGGCCTTGCTTGGTATCTCTACTCCACATTTCCCTAGTGTTGAGTAGGCTAAAGAGTACAAAGGGTCTTCCCTCCTTCAGTGCTCTCCAGCCATCCTTGAGTCAGCAGAAACTCTGGCTGCATAAAATTTGCTGCCCCATTGCCAATCCCTATCCTGGCTCTATTGCGTCTGCTCCCTATCACTGCCAGTCACGTGTCTTCCCTCAAAGATAATGGGTGACAAAGCCTCATAGATTTTATACATCTGGAGGCTGCCCTTGAAACATGTTAGGTTAAGCGAAAAAACTCTAACCAGTGTTAGCACTGGTACAGTTAAGGATGTTTTAGGGAGGAGCAGCTGGCCCTTTAAATCACAAGCCAGCCTTATGTGCCCAGAAGGAGTGACCCAACCCCGAGAGACAATAAAGGAAAAGAAGGGGGTTCTGTCAGGTTTGGGGTGGGAAGAGTTTTGGTGTCTTTTGTGAGGGAGCTGGCTGGAGTCCTGGATGAGAGGGTGATCTTGGGCAAGGTGAGAACTTGAGTAGTTTGAGTAGTTTAGTTAGAATATGGCTCCAGTAATATAGTGGAAGGGAACCTGTGTTGTCTCCTGTGGATTATGGAGTTCTAGCAGTGTTGGAGACTAATGTGAACTGGGAGACCAATGAAATAGAATGAGCAGCCAAATGGCAGGAAAACAAAAAAGGATAGGCACTGTCAATATCCTCAGCACAAACATCAGTGTAGTTCAACAAAATAAAACAAAACTGTGTATAATAAGGAGTGCGTGTATGTGTGTATGTGTGCCTTTAAGTCAGTATTGATTCCTGGTGAGTCCCTGGACCAGTCCCTGCAGTTTTCCTGGCAAGAATTCAGAAGTGGATTGCCCTTGCCTGCTTCCTAGGGCTGAGAGGGAGTGACTGGCCCAAAGTCACCCAGCTGGCTTTGTGCCTATAGCAGATCTAGAACTCACCATCTCCCGGTTTCTAGCCTGGTGCCTTAACCCCTACACCAAACTGGCTCTCATATAATAATAATAAGGATTATAATGCAGGAAAAAAGCTGGGGAGGATGATAAAATGATATCTTAATTACTCACCAGAGGCTTGGTGCTAGGGAACAGGCTAGGCTGAAGCAAGTTCTGAGTGAGCCAGTGATCAGTAAAAAATGGGAATCCTATCATACCAAACCCAGCCTCAGTTAAACAACCAACTGCAAAGCAAAGGCAGGAAATTCTGCGATCCCAACGGTCTGCCTGCCATTATAACTGCTTGCCACCCCTCCATGGCTTAGTCTGTTCCACTGCACAGTATAAAGCATCTTATCTCGGGTTGGAATCTTGGCGGCTTTGCTTATGGAAGACGCAGCCTGTTTATTGGAACTGATCTGGCGGGAGAATTTGGGAAAGTGGGAGAATTGGTGAATTGCTTTTTCTTTTGGTATCTCCACCAGCTCTATTTGTCATAGGGCTTTTGTCTTATACTAGCCAGCAGTAACTGACCTCTTTTCTCACTCCCATCCCCACCTCCCACCCTGAGTTCAGGCCTGCTGTGAGGGCTGGAGAGGTGGGGTGTCATCTTTCCCAGAAGCTTGCCAAAATGATTCCAAGAAGTTGCTGGTGCAACTTTGTAACTGAATCCCCTGGGAATGGTTCCCATTAGATATTGTCCTCTCCCATATCCTTGACCTATTCAGAACCCTCTTTTTTAACAAGATCAAAACTTGTTTTGAGGGGGGCAGTCATAACAGGATTTGTAATGTGTGTTGTTGGCAAACTCATCTGAGAGAACAATTCAAACTCCTCCTGCTTATTTCTTTATCAGGGTGAACTTTTCCCTGCACGTTCCCATGCTTTGCAATGCCAGCAGTGTCTAAAAAAATTTTGCCACCTTCTTAACAAGTAGTTGAACTGAGATTCATGCATTGATATTCTAAACTCAGAGCTAGCTTGGCAGGCTCTGGCACAGGCTTTCTTTCCTCCATATGCGCCTAGAAACCTTATTTAGATTAGTGCTTGCCTTTTTCCTTGAATTCTTTTATGCTTAAGGCCTCCTGATTGCTTCTATATATTGTTTCACATCCGTAAATCTGTGGCCGTGTTTGTTTAATAGCAGCAACAGATTTTGGCCTGAATTAAAACTCCATCTTAGCCACTTCAGTTCTTGTATTTAAGCCATGTTGTTGTTCCCAGGGTTTCAAACTGCTTAGATTTGTAGCTATTCAGATAACATGTTTTATTTCGAGTACATCCATTTACCTCAATCAATAGGTGTTCCAGACATCTTTATAAAAGATGTGCATTTATAAAAAACTATGCAACTTGTGTCCAACCAATCCAAATTTAGTTTATGAACCATCTATTGCGATGTATCAGTTGCCTGACACTCCTTTCATTTCTATTGTCTCAGGGAGGCAGAAGAAATGTGACAGCCATAGAGACCTACGAGCTATATTCACTTTTGTGGGTCCCAATTTATGCAGGCCTGCTTTTTTGAGGATCACTGCTTTATAATCTTCCAGAAGAGGAACTGAGTTTGTCTCTTTGCGCAACTGCAGAGAAAATATACTTCCCCAGCGTGTACACACAGATTGTGTCATTCATGGAACTATTAAAAGCCATTTCCAGAGGTGGCAGACATTTGGGTTCCGTTGGTCCTCAGCAACAGTCAGTAAAATATTGTTTTGCATACCAAGGCAGAATAAAGGAGGATAAACCAATAACTTTCCTTTTCAGGTGCTTCTCAACATGCTGTAAAAAAGCCAGGTGTACAATGCGTCTAGGTTTGCCATGTGTCTAGTATCTTAAAGCCTAACAAAGGCAGAGTTCAGAAATATAAAGGGATTGTCAGGAAAAATAAATCCTTAATTAAGGGAGAGTGGATTTTCCTCAATTTGCCTGTAATAATTTAAAAAATATAACAATGACATAAATTTTGAAAAAAAAACCTTTTATTGTTTTAAAAAATGTTTTAAATGACATTGTACAGTCAATTATTCTGCTACAAAAGCTCTAGACCTAAATTTTAAGAGTAGTGCTAGCAGCAATAGCACTGCTACAACATTTGCTAAGTCACCTTCTCCCAATCTGGTGCCCTTTAGATACGTCAGGACTACAACTCGCAGAATACTTCAACTGCATGGTTGACTGATGGTTGGTATTCCGGGAATAACTTATCTGAAAGGTTCAAGACTGGGAAAAGTTGGTGTAGATTAGAAAACCTGACTGTACAATGACTCTTTTTGCATAACATGCTTAATCCGGTGAGTTAAAGACCTACAATGCATATATACAAACATATACAAGTATCACATGGACATAGTTTGGAGGGAAAATAGATCTCCATAATGGGTTTCAGTAAGAGTTAGTAATGCTAGTTTATGAGGTAGGAAACCTGGGCAGTATACAGGATCCTATAATATTTTGTACTTCTAAACACTAGGCAGGTGGAGAGAGGTTGCCATCTTCTTTTGAGTAAATACCATAGAAATGCAGTACAATTCAGTGTTATCTTCTTTTAAGTAAATATACTATCTTCACTGTCCACATAATATGCATCTTGCTTCCCTTCTATCTTACTCCCGTTTACTCACTTTTTTCCCTAAATCAAGCTCTTTTAGTTCTTGTAAAGTTCCATCTGAGGGAATTGCTCCTAGTTCTCTTTTGCACAGCAGTCATACCCTGGGAAAATATTTCCTTGGATTCTCCACAACAGCCCTTGGATTCATTTACTGGTCATTCTCAGAAGTGTAAATACAGTAAGTATTCTTGATTCAATAAACAGAGGTCGGGTAAACTGCGTTCAAGCTCTGAACCAAACAAAATTCTGCCTTTAATTTTATTTTTAATAATGCATGCTCTATTTTTAGCTTTATAATGCTTAACATATTCTTTTCATAATGCTGAGCCTTGTCAAGATAAAGCTGTATATTTATTTACTTGGCTTTCCAAATTTGGCTGTAGCCTAATTATGGGGATGAAATTGAGATGTCCCGCACCATTTCCATGCTAAGCAGAGCCACAAGAACGGTACATCTTCAAGACTGCTTTTGAACCATCTAAATGCCTCTAAAGGATCACTGGCTAAGATTTAGTTTCCTTTGCTCTAAAAAGTGCAGCATGCGTTTATGTGGTCTTTCCACACAGCCATTGTTTGAATCCTGAAAACTTCACCAGTCCGTTCACAGCACCTACAATTCTCCTCAATGTCACTGCTTTCACAATGCCGTAAACCATTTGCTCCCTCCAGTGCAATGCAGATGAGTGATTTCAATATCACCTTGCAAGTCCTAGATGGGTGGAGAGGAAGAGTCTGTTGTTGGGGAAGGTTTATGCTGCAATAAAGCATTTTGTACAGATTTGCTACACTGTGGTGTGTCCAGTCCTCGGAAAGCAAAGAACCCTCACACCTGCTCACACAAGCTGCTCTCTGGACTTGTGGCATTGGTGGCTCTTAGGATGGAGAGGCCCCAGCAGTTTATATAGTCAGTAATTTCTGCTTGCTGCTTCACCTCTATCTGTCAGCCCTTTGAGGTAGACTAGACTAAGAAACCAAAGTTATGAATGCTAATACTACTTTTATTATAAGGTTATAGTAACAGAATCTTGCAAATCTGAATGCTCTTCCCCCCCCCCTCCCTTTAGCTTTGTGAGAACCTAAGGAGGGTCTTGTCTGAGACGCTTTCTCAGGTTACAGTTCTGCCTTGGACTCAAGTTTCTTTTATTTGTCCATTGTCTTGGTTACAGCTCCTCTTCCTATTCCTCAAGGTTATTCCTACTGTCCATTACACCACTCAATGTGCCTTCAGGTAAATTAAATTTCCCTAGGGATGTGTGTGGCTGCCCTGCATGACTAGCTGAAAGACTGAAGGCTTTCCCAGCCAAGCCCCTTATGTGTACAGGACCCGGGATGGCGACTCCCCTGCCTTTACTAAATGAACCCCACTGAATGACACCAACTTGGATGTCTTCAAATAGAGATTCAATAAATTAATTAAGGAAATAGTTATCACTGGCTACTAGTCTATATATTACCTCCAATGTCAGAATGAATTTGTATCTGAATATTAATTGCTGGGGAGCACGAGCAGCAGAATACTATTGAAGTGTGAGGCCTGCTGAATGATTCCTAGCTGCTCACTGTTGGAAAACAATGCTTTGTTAGTTTAGATTTTTAAAATGTGCATTAGAAGTATCTTAAAGTAGTATGACTGTTGTCAAAGGACAAACAGGAATTTATGTGGCAGCTTTAGTGGATGAAGCCTATACTTAGTTTGATTACTCAACACTGTCAAGGGAAATTTCAGTAATGCCAGAACTGGAGATATGGCTAGGTTCATATATTTTGTTTGGCTCTAGTTTACCATGTGGTGTGAACTCAGCTGCTGTGGTTTGTAAACTTTGGCTTAGTGTGTTGTATGGACCATGCCATTGTTACTTATTCAGTAATGCCTGATTAAACAAACTATAGCTTAGCACAATGTGTAAACGTAATCATTGTGGGATGGACTATCAGTATTGACAGCTTTTCCCAGACTGGTGCACTTCAGAAGTGTTGGGCCAGGAAACAGAATTCCTAGCCAAGTGAAAAGGCTGGTGTAGAGTTATACTTCTACTAAACAGGATGTATTGGAGTGTTGGGATATAAAGTCATGGCTGGTGATATGAATTCTGGTCTATTCCTTATAGCTTGGCAACTTTTCAAGTTTAAACTTTTCAAATCCCAACTTAAAATTAGCGTGTAATAAAAATATCTTCATGATATAAAGAAATAATCAAGATGTTTTCTCTGCTGCTATTTAACTATGTATTTTGTCTTGTGGTTATGTATTATGCATGCATTTTTGTTACTGTAACTTTTATGATTTGCTTCTTTGTCATACAACATATTGAATACTAATCTGTCGTTGTGATAATAATTATTTTAAGGTTGCTTGATCAGTGTCAGATGATATCCTTCCTGAAATGTTCTGCATTGCAAATCAGTACATTAAAAAAAGGGGGGCATACATACAAACATACATGACAACTCTTCCTTGGCTTCCTGGAAAACTCACTGCATTTTGGGATGAAGAATAAGATTGGACTTCCTCATCTCTTGCATCTAGCTCTCCAGCCATGCTCAGTAGGACTTCATCTATTACTTCTAATGTACAGATTTGGAGAATCAGTTTATAGTTCTTACTACTAACCCAAATCCCAGACCAGTGCCATTCTCTATAGCTCCTTTAAGTGTTTTTCATCTTGGGAACCCAAAAAGTTGTTTTGCAAAACCAGAGAGCATTGCATGTCTTGTAAATATCTAAGTTCCATGGTTTAGTTTCTTTTTGCTTGTTTAACTATCCTGAAAAAAATTAACAGAGGCATCTAATTGCACTATTTCACAATGTTGGGGTATTTAATTATCATTCTTTATTAGTCTGTTTTTCAGCAGTTAAAAGATAAACCACAGGTTCCAAGTTAAGACATTGTAGTGGAAATTATTTGAATGGTGCCTCTGATCTACATTTTCTCAAGGGAAGAGAGTCTTTAATTTGACACTTTGAGCATCCTCCGTGACTTTAAAAGGAAAATAATAACAATAGATTGGCATGCATCATAGCTTTCAGCAAAACGGTAGAAAAATAGCTTTATGCAAAGCTAACAAGCTTGCATAACCTGGCTTGAGTAGAATAAAAAGGACAGCAAGACTCATTTGTGCAGTTCTCCAAACCTTTTTGTAATTTCCTGTAAGTTTGAGGCTTCAGTAAACTGCAGGGGTTGCAGATTCTGTCTCCTGTGTGACTTGAAATAACAAGGGTTACTCTCATTTCAAGCTAAGGTGAGAATTAAGACACAGTAAAATTGTGGGGAATGGCACTAGATCTCAAGATGTTGTCTAGTTGACTTATATTTTATTTCCAGAACCATTACTAAAATTAGAATTTGCATTCCTGTTATCCACATCTGAAGTTAGATCAGGGTAAATACTGTAAGGGTGGACATGGTTGAGGAGAGTGGAATCCTCTCTGGTCTTACTTTTTTATAAGCTATTTCTGAGCCCATGGGTTTCTTGTCAGTTGGCAGAAGAAACTATTACATTATGATGGCTGAGGACTGGACCCCAGACAGAATATGGTATATGTGTAATGGCTATAAGTTTCATTGGCATTTTATACCCCATCACTGAGTTTTTGAGATAACATATTTAATTTATGGTCTAATTAACAGTCCTGTATCCCATTTTTGCCCCATATTGTGTCTGTGGTATGCTGCAGTCCATAAATCTTGGGGAATGAGCCTGTAGCATCTCCTAATAATGGAAGAGGCAGAAAGTGTAGAGACTAGAGTTGACATGGATTCCCCTTTACTTATTCCATTTGGCCCTTAGAGAGCGTAACAAGAGTCAAACTGATTCATGTCCCTGTGCCAATTCTTTAGCTCCCTTTGAAGATTTAAAAGATCTGAATTTAGCCTTCAGTATCCTGGGGTCATTGCGGTTCGCTGGCGCAACACCAACACAATTATTAGGAAGGCATAATGTCCCGTTTTGACCTCTCTCACACACACTTCTCCCTGCAGGGAGACCAGCCAGGACAATGTCAAGTCATAAACTTTGTAAGCACAACTTGCTTCATGCCTGTGGCTGGGTAGCATTGTAAAAGGATCCAGTTACCAAGCAACCAGGGTCAGAATGTCACTGGGTCAAATGTAAACGAAACCTTAGGATCTTGTCTAGGTCTATTAATGTATTGCCAGCCAACAGTGCTGAGGTGACTGTTTCAGGCACAAGAGTAATTAGACAAGCAAGTATGGGTGACTGCCCACTCAGAACACCATCTTGCCCATTCTTCTTCTTCTTCTTCTTCTTCTTCTTTTTTTACAATGGTAGCATTGTAAAAGGATCTGGTTACCAAGCAACCAGGGTCAGAATGTCATTGGGTTAAATGTAAATGAAACCTTAGGATCTTGTCTAGGTCTATTAATATATTGTTATCCAACTGTGCTGGGTGGCCGTTTCAGGCATTTGAATAATTAGATGGGCAAGCACGGATGCCTTCTCACTCAGAAAAACGACTTGCCCATTTTAGGGAGCATCTTGTTGGTAGAGGGCATTTTGCTTATCTTGATTGCTGACTTGAACTTAAGGATGGTTTAGCATCATAGGATTGGACAACTGTTTTGTGACTAAGGCCCCACTGACAAATGCCACAGTAAGGTCATGTTTTGTGAAGGTACTATTTGGTACATTTTGCCTCCATTTTAGGTAGTCAGGATGGGTTTCTTGAGGGATTGCCAGCATTCTAGCAAAAAACACTAAGAGCACAATCCTATAAATGTGTGTAGGATATAAGGCCCATTGAGAACATCAGAACTTAAGGCCCACTGAGTTAAGCTACTCCCAAGTGAGATTGAGGTCAGGGATGTATCTGTGAAAGGCTCATATCGCTCTCTCAGAAGCTACTATCAGATGTTGGGAGCCAATGGTGGCATCACTGTATTTTGCTGCAGATGCCACAGTAAACTGCTTAAAAGAGAGAAGGAGAAGTTTGGATGAACTGGAAGAGAAGAGAACTGGAAAGAAATGTCTCCATTTCTTCCTAGGAAGTAGTATCACAAATCAAGATTGTAGGAAACATCTTCTTCCCCTGGCTATTGTATAAGGTTTCCTCAAGTAGCAAGGAATAGACACATTTATCAGTTTCACTTCTTCCCACATGTTTTTTTTTTAGATCCCAAATTCTTTCAGATCCAGAAACAATCTGATAGTTTCTCCCAATTTGACTTTTTTCCTTAAATTCTTTCTGTCCTGCTTATGAAGAAATTTGCAAATGTAATAAGTTCCATTAAAACAAATGAACCAAATTCTCACACATTTCTCCCTTTAGTTTTTCCTTACTTGCTCCAGTTAAATTTCCAAGTTATGGTGTTCAGGGACCATTCTGTTTCTTTTTTCTTTTTTCACTTGCTTGCTTGTCAGTTTTGGAGACAGCAGTTGCTTTGAAACAGATGTTTTCTGACTACAGAAACAGTGGGGATGTATCCAGATTTAATTCAGTATGAAATCTCTGATCATGGCATTGTTTGATTCTCAGGGGACTCAGCTTGTGCCAAAACCAGGACTGCATCTTTGTTTAGTAACTACCTTTTTCCAGATGTTCACAAATCTGCAGAAAAATACATTGGGAGTAAAACTTCCATGCACATCTCTGCCTCTATGCACCTTTAACTTATCATGTTCATTGAGCCCTTCTATATGGCTAGGGTAGCTATGTAGTCTTTTTCTATATTCACAAGTTATGGAGTTCAGGCTTTTATTAAAGCAATGAAATTTTATGCATCAGTGGATTAATTTCTCGTGACCTTTTCAAAGCTTTTTACCAACATTCTCATCTTCTATCTTTCATAGACTTGGAAAGGGTCATTTAGGTGTCATCCCCCTGCTTGATACAGGAATCCAAATTAAAGCAACCCTGACAGCTGTATTCAAGCAGAGGGTAGACAATTATCTGACAAGGAGGAGCCCACCTCCTTTTTAATTGCTTCCATTGCTGAACAGCTCTTACTGTGTTTTGGAAATTTTGAAAGTGCTTGTCCATTCATTTCTTCAAACTATTAATGAAATAGTCACTACACTTGATAAGTTTCTCCTGTCTGATGAGGAATCACTGATGATTACTCTTTCAGTATGATTTTCAAGGCAGCTGTGTATTCACTCAGTTGTCTTACCATTAAGCACAATATAATTAGTTTGCTAATTAGAGTTTCATGGAGTACTTCATGAAATGCTTTACTATAATCAAGGGATATGACATCTGTAACATTCCAATAATTTGTTAAGTCACTCAGTCAAAAAATGAGGTAAGTTAGTCAGGCTTGACAAATTCATGCTGAGTTCTGGTAATTATCACATTGTTGCTTTTTCCACTGATCCAAGATTCCGATCAGCTTTCTTGCTTGAGCTATCAGTATTGATTTAGTCAACAACTATTTAATATGTGACTGAGCTGATTTGCTTTCTGTTGTTGCCACTGGAAGTTGCCTATATGTTCTAGCAGGCACAAGAGGCAAAATTACTTTCAATCACTGAATTTCTAGCCTGCCCTTCCTTCCTTCCTTCCTTCCTTCCTTCCTTCCTTCCTTCCTTCCTTCCTTCCTTCCTTCCTTCCTTCCTTCCTTCCTTCCTTCCTTCCCTACCCCTCCCTCCCTCCCTCCCTCCCTCTGACTGCTCAGCAGATCTGGATGGCTTGCCCAGAAGAATAACCAAGCTTTTAACAATTTACAGAAAGTCATTAAGATGGGTGCAGTATGGATCTCTGTGGGAATGTCATTCTAGAGAGCAGGGACCCCCACCTTTTTGAAGTTGCTTTTCTGCCATGCAGCCTTTTTCTATATTCACAAGACAATACTGCATAAAAACATAAAAATCCTTCTTGGGGAGGGGGACATACATTTTATTAGTGTTTAGTATATCCTACAGATCAGTAAAACTTTACATTGTTTAAAGGCTGCAATCCTAAGCATACTTACTTCAATAGAAATTTTACTGAAATTAGTATGATTTCTAAGAGAACATGTGCTTAGAACTGGGATGTCAGTGTGAAATACAGTTTGATGGAACTCAATGTACAAGGCACAATTCACTTTCTTAGAATATAATTCAGTCCTTCTTCCCAGTCCTAATTTTTTCCTTAAATGCTGCCATTGGTATTAGGCTTGACAGGCTACCTAAGATTCATTATATGTAAGGACTGATTCATTGCATCCATGCATATCACTTGATTTTTTATTTTTATTTTTTTTTGCACACTGTGTTACAATGGCTGGCACCAAATCTGTGTATTCAACTTGCTGTTAAAATGTCTGTGTAGATGTGAGGCAATACAGGAATTCTCTAGAATTATAGTCATGGTGATGGCCCATTGACATAATATGTAGGTCGTCCTCATTCAAATATGTAAGATGTAAAGTATTGGGTGTGTATGTTTAAGCTAAAATTCGCATATGGAGACCATTACACAGTCAGCTTCAAGAATTACTTTTTTAGGAATGACTCCCCAAATCCATGTATGTATGTGTATGTATGTGTGTGTGTGTGTGTGTGTGTGTATATATATACACACACACACACACACACACACATATATATATATTTAAAAGTCAAGTTGCTATACTCATGTTTATTTAAAAAAAAAGCTTGAGAGTGTGATTTCTTGCATAAGATAATGTAAATAATAAAAAATTCTAGCTCAGCTGGATACATGCATTTCCAGATGTTCCAGTGGCATAGACAGTTGTAAAAAAATTATTATTCATCAGAAATCCTTGTTTCTTGTGAGACTCCATTGTGGCTTTTCATTTTGAGGTTAACATATTTCTTGATCTCAAGCTACACTTTAGCATGATTATCTTGCTATGGAATCCTAGTACTGCTTTTCTCTTAAGTTGACATAGGGACTTGCTTATTTTCAAATTCCAAGTAATTTTTTCTCTTTGAATAAATGAACTGTTTATTCAAGATTATAAATATTATTCCATCTTAAAGACACTCTTAGAATGTGTGTTCTGTGTAAATGCAATACACAGAAGAAAAGACATTCCTAATTGCTGGACACTGTTTTCTATAAAAGTACCGGCAAAAAAATGGTTAAAGATTTCTCACAGAGCCTGTTCTCTCAAAGAAGCCAAGAAGATTAGTCTTGTGTATGCTCCATTATTTGGAATTTTTATCTCCTCCTGGCTCTGCCTTCCAAGTCATTTTCAAGGCCAGCATTTCTTCAGTTTGGGGTCTATCTGCAGAATTTTGACTCCTAGAACAACTACACAGCAATGTAGACAAGTTCTTAGGTATATGCATTCTTGAAAGATAAAATTTCTTTTGAGTCTTCTTGGCAATGATAAGGAAGTAGCTTGCCATTGCCTTTTTCTGGAATGTTTTTTCAACTTTCTCACTAGCCCCCAGTCCTGGGACTTCCTGGTGATTTCTTATGCAAGTACTAATTAGGCCTGATCTTGCTTAGTTTCTCTAAAGAGAAGGAGTAATTAGTATAATCACGTTTTTCTAATAACCTCGTATTCAGTGATGCTAGTTTCTAGCCTATGATGAAAATCAATCAAAATAATCAAAGAAGACATTTTAATGCTATTTTTTCAGGATAATGTATTCAAAATTATGGCCTTGTAGCTTAATTTTATTTCTGTCTTAGGCATTTGATCTGAGGAACTTAGAGCTCTCTAAAAAAAAAAAAAAAGGATTTCTAAAAAAAGGATTTCCCCCAATAACAGATGTATTATTTCTTCAGTTTATTTGCCAGCCCAATCATGTATTCTAGCTGGCTTACAATATTACCACAAAAATCATAAAAACATATAAAACTAGTTTAAACCATCATGTCTGAAAACATAAGAACTGGATTAAAAAACATAGTTGCCATAGAAAAAACACCATACCTTCCACAGGCCCAGAGAGAGGCTTGTCTTAGCCTTTTTAAAAAAAAGATAACAGGGTAGGGGCTATTCCATAGGACAAGGGTGGGCAGGGGAAGGTTGGCCTCCAAGCCCACATCCCTCTAACTTCCCAAGAAGAAGGAATCAGAAACATGAGCTCCTGGGTTGAATGCCACTGGGAAGTGAAGCTTGTACAGTAACTGCTTCTTCTTTTATTAGCCACAGTGGAAACAATGTTGAAGCAAAGTAAATTTGCACAAGGAGTTCCTCAACATCATCCCTAAATTCATTACAGATGAAGTTCACCAACTGCCATTAGTACTCTCTTTTATGCATCCTTTAGTTGCTCTGCTTCTACTGCTGTGTCTTTAATCTGCATGCTAAGCATCTATGGGCTGCAAAACGTGCCAGGATAAAAGATCTGAAGCTTTGCACTAGGATGAAAAATCAGTCAAGCACAGAGAGGCGCCTGCTGCTATCTTGCTCCAGTTTTATCTATCCCTCCAATTCTGTTCCCCCAGTTATTTACTTTGGGGTAATCTTGTCTTAATTTGTCCAAGAGTGAAAGTCACAGCGCGACTGTTGCAATTATACTTATTATTTTGGCCACCAGAAATCTGCAATTCTTCTCCAAGCTTAATGAAAAAAATGTGTGACGTTATTGAGGATAATTTTATTGTGGCCTCTCCCTCTTTGCTACCGTTTTCGTTCTCCCAAAATCTCAGAAACAATTTCAAGCTGACATGTGATTGTCCTCATTGCCACCACACTGTGAACATGGAGCAAAGACCATTAAGCACTCTGTCTTTTTTCCTTAGCTTTTATTTATTGACTTGTTGATTGATCATATTTGTATAGCTGCCCATCTCACAAGAGAGTGACTCTGGGTGGCGTACAACACTCAATTAAAAAGAACCAATAAATACACATAAAGCAATCATTAGAACTATAAAAACTATTTTAAAAAACCCACACAAAACAGGAGAGGGTGATGTTAACCGTAGTAAGGGAGCCATCGCAAAATCTCCCCCGCCCCCTGCAGGAGTTGCTGCAGGTTTTGGAGTGGAAATAAAATAAATTGCTACCATGATCTCCTTATTTCACTCTCAGTGTCTTCTCTCTTGTGATACAGTTGCTAGTGAAACATCCTTGTCCCCTTAGTGGCCAGTGAGATCCTTAAAGATAACCTGAGCAATTAACAATATGGCAAGCATACAGTACGAATTAAATAATGAACAACAACTTTTCAGAGGCATGGTGCTTCAGATTCTGGAGGTAACGTACAGCCATGATTCTTATCCTCTCTGAGTTGTTCTAGGATTTTTAAAGCTATTCAAAGTGGTATTAGTGTACCCCAGCAAAGTCCACAGATTAACTCTGTGCTATATGAAGAAATTCCATTTCTGATATTATATCTCTGAATAAATACTTAATGTACATGAATGAAACCTACTCAGATGAGCACTAAGTTCTCTTTGGGATACGAACCTGCCATTTCACACACTGAAATTGGTAGCCCGTTTTGAGTCACAGATTATGTCTTCCAAATATATTTTTAGGCAAAAATACATATACAGCTGTGTTGCTTTCAGATCAGGGCCAGGAAGGCTATTGCCAAGAAAATGAATGGCGGGAAGAGCAGAGGAGAACAAAGAAGGGACCAAAAAAAAAAAAAAAAATGAAGTTCAGGCTGTGGTCCTTGCGATAAAAATATGAATGTTACCGTCAAATATTCAAGAATATTTATCCCTTCCTGTTCTCAACTCTCAAACAAACATTCTAATCTGAATGATATCAATCCACAGTGCTTTTGCTGGGGGACTTTTTGATTTCTTTTTTAAGCTAGTGAAATCTCTTAGGTAAGTGAAAAAAAGTGAAAGTGAACGTAGAAAGAGATATGGCGACAGCAAAGTATAAATCAAATCTTTAAATATGTAAACATAATTATATATAAATACACATAAAATAAATAAACAAATAGTGCTTGACACCTGAGTTCAAGAACTTTGGAAGCATCGTTCTTCTACAGTGATAAGCGACAATGACATCATGAAATCAATGCGCATATTATGCATTTAGTGTCAGATGCATCATGTGACTTGCAAATTACATAATACACACCACTGGTGTGGTGATCTCATGATGCGGGCTTTGTTTTGATGGTTGTTTTTAGTTCAAGCTGTCTTGTTTCAGTTTATTTATATTTTTAATTGTTTAGTATTTTATTTTGTAAGCTCAGCTTTCACATCTAACTGACACCTGAGGCTATTCCAGGGGGACATACTCTACTGGATCATAGGAATGGCACATCTTGCACATAGGAGAGTTTCAGCCATGTATGTTCTCCTAAATCCAGAGAGAGTTTCATCTGTATACAGTCCCTTAAATCCAGCGATAATGGTTATCTATTAGCTTGGTTTCCAACTTTTCACAGACGATAGTATTAACATTCTTATAATATATATTTCTTTGCTTTGGGATCACTTGCTTCTGTTATATCCCATTGAAACTTTTTTCTGTATGTTGTGTGCTGTGTCTATTAATTTGACAATGGCCTGGCAGTGATGATTCAAAAGCAAAGAGGTTAAAGATAAGTGCAGAAAACTGCAATTTATATCGTTGTCAGCAATTTGAAATGTATCCCACTGGCTATAGCGTGTGGGATAAAATGGCAGTATTGGATCTTAAGTTTTTTTTGTTTGTACTGAAACAAGTGCTGTTGCTGAAACTTGCACTGAGATTTCTCTAATGATTTATTTTCCTGCAAAGGAGACTTCTTTTTTTAACACCATATTATCAGAATACTTCAGAATTTCTTTCAAATTTCTCATCATGGTGCTTTCAGGCTGATTGTAAGGTTCAAGACGGTAGAGGACTCTATGACTGATGCTTTTGTCTTTATGACACATCTTTCTATCACTCTGCAGCTTGCCTGTCTCCCCACACTTCTGAATCAAAAAGTCCAATGGGAAGGTTTCTCTGGTTTGGTTGCTTACTTATTGATATATTTCAAATGCTTTTATGCTACTTGTCCTCCCTTAGGATTTAATTGGATCATGAGAAAGAGGAGGCCACATATGGATGGAGAAATGATTTTACAAAGTAAGGACATTCACCCAAACCCTTGAGCCTAGGGCAATATTTCTTAAAGTGTGGTCCTAGGACCCCTGAGAGTCCCCCAACACCTTCCCCGTGGTCTGCAGAGTGAAAATCACCTGCCACCCTATGTTGAAAAATAATACAATATTAAAACCCCATCAAACAACCGTGAGAAGCAATAGCGGCAGCCAATGCATCAATTTTAATTTTTAATATGGTAAATATTGATAAATATAACCCATACAAATAAAAGCTCTTCTGGGGTCCTCCGTAATTTTTAAAAGTGGGGAGAGGTCCTGAGAGAAAAAAAAGGTTAAGAAACACTGGCCTAGGGCTATGAGATGGGCTGCAGCGGGCCCCTTGAGGGCAGCAGTTAGAGTGCTGATATGTTTTTGCTGCCAACTAGTAATTGCCTGATTGTTGCAGTGCAGATCCTGTAGCCCTACTTTGGCCCCCTAGTAACACTTGAAAGGAACCATAGACTCACACTCTTCTATTACGAATTTCATTGAAAAAAATGAAAGCAAATCCTTCAAATGGGACGAAAGCTGGTAGAAAAGTGCAGTAACTCAGATGCATGTTTCATTGGCGCAAGCACTAGAGATAGGAAGGAAAGATGCAGTGCCAGGTTTAATTCCTAGAAAACCAAAAGGGAGGCAGTTCACTCTTATTCCTGCAATGCCTGCTGTCTGCACTTCAAAACCGTTCTAGAGAGTTCCCTAACCCGTCAGCTGCAAGATGCAAGGGTTCTGGAAGGCCTGCGGGACTAAGTGAGCAACACTGCTTTAAGTCCACTGATGGAAGACATTTTGTCCATCTGAGTAGACTGCTGGATTCCAGCACCTGAATGCGTGCAGCAGCTCAGCCACAAAGAAGATACTGTAGATATCAGAATTTGAATTCAGTACAGATGAAGCAAGAGGAATTGTAGCACATTTATCATGTACAATTTCCAGCCCACTGCTGTGCTGTCTGTGTCTTGACTGAGGTAGGTGTATTCTTAAATCTCAGCTATGCCTCCCCATTTCTAAATTTTAAATTTCTAAGAATTACATTTTAGACAGATGTATTGCAAAAGTGGACAACATTTCCTGGGTTAAGGACCACATTTGGTCTTTGGGTACTATGCCAGTAGCCACGTTCAAAGCAGTGGCTGGAGCCAAGACAAAAATAACATTTGATTTCAGTTATATTTAAAGTGATTTACAGTTAAATATAGTTAATGTGATTATTATACAGTACTTCAGTCTTGTATTTAATAACTTTTCCTTCTGTCACATTAAAAATTATAACTTAATAAGAACTTTGGGAAATTTCTGGAGGCTGCATCCAGGGTTTTCCAGGGCTATAAGCATCTGTGGGATTTCAGATTGTGCATCTCTGATGAGTTATGAGACATTGTCAGGTGTGTGTGTTTTATTTAGCTGGAACCATTTTGCACCGATTGATCTGAAATATAGATCAGCGTGAGGGAGTAGAGAGCAGAACCGGGAAAGAAAGAAAGAAAGAAAGAAAGAAAGAAAGAAAGAAAGAAAGAAAGAGAGAGAGAGAGAGAGAGAGAGAAAGAAAGAAAGAAAGAAAGAAAGAAAGAAAGAAAGAAAGAAAGAAAGAAAGAAAGAAAGAAAGAAAGGGAACATTAGAAAGAGGGAAGACTGAGCAGTGGAATTAATGGGAGTAAAAGGGTGCTGAGAGTTGAGATTCCAGAACCATTTATCGATGAATAATAGCTGCTTTCCTGTCAGACTTGCTTAGGGCATAGAAAATGGAACAGGCAAGCAAGAATGGTTGTGTTTGTCAACTTCAGACTAAATAGAGCTACTCCAAAACCATATTGCTTTCAAATCAGCAGATACACTTGGCCCTGGGGAACACTCAGTGTGAGTCCTGACCCTTCTGCTTTGTCCTCATAAAGAGCTGTGTGGGTTTCCTGGTCCTCAAATGCATTGATGACTACAAGTCAGCTAGTGCCAAGGATGGAAAGGGAGACAAGGTAGTGGGATTTTTTCCCTCTTCCCCTTAAAATATCTGCAGAGGAGGTATCATATGGGTATTTTGTGTGCACAGTCCAGTGGCTGGCACTCTAAATGAAGGGTAAGTTTGTTTTCCATTATTGCTCAACTGTTGCTTGTGATTTCATTATGGCATACAGGCAAAGTTCTTTGCTGCAAGAATACACACAATTTAGTAAGAACATTTCTCTTCATGCAAGAAGTCCACTTATGAGGTGTACTGCTTTTTATTTTGTTCTCCAGAAAGTCTTTTTCTGGTATTTGTGGTGCCTCAGTTATGGCGTGCTGTTCAAGCCTATGACCTGGTCAAGGGCATCTTCTGCAGCTATTAGGATTCCCCTCACTTTTGGAAAGGAACAGAGATTGTGACTAAACCCATGAAGATAACTCTTTTTAAAATCTATTTCAGAAATGTTTAATACATGTATTTTACTTATGCTTGACTAGAAGCAGGTTGGAGCTAGGAAATATATTCACCAATGAGGAAAAGCCTGAATTTATCTAAAGAGCTTTCAGTAATAATTTTTATTTTGCAGTTCTGGTTGTATCTCTTACATTCACTTAACCAAATATTTCCACCCCAATTTCTCCAGGAAATAAAAACATTGACCCTGCGGTTTAAAGGGAAAACTTTCTGTTGGGTGAAACAGAAGAATACAACCTGAGGCCCTAGGGCTAGGTGTAGCCCCCAGAGCTCCTTCAAAAGTTCCAAAAAATGGTAATTTTTGGTATAATATACATGATAGAAAGGGGGAAATAATAAGTACATGAACAGTAATCATAATAGTTAATTTTGTAAAGCCATTTATATTAAATCAAGAGTCGCCTGTGTTCTGGTCTACACTTTGTCTTGATCCTGAATACTGTTTGGGGTATGGCCCTGGCATGCCACTGAAAAGCCATCCAGCATGGCCCTTGGCCTGAAAAAGACGCACAGCCCGTTATTTATCAAATTTATATATCACCAGAATCAAAGTCAATATAAATTAAAGCATCCACAGTAAAACGACAATAAACAATTATAATATTAATTTAAAACCCAATAACAACAGTTAAGTTAACCAAATGAATTTAAGTGCCCACTGGAAAAGTTAGTTTTAAACCTGTTTCCAGATAGTGATCAATGTGGGGGCTAACTGGACCTCAGATTGAAGGCTAATCCACAAAACTAGCACTACCACAAGTATAGGTGCAAGTACAAATCTTTATTACAAGATACAAGATACAAAATACTTTAATGACCAAGTATAAAATATATACAAGGAATTCGTCTTCGGTGACGAACAGCAAGATCAATGGTGCGTTTGGATAGCAACAGAAAGATAATAAACAGTAACAATAACACTGGCCAGTAAAATAACTTTTTCAAAGGGAGAAGCCGCTATCCAGCACATATCGAGTCATGTAGTATTTAACAGAGCAATGGCACAAGGGAAAAAACTATTCTGATGTCTAGATGTTTTAACATACGGTGCTCTGTAGTGCCGTCCTGAAGGAAGAAGTTGGAACAGATTATATCCAGGATGGGAAGAGTCTGCAGATATCCTCTCTGTCCTTCTTTTAACCCTTACAGTATATAGTTCTTCTATAGAAGGCAGGCGGGTCGCAATTATCCTTTCTGCAGACTTAACCATCCATTGGAGTCTGAGTCTGTCCTGTTTGGTTGCGGAATCAAACCAGACAGTTATAGAGGAACAGATAACAGACTCAATGATTCCCCTGTAGTTTATGGTCCTAAACCAGTACAATAAAAACAATAACAATAAAAACAGTGGATCCCATTTGCCCATCGGGTCAGAGTTAAAATGGGCTAAAAGTGCCAGGCCTGTATATCTGACCGTGGGCCAAAATACGAGTAGCAATAAGGGTTCTTGGCCTTTTGGCTAAGATCAAGTGTAGTATCTGTACTTATCAGGCACTACCACCAAGAAGCAGTACCTGCAAACTTCAAATCAAAACAAATCTTTATTACTGTCATTGACCGGGATAAAACTTCTACTCCTTTCACCTTATGGAAATGGGAGAACACCAGCAGTTTCTCCTGGGGTGGACTTATTGAGTGAGTTGATTCTGGCTAGAAAAGTGGTCCTGTCAATACCTAGGCAGCAAGCCATACAGGACTTGCTAACCCCAAACCATCACTTTGAATTACATTCAGACGCTCATAGGCAGCCAATGCAAGGCCCACAGTGCAGGTGTAACATGGTCATGGCAACAAGTGCCAGATAACATGCAGACTGCTGCTCTTTCCACCCACTGCAGGTTCGAAGTAGTCTTTGAAGATGGCCCTATGTAGAACACACATGGAGTAGTCCAAATGAATAGTGATGAGGGTGTGAGTCACAAGAGTTCCTCCTGCTCCAGGTAGGGCTGCAACTGGCACAATGGCTGGAGCTGTGCAAAGAGCAGTAGCTGTGAGTCCAGGAGGATGCCTGAGTGAGGCTAGGATGTGCTCTTTTAGGGACAGTCCCTCCTCCTTGAGAGATACTATTGGGACTGACCATGAGAAAAAAATAGTAACTCCTTCCCTGGGTTCAGCTTCTATCTGTTTTGTTCTATCTAGGACCTAACAGCCTCTAGAAATCAGGGCAAGATGGTGACAGCATCCCTGGCTTGGGCTGGAAAGGCAATGTACAATTGGATACCATCTGGAATACATCAAGCATGAGGATGGCTAGCCCCACAGAGGCCTGCTGTCTTCAGCCCCAGAACCATAATCTTCCTGGACTTTTTCCTTCTTTTTTGGTAATGTTTTGTATAATTTTTTAATGTTTTATGTATTTATATATATTTATTGTTTTAATGCTTTGTGTGAGCCACCCAGAGTTCCCCATTGGGGGGAGATGGGTGGAGAGAAATTTAATAAATAAATAAAATATTAATGATACTGCACATCAAATCAATGGATGACCTGCCCTGGTGGCTTCATGTAGATGTTGAAGAAGCAGAGGGGAGAGGGAGAAACCCTGCAATACCCCAGATTAGAGTGGCTACTGAGAAATTTCTCCTTCACCAGTGCCACCAACTGGAACTGCTCACTAAGGAAGGAGTGGAACCATTGTAGAACAGGCAGTTCAGAAGGATACCACATTATCAGTTCTGGCTCTCTGCACATAGTCAATGGGATCAAAAGGCACAAAGAGGTTTAATGCAGCCAGGAAATATGCACTACTCCCATCTAGATCCCAACAAAGATAATCAGTCAGCATGACCAATGCTGTTTCAGTCCCATGTGCAGGTTTGAATCCTTTTATGGTTTTTATTGTTTTACTACTTGGGTTTGTAAGCTGCCTAGAGATGTGCACTGTGGCAATATACAAATAATGGAAATAAATAACTAAAATAGACCCAATATAATTTCCTCTTACTTTTGGCGTTCTTTTAGCTGGCAGCTTTGGGCACTACTCCAAAGATCACATTCCAGTCCAAGCTCCATGCAGAATTGCAACCAACCTTCTACTCTTTTGGAGAAGGTTTTCTGATCAGTTTTCTGATTCTACATCCAACTGTGGACAAGCCACACTAATGGCATGGCTTTAGAATGGGGGGATTTGAGTGATTGTGCACTGATATAGTAGGTGCAGAGATTGCTTATTTTAAAATAGATCTTAAAGCTCATTTAAATATATTCCATGGAACTAGTATTGTCTGAAAGTATAATCTCTAGTGCAAATTAAAGGATTGGTTTTATAAAAATACTGTGCAACTGTTGCTCGGAGAAGTATGGCAGTAAGAACAGTCATCTGAAATGTCATTGCACACATTGAAACCATATTGTTTCAAAAAGCAACCTAGAATTTGTGGAAATTGAAAAAAATTTTTAATTCCTCTCCTTCTCCTTCCCCCTCCCCTCCATTTTCTGAAGACATAAAAGAACAATGGGAAAAACATGGAACAGTGTTGTATCTACAGATGCTTTACAAAATGCAAAATATTGGAATGCAGTGTTTCTTAACCTGTGTCATTCCAGATGTTCTGGTCTACATCTATAACCCGTGATGGGAAGACATCTGGAAGGCAGCAGCTTGGGAAAATATAGCCTAATCTCAAATCTTTCATTATTAACCGAAATCTTTCATTATTAGCACCCTCCCCCCACTGCCCCCATATAAAGGTTTGCTTCTGTTTAGGATTTACCATTCAATTTATTCTGCTGAGCTAAGAATTAATCTGCCTTCATGCCACACAATTAATGTCATCTGTGATTGGCTTGGCAGCCTGACCCCAAAATTCCCACCTCTATTATATTTTTATTAGTACAGAATAATTTCTAAAAACATCAAAGGATGGGCCTTCCCCCCCCCCCCCAATCACTTTACTGTTTATAACTGGGGGATAATGTTCATACAGTATGCAGACCAGAGGCTTAAAATGTATCTCTTTGTCTTTAGTACAGTAAAATAGCCTGTGCTCAGCCTTTGCTGGGAAGCAATGGTGATTGATAGACTTCAAGTTGGAACTCAACCAAATCATCTTTCCTACTGACATTGCCTTCTTAAGACAGACAGGTGAAGACATCCTTCTTCCCATGACCCATACAAAAAGCCTGCAGGTTGTTTGCAATTCTGAGTAACTGAATTCAAACTATGAGTCTCCTGCCCCCTGCAGTGCATCTGGTCCCTTTGTCACTATCTTTTAGATGCTATGAAGAATGTGTCCTCTTTTCTCATGGCTTTACAACTAGGGTAGGCAACCTACTGTCCTCCAGATGTTTTGGACTATAACTCACACGATCCCTTGCCATTGGTCATGCTGAGTGGGACTTAAGTAGCTTGCCTTGTTTAATAACTTTCATCTAACAGCCTAAGTTCTTCTGATATATACTGTATTTTTTACTGTTTTACTTCTTTCAAGAATAGTTCAACTGGCAGCTATATTATTGTTGTTGTTGTTGCTATTTCCCCTTTTTATTTTCCCCAGTGAAATCAAAATTGGGTATAGTATTCTTTTGCTTTGTTTGTTTAGCACTGCAAAACTGGGTAAATTATTTACTTCCTTGACACAATGTAAAAAAAGAGGAGTGGTCCTATATATTAGAGATACAATGCCAGCAGAACAAATCTATGCGGATGATGATGGAAGGATTTTGATGGTTGAAATAATAGATAATAATGTTAAAATTCTTTTAATTGCAATTTACGCTCCCAATGACAATCAAGAAGAATTTTATAGGAAATTACATATGAAAATAGCTGAATTGGACTATGTTAACATCTGTATGATGGGAGATTTTAATGGAATAATGAATGATCAATTGGACTATAAAACACAGAAATTGACAAAGAGAACTAGGAAGACATTGCCAAAATCCTTCCTTCGAATGATAGAAGAAATAGACTTGAAAGATGCATGGAGAGAAAGAAATCCAGCAAATAAACAATATACTTTTTATTCAGACAGACATACATCTTGGTCTAGAATTGACATGATATGGATGTCAGCGGACTTATTTGCTAACATTCGAGAAATTGAAATACAAACAAGTACTTGGGCCGACCACAACCCAATGGTAGTTATTTGGAAAGGACAACGGAAGAGATTTAGATGGACTTTAAATAATAGGATACTAAAAGAAAAAGATTTCAAACAAAAAATAGAGAAAGAACTTACCTTCTTTTTTAATGAAAATAAAAAAGAGGATACATCATTACAGAATCTTTGGGATACAATGAAGGCTTATACAAGAGGTTTAATAATTGATTATACAAGGAAAAGAAACATAACGCAGAAAAAGACTTTTAAACTACTGGAGAATGATCATAAAAAATTGGAAGAAGAGTTACAGAAATCCCCGCAAAAAAAAGATATTAAAGCGAAAATGGATCTAATTAAACATAAAATGGGATTAATGGAAAAGGAGGAACTGGCACAAAAAATTAGAAGTGCTAAACAGAATTACTTTGAAGATGCAAATAAACCAGGTAGATGGCTAGCCTATAAACTGAGAAAAGAGAGAGAATCAAAAAGGATTAATCAATTGATAAATGAAGAAGGACAGATTCTTTTGCTTTGTTTGTTTAGCACTGCAAACCACCTCAAAATAAAGGCAGGATAAAAATCTTGTAAAGGAAGAGACTAGGAATAGTATTTTAAAAGGCTACAGATTTTCTTTCTGCCTTCTTAGGAGTCCAGCAACATGGGACTTTGCATTTTGTCACTCTGAAATATCTTAGCCGAGGCTTGACATTCCTGTGCATTACATCATAATCTGATCACCTGATCCCAGCTTCTGAGTCACTACTGAGACTAGGTTGCAGAGTTCTTCATTGCCAGCTGTCACCATGTGGTTTCTATTAATTCTTGTACATAACACTTGCATGGCCTCTTTTGAAAAAGTCTGTCTTTTCAGTGGCTTTCCACAGATTAATAGAATTGTGAACTGCACAGGAATTAGCTGAATTGGGAGTAGTGGTTTCTATTGCATGACATTTCTGTTGATTATAAGGCTATAGCTAAACTTGACAAGTTTGTGAAACATTTTCTAGCCATAAACATTCTTGCTCTGCAAGACCAAAAAAAAAAAAAATCTATGAAAACAATCACAAAACTGGAGAATGTATGAGTTGGAAGAAACCTTACATGCCATCTAGCCAGCCTTCTGCTCAATGCAGGAATCCATTTAATCTTCTCCATTCAGTCCCCATTTGAAATCCTCCAGTAAATTCATCACTATTCAGACAGACTGTTCCACTACTTATACTGATGATCTTTTACTATCATCATCATCATCATCATCATCATCATCATCATCATCATCATCATCATCATCATCATTTCTCCTTGGTCATCTCTGTTGCAAGCCAGATATATCCAGCTCCTCTAACTGTTCCTAGTGCAGCTTGATTTCTAGACCACTTATCATCCCATCAACTTGTACCTGAACTCACTCCAACTTTTCAAGGGGTTTTTACAGAGAAATGGATGCAGTACTCCAAATATAGAGTACAATGGATCTCTGATCTGTGATCTGGATGCAATGGTTTGGTTAACATTGCCCAATATTGCACTGGCTGTTTTACCTGCTGCATCATACTACTTGTCTATGTTGAGCTGATGGCTCACTGGGATCTAAAGACCTTTGTCAGATGCACTGCTCCCAAGCCAACTCTCTACAATCCTCCACCTATGTGTTCAGTGTTTAAGAAATAAATACAGATTTAGATGCAGAACCATAAACGTGTCACTGGTGAGCATCATCTTGTTGAATTTGGCTCAGTGTTCTAGCCCGTCAGAGTCAATATAGATTAAAATTTGGTATCTAGAGTGTTAGCTAGTGCCACCCCCCTGCCCCCAGCTTGGTGTCATGATGATTCTTATTCACTTAGTACTTCATTTAACTATAGTTATCACAGGGAAAAATCAGCCATAATCAAACTACACATTTTATCAAATGTATTGTTTGTAGTTAGATTTTTTTCTTTCTATTAATTGATTGCCAGTGTACTGTATGTGTGCATCCATGCTCATGGAGATTATCTTTTTTTCTCTAAGCCACCTACCCATGTTGGGGAGTAGGATTTACTATGGAGATAATCTTCTCCCTATGTCATGTATTTCTGTTAAGAAAGTCATTTATTTATTTGAAACATTTGTTTGGCCACCCATCTTAAAACCAAACTTTGGACAGCTCACACCTGAACAATAAAACAATATATACAAACAATAAAAACAGAAAACAATCAAACAAAAAACACACAAATTGAGAGATACATGCTATGTATTTTGGCCATAAGATCTCCATCTCTTTGGAGAATGGGCTCTGTTACTGATTATAGATAACTGATGAAGAATATGGAAAGAATATAAAATGGAGCAATATTTCCTAATCTGGAGTCTTCTAGATGAATTGGGCTCCAATTCCTCTCACCCTCAGACCACTGTTGAGAAATCTCATATGGGGCAGAGTTTATAATAGTCCTGGGGGCAGGAAGGAGATGCAACTCAATAAAATAAAAACTGTTTTATAAAACTCATAGCAACAACAGAAGATATCACGATCTTTTCAAAAGCTTGAACTTTTTAATTTCCTAACTCATTTTTCTACATGGCTGAAGTCAGTCATATTTATCTTCCAAATATGTGTGGGGTCATTCAGCCTATTGTGCAGTTAACAGTGCCTGACTATCCACCCTGAATGAATAAAATGACAAACTGGCTCTAGGATCAGATATCTGTTTACTTACTGCAAAAAATAATGTGGTCAAACAAACAGTTTGTAGCATGTGAGATAAAGAAAATGTTAAGGGTAGAATTTTCTCAATCAAATTAAAACCTGTAATCATTGTTGGCAAACGGGGAGAAAATTTCATTGCCCTGTTTGACCCAAACCAGAACTTAATTGTAGGCATTTTTCTAAGTGATAATTTTAGTTATAGATGTGCAATTACATTGCAATCCAGGACATGATGACTCAAGAGTCTGTCCCCCAAATAAAGGGAACTTACTGTACTTTCATCATGAAAACATTGGGCTGCAGTGCAAGAATAGAACAATACATATTAATGTACTGTTGACATACTAATGTACTGTTGACTTACCATCAAATTAAAAGATGGAAATGAGGAGGCAAAAATCTAATAGATCACCAAATATTTAACGATCCCCTTCACTCTTTAGATTGTATTTTATATAACTTGTTTTAGTCTCAAAATTGTGTCAACAATTCTGCCTGACAGTTAAAGCAGTCCTTTTAAGCCCTTTTATGTGTGTGCACCTTCAAGCCAGTTCTTGACTCCTGGCAACTGCCTGGAGAAGTCCCTGCAGTTTTCTTGGAAAGGTTTTTCAGAAGAGGTTTGCCATTGCCTGCTTCCTAGGGCTGAGAGAGAGTGACTGGCCCAAGGTCACCCAGCTGGGTTCATGCCTAAGGCAGGACTACAACTCAGTCTTCAAGGTTTCTAGCCTGATGTCTTAACCACTGCACCAAACGGGCTCTCAAGACCTATATTACAGATTTTAATTTAGTTTGTTGGTTTATACCCAAAACATTTTATATGCTACAGAGGAAGAGTGGCAATGAGGGATTTTTATTTCTTCTACAGCTTTAGCCAGTATAAGCACCATCTTAAACAATTCTAAAATTTAACTAGCAATGAATAGTTAACTTTCTGTGCAATTTATTTATTTATTGAATTTATATCCTGTCACAGTCTCATGCATCTTGGTGGTGTACAAAATATGAAGAGAAAAAATTAAAACATCCACAATAAGATTAAAACTCAAATAACATCAAGAGAAAATAGATTTTATTGACAGCCACGTATACCATAACAATACCAAAAAAAAAAAAAAGGCATAGTAGGTGAAAATCATTGGAAAAGCACAGTTTTTAGTAACCTCCTGATGATTTTCAGTGATTTTTCTAGAACTTCCACACCAGCACCTTCTAACCTTGGCTCCCCTCCTCTCTCTTCCCTGAAGGTGTGGGACCAGGAGGAGTTTCTCTCTTGTTGCTCTGGTAGATCAGGCCAGTACAGGTTGGTGGAGGCAGGAATCCATTTGATATCTATTCAGAAATATGTTTCATTGAGTTCAGTGGGACTTATTGCTAAGCAAGTAAACATCAGATGGTAGTTTACATTAGGTTGTGGTAATACTGTGGCATGAATATAATCTGCATTTATTTGAGCATGCTAATTATATTTCTGTTATGACTATGCTTTTTTTCCTTCGTTAGAATGAAAACTGCTTATCATGCCTTGCATTTGCTTGATTTGCAGTTTGATGCAAACCTATCCAATAAGAAAATTTTGAACCTATATGAACAAGAATCCAATTATCTATTAATAGCCATACTTTCCCAGATTTGTGAAGCAGTTCATAATTTTAAAAATCCATGCAAAATCCATATAATACACAAAATTCGCAGTATGTTAGGAAACCTGCATATAAAATATCTACTGTATATTTGGGAAAACTGCCTCTCCATCTCTTTTAGGAGAAATGTGCTAAAAAAGCATACTTTTTTTTCTGCAGACTTATGAAATAATTACAAATATATATGGAAAAGGGATGGAACAAATATCCACCCATATTTATACTCAGAGGAAGAAATGCAAGGAGATCTCAGAAACTAGTATGTCATGATAGCTAAATATAGGACGATAACTTTTTATGTTTTCTAGTTTGCTTCCAGTAGAAGTTAACACGAGGTGTCTGACTTCTTTGAAGTTACCTTTCAGAACTGGGACACAAATAGTACCATAGTTGTTTTGAGGCTTCTTCTACTATGTGATTAGCAATTTCATGCAATGAAGACCCATACGGATACTCAAAAATAAAGTGCCAAAGAACACACCATTAGATTTTCCTCCTATTTCAGTAATCTTTTTGCCAAAATTGCTGGAATGGGGCTCTACACTACCTGTTGAAAGGATGGGAAGTTTAGACATCTATAGATTATTGGTTGTACACAAATAAAGCTCAAACCTCTTGGACCAAAGAGACAAACAGTAAGGTAGGCCTGCCATCCAGATACCTGCAATTTCCTTCCTCAAAGAGGGGAGAGATGCTGAAAGGAGTTTTCACCCTCTTCTGATGTTGCAGATGCTTGTTGTCTGGTAAAATTCTTAAATTTTCCTTCTCTGATGTCCACCCAGCTCCCTATTCCTTAGCAAGTCTTTATTTGCATCCTTAAACTGGATTCAGGCTTGCCTTTTCTAAAGTCACATCTCAAAAGATTTTCTGATTATGAGTTAAGATTTCTGGAAATGATGGTGGAAAAAAAAAAATCTGTAAATATAACTGTAGATTTGTGGGATGAGAAATGGTGTTGTATAAGTTATTTGACTCCAGCCATCTCTTCCATTGGTGGATCCATAACAAACAAAAGTATTTGTTTATCTTGCTCACTGAGATAGGAGCACGCAGTTGTGGCTATGAATTGCTAGACTCAGACATCATCAGAGGCACGCACCCTTGTGTCGGAGACAATCTAATAACCAGTCTCTCAGACAAAAGAGGTGTGGAAGCATGATCAGGCTTTCACAGAACATGGAGACTGAACTTGGCTTCCAACGTGACTTTACATTAACAATTCTATTTGTTCAACCTGTGGAATAAAAATCTGCAAAGGATAATATTTGGGGAAACCATATTCTTAATGTTAGCAGGCACTTTTGCATTTGCAAGACACTGTTATACAAACTTTGCATTATGGCCTTTGCTATCAAGTGACTACAGTACTGATTAGAGACCATCTGTAGGATTATAGTTAGGTATGTATATAGTACATAACTAGTTATGTATATGTGCATAATAGTGCTATGGCTTGAAAAGTGTTTGAACTTTGCAGTATAGCCAGAATCTACTCAAAATCTTTCAATCGTCAAGTGTTTTTTATTACAATCATCATCATCATCATCATCATCATCATCATCATCATCATCCACAACAAAATAATAATAATGGAGATAAATTTCAGATACTTACCCTCCCTTAAAAAAAATCATGTGTCCAGAAGACATCACAGTACTGTACATTCTCTGCTTCTTCTTGTCCCACTATTACTGCAAGAAGCCCTTTTGGATGGAACATCTGCATTTTTAAAGCCAAGTGTTTTCATTGGGAAAGTCCTATTACCAAGCACTGAAAAACTGACTTTAATAAACTTTCTTTGCATGATCATAAGCAGTTTTCAGTTCCTATTTTCATTAAAGCTATTATCCATTTGCAACAAGAAGCGATGGTAGTGGGGAGTGGTGGATATTTATTGCCCTTATTAAGATAAGACAAAGTGTCTTCTGCTCTGTACTTACAAATGGTTTCCTACAGCTGTAAGGCTGATAACACTTCAGTTGGCAAGTTTTTCACACATATATAGACCCCAGTTACTTCTCTCTCTCGATACAAAAAAAAAAAAAGCTTTAAGTAAAACACGGCAGCATATCTTTGAGTTTCATGCTTCTCCTTTCACTGGAAATTGAGACCAATGATTACGATGGCCCAATCAGTGAAAAGGGGAAAAAAGAAATGCCACTGAGATGTGCCTGGCTTAATTATAATTGGAAGAGTGTTTCCTGGCTCTTACAGACTGCTGATCATTGGAAAGAGAATAATCTCCCTTGCCCCAAACAGAAGATGGGAATTTCAATGCACCAGTGGAGTTTGATTTCTTACTGATCATGACATGGCTATATTTATCTTCTGACACATGTGGAAGGACACATATTGGCTTTAGAGGAGCTCACATCCTTAGAGAAAATCTTGGTTGTTTGGCGAGCAATCAGAACTAGTAATTTTTCTGTAATGTTGGACAAGGGCTGTATGCACAGAATACTCTGCATTCAGAGCACAGGAAACAGATGACAGCTTTGTAGAGGGAGTTGCACTGGCCAAGGAACTCAGTGTCAGCCTTGACAAATCAATATTACCAAAGGGAAGATGATTTTAGCCCCTCTGGGTTATATATATTTTAATCTGTGGACAAAGGTAGTTAATTTCAATAGCACATTTAGCCTCTAAATTATTCTTTCTTACAATTTTTGAAAAAATAAAAAAAATATATGTAGACTAAACATAATCCATACGTCTTAGACAGGTTTAACCATTTCTCCATGCTGTGAAAACAGCCCGTTTAGATCATTTATAGCCACTGTGGGCTTCCTTGGATGATTGACTTTGTAAAACTCTCTATGCCGGTCTTGGTGACATAAGAAAGTTCAGCAACTTGGAAAGAGACTAGCTTACATCCAGCAGTATAGAATTTCCATGCAGAGGCTGGGGGCCAGGGGGTTCTTTGAAAACTTGTATCAGAGATAGTGAGATCAATAATGGCGTGCAAGCTTCCTTGGAAAATAGCTGGTTTGCCATCACCAAACTTTTGAACTATGTGTTGAATTGGATGTGTTTTAGAACAAATTTGAGGCTTCAGAGGCCTGGTGAAAGGCTGTGCAGGTAAGGATGTTTTCTAGAATATTTCCCAGAAGCCTTGCAGCACAGAGGAAAGCGAAACAAGGACCGCCCTTGTATCTGAATGGCATGCGGAGGTTGTGCTTTAAGGAGCAGGTAGGGGCAGGACAAAGAAGTGGAGGGACCAGAGCAAAAGCAATATTAATTTTAATTTAGAATAATTAAATGCAGTTAATATGGTTATTTCCCACTTATTTTTATCATATTCCATTTGAGTTATATTTCAACATTAAGTCTACAGTATAGGAAAAGCTTCCTGGGGCTAGAAAAGTTTAAAATTGCCAGTAGAGAATTGAGTGAACAGCAAATCTGGTTACTGAAAGCAGCTGAGTTAAGCTGCTGAGTGTAAACGTGCTACTTGTGCATGCATGCAGATGTTTGCACAAACAGGAACAGCCCAGATTGTTCTCACATCTGAAAATGTTCCTTTCAGAATATTATGAAGATAGCTTTATAATGTTCTGACACTGAAATGAATAAAGCATCACCATCTTCAATAGCTGAGCAAGGACATAACTGATATGAATGACCCTATATAGGTTGAGCTAAATATGTAGAAAATGTGCTTGAAATTCAGTTGTTTAAAACAAAACAATATCATAGGTTCAGGTGTTGATAAAACAATTGAGTGAAACGCTGGAAATGGGCCTGGGCAAACCTTGTTTGGCGTGCTTTGCTTTGATGAAGGCTTGTGTGAAGCACCGCCTCAAACATCTTTCACAAAGTAACACCACCCATTCCCTAAAAGTGTACAAAGTGGCTATGTTACTTCACTTAGTTTGTTTCTGAGGCCATATCTGGCAGTTGTAATAGCTGATTCTGCTCTTCGGCTGGAAAATCTTCTCCCTAATGAAATTGCTCGATGAAGCTTCAAGACAATATAAGCTAAAGGCCCCTGATGGAGTGAACTGTGTTGCCTTTGTGGTATAATGGACCTTGCTGAAGTAAATCATACCTACCTGATACACCTCTATGAAGTATGGCATGTTTCTATATCAGAATTATTTGTCAGATTTCTCCCCTAGCCATTAAAAAGTGTTCAATTTGGAACCAGTGGTAGAATATTCTACACCACCTCCAAGGCTGTGGTAGATTCCATGCTGGGCTGAGGGTCAGGGACTTCCTTTGCAATAGAAGATCAATGGTCCCTTTCTGACATGTCTCCTTTTGGGCCTTTCCAACATCAGGCTTTCCAATCTCAGGAAAAAATGACTTGGGAGGATTTTCCAAAATGGGAATTCTCTCTTTGACTTCAAAGAGTAATAAAATCTAAAATATCCTGTGGTCTCTTTGACATCCTCCCAGGAATCATGGAAGCAGTCTAAATATATTAAATATTTGCCTAACTTAGATGACATGTCTTTAATATTTGCTTACAAGGGGGACAAATATTGTTTTTCCCCTTTTATGGCTCACAGTCTCTGATGCCATGCTGTTTCTTCTTAATCTCCGAGACAAGAATAGAAGAAGAGGCATGCTGAGTCATAACAAAATCCAGTACTAGTATAGCATTTGGTTATTACAGTGATCAATCAACCCTCAGTGGAAAATTAACAAATGGTAGGACATAAGTACACCACCACCAAGAACATATATTCCCCCAAAACTGGTTTGGGGCGGACTACAAGCATCATTACTGGAGATTCTATGTAGTCTTTAATGAATAGCCATCAATAACTCTAGAGTTTATCTAACACATGTTTAAAGCTGTCCAAATAAATTGCTATCGCCAGTACTTCTCATGGTAGCAGATATAATAGGTTAACTACATGGTGTATAAAAAAGTGCTTTTTTGGTCTATCCTGAATCTCCCAATGTTTATTTAATGCTTATTTGTAATCTCTTTGTAAGCTGTTGTAATTTAAAATATATTCTTGCAAAATTCAGTATTTCCCATATCTTTTTCTTTGGGGAAAGCTTTCAATCTACCATTTCCTGTGGTAGGGATGGTGGGGGATATCAAATCAGAGCAATATTGGAAATATGATTGAGACTTCTTTTCCTAACCACTCTAATTTCATTTCAGCTCTTTAGTCACAACCATATGGTATTTTTTATTCTCTTATCGTGGATTGTAATGTGGTTGAATAGGAAAAATAGAGGCAAAAAGTTAACTACATCAGATACACAGGCAAACAGTATGAGGATTTTTTGCCTGCGTTTGTGGCATAAAAGATAGATAAATGAAATCGTCAATCAAATTGTATCTTTGGAGAGAGGGTTCCTTGATCTGAAATGAAATTTTGAGAAAATAATATAACCAAGACTCTAATATTCTCAAACTGTCATGGAGAGGTACAACAGGGACAGCTTACCTCATGCTATAGCTATCTTAGGTTTGGATCTGGGGATATATTCAGCTTTTTGCATATGTGCACATTCAAATTAAATTAAACAGCCTGGAGGTCCTGATTCATTTTTTCTGTCTCTCTTACTATGTTTTGAAATGCCAAAATAGGTTTTTGTTGCTTTTAAAAGGCAAATACACCCACTGTATGAAGCTAATAATCAAAGTCTTGGGCTAATCATTTCTGGCATATTTTTTTGTGTGCTAAATGGAAAGCGAGAGAGAGAGAGAGAGAGAGAGAGAGAGAGAGTGAAAAAGTGTTCTGTTTTCATATGTGAAATTCACATCAGAATAAAAGCCACATCTCAGAAATAAAATGTTCTTATGTTGCTTGGTCCTGAATGCTTGTGAACTCCTACTTTGAGACCTAGCATCTTGCTATTCCTGTCCTTGACTTCTTTTCTATCAGATTGACTGAGATACTCCTTAAAGTAGCCAACTGCAAAATCACTTAGGACTTTTCAGCTTAAAAACCCTTCAGTGTACTTTGCACCTGGATGCTAACAGCATATATTAGATTATATTGGTTGTTAAGTGCTGGCAATCTTCCTTGGAATCTCTGTCCTTTTGTCCTTTTAGGAGCACTTCAGCCTCCCCCCTCCCCCTCCCCCTCCCCCCCATCCAGTTTCCAGATGGTCATGAAAAAGCCATTAAGCAGAATATGACTCGATGCATACAGCTGCAGGACTCCCCTTAACATCCAGCAGCATTCTGAGAACAGTCAGTCAAGTCTAACATCCCAAACTGCTTCATGTAACACTCCTTCAATGGCTGTGGATCAAGAAACGTCTCCTATGGTTAATTCATCTAATTGGATAGAATCGTTGATGGGTGATCGTGTTCCATTTCTGTTAGATGGCTTTGAGTGGTTTTTTTTGGGGGGGGGGTAAAATCTGACCCAAGCTACCTTTTAAGATATACAGTAGTTAGTGCCCAATATAAGCTGCTGTTGTTATTATTTTAGCATCTAGTATTACAAGCCAAACTGTTTCTCATGAAGGGCTAATGGACTCATCCCCCTTAGGAGTTAGGGGAGGGGTTAATGATGTCTAAAGAGGGTTCATGGTTGGAACAGGACAGAGTAATCAAATAATGAATATGTACATGTGAATTGGTACTGAAGATGCTTGAATGAGATTCAACTTTTCTTGTTTATTAAAAAATGTGCAATTTCCCCACTCCCTTCTTTTGTCTCAGGAACTTTCTAAGTAACCAAAGTAAATCACAGGTATTCAGTGGGTTGTTCATGTGGTAATATTTTTTAAAAAATCATTATTATTTGCTTTTTTTAAAACCAATCCACCAGCAATTCAGTGTTTTAATAAATAGGCATTTTTACTAATTTACATGAAAAATGAGGCAACAGTTATTGCAAGATCTTTCACAGTTATAACCTAGCCTATGTATTATCCACTCTAATGTTTTTATGTAATTTGATATAATCTTGTTGCAGTCTGTAGTTTTTGGTTCTGTTTTGGTTCTGGTCATAATAATAAAATTTCAGATTTCATCTAGACTATACTTAGATTTTTTTAAATAATAAAGCCAGTTCATTCCTTGGGCTTTTAAGTTGGCAATCTCAAGCCCATGCCATCAAGTGGAACATATGAGCTTGGGAACAAGTTAAAGTTCCCAGGATCTGGGCTGGCAGAGTCTGTTCTCTGAAAGCACTGAGAAGCTGCTTTCAAGCTGACAAGAGGAAAAGAGATAGTTGGGCAACTCCTTGGGCCTGGGAGATGCTTGGCATCTTCTTAGCATTAACTCCCTGAGGACTTATTTGTCTGCTCTCTCTGTCGGGAAGATAGCGTGAGAGGATGACTCCATGAAGGAACGAGGGCAGAGAAATGGGGCAGCAGAGAACTCACTGGAGATGTCAAAACATTGTGCCAGAAGGTGAGAGAGAAAACACATACAGCTTTTGGAGTTACTCTTTCAGTTCCGCTTCTACCAGATCTCCAGTAGTTCTGGGTATTTCCAGCCCTTATTGTCAGATGAACTCAACTAAAGTAGATGAGAATGGAAAAGTAGCATTTCACACCCCCTGGGCATATTAGCTTCATCAGCTCCTTGCTGCATGTAACTTTTCCTTATCTTTCAGCTTTAATTTTGAAATAATGTTTAAAATGCTGCCAAATCATGCTAGACAACTTTTTCTGCATTTCAAATGGCAAATTGGGGGTCTCTGCTCTGACTCTGGGTGACAATGAGATGGGCGATAAATTAAATTAGAAAAATATAACTTGGTATTGGTATAACAACCAATACATAATCAGCAGCCAGGATAAAATTATAAACAAATATCTAAATCCAACATCAATATAACCATCTCACAGGCTCTGCATATATTCTGACCCCATGCCTGGTATCATAGCTATGTCTTCAAAACATTATGAAAGTCTGATCTCCGTGGGGATGATGTTCCAAAGAGCAGTCACCACGACAGAAAAGGCTCCCTTCCAGGGTCCTGCCAGATAACATGCCCTACCTGCCAGATCTGATGGGTTGGGGAGACACAATTGGGGAGACATGGTCCCTCAAATAACCCAGCCCCATGCCAAGAAGATCTTTATAGATAACTACCAGAACCTTGAATTGAAACCAGAAGCATACTGGCAACCAATGCAGCTTACAGAGCAGAGGTATAACATACATTGATCAAGGAGCGTCCATAGCTGCCTTTGCTGCTGCATTTTGAACCAGCTGCTGCTTCTAGATGCTCTTCAATGGCAGTCCCATGTGATACTCAATTCAGGAGTCCATTTGGACTGCTAATCATGAGTGACTGTAAGCAAAGCCTCCCAAGCCATGAATGGGTGCAATTGGTGCACAGCATGAAGCTGTGCAAAAGCCCTTCTGGCCATAGTTGCCACTCCTTGAACAGGAACTAGGAGTCCAGAAGGACACCCAAATTGTACACTGATTCTGCAACCCCATCTAGAACCAAAGATTGAATGTCCCTGAGCCTGGAGGCCCTAGAACCCAGTACCACTCAGTCTTGCTAGGGTTGAGATGAAACCTGTTCTTTCCCCATCCAAATCCTGATAGCCTCCAGACACTGAGATAGAACTTCCACTTGGGTGGCCAGGGGTGAAGATATAAAACTGGTTATCAACTGTATACTGATGATACATCACCCTGTACCATCAAATGACCTCACCCACCCTTATACAGTATACGTTAAACAGAAGTGGAGAGAGTGTCAAGCCCTGTAGATCCCTGCAAAGGAGAGACCATGTGCTAGGCTTCTCCTCCCTGTCAGCACTGATTGGAACTGGCCCTGAAGGAAGGAAGAGAACCAGTGTAATACCAGTGCAAGGAGGAGAACCAGTGCAATGCCACACTGCCCACTTCCAGTCCCCCCCCCCCCGAGCCAATCCAGCAGCATACCACAATCAATGGTATTGAAAGCCACTGAGAGGTCAAGAAGAGCAAGGATGGACTCATGACCTCTTCCCACTCCTGCCAGAGGTCATCTACAAGTGCAATCTATGCCATTTTGGTGCTGTACCCAGGTCTAAACCCCAACTGAAAGAGGCCCAAATAATTTGCTTGCTCCGGGGTTCTCTAGAGCTGCTGAGCAGCCACCTTCTCTACAACCTTCCTGGACAAAAATTGGCTCAAGCAGTTCTTGAGGAGTGGGTAAACTACTGCCTCTTGGCAGAAGCACCCCTACTCTCAAGGAGGATTTCACCAGTGCTAGAACCCAACCATGCATCACCTCCTAGGTGGTCTTAGCCAATAAGAAGGGACATGGATCTTATATACAGGTGACTGAGCTAGTAGTCCCAAGAACCCTGTCCATTTCACCAGGATCAACAGTATCAAACTTCCCCCATATAACCAAGCCATAGTGAACCTCAGTCACCTCCATTTGAACTGCTTCAAGGCTACAGTCCAACCTGGAGCAAATCTGAGCAACTGTATCTGACAGATACCTAGTGTATTCCTTGCAGTGACCTTGCAAGTAAACCACTGAGCCAGCTCTTCCCAGGAGGGCCCAGGTTACCTTAAAACAGCTGCCATGGAGGCTATCTGTGGACACAATAAGAGTGGAGAAATACTGATGTTTTGTTGCCCTTACTGCCATAAGGTAGGCCTTAATTGTGACTGTAACTCATGCACAGTTGGGTTCACTCCCTGTCACCCTCCAGCAGCACTCTAGACATCTCTTTATATGCTTTCGTGTGCAAACAACAAAGGAGTTTCAGTAAGTCCTTAAACAATGACACATACACATACACACACTAGCATTTGAACTGGATATATACATACTTTTTTGGGGGGGTGGGGAGATACAAATCTGTGATTTTTCCTCCTCTCACTGCTGTTTGAGTGTTATAGTCAAACTGTATTATTTGCATCATGTGATCCCATTCAATTAGCTCAGGAATTGCAGTATGGCAGAAAGGAGAATGATAGGTGATAATATAGTCCCAAGACTTTCCCAAGTATGTAGTTTAGGTTATCTGCATTTTGGTGGATGCACCATACATACCCAGCACAATACTTGCTAAAAGTGATGGACTACAGCTTCCCTTAATCCCTGTCAGTTCAGCAAAGGTAAGGAAGGCTGGCAAAGCAGCAGGTTGAAATAGTTTTAGGGCCTAGTGGGCAGAAAGCAAGGATAGATCCTTGATCTGCAGGGAGCGGGTCATTATCCTGAGGGATAAGGAGGCTGTAAAAGATAAGGCTGCTGTTTTCATATGCTTGTTTTAACCACGTTTGTGGATGGTGAGTCAAAGGTTGCCCTGCAAGTTTGTGTGGGGCGGTGACAAGAAATAGTATTATTGAATTCAGGTCACTATTTCTGTGTTTTTCTATGGCAACCAGCAGAAGGCATAGGATACGTTTAGATGTCACCCAAGCATCCAAGGACAATCACTCTTCCACAACTTATGAAACTATGGAAAATATTCCATAGCAATCGCTCCTAGTTTTTCCTTGCCTTTTATATAAGGAAGCCGCTGGATGTGTTCCATATAGTCACAGCTTCATTTCTTTTGGTACCATCATCCCAGTCATTAGGAACACGGCTGAGCTATTGGGTTTCCGCCAGGCATAGGAATGCTTTTGCATGGCTCACTGAAAGTCAACATTAAAACCCATTGGTTATACTTGGGATAACCCACATCTTCCTTTCCAAACTTAATTTGGTTTCTTTCTGAAATATCAGACCCAACGTCCTGTGGCATTCCTTCAGAACATCTAGTTCTAAGAAAAAAAGGCTTGGAGGTTTTTCTTTCCATCTTGCTGGGCTGCTGTTCTAAGGTCAGATGTTTATAGACAAATGAAGTGGCCTAAAAGATATATATTAAAATAAATTCCAGAAGTGCTGGTTTTTGGCACCAGTAGTTCAAACCAATGTCCACTTTAACTCTTGCTAGTTTTTGTAGGCCCTCTTTTTGCAGCAAAGGGACCTTTCTATCCAAACTGCAAGCACAATTCAATCTCAGGCTGCTTGGAACAGCCGAAGCCTGAAGAGGAGTCTTCCTTGAACCCTGGCGCCACTGACGTTGATGCGTTTGCTCTTCATAAGGGCATCTCAGAAGAAAGGGCAAAGCCCAGAACATGGGCTTCGTTTCTAAAGAATGTGCATGAAGCCAATTCTTTGATATGTGGTTGATGGGGATTGCAGGAACATTAAGGTGATAAAGAACCAGATGTAAAGCTGTTTGACTGAAACTGGGTTACATTTGTTCTTGTGGTTTCAGCAGTAATGCTAAAACTTTTGCCGAATTCCATCTGCTTAACTTACTAATTACTCGTTGGTGTTTTCAAGCAGAAGTGTCTCTTGCTGTGTCTGTCTCTCAGTCTTCAGTCTCTCTTGCTCTTCCCTCCCACCCTTTTATAGCTGCTGGGTTGGCATTGAATACATTTAAGACTTTCCCCCCCACTCTAAGAAAATCTTGTCTCTAAATTAAGAAGCAAAAAAACCAAACCAAACCAAAACAAGGACACCATCTTGTTCTCAGCAAACTTCCTCTGAGATTAATTTGCTTAAATGCAACTCAGCATCCTATTCTACTATTGCTCAAATCAAACACATCTTTATTGTAGTCATTAACCAGCAGAAAGCAAAAGTAACAGTAGGCCAATGATGAGACTAAAAACATTAAAATAAGTGGCAGAGAGTGAAACAGTAATTTTTAAAGAGAAATTTAAAGATAAAAATGTCCACTTACCAGTAGGCTTATGGATGAAACTGAAATGATAACGACGGGGGTAAGTACACAACAGAAATGTTAACTAAAGAAAAAGCTTCACTTAAAATATGAGTGGTTTGGGCTCATAAAAAAGTCAGTCGCCCCTAAACATAGTGCTAGCAGTAAACCATATCTAGCACACCATAATCCAGTTGGTTCAGTTGCTTTCAGGTATCATGTGCCTTATTTTGAATGGAGCCACACAGAACCGGATACCAGATAGCAGGAATCATGCATATTGTTGAGTGGTAAATCCTGTAATATTATTCAGAAGCAGAGAAATGTGGAAATGAAGAATCAGATTGGTAGCTTCTAATAGCACTTTCTTTATGCAGAGTAATCAGGGAATTGCAGGGTTCCCTGTAATACTGACAGTACAGGAGGACAAACTCAATAAACTCCACTGTCCTGACACACAGGGGCATACTCCTACTGTAACGGCTATGATATTTTCTGACATTTACCTTACAGCAGTGCTGAAGGGAGGGCATTCCATCGGCCTAGGGTGAAAGCCTTTCCCTGGCTCCAGACATCCAACTGCATGAGATATTGCAGCTAGTGCCATCTTGCACCTCAGAGTGTTAGCCATGAAGAGCTAGAAGGTATTGCCTGCATCAATTTGGCATTCCGGGTGGTGCTCGAGCATCATTGTTGCTTGCTTGAAGCCCGCTGAGAGCAAGTGCGAAGGGGAAGGCCCTAGAAGTGAGAGTTTTTTGTAAGTTGTTAGCTTTCACATCTTCCATCTTCTAAAGTTAATGCTAAACCTTTAGGAACGAGTGTCAGTCTCAACTAATAATCTAATGTGGCATGCCATATTCTAGCCTTCACTCCTGCCATTCCTACCTCCATGCAAAGGTTGCATTAGGGACACAGCAGCGTGGGGGTGGAGGGGGCGCACTGGGAATATTGCTTCTAGAAATTCTGATTGAACAATTCCAGCAGTGAAAAGATGGGAGATGGTCCCAGCTGTGCACCATACAGTATAATAATTGTGCTAGGGGCTTGGCTTCAAATTGCTGAATACCTGCAGATACTGTATATATTGCCTTCTTCCCCTTTAGGGTGATAGAATCTTAAAACAACTGCCTCATGTTTAGGTACTTTCTGAGTGACATAGGTACCATGTGCCATTTTATTGCCATTGGCCTAAAAGGCTAGTGGATTAATGGAATTAAGGGAAATGAAGAATCAGATTGGTAGCTTCTAATAGCACTTTCTTTACCTGAGCTTACTGGGGGCAGGAGGCATTAACAGCAAAGCTCCCTAGTCTATGAGATGCTACACTGAGAAGCAGACAAAGCAGAAAGACAAATGAAGAGAAGGAAAGGAAGAGCACAAAGTAGGTATTATGAGAAGAAGACCAAGAAGGAAAAATGGAGAGGAGGAGGAGAACCATATTTTCCAATCTGATGCCATCCAAATAGGAGAAAACTAACACGTGGTCTGAAACATGAAGGAAAAATCCATCTACCCTTCATGAATAATCTTTCTTAGTTCCTGTGATAAATCTTAGGAAGGAGGTGTTGGCAGCATAATTCCATTTCAATATTTGTGTCAATTTCAATTTTACTTGTGATTTAGATTTCAAAGGCTTGATGAATTCTGGGTGTATATTATTTCATGCCTAGTTCTAGAATTCATTGCCAATGTGAATTCATAGCTCATCTCATTTTTAACAATTCAGAACCTGTCAAGACACTGCCCAGTGCTTTGATATCTTTTGGAGAAACCAGCAGCAGTAATTCCTCAACTTAATTGATGAAGATAATTCAAGTAAATCTTTTTGTTAATGAATATAGGCTTTATATTTACATCTTGGTGCACTATTGTTACCTGATTTTTGGAAGCTTTCACAAATCTATAACTGTAAATGCTTCAAATGACAAGTAAAATTTATTCCTGTTCAGGTTCATTTAAATCCATTCCATCAGTGCATCTCCAAAGGGATATAAATTTTCTTCATTGTACCCCACAATCTTGTAGCATCGACAGCCAGCATCCATTTGAAATGGTTAATAATGGTGCTGGCACTTTGGACTGGCAGCCACCCAAGAAGTCAGAAACTTTGCCTATTCTGCAGGTTTCATAAAATAACATGAAACAAATGGGCTAATCCATTCAGAAAGAAAGTTACACCTGGTTCTCATAGAATACTGAAAGCTAGGACTCACCAATTAAAAGCAATGACATGCTGCCTGGCTTAGAAATATCTATTCATCTTCAAGCTTGCATAAAAATTTTTGCAAGAGCTTAAAAAAGTTTGTCCTAGAAGTCCAATAGTTTCCCACCTGCAAAATGACATACTGATTGCCAGCTTTATCACGACCGATCTCTTTTCAGCATGCAAAGAAGATTAACTCTTCTGATTCCATTTATCTGGTTAGCAGCCTTCTCAAGTTAATTAAATGAACAGAACACCTTTCATCAGCAAAGTAATTTGGAAATCCCGGAGAAATTATAAAACTCTGGAACTCTGTGGATCAGTGAAGGTGAACATATTACTTGATCCAGATCAGGTGAAGTAACGTGGGTGAAGTTAGCCAATTACCCAAGTGGGAATTTGGTCGTAGATGGCATTGTGCTCCTACAGAATCAAAGTGGTGGCTTGGGATGTCTCTGACATCGTCAGAGTTGACTGCTTTCAGTAGCCAAGACTGCCTTTTAGCAGCTCTGGTTATTAAGGCATTGTCACTTCTGTTCTTGACTTATTCTGCACTATACATGGTGCTGCCTTTGAAAATAATGTGAAAGGTTCAATTGGTACAAATGTGACTGCTTAGATATTACTAACGGCCAGAAGGTCTGATCACTTAATTTCAATTTTGTACCAGAAGAACTGAATACCAATGCATTTCTAAGCCCAATTCAAAGTGTTATACTGTAATTAATCATCAAGAATGCAAATATTTGGGGATAAGTTATTACAAGAACTGCCTTCCTCTGTATGATTTCTACCTGTATTTTCAACCTTTCTCATAGACAAAGAAGAAATATGGCCTTCTTAATAGTGGCATGGCAGTTATGGAATTCCCATCCAGCCAAATTTCTCATGGTGAGATCAGTACAAGCCTTCAAATGCATCTTAAAATCCCTTCCATTCTAGACTGCCTGCTCTTAACAGATTTCTTGTCTTGCTGTTCGTTGAGGCTCTGAGCTTTACGATTTCTTTTAGCAAATGTTGTCTTAATGTTCCTCCTGTCATTGCAGACTGTATCTTCTGAAGGAAAAGATAGCCAATCAGATGTTATAAATAAAACAAATTAAAGCAACAGGACTTTCCTATGTAGAAGATGCAACATATCTTTAGAAGAACTGAGTCCAGGCAGAAGATTTGCACACTGTCCCCCAGGCAGGACTATCACCCACTCCTTCAGCTTGGACAACTGTTAGCCAAAGGTTGTAGCTGACTTATCTAGTTTCAAAGTGCTGTTATAAGTTTCCAGATTCACTGAGCCAGTTTTTCAGTGGGCTGGCAGTTTCATTGTTTGGAAGCAATGATGCTTCTGGCCTGCATTGGCAACAAAGCCTCCTGTGCGCTCTGTTTCCTAGAAGCCCCCCCCTCCAGCCAATCTCCTATTATTCTTAGAACAGGGTGAATTAATCTTTCAAAACAAACATGTCAGTGGCTTTCCTTCCTAGAATAAAAGCCATGGCTATCATCTACTTACTTGGCAACCCTATTGCAAAAAAGCACGTGTGCTTTCCAGTCCATTTTTCTCACTGCATAGTTTTGCTACAGTCCATTCTTATTTCTCTTGCCCACTAATCAGGGAGGGAATTAAAGCTTTCTGTGACCCATTTTCTTCTTTTGCATTATTTCTGCTAAGATTCCACTAAAAAGAACCAGTTGCATTATTTCATTGTATGCTTGCAAGGTACAGTTCACATATGTTTGGAGAGGGAAGAAAGTTGTTCAGATGCCCTTTTAATCTTTCCACAGATGTGTGCTTAAAAGTTGACAAAGAGGGCAAACAGCCTGGCTCTTAGTGTCTTTCTTCCCCTAGAACTAGTGCCAGCCCCCCTCCCCCCCAAAAAACAAGCAAAAACCCACAAACCCTCTCTTGTATTTTTTTTCTTATCACCTCTCCTGCAATTTATGAAATTTTTTTTTTTAATTAATTTGAAAGAAAATGGAATTTTGGTGAAATTCTCATGGAGAGAATGTGGCGTTCATATGCTTGTTTATTTAGGAGCAGGAAACTGTGTGTGTATGTGTGTGTGTGTGTGTGTGATCATCTTGACTTACTGTGATGATCTTTTCAACTGTCTGCATCTTCCCTAGCCAGATTCCTACCTTACCATTACAGCACATCTGGGGACATCTGGCACCCCGGGAAGGCTTCAAAAAGTGTGTAACAAAAGCAGAACCAGCCATAGCCCTTTTCATTGTCTCTACCAATAAATAAGTTCAGAAACACCACCCAGAAAAATTCAACAGAATTCTCCTGAAAATGAGGTAGAAAAAACAGGTGCTGTTTTGCAGGGAAAGGAAGCATGTAAAAAGTGGCAAAGGAAATTTCATCACAGCAGTTCTGTAGTTGTTTCACAGAGGTAGACAGATGCCATCTATGCTACAGGCCAGGAATGAGGGGTTAGCAAATTAACAGTTGCTGCTGCTTTTGATCTTTCCCTCTTTTTCTTACTCTAATTTAGGGTTTGCTGTGACTGACGGGGTTAACAGACTGATGTTTGTATGAGTTTGTGACATTGTCTGGCACTCCAGATAATTTCCCTTTATTTATTTCCTTGGATGCAGGACTTGTAAGCAGCCATTTCCCCAAATATCCACTTTTCTCAATATTGACTTGAAACTACACCCACCAGTATACATGTACCAGGGCACAAGAATGGAAGTAGAAAAGAGCCATTGCCCTCCATGCTGTTGAGCTTCCTGAAAGCATCTGGTTAGCCCTGAGGGGACACCAAATGTTGGACTAGATGGGCTTTTGGCTTGATCTCGTGTTCTTCTTATGGTGGCCAAGTCACCAGTGGGGAAAACCAACAAAATAAAGTCAATATATAAGTAAACGAGAGGTTTAATAGGCTACTCACAATTTCTTATCAACAGTGGCTGATTTCTAAGTTGCTTTTGAGTTTGTCAACAAGAAGGGCAAACACATTTTGCTCTAGTTGACACAGAACCCAATACTGTCCATACCTTAAGTCAAAATTTATGGCACCCAATGCCAGATAAGTTGTTTTGTAAGATGAAGCAGAAAATACTTCAAGCACCTCTCCATGTTCCTTGAAGTAAAACACGTTAAACAACCAGCAGCAGTGCTCTTTTAATCTGCTGCGTGAGGCAGCCTTTTTGTCCTGCTTAATGGTAGGGCTGACCCTGCTTGTCAGTCCCAATTTTTTTAGCCCAGGTTTAGTAGTTCACTGAGTGATTACCCAAGCATTACCAACAGCCATTGTGAAGAAAAGAAGAAAAGCATTAGTCAAAGGGAAGGGAAGACCACCAGGTATGCAAGAAAAGAAGAGCATTTTAAAAAATGTTTTCTTAACGGCACCCTTAATATCGAGAGCCTGTCTGGTGTAGTGGTTAAGCATCAGGCTAGAAACCAGGAGACCAGGAGTCCTAGTCCTGCCTTAGGCACAAAGCCAGGTGGGTGATATTGGGCCAGTCATTCTCTCTCAGCCCTAGGAAGCAGGCAAGGGCAAACCACTTCTGAAAAACCTTGCCAAGAAAACTTCATGGACTAGTCCAGGCAGTCGCCAGGTGTCAAAAATTGATTTGAAGCCACACAAACACACCCTTAATATCATTTCTGGTACTTGCAAATTGTTACAATTTGTTTTCAAGCCATTTATTAGGTCAGAATCAGAATTCATCGTTTTTGAACTTAAAATCCAATTTGCAAAGGTGGAATCAAGAAAGTCTTAAAGCCTACACTGTATTGCAGTAGTCTTGCTTAGAAAGAGATTAACAACAAAGAAGCAATCTTTCTTCCTGGATAAACTGACATTCATTCAAACTGAAGGTTTTGAATTGCTTGCACGTTTAGGTTCCTCATTTTCTTTTTGTGGTCTGCAGTTATAAGCAAAACGATTGTATAATGACTTCATAATCATAGGCTAACTTACGACAGAAAAAATAAAATCTTGCATGGACTCTGGAATTGGGATTAGTTTGGTGGGTTATGTTTCCTTACAGGAGAGCATTAGCAGCTGAAAATGTGCAGTAATTAATGGATGGAATTTGCAATAACAGGAGCAATTAACTGAAGGGCAACAGTTAATGGCTCAAAACTTTCCATCGTTCTATCATAAGGAAGTATATTTCTAACACAAATCAGTGACAAATGGCTGTTGAGAGGAAAGCCAGCGGAATGGCTCTACTTCAACATCAGCAGTTAATAGTGCCGACATAAACAGACACTTTGGTTGTGTTTATTTAATATATTTCACTGAGAGAAATTCCTGTGTTGAAATAGCAAGTTTCCAGCCTTAGCCAGAGACGATGTTAAATAAACAGCCACGTTTCAAGGGGAAATCTCTCCAAAAGAAAGTAATATGTTTCAAAAGCGAAAGGTTAGATCTGTTTAATTTTTCTCTTTGTTGCATGGAACTTTTTCAGTGAACATCTGGAGTGAAGTGGCATATTTATGTGCAAATGACATCAGAGCATTCCCCAGCTGACAGGAAAGAAGGAGTGGGCACTCACAAGTGGAACTTGTCGGATGCTGCACAACTAGGATTTGGTGTTTCTGCAAGAGTTTCAGTTCTGTTATGCTGGCTGATAATCTACACACATAAAATATAGAATTTGAGTTAAACTCAGAGAGAAACAAGCTTTTTTTGTTATATGGCAAAAGAAGTGTTTTGTGTTGAGTTATTGTACAAGTGCATTAATGGGCAGAATGTTATGGTTCTTTCCAGAACTGCCTGACATGATATATCTAGTGTAGGGGTAACCGGAGGAAAACAGCTATATTTGTAAGGCATATTTAAAGATGTACATTCCATTTTCTCTCTAATAAATGTGAACCTTAATCATTTTTATCTGGCATTTAACTCGCAGAAAGATTGCTTTCCTTAATTCAGACAATGAGGAGGAACAAATAACAGTAGCAAAAAAGTACAAAAAAAAATCTTCTTCATTGCCACACAAGAATTTGAAGCTTAGTTACCTATCTCCATTAGAATATACTGTGTCCCTGGATTTGCATTCTATGTTAAACTATAATTTGATTTATAGCCTGTATCATGTGTGAACCTAGTCATCATAACCATCATCACATCACTTTTATGTTATAGATTTTCTCAGAGAGCTCCAAGTGTCCTAGATGGTTTTTCTTACCCTCAATCCAACATTTGCATCTTCTCAGTTTTCATCTAATACTGCAGCTGCACTTCATCATGCCTGAAAACATGCCTTAGATTGCCAAGATAATAACTGGGGGATCTCTGTGTTGAGTAAAGATAGCCTAACAAGTAGTACACTGCATATTTGCTAAATGCTCTTTTATGGCACTAGTGTAGCCATATAGATAGAATGGTAGGACATACTGCCTTAGTATCACACCTTTAATGCAAATTGGATGGAGCGAGCAGACATCAGCCAGTTTTAGATTTGAGGAAATTAAACTATAGCTGCAAAGAAAATCTGATTATTGGAGTGAGGGCTGAACTTGGATGCTTTGCCCATAGCATACCAAGGGATTCATCCATCTTCCTTTAAGGATTTATGGAGGGTTGGGATCTGAGCATTTCAACAGAGCTGGAGGCTATTTATTTATTTATTTATTTATTTATTTATTTATTTATTTATTTATTTATCAATCACATTTATATAGCCGCCCATCTCACAAAAAGGGACTCTGGGCAGCATACAACAATGCTGTTTACTAGAAGCGATATGTCTGGTACACTTTGCTGTGTGATACGTTCTAACAAATGCCTGTGAGTTAGACACTGGAATATTTTTGGGACACAGAATGCTGCTCCAGAGGAATCTCATTCAATATGAGGCATTGGGTGGAGAACTGAACTATCACAGAAATGGAGATGGATTAATGCAGTTGTGGAAAACGTACAGGCACTTTGTGAGGCCAAAAGTGAGAGGGAATGCTTACAGGCTAAAATCGTGGTTGCCAAGGTTAGAAAGACCTAGAATGGAAGTCATCAAGGAGTGACTGTCTTGCAAATACAGGCAATATAAGAGGTGATGGCAAGATGGGCCATGTGCTGTAATTCAAACTTTTGTTAAAAAGCATTCAAGTGCTATATAAAGTTTACAGACATGAACGCACAATTAGGATGAAGAAGAAAGTGTTGTGAAATAGATGTTTCAAAAAGTTATTTGCCAGACAAGCCTCTAGTCAAAGGTGGCATTTCTAGAGATCCTTTAAGGAATATTTTATCCTTCTCAGAAAACTGTAAACATCTGGATGTTTTTTCTCCCTCCCTGCCCCTCTAAAAAGCATGAAAACATCAGGTTTTCATTCTCCTGTGTAATTTTCTTGTGGTGCCGAATGCCACTCTTTTGGCAAAGGAGATGGGGGCTGCAGAATATAGTCTGCACTCCAAGAGGAAGAGAACAGCTGCCCCCTGATTTGGCAAGCTCCAGTTGACTTGACCTGTAATCAGTTAGGCCTTTTCAAGCTTCCTTCAAGGGTGCTTTGGAAAAGTTAAGCCTTTCCTGAGAATTCTCCCCATGGCTCATAATGATGCTGCGTGATGGCAGTTCTTCCATGTCTATCATAACATTGTTGCCTTGGGATTACACTTGATTCCTGAGGGTCAGTCTTCCCCATGGTCCCTCCAGATATGTTGGTCTGTGTGGCCAATATTAAAACAGTGAAAACCAATATTAAAAGAATATTAAAAAGTACTTGGAAGCAGTGGAAATGGTCATGGTTGTGAGGAACATCTAGCTTTCAGCAGAGCCATGAATGATTGGCTCCTATTACAAACATACAAATGAAGAACTAAATCCAACAATGAAACACAATTGCAAGAGAGAAAAAAAAAAAACTTCATCTATTGCTTGGAAATAAACAGAATAAGAATCAGGAATCCTTTAGCTTTGTATACATTCAGAAGGACTGTAGTGTTACATTTATGTTAAAATACACTCTCCTGCAAGTATTTCACACAAACGAACACACAAATGCACTATTGACTGATGAATACAAAGTGAACTTAAAGTGGATTTGGGGTACTTTTTATGTTCACTCTCAAGTTTCTCTAAGCCAGGGGTGGACATCCCGAGAGCAACTCCAAAGTCACACATGATCCTCAGGCATCTTTTTTATGGACCCCTAGGCCTCCTCTGACCATAATTAACCAAGATTAATAGCACAGCTTCCTGCTATTTTGAGGCAGAATATCTACAAAAACTAATGTAAGCCCTAAAATAGCTCCAAAACTCAAAGAAAAAGTAGAAAGTCCTGGTTCTGCTTAAGTAGATCATATGTCTGCTTGTTGTGGCCCTCAGCCTCCTCAGAATAATAGGGGTTGCCTTCAACCACTGAAAGGTTGTGCACTCCTGCCCTGCATTAGTCGAAGGTGTCATTTGCTTCATTTTTATCTTCTTGTGTTTCCTTGGTTCTAAACAACCGAGATCTAGCATGGTATGTGATGCTTTAAAGAATCAGCACAAAATGAATGACTACTGTAAAGCCAAACACTTCACCACTTTCAGATGGAACCTCCTGTCTTATTCAGAAATGCAAGATAGAATCCAGACACCTGTTCTTCTTCTGGAGCATGGTAAATGTTGGCAGATCCATTTCCAGGTGCTGTTTAAAACTAACTATTGGGAGAAGGAAACATAACAAACTACAGAAGAAGGTAGAATGAGATAGATCCGGTCAGCTGCTCTAAAGGGAATGCCTTTCCAAGGCGAACCCATCCGTAGCTCATAAGGTAGATATGCAGCCTACTAGGACTGCCAAGAGAAGGCTTGCCAATTCAGCCTATTCCAAGCAAGGTCCTGAGCTTGTGTACACAAACAAATACAAGGCTCAGAATCCGAAAGCAAAGCAAACACAAGGAAAGAACTCAACATCCCCATATGCAACTCATTAGGGATCAGCAAGGAAGAGACGAATGGAACATTGAGGCTCAATCGTTGTGGTCCATTTCTCCTGCCAAGTCACGGTCTCTGGGCAAGGTATAAACTAAGCTCCACAGTGCTGCTGCTGCTTCTTTTTTTATTTTTTAAAAAGGCATCTTTTTTGCACATTGTAGATGGTGTGAAAAAGATAAAACTTCTGCTCCAGAAGCAGGAAAATTTCAGGAACCTCTCACAGTTGGTCACATCAGTGAGAGGGCTAATTTAATATAAAATAGTTTGTCTGACGGTGGCATGTATATGTCCAAGAAGCATCTTTGTGTGTGGAAAGTAATTGTGATCTGTGTATGAAGAATCATGTGTGGGTACCCCTCGAGATTGACACTGAGTGAAGGTGTGGTGCCGCTTCAGCTTAGAGGGTCCCGGTATGTAGTTGCCATGAGCCATGGATATGGATATTTATTTATTATTTATTAAATCAATTTATATAGCCGCGGATATGGATATAGATATGGATTAGCTGCAGTTATGCCCAGCATTTTGATTTCACACTGGGCCTCTGGGCCATCGAGATGCCAGTATGCATAATGTGACGTTGACGCTTTGCATCGCTGCTCCCCTCTGTGGCCCTCTACCTTCCCCAGAGACAACGGAATGTGGCCTTTAGAGACTAAAAGGTGCTCAGCCCCCTGTCTTAGAGACCTTGGGCAAATGAAAGGGTCAACCAGGACCTCATTTTTGTTCTTCAGATCCTGGGTTGGAAATTGTCACTATTTCGTTTGCTGCCTGGTAAGAAGAGAAGAGTGTAAAGGATAAAGGAGCAGCCAGGAGAAGCAAGTGGGAAGTGAGGTAGCCAGAAAGGAAGTCCAGTAGAGGGACAGCAGAAAGAATCAGGGCCCTGGGAGGAAACAGCAAGGAGAAAACAAGAGGGAGAACATGAGGGTGGGGGGATAGTAAGGAAGAAAAAGAGGATGAGCATCCAGGAAATGTGGAAGATGTAAGGGGGCAAAGGGCTGTTTGCACAAGATCTCTCAATCCTGGTAGCAGCACTGCCCACCTTACCTGAATCCAACTGTAGATGATTCCCCTGCATTTCATGTTGCCTCCCCCCACTGCCTTTTCTCTTTCAACATCTCAGCTTGCCAGATGGAGAGGCAGCTGGCTGTGTAGCAATGGAATTTATGGAGAATGCTGATTCATTGAGTTGCTCCTCAGCCAAGAAGAGATGTCCAACTCTTTCTAATATTGCAAGCAAGAGACAGCAAGAACACTGGCAGGAGGCTCCCCAAACATCTTTTAACACTTGTGGATGGTGACCAATGAATAGATGGACTCTCAAGGAGTAATCCCAAGGATACCTAGGAACACAGTTTCCCATTAGTTGAAAGGAAGCTGCAAAAGGCACTTGTCTTCGACGTTTAAATTCTTGTGTTCATTATTGTGAGTGTAGCACTTTAGCTTTTTATAGTATCTGGAGAACACTGAAATGGTTTACAAATTTCAGTGGACCCAAAGTCTTATATATCAAAATGGATTGGGGCAAGACTTTTGTCATTAGAATTCCTGCTTAATAATATGAAATTATTAAATGGAAATGGGGTGTGTGTGTATTGAGGTAGGGAAAGAATTATGCATATGCCTCGCAACAGACATTAAACTGAGCACGCATTACCCTAAGGGCCATCTAAAAGAAGATCAGTATTTGAGCAGGACAGAATCAGCTTATGAGTCCACACAGCTACTTTTTATTCATTTTTGCTTTGCTTTCAGCCAGCTGTTAAAAGCAAGGAATATAACTGATTCCTCTCCCCCACCCCAAGATATTTTTATCTTAATATTAACTTGGAGAAACTTCTTTTGTACTTGGTTCTGTCCACGTACTTTCCATCTGGATACATCTGCCTACTCTGAACTTAGCCCTAGACAGGAAGAAGGGGGAGGGCAGAACCTTTGCTCAACAGCGTTACTTAATATTTTTGGGGAAGGGGAGGGTTACATTCGGCAGGGCCACATCACAGTCATGCAGGGTCCAGAATTTTCTGTTCTTTTTTTCCTGAATTTGGTGGGAGGGGATTTTAAACTGTGCTAAGCCTTGTTTAGGGTATGCACTATATAGTCTAAATGTATCTTCCACCCTGCCAGTTTCCATAACTCCTGGTGATGCAAAATAGATTTTGGAGGTCTATATATGGCGCTTGGGCCTCAAACTGATTGCCTACCCCTGCCCTAGTTCTAGAAGATTCTACCCCTATGTAAGTTGTCTATCCTTGCCCCTTTTTTTTTTCTTTTTGGTGTGCCTTCAAATCAGCCTTGATTTCTGACATGTTTGCTTGGCAACATTTTCGGAAGTGGTTTGCCAGTGCTTTCTTCATAGGTCTAAGAGAGTGACTGGTCCAAAGTCATCCAGCTAGTTTCCATGCCTAAGGCAGGACTAGAACTTGAGTTTCCCTTTTACCTTCACTTAGTGTCCAGCAATTTTGATGCCCAAAGGTGGTTGCTGTAAATCTAAGTCATATGTGAGAGTGATTTCTGATAAGAAAATCAAAGATTTTGGGCAGGTATGACTAACTTGCTGCAAACATGTAAGAAATAGGAGGTAAGATTTGGATGTTCTTCAGTGCGTCCTTGATCCACCTTCTCAATACCTGTTGAGCAATACAGTACAATTTGATACACTTTGAACTGAGCAATATTCAAAACGCTCCTCTGATGGGCATAAGAGGGAGGTGGCTTTGTGTGGCAGGAGTTAATGCACTTTATTAAGCTGTCTGTTGACCTGGGGTCATCTTATCTCTAGAAACTAAAATTCTCAGAAAGCAACAGTTCCTTCCAAAGAAGATGTTGGCTTATACAAGACATGCTATTCAAGGAAATGTTGTAACAGAGCCAATGAATCCAAGGTTTTGTTTTGTTTAACTTTATTTTACTGAAACTTTAAACATGCCTCCACATGTGCATTTAACTGTATGGTGTTTAGATTCAGATTACAAATTGCTATGCTATTAACTGCCAACAAAATCATAAATAGTCATAAATAGATTGATGGAGCTGAAAAAGATCACAAATCCTGTTATCACACTGACACTTGAAATCTAGTTCACTCTAGAAAGGTAAAATAGACATGCTTCATTATTCTGTGTGGTTAAGTGCTAAATAATGTATTTTAAGATTTTCCTCTATAATATTTGAGAGAAGCTGAAATGAGATACTAGTCTCCAGGGCACAGTGTGGAAGCAGCTCTGAAGGAAGGAAGAGAATCATTGCAGAACAGTGGCCCTATTCCCAACCTGTAGAGGAGGTCCAGGAGGATACCATGATCTATGGTATTGAACACCACTGAGAGATCAAGCAGGACCAGGAGAGTTGCTCCACCCCTATCCTGGTCCCACCAAAGAATATCCACTAACATGATCAATGCATTCTCAGTGCCATATCCAGACTTATAACGCAACTGAAAAGGATCCAGATAATCTGCATCCTCCAGGGCCTTCTGGTGTTGTATCACCACCTTCTGTACAACCTTTCCCAAAAAGGGAAGGTTGAAAACTGGTTCATAATTATCCAAAAATGCTGGGTCCAGCAATAACTTCTTGAGGAACAGGTACACCACCACCTCCTTAAAGGCAGATGGGATGAATTCCTACTCAAAGGTGAAGTAGCCATTAATTGAATCTAGCAATTGGTCACCTGCTGTGAGGCCTTAACCAATCAGGAAAGAGGTGGAACTAATGCACAGCTAACATCCTCAAGGATCCTGTCCATTTGCTCAAGATTTACAGGCTCAAACTCCTCCCAAATAATATGGCAAGACCCCCTCGCCAGTTAACTCCCTAGGACTTATCCACTTGGAGTTTCTCTGAACAAATTGCAGTGACTTTATCTGGGCAAATGCTCAGAATATTCCTCACAGCAGCCTTTCAGGTCTTCTTCCTGTCCCTCACCTTCATGAAAGACTAGGTTTCTTTAAAAAGGGTTGCTCAGCAGCATTCTGTGAACTCAACTAGGATGCAAAAATAATAATTTATGTTTTGCTGCCCTTATTGCCACTGTGTAGACCCAAATATGGGCTTGTATATAATAACATGTGGAGGGATAACTCAAGTTGTAAAGAGGCACCCTTCCTGGCCTCTACACATTGTTTTTGTGCAAAGCCTATATAGCTTCACATGATCTATTCCATGTGCCCTTTAGCTTCATAGATGCCCTGTATGCAAGGAATAATCAGTATGTAGAAAGATCAAGACAAGATTTGTTCCCACAACCTGTGTTCTCTATTTTGCACATTGGTTATTGTTAGTTTTAGAAGGTGCATTTACATCTGTCTGCCATAAGCATGCCTTTAATATCTAGTGGACTACTGGTATTCTCCAGTACTAAAACCTGGAAATCAAAATGCATAGTGAAAAGGACTGTAGTATTCAAAGATGTTTGAACCATGCTTGTGGTGGCAGTGATGAAAATATGCACATGGAGCATTTATATAGTGTATTTGAACATTCACAATAAAACTGAGCACAAATGGTCTTTCAAAATTCTGCACCAAATTTCTGAGCAGAGAAATTGGGTGTGCTAGGAATGAAGCTGATAATACAGGAGCCAGCAGTGTCTAAGCTCAAGAGAACTGTTATGTCAGTGCAATCCAGCTGCTTCTCACAGCTTTGAAGAGGAGGGTCAAATATCCATTGACTCAGAAAGATGGGATGAAAAAGTGTAGAATTTGAACTCTGGGGAGTGTATATGTGCATGTATATGTTTGTATGTACAATCTGTCATGCAGATGGTGGCTATGGCTTCATTCTAATCTGCAATAAAGAAACTAATCTAGGTATATCACATCTGTGAGGCTTTTGCTGAGAAGCAAGATCATAATATGGGATTAGGTACCTCAAGGGCTGAAGTTTATTGTGGTGTCTGGTGTGAAGCCTGACAGGATAAAAGATTTCTCAAATTTCTTCAGAGGAAGAAGAAAGTTTCCAGTAATTCCTCAAGGATAAAAATGTCCCTTAGCAGGTATGATAGCTTTGCTACTGAAGAAACAAAAACCCAATATTCTGTCATGATGTTATTCCTTGGGATGTACAGTAATGGAAGTGAGAGAAGCCAAGGAGGCTAAAGATTCCTAGTGAAATACTGTACAGGATATTCACCCACAATTTTGGTTACTTCATTACTAAACAGAGGCAGTCCATTCTACCAGTAAGAGTTTCACCAAAATTTGAAATAATTTGAAGGCATTGAAAGAATTTCTAAGGAAAATCCCTTTTCCAATCAAATTAAGAGAAAAGTGACTGTGAAAAAATGCAGATTTTCTTTACCCAGCACTTGTTTAAAATGCTTTCAAACATTATCTCACTTTCAGGATATTTTATGATTGAGGTCGGCAACCTGGTGCCTTCCAGATGCTCTGGATTACAATTTCCATGATAGTTAAGATGGGTAGAATATATAGCCCAAGGTATTTCAATGCTGGAGGCAAAATAAAGCAGCATTATTGTCCTCCCATGCAGATAGGTCTTAGCAGATATGTGACTTTAGATTACCTAGAAAGCTAAGTAGGGTCTTCCATGATTAGTATTTGGAAGGAAGATGTCTTGGGAATTTCAGGACTGTTTGCTAAATTGGAAAGTAAAAGAAAAAGAAAAAGAAAAGAAGAAATCCTGAGAGGAAACAATGACTTCCATTTCATATCAAAGAGGTTACATTAAAAAGTCCATGAAATCACCACAAGTCAGTGGTGATGGCAATACTCCCTGGTTATTCTAAAGTTAATATTTATAGTGAAAAGATTTTTCCTGAAATCAATTGATATATATTTTGCAAGATAGCCTCCTAAGCACCAGTTTACTGAGAGTTCTGTTGGGGGCAGAAGATAGCAGCTGAAGGATTTTGCACCTACCTTTATATACAAATATTGAAATTTGACAACTACTATTTTCAGTCAATGGGAAAATATCCCAGAAAACTAAGACTATGTTGGCATCATTATTAATCATGTTACTTTTCAAATGTTATAAAATCTGCCTTTGATTGTGCCATACTTTCATTGGCTCTATCCCTTTATAAAGTAGTTATGAGATTTCTCCTATTGTCAGGGAGAGCGAGCTTTAACAGCATCTCCTTCCCTATAATCCTTATTGTTTTCACCACAACATTTTTCATCCCATTGGCTGTCTCAGATACTTCTAAGAAATCCACAAGACTTTCAGTTTCTTTCATAGTTGCTTCCATGGTTGCAGCTGAGATTTGTTGGTTGGCTGGATCTCCTGATTCAGTATCTCATCGATATGATTGGCAGAGGTACTAAGCTGTAGGAACACCACACTTCCATGACAGCATCTTTTATCCCTGGGGCTCTATTAGTTATGTGTAAAAGCCCACTACAATGGTCTAGCTCAGTGTTGTCCAAACTGGGCCACTTTAAGATGAGTGGACTTCAACTCCCAGAATTCCCCAGCCAGCATGGCTGGCTGAGGAATTCTGGGAGTTGAAGTCCACTCATCTTAAAGTGACCCAGTTTGGACAACACTGGTCTAGCTCTCTCTGGTTGTTGTGATATGGTAGGTGATATGCATCAGCATATCTCTAAACCTGCAGATTTCATACTGTTTTGTGGCTAAGAATAATTGAGAGATCTATCTTCCTTGAAGTGCTCTAATTCTCTAATACTGTATGCAAAACCGACTTCTATTGACCCTCCTGAACCAAGGATCCATTTTCTTCTTGGCTGCAGACAATCTCTTTGATTTATGATAACCTATGCAAAACAAGGGACTTATTTTTTATTTAAAGCAGACTTGTATTTCAAAAAATATATAATATCTATAGATGGGCAGATAATTACTGAGGTTATACAAGTAATGCTCAATATACAGTGGTACCTCTAGTTACGAACACCCCTCCTTACAAAGTTTTCGAGATACGACCAGCTCCGGCCCCAAAAATTTACCTCAACTTGTGAACTCGCCTCGACTTACGAACCGGATCCACGGTCATTTTCTGCCCGTTCCACGTGGTCCGCGGCCATTTTCCGCCCGTTCCACGTGGTCCACGGCCATTTTTCCACCCATGCCACATGGTCCGCGGCCATTTTCTGCCCCTGACACATGGTCCGCGGCCGTTTTTCCACCCTGCTGTGTGGTCTGCGGCCATTTTTCCGCCCCTGACACGTGGTCTGCGACCATTTTTCTGCCCCTGACACATGGTCCGCGGCCATTTTTCCGCCCCTGACGTGTGGTCTGCGGATGCCAGAACGGATTAACGGTAATTACATTGAACCTTATGGTAAAATTTGCCTCATGTTGCGACCAATTCGAGTTGCAACCAGAGTCACGGAACGGATTAAATTCATAACTCGAGGTTCCACTGTAACATTATTAAGAGATACCAAGCAGAGTACTCTGACTTATTTTCATGATATTAAAAAACATGAATTTTTGAGCTTAAAAACAAAATCTCCACTATATTATTATTTGTAATTGTTAAAAAAGAAGAAAAAGTAAAAAAGAGAAAAAAACCCGTTTCTAAAACAATATAGATGGATTTGTAAATAGGAACTTACTTTTAATACACTGGTTTTGCCTTTGGGATTTTGCATGCCCTGGACCAGGATTCCAGGAGGGGTTACACATTTTATGCATGAATGAGACAGGATTTAGCAAAATGACCAACAATTAATTCAGGAGCCCCGTAATTATCAGAGGAAGTACACTGAAGGCAATGCACAATATTGATAAAACATGGTGTATGTGACAACTGAAAGAACATTAGTGTATTCATATTGGTAATGGAGGTGTAGTGGCATGAAAATTTACTTTAAATTAGTTTTCAGATGCAATCACTCTTTATAATACAGTAGGTGGTTGCATTACCTTACAGACCTATGCATGTGATGTTTCAGATAAACCATCACATTTAAATTGGTATAATTTAAGTGTGATGGTTGTTCTGAACATAAGGAAAAGTAACCTTTAATTTAATGACCACACTTAACCATCTTTTGGGCCAAGGGATGTAAGAGCATGTAGGCCTAGAGCATTCCTGGGAATTACAGTTTGCAGTAGATGGTGAGAATTTCTGTTAAAACTCCATTGCGTCCCACCGACTGAAAATTACAATTCCAAGCATTCCCGTCAGAGAGAGAATGTTCATAATGTGTGCATGAGGTATATATAATGTGTACACACACACACACACATACATATATCACATACATAACATGCACGCACGCACGCACACACAAACACATAATATAGCCTGTAATTTGTTCAAAATAATGCAGTGAGCACAATTCAGTAAGGTTGTTTGGCAGTCAATTGTACTGAAAGCAACTGGATAAATCATTTGGGAATCATTTAAGCCTCGCTGATTTCATCATAAAAATATATCTACAATAAGACTGAGTTCAGTGAACCTAAGATTTCAGTCTTTTCTTGGGAATAAGTCACACTGAATATCTGATTTGAGTGGCATGCTTGATCACTGATTTGGAACTAGAAGTACTCAGTGCAATAAGTCAAAAAAAAAGAAAGAATATTGTATCCCCTGTTAGATAAGAGAGTGAAGTCCTAGAATGAAAGAAATGATTTTGTTTTGGTGCTCAAAGTCTGAAATCTCACATAATATAAAGTTTAATTTTCCTTTTCTTCCAAGTTTTTCATTTGTAGATTATTTGGTTTCTAGTTTATGGAACTTGCACATGTATTCTCCCTTACACCAATCTCATATTTCCACATTAAAATGTGACATTAAAAAAAAGCAACACATAGCTTCATTGTTAGATCAAACAGGATCACTGGAGTTTTAAAATAGAAGTTTAAAGTTACTTTCTCAAAATAGTCATTTCTATTATAAAAAAGGAGAAAAACATACATATATTATAAAATGTGAACCACTACCCAGATGCAAAAAATGAAAAGGGCTCCTAGTTTTCTAATAATTGCTGAGAACTAGGAAGGGGGAACAGCAGAAGTGCAAGAAAACCTGGCTTTGGAATTCTCTCTTCTATATAGCTATTTAACCAGCTGGAGGTCCGTTTCCATTGGTCATTTGAAAGGTCAATAAGAATGTAAAAGAATCTCATTCATTCATTCATTCATTCATTCATTCATTCATTCATTCATTCATTCATTCATAAAAACTCATGTTTATTGATGTAACAATCTCATGTGGATCTAATGTAACATGTATGCTAACCAGAAGCTAACTCTTGCTGAACCCCCACTTTGAAATAAGCAGTGGGGGATGAGTTCAGGGACATCCTCAAAAAGTCCAAAAAGTCAAGACAACAGCTGTGACTGCACAATGAAAGTTGTGCCTTTTGATTACATGTCTTGTATGTGCATCACACCTAAAAAGGGAGCGGGGATTTGATTGCATGGTGCATGGCTGCCATCTTGACTTTTTGGACCCCTGTCCCCATAAATCCTCTGGATAGGTGTATGTGTGTTTTGGAGCTACTTTATTGACTGTAGCAGGATAACATTTAAATGTTGACCATATGGTGAATATACATGGCATTTGAATTGTTAAATACAGAAAATGAAGGGGGTCCTGCTAACTGAAATGCCTCAGCAATTTTTAAATGTGTTTGCCCTCCACTCTCTCTGAACCAGGCAGATAACTGAAATGGACTTAACTTGTTGATCCACATATGCTGAAAAGTCACTGTTGAGCTTTGAATGAATAAAGAGAAAATGTTCTTGCTCAGTCATCATTAGTCAGACTTACAGGATGAATGGAAAAGAAGCATAATTTTCACTGTTCTTTATACTGTATCTACAGCTAGGAATGTTAGGTGTGCTTTTTTTTCTCACAATTTCTTTTGATATTCCTATGTGCACCCATATTACATTCCTATCCATCAGAATAATACAATATAGAATTCATGAGCAAACTGCTTCATTTCTTCCTTCTGGTGTTACTGTGATGTAGTCCATTTGAACTCATTAGAGTTTTTGCTTTTACTGGAGGCAGAACAGTAATTCCTCTCTATTGGAAAAAGACCAATATTGACATTTGAGTAGAAAAGTCTGTGCATGCCATTTGCCACAACATTCAATTTCTTTCTGTGTTTCACTAATCTACAGTATGGAATCATGTATTTAAATACATCAACAAAAAGCTACAAATATATGTAAAGATGTAGAATTGCAGTAAGAATCAATTTGTGTAATGCTTAAGGAGTGTAATACAAAATGTACCGGTGTGTTGAAAAAGGACACGCAAGTAATTATGATATTATTTTACCAATGGTTTTTCCAAAAGTTGTTTGCCTGGAGCATCAGGACACTGCATTAAAAGCATCTCAGTGTAATCATACATTAAGCACCAAGATAAACACTTAATAAGTAATATGGGCTCTGTGGTACTAGAGACATGAAAATGATTTGAAGGAGTGAACAGATGTGGCAAACTGAATGGAGCAGGAATGCAGCGCAGGGAAATATGCATTAAAAAGGAGGAGTGGGAAAATCTATGACTCTCCAGATGTTGGATTACAACTCCTATGATTCCATTAGCCTTCCTAGCTGGGACTAATGGTAATTGGAGTCAGGCAACTTCTGAAGAGCTTCAGGTAATATTTTTTTTTTAAAAAAGTAGAATATATCTTTTCATTTCTACCATATACAGTATGCATTTATTGCAACAGAGACAAAAACTTGAACTACATTTTTTTCAGTCCAAATTTCATCATAAACCACATTTATCAACCATCAGTTCCCTAGTGCTGTCCTTTAGCGACATTAAACAACTGTTATACCACTGTATAATAATGACCATCCCTTATTCAGATTCTAACTTGACAGACTCATTGCCATCTTCATCAAGCCCTGGATCATTGATGAGGAAGCAGAAGATTGATACCTAACTTGGAATCCCAAATGGAACTAGTGATGTAATTTGAAATATATCTGGGCCACAGAGGAGGAGAACATCTAAATTTTTGAAGCTTTTTTGATCTTTGAAATGTCAGCTGATTGCTTACACAGCACACATTGGATTCAACACAAACCTGTTCTTCTTACATGGGGCATAAAACCACTTCCAGATGATGCAGAATTTCTGATGATCTTACCTGCTTTAGAGGTAAGTCATATGGTTGATATTCTTCCACTGATTTTTCTGAGCCTTCCACTCTCCATTGAGCAGTGTAAATATATATATTTGGTTGCTCCCCTTGGATTCTAACTTCCAATTTTTTGACATTCTTTAAACTTCCTTGGGAAATTCTTGCTTCAGCTTTACATGTGTTTTTTCTTAGAGGGCTCTTAAGAATATTCTCCTAAGTGTGAGGGAGTGTTTATTGTGTTATCATGTTGATTTATCTCTTCATTGTGTTATCATTCTTGGGACAGCATGACTTCATACACCTAAGCATTAGAAATCTCTTGGTATGGTTACAATTTAATCTCTCAAAGTCAATGCAGACTGGGAAACTCCAACTATTTCCAAACACTGGAAGCAATTAGGTGAACACCATAATGGAAAAATTCAAGACACAGGGAGGATTCCACAGGGACCATAAAGGCCTTGCCTTCTAACCCTAAGTTAAATGTATCATTTTGATCCAATGCCTGTTAGTAATGAGTACCTGGATTTGAAGTTAAGATGCAGAATATGTTTATGAATTAGGGGCACCTTGCCAAGAAATCTCCATGGAGCAACTAGCTCTGATGTTAGCTTTTCAGTAGACAGTTTGTGCAACAAAGCTAAGTGTGTAATACAGTCTACAATCTAGTGAAGCTGAATGATTAAGACTGAAAATAATTCAATTCCATTGCATTTCAGTGGGAATAAATGAGTTATAACTAGGCAACTGAAAAAAACTAATGGGCTTCCTTTTTTTCTTTGGCTAAATAATTGTCCACTTAATATTATAACTCCAAGTATGTCCGGCTGCCTTGGGACTATTCGGTCTTCGCACTGTCAGTCTCCACCACTTTCTCCAGTAATGGCTATAATTGTGACGTGAATGGTATATTATAGTCTGTGAGACATCCAATTCCAAAATGTAGTGAAAATATGATTACCTTGTATTAGGAGCTTGGAAATTTTGATCAGGCCAATCTCTGTCTAATCTAATCTTCTGTCTGATCGATTTCAAACTATTTTGGACTTGCTTTATTAATTAGATGTGATATGATTCATTTAACAACTCACAAATCTGTGTACCTTTCTTTTTAAACAAGCCTGTAGAGATACAAATCATATTAGCCAGCTTATACTATTATGAATCTTTTCTGAACACTGTTATGTTCAGATATAAAGAAATGTCCCATTTGATGGTAATCACACTTGTTTCACTACTGCTGTCTCACTTGGAAGCATGTATATAAAGCAGCCTTCATATTGGATGGTTACAATTGTAGCCACTGATGTGTAGTTTTAAAATCCCATGAGAGATAATGGAACTGAAATGCTGTACCTATGAATTAAATTGTTGCTGATAGGTATATTCATAAACAAAACATACTTGGAATGCTGTTGGGATGAAAAATCTTAATGTGAGGAAGCCATGTGCTGCCTTCCCTTTGTATTCAGCTTTAGGAAGAATTTGCAATAGAATATTGGTAATACAGAGTCCATCAGACGATGGTTCTTAAAACCTCACTTCAGGGAACCAGGGGCATAATAGATTGTTACTGATGTTATAGAGGTGTTGGATTTCAATCCTAAAGATCTCAGCCAATGCTTTTAAAACTGGGGATACTTAAAGAAGATACTTTTGTGATTTCAGAATGCTGTATGAGAAATTGTCCAGTTGAAAGATCTCCCTCTGGAAACATATTTTTCTTTAATAGGCAGGCTAGAATTTATTACAGCTAAAAGTACACTGTTACAACTGGAACATCACAATTCCTAGAAGCAGCTTGTTTTATTCCAGCCTTCATGAATGTAGCGAATGCATTCATACATGGTCCCCAGAGCATTAAAATCTTGTTCAAAGTTGAGGGGTAAGAAGAAAAATGCATTCCACCATTAGAAATTTCTCTTTTGTTTTCTGCAACTCATGCTGATTTCAGGAGGAATGCAGAACTGAACTGAGTTTGGAGCATTTCAAAGATTTCATGCTGGAAACATTCATTCCAGCTCTGTTTGCTAAACTATAACGTGCTACCACGCCTGAATTCAGCAGGAACAGGAACGTTTCCCTAAGCCCCTGTAGAAGAAATTTATGTTTGTTCAAAGCAACGTTATAGGCCACAAATGTGTGCACTCCACATGTCTTTGTAATCACATAATGACTCATTTCCTTAATCTCTCATTTCCTATAGCCTCCTTACAAGCATCTCATAAACTGTGCTCCATCACTGCTCTTCTGGCTAGAGTTGGGCAGAATTGCGCCAGCTCCTGCTTCTGGTTGGCTGGCTGAGATTCTTTCTCCCTGTTCCCCCCCTAAAATGTTCCTTCCATTAGATATTGTCTTCTGCTATAGTGACACCTACTGATGAAGTAAGAATGCATTAACTTCAGGATCCCCTGGCACCAAATCTGGCCAGCATCTACTTTCTGACCTCAACCAGATGTTCCTGTTTTGGAGCAAATTAAGTTCATACCCCATGGAGAAGAGCTTCACACACTTTTGACATGAAGATGTTGGTGGCCAACAAACAAGAACAGAATGGCTTTGGATGTTAATTGATTCAGGAAACTAAAACATCTTGCTGTACCTGTGTCTCTACATCTCTCCTTGTCTGCAATCAGACCTTTGGATTGGCCTGCTACTTTAAAGATATGAAACCATTCTTGTATTAGGAGTCTCTGTCTCAGGGTTGAATATGATGCAAAAAATAAGAAGTATAGGATCCCTGCATTCCATGACCCTCTACAACAGTGTGATATTCAACCTGCTTTCCATCTTTAGCCTCAGTGAAGTTTATTTTGCCCAGCTGATGACCTTGACAATTTAGCCTTCGAGTTAAATTTTTTTTTTTAAAGGAATTATTTTATCCCCCAGTGGCTGGGGAGTGGAAATGACTGAGACATCACTGTGATAATGAGACATGTCCGAAGATAGTTCTATCAGCATTTACATGGAGAAAGGTCTGGAGAACTGCAGCCAGCCAGCCAGCCACTTGCTCAGTGACTTCTAAAATAATTCTCTGTGATGATAAGGATTGTGAGCTTAGTCAGAAAGGGTTAGACTGAATTTTAGACCAAACAGGTTGCACAAAGCCATAACCTCTTTGCATATTCAGTCTCAACAAAATGGTAGAATTTCACTCTGAGATGAAGCCCAGATTTTTAAGCAAGCCTTCAGTGCTATATAATATATCAACACTCCAGGCAAGTTTTCAGTAGATCAGGTTTTACAGGTTAGCATTAAATCCATCTCCAGATTTGGTGGGATATCCACAAAATGTTGTTTAATGGGTCACTTCTGTCTCAGTGGGCCCTGGAGGTAATTGCCAAGGGCAAGAGCTCTCTGTATTAATGCTATGTGGCTTAAAGCCAACATTAAATTCCTCAGAGTACCCCAGAATGATACAGTATTGGGGTTCTGCCTCTACAACATGCTCCTAAACATGCTGCTCCCTAGAGATCAGTGGGTTAAGTCATTCAGCATGCCTACTGAGCCCAGGGGTCTAACATCACCCCTCAACTTACTGCCATTATTTCTCCTTTTAATTTACTTGGCTATTTAACCTGCAGAATACCATGGGACATAACATTTAAAATGTAAAACCATCCATAATGTATTAATGGAAATAAAGATCTAGAAAAAGTAATCTTTTGTCACAAAGTAACAGAACAGAATTAAACTATTGTTCTATAATGTAACTAAATCTCTCTTTAACTGATCTCCTAAGCCACAGGATTTAACCCTCTTTCCTTTTCTTCAAACTTTACAGTTGTTTCTCTTCTAACTAGCTTTCTCTGCTGACTTTACTCATTGCTTATTCACTCTGACTTCACCTGGCATTCCATCACAGATTTTTGCTGTCCAATGTTCCTTCACAGAAATATTGGTTGCAGGGTATCTGCACATGAAGGGGTAGAAATGTTAATTGGCTGCTCCTGGGTAAAGTAGGTGCTGCTAAGGATCTGGGAATTTGGGAACTGGTCTTCTAGGGATTAATATATTAAGTTGCCTTTCTGTCTCCCTCTCTCTCTCTTTAATTACAGAGATCTTTATGAACTCAGTAGTCCAGTGCAGACTTTTGCAAGGAAGCCTGGGGTAAATGGGATCAGGCTTGCATGCATGCCATAACTCCTCCCTTTCTGAGCCCTGTTTATCTTGCAAGAGGGCATGGATGAAGAGTGGCAATGCAGTCTACTTTAGCCACTAAGAAGCTACCCATCAGCCTTAGTAATTGAGCGCCAGACAGAGCTGGTATACAGATCACTTAGACACAGTCTTCTTCCCTATTCCGACAGGCACTCTATTTTTATCTAAATTATGCTAAATATAAATCTAGCTAGCTAGAGGATCCCAAGACATCTCTCCATCCTTGTGGTCGATGGATAATAGTATTGTAAGTTGCAACAATCTGGGACAACCTGTGCTTTTGCTCTCTAAGTCACAAGGCTAGACACACAAAGCAGGAACCTTTATCATCCCTACATTCTCCTGACACATTTCCGTGAGGGTGCCTACTGGTGACAATAATCAAGATAGGAGCAATTATATATTCAGATGGACTGGTCTTTCCACTGAGCCACTCTAAGAACCCCATTTGACTACTCCTTACAGAGCCATTATTGCTTGATGCCCTAAAGAACAGCCTCCCCACTAAGATCTGGGGGGGGGGGGGGCAACTGTCTTGGCCTTTTGGAAGGCTATGAAGACCTGACTTGGCTTTTCCCCCCAGGCATTAGGCCAGGGTGTTAGATGAGCCCAATATAGGTGTGCTTCATGTGGTAAGTTTGGTGTCTTGCTCATTGTATTATGATTATTGTAATTCTGCTTTCTTACACAGCTTTTTGTCAACTGTTGTCAGCTGCACATAGTTCATATATAAGATGGGCAGCCACATCCCTTTTCTAAATAAATGTTCATTTTATTTATTACTGAGAAATTAAAGCGTTTGGTCATCTCTTCTAATGCTAAGCATACATTTACAATCAGCATTTAGTAGATGTTGCCATCTCCCTAAAATTTGCTAAAAATATCCCTTGGGATTTATGTTAACCAAATAGCCCTCTGAATGTTGGGGGCCTTGATATGAAGACAATGTCCTTACCTTCTAGTACTATAGTGATGATGAGAATGACTGGATTCTGTGAAAGGAAAGAAAGAAAAAGACATAATTCTGAAGCAGAAATCTTCAGACTTGGAAAAATAGATGTGAGGTACATTAGGAGCTTTTTACAGATATGATGATATAGAGCAGACTTCCTGTACCTGGCACTATCCAGATCTACTGGGATTAAAATTTCCATTATCCCTAACAACATGACTAGAAATAATGTTTTGATTCAGCAAGCATTTATTTTATGTGCTTTTATTTGAGCTTCAAGCCATCTTAAATGCTGTTGGGGGGGGGGCGGTCAAATAAGCTGGGTTAATTTATTAAAAAATAAATAAACTCAGCCGGCCTGTAGAAAGAAGAGCACAATGTTTAGGGCAGCAAATTTAGTTTGGGTCAAGTTGACTCAGATGGCAGCATCACTACAACATTGAATGATGAAGTGTCATTTGCAAAAAAATTCCCGCAGTATACTGGCATAACATTGCAATGGTGGTTCTTGACCCAAGTTTGTTCTGGGTCATTCAGAAGGTAATAAATGTGAAAACATTGGTGATTCAGGAATACAGGCAAATGAGACAATTTTACAGTATTAAACAGGGAGGGTTGGCTTAATAAGATAACACACCAGACCATTTATTCACTTCTTATGTTTTTATTTAATCTGCCCTTCCTGCAAGAAAGTTAACATGAATAGATTCGTGGCCCACCCATTGGTCATGGTGGAATAACATTTTTTCTGTCTGATGCTTCTGTGATATAGCCTGATTTGACATGGTAGCCAAATAATGAAGCATGTCCAGAGTAGAATGCAATCAGCAGTCCACACGTGATGTTAGCTCCTAGCCAGCAACTGCATAGCAAGAGCCAGAAACTGCATAAGCAACTGCATAGCAAGAGCCAGAAACTGGGGAGCCAGGAGTCAGAAGCCAGGCACCCCAAAACAGGAATGTTGCAGACACAGTTTTGCTAGGCAAAATCTCAGCTGAACCTCGGGAAGCCTTTCGTGTTGTACACGGTCAGGTGGCCAATGAAGAAGTCACTGTTGAACAAGAGTTGCATTCATTTAATAACAGACAGAAAACAGAAATGCAGGAATATTATTTGATTCCTTCTTGACTACAGTATTGTGGTTTTGATTTATAAATTCATTTTGAATGTCAGTCATTCCTTCTTATTTTGAACTTGTTTCTTTGTTTAGAGTTATTCAGATATCCATTATGGGGAAGAGAGAGCAGAGAAAGGAAGGTTGACATTGTAATCTGTGTGATCTCTGACTCAAAAATAGTTTAGAAAAAATGTGTAGGATCAATGTGGAGTGTTATGCAAAGGAGCCAAATGCACCATTTCAAAATAAGGGAGGATGGGCTAGCTGGTCACCCAGCTGAAAAGGAGTTGGGGGCTGTTATGGTGTAAAATTTGACCATGAATAAGCATTGCCACATTGGGAGAAGGATGTCTCCCATAATTTTCTGGAAGATTCTAGAAGTCTGCCAGGAGAGTTAATGCACTAAATCACCCATTCTCTCACTCTCCTCAATCCTGCCATCTAAAATCTATGGATTAACTATGGAGATCTTCATTTATGTTGATATGTATGCATGATCTCCAAATGCTATTTGATCCTTAGTTTTCAGCTACTGTTTTACATGCTAAGACTTTGAGATTAGGCATCTGATGGTGCCAGTATTCAATGAACATTTTTTTTTTTTTAATCTGTGCTCAGTCATTACTGACTCTGCAGTGACTGCTTGGACGAGTCCTTGCAGTTTTCAAGGCAAGTGTTTCAGAAGTGGTTTGCCAGAGCCTCCTTCCTAGAGCAGAGCCCAGCTGGCGCACGCAGGAGGCGGGGTTTCTGTTGCTTCGCGCCCTTTTCGGGCACGCACGGTTTTTCGCGCTTACCGGCAACTGCTCCCGACTCCTTTTTTGCAAGGCGCCGCCAGCATTTTTCCTCCCACTGGAGTGAGAGTACCCATTTATCTACTCACGTGAGTTTTCGACCTGTTGGGTTGACAGGAACTGGGGAGGAAACAGGAGCTCACCCTGTTTAACGCAAAGGCTGGACTCGAACCGCTGAAGCGTCAGCCATTTCTGGCCGGCAACTTTCAGCGTCATTAAGCCGCTGTGCCACCGTGTCCCCCCAATGAACATTATCTGATATGAATTCTTTCTGTCTCTTTCTTTGTTCTGAAGATATCAGGCAAACTTGGTAACAGTGGAAGTCTGTTTTCTCTCAGTTACAGACAACATCCTTCATATTTCCTCCATATAGAACTTTTACAGAACAGAATTTGTATAGAAAGCCCCCCCATGTTTTTTTTAAAAAAAACAACTTTGCCTTATACTTGCAAAAAATAGGTATTGGTTCCTCCAAAAAGACATTTCAAGGGTATCCCAAGCACCCATTTAAAATGTTTTGAGGAGGTTTTGGAGTGCTTGAGATTGTGCACTGACAATCTCCATTTAGTCCCTGGTCTACATCTCTTGTAGCACCCCACAAGTTAAAACAGATTTACTGCAAAAAAAAAAAAAAAAAGTGGGGTGGGGGGTGGGGTGGGGGAGGTAGTGGAGGTTTCCCATGAATAGTGAAGAGGCCCACTGGGTCCTCTCAGTGGTTGCAAATGTCATATGAAATGTCCTTTCCTGCCAGGGATAAGAGGCCCTGAAAAACAGCCTCAGAAGGCCAGTAGGAAATAAAGTTCTATGCCTCATTGGTGACCAATGAGAACTCTTGCAAGAGCACAACCACAGTGGCAAATAAAGCACAAAACCTAATGTCCTACTGGGAGATGTGAGACTGAAGTAAATCATAATTGCCAATAGAAACAGAACCATCAGTAGAAAGAATGAGATTTTTGTTCAGATTAAAAAAAAAAATCAGCAGATTTGAATAAGATGGAAAGGGGTTGAATTTAACTAAAAAAAAAGTGGCACAAAGCAAAGCTGACTGATTTGCCTGCCTGGTCAGAATGCCCTGAAGGTCTTTTAAAAGCTCTTTTTATGGTGCTGAAGTGAGGTTTAACTATCTTTTTTTTTCCTCAGGATTTTTGGTAGAACTGCATCTGTTGAATTTGGCCATTAGTGAGGAGTTTGGTTGCTTGTTTACAACAATTTAAGCCCATCCCAGAATTTTCTAGAAAATCAAATAGGAAGATTTTAATTTTTCAAAACAATGGAAAGGCAACATTGACAGATCTGATTACAACTAGTTACTCCATATTTGCTAAGAGTGCCTATTTGGGTATGACTACCCTGGTGTTTTTACAGCGTATACACTGCTACAAATTTAGATCCAAATCATTCATCTCAGTTAGCTGAAACATTTGCAGACTAAGTGCATCTCACATAGGATCACCTCCTTTCTTCTGTTGGGGTTACTGCAAAATTTGGAGGGTGCAGTACAGTATTATGCCTGGCGGGGGTGTGCAAGCCAGATTTTTGCTCTTCAGTAGGTCATTGAGGAATGTATGAATACGAGAAAATTTATTATATGTTCATTGAATTAAAAAAAGACATATGACAAAGGTTTGAATTATGGAATGTTTTGCATGAATATAGGGCTGAAGGTTTGTGGCAGAATGCAATACAGTAATAGTGGTATATGACGAAAGTAAAGCATGTATGAGAATATAGGAATAAGACAAAGATACGTGATGTCCTCTGGCTGTTTCATGTATAATGAATACACATATAAGGAATACTTATGGTAATGATAGAGATGTGTTGGCTGGGGAAGTGAACATTTGTGTTCTTTTGTATGCTTGTGTTGGCTAAAAATCTGACTCATTTGCAGAAGCTTAAGAGAGATTGTATGATGCAATGAGGTCTATGAAACTGAAATGTAATTTACAGAAGACCAAGATATTTCTATTTGACAGGAAATTGGTAAAAAATTAGAACAAGTAAATAGATTTGTGTATCTTGTTAGAATGTTTACTAAAGAGAGAAACATGAATGGGAAAATGTTAAGACATGAAAATGCTGGTAGACAAATGAGTGCTTTAATATGGTCTGTTGTGAAGAATGAATGTTGAAAGAGGTGAAAATGGCTGTATATAAGAGCTTGCTTCTGTCCATTTTGTTACATGGCAGTGAGAGGTGGGGATGTCTGGAAAAGCATAAAATAAGTAGTGAGAATGGGTTACTTGAGAAGTCTGTGTAGTAAAACAGAAAGAGAGATGGTCAAGAATGAATGAGCACTGAATGAATGTGGATTGCATAGGAGTGAGTGAAGTTGGTGTGTTTGGCCATGTAGACAACAAATGAGAATCAAATTGCAAAACAAATATATGTGGGGGAAATAAGGTTGGTTGAATTTCTTTTGTGTTATCATCTTTTACTCCTTTTCTATGCTTTGCATAATGTTGCTTACCCAAAGGGGAATAGCCTGGTGGGTATGAAGGTATGTTGATATTATCAAGAAAAACACCCTTATAATTTATGCCTCATGTACATTAGCAAAGATAGTAAATCTGATTCAACAATTTCTCTGCTCTGTTCCTAGACATTGCTCCAGCAAACAAGAAACTCCTGAGCTCTGGCAAGCAAAGGAAATAGCCCAACCTGCTCTGCGGATGGGAAGGAATAGGCTGTAGGTGTTAATGTATCATTTTTATCTTTGTGTGTGTGTGTATGTTTATTTCTAGTATTTTTACACCACTCTATTCCAACTGGTTCTGTCTAGCATTAAATTAAATTAAAAGCACAAAGGAAAACCACAATGCCACTATAGTGGCACCATCCACTCTGTGGTGCCTGTGCTGTGGGATCTTCTCCCCCCCCCCCCCCGAGGTGAAGTTGGCCTCATCATTGTTGAGCTTCCGGAGGTCCCTTAAGACTTGGTTATGCCAGCAGGCCTGGGGACCTCAGAGGATGGGGCAATTAAAGAGGTGGCTCCCTTATTTTTAACATCCTTTTATTCTTTGTTTTATTTTGATTTTTATATGCTTAATGTGTATTTATTGACTTGTTTTTAGCCTTGTTGTATGTCACTCAGAGTCGCCTGTAGTCAGATGGGCGGCTATATCAATTGGTTTAATAAATAAATAATCCACCAGGGGCAAGCCTGAATTTAATGTCTCCCGAATGCTCTATCAGACAGCCATGTTTTCATATCTCTGCAGAGATATGTATGTATGTTTCACAGGCAGAAGGGCCTCCATTGAGAAAGTCTGGCTCTGGGGTCCTTGGAGATGGGGTACCCCAAAGGAGGAAAACTTTGGCAGGCCTCTTTCCCTCAATTCACTGAGTGAGCAGATTTCTTTTGGAGTAGACGGTCTTGAAGATATCCAAGCCATGACCCTTGTAGGACTTTAAAAGGACAGTAATAACTACCCCTTGAATTGCACCCACAATTGGCAGCCAGTGTAGCTCCCAGCATGGAAGTGTTACACGAACAAATTTAGATGTACCTAGACAGCTGTGCGCTCAACCAGTTTAAATAATTTCCGAATGCTCTTCAAATAGCCCCATGGAGAACAAACTGCAATTGTCCGTGAAATGGCCAGGGCAAGGGTAACTTTAGCTCGGTTGTTTTTCTTAGGGTTCATCTGGCTTAATGGCAGGGTCCACTTCTTTTGCACTGTGCTCACCTAGTTTTCCCAGCAAAGCTTATCAGTGCATGATGGTATGAGGAGATCTGTGTTTCAGCCAGCTTGATACAGAGCCTGAAGCTGGTTTGGGGTTAAGAGAAAGTGACTGGAGGAGAAAGTGACTGGCCCAAGGTCACCCAGCTGCCTCCATGCCTAAGGGAGGGCCAGAACCTGGCTCTCTCTGTTCCTAATCCAGCACCTTAACCATGCGAGCAATCTGTGCTTTTGCCCTTACCTATCTGGGAAAAAAAAAAGATGCTTCCAATAACAGGAGGAATATAATTCTCCATTAGTAAAATGGGAATCAAATAAACATGCCTGGCAGAAGCCCCCTAGAGGGGAAAAGAAAAATAAGGAACTCGGAGGAGGAACAGTGGGAAGCTGTTCTCAGTATGTCTGGCTTTCCTGGATTTTTATGGAGCAAACATTTGTTGTGGGAATAAACTTTGAAAAATGTGAAGAGCCCAGGAAATGTGTGACAGTCGTAGGTATGAGAATATTATATGCTTAGCAGCAGAATGATCAGAGAATGTCTCAGAGAGTTTTAAAGGATGTGGGTCTGTACTATTTGCTTTTCATATCCTTATTAGCTGGTTTTTAATAATGCAAGTTTTGCATAAGCAAAATGTTGAACTCGGCATTGTTTCTGTGAAACTGTGCATTGTTTCTCCTCTGAACTGCAATGTTTGCATTGCCTTAAAAAAAAAGGCAAGAAAGGTTTGTGTTAGAATTGAAAGTCATTCTCTCCTTGTTGCTCAAACAACTAGCTCTCTTTGCCCCAACAAAGCCTGAAAGTGTGATTTCGTCTTCCAGCCAGTGTGGAAGTGAAGGTTTTGTGCTTGCTCAAGGAACTCAGAGGCTGCTTTTTTTTTACTGTAATGTGTCCTCCCTGCCCTCCCTATCAAATTCTTGCCACTGATGCTATGAAAGAGAAGTTCCAGGCGAGACTGAAATGGGCCAAGCAGATGCAAGCTGTAAAACATCTGCACCCCAAATACATGGGGAATGTTTTCTCCCAGCCTCCCTGGCACTTGTCTCTTGGTCAGGGTGTGGTTTTGAACTACAGCACAGAAGATTCCTTGAGCAGTTCTTGGAGGGCCTGCCACCAAGCACAAAATAATTTATTAAACAAACCAACTCCTAGCATATAGAAGATCTTAATGCACTGAGATTTATGGAAGTGCTTGTGCACAAAGGCAGACATGCCCAAAACATGCGGCTTTATGGGCTGCGGGCCTGGTCCTGCAGGAAGGCAGTGCCCTTGATTGCTACCATTAATAGCTGGTTTACTCACTTTCCCCCAAAAAAGGGGGGAGGAAAAAAACACCAACACACCTTACCAGGTAAGGTAATATGCAGCTCAATTCCATGGAAACAATGCATTGGCTCATTTGCCAGATTTTCTGGATTATTTTATGATGCTTCGCATAAAATACATTTGAAAATACAGGTAGTCCTCAACTTACGACCATTTGAAGTTACGACGGTGCTGAAAAAGTGACTTACGACTGGTCCTTGGACTTATGACCATCGCAGCATCCCCACAGTCACGTGATCAAAATTCACTCACTTGGCAATTGGCATGTATTTACAGCAGTTGCAGCATCCCAGGGTCACGTGATCGTCATTTGCGACCTTCTCAGGGGGCTTCCGACAAGCAAAGTCAATGGAGGAAGCTGAATTCACTTAATGACTGCATGATTCACTTAATGACTGTGGCAGAGCATTCAAAAGCATAACGTACCTAGTTAAAGAGAAATGATGTTGTACGGAGAACAGCACTAATGCTTCTCCATATGCAAAGCAGATATTGACACCAGAAATTGCACTGCAGTCAATCAGTGGGACTGGAACTGAATGAGGAGCTACATAAATCACCATTTTAATCTGCAGAGCATTCAAAAGCATTCTTAAACCTCCTCCTGTCCTAACAGCCTCATACTATCATCACATAGATCCACAATTGACCATTTTCTTAACAGCGTTCAGTAATATCACATTAAAAAGGGCTATCAGCAACAAACCATCCCTAGAAACTCTACTCCCTGTTCATGACCGCATCGCTTAATGACCACATTGCTTAGTGATGGAAGTTCCAGTCCCAACTGTGATTGTAAGTCGAGGACTACCTGTAAAATAATTTTCTTTCCAGAGTGCAATCAGCAAGCAAGTCTGCTTTGCAAGGTGATTGCTCTTTGGGGACTAACCGGAAGATATCATTGCTTCATTCCTTCCACTTTGAGAATAATTGGAAACCCACGGGGTCAGTAGCATGTTAGGGTTACTGTGGATGAATGGGGAGTAGAGTTTCTAGGGATGGTTTGTCAGTGACACCCCTTTCTAATGTGATATTACTGAATGCTTTTAAGAAAATGGTCAATTGTTGATCTACATGATGATGGTCTGGGGGTGTTAGGGCAGGAGGAGGTTTAAGAATGCTTTTGAATGCTCTGCAGAAAAAAATGGTGATTTATGTAGCTCCTCATTCAGTAGTTTATATGTAGTGATCCACAAACTTTGTATCTGTGCCTGACCCCATTGATTGACTGCAGTGCAATTTCTGGTGTCAATATCTGCTTTGCATATGGAGAAGCATTAGTGCTGTACAACTTCATTTCTCTTTAACTAGGTACATTATGTTCTTGAATGGTCCATTTTGTTCTACTGCCCACAGAGCAACTGGTGAACAGCCACATCCTCCTTAATCAAATTCTTCAACCTTCATTAAATATCTAAAAGGAGGATATGCAAGGGCCATCTTCTCCTAGGAATCCCTGCTTGCTTAGATTGTTCAGAGAAATCTTTGATCTGAGCAACCTGTCTACTCGAGATAGTTTGATCATTATACCAGCAGTGATAGCATGGCTAGGAACCCATGCACAAAGAGGGCCATCTCTTATTCCTTAAATAAATTAGGAAGACACTGCTGGGCATCAGACCTATGAGCAGGAGTAAAGACATCTGCTTTTATTCATTCTGGTATTTAATATTTTTGCATTATTTGATTCTGCGCTTTGGCTGTTTGTCGTATGGTGCTTACTGTAAGCTATTGTGACTGTCGAATAAATAGCAGAGTAAACTTTAAAAAAAAAAAATCCGTCCCATTGAGTGGATGTTTGGAGAATGCTAACTCTTATTCAAGCCACAGTTTAGGGTTGCGGTTGTTATTTTTAAAGTAGCAACAACACAAGGGTAAGGATGTAAAATAAATTTGCTCATGGAATTCTATGGAGCAGATCTATTGTGAGATTCTCCAGAAGTGTGGCCAGAGTCTGTCTACTGTCTTTTCCATTGAAAAGTCATTTCTTTGTGAAAAATGCATCCAAAAAGATTTGCATGTTCCTGAAACTTGTATATACAGAGAAAATTGCTAGTTAGGTGCCATTGAGTCAGTTTTGACTCCTGGTGTCTGTATTAAGAAATACTAGCTATATTTGAAAAAGAGAATTGTAACACTGGAGAATTGTTGAAAAGTCTGCATTGCAAAGATGTGTGTGTGACCTTCAAATCAGTATTGATTCCTGGCAACTGCCTGGACAAGTCCCTGCAGTTTTCTTGGCAAGATTTTTGAAAGTGGTTTGTCCTTGCCTTCTTCCTAGGGCTGAGAGAGTGCCTGGTCCAAAGTCGCCTAGCCGGTTTCATGGGATTTATGGTCTCCTGGTTTCTAGCCTGGTGTCTTAACCACTACATCAAACTCACTAACTCTCTTTCTGTCTGAATGACATGACAGAAAATGACTCAACACCAGGGAAATTTGTATTAAAATGTTATCTTTTTTAGAAAAAATACTGATTACATTATAACTCATATAAATTAAAGGAAGATATATAAAAAGTTCCCTGCATTTAAGAAGTTGTAAATGAGAAGAAATGTGATTTTTATGAAGCTTAAAAATATCACTGAAAAACTTAGATGAAAGACTGTTGTTCCACTAATGTGTGTATTAAATGGATTGGATTCATATTCAACCATAAATCTTTGGGTCAAAATTAATTCTAATTTCCTCTTAATTCTCTTCAATATATTAATTTTAATTTGGTTTTTATGTGTCTAATTTGCCACTGGAAATATTTCTCTTCTCAGTGAAGTAGGGAAGTTAATATCCTCAAAAGCAATTGAAGATTTTTTAAAAATCTTATTTAATTCAATTTAATTTTTAAAATTAGGAAAAATTAAATTAGTATAAAATTGAAACTTTCATCAGAATCACTCTGCCTGTATAAAAAGTCAGATGAAGCAAACTAAAATGGCATTTAAAAAAAAAGATGGCATCACATGCATCGTGATATCATTGTGTAAATGATGCAATTGATGTACTGTACATCGGTTGTATCATAATATGACTGATGCAAAATACATAAATTGTATAATTGATGTGATGACATCATGACATACATGAGGACTTTGGCCCCCTGTGGATGCACATATGCACAGGTATTCAAAGTGATTGGATTCCTTTCTCATAGTGGAATGGCTAATAAATAATGTGCCAATATTTATGATACAATATGGACTTTGAAGAAGCAAGATAAGAAGAATATTGATGCTTTTGAACTCTGGTGTTGGAAAAGATTGCTGAGAATACCATGGATAGCTAAGAAAACAAACAAATGGGTCATCAAACAAATTAATCCAGAGTTCTCACATGAGGCACAAACGACTAGGCTCAAATTATTCTACTTCTGACCCATTATACAAAGATGTACCTCTCTGGAGAATGCTCTAATGGCCAAGGGGGAAGGAAAGAGAAGAAGAGGACAACCAGCAGCAAGTACTCAGTTACAGTAACAATGGGTGTACTTTTGGAAGACCTGAAGGACCAAGTTTGGAAGACCTGAAGGACCAAGACCCTCCTGGAGAAAATCTGTCTATGTGACCTAAGAGTCGATAGCAACTCGTTGGCGCATTATCACGATTATCAGCTAATAGTGACACACCCTGATGCAATTTTCCCTTCCTTATTGTACAGTGAATGCCAGGTACCTTATTAATTAGTGCAGACAGCACTAAGAGATTAGACTTATCCATGGCCAGAAATATAATGCCAGTTAACCCCCTATTTCAGAGTCATTGATTCTGGAGCAAATATTCTAAAGAAAATCAAATAAATGAGAATTAAGGCAGGAACTCACTAATATTTGATTCTGTCAGCTGGACCATTTTTATGCATTTTCTTTTATGCATATGAAAGATATAATGTATATAATTATTCTTGGTTATTTACTACTGCGTTTAATACAATTCATGTTATAGATTTTTTTTCTTTAAAGGAACATGAGACTTTTTTACGCATCTATAGCTGTGCAGACAGCACTAATTTTAAATCACTTTGCTTCTATGCATAATAAACTGCCTTGATTCATGTGAAGTAGGAGATACACAAATTTATACAATTTTGGTATAGAGTATCCAATAAAGTAGGTTTTAGCTGTGAAAACTCAGGAGAAAACCTAAATTAAACTATTAATATACAGAATGCTACTCTCTACTGATCTTTATAAGAAACAAATGTGACATATATATTACATATATAGTCCTAATCAAGATGAGGGATTGTATCCAGGCATATATCCAAGAAGCTGGTCAATATGATATATGGAGGCTATTAAATATCACAGAAAGGGAGCATTCCTTTTTCTCTTCAGCAGTGCAGAACTGCTTCACTTAGACCATATCCAGCTATCCAACATGCTAGAATTAAAGTGTGCAAGATAATTAATTTCCACTATTAGAATTTTTTTTAATTCATTCATGAAAAGCTCAGAGGATTCATTGGGGGTAGGAATTCTAGCCAATCGCTTAAGGCCTCCTTATTGCTTAGATTTCTGAATCTTCCCCATTTGCTCTTGTAAACTGCCCCCCCCCTTGATCACAGAAAACACATGAATCACATGTTCTTGTTGCCAGGAGGGCTTTGGTTTTCTTTCTTTCATTATCTTTTTTTAAAATAAATAAATGTACTATTTGGCAGTGGTGTATAGTGACCATAGGAGCTGTCCTTTTATGTTGGTGTAATGCTCTGGGATAGCGCATCTTCCTAATGCGGTGGTTATTCGATCAGCTCGGCTTCTTTCCGAAACAGTATCTTTTCTTCCCAAATGAATTGGTACAAATAGGATAAGGTAAGTGATACCAATTTGTACCTATTTGTTACTTATGGTATTTATATCATAATGGATGAAAATGGGCACTCGTCCAGCATCTGTTTTAAGGCTAGAGCGTTGCAAGCTGCAGCTAAAGTTGTGTTCCGGTCTAGGGCTGCGTAGCAGGAGGCAGACCAGAGATGAGAATCCTTAAATACCTTATCATTGCCAGGCTTTCATAGGACTGTTTAGCGAAACATAGAATATCATTTCAACCTATACCCATTATAAACTGCAGGAGGAGAGTCTAATACCTGTAAATGTCTGCAGGAAAGTCTACATATCTTAAAGGCTGCTTTCTAGATTGTGATTTAATTATTCCCTAATAACATCATTACCATATTTTATTCTTTTGAATTCTTCCCATTAACACAAAAGGCAATGTGAAATTATTTGTTTCAAATAGACCTCTAAAAGATTAACAACTGATGTTCATATTGGAACGAACCATGATTACCTAATCCTATTTATCATATAGATTGGCTTACAAGAAAGTAGATTCAATGATATTGGACCTGAGTGTCTTAAAAATGTAATCGTTTTCTAAGACTGGGGAAATAGATTAAGATTAAGTTTAGCATAAATCCAGGAAGCTGAAAGCTAAAGTGGATGCCCTAACATTCATGCTTCATGATCAGTAATGATGTGCAGTGTTACAAATTTTGGTTGGTTATGTATTACCCTCTATACACAGTGCACTTGGATATTTTGGTCCAAAATTCAGATGCGAAGGATGGAATATCTACTTGTCCTGGTCCTGTATTATCTTATGAAGCCTCCTAGCTTTTTGAATAGCATTTTATATCATGACTAAATGTGTTGTCCATCTGAGAAGGGTGAATCACCTTTAGCTTCCAATGTGTGATAGTTTTCTGGGTCTTCAACCAGGTCTTTTCATAAGCAATCACTGAACTAATTCTGAAAAAAATGAAAAAGTTTCAAGCCAAGAAAACTATTATCCCTGTTGTCCAAAACAGTTACCAGGTGATGTACCTCACAGAACAGATTCTCATGGCTATTGTGAAGGGACCAAATGGAGGCTCAGCAGTTAGAAGTTCCACAGCTGCACAAGGTTGATGCTGGCGAAAGCAAGCCAGCCAGCCAGCCTTTAAACTAATCAAGAGAGAAATAAAATAAATAATAATAGGCTGTGGTGACTCATCAGTCCTTAAAGCATTTTTCTTATTCTGAGAAATGTTCAAGCCTTCAATTCTGCCTTTTTTCTCAGAACAATGGAATGGGTACTTGAGTCAAGAGATCAGAATAATGTCCACAAGAATCAATAGAAAAGAACAAGACCCAACTCCATATGAACAGTAAGATCTGTAATAGTAAAGATGAAGCTGAGTTTCCCTGGATAAAATAGATGTTTTCACGGAGAACAGACAGATCAGTGATGAGCTCTTAAATGGTGATAAGTCCTGCTGAGCATCTATTTCTTTACTGAGAGACAACCACCAGAATAAAATATTGTAATTGCTGAGATTAATCAGCTGTTTAAATCACTATATTCAAAATGAATTACTCATGAGAGAAAAAAGTGGATACTTTCCTGCATAAACTTAGATTCCTAGAACATCTCAAACATAGATGCTTCATTGGCTAATATCAACAGAAGAAATAGGAAAACACTGAATTAAAATGAACTAAACTATTCATGTACCTTAGCCAGATATTACACCGTAACAATGTTTAGAAAGCCTAGCTGGTTCCACCGCTAGATATTTTATACAGAGAAACTGTGGGTAAGAGATTTGTTTCCTCAGATTTATGTTTTCTGAACCCAAACTGGATCACAGTGAATGTAACAAGTAAAACTCTCTTCACTAATGAATCATTAGATTCATGGGGTCATTCAGGATGCAGTTCCAAACAGATTTAGCAGATCTCTGTGAACACCGAGGAGCTACTGGCTAAGAGAACATGCAAAAGATTGTGTTACTTGACTATTATTTGGAAATTAGCTACATTGAACTCAATGGGATTTATGTTTGAGGAGCCACGCGTAAGAAAACATGTAAGAATATATAACAGTCAAGTGGATTGATTCAAGGATTACAAGAATAGTATCTATAAATGACTGGATTTCTTTGCTTATAACTAGCCATAGTTATAAGCATATAATCGTAGCCATAGAGATCCCCAGAATACTTCACAAAGTGAAAAGCTGCTCTTCTAAAATATGCCATATATTTAATTTTTGTCAGCTATGTTAAGGGATATTTTCTTGGCTCCATTGTACTTGCGTTACAGATATATTTTATCACTCAAGTTTTTTTTTTTTATATAAATAGCCCAATGCTGGGGAGGATCCTGTGGGGATTTGTAGTAAAATGTTATCAGCAGAAAACAGTGCTGATAACAGCCTGCCCTGCTCCTCTTTGTCATCTGACTCAGATGGAGTTGTGCAAATGCTGATGTAGTGATGATCTGGGTGAAGGCCAAAAAAATGAAATTGAGTCCTGACAAAATGGAGACATTGCAAAAAAATAGATCCCATAATTTGGAAATTGACATTTGGTCTGTTCTAAACAGGGTTGCACCTCTGCTCAGGGAGTCAGTCCTTAGCTTAGGGTGCTGTTTTCATTCTGAATCTGGGTTTGGGTGGTAAAGGATGGCAGTCATTCTAGACAGAGATAAGCTAGTCATGATGATCTGTATTCCTATAATCTCATGATGTGTTGATTGTAACATTTTATACATAGCTCACAGAGGGCTCAGAACATTCCATTAATGTTCGGCTGTCATTCTAGCTGGCATTGCTTACTTTGTGTTTATCATGTCATGTTTAAAATAATCACACTGGTTGCCTGTTTCCTTCCAGGTTCAGCTAAAGGTCCTGTTACTTATCTTTAAAGATCCAAATAGCCTATTTATCCATAGGAGTGTTCTACTCCAACCAAGGCTTCCTGTGCCATAAGATCTTCTACTGGGAGCATTCTAGGAGGACTCTGCTGAGCAGAGATACTTATCTAGCAGGAGAAGACCTTTTCTCTGATAGTACCAGGGCTCTGGGACATATTGCAAATGTTAAATTTGGGTTGCTGGTGGTATTGTTATGGATTTTTTATTTCCTGAGACATTCAGCAGTAACATAAATTTCTGTCTACTCTGTAGCTCTTAATCTGGTCTTATTTATTGATGTCTTATTGAGTTGTATTTTCCACTGATACATGATTTGTTTTATTCATGTCTTTGCATACCATCCTGCAATCCATCTAGAAAAAAGAAGGCTTAGAAATATTTCAAACACCTCTCTGAGTTTGTACAGAATGAGCCATTTTGATTTAAGTGAACTGTTAAAAGGAAATGTCTTTGATCTGATTGTAGAATTTTACACTGTGGCAAGCATTGTTTTCATCATTGTTATGGAACACCTTGGTGACTTCATGCCTAAACTGAATGAACAGAGTAATTTGGGAAGGATTTGTATTACAACATGGCACTGTGAGCAACTCAGAACTAATGGAAGATTTGGGACAGTATTTGTGCTGGATCCTGCAGTAGGAGAAAGGGCTTTAAAAGCTCAGCTTTGGGGCTCTTCCCGTTGAAGCTCTATTACCTCACACTTGTAACAAATCAGACTAACTGGATCACATTTAGCCAGCCTATACTGGTTAATTAAATTTCTATAATTAAATTTCTCTGGACTGTCCCCTCCACTTCTCTCTGATTTTTTTTCTCTCCCCTCTCTTTTCTTCTTTATCCAGTTGGAATGTTTGTCTTTTCGGTTCTGCTCTTATTTGTCACATCAGATGGCAGCACCTAGTCGACCTTAGCTGACTTCAGAGAAGCTATGCAGGCTTGGACCCAGTTAGTGCTTGGAAGGGAGATCACTAGGAAATCCCAGATAAATGGGCTAGATTGGGAAGTTGCAAAAACTTCCTGGAAGAAGGCAGTGACAAACCAGTTTAGCACAGTTACTAAAAAGAAGAACTTTATGGGTATGCCCATACAATCACCAAAGGTCAGTTCAAGGGATTCTTTCCTTTATTCTTTTATACTGCTGGGGATAAGGGACAGAAGTTGGTGATGATTGCCCAGTAATGATAGTTTGATGTCCTGAATATGAGTGGTGCTACTTCTCATCACCAGTAAAGTTATTTATGCTTTCTGCATCCATTGTGAATATCTCTAAGAAAAAATCCTCCTACTTTCCACTTTGTTTCAATATTACTGAATCATACTGTATGGCCGCCCAACCTGAACAACATGACTTTGAGCAGAATACAAAATGATTAAACCAAAAGACAAAAAATAACTAACATGTACCACTAAAGCAACTTACTGAATAAGATATATTTGTAAATGTTTTAATGGTTTTAATTATTGAAATTGTTTGCCGGCCAGAATCACTTGGATTGAGATGGGTGGCTATAGAAATTAGATAGATAGATAGATAGATAGATAGATAGATAGATAGATAGATAGATAGATAGATAGATAGATAATATTGGCTAGGTGAGGAGGGAGATGTTGCCCTGCCCAAGATCTGTCCTGCTTCAGCAGCCACTATGCCAAGGTCAGGGAGGGTCAATGGTAATGACTGTTTGAGAGATCTTGGCAGGGAACAGATGTGTGGCTCCAGAGACAACTGTGAGTACCTATAGATGAAGCTTGTCTTTTGTAAAGCTGGAAAAACAGCTGTAAATGAGTGTTTGGACATTAGTGGTGGTGCTGGGCTACCCTTTTGATGGTACTTTTTTTTTTTTTTACATTTTGGTTTGTTTTTTTGGCTTTTTACAAATTTTGGTTGATATGTTTGTGGTTTGGGATGGTATGGATTTTAATCGAAGATTGTTTTGTGTGTAGGAAAGGATGTTAAGTTTTTATAGTATTTTACTATGCAAACTGCCTAACATTCCATGATTTAGTATGCATATTGTAATCAATAAACAAACTAGAGCTTGATCCTTCATCTCTACTAATCAAAAGAGTCTTAATGAATGGAAACAGAGTAAAAGGAGGGGCACCAGTCAAAAAACATGATCCATTTCCTGGTCAGTACAAGTTCCAACAAGACAACTTTCAGTTGAGCAGCTCTATTTTGTCTTTTAGGCACGATTCAGAATGTTTATTGGCTAGACAGTAAACCCTTAAATGGCTTCAATACAATGTGCTTAAACAAGCTGCTTCTTACTGTTATGACCCATTAATATTGGCTAGGAGGGTCTTCCACTACCCTCCCCCATGAACTTCCATGGATCCATCCTGGAAGTTAACTAACATAGAGAAAGTGACTGCTTAAACTCCAAATTCTTTCTCCTTAAAGAGTCTCTAAAGTCCAAACTTCGGTATCCTGAGAGTAGGACAAACTATGCTCTTGCTTCTGATTGGAGTACATATAATGGACTCCATGGGTGTGCTTGCATTTATGGTTTTAAGTGATTATGGCTTTTGCTTGGGTTTTCAGTAGACACAGGGCAAAGTTTACATCTAAATAATGAACTACATTAGAGTTTTCTGAACCTTGTGAAGTAAAAATATTTATTTATTTTTCAATTTAAAAAATGAGATTCTGGAAAAGCAGTCCTCCCAGTCCTGTGTTCTTATGTCAAATACTGAAGTTTGCAGTCCAAACACTGAACACTTCTTGATTTCTCAGCACCTACCCATTATTGTGTCATGACGTGGTTCCATAATAGCATCATACAATTGCTCCTTATAACTTTGATGTCAGGAATGTCTCCCATTTCAAGCATCATGTTTCCATGTTGCCTTTTTGATGGATAACCCTGTGGTAAGCATTAAAAAAAATTACAGCAGGCCAGTGGAAAGGTTGTGGCTTTGGTTTCATAATACAACCTTGTAGTAAAGGGCAGAGAGGAGAACACAGGCAGGGGGTATGTGGGAGACAGGGAATAAAGAGAAGAATTGACATTTTAAAGTATTTATTTCCTTCCTTTCTTCCCAGATCTAATGGATGCAATATGCCAACACCTGGAGCTGATTTTGAGGTTATTTTACAACAAAAGCTACAACGTAATAAAACACTAACCCTAAGTGTGACTTTGGGCCTGACCCTCCAAAACAGTGATAATCTGAACTTTTTAGCTTCTTTGTGCTATATCTGCACCTATATGATCAACTCTCTCTCTGTTTCTGGAAGCAGAGACTGCTGCAAGCATCCACAGAATGGCCTCCAACATGACTTGAAAATAAATATATCCAGTACCAAGGAAATGCATACATGTATTCATCCAAACATGCTTAACTTCGGTTATGGCTTTGTACGGCCTCCTGTAATCTCTTTGGAGCTGGATTATGAGAAAATGATATAAAACTTTCTTGCATCTTTGTGAGCACGTGATATAGGCAGCTTCCTGAAGTTGAGCAAATGTGACTCATGGATGCCCGGATCAGAGACCACTTGAAATTTCTAAATACTGGATAGTCTTAAAACAAGTAGTTTAAATGAAGACAGCTGAGGAAGGAAGCAAGTAGACTCTCAGCTGAACTGTTGGAGGGAGCCCCGCTGTCCTGTCTCTTCTCCTGACATCTATTTCCAAAAAAGAAGTTTTGGGTTTCTGAGTGCTAGAGTCTCAAAGTGAAGGGCAACTCAGGTCAGTCTCTGCAAAGGCATTCATGTCAGGAGGCTACTTGTTTAAGATGGGAAAACTGACCAACGTGTGAAACCAAATCTGTAACGCTTCACATAATGAACAGTCTGCAAGACCTTTGCAGCTGGAATCCATTTTGAATAACTACAATTCCCAGATGCCTCTTCTAAAAAGAAAAGAAAATGCAGCAATGTGACCTGCTCCTGATGATCTACAGCAAAAGTAAGAAGACATCTCCCTCCTAGAACAGTAGTTGCAAGCGGAGCCTATTCTGTGGCTCCTGTTGCACAAGTCGAGCAGCACCTGTTCAATTTTTCATCTGCAGACCATGATTTGTTATTTTCTCAAGACAATTGAATGGTGCAATTCTATATAAAAAAAGCTCCTAATATGTTTCCTTCTTTCTGAAGAGCTAATCAGAAATGTTCTCTCCCTCCTCCCCATGGGATCAGGAGGCGGGTGCATGCCAGAGAAACAGGTTGGAACTGTTAAAATAATTGGCAACCTTGAATTCTTGTGGATCTAGCTGGCCTCACATTAAAATGGAAGCTTTTAACCTTTAATTATTTATTTCTGACTGAGCCATAAAACTGCCCCTTTATGACATGAACAGTCACAAGCAAGCAGGAGTTTTCCTCATTAAAAAGAGGCCATGGTTCTGGAAGTCTCTGTTTATATCATTGTGGGCTACAGCCTTTGCCAGTAAGGCTATTAAAGTGGCTGAGGACTCATACAGCAATCTTCAGAGGTTGCTTCCCCGGTTACTCCAGTAATGTACAAGCAAACTTCTCCATAACCATAAAGAGGGATGTGGATTTGTTTTAAAATGGATAACTAAAGGCACATATGATCTACCAAAAGGCTAGTTAGAGAGTTGGCAGTGACACACTTTTATTGCAGGTATGTACACAGAAAAGGATCTGTGAAATGGAAAATCTAAGATTGGGGAAATGCCAAGTTCCAGCACTGACTCCTTGGCTAGAAACTGCCATTTTATTTCCCATAAAGGTTTTTTCCTGTAGAACTAAGTCAGCTTCTTAAAAAGCACAGATGTGTAACTGAGACCAGGTTAATTAAACATCCAGAGTAATCTAATACTACAGTGCCTGCTTCATCGATACAATCCCTGTTGATCAATGACCTTCTTGTCTTGTAGTTTTCAGACATCACTGATGAATGGAGATTGTGCTTTGGAAGCCAAAGCAACGGTGCTGGTCCTGAGGTATCAAGCCTTGATTAAGGTGAAGAGCTCTTACATTTTTTTCCTCAGTTCTTCAGGCAGCAGAAAGTATGATGGCATTCTTTGCACTTCCCTTGTTGCTGTGCCCTGTTCTGCCTCAGTAACAAGGACAAAGAGTAGTGTGCAAATTAAAGAAACTGATTGGTGGTTCCCCTGGCCTTGTTTGGCCTCCTATCCAAAGTTACCAGCTGATGGGGAAAACACTCATCTATCAGTCTCTTTTATATGGACTGTAGAGGATGCAAGTTTTGACAGACAGCTAGAGTGGCAGGTTTAGACATCCATTGAAACTGGCTCTGGGGTTTGCTGTTACCAGCATACAGTCTCAACCATAGTATCCCCAGCCTGCTGTGAGAAGATCCTTCCTCCTCCTCCTTTCTTCCCTTGATAGATGGCTGTGAGAAAGTGGTGTGTGTTTGTTTTTTTACTTCAGGAGCTTCACCACTGCTTGAAATGAAACTTGATCCTCCTATCTTTTTCTCTTTCCCTTTCATGGTGTGTCCTTCCTTTTCTGAGCTGGGGGTGGTAGTGGTCTGTAGCAACCAGCCTCACTTGAATGAGAAGAGCTGGGTGGGGAAAAAGAGGGGAGTTGCTTCGCCACAAGTTGCAAAGCTCCTCTGGAGAAGAAAAATGGGAATGGGTGGAGAGGAAGATTTGGCACTGCTTTTTTCTCCCCTTTCTTTTCAGCTTTTTTTTCTCTCTGTGCTGGCCTTCTAAATAATCAAACTGAAATTATGGTCTGGTCACATCAACATGGCTGTAGAGGGAAGCCCATGATCTCGCTGACAGCACTTTCATTTATGAGATGTTATAGATTGTATGACAAGAGTTGTGTTGGGAGAAGCTAGAAAACAGTATTTTAACATCAGAAAGGCTAAAGACAAATATAAGTTGCCTCTGGGGTGGACTGAGGATGAGCAGACGACAACATCACAAAGGTATGACCTTTAAAATGGTTAGCAGAGGTGAGAATGAACCCTAAATCTCAGCACTTTAAGCATTTACAGACCAGTAAGAGGTCTCTGAGCTAACTTTTTCCTCAGTTTTGTGGCCATAGTAAATGCCAGATACTGGGAGGAGGGAGCAGCAGACCCCACCTCTAGAAAGTGCCTCTGAACCTCCTGGCTGGTACATCTTTGTGAATATGCTTTCTTGCAGTTTGCAAGTCAGCCATCTTTATTCTTGGGCTCTCTCATCTAATAGCTTGCTCCCATCTGCGACTGTGAAAAAGACCTCAGCTGAGACAACAGGCAGCAGGGCTGTCAGTCTAGGCATATAACTGAGCAGTCATTATTATGTATGTGCACCACTCCATTTACCATAGGCAGAGCAATACAGTATGCAATGCTGTCTTGCAACATTTGTTTGCATTTGTATCAAGTGGGTGGCAGATGCAGCAGAGGTGAGCCCCAGTAAAATATGGGAAGAGTCAACACATTAAGGGGTGCTAGGTGGCACACACTGCTTTCACATGCAGTGGAGGACTTTGTCCTATCACTAGGGTTGAAGAAAGATTGAACAGCCAGGCTGGTTGGTTTCTGGATATGGGAAAGAGTGAGAAAAACTTGTTCTTCAGTTCAGACAGCCATATGCCTGGTAGCTTTTTAAGGGCCAGATCTCATGGAGCTAGTCAAGCACTTCCACATCGCTGGGAGGGAGATGAAGGAAAATAATCAAGGAAGAGTCAAGATGAAGCTGTGCTTTTAGGCAGGAATTGCATTCCATGACATATAATCCCTTTGCATGCTTTTCCTGAATTAATCGGTTGTCTGGATTTATACATTACGTTCAGTCATAAATTAGCCAGATAGCCTGATTGATAATAAAGCTGATCAAACAAGCAAGAAAAAAAAAAATACAAACCCTTACCCTAATCAAGGTAAAACTAATCAAGCTTAGTACTGAGACTGTGACCCCTTGGGTTCCATCCTACCTGGTTAAGCATCTTGTATAAACACAGCCAAAAAGAACAAACTTTTCTCAAACATTCACCCTATCTGCTAGTCTTTTCCTCATAGTTTGCACACCAACACAAAGTTCCTCCTGCTGAAGGAACCATTGTTTTGATATCTGAGGAGCATAACTAAGTTCCGCAAAAATAACTGCTAAGTTATGGGAAGTATGGGAAACCTGTATGGAAAACTTAGTGAAATTAGGGCAAACTTGAGGAGAACTGTTCTCCTGATATTCTCACTATCTGTATAAATTATACCTAAACTACTTGGGGAATCTATGAGATTTGTATTCTTTGATAACGGTTTATAAGGGACTGTTCTGTAACATTTGGTGAAAAGTGGCATTTAAATAAAATAGGTTAAGTGTGAAAAGTGAGCCACAGACAAACAAGATAGCTGAGTAGGATCGTGTCTGCATTGGCACCTTTTGGTGGCTTGTGTTTGACAAAAAATGGGGAAGCCCAGATTCAAGTTTCCACCTCACCATGCAGCTTGTTGTGGTAAGCACTTTGGGTTAAGTACTTCAATTTACCTCACAGGGTCACTGATGTGTGAGAAAAAAGGTGTTACATCTTCAACCCCTTCCTGCTCTCAAGCATTCAACCTTGAGTTCCTCAGTCAAAAGTTAGAATATGAAAGGAGAAAATAAATAAAACTGCTCTTCCATTTCTTTGCTGGATGAGTTTATCCCCATGGCACAAGTAAAGATAACTGACATGATTGATCTGGAATTTCAGATGCATCCTAATGACATTTACTCAGTATTCAGTCCCATCCTGTGTAGTAGAAAGGAAGATTAGGGCTGGAGATTTTTGTTGCTGGTCAGTAGGAATAAAGGGAAGAACAACATGCCCAAACGCTGAAAAATATTTATTTGGAATTGAATATAATGAGACTAAGTATTGGGAAAATGTGTTTTAGACTACGTTTGTCTTCAAGATGGAAGCAAGAGTTCTTGTAACTGGAGGTACAGCCCTGAGAAGTGACAGGTCGTAGAGATTGTGCATTGGGGCTGAATGACAGGACTGTTGAAGCTTGTTGCTAGGAAAGAAAATGTTAGAGAGGGGAGGTCTTCTTGTACACAAAACCAGCAACCCAGAGTGACAGCCTCACTTAGGCTGCACAAATTATGTGGAGAAATTCATATGCTAGGTAGGCATTGGTAGTTATTACCCAACTAGAGAAGAACACAACAGGCTTCTTGGTACTTTCTTCGATCCCAGTCCAATGTACATCTCACTTCTTCTGGAACTGATCAGAATGTGTGGACACTTACAGTTTGTTTTCTTCATAGAAATTGGGATTAGTTCTTTAAATGTGTAGCAAAAATGGAACTCACTGGCATGTGATCACACAGGGCCTCACAAAAGATCATTTTTCAGACCACACCTATCAGGTGGAGTCCCAGGCCAAGAAATCTGGTTGCATTTTCTTCCCAATCAGATTTCATTTGATTTGCTGAAAAAGAAATTGCTTTTAATTTTTTTTCCAGAGGAGTTGAGAATTCAGTGGAGTTCAGGGAATTCTTGTGGGTGGTATGTTGGGTTCTGGCATTTGTTTACTAATGAGATGGCCAAGAACTGGATGACCATGCCTGTCTTTCATTGTATAATCACTGTTGCAGCCATCACACCCTCCACAGCATCTCATTGTTTTGTTAAATCCCAAAGGAAAACATCATAAGGGAACTTGCACCTTTTCATACTGGGCAGTATAAACACCCAGGGAAGCTTCAGAGATGTATAACAATAAAACAAAAGCCCCAATGGTGCCTTCCACTAACCCCCAAAATAAAATAAGATCTAGTCACCATCATAATCCAAGAATAAAGCCGGAAAGTTTAGACTACAACAGGTTGATAACAATAACTAAAATTTCAAGAAGATCCACTCCAACACCTCTTCCCTTACCTTACTAAGCAGTACTTCCATATTTTCATAAAAATTGCTGTCTTCATAAACATTGCCGTTTAAATAACTGGGAAGAGCAGGGACACACACAACCAATCGCCCAAATCTGTAAATTGTCATCATGCTCACAAACACACACACAAAAACAATGCCTATGACTCTGAATTTGGGCAGTCTTGATCTCTATAAAAGGCACCGCTTTATCTGCAAATATTTACTTCTGTCCAACATAATTTTTAAAAAAATATATACATTTTTTAAAAAGGCAGGATTTAGAGGAGTCCTAGCACAAAATCCCTGCATCTGTTTCTCTAAAGCTGAGTAGACGTCCTTCCCTCAGAAGGATGTACCATGCCTGCAAATTTCATCTCAACATATTAAGAGTAAAAAAGTTACAGTTAAGTGATTTTCCCTTGACAGCCAATGGATAACATGAAACTTGCTTCAAACTCTGGATCCATACTGAGCAGTCTCCATTTTGGTCCAAATAAAATTAGGCTGTTTTCTGAATCATTGAACTGAGACCTGAACTGAATTGATACACGTTCATAATTTGGATCCAATGAAAACAAAAATAATTGTATTCCGTAACTATAAAACCTTGTTGCTGGATTTCTTTACAGCTATCGTGCTATGGGAAAAAATGGATGTGCCTATAAATATATTCATTATCTTATTCTTAGGGCTTTTTTAGAAAGAAAAAAGTCTTGCTTTTTACATCAGAAATGTCCAAAATGGTAAGGCAATTGAAGTTGTGTATGTATGTGTATACAAACACACACACACACACAGCGATGCCTGTATGACTCACAATTTTTCAACCATGTGAAGAAGAGCAATGAGATTTTCATGAGCAATAAAACATTAAAAAACAAGCTCACTTTTATGGACGAATGTCCACAAATGGATATTCTTTAAGAAAAATTCAGCTGCTGACTAGGAGAAGTGTAAACCACAAACCGTTTTTGAAAGATGTCACATCTTCACATGCAGGTCTGTCTTGTCTATCACATTGTTTACCACTCTTTGCTGTGGTAAGGAAAAACATACTCCTGAAAGAAAGTCATTTTACAATGTTTAGTCAGAGATAAGTCCAGAACCACAAGATTTCAACATTTCTGTCTGTCTGTCTTTCCTCAGAACTCACAAATGTTTAAGGAATGGAACTGTGATCTAGTTATTGTTCTCCTTGATTATATTGAGGAAGCCGCTGAAACAAGCTGGTGCAGAAGCAACCATCATGGAAAAACAAGATGTTTCAGAATGATTAACATCTGCCAGCAAGGAATGACAACAAGGCCACCAGTTCAAAACACACTAGGTGTGGAAACAGAGTTGTAGGAAGAAAGATCAGCTTTCCAAAGTGTACAGTATTTGCCAGAAAATGTAGTTGATGATGTCCACAGACAAGGAGAAAGCCATTTTACAATGGTGCCACTCCCTTCACATGAAGGCCTTGTATGAGGAAGTAGAATTCAGAGGAGTGTTTTGGTTAGCAACTAGGACAAAGCATTTAGAATTGTAAGTTGCCAAAGGTTCTAATAGTTATTTCAAACTGTTTTCTCCACTGTAAGGAATCTGATCTTTCTTTTCTTCACCCTTCAAAATAAAAAATGGGGGAAATCCATAATTTCTAGGAAAGTTGATGCCACAGCAAATCTCTCTAATCCTCATCTTCCAAATACATTCTATGGATCAGGATGTAATTAAAATTGCACTATATTTACTTCTAAAATATTGTTGTATGATTATAATAGAACATGCATACAAACTGTGCATCAAAATTATGGCATATTAGAATAGGGTCTGTCCTGGAAAGGTCTTTTTCTGAGCAGTCGCAAAATTAATGCAGTCTAGGCCATTCTTGATTGCAAATATTTCATACTGAATTGTAATAAATTTTGGCACAACTTGAATGCTCAGGAATGTTTAGGTGATAGATTTTTCTTTTAAATTAAACCCAGCATGTGGTCTGCAATGTATTTTTGATTTTATCTTTCAGAGAAAAGAGCAAAAGAAGATTTGTTGTCACCAGGACGTATACTGGCCTGCAAAATAGTGACTAAATCTTCATGGAATAGCATGACATAAGAAGGTCAAAGAAGGATGGTCCCGAATCCCCTTTCTACCAACTCCTCCTACCATTTTCTTTTCAGCTGCCTTCTCCTCAATTTGGTTGTAAAAAACAAAACAAAACAACTGTTTGGCTTTCAAGGCTTCTTGAACAATGATAACAGTTCATTTCTATTTTCCCTTAATTGCATTAGGACTGAATTTTTAAAAAATCAGAACACATGCAAGTCAGTTGCTAGAACTCAGACAACATTCTGCAGTGATGGGTATAGTATGCTTGAGATGGCTTGTTTGTGAGCTTCAGTCATTTGCAGGGACTTAATTTAAGATTAGCATAGAATTATGATTTCATCACAGTGTTTTTGGCCATACAATCTTTTATATGGGATGTTTTCCATAACTTCTTAAATGGTACAAAGGGGTTGGTGGAGAAATGAATCAAACTTGGACTAATCAAATAAATACTGAAAATAGCTTTTTCTTTCAATATCCCAGACTACAAAGAGCTTGCAAAACCATTTATGGATTGTGTCTTTAAGACCGTCTTGGTTTGGCTCTTAAAGAGGCAGTACACGGTAACCATATTCCCTTCCCAGTACAAGTCTCCCCCTTACTGATTATTTCCTGTTCTCAGACATTTGCAACAACAGTTAAGGCTTGTTCCCATAGATGTGAAGAGTTTATGGGCAAAGTAGGAAGCACCATTTTGTTGCAAATATGTACCTCTCCTGCTTTGTCCCATAAACTTGTTGCATCCATGGGAACCGTCTCTGACTCAGCCAATGGTCCGTGTGCTCTTCTCATTACCACTGAGTCTTTCCTAAACCTCTTTCTTGTGTGATATCCAGGTGAGCTTGTATCCAGAAGAGAACATCTGGAAAAGCTTGCTCTTTTCAGTGTTGTCTTTCCCTTCATTTCCTAGCCTAAGGCCAAAGAATTTTGACCAATGCCACCCAGCCGGAAAAACATCCAGAGAGCTCGCATAAGTGTGCGTGAAAGAGAAACTTCTGCACAATCATACACGCAGAGAGAAACAAAACCGGGTGAGAACTTGGATACTTTTCCAATGTGGTTATGTGTAGGAAAGCAACATTTGCAAAAGACCAAAGTCTGCTGACTTGACTAAAGCAATGAAGTATATGGACAGAGTGTTTTGTGTTGGGTTTGGAACTAGGCAATGTAGATGAAATACAACTTCAGTTATGGATTTACTGGGTGGTCTTGGACAATGCCCTGAACTTCTGCTCAACATCTGTAAAATGGGGATAATTTGAACATCCTTTTTTGACATGCCTGATCTTTTAGAATTTTTATGTGGCTTGTAATAACAGTTAACACTGAATTATTTTAATTTCAAATATATAAAAGCAAGGCTGACCTACAATAACCAGCAACTAAGTAGCATTAGGAAAAGCATGCTTAAGGGATAATGACAACAAAATATGTAAAGGCACAAAGCCTGTAGAACTGGCTATAGTGCATCCCAGATGGTAGCTAATTCTATTTTACTGATGTCATGGCTGAGGAGTCTCTCTTCATAATAGAAACAAATAAAGCTTCTTTTAACATGTAGTGCACACTGTATATTTGTTCTTCTTTCCTAATCAAAAGTAATAATGAGGGCTAAGAGGGACTGAGGTATTAGCAAGGGAGGGGAGAATTCTCCCAGCCATAAACATGGTGCCCAAAACAGCTTACCTTGAAATACAAGTTGCAATTTTTGATTTCAATAGAAGAGAATATGTGTAGCTCAGGGTTGAACTGTGGAGTCCTTGGGGATCTCTGAGCTTGGCTGTTTTCTTATAAACATTTCATTACCCATCTAGGTAACATCTTCAGTGCTAGGCTGAAAATGTTACCAAGCACTGAAGATATTACCTAGCTGGGCAACAAAACATTTGCAAAAAACAAAAAACAAAAAACAACCAAGCTCAGAGAACCCCAAGAACTCCACAACTTTTGATTTTGTCAGGACTATGACAGAGAAACACCCCATTGCTGAACTCCTTCCAGGACATCTCACTGTTGGCCATAATGGCTAATACTGCTGGAAGTTATAGTTCAACAATATCTGGAGGGCTCTGTGTTCTCCACTCATGTCTCTACACAACAGAAATATGAACAGACCACCCAAATCTAATTCAGGAGCATAATCTAGACCTCCAAAAGTGGACCAGTTTTTTCCCCGTCAAATTAGATAAAGTTTAAACTTTAGATAGATTGTAATGATGGGATAAAGTAGGCCAGATATCATATCAATTAGTCCAGAAATTACTAAACTGTATTCCTTTAAAATATAAATTTGTTGTTGCTGCTGCTGCTGCTGCTGCTGCTGCTGTTTTGATACAGAGCATAATACAATTTGCAGTGTTAACAATCCCTGGGCTGGGGGAACATCATAGTCAAACTTCAGACAGATATACTGTTCATCAGAAAGACTGAATGTAGAGAGCTGATGGTTGGGAGTAATTCATTGGTTCTTTTCCATAAAATCAGTTGAGAGACCTGTTCAGGCTAGTAAATGCATCTCACATAACATGGTCATTCAGAACAAGAGACCGGGGAATGATGAAACAGATTAAATAGTAAAATTGAGGATTTCTCTGAGTCCCAAAGGTCTCGCCTCCTCTCTCCCCCGATTGAGATCAAGGGGTCCAATCACAAAGGTCACTTTTATTTTGGGTCACTTCTTGGTTACTGAATTTAGTACTCCCCCTATAGTTTTATACATTTCACACTTACTCAATAAAAAACAAAGAAACACATTATTTTTATTCTTGCCGCTAACAAACTTCTTAAGTGAACATGTTATAATAAGTATAGTTGCCCTGGACAAAGTTAAACAACTCTTCCTTACTTATATTGGCTGTGTATAAACAACAACTCTTCAGATCCATGGAGATGTTTTTGTTGCCTGTCACTCCTTGGCACCTTCCAGATTTATTGGGATTATTAACCTCATAATTCTCAACCAGCATGGCCAGACAAGGACTTTGCTATCTGGAGAGGAGATTGAGGAGGGCTAAATCATTGCAGTGTATTGCTGCATGCATCCAAATTTTGGGAGGATGAGCAAGGTGAGGAATTTAGAAGATGTTACCCATAGAAATGGTTCTTAGATCAGGATATTTTTTCAGGCCTTTACCAACTGCACTATTTCGTAGCAAGCCTATAAATTGCCAGCTACCTATGACACATATAAAGATTCTGGCTCCCACTGAAGCTTTCTGGAGTGTTCTACAGTGTGAGTAAATGTTGGATCATCACAAGACTGCAGGCAGGAGATTAAGAATAAGGCCTCCCAGTATTTATACATTTGGCCTTTTTCCTACATAAAGATATCCTGCTGTGGAGGTTTGTGTTTGCAGATCCCATCTCTAAGGCGATACGATCTGCAAACCTTCTCTTCTGAGCTCTAATCCTGGCAGCCATGAGTTTTTATAAGATGGAAAACAACAAAGCCACTCAAAGTGCAAAGCAAAAAAAAGAAAGAAAGAAAGCAAAAAAAAAAAAAAAAGCCTAACATTAGTCTCTCTGCTCCTACTTCCAAATGACGTCTATGTTTTAAAATACCCCCACCCAAAACTTCTAGATCAAAGCAGATGAAAGAAAGGCTAAACGGATCGTCAAATGGTTGGCCCAACCTCTAAGGCCAGCTGGAATAATCATGGCAGGAGCACCACCAAAAAATCATAGCAACAGGAAAGAAGTGAAAAAGAAAAATGTGAAATGTAGAGTTTAGTTTATGAGGATACGCTCTAAATGTCTCAATCCAGATTTAAGAACTGAGCCAGGTTTGGGGAAGTCTGTGTGGTGAAAATTGGAATACAGCAATTGTGGACAATAAATGAATCTACTGTAGATCAAAGTTCTAAAGAAAGCAAAGTGAACCAGAATCTGCAAGCCCAGGGACATTTCTGGAATGGCTGCCAGGTATTTTGCCCTTTTTTGGAAATCTAGATCATATCCTATACTGCTTAGTGTCATTGGCTGAGCCAGAATAAATCCTAGCCTGGATTAAACAGCTATAGAAAGGACCATCCTCTACCATTAGAACTATTTATAGGGCAAGAAGCCAGATAGCTTAAATTACAGACACTAATTTCTTCAGTGCTCAAAAGTAATTGGATCCAGCTTTTTCCATTTCAGTTTAATGGAAGCTGTCAAAAGTACAAGGCACATTTATGAAATCTCCTGGAGAATACAGGTTGCAAATCATAAGTGTGGGGTTTTTCACACTCACCTTTATGGGTAATCCAGGGAAGATCCAGTACTGCAATTCTGGCTGTGTTCTTAAGGAAATCAGGACATCGTTCTTGGGGAAAATGGAAATGACATGAAAGATCTTCTGCTTTCCAACAGGGCTGGATTCATAGTTTCATCATTGCCTGTTTGTGGTGATATCTCAGTGTTTCTTTTTCAGAAGATCAATTTTTTCAGAAGATAAAATTCAGAACAAGATAAAATTAGACCATGTCTGTTGGTCTAATTCACGTTAGCATTAGAGTTAAAGGTTGGATTTTCATACCTATGCAATGGAACCTAAGACTGGGAAAAGTAAAGTGTCTTTTAAACTGAGCTTATTTCTGGTGACTTCATGGACTTGTCCATGTAGTTTTCTTGGCAACAGTGTGGAAGTGGTTTGCTATTGCCTAGCACACAGCCCTGGAATTCTTTGGTGGTCTCACATACAAGCATTAACCCAACCCAATCCTGCGGGGTACTGTCACTTGATAAGTATGTCTATTTACGTACAACGGGGATAGCTTCTGAGTAGGCATACATAGGATTGTGCTATCAAACAATGACTAAAACAAGCTTGGTGAGGAAATAATTTATCAGCAAAGTTTTCCATCAGGAAAATTAGGGAGCACATCTTTCTCTTACATTTGCCTCCTAGTTACAGTTATGGTTGGATGTCATGAGTTCTGGCAGCAAAAGAAAACTGGCTGAGTATTTCTGACATAGATTTATTTTGGTATGCTCAATTCCCGAATTTAGTTTATGAGCACCAGAATTAAGGCCAAATATGTCAATGTTCTGAGCACTCATCAGTCATTCCTTCCTTTCCTTCCCTAGGACTCAGATTTTTATAAGTGCTCAACCATGCTGGGAAACAGAGATAGATTTACCTCAAAAAAACTTTTTTTCTATAATTATCTCTATTTGCTGGGTTTCCTGATGCTCCTTCTACATCAAACAGCCTCACTGTTTACTTTGTCTTTCCCCCTTCTTTACTCTTTACACAGATGTGTGTATTTTTCTAAAGGGAAAAGGGGACTTTAGAGATTTTGTCAGACAAAGGTGTTTCGTAAAAAATGTGTTGGTGATGTTACATTCCTAGTTTTCTTCCAGTTGTATGAAAATGGTTTAAGTCTTCTTTTTTAAAAGCTCTCCAGAACCTTCTATAAATTTTTGTTATGTTAAGAATATCAGACCTCTTGCACAGGGTCATAAGATCCATTTGTCGCAGTTTCCCATCTTGAATTCATCTATTTTGGAGGCTCCCAATGAAGCAGAGGGGAAGGAAAGAAACTTGGAGATATTCCAAGTCCAGATATGTAATCTCATGGCACCTGCCCTCTGGAACAACATTCTCCCTGAGGTTCCTATGGCCCCTGCCCTGGCCCTATTTAAATGAGCCTTTAAAAACTGGCTCTGTCCCCAGACCCTAGATGAGAAGGGGTGATGGACCACCTCATCTCTGGTATGTTGACTATTTTTTTCCTGGACTTTCTCTTTTGATGATATAATGCTGTGTTTTTAAGGTGGCTTTATTATTGCATTTTGTAAGCTGTCCAGAATTGTGACAGATTGGGTTGACCTATAAATCTCATAAATACATACATACATACATACATTCTTTCCAAAGATCACAATTAATTCTACAATAGGGTTTGTTCAAGTCTTATCTGATCAAATTGTACGTTTTCTAGATTCAAACGTCTTCTGAGCATGTTTGAAAATATTTCTTCTAGCGAGGATGATGATCTTGGTAAGATTTTGGAAGTGGTTTGCCCTTGCCTCCTTCCTAGACCTGAGAGAGAGTGATTGGCCCAAAGTCATCCAGTCGGCTTCATGCCTAAGATGTGACTAGAACTCACAGAATTTGGGGCTAGAACTGGAATTTCACTTCTCTGCAAAGAAGTAACCTGCTTGATGAATCACCAAGTTACATGTTGGAATGTTTCTCTGGATCTTAAAGGGTTCCTGGATGCTGACAGAAATCCATCCATCCACCCACTCTCAGCTGGATGGTCTTTGGATATTTATTTTGTTTAAACTGGGGTTTTGCTTAATAAACTTAGTTTTCATGAATCTAGGGACAGGTGGCTGAGATATTCTGTGACTGGAGGTAGAGTAACAAAGATTGTCTCCACAAACCTAAACCAAAAGATATAATATTCTAACCCAGCCAAGTTATTGGGCACATGGAGCAAAGTTCCACAAGGAATCCTCCCCATACCATATAGTAAAAAGGTTATAATGACAAAGAAGTAATAATTTCATGAATCCCAGAATCCACTGCATGAAGTATCTACCTTAGTCTGCTTATTTGGTCCTGATTCCTGACCTATTTTAACTCTTGGCCTGATTCCCTGATTTCTAGCTTCCATTCAGACATCTTCAAATGGGCCATTTATATATATGGTATTGACGATATAGCAATTAAACGATTGTTAATCATCCATCTCAGTTCGACATGACTGCCTGAGAATCACCTACCTGGACACTGAACGTGGTTGAAGAATGGAGGCACACAGGCCATCTTCACCTCATGTAGAGTAATGCTGCAATCTACTTTTGCAGATGTTGACATAACAGAAAGTGAGCACGTCTGCACTCACCCAAGAGCTCTGTAAAAACAGATTTCCACATGAATGAGAATTCATTACTTTGACCAAAGAACAGATATGGCTTACTTAGTTTTTTCTCAAGTTCCTCCAATTCTGTCAAATAACTGAAAGTATAAAATGCTGTCCTTGGGCTTCTAAAACTCTGACTGGCAAACTTTGTTAAACTATACAATCTGCAGATAACTTGATTAATAGACATTCTGGATACCTCATCAGTCATTTATGAATGTATTATTAACATTCATCTGGGAGCATGGATCATCTTTTTTATTTTATTCCTTTTGTATATTTTCTGCTTCACCCACCTATGCAGAAGGAAGAAGATACCTGTCCTGCATGACAGTTCAGTTCCAGCCTTTCTTAATTTTTATTTTCAAACGTTCCATCCAGTGGCATTCTTTTCACTTGCTTTAGAATTTGGGTAATTACAATTCCCATCTTATTTAGTGTTTATTTGGGATGAGATTTCATTCTGGCCAGAATCAAAGTGATCTGGCAGGAGTCCACCTGGCACTGAATCTTCTTACTCAACGTTTTCCCCACTCCACCCTTTCAACTGAATCAGAGAAACTAGAGATTCGAATGGTGCACAAGGTCATGCAACCCATCAGGCAGGCCAGTGTGGGATCGTTGTTCCCTGCATAGAGGTTTAGCCATTCCTGTCTAAAGTGACTCAACCTACAGGGTTTCCATCATTTCCCTTGAGGAGATTGTTCCACAGGCCTTGTGGACCTCACAGTTAGGAATATTTTCCTTTGCTTAGTTCCATCCTGTTTCAGTCCTGCATCGTCTTCAGAAACTCCCTGAGAGATTGGACTTCTTGTTTTGGATGATCATTGGAGGGTTACATGGTGTTCCCTTGTCCTCCAATGAAACAATCATAGAGCCAAAATTAATATGCTTCTTTTCAAACCATGTGTTGACTTTAGGTTTATTTTCTTAAAAAAGAATGAAAATAGCAAATGTCAAACCCAAATTAAAATGGGGAGGGGAGAGGGAGAAAAGAAAAAGGAAAACTATCCTTATTGCTGAACTGAGAAGTCCTTTTCCAGATTTAATATCTGAAATAACTTTGGCTACAGCTAAGCAACAGAGCTTTACAAGTGAAAGATTATAGTCAAACTTTTGGCAGAACAAAGTTTTCTCCAGCAAAGGATTCAGACCTGATCATTCCAAATGCAGAGTGATGATGTAACAGTTGTTCTTGAAGGAGGTGATGAGTATGGAAGGTCAATGAGGGCACTCCACATCTTGTAGAAGTACATTTCCAGCACCTTGTGTAAGATCAATTGTACTTAATTTCTTCCATTTATATAGATATCTCAACCAGTGGCAGGCAGAGGTCTAGATGGGATACAATTCCCCTTTCTTGGGAAATTACTCCCAAGAGAGAGAAAGGAAGGATCTTGTGAGCCCCCCAGAGTCATACATTTGAGATGGGCAGCTATATAAATTGAAATAATAAAAAGAATATATATATATATATATATATATATATATATATATACACATACATACATACATATACACATACACACACACACACATATACACACACACACACACACACATATATATAAAAAGGCAAAGCTGGCACACATATATACACACACACACACACACACATATATATAAAAAGGCAAAGCTGGCAGTTTCCAGTCAAGTGCACTGAAGCCAAGGAACAGAGCCTCTTGAGTGAACAAAAAACCTCTGAGCTGTTTGCACTTAGAAGCCACAAGAAACGGACATTTTCACAGCATTATAAGTCATCAAATCCTACCCTCTTTTCAGTGCAGGAATCTTAGTGAAAGCATCTCAGAGAGATGGCTGCCTATCTTCCCCTCAGTCACATCCAGTGAATGGGAGCTCACTACCGCTTGGGGTAATTGTACTGTTCTACTGCAACTGTCAGGAAATTTTTTTCAAGCATTCAATCCGAATCTGCCTTTCTGTTGATTTGAATCTTGTTTTGTGTCCTGTGGTCTAGAATAATGGAGATCGTGAAAAACAATTCTATACAGTTAGTTCCCATTCTTATTAGACTGTTAGATTTTAGGGAAAGGCTGCTGAGAGCCAGTTTGGTTTAGTGGTGAAGGCACCAGGCTAGAAACCAGGAGACTCTGAGTTCTAGTCATACCTTAGTCATGAAAGCCAGCTGGGTGACTTTGGACCAGTCACTCTCTTTCAGCCCCCAACGTCAGGCTGGGGTGACAAGCCGGTCAGTCAATTCCTGTTGCAACCAACAGATCAAAATTTGGTTGATCTGGGGGAAAAAAAAAAGTGGACCCTGCACATGTGGGAAAAACACTAGAATGAAGGAAAAAACAAACAAACAAACAAAACCCTGCTCCTTCAGTGAATAATACTGTTTTAGCCTCAATTAGGCTAAATTGCACATGTTTCTTGATTTGGGCTTATAGGAAAACTGTTCCCATGATGGCAAAAATTGTTTCATCATGATAGTTCTCACCCATTGTTTTGCAGTTACAGTGCTACTGTCAATATTAATGCTTTTTTTTTTTGCATCATTAAAACTTAACATTACTGGGAAATATAATAATCATGGAGTCCTTGATGATGTTGTCTAGTTGGGTAATGAAATGTCTGCAAGCCAACAACCAAGCTCAGAGAGCACCAAGGATTCCACAGTTCAGCCCTGAGCTACAGATATTCTCTTCTATTGAAATATAATAACAGAATGCCTGTAAACATATTCTGTATGTCCTTCTCAAAAAATGTGGGGTTTTTTGGTTGTTTCTATCCAGGTTCTTTGATAGACTCATTGGTGAGACCTAAATTATGAAAAATTAAGAATGACTAGTCCAAGAACTCAAAATGGTATACATGGGGAATGTAGATGTCACTCCACATTAACAATTGGGTGGAGAGAAAGTGACTGGCCTAGAGTTCCCTGGGAAATTCCATTGCTGAATGGGAACTTAGACCTGGATCTCTTTAGCCAAGGTCCAACATCTTAACTACTGTAATGTAGTGTATGGCTTCACATAGTCAGCTTGGTAAGGTTCAACCTTACCATCCTAGGAAAGGTATCTTAAAAGTCATGAAAGAAGGCAGACTTTATGGATTTCTTGACCCCACTTCATGGATCAAGAGGGAGACTTGCTCATAGATAGAGGAATCCATTGAAGAGGTCCTTCTTGCTATGGTTGCCCCATAAATAGTGCTTTACAGCTGAGGAGGATGAAACATAGGTATTATGGAGTGGGATTATGGCAAGGTTTGGAGCCACTGCTAGCTGAATTACTAGAAAAAAAAAGTTCTTATCTCTCAGTTGAAAGCTAATGCCAATTGGAGAAGTGACCAGGTTCCACAAACTCTACTTTAGCACCTGTAAATATGGGGAGAGAAGTTCTATAGGGCCCCAAGTTGCATTTGCAAGCACAGTAATGTGTATGTACTAAATTTTGTTGCCTTTTAAACTAAATTTAGAGAGGTGTTGGGATGACAGGATTTCTGCAAATGGTACTGCAGTACCACTTATGTATCCTCATGAACCTCTTGCTTAACCGTGAAACAGCAGTCTCATCTTTCAAGGATAAACTCAGAGGGAAGTTTCCAAATGTAATTTGGCTGGAGAACTGTGGGCCCTTAACATCTGGTATAATGTAAAAACTGATCTGCCTGGTTGACCCTTCCTTCCTTCCTTCCTTCCTTCCTTCCTTCCTTCCTTCCTTCCTTCCTTCCTTCCTTCCTTCCTTCCTTCCTTCCTTCCTTCCTTCCGCATTCAGAAACCACTTCTGGTTGTTTACATGATAAAAATATAAAACATAATAAAAATCTAAAATCAAGATAAATTAATTTCTGTATCCCTGGTAAATATATTTTACATTGTTATTGCAAGACTGCAATACAATAACTCACCAATTGTATTCTGATCCTCTTCCTTGTAACCAAGGATTGAGCAGAGGAGTAAATGAAATGTCCAGCTTCTTGAGGAATCAGAGGATAACTTTAACAGGCTGATTATAAAGGTGAATGTGATAACTACATCTTTCTCCTGGAACAGAGAGGGACTACAGGTCTGCACTATTGGGGATTAATGTACAGTATTTGTGCATTTAGCTCTATATTTGTTATTGTTCTGCCTAAAGAAAATTTCACAATTAAAATACAGTCACAGCCATAGGAAAGGAAGGGATCAATTTGGAATTAAACTGCACTGGGTAGTGAGTGAGAACATCCACCCAGCCACACTGTTCACTGGCTTTTGTTTCTCCTTTGTAAAACTGCAATAGTTAATCAGAAGGCATGTGAGAAGGCCCTTTGATGCTATTTTTGCCTTTTTGAGCAAAAAGAGAGGGAGGATACAAAGATTTTTTTTTTATAGGTAATGGAAGCAAAATGCCACTTATTAGCAAAGGTCAGGGAGACCATCCTGAGATAGTGAAGTTGTGACTGTTTGCTTCAAAATACAAGCCTTTACAATTTCCATGACATGCCAGGCAGGACGTGATCCAGCCAAGGACTGGAAAACCCACTCTTATTAATCCAAGATTCACAGGAGCAGCCATTTCCCAGAAACAATAATCTGTTTTCTCCATTGGTCATCAGAGGAAGTTGGAATAAATAATTTCATATATTTAGCTAATCTGTGGCTCAGGCATAGCCAAGACAAAGATCGAACCGTATAAAAATGCCTACCCCTTTGAATCATAGGCTGTGCTTAACTCCATGCAATTTAAGAAGGTCATTAAAATGAGTAGGTCAAAATAAGATGGAAGTATCCCATGTCACATGCCTTTCGGGGAAAGTTTAGCTGAGGATTTTAAAAACAATTTTAGGGAAACAATAGAGAAGGGAAGTAGAGACACAAAGTGTTGTACTCACGTGTGTACTGTGAAGTTGCCAAAGCGATTATTTCATTTCCTTATTTGAAAACTTTTTCCTTGCTGTTGGTTGATGGCACTGGAGCAGGCAAAGGCTGTTAATGTAATAAAATGAACTTTCAACAGAACTGGATGATTTCTCACTCCAGTGTAGATTCCAACTAAAGCAGGATACAAATTCTATTTGCCGATCAATGGGTGAGTGGCTTATCTGAAGTTCTCCAGGAAGAGAAATCCTCCTACAAGGGTTGAATTTCTCAAGGGCTGAATTCCCCCTTGATGATGATCATAGCATCAGTATTTAAAAAGTCCCATGAAAGGGATTTCCTTATGAAGTCTTACCTTGGGATTGAATGGATACAAGAAAATAAAAGGAGGCTCCAGACTGCTGGAAAAGGGGTTGTCCAATAAACAGCAGAGCAGTTGCACATAGCTCTTGGCCATCTCATCACTGAATTAGTGCAAGAACATCATGCTTCATCCATGTGAATATCCCTGAAATGCTCTTCTCCTTTGGAGGAATTTTCAGGGCAAATTTTCAGGGCAAATTTTCTGTCAAAAAATTGAATGAGAACTGGAGAAATAGAGCAGGAGAATTTTTCTATCTGGTATTACTTTGAATTATGTTACCATAGGCTTTGAAAAGAAAAAGGCAGGGAAATAAATACCCATTTGAGCTTAATTCAATGCCATCTGGATGCCAACAGTCCAAAGTAATGGATGAGCAGAAAGTTACATCTGAATTTGGAAGGGACTTCAGAGATCCCCTAGGCTAACCCCTGTTCAGTGCAGGATCTGCTAAGAGATTTAGAGAGATGGGTATCTAGGCTGTATTTTAAAACCTCAGTGAAGGGAACATACCACTTCAGGAGGCAGCCTATTTCACTAGTTGACAGCTCTTACCAAGAGGAAATTCCTTCTAAGATATAATTTGAATCTGTTTACCTGTAGCTGGGACTTCCCTCCATATGGAAGTCAACTACTTCAAGGATTTCTGCCTTGATAGCAGAAAATGGAAGCTGAATGGAAAAAATTAAAAATACCCAATAGCACCATAGAATTTTGCAATTCAGTGAAGTGCAATCTGGATCCAGCACATTCTCTATCTGTCTTTAATCATTCCTCAAACTTCACTTGTTTCAACTTTTTTAATATCATGACTGTGGATAAAACGAAACAGTTCAATGAAATCTGAGATGCTCAAGATTGGGTTGAAGGGGAAGGGAATAATGTAAGATCTCCCTCCACCTTTAGCTGAATGAGGCATGACTCATGAATGGGAAAAGCAGCTCCTAATTTCCTTCAACACATTTTAAGATTACCATGTGGGGCTAGAATAACAATGAAGCAACAACAACAACATAGCAAATGTTAATAGGATGCAATATGTTGTGTCCCAGCCAAATCAGGTCATCTACTGTAGCATTCCATCTCTACTGGTGGCCAAAAGCTAATACTTACACAGCCCAGGGAATTCTTCAATTCCTATTCCTGATATACAGATGTGAAATAATGTGCTTTCATGGAGGTCTTATCGTAAGCCCAATTCATTGGAGATTCTCATGAAATTTGTGCTCCCCCCTCCCTCTTTGGTCTATTATACTCAATTCGAGCAATCACCATTGTCCCAAAGGCTCTCCCCTTTACTGTCAATATAAAATGTTCATTTTTCTTTAACATTTCTCCCTATTCCTAGATGTATGGCAGTGTTGTCCAAACTTGGCCACTTTAAGATGACTGGACTTCAGCTCATCATGGCTGGCTGGGTAATTCTGGGAGTTGAAGTCCACTCATCTTAAGTGGCCAAGTTTGGACAACACTGATGTATGGAGTCACTCAAAGGCCAATTGTGCATTAGGGACCCTCCCCCTTCACATTTGTGCATGTATGTACTTGATGTAGTCCTGTACACAAACATGTATAATCAAAGTTCTCTCATTGTAGTTATCTTATAGATAGTGACACCTCTAATATTGCTTTTCATAATGAAGTTTCCCTGTGGAGTAATTATATTGTTGGGGATGGCCCAGTTCAACATTCTTAGCCAGTATGAATTCTTCTTTTTTATTTCTGTGAACTGAATGTTAAGAAAGCATAAAAATTGTGTGGACTGAGACCATGACAGGGTTCTGCTCCTTTACACGCAAACCTGCAGTGGAAAATGTATGCATGCATATCCTATCCCATCCCACTGAAGCCCACTGCCTTTTCTTTCATGATAACTACATGGATCAACAAACCTTGTTGTACAGAATCCCTCTTTGCCAAGCAAGGAGATTAAGCAAGGATCTTCCTAATGAGTAATTGCTTCATGAATGCTGAGCAATTCTCCTTGGGAGTGGGAGAAAGCATCATGATAAAGTGAATTGCTCCTGATCTTCACCCTCCTACTATTTTTGCTTTTGTCTGAAACCTCCAAGAGTCCATCTGCAGTACCCTTGAGGACCATTAGTGGTCCCTAGACTGAAAGTTGGGAACCACCCTTTGAAAGAGTCCTGCCACAGCAGTTGCATTCTGACCAAGAGGGAAGCAGCAGCATGGAGTTTGACCATTTTATGGGCATTTTTCATTTATCCTTTTTTTTTTCAGTGGGCAAGGGAGCAAACATGGAATATGTAGAGGATTGTTTTCATTCAAGCAAGAGAACCTATGTAAAGACAATGCTTGATTTCTAGAGAGAAATTCAGGAAATATAATATGGGGAAAAGATTCGCAACCTATCTTGTAAGTCACTGTTTTTCAAGCTGTTCTCTCCTTTGTCTGTGTGTGTATGAGAGAGAAAAGTGGCTGAACATGCACTATAGAAGCCAGTCAGCAGGGAACCACCTGGGGAGCACAACTGTGCGATAAAACATGTGTAATAAATGGACTGTGCTTAGAGGTCCTTAAAGGCACAATATCCATTGCCTTGCTATGTGTACATTTGCCTGTATGTTCCTAATAGAATCAGGCTGTAATTCATAGCCAAGAGATCAGGCCAAGCTTGACTGTTAATAAGCCCTTGTCCTGACCTGCTCTTTCCTGAGTCAGCTTGCCGCACTGTGGGATCACTGGATGTGAAATTCTTTATAAAGAATTATACACAAGTGCTTTCTCTCTTGGGATCCAAAAAAGGCTTTGCCATTTCCAGAAGATGATTCTGCTTGAAATCTTCGGTTGACAGATGTTTGGAACCATCAGCATTCATAGGGTATGAATGTATTTCAGCTTGCATTACATAAATCTTTTTTTTTTTTTTTTTAGCTTAGGTGGGTAAAATGCATTTAGGTCTGTTCTTTCCACCCTTGCATGCTAGAAGATTTTTGCTTGCTTTACCTTACATGCACAACTGTGAAGCATGGGTTCACTTACCAGATCTTTTAGGAATCAGACACACATAACTTTATTTTCTTAACTTAGTTGCTGTAAGACATTATTGTCTGTGCAATTAATTGTGTTAGGAAGGAAGGAAGGAAGGAAGGAAGGAAGGAAGGAAGGAAGGAAGGAAGGAAGGAAGGAAGGAAGGAAGGAAGGGCACAACCCAGTTTATCAAAAGGATCACTGAGAAATAAAAGAAAGCACCCATCGTTCCTTGTCAGCTATTGCTCTGGGATTCCAAATGGCCTTAAACTATTTCACACAATATTTGGAAATAAATATCATTCATTCTCAAGCTGCTACAGACTCTCAGCCCAAGTGGACTCACAATTTATAACTGAAAGAGTGATGCAACCTTAGCACTATTTCAGCCATGTGGTGTTATCATTCAGCAAATAGCTCCCACCCTGACTCTTGAAATCGCCTTTCTGGGTGGCTCTTTGGTGCCAGCTATTTAACGCTTTCCTAACACAGGGATGGAAAATTCTAATTGGAGGACTCATGCAATGGTGCAGGAAAATTGTCTGTAAATGCTCAAGGGTTCCCCCCCCCCCAAATGTAAGGGTGTCTCTCTCCCTTTTACCCTCCCTCCCCCTTTCTTTTTTCTCCTCTAAAAATAATTGCATTGTGCTCCTCAGAAATTGACAATTGGCAGATGAGAGAATTAAGATTGAGGTCTGATGGAATTTTTTGTTTAAGAACTAGGAAAAACCATTCACAATTTCCATTTTGCTATTAGAAATTTTGATAGTTTGAAAATGAATACAGAAAAGAAAATCAAGAAAGAGAAAGAAAGAAAGAAAGAAAGAAAGAAAGAAAGAAAGAAAGAAAAGAAAGAAAGAAAGAAAGAAAGAAAGAAAGAAAGAAAGAAAGAAAGAAAGAAAGAAAGAAAGAAAGAAAGAAAGAAAGAAAGGGAAAGGGAAAGGGAAAGGGAAAGGGAAAGGGAAAGGGAAAGGGAAAGGGAAAGGAAGTAAGTAAGTCATTCCTGGGTACAGCATAACTGAGCATCAGTTTAGTGAAGATAATTCATTCCATGTTTGTGCACTTTTGACTTGCCTATTGCTTGGCCTCATGAGAAGAAAATAGCGCCAAGGTGTTGTAGAGAGGAGCAGCTCCCCTCAGTGAGGGATTTGGCTAAGGTTTGACTGATTACTTCAGAGGAGCAAACTGCACCTGAGTACACAGCATTTCTACGGCAAATGCACTCGGCTGACCATTTCCAATGACCTCACCGCTGATGGTACAGTGAGTGTAAACAGAGGGAATGAGCAAGCAAGCGAGAGAGATGCATATAAAGATGCATATGCTGAAAATGGCCAGATGCATGATTCCCTCCCTGCTACTCAAGACCAAAAGAGAATCTGGAACACATAGCATACATACTTTGCTTACTCCGAACTTGCAGTGGAATGGTGTCAGAGTAATACCATCCATTTCAGTCTGACCCCTTCGCTTGAGTGGAACTTTTTTTCTCTCTCTCCTCAAGAGAGTGTTTAATGATATAACATCAGTGATCTTCCTTCCTTCCTTCCTTCCTTCCTTCCTTCCTTCCTTCCTTCCTTCCTTCCTTCCTTCCTTCCTTCCTTCCTTGAACACTGTTTTTCATTTTATTCATCTATATCCCAAATTGATAGTCCAACAAAGAGCAAAAGCTACAGCAAATATTTTCAAACCATAGGCCAAGCCTTTGTCTGTCCATCCTGCCTGCCTGCCTTCTAGCAGCACTAGGCACATTTTAAAAATAATGCAATCAAGTCAAATAATACCCCAAATTGACCATTATTAACAAGTTGCCAGCAAGTTTATAAGGATGCAGTCTGTTGAGCTTTCAGAAAGAGTGGATTCCATAATTTCAGTGTTTCTATTAAATGTTGGGTGTGTGCCAGCTAAATATCTCTGGGGAACCACCATTAACAAGGTCCATGAAATACCCTTAACAACTGAGGAGTCTTATGTGCTGGGCAGCAGATGCTTCCAAAAAGAAAAAGTGTTTTAAGCCCTGTAAACTCTGCCAAATTATTCTCACCATGTTTTCCTGCACTCCACCCATTGATTGAGTGATTATGTCCCTTCAAGTCGGTGTTGACTCTTAGCAACCGCATAGGTCTTTCAGTGCTGCTCCCATCAGTATTGTAACTGAGCCTGTCCATCTTGCTGCTTGTTCCTCTTCTTCTCTTTCCTAGCATCAGAGACTTCTCTACAGAGCTACCAAACTCAGTATGCTTTGTATACTTCAACTCCATTCACAGAAACATCTTCTATCAGCTGTGATAGCTAAGCTAACTGGAGCCTCCATGTTTAAAGTTGGTAGACATTGACATCTAGGAGGTTAAACAGCAGAGAGAAAGTTGATGCCTTCCTGCTCTGATTGTAAACTTGCCAGAAGTATTTATTTCACCATTCTTGAGAAAAGAGAGCTGGATAAAATGGAGACAACTTACCGAAGACTAAAAGGTATGCACTGGAGAAAAATTTAGTTGGTTCCCATTTTAATGTAACCTTGTCTAATTCCTTCCCTTTCATTTTTGAAATGTGTTTTATTTTTATGCAAAAGAAAAAGACAAAGCAAAGAAAGATAATACACACTCAGACACACAAAATCACAGACAAAAATATCATTCACTGGAATTGGGCAGCCAGTATGTTCAAATAAATAAAATAAATAAATATTTTTAAAATAAACCATTAAACTTTGACCACATGAAATAATATTCACCAGTCTCTTCATTAGAACAAGAGAATGCCAGTTTAGAAATGGAAAATAAACAGATCTATAGTGTTGTTTTATCTTTCCAACACTGAATAATTATTTTCTTTTTCCCTGTGCACAATAAGTCCTTAATTCATCGTATAAATTCCACTTTTTCATATATAATTCAAGATCACATTCTCACCTTTAAGCACAATAATCTTTATAGTATCATGTTAACACAAGACACATCCACATGCATATATACACAGAAACAAAAATTGTGTATATGTGAGGAATATATAGAGGCAGGTGTGCACACAAATCCATATATTAGGAAAATAATCTATGAAAACAAGTCCCAGTAGGAAAATTGCTAGCAAAATCCATATATCATAGGCTTATAGCTTCAAGTTAATTATTTTCAAAGGCCTCTCTTTTTAAAGACATCTCATTAACTTATCTAGCTGTCCCAGAAGATCATGTGCTCAATGCAAGGTCAATCTCTCTAAAATTTTAGCTCATCTGGTACTAATTATTGGGGGAAAAGAAGTTTCTTGAATTGAAAAAAGTTGAACACAGATTTGCTTCTCATCAGAGCATTTAATAACATCAATAAAACAAAAATATAATATTAATTAGTATTCCTCTAGAATGAAAGATAAGATAATCCTTATGCTCCCTGAATTTAGCTATCTAGAACAAGTGTTTCTCAATGTTGACAACTTTAAGATGTGTGGACTTCAACTTCCAGACTTCCCCAACCAACCATGCTGGCTGGGGAATTCTGGAATTGAAGTCCACACATCTTAAAGTTGTCAACATTGAGATAGACTGATCTAGAATCCCCAGCTGCACAAGCAACCTATCTTTTCAAAACTGGATTCATCAGCTGGTCAGGTGCTACATCAGAACATGTTGCAAGGCTTCCATCTACTTCCTTCCAACCCCTTTCCTCTTTCTGCAACTCTCCCTTTTTCTTTTAAATTAAACAACATGCATCTTAAGACTTAAGAAATAAATGTAGACAACACTAGCCAAATGGCACTTCATTTGGAGTGTGCTTAAAATCTAACCTCTTTTGAGGGATTTCAGAGTGTGTGCATTTTGTTTTGTTTTTCTCTGAAACCAAGAAAAGAAAACTTCAAGGGGAAGGAGGGGTAAAGCCCAGGGATTTACTGCTAGGGAAGGAAGGGGAAATGGAAGAATCTGCAGTGCCAAATATGCCTCTGTGCAGATTTCCTGCAGGCATGTTTGGAGCCCACCATCCCACCAGACATTGGGAGCAATTAATAAATACTGATGCAACAGACAGATGTTTTCCTTTGGGCTCCAGGGCTACATCTCCAGATGGCCACCATGTGCTTAGCAACCCCAGACTATTTCCCTGTAGAGACCAGGGTGAATTTTAATTAGGTCTGATACCTAATTTAGGCAGGTGTAGTTAGATGAGATGATGATGAGTAGGGCTGCACAGTGACATTTCTCTCTGGCTGTGATACAGTAGCTCTCTTCACAAAATGGGCAGGAGAAGTGACAGTGCACTCTGCTGGACCCTGCCAAACAATTCTGGATCCCCTTCCTTTCTTATCCACACTAAAATAAACCTGTCTGGTGTATATGTCTTGTTCCTCAGGATACAAAGCGTCACAGATGCTTTTTCTCTGTAGGAGTTGGATTAGATTAAGAGACGGTTTAAGTTGGAAATTTGGCAGTTGCTTTGTAGGATGGCGCTCACTGAGCTATAATTGCAGCTGTTAAGGTTGATATGAAATGGCAGCCTATATCATCCATCAAGCATTTTATTCCACATGTAACAGATGATGAAAGAGACTAATAGCATTTTAAGGCAGAGAGAAGGGCTAAGGCCTTCAATGTATCTGTGCTTTCTCACCTCCTATCACTCAGCCATGATAGAGGATTAGCCAGTGTTTTGTTTCTCGGAGATGGATAAAATGATAAAACAGAATGAGAGGGGAAAAAAGAGAAACTAATGAATCTGGGCATAGAATCTGATCTTCTTAATGCACAACAAAATGAACTGATGTCAAGCCTGTGTGTGTGCATCTGTGTGTTAATAAAACATATGAGAAAAAAAAGATAAGGAAAAAAGGAAAATATGGGATATATTCCAAGAAGTCCTCTTGTGGAAGACTCACTGAAATATACGGAATCTGCTAGGAACGGTGTCCTTAGCTTAGTGGATGGCAAAACAGTGCCTATTGGTGCTAGGGCATTTATGATGGCCATAGTCCTGCCCATTAAATAATCATACACACACACACACACACACACACACACACAAACACACACAATGGAAATCTGACAAAATTGCCAAATCTCAGAGATCCCATCACTGTTGCTCAAATTCTAATAATTTTTCATGATATCATGAGGCTGAGATCATCGAGATCTTGCAACATTGAGCCAACCCTTGCCATTTTTTTAAAAAAATATTTTACTGGGGGTATTGTATGAAGTGCATGATGATTCCAGAGCTTTTAAAAAATGTGACAATCCCTGCTTATCTGAAACTTTTCTTTCTAAAGTGGCAACTTACATAACAGAAAGCAAATATGGATCATTTTAGTTGGCAGACTAGAAACACTGCTAATAAATCTTGAATAGTTTAATGCTTCACTGCATATATCTTTCACCATGAAGTTCTCTGCATCAACACAAATGCCTGAATCTTATTCTTGAAATCCCAGATTCTTATACTTTCAAGTTTATTCCAGTCATTGTTTTGGTTATTATAGATTACTCTAAGGATAATCTTCAGCCACTTGCTTAGATGGGTGTCATGCTGACAGCTCTGTGGGAACTGCAAAACATTTTTAAAATATTCCTGTCAATACAAAACAGCAGATGGTTGTTCTATATTTCTGTGTCAATATATTGTTAGTTGAATAATAAATGTTTTGGATGATACTTTCAGATGTAAAGCATATACATGTGAACGTAATAATTCATTTCACTTTCAATTATCAAATATTCGTTATAACGAACTTTTATGAAGCCATCATCATTTTTTCCATGCAAGTAATTACAATAAGTATAGTAAGTCCAATATCCTGAGTGTATCCTATTTGGTAGAGTATGGGTAACAATATGTTGGCTTGCAAGGTAGCCTTTAGACTGGAAATCCTATGTTGCACATATTACTCAGGGCATGCTTGAAATAAAAGTGTTAGTTGCACTTGTTTTATACTGGCCAAAATGTGCCAAAAACTAAATGGTATTGTGTTATTGTTAGCAATGAATGCTGCATGGGTCTACTCTTTCTTTTGTTACTACATGCATTATTGATCAAAGATATGATAGAAGCTTGGGACCTAATATTCATGAGTCTATCTGGCAATAATCATGTGATATGGAAGACTGTGGCTTGGAATGTGAGAAGAATTAGTGCTAAAGAGCATAAACAAATAATTAAATCAAAGAAAGAAAAATATGTGGGTTGTGTGCTTGTGAAAGTGAGAGAAAAGCGGGAAAGGTGTAACAGATTTGAATAAAGGTGGTTTAATTTTGTGTAGTGAAGTTGATGAATACATGCATGGAAGTGAACTGTAGGCTTAATCATGAATGAGAGGGCTAAAATGTATGTCAAAAAGTTGAATTGGTGTCATCTACATTGTTGTGGGTGTGTATGAAAGTAAGAATTCATAGGTTGATAACAGTTGTATGTTACGCTCCAATGAATGGTGAGAATGAAAGAACCATTAAAGAAGCAGAGATGAGTTTGGGGAAAAATTCTACAATATTCTGAATGAATGAGATCAAGGGAAAATGTTCTAATAGATGACATGAATGAATGGGTGGGAATGAGATGAGAGAGTATAGGGGAAAATGGTTGATCTATTCAGAGATGCAAGAATGAATGAGAATGATGATTGATGAATGTCATATTTGCTTAGAAAAAGATCTATTCTGAATACATGGTTTAAGCATAAGGCATGTGTACCTAAGGCAAAGAAAAGAATCTAAATGCATGTTTGATTTGATTATGATGAAAAATTGAGAGGACTAGTCAAGAATACAAGGAGAATAAGAAGTTCTGAAGTACCAAGCCTATTTTCTAATATCAAGAGTGAATCCTTGGGAAAAATGGATATAGAAGAAAAGGAAAGAAATGAAAGAAGTGTCACAGAAACAGGTAGAATTAGGCTAATGGAAAGTCCTCAAATGGATAATTGGTGGACTGATAAAATGAATCAGGCTGTGGATAAGTAAAAAAAGAAACACAAGAATGATTGCTACAAACAAATTAAGGATGAGAAAACTATACTCTATAATATGTATATAGAGAAAAAGGCAGTTGCAAATAATGTGGTCAAAGAAAAGATGTAGTTAAGATTAAAAGAGGCAGACAAAATACAGTGCAATTCTGATGTAAATAAAGTTTTGTTTTGGAAATTGATGAAAAGGGCTAAACAAGGAGCCTTCAGAAAAATGAACATGTAATGGAAGTAGGAATAACCTTGAGGAACAGGAGGAGGAGCTGCAACCAAGACAACAATCAGATAAAAGAAATCTGAGTCCGCGGCAGAAATGTAATTTGAGAAAGTGTCTCAGACAACATCTTCCTAGTTCTTATGAAGATAAAGGGAGGGAGGGGGGAAGTGCATTCAGACTTGCAATATTCTGTTACTATAATCTTATAATGAAAGTAGTATTAGCTTACATGTCTGTGATGGAATGTATCTATGAAGAGGAGGGTGATGTGGAGGATAGAAGCAGAGATCAAGGGTATCAGGAAGGAGGGGGTGCATTCCAGGAAGGGAAAGGAGACAAAACACAACACAGTCTGCAGGAGGAGTGTGGGAAGCAAAAGAAAATCCAAAATGTAACACCTTCACTGTGGGAGCTGCATTGGGTGCCAGTTTGCTTCCAGGTCCAATTCAAGGGGTTGGTTATCACCTTTAAAGCCCTACATGGCATGGGTCCAGGTTACCTGAGGGACCGTCTCATCCCCATTACATCAACCCGTCCCACCCAGTCAAGCAGAGAGGATATGTTGAGGATCCTGTCAGCAACGGAATGTCAGCTGGCGGGGCCCAGGAAGAGAGCCTTCTCTGCCGTTGCCCCTGCCCTTTGGAATATTCTTCCCCCAGAGGTGCAGTGGGCCCCTACCCTCCCAGCTTTCCGAAAAGATTTAAAGACCTGGCTCTGTCAGTGTGTATGGAGTGATATGGGCTCTACCCACCCCTGGGGGTGGTTAGCCCCCTGATGATGCTCTCTGGAATTATTTGCCAATCTTCCATCTTGAAATTTATTTATTTTTAGGATTGTTTTTATGTTGTATTTTAATGAATTTTTATCTTGTTGTAAACGGCTCAGAATTGTTTCACAAGATGGGCGGTGACAAATTTGATGAATAAATGAATGAATGAATGAATGAATGAATAAATAAATAAATAAATAAATAAATAAATAAATAAAGTTCAGGATAGCCATTCCCTAGAATCTCCCAGGGTTTATCCACTTGTTGCAGTAGTATAGATTTAGTCTGGCAAGATGCTGTCTATAAGGTGTAAGCAAATAAAGGAACTTAAATCAACTGGACTGTTTCATGGTTGTTCTTGGGCTGGGCCTGACAGTGTCTTTGGTTTCCAAGCTTGATCTACCTTAGAGAGCTGACAGAACAAAATTAAATTGAAGTGAACTGAAGTGAACTGAAAGTTATAAATGTTAGTGTCTAAAATTGATTAAAACCATATAAATGCTGTGAGGGTACTGAAAAATAGTAACACTGTATGTAAAGATAATGTCTTGTGCATGTGCACACTAGATTGTTGCTCTTCAGCAGGTCACTAAGTAAGAGATGTGAGAAAATTAATTGTACATTTACAGATTTAAAGGAAGTGTTTGATAAAATGAGTAGGCTTAAATTATGGAACACTCTGCATGAAGGTTGGTTACTGAATGCATTTAGAGTGATATATGATGAAAGTAAAACATATGGGAAAATAAAGGAAATGCTCAGTGAATGACTTAGCATTGAGCAGAGAGTAAGACAAAGATGTGTGATTTCCCTTTGTGTTTATATATTTTAATATATTTATGGATAAATGTCTAAAAACCACCTGGTGATATTGGAGTTGCTTTGGCTGGGAATGTGACTGTGTGTATTTTTGAAACTGAATGATTGCTTGATGCAGCAAGGAATATGGATCTGAAATTAATGTATCAAAAACAAGGTAGCTCTGATTGACAGAGAAAATGGAGTGAATGATTACAGATTATACATAAATGGTGAAACACCAGAGCAAATACATGATTTGGGGATCTTGATAGATTATTTACTAAATATGTGGAGATGGATAGTAAAATTCTAAGATGTGCAAATGCTAATAGAAAGATAATAGTTAATATGTGTATATTGCAAGGAATGAATATTGGAAGGAGCAAATCTAGCTGTATGTAAGAGTGTGGCCAATCTGTTATATGCATGAGAGAATTGAAGAAATATAAAAATAAGTTAAATGCAGTGGGAAATTGGAATTTCAGAGTATCTGAATAAAAGTGGAGATTGAAGAATGAAGGGATGCCAAGTGAATGGAACATGAAAGAAGTATTTTGAGGCAGTTTTGTCACATGACAGGAACAAGTGAGGATCAGATCACAAAACACATATATGAAGAAAGAGTGAATGAATTGAGAGGAAGGGAAGAATAAGACAATCACGATAGGATGGAACTGAGGAGATCCTCAAAAAGAGACAAGATAAATTTAAAGAACAGAAGGTAATGTACAAATTGGTATATGGAGATATTAGTGAAGTGGTACTTTGTCAGTGTGACAGACAGATATGTGAACCTTTAGGATAATGATAGAAAGAGTTAGAAATCTTTTCTCTATAACTGGCTCTATTAGGCAAAGTGGGGCAACTGCTTTATAATATAAACCCTGGATCAAGCAGGGGAGTCAGGACTCCATTGCCATTCATCCCGAGTGGCATAAACTAGAGTATTTCTCTCATATGTTGTAGATGGCATTATCCTGTCACCAGGATTAAAGTAGGATTAAGTAAGTGAAATGTGGGGGAGGGTTGCCACCTTGGACCATATGTTAAAAAACAAAGATAGAAATGCACGGCATAAGTTTTTAAACAAATAAATACACAACCCTGCATACCTCTAAATTCCAGGGGCAGCTTTGAATAATTGGAAGCTAATTCTCATGATGTAAAGTTTAACTCTCTCATATCCTTTATTCGTTGGACTGGAATAGTAATCATTCAACATCTTTAAATATAGGAAGCAAATGCCCGTATACCAGAAAAGCCTGCCTGCCTGCCCGCCCACCCACCCACCTATCTGTCTGTCTGTCTATCTATCCCTTTCCCCACTTGCACCTAACTCCAGCATGAACATGCACCAGTAACCTCTCTCTTTTTGCCTTCACCTCATTATCAATGCATACCCGAAGTAGCTAAAGTCATCCTAAGCTGTCCAGTGTTAAAAGTAGTCTTTTCCTCTTTAAAAAAGAAGCAAGCCACAGCAGTCTTGCCATGAGGATAATCTGACACAGCACTCTGACTATTCAATTAACGTTGCAGGGATCAGCCTGGAGTCCTGGAAGCTGTTGGTCACTTTAGGCTGGTGTGGGCACATCTCTTCCCCTTGGTCCCCTAAGGGCTGTCTTCAAGACCATGATGCCTGGATAGGAGGACATCCAATGGATTCAAAGCAGGCTTTAAGCCAATCTCTGCCTTGGAGACCTGGATCAGTCTGAACAGTGGCTGACCAGTGGTTGTGGTGGTGGTAAGCTGCGCAATGAAGCGGGGGGGGGGGGGAGAGAGAGAGAGCGCGCTGTCTCTTTTTCCTGCTTCACAGCACAACTTTCTTCACATTTGTCAACGGCTGTTTGGGGTGCTCTTGAAGACAGGTTCATGCTCTTCTTGAATCAGCTGATAGAGGGTCTCTCTTTGAATGCAAATGTGCAAAACACTAGTGCAAAATGAGTGTGTTTTGAGCGATGACTAAATGTAACCATCTGTGAAAACTCCCAACTCTACCCAATCCCATGTTAAAGAGAGTGCTGGTTAGTGACTTTTGATAGGAGGGGAGGGAAACAAAGCAGGGAATTCCACCAATTGCTGTCTTTAAAGGACCTGTGTATCTTTAAAAAGGACAGAACCATTTGGCAACACCGTACCTGCACCAGGATGGAGATCACCAGTGGGGGCAGCACATTTTATACTACTTTAGTTTTCTGCTAGCTCAATGACTGGTGGACAGCACTGCTCTGACTGACAAATATTTTTCCAGTGTCTCAAGTACCACCTTTGTTGTCATTTCTATATGGTCTTCATATTGGGAGATGATGCTGGGACTTTCTGCAAGAACAACATGTACTTGACCATTGAAACACCATTCTATAGGCGTTTCCCATAGACTGGATATCAGTCACAGAATGGTGAGATATGATTTAAAGATGCTGGACATAGAAATACATTGTAGATTCAATGATTTTTTGGTGAACTCTTGGTTTATTTCTTTATGTGTATTTTTAAGAATGACTGCTCTAATCTGGAACTTTATTAAGAATAAATGAAATTCTCAGAGGAGCCTTTTTTCATGTGTTTAAAGTATTAAGAAAAAAGAGAGTTTGTTTACAATGTAGACCAGTCTGCATGTTCTTTTATCAGCAAAAATGGACTCTAACACCCAAGTGGCCTATAATAAGTGAACTGGCTGTCATGGTCCATATTTAAAGTTCAGCTTGTGGTACAGCAAAACTTCAAAAGGGAGACATGGAAATTCCTGTACAACATGGATAGGTCTACGTAGAAAAGATCCAAAACCATGGAACTGCTAAACCTTATCCAGGTGATTTTATTCATAAGTAAATCTGACTTTAGAAATTAAGATCATCCCAATTATAACAAAATAGGATTTTAATTAGTTTATGACAACATGCTGGCTATGTGATTCAGATACAAGTAAAGCTTTAAATAAACTAGAAAGCAACATATTAAAGATATTAAAGACAGGAAAGTGGGGGGAGAAAGGTTTTTTAGTTAAAGTGAAAGTCACAATACTGGCATTGTTCAATTATCAGAAATGAACAGAGGAAAAAATATGCCCCTCCTCTCCTTATACAAAGGCTACTGAAATCCATGGGTTATTCTATGCAAGAATCCAAACGTTACATTTTCTCCAGTTCTGTTAACACCGGGATGGCTGGCATAGCAATGTTCCAGAAACTAGCTGGCAAAATGGGTGGAGAAATAATTCTTTTATTCAACCATCATACCTCAGCCATGGAAGCCGGTGAGAAGGAAATCAAGATAAGATATAGGCTTATGAAAGAGGAAAGAAGAATTCACCTCTTTTCCAGCTTAGGTGAAAATCAAAACTGGAAAAAAAAAATCCCTCATGTATCATACAACTCACATTTGTACTGAAGGTAAACACTAACACAAGGCAAGAAATGACATGCTTATACCGTATTTAATGAAAGAACTAAGATCTTTAAATACTATTGTTCGACAATGGCTCATTCTTGAACATATGGCCCTGCAGGCCAGTGAGGAGAACTTGGTTGTTCCTGTCCAATTTCATATCAGATACAGATTCCAGAATTCATGGAATCAAATCCAAAATGTGATCTTTGGTATTTGCAAAAATACCAATAGCTATCACAACAACACAGAATAGTAAGCATGATTTGTAGCATTTTCTATCCTATGGCTTTTAGCTGGGAAAGTGGGTAACAATTTTCATAGGATCAGCCTAGTGAATTAATTCTTTAAAGAACCCTTGTCTTTTAAATGCTGTAAAGTTTGGGATGGTGGTTTTGGCACGGTGTCCGTGAAGATGCCCTCATGCTGCCCAAGTGCTGCAGCCAAGGGAGATGAAGTCACTCTCTGTTGTTGTTAATTCTAACTCACTCTATAAAATGGTTGCCTAAATTGCAGGATGGTTAACACTGTACTTTGCAATCAATGCTGGGAAAGAAAAACCCACGCCAGGGCTTGCACTGTGAGTTTGCGGTTGTATAAAGTGCATTTCTTCTGAAAAACTTAGCCCCACCTGTGGACTTCATTGTCCTGGTACGAGGGTGAATGTTGAGTTTTTATTCTGTTCTGTTTTGTTTTGCGTCAGGCAGAGGAAGTTGCTCACTTTTGCTTTAAAATGTCAGCACAGAGAGAGCCCTGTAGAGGAGACTCTTTTTGCCATGTGAAAGGTCACTTGCGTAAGTTGAATTAAGGGCAATTAAGTGATTAGATGACAACATTGGATTCATCCCAAGGATCCACATCAGCTCTGACCTTGGGACCTGGGAGCGTCTGGGAAAGACAAAGAATTATTTTAAAAAAATCTTTATAAAAGTAAATAGAGCATGCCTCCTCACTTCCACCCCAGCCTCATGAGGAAACAGATGAGTCAGCAACAAAAATATGTACTGTTTGCTGGCCCTTTTCAGAAGATGGCATATTAGCCTAGTTTCTGGCCTGGTAAAAGAGTGCAATAAAAATAGAGACTGTACTGAAATCCGTGGTTATGCTTATTTCTCTCATTTTCTAAGTAGAGGCTCCAAAGCTCTTCTGGATCAAAGGAGAGATTAAGGTCTAATTTGAACATCTAGGGGCGCTGGAAGGGGGCATGAGTAGTTCTTTCCCTTTCCAGAAGGGAGCCTCATCACACTTCCAAACTTCCATTCCCTGGCAGTGTTGTTCTGATATCCAAAGTGATTGGTAGGCAACAATGGTTGGGCAAATAAGACAGAAGATGGTTTGGCTTCTGTTATTCATGTACTCCTTTAGATGTGAAAATCAGAGTTCTGTGATTGAGGCACATGTTATTATGCTTGCTCCCACTGACTCTTCTTCTAAGGAAGAGTCAGAAAAATTGAGCAAAAGATTCTGAAAAACATTTAAGGCTGACCAAGGGGGACTACAGACCAATATTTAGGAGATGGTTTGGAAGATCTCTTTGAATTGGAAGACCCTTTAGCTAAAGCAGACAACATGACTGTTTCTTAATTCAAGGAAATGCCCACATCAGACCTCTCAACACAGGAGTGCTGTGTTGGGGCTGATTAAGGGCTGATCCCCACAACTAGGTTGCCCCAGGACAAATACAAGTTAGCAAGTATTTCTCAAGAGCCAGAACGTACAAAATCAACCTCCTCCCATATTTTTCCTGCTGTGTATCAAATATAGCATTTTCTTACTTGTGGCAGCTCAGGCGGTGTTGACTACTTTGTCTCCTGAGTTTTGTTTCATTGTAGACAAAATGCTTCCACTTCAACTGGCTACTGTGCATGAATTTCCTCTCACCTCCAGTCATTAGTTGCTACCCTCCATGACCACTGCATCCTGGGTTCTTGGGCCAGTGAAGGGATTGGTGAAGTGGTAAAAAAAACATGTTTACTGGTGGACCCATTAAAGGCTAGGCTTTTGTTTCTGACTGATTTTCTGATTGAAGAATGAAATGGTGGACCATTCCATTCAGTTCTACAAGTGTCCCCTTATAACCCAAGGAACAGGAATAATGGTAAACCTGGGATGTTTTATTCTTCCTTTCTGTTTCTTTTTTACTGGTCCACCCATGGACACACCAGAAGGGAAGGTGTGAAGTGTGAGAGGGAATCAACAGTGGGGAATTCATACAAAAAATTTCCATTTAGACAGTGGAAACCACATGTCGGAAAGGAAAGGAAAGGAAAGGAAAGGAAAGGAAAGGAAAGGAAAGGAAAGGAAAGGAAAGGAAAGGAAAGGAAAGGAAAGGAAAGGAAAAGGAGAAAAGGGAAAGGGAAAGGGAAAGGGAAAGGGAAAGGGAAAGGGAAAGGGAAAGGGAAAGGGAAAGGGAAAGGGAAAGGGAAAGGAAAGGATTAGTGCTTGCTTTCTTGACCTGGATTGGAACAGTAAGGAAGTAGGGAAGTCATCAATTAGGGCAGATTGGAGAAAATACCAGGTCATCATTGTGGCCAAAAAGAAGAAGAGGGTTGAAATCAGAAGGTGATTCCTTGAGCCAGCTTTATTTCCAACCAGTTTATGCATTTGAATCAAGGAGCTTGAGGCTGCTGTACAGAAAAGCTCTAAAGTAGAGGTGGGGAACTTCCAGATCCCAGATGTTGCTAAGATATTAATCCCTAGCAGCCCTAATAAGCATAGCCAATGATGATAGAAACTTGAATGTTCAACAATAATTGGAGGACTACAGGTAGTCCTCAGTTAACAACAGCAATTGGGACTAGAATTAAGGTCGCTAAGTGACATGTCCATAAAGCACGATATCATGTGACTGTGCCACTAAGCAATGGTAATTCCAGCAATTCCAGTTGCTGTTAAGCAAGGATGTCACGTGGTCGTCATTTGTGACTTCCTGCATGCTTCCTCACTGCTTGTGGGAAGCCAGCAAATAAGGTTGCAAATGGTGACCACATGACCACGGGATGCTGTGATTGTCAGAACTCTGAGGACTGGTTGTAAGTACCACTCGTTCAGTGCTGTTGCAAGTTTGAGCAGTCACTAAACGAGTGGTTGTTAAATGATGACCACCTGTATATAGTCTAAGTTTGCAAGCAGTGATTGCCTCAGGAGATACAATCCTTGTGAGTCAACCTCTTAAGTATACTATGTCACATGCAGCTCAGCTTTTGGTGAGGGATTCAGAATTCAGGCTATAAAATCCTGAAGCTCACCTTGCTAACTGTGGGAACTGTATATGAAACTTGATCTCTGGTTATCAATCCTGAAAACCTGGTTCCTCTGGGTCTTTCCTGAATTCCTTCCCAACCTTGCTTCCTCAACTATGTCTTATACCATTGCTGCCTCCTGAATCTTGACTCTCAGGACCTTGCTTACTTGGCTACTTAGCCAGTCCCTTCAGCCATCGAGAATGCAAGCTGAAACTGGCTCTGAACAACTTGTGAACAAACATGCCAATGCCATACTTTATTTTATTTACAGAACTTATATGACCACCTATCTCATATGATGACTCTAGGTGGCTCACAACAATCCATAAAAAACATAGTTAAAAACAAAAGTACTCTTCCCCTCAGGTGCCCAACCAATCATCCTCACAGCTCAACCCCCATCCTAGCCCAATGCTTGGGGGAAGACCCAGGTCTTTACAGCCCTCTGGAAGGCTAAGGGGGTAGGGATCTCTCAGACCTCAGGTGGGAGGCTGTTCCAAAGACCTGGGACAGTCACCAAGAAGGTGCACCTCTGAGGTCCCATCAGATGACAACATTTAAAAGAGGAGACCTGGAGCACGCCAATCCTATCTAACCTCATAGGATGGGCAGATACCCTCGCAGAGAGGAGGTCCTACAAGTAACCTGTCCCTGTGTCATGTAGGGTTTTAAAGGTGATAACCAGCACCTTGAATTGCACCCAGAAAGCAACTGGATGCCAGTGCATCTCATGCATGAGTGGTTTTACTTGGGTGAACCATGGGACACCCAAAACTGCATGTGCTGCTGCATTCTGGATCAGTTGCAGCTTCTGGGTGGTCTTCAAGGGAAGCCCCACGTAGAGTGCATTGCATTAATCCACACAGGAGGTGACTAAGGCATGGGTAACTGTGAGCAAGGCCTCCCAGTCCAGGAATAGGTACAACTGGCACACAAGATGGATTTGTGCAAAGGCCCCACTGGTCATAGCTGCCACCTGTTCTTCCATCAGAAGCCAAGTCCAAGAGGATCCCCAAATTGCACTCCAGATCTGTGTGGGGGAGTGTTACCCCATCCAGAGTCAAAGATGTTAACTCTCCTGACCCCAGGGAGCCAAAAACCCACAGCTACTCCTTCTTGATAGGATTGAGTTGCAGCCAGTTTCTCCCAATCCAGATCCTTACAGCCTCCAGGCACTGAGCCAGCACCTGAACAGCATCACTTGTTTGACATGCCAGCAGAGGACCTCTCCCAGTGGCTTCATATAGATATTAAATAGGAGAGGACAGAGGCCTGAGCCACCCCACTGTAGGGGCCTAGGGCTGGACCTCTTCTCCTTCACTAGCACTGACTGGTACTAACCACGGAGAAAGGAGAATCACTGCAAAACAGCGCCACCCACTCCCAATCCCCAGAGCCAGTCCAGCAAGATACCATGGTCGATGGCTGCTGAGAGATCCAGAAGAGCCAGGATGGACACATCACCCCCATCCCGAGCCCTCTAAAGATCATCCACAAGTGTGACCAATGCTGTCTTGGTACTATAGCCCAGCCTGAATCCTGACTGAAAAGGGTCCAGATAATCCATTTCATATAAGGCCCTCTGTAGTTGGGAATTCACCACCCTCTCAACAATCTTCCCATAATGTATCATTGGTCCTAAAAATAAATGTGTATCAACTTTATTGTTGTGACAGTGTGACTGGACAATTACAAAAGTATTGTCTGCTAAAGGCCAAAAACCCGATGTGGAACATTCACTGTTCAGGAAGCATGACTGTTGCCATCTGCACATCTTCCTGACTCTCCCATTTCCTCACCTCTCCGGTTTCTTCCTTTCTTTGGCTTGTGGGTAAGAAGTGCCCTTCAGGCCCCTTCCTTTATACTCCACCCTGCAAGCCTTGCCAAAACAAATCCTAGAATCTGCAGAAATAAAATGTTGGCTTGGAGCACCATTAGTGAAATCTATTTAGCATAGGTACATTAGTAACCATCCCTCGTTTTCCCAAATTGGGCTGCATGGAGCATGTTATGGCCTCAGAATACTGACTATTTCAATTCAAACCAGAGTCTTGTCTTCTCTTTTTTTCTTTTATGGACCCATTTTTTTTTTCATCCACAAAATTGGCATGGGGAGAATTAGTTCCTTGAAAAGCAGCTGCAGTAGCTGAAATGCTCTGATTCCTCATCATCCTATTGATGACCCATCCTATTCCATAAGGAGTCTGTAGGTGTTTTTGCTGCATAAAGGACAGGCTTAATAAAGAGGAATTATGGGGAAGACCTCATGCTTTCTGCTACAACTTTGTGCCCTCCAGATTTGTAAGGATTCCTACTCTTTGGTGACATCTCCAATTATCTAAGCAGGGCTCCTCAACTTTGGCAACTTGAAGATGTGTGGACTTCAACTCCCAGAATTCTGGGAGTTGAAGTCCACACATCTTCAAATTGCCAAGGTTGGGAAACACTGCTCTAGAGTGCACTGGAATGGAGAAGGTTGATATAATGTAATAATAAAGTAGGTTGAGCACCTTCTGATATCATCAATGAGCAACTTGGCAGCTGAGGCTCATTGCTGTTATTTTTTTCCACCCTCTTGTTTTTATTTATTTATTTTATTAGATTTATATAGCCACCCATCTCACATATGTGACTCTGGGTGGCGCACCCAATTGAAATAAGGACAATCAAAACAATTAAAAACAAACCTGTTAAGATACAATTACAAACACTTAAAAGCTATCAACAGAACATAAAGCACAGGAGGGCGCATTTCAAAACTTACAAACAATGTTATAATCACTTTGCAGGCTCTACACTCTATACTTCCATATTCTTCCTCTTCTTCTGGTGTATTTCAGATCAAGCACAATATATCAATTACACTTCTTTTTGTCTCTTTCTTCCTTTGACAAAGGAAAAACCCTACTGCTGTTCTGCACAGAGATCCCTGCCAGAGACAAACTCGATGGAAAAGCTAAGAAGGGACCGGCATAGGTGGGAAATCTGCATTCCTTTATCAAAGTTCAACAGACACATCCTCGTCTGGACCAGAAAGAATAGCAGATTTGCTGACTTCATCTTGGGTATGTGAATTCAAGGCCCTTACCAAAAAACAAAAGAAAACAAAAAAAAAACCCCTTCTCTAATTCAAGAGATTAATGGCAGAAAGCAACAGAGTGAACGAAAAAGCAAACAGATGTTTGACTGGATTGGACCTCAGCTGGAGCAGAGCCAAATGGTGACCAGGTTGGACCTCTGTTGGAGACATTGGGATGCTGATCATCTGGCAGCTTGGCTGTGAAGGATGAAAAAGGTGGTGGGCTTCCTTCCCCATGTCCGCCTTCCCCTTTCCTGTACCTGAGCAGCACTAAGGGTCCATAAAAGAATGGGTTTAGCATGATAAATTTCAGTCTGTAATTCTCTAACTAAACTGTGTCAAAACCAGTTGTACGCTTTATCGTCCATCAATTGACATCAGAATGTTGCCTGTTGAGCATGCAGCTGAAGGGACTCTCACCAGCTCTACCTGGGATTTTCTCTGTTGTTGACCTGTAACACTTGGTAGAGTGATTTCCTTTCCCAGTCTCTTGCAAGGTTTTCCCATAAACCGGCAAGGTTAGAGGCTAATGCTATATCCCCCGTGTACCTTTCCATTTTAGGGGCTTCTCCTGACCTTTGCTAATAGTAGTTGAGTTCTCCTATGCACACCCTGCCTGTTCCCCTTCAGTAATTTATGGCACACATTGAACACCCATTTCCTCCTCCACTTAACTGTCCCACGGTGGGTTCTTGTTATCTCAGCTGCTTGAAAAATCTGCAGGGCAGTCGACTTAATGTCAAACTGACCCTTGTCTCTGATCTGCTTCACATAATATTAGTAATGCACTTCAGGATTTGAAATTGTACTTCATGAAAGCACTTGGTTATATTGTAACGTTCCCTCTAATCTGTGCCTCCAATTTCTCCCTTATGCAAAGCGCTGATGCTAAGAACTCTGAGCGCTCAAACTGGGAGCCAAACCAACCCTGCTTCCAGATTATGAGAGTGGCTATGCCATGGTTTGTTTGCATAAAATTTAAAGTACATTTCTCTATAAAAATTAATCAACTTTATAGGAAGGACAGTAAAGGTCCTGGGTGTGGTACATCAAAAAAGGGCATAGGGCAGTTTTCTCATGCAAGCATGGCTGGGGAATTCTGGGAGTTGGAGTCCACACAGCTTAAAGCAGCCAAGGTTGAGAAACAGTGGCAGAGAGTATTAACGTAGTAGAAAACAGAAGGAAAAAAGAAAGAAAGAAAAGTCAGATTATTGAACAAAATTACTTTCTGTAGCAATATCAGACTTGCAAAGTAACTTAATACTGGAAACATACTAGAATGCAGTCAGGAAGGCATTCCAAGAAAAAAAAGAGAGAGATAATAACTTCAGTTCTCAGATAAAGTTGGCAAATGCATACTTGGGACCAAAAAAAAAAAAAAGTATTCTATATACCTGAAGAAAGGTCCCCTAAAGTGGTTGATCATGGATATGACTAGAGAGAAGTTGAGCCCAGCTGGGAAGATCTTATTCAGTACCTCTGAAATTCTGGCAAGTATCTCGTTCAAAGTATAGCAGGAATTCTGCATTATTTATACCACTGAAGGCAGTTAGACATATTTAGGCACTATTGGGCAAGAAATTAAGATTTGATATGAACTCCCAGCAGAAAGGAATGATTAGGAATAATCCCTATTTTAAAATGGTGGCAAAAATATGTTTGGGGAGAAATATGGACCGAAAATGGGATAATTACCCTTTATTGGTTAATTATTAATGATATTTTAAAAACTTTTATAAGATTACAAAAGGAATATTTGTCTAAAATTATATGGCAATATATTCAGTTAAAGAATCTATTGTGTTTTTTGTTTAATCTAAATGTTTTAGCAGCCTCTGAAACACTGGTACCATTGAAACCATTGGAAAAGTTTTTTTTTTAAAAAAAAAAGCTAAAGCAACAATTCAATTTTATCCACAATTTAAAACATTCATAACAATACTTTTGCATAATAGAAGAATTTTGAAATGGACAGTGTCCTGTACTACAAAATCAGTGGGCTGAGGTTTTAAGGAATACCAAATATATTTCTTGTTGTTTGAAAACTAATTCAACAAACAATTCTTTTTTGGGATTATTGGACTCTTCAATAGATCTTTTAAAAAGGTCAATTATTGTTTATTATATTTTATATTTTATATTTTATAATTTTTATTATACAATTTATATTATATAAATTTATATAAATTTTATATTTATTATGATATATAATATTGTTTATTAAGTGTTCCAGATGCACTAGGTTTGATGGCATATTAGTGCATATATTTTAGCCGTGTCCATTGCTGATTTCTTTTTTGATATATATCAATAACATGGTAAACCAGGTCCTTGGGAAGAGAATTAAGGTTTAAAAATTCTCATGTATTGTTAAATTATATTCCCCACATTTGGAACTTGTCTATTATTAGGAGCTTTGGACATACAGTACCTGGACCATTGCAGAAAAAGATAATAAAGCTGGCTTAATAAAATTTGTCAGCTCTTAGTCTTTGAATTGGCTCTATATCAACAGAAGGGCAAGATGAGACAATATGATCTAGGTTCAATTTGTGGTTTCAAAACAGTAATTTGTACAGAGATGGAACTACTCTTCTCGTACTGTATGAAAGCTTTTTAATTCCATTGAAAATTTATGTTTTCTTTTTCCTCTTTTTCCTACTTTTTATTTCTTTTTTCATATACATGTTGTTAGTTTGTGTTACTTAGTATTTTTTATATACGCTTTTTTGAATCGTTTATATCTTATTTAGAAGTTAGGCAGTTTTTTTAAAAAAAAAATCATAGTTCTCCAGAAAACCAATAACAATTATTCATTAAAAAAAGATCTGTGGACAGATGGGATTGTTGTTGAACTGATAGGATAAAAATAATCACACTACTCTAAAACTCAACATGGCTATCCAAAAGTGTCCCCCCCCCCCCGCAGTTTGGTGGGACAAAGCTGTAAAAAGTAGGATGTGATTCTAACTTGTGAGCATGCTACAATGTGACTGTCCATGTTTCTTTTGAATGTGTTATTGGAATTTTATGGCCACGGTCCCATTTTCATAGTTGCACAAGATTTCTTGGGCAAAGGAATTCAAGATCTAAGACAGGAATGTGGGAATCTGCCTTACCATGAATCAGACTCTTATCCACTTAGTTCAGTTCTAATAAAAGCTCTGTAGGATTTCAGACTAGAACCTTTCCCATCTCTACTGCTGTAAGTCAGGAATGAAATCTTCTGTATATAAAAGAGAAGTTCGACCACAAAGTTGCAACCTTTCCCTTGCAAATGCTGATTAACATTCTGTGGAAAGAAACAGTGAAATTTGTGGGGAATATATTTTGAGGTGAGGAGGGGGAGAAATGGATATCCAGGTGGAGGTTTTGGGGCTCATTTTACTTTCACGCTGTTAATCAGCCACTATTTTCCTTGGTGAATATAATACCATTTTGCATTACTTGAGTTTTATATTGAATCACGGAAATTTTGGAACTGGGTATTTGTTCCTGGAGTGGCAGATTTTATATCTGACTGCACATTCCATAAAAATAAAAAAGCTCTGTGGTTTTAGAGAATGACTTTACTATTTCTAGTTGTTTTGGTTGCCTGAGCAGCAAGTCTGTGAAGGTGAATAGGCCTGACTTTGAGAAATTGGTAAGTGAGATCTCTCCTTTCTTCTTCTCTACATAAAGCCAGTCACTAGCCTGTTCAAAGGCTGAAATTCAAGGAAGCTGTTCAAGACCTAAAGCAATGCCTGAAGGCAGTCATGGACTGATATTAATCTAGATAAGATTGGGGCATTCCTGGTTAATCAAAAGGAAAATCAAGAAATCTCTAACTGCTTTGAGGTCCATTTGGAGGGAAACATAGGATATAAGTCTAATAAACAGACAAACAAACAATACAGAACCCCAGTCTTCTTATAACTATATATTTCCACTTGCTCAAAGTTGCAGTCCACTCCTAGTCTCCTAGGTAACTCAGAAGAGATCAGGTATCTAAAACAGAGTTCATTACAACATGTAAGAAGACACTAATTTCTGAGCAGCCACATATCAAATTGCTTTCCCATCAAGGCTTGATCCATGAAAGAAGTTGAGGCACATCCAGGAGATAAGAGACAAGACTCTTGTCTTTTATCTCCTGGGTGGGCCAGGAGTTACACTCCTGTTTAATACTATATGTGTATATACCAATAAAGAGATATAATGGATCTGTTTTGAGATTGACATTAATCTGACAAATGAAGTTCTAAGCATGAAAGTGTAAAACTGTACTTTAATTGTACCTTGTCTCCTATTCTTCATCAGTTTCTGATCCATGAAAGGATCTGTCTGCTTATTCCATGAGTTTCCTTAGAAGCCCCTCATAGGGACCTGTTTGGATTTTTGAACATCCATTACTAGATTGTAGAAGATATGATCTTTAATTCAAGAACTGGAGAAAGCATGAAGAACAGTGCATCCCACATTGGATGGAATAATCTGCATGAATTCAGATTATTAAAAAGGAACAAGATGAAGGGATAGGGAAGGAGTTGGGGGATGAAAGGACCAATGAAACACAAGCAAGCTTGTAGCCTTGAAGATGAAAGCAGAAAATATTAACATGATGCAGAAGGAGAATAGCTGCTGAAGAAGTCTCTCTATCGGCTGGCCTTCCAGTTTTGACCCATCTGTCCCCACTCCTCTGCATGCTGTTGAAAAAGATCTCAGGAGCAGCACAGCTGCCTTCCTTCACAAGGGCCAAACAGAGCTAAAGGAGCTTTAAAGAAGTTATAGTGATGGAGGAAATGTCTGGGTTTAATCAGAAGGCCTCTTTGGGTACATATTAGAGAATGATGGATGTTTGTCCCAGTCTCTGGACAATATAGGTTTCCTTTGCAGAGAGTGATCACCCATCTTTGTTCACCTTGGTTAGTCTATAAACTTCTAAACAGCTGGCTTACTTTTTAAGGGATTTGCTATACTAAAGAAAGCTGAGTCATGAGACTGAAATATAGGCTGGAATGACTCTCCATAGCAGGTCAAGAGCATGTCACAAGATCCAGAAGATATTCTGAATTCAGCTCCTCTGTGTTCTGTTGTATAATAAGAGTCTCTTCTGGGATAATTGCTAAATTACAGTGTATTTATTCCAGCCATTTTCCTGAAATCCATATCGGCTGAAAGTAAATGGTATCTTCTAAATCTGTAGATTGTATCTGATCACATGTAACTTCTAGGCTAAACATGGTAACCTGAAACAATTTGCTGTATAGCCATTGCATAACCTTATGCAGTAAACAAATACATGTTCCAGTTTACATATTAAAATAAACTTATTCTTCAGTGCTCTTGATTTCCCTCAGGTAAGACCATTTCCTAGGCAGCTGTCTAGGACAACATTCTTGCGACGCAGGATTTCTGGGGAATAGAAATAATAATTATTTTTTTCAAACAATACCTTTGTGGAAGAATATCCATGTCTCAGAAAGCCATAAGAAGGATAAAGGAAAAGATAAAGGAAAGCCAAGAAATGAAGAGTTATAAAGGGAGAAGGATTTTGATGGGCAAAGATCCAATCTGTTCGGGAATGCTTGCAAAATTTGGATAGGGTATAGAACAGCAGCCCATGAGGATTTTTAAAATTAATTTTTAATTATTTTTTTTTAATTACAAAAAAAGGGAAAATGCATAAAAGTACTTTAACATAAAAGTGAAAAACAACAACAAAAAAGTTAATATATAATTATAATAGTACACAGTTCTAATTCTATATGTGCTTATCTAATACAAATAGTATTCAAGTACATATATTTCTAATAGAGTTATATGACTATCCTGTGTTTTTTTTTTTAACCCAGTGTATTATGTATAAATGAGTTTCATATTTCAAAATACTTATCCATACAAAGTCTATGTCTATAGGCAATCCGCTCATAAGTAGCAAGTGTAATCAGGTCTTCAATTTATTGACTAAATGAGGCCATACTTTATCTTTCCAATGTTGCAAATATCAGTCTTTTGGCCATAGTAAGGGCATGGAGAATCCATTTACATTGTCCAGTTGTCACATTCCAAGCAGCCTATGAGGATTTAAAATTAAATGAAAGTTAGAAGAGGAACCAGAGTGAGGCACAGGTCCAGCAATAGGAAAACATGTCCTTAAGAAATCAAGTAGCAATATGGCACCAGGGAAAGGTAAAGTGTGCATGGTCATCCCAGGAAGAATCCATGCATAACTATATATTTTGGGACTAGAGTTTTCCTTAATATGTTAGCCAGGACTCATTTACCTTAATGTTCCTTCAGGAGACTATGATTCCCTAATCTGTCATCCTATCTCCAATTATGTCCCTATTAAATGGTTCAATAAAGTGTACAGGGAGAGGAGATCCCTGTTATTTTGTTTCATTGCTTACTTTGGAAAGGAGTAGAGCCTACAACAGACCAGTCATTACTGATATAATCAAGTGGGTAATTTACTTGCAAAACACACTTGGAGGATCTTTGGAAGCCTGACATCTTAATTAAATAGCACCGATTGTTGACTTTCTTGCGACTGACTCATTAGAAGAGAACCTCCTGACAGATGAATGTTGGGTTATTATTACAACTGAAATCACTTCAAGGAGATGTTTTCCAGTCTGCTTAATGCAATACATCAAATCAGGCCACCTTGCTTAACAACGTAATAATAATTATACTGTACAAATGACAACAGCTCCTTCAACCATGATTCCTGGATGGATTTGATTTGTCATGGGTTTACCACCACTTCAGCTCTGCTTCTGATAGCAATAAATGATGCCTCCTGTAAAGTCTGTGACTTTAGCTTTAGCCCATTATTAATGATCAGAAATATAAGCTATGGGGGAAGGGTGAGATGCTAAGGATGCCAAATAAAATAATATGAAATTGTACCCTCCTCAAAAGAAAATCCAGTATAATAAAACACAGCTGCTTGTTGGTAATCCTTGTTCTTTCTACCATTTTCAAAAATCTCTAAAGGGAGTCCATATTAAGTTCAAGGCTTTTTTTTTTTTTAACCTGTCTTTTTTACAATTGAATATTTGGTCATTTTGACACAGTTCCATTACCATTTTAAGCTATTTGTAACTTCTCATAAGACTCTCTGTCTTTCTCAAAATGCTGGTTAAAATACAGGTCTGACATGAATGATACTCATGTGGCAGAATGTAGAAGTAAACATACATCAGCTCTCCATCTTTAATATGAATTCAAACTGATGTGTGAAATGCCTATATCTGCAGGCCATAGACATGTGATATATATTCTTGTGAGTCACATTTATTCAACATGTTATTGGAGATAATTCCATTATTTTGCACCGCCATGCTCATGTTATATACCATGGCCTTCAGAAATAAAAGAGCAGTTGCAAAGGCACTGCAGTTATACAGGTAGTCCTCGTTTAGTGACAGCCTCATTTAGTGACTGTTTGCAGTTCCGACAGTGATGAAAAAGTAATTTTATGACCAATCCTCACATTTATGACCTTCGCAGGTCTGTAAAGCAAAGGAAAGCTGAAGTAAGGTCATAAGCACAGTCACGGTTTCCCTTAGCAACCACTTTGTTTAATGACCAAGTTGCCAGTCCCATTTGTGGTCGCTAAATGATTACTACCTGTAAGTGCTTTTTAGTAATAGTCAGGCACACAAGAAGAGTTAAATTGGTCCAAATCTGCCTTAGGAAAAGAAAAGCTTTTAAAAAGATTGAACGGACTCAGATTACATTTATCTTCCCAAATCATATAATAATGAGATCACAAAATAAAAGAAATATTTGGCACAAAAATGGATATTACCAAGATTACAATGACATGAAATATATGATAAAAGAGACCCAGTGGTTGTGGAAAGAGAGGAACAACTTGTAGTAACATTTCATTATTTCTAATCATAATTTTAAAATCTAAAGTCTCCTTGTAAAAACATTTTTTCTGAACTGTAAATGAAGTAATTCAATCTCTAGACTGTAAATGATTTAATTCAATCTCTAGAAGAATTAATGTTCTACAAATGCTCTTAAGGGCATCCTTTACAGTTTTCATGTCTGTGGATGCAATTTATGAAACATTTGTGTGCAATATTGGGCATAAAGATGCAAATTACTTTATACAGTGTTTGGAAATTCCCATAAATGATCCCTGCTATATGCAAAGATTTTGTATCAATAAGCATTTGATGGGATTTGTTGCCTAGCAAACCTGAAACTGAGAACCGTTAGATGTTGAAAATAAGCAAAAATTGTCTACCCCTATGCTTCTAATCTGCTAAAATCAGGTTTAACTACTCCCACTTAAATCAGTGAGGGAGTTTATTAATGATTCCCATTATTTTCAGTGAGATTGACCACTGCTAAATTTAGGGTTTACATACAATGAAATATAATAAAAACCTAGCTAAACCAAATGACACCTAAATTTGTCCATGCCACCTAAAAAAAAAAAAAAAGAATTCTAACTTCTTGACAGTTCTGAATCTAGACAGCTTATCATTACAAATGAGTGAATCTCCTGCATTTCTGTACTACTTCTCATGCAATTCGATAAAAGTGAATTTCCTTTCAAATTTTCAGTCTAATTCAAGGTGAAGTTCATGCTTTTATTCAACCACAAGGCTACCAAAGGATGAATATGGATGTCTTGCCTTTCATCATTCTATCATCTTCCCAACAATATGCAGCCCCGTTCATTATATCCATGAGAAGATATCATGAGAAAACTCCTGTTCTTTGGCTTCCTTGGGGTAGGAGTTGTGGGCAGCCAGGGAGGAATGATGGAAAGGCATCTAACGGAAAATAGCAGTAGGAAACAGAAAGCAGCAGTAGGAAACTTCACCACCTCCAACAATAAAGTAAGTTCTAGAAGTCCAAGAGAACTGTGAAAGAATAAGATAGCAACAGGAGCATCTTTTTCAGGGGAAGAAAACTTTTGAAAAATTGCAAGGCAATTTCTGGCACAGCATTACTAAAATCTGGCCAAATAAAAATGACGAAATCCCCATTTTTATTTATTGAGAATTCGATAGTGATGATAGCTGGAAAAGGGCTGCGGTAGAGGATCTCTTGCATACTGAGGATCCCTAATATTTCGGGGGAGGGCTCTGTCTCAGAAGCCCTGCAGTGACTTCTTGCTGATGTTTACAGGACTTGAGTGACTGAGTGAGCCACTGTTAGGACTTGGGATAAGCTAGGTTCCTAGTTTCCTAAGATTTAAGATGGAATCATTTGGCATCCCCATTCTTTGGCATCCCCCATTCTTCTGTTTTGACTTGTTCTTTGCTAAGATGTTGGCATCAGTCATGTTCTTCACTCTATGATTTTGTTTAGATTTTTTTCCCTTCTTCTTTTTGGCATTGCTCACTTTTCTCCACACAACGTGACCTCACTTGACTCTTGCTGCTAAGGCAATGTCCAAACCAGTCAATCAGTGCATGGAAGACCAAATATAAATGGTCCCTTGGGGAAATCATTCACAATCACCCACCAGTGGCAACTGACCACTTTAGATTGTCTTTCCTTTTTCTTCCTCCTTTTGTTTGCTTCACTCATTGTCGGTTTATCCCAAACAGGCTCCAATAATAACCATACGTTTGTTTTCCCTCCAGATCTGTTGGGAATCTAAATCCCAGAATCTCAGTCAGCACAGTCAACAGCTCTAATAGCTGGGAATTCGTGGAATTCTAGTACTAGCACATCTGCAGGGCTGCCCCACATCACTGCCATTACTTTGCCTGGAGCAAGACATCATGTTTCATATTTACTGTTATGAAACCTGTGAGCTCTTAGACATGTGATTTAGTCTGGCACTGATGCTTCCTGGAATAAAACTGATCGGTAAAACAAATAGAGCTGTTTTATGCACATAAAACCAGGAAGTATCTGTCAACCCTACAGAGTGAAAGCTACATTCCACAGTAAAAGGCATATTCATGATGCATTATAGCAGGTAAACTTATACTCCAGTATTAAAAAAAAATAACACTCTTCTGTGCAGCTTTCAGGGAAATTTGCAGGGCAATTCTATACATGTCTACACAGAAGAAAGCCTCACTGGCTTCAGTGGAACTCACTCACAGAACAAGTCCCATTGGAGTTGAAGATAAATCTAAGGCAGGAGCACTGTTAGACACAGCAACCCTACCACTCAGTAGGATAAAGAGCAGCCTTATCCAAAGCTCTTTTGCTAGAGTAAGATGCTCCAAGCTGCCATAGCTCTTCCCCAATTCCAGGGGCATGTTAGGAAAAAAGGGAGGGTATGGATTTAAGCTTTCTACTGATTTGTCCCTGAACTGCACACAAGGAACCAATGAGGGTCTGAGCACTCTCTCAAATTCAGAATTTAATCTCAACTTTTAGGGGCCTCTGGGACTTCCTCATCCCATCAGAGCAACTTTCTCCCAAAATATGTCATCAAAGGCATTGAACTTCAATCCCCATAACAACTAGGAATGACTGTCCTCTTGCAATGAATTGAAGTTGTAGTCAAATATATTTAGGTAGAGGGCATTATGCCCAAGAAGGCTGCAATTCAGCATGGTGCTGAAAGTCGAGCAAGGTTTTATGACTGTATTCTGTGTGGCGTTCTTATCATATAGGGTTTTTGTTTGTTGTTCATTTCTTCAGTGGGAATGCATTTTTCTTCTGCAGTGCTGGAGTTCTCCACTAGTTTTTTGAGATACAGGACTGCCAGCTTGTTAAAATCTTGCAACAGTGAACAAGCTGTCTCCCTGTGCAATAAATCTACTTGTCCTACTCTATTTGACCTGAGCGTAATAACTTAGTACAGATGCTGTATGCTGTATCTAGCATAAGTATAGGAGGGGAAAAGCAGTGTTTTTCATACCAGTTCACTGTGTTTATCTATGTTTACATATTTATTTTTAAAAATCTGATTAAACCTTTAAAATAATTGTTTTGAGAGCACCATAACTCTCTCTTTTTCTCTCTCTGGTTCTCTATTATCTGAATGTGTGTATTATGTAATCCTTTCTACTCTGGCCTGGCATCATGTTCAGATAAGAACCGGGACTACCTAGGGCTTAAGTCTTGTTAAGTATGGATTTGTCAAGAAATGTGAATGGAAGAGCACCACCAGACTGGCAGAGCATGAATGTAATGCCTACAGTGCATGAAATACACGTTTCTGTGAAACAGTAGCTACTCCCACACATATCCATTTCAAGAACATATTCTTCAAGGAACTCTCCCCACTAACTCCCATCCTCAGTCTGGTAGGGACCATGTAAAATTAGCTGTGTAGAATAGTATTGATTAACATTTTGGATTGGGTTTAAGATGCCTAGTGTTAAAAAATCTAGCTCTGAAGGGTTGGCGTATCATAATCCCTTCCTGGAATTGGATCCAGAGAAGGCGTTACCATTAGCCTTCCAACCCTGAGATCTATTGTTCAGGATCAGCTATGTCAAGACAAGCGATGCTGGTTCAGTCAGCTGAATCACAATTAAGGCCTTATATATTTCTTCATAAGATTCAGCGATAAAGTATTTAGTAGCATTGTTGAATGACCTGACTTGGCTCTACTTGTACACATGTGCAACGGCCACATGCTGGATAAGAAATAGGAAAAAAAAAAAAATGAGGGGAGGAGAGATGGGGAAGAATCTAAAAGAAATTCTGAAGAGTGAAGCAAAGTGTTGGTGGGGTGTTTTTTTAAACATTTTTTGACCTGTGCATTATGACCCTGAAATATGTAGTTGTACATATTTAAGGGATGCACCATGATGCCGACAACAGTAATAGGGCATGTGGCACAATTAAACAGGTCTACATATGAGAGTTCACTTTCTGAACATCTCCTGTGCTCCACAGACCCCTTCTGGAATCTTTTGCCAACCCATAGAAACTGCTTCTTGGTAAAGCCAGTAAGTGTGCTTCTGGCTACTGTGATCTTAAGTAACCCTTTCAAAAAACACAAATTTAGTTGAAATGAAGGAGGCGGCTACAATATGAGGAAGTTGGGCTTTTCTAGCCTATTGTTATGCTGCTAGCAGATGATCTTTTGGATAGGCAGGTTGCTGGTCAATACCCTGTGAGACCTGATGGAGAGAAGGAGGCTGGGGTGTTCTTTTGGGCCTGCATGAAGGACTCATAAAAACTTAGGAAATTGGTCTGCTCTCCCTCCTTTAATTTCAGAGAGAAAAACAACCATTTCCTATGCTGAGCAAGAGAGACAGAGGAGAAAGAGAGAATAAATTGAATAAATACACTGAGAACAGGGTTTCTGTTACTGGAGATTGATGTGAGATATCTCCTTTGTAGGAGTGTATGTTTCCATATGCATGTATAAAAAGATAGATAAATAAATAATAACAAAAATGCCACAAATCTCTGGAGCACTCTTTCTCTTAATTTTATCCAGAGGCTTTGGCTCAGAGGTTCCATTTTATTTGCTTTTGTTCTGAAGAAGATGGTCCAGCTGGGAAAAGCTAGTAGAACCATCAGGACAAAATGTCTTCATTATTACTACTGCTTGTATCTCCTCTTTATTTAAGAGAGAGTCATATCGCCTCCACTGATTAATTATGTAGGAACTTCTCCAAGAGATGAAGGGATTTACAATATATTTCCAATTAAGAGTCACAGCCTGGCATTTCTTAAGAACAATTGTGGATTTGAATTTTCTCCAGAAAATCTTTTGAAGAATAACAAGGAAAGGCCAATGCATTTTGCTAAATCCTATGAATTAACTTGCACATCCTTAACTGGAAGGGAATATCCAGAATAATTTGGTTTTTCTAAGAACCTATTTAGAAGTAGAACATCATTCTTAATTCTTTTCCTCCTCCATTCTGTAGAAGTAGCATCATTCAGACATGAAGAGATTTTCATGACTTTTCTAATTTCTTCCTATTACTTTCCAACTTCATTCTGTTAAAAAAAGAGACTCCAATGATTTTGGCTAGGGAAATAGCCATAATTGTGGAATGGGAGTTTTGAAGCTTACTGAACTGAGACCGATCCATTGAAAGATATCGAGAAAGAAAGAAAGCAAGCAAGCCCACATCATCCTGGTCCAGCATGACAAAAGGAAGGATAAGTACTACATTACCTTTTAAGAATACACAGACTCATGTAAGGGACAGACTCTGTTAAAACAAATTGATTGCATCACACGGTAGATATTTTCTCTTTATATCTAAGATTCTTTTCCTCTTAATTAAAATTTTAAAAGCAACTTTAATTTCCATTGTCCTGGTCATGTGCCTTCTGTCAGGCTATTTAGAGAATGAGAGAATGAACATAAGAGATCACAAAGATGATTCTTTTCAAGAAATCTAACACAGTGGTGTGTGGAAGGATCTGAAGATACAGAGAATCAGGAAAATCCACAGTAAGAAATTATGGGTGATTGGCCCAATGGTGCATAACAGGCCCCCATGGCATTCTCCACATCAGATTTCCACAAACTGAGGAGCTGCAGATATGTTGGGACTGCATCTCCCAGAATTCATAGCCAGCATACCTGGTGAGAATTCTGGGAGTTATAATCAAAGGGAACCAGTTAGGAAAGTTGCTCAGTAAAAAAAATCAAAGTTTATTTATGAAGGACATTCTAGAAATATTAACAAGAAACATGATATTAAAATGAAGTAAACTAGAAACCTCTAATTGTAGTTGTCTTCATTTTCTATTCAGTTACACTGTAATTTCAAAATTGGTTGACCTGTTACCATCTAAAAAATCCAGGATTGGAAGTGTGGAACTATCTAATTTCCTGCTGTCTTGCAACTAGGTGGAAAATTAGGGTGCAGATGAGAGTTAAAAGGGGAAAGCTATGTACAGATTATGTACAGATTACTAAACAGAAAGAGATGATACTTCAGCTATGAATCAGTTAAGAGACATAGCTCAGGGCTTGATCATTCATTCCATATATTTATGCATGTTTGTATATATTTATGTAAGTTTGTACATATGCATTTATATTTATACATATACGTATGAGTGCCGAATATGCAGAATACTTATCTTTATTTTTAAGAGAACAATACTGGACAGTAGTGGCAAATATATATATGATAAATTGTCCTGTCTGCTCTTGGAAACTCTAGCTGGTTTATATTTTATTTCATTCATTCATTCATTCATTCATTCATTCATTCATTCATTCATTCATTCATGATAGATAGATAGATAGATAGATAGATAGATAGATAGATAGATAGATAGATAGATAGATAAATACACATATACATATGCCCACACACACAGTTTTTTCTTGGCTGTTTCCACTTCTCCTTTTGGCTGGCTTACTTTTTCCTACCCACTCCCACTTTCTGAGGGCAGTAGCGCTAAGTGCACCACATAAAACTGAATGTGGCCCTCAGTCTACTAAAGATTAATTTGTCCTGCAATTCCCACTCCCTTCTTTAATCACATTGGGCCAATCTTCAGGGCAGGAAAAAAATATCCACCCCATATCCTCCTGGGATTGTTCTGTTCAAGAACATGAATGAAAGAAGAACAAGCAAGCAAGCAAATGAACAAATGTGCTTCCTAGACAGAAAGTAGGCAGACGGGCTTTGAAATAATGGGGTTTGGGTTTATTGTTGTATTAATTAGATGGATCACTACAATCAGCCCTGTATATATTAAAATAGTACAGTCAGTTCTAGGAAGGCTGCACTATTGGGGATACCAAATCTGGGCTACAAAAATCCAGATGACTACTAGATGGTAGCTAAATATTAGAGGCTTATGTGTCTAATGAATGTCCAAATGTTTGCAGTCCAGATCTGGTACACTTAGTAAGCCTGTGGATTGTATCTTCTTTTGATCTCTGCAACCATGGCTGCCTTTCCTACACCATACTTACAGTTGCAGTCAGAACAAGTTATTTTTCTAGTGCAGTGTTTCTTGTCCCTTTCAATCCATAAATAGATGTTTGGCACATACCCTTCCCCAATAACCACGGTAAAGGAGCAGTTGCACTAGGCCCCAAGGCATGCTTCTCACAGCTGTACATTTTTCAGTTTTGTTTTGTTGCTTAATTTTGAGTGGGAGAGAACAGTCATCTTCTTGTGCCTTTTGTAGTGCTAAAAGGAGGGCATATTGTCCATGTGCTTAAATGTGAGAAAACACTGAGACACCACAACCCAAAGAAGCACCTTCTGAGAACTCTGTCACATATCCTCAGACAGGTTCTTCCCACACTTCCCACTCACCAACACACTCAGTTGTTTAGAGAAGCCAGCGGCATTGTTTGGCTTCGTAGAATAAATGCATTTGCCCAGTCCCCTTTGAAACTGTTGTATTTCATGGCTTTAATTGCCAGTTTACCATAAAAAAAAAAAAAAATCCGTAGCATGCAACAAAATGACTTGAGGAGACCAGGCCAGCATTCTGGTAATTCTTAAAGAGGAATGTTTTCCCAGTCTTGACAGACCCTCCTCTTTCAAAACAACTTTACAAGAGCCCATTAATATGTTCTATAAAAGACAGGGAAGAAAACAACTCTTCACCTTCCTTTAAATATGTAGAGGGAGGCAGACAGACCCCATTCTCAATGAGATCCATGACCCCAAATGATTGGGGGAATGTTCTGTGAGATGCTTGCTCCCATTTTAGGCATTTCTGCTTTCCTCACATCTTTGTAAGGTTGCTTGCCAACCTGACAAATAACAAATTCTGGGAAGTCACCACAGCATATAATGCATGGTGTTATCTCTCAGTTCACACATCCAAGTAACACTAACAAACCAATCCCCAGTAAATGGTGTGTTGCATTTGAATGAGAATTGTAATGTTTAGTCAATTCATTGGCTAGATTAATAACCTTTCTCTCTTTCAGCCATGTAATATGTGCTTGGTGGATGTTCAAGAGAAGCCCGCCTTGGTGGCTGCTCCCAGGCACTGAAACTAAGAGAGGGAAAATAAAATAACAACCAACAAAAACTCAGTCCTTTCACTGATGGCCTTTTCCCAGCAGGCATAGCCCTTTTTTTTTCAACAAGCATCTGGCCTCCAGAATAGATTTGTACATCTCTGTTACCCAGTGCTTTAATCTGCAGATTGTATCCAAGATTGTTTGTTCACCAGAACAGAAACTACTGGCAAAATGGATTCCATCTCACAGCCCTTGTTGGTGATCCTCCAAAGAATATCTGGAAGAGTATGAGGAAAGGAGGTCAAGGAAAAGTTCCACTGCACAAGGACAAAGCCATTTTTTAAAACAAAACTAAATTGTTTTAGTGGTTACCTTTTTAGATACTTTCTGCTACTTTTATCTAATTTTTATTCCATCTTTCTATGTTCAACTCTTAATGGTGTACAATAGATTCATCTCTCCCATGTGCCACTGCAGATATTTATTTACAATATGGTTTTAAGAAAATAGTTCCACCCTGTATGCATGGTGAGACAAAATATGGGACCACTTTTAAAGTAGCTGCTTTTTAGTAGGCTTATCATGAACCTCAACTCTGCAACAGAATGGTTAGTGCCATGTTGAAGAAACCTTCATTCAAGGAAACAACCTCTCCCTCCTCAAATGTTCTGATTAAATTGCTAGATTTACACAGCTTTGAATTGGAACCAGGGTTTCTTAAACCCTTAAATTCAATCCTGGTTTAAGATTGCAAGCAAATGAGGGCAGCCTATTTAATTCAGAGGATCAGATCAAAGTACCACTCAGTCGTAGGCAGTACCAGTGGGTAAAGGTCAATCCCATTTTCAAAACTAACCTTCTGTCCAATAAAAGACTACTTGGGAGGAAGGCTCTACTTGTAAGGAGACATTATCTCCAAATGGCCAGGCTTGCCTGCAACTGGGCTTAGTTAGTATTGGAAGTTCTACTTTAAAAGTCCTCAGTTTCCAGCAGTCAATGTTGGATCAGTGCTTGAGTTAGTTTCCAACTTTACTCAGCTTAATTACTCTCTTGGACTTTGGATCTTCTCTGGGCTCTGATTATGCAAGCTTGCCTTGCCATTTATTGTAGGGTGACTATATGAAGTCTGCAAAAATCCAGGGGACCAATAGATGGCAAAAAAGACTTTCTGTATCTCTGCTGCCATCTGTGGACTTCCAGGCTTTTCAAGCCCAGATAATGGGAGCCCTACTTTCCTGGAAGAATTGTTACTGATCTGGCTCACAGTCATTTGTGAGTGAGTCTGCACTGCCTTGACATCTGCATAGCATGACAATATGTGACACAAATCACTTCCTTAAGTTGTAACCAAGATAGCAATAAGGATATGTCCATGAAGCGACTATGCTTAATTTGAGGGGGATTTTAAGGAGGGCACATCCAGGAAAAAAAATAGACATAAGGCAACTCTAGATAGCAAACCAAACCATATTTAGGAAAACCACATGGTATGGAATCATAATATCCAGGATCTTGGCTGTAAGAAAGGAATACGTGGATTGTAAAATTTTCTGTTTGACTGATTAGGCTTTTTCACTTGCTCTTTATACTGAAGTAAGATAAATGGGTACTCTCACTCTGGTGGGAGGAAAAATGCTGGCGGCGCCTTGCAAAAGGAGTCAGGAGCAGTTGCCGGTAAGTGCGAAACCGCACTTGCCCGAAAAGGGCACAAAGCAATGGAAACTCCGCCTCCTGTGCTCGCCAGCTGGGCTCTGCTCTAGGAAGGAGGCTCTGGCAAACCACTTCCAAAACACCTTGCCTTGAAAACTGCAAGGACTCGTCCAAGCAGTCACTGCAGAGTCGGTAACGACTGAGCACAGATTAAAAAAAAAAAAAATTACTGAGATCAACAGAGAGTACAAAAGAAAACATTTACTCCTTATAGTTGTAGCTCAACTGGACTGTTTCTTAGAGAGACTAATACCATATTAAATTAACCAAATCCATTACTTGCATGATACTACATCACCAATTAAAAATGCCTTGATTATGTACTAGAATAATCTTCCTGAATCATTCATATTTCTGATCCCAACCAAATATTTGGAGACCTCCAGTGAAAGCAATAAACTTTTAATCCAAGACAGGGTTATTCTACAGGGCCTTTGGAAGTTAAACTTGCCCAATTTGGATTGATGTCATCAGGTATATTTTAAGCTTATTGCCTTATGGTATTTTGATTCTTGCTAGGGATTATATTGACATTTTCAATTTTTTCTGTTTTCAATATTTTTATTATTATTGTTGGTCACACAGTCAGCCAGTTGTTTAGACTGGATTTGGCCATTTTATCCATCTATTGAGTCCCTCCCAAGGACCTGGGATAGGCAGATATTCTTGTTTGATGGTGTTAAAGGTATCATTGCAGGATATAGGCTGTTCCAAGTAAAGCTGCCTTTTGCAATTGACTGATGGTGATTTTGTCAATGCTGATAGTGTTTAAGTAGTACTCCAGATGTTTTGGGATTGCACCCAAAGCACCTATTACTATTAGTACTATCTTTGCTTTCTTTTGTCACAGTCGTTCTATTTCTATTTGCAGGTCTTTGTATCTTGTGATTTTCTCCAGTTCTTTCTCTTCTATTCTGCTGTGTCCAGGTATTGCAATGTCCACTATCCAGACTCTCTTTGTCTTTCTTATCAACAATGGTTAAGTCTGGGGGCATTGTTGTTGCTGTTGTTGTTGTAATCTGCCACAAATTCTATGTATGTGGTGGTATATCAATGAACTAATAAATAAATGGTTATGTATTTATGTATTTATTTATAACTATCCCACAATGTGACCTCACAAAAATCTTTAAGGAAGCTACATTATAGCATCACTGAGGATAAAATAAGCCCATTGGAAAAGGGAGCATTTGTAATGTAGGGCAATGCCAACATTTTTGTAGATATTGCCAACAAATCATTGTTGTGAAGCCAGCTTTCCTTCACAGTACTTCAGACTGTCTACATGCAGGTTATGTAGATTTCAAACTTTGCCAACATACAGTACGTAAGCAGGAAACAAGGATGCTCATCTTAGCACATAGCAAAAGGACCTCCCCTCCACTCTCTACAAAAAGAAAAAAAGCATTTATGCTTTAAAAATTTTTTAAAAGAAGCAACAGATGACGTAAGTAAACAGTAAAAGTGCTAAGTATCATCTAGAATCTGGAAAACCAGAGGAAGCAAACAGGAAATGTTGATGCAGTGATCTCTTTACCTCTAAGGAGTAGATAACAAGTTTAAGCTAGAAATGTTGTATATGATTACTTTTATTTTGCAAAGTATAGAACTACTTAAACAACATGGTCTCTGATGTCTGTCATCTCTAATATGTAAGGTCTACGCAAGCTCTGTCATCTCTGATATCATCTCTATGCAAACTCAGTTGTTGTATGCCCTAAAAAATAGACCAATACCTTCTTACAGACTGCTCAGAGTCTTAAACTTTCCGGTGTATTTTCTCCATGGGGGATTTCCTTGTGATGCTGTTAGTGATTTTCACAAGTCCATACTTTTATCTCTTCCATCTTCAATGGTTTGCATGTGAATACTTCGAATTAAAAGGGATGGCATTTTTTAATCATTTCTCTTTTCCTTTTTAAAAAATAAAGTTAATTTTGGGATTAAGCCTATACCTATTTCTTCCCATCCAGCTTCCTGGCATCAGGACAGCACCTCAAGAACATCACCACTCAACCTGGGGTCAAGGTGTAAAGTTGAGTATCATCCATATGAAAAGATTCTGCTATTCTATCTTATTATAATAAAAGGAATTTCTGGAATCTTTACCATGTCTGCTTATTGATCTGGTCTGCCTCAAAGATCTGACATCAGTCATAAAATCCTCTTTGAGTTTCCCTCTGTCCCATCTTATACTAAACAAAATCTAGGTAGGGCTATTTTGAGGTTCTTTCCCATGCTTCTATTACAGAATTGTGTTATAGTTTCCCCAGTTGCTCCCTTAAATGGCTTGCTGATTCCTTTCACTGTTAACATCTCTCTCATACTATAATGGTATGTGGGAATGACCTTGGGAGACAGGGCGATGTCACACAGCCAAGGAAAAGATCAGATAAAAGGCAACTTACCCCATGGCAGGAATGTGAAATTTTCTTGGGCCGTAAAGGGGACGGGGGGAGAAGTATACTTTCAGACTTGCAGGATTGATGTCAGCCCTGTGAGGTAGACCAGAAGGAAACATGGCCAGATGAGCTAATTCTACTTTATTATAAGGTTACATTAATGAAACACATACCTTCCCCAAGGTCAGCTGTACATACTTTTAGAGATGCATCTCTTTGAGCTAGAAGATCAGATATTGGTCTTCAGACCAATAAGCACCAACAATACCCAAACAGTGTGAGTGGGTTCTTACCACATTAAAGAGAAGGTGGAACAGGTAAATTATGTTATAGAGTTCCTAGGAACCAGGTTGAAACCTAGAATATATCATATTCAGGTCATACCACTCCTTAGAATCCATGGAGTTTAACATCATGAGGGATCTGGTAGAGGTCATGGACATTCCAAATGATATTTTTTGAGAGTTCACTGGGGGATGAGTAGAAAAATTCCTGTATGATCCTATTCTGACACTACAAAAAGAAGGAAGGTGCCTGGCAGTTATGCCAGATATATACTGAGGTATTCTCAAAACAGCTTAGACTCACAAAATTGGCCATCCACAAGATAGACAAGAGGGTAAGTAGACCAGTATGACAAAGGCATTACTTAACAGCCCCTTGACAACATGAAGCTATTGAAGAAGAAATGAAGAGATTCAGGCAGTGGAGGTGATCTGATTTTCTAAGAGCACATGGGCCTTCACAGTCATCCTAGTCCCCAAGCTCACAGTGGGGAATATGCTTCTGTGTGGACTACAGAGAACTTAATAAGAACATGGAGGCAGACCAGTTTCCCATGTCTTGCACTGATAACTTGCAGGAGCAGCAAGAGCAAACCAGGTACATTTTCACACTGGACTTGACCCAAGGTACTTGCTGGTGCCATTGGTAGAAAGAGAAAAGGAGAAGTAAATCTTTATCATTCACTGCAAGTTGCTTGAACTAATGTGATCATGTTTACTTTTAGGAAAGCTTTTGCAACCTTCCAAACACTGGCCAATGAACTGCTTAAGGGTTAAATGACTTTGCCTGGCATGCCTAGATGCCATGGTTATCCTTTCAACCACCTGGAAGCAGTACCTGGAACATTTGGAAATGAAGCTTCAACCATTAGGGAAGCCAGACTGTTAAGGCCACCAAATGCCAAATTGGCCTTAATCAAGTAATTTATTTGGAAGACTGGATAGATTAAGGGACTACACTATTTCATTTCTGAAGTCAAAATAAGACTATCCAGGAATAGCCCATCCCTACAGCGAAAAAAACAGGTGCAGTCATCCTTGGATTAGGTGCAGTCATTCTTGGATTAATAATAATGCTGTGCCCAAGTACAGACAATTTGTAGCACCTCTGTCCAATCTAGCCCCAAAGAACATGCCACAATCATAAAAGAGCATGCTACTTTTCAGGATTTTCAGAAGTATATTTGAAAAAGAGTAGACTACCTCAGCATTAATTCTACAGCTAAAGCCCTTGGTTCTCAGTAGAGAGGAAAATAATGCTAGAGCGGTCTGAGGTGGGGAGTACCATGATGTTTGTTTTGTAGCCAAGAAAAAAAAAATCTTGCTGTTACCTATTGGGAAAAAGAATCCAGGCCTTCTTGTTTATCACAATCAGAAGTTGCAATATTAAAGTTTGTTTGACTTTCTGTTCTTTTCTCCCCTAGTCTAGAGTGGTATCCTGCTTCGCTGAAATTAAAAGTATAAACTCACATTATTCAATCTGCAAGATTTGGGGGGTTCTGCTGAAACATGCCCTCTGCATAGCTAGGTAATTGGCTCACTCACTATGGATGAATGATTATTACAATCTTCCTGTTTCCTTTATGCTGCACACCTATCACAATCTGCTATGCACATATGTGTGTGTTAGATCTCTGATCCAGAAATCTCTGCTTAATTTCTGCTTTCTCCCTCCTGGTCCCATTTGATCTGGGAAGGCTGGAGTCCTTCTGCAAACTCCTTTCTGTCATATTGGAAGCACTCCTCCTGTGCAATTTTTCATTTCCTCTTTGTGTTTCAAAAGAGGCTTTGGACATCTCGAGACACCTCATAAAAGATATTTCCATTCGATGGCGATGGCGGCAGAAAGGAGGCACACACTCCACCATAACACTGCCTCCATGTGTCAAAGAAGGGGCTACTCTGTCTCATTTGGAGTATAAACCCTGGACTTCTATCAAGAGGGCCCATATTATTGTCAAAGACCCAGTGGAAAGTAAACTGAAGATAGGGGAAAGGGACAGTCCTTATGAAAGGGAATCTTTTGATTTGGGTCAATTTAGCTGCACCAGGTTGAACAGGAAGAAGGGGCTCCCAGTGAGGGTTTGTTACATGCCTCTAACATTTCCTTTAAAAATTCCACCGTGGTGTAGTTTTTGGTTACCCGCTGCTGTCCCATATGCCCACAAAAAGAGGCACACTAGAAGAAAAGCACAGCTGCAAAAATACTGGGCTGGGGGCAACTTGTGTTAGCACAGAAGGGGATGGAGAAGGAGAGAGTTTATTGAATAGGCATGATGCCAGTTACTATTACCCTTGTTCCCTCTCATTCCCCCCCCCCCACACACACTTACGCCTTCAGGCAAGCTCTGTTCCCTCCCATCTTCTCCCTCATCCAAGGTATGTTGTTTTTGAAGTCATTTTGCCTCCAAATTCTTCCCCTGACAGTATTAATCTTCCACCTGCCAGCCCATGAATAGACCTTTCTTTTTGTGTCTGGAATAGGTTGCCAAGGGAAAGGAATCAAGGAAGGGGGAGAAGCCAGTGTTACAGGTGGGGCAAGGAGGTGTTGGCTACTCTCACTTTGAGCTATATAAAACCCTGATCTGTCTGAGTAGCCCTTGCCACTGTAGATGGCTGTGGTGTTTACCACTGTGCGGCAAAACAGCACTGCTAGGCCCTGCCCAAGGTCTTGCTTGCCAACATGAAGACTGCTTAGTAAGGATTTTCTGTGCTTAACTGATACAGTAGACATTAGAGACATACTTTGTCATTCTCTCTCCCAGAGAAATGAACTTTTTTTTTTTTTACTCTGAGAAAGAAAAACCTCACCCAACACAGTTATATTGTTTACGCGACATGCTTCCAGGTTTTCCTAGCCCTGATAGTGATTTGTGGATCCTGGCACAAAAAGCCATCTAACTTGGATTGTTGAAACCAACCAGGATGCTCTAGATGAACCCAGGTTTTGGGTTCTCTTTCATGCAGTAAAATGCCTACACTGCCCTCCTCCAGTGATGCAAATAGGAATCCTGGGGGAACTCTTATAGGAATGTTGCAAAGTGAGGCGATGCATTTCTGTGAGCAGATCCTGTGGGAGAAGGCCTTTGCTGGCCCTTGTCATGAATTGAACAGATAACAAGATAGGGAAGCAAACATGCTATTATCTTGTAGGTTCTCTGTTAAAACATATATGCTATTATTTTCTTTTCAAGGTTAATCTACCCACTTATAAGGCAATACAAGATGACTGTTGGCATTATGCAGAGGGTAAGTTATAGGCCTAGGTGGTGGTAAAATGGGAAAGCGAGATCTGAGTTGATGAGTTTTTTTGTAACTGCAGCTTGGCCCTCAGGGCACAGCTTAGTAATGGATACTTTATTCAGCTTCAGTCTGTTTCCCCCTAAAAATTGCAGCCCACAAAAGAAAGGCAAGAATGATCCTAATTGATGCAGACAAATGGTAACCCAAACAAACAAACAACTCCATTGAATAAGTGGGACATTTCTTTAATGGAGCACACACATTAAAAAGGTAAGAACAAGAGCCTTGCTAGATAAACTAGCCCTATCTAGTCTGACCCTTGGTGGCCACTGACTGATAGGACTATGATTCTTCCAAGGTAAGCACCCCACTAATTACACCACTGCTGGGTGCTTACTATTCCAGTAAACTCTAAATGTTAGTGAGAAATCATGTGTCCAAAGTAGTGCAGAAACATCAATGTTTCACGGCATGGGCTATTCTGTCTGGTTATTGGAGAACTGCCTGGAGTGCTCTGCTTCCAACATCTGATCTCCTGATGTGGTGGCTGGACTTGAGGGCTGCTAAGGGGCCAAAATACATATCAGCATAAAGCGTTTGGCAGCTAGTCCCCAAAGAAGCACACAACCCCCCTTTCTTCTTCTTTTTAACAAATGAGAAAAGGTGGATTGGTATGAAACTGAAGAGGCATAAGGACGCATTCCTTGCCAGGCAGCAGATGAGCCCTGATTGGCTGAACCATCTCTATGCTCACTTACTGGCTAGAAAGGGCAAATTCTGATCAGTTGCCAGATCTCCAGGAGGGCTGAAGTCTCAGAAATGCATACATCTGTTCTCATAACTTCCTGATAGTCTTGCTAATCCAAAAGCACTCACAACAACCCAGTGAATCTCTGATTTATTTTAAATGTGAAATCAGAAGTATTGGACAACAGAAAGGCTGGGAAGGCCCCTGTATCACTGAAGAGCCAAAATATGCATTCAGGAAGTATGTAAGCAGACAGGAGGATGCTAACCCATTTCTACTGGTGTTCATCAATTAAAGCAAGTTGCCTTGGATTCTGGAGGCAGTACACACTTAACAAGACTAGTAGCCAGGGACACATCTGCCAGTAATCTGATCAGTTATTAAAACCATCCAAATTGGTGGCCAACTTCATCCCAAGAGGGCAGGAAATTTTGCCATGTTAAAGTACTTCCTTTTATAGTCCTTATATGTATGTATGTATGCATGCATTTAATTTATTTTATGCCAGCTGTGCCTGAAGGGTGACTAACAATCAAATCATGTCATGGGCTAGAAACCCTCCTCTTCTTAGTCCATTTGCTAAGCAAATAGTGACAGCAGCAGCACATACTTAACCAGAGCCAGTCCTACCATTAAGCAAACTGAGCCACCTGCCTCAGGCCTCAGATTTTGGATGACATGAAATGGAAACTAATTGTCATGATTTAATTTGTTTTTATAGTTTAAGTGCCCAGGGTGTTAGATGGGCTTTTGAGCGTTCCATCTCAAATGCCAAAGTAACTCTGCTGGCCCAGGCTTCGAAGCAATATGGCAATGCAAAACTTTGAAGGCATGCTTTGATATAACCAAGCTTGCCTGAATCAGGACATTGAAGCAGATTCATGCCCTGAGATGGCGACCTACTTCAAAGAAGTGAATTTAGTCAGAGGGGTGCAAAACACTGTAATCTTAAATAAAATGTCACAGATTTCATGGCTTTTCTGCTGTTTCCGGGGTTGGGACAGGTATAATACAATGTTCAACTTCACTTCCATAATGGAAATGTGCAGGGAAGGTAGAAGGGTATAATGAGCTTTCTAACACCAATATGAAGAGCTGGTGAATGAGATTTATCACTTCATTAAACTTTCTGGCTGTCAGAGCTGCTTGGGATCCTACTGGTTCGAAGTTCGTCTGTGCACAGTTTCATCTTGCAACTTCTTCAGTGTGGCCAGCCACAAGCCTTAACTGTGTTCTGCCTCATGCCGTTGGAATGATACATTAATATGCCAGTCCTGACGATATAAATGGGAATTCATCTTAACTCTCCACTCTTTGAACATGGTCTGGCCAGCCCAGTGCACACTCTTGGATGGACTGTTGATCAGACCTTTCCATTAAATTCTCTATGATTATGTCACATTTATATATCTTCCCACTGAGTGCCAGACTGTCCCCAATGCTTACTGTTTGTTAAGAATGGGGATAACAGAGCTATGAATATCACTTGTTCTGTGCCAGCCTCTTTCACTGTGGCACTGTATCTAACTGAACCAGCCTACTCCTGCTCTCTCTCCTTACACAGAATGTTGCCAGCAGGCCACAACCCTGATATGACAAAGTCATGACAATGATAAAGAAGTCCTTTTGCAGAGCAACCAACCTTGCCAACCATCTATAACAACTTTCCTGATAACCCACAAAACCTAATGGTCAGAGAACAGCAGAACTATATCAAGACACGTCTGGCACCCAGAAAAGCAACTGGAAAAACCGTTTATTTTGAAAGTTTTTTTAATTTTACTTTTTAAAATTAAGCTGTAGGAGAACCCTTTCTGAACTGTTTTAAGCTAACTTGGACAATCTAGAGGTTGTTGTGCTATCCTCTCTTCATCTCTGCTCCCTCTGCCTTCAAAGAGGGGGGAATATTTTTTAAAAAGTTGTTGGAGTGAAAATTTCAAAAGCATCTGCTTAAAACTTAGCAGAGATGATGTCTTCTAAAGGGTTTTCTATCCCTGCTTTTTTCTTTCATTCTTCATTCACTGTCATTCAATCAATATTAAACAGCTGCAGGCATTTTAATACTTGCCTGTTATATTGCACTGATAATTTTTAAAAAATAAATGATGAATCTTAAAACAGCTCAAATAGAAGCAGTGTTCTCTTGAATCTCTAAGTCTTGGGAACTTACCAAAAATATGCTATGTGACTTCATACATAATAATTAATAGTGTGGATTTACTCAATGATATTCCTGGTCCAACTGGAGCTCCATAAATTTCATCAGAGTTCCAGAGAGCATAGATCTAAAGTAAAACTAGGTCTTGATGGCAGGAAACCTTCAGGATTAGGTCAAATGTCATGCACTTTAGAAGATGTCATAGAATACAAACGGAGGAATTCTATTATAGCTGTGTAGTTTCAGGAGACGAAAAAGCACCAACTCAAGGCAAAGAGATTGCTTATACTACCTGCAGCCAACCCCTCTCTGGCTGCTAATATAAAAAAGCCCAAACTCATGAAGTTTGGGAAATTTAATCTTTCTGAATTCAGAAATAATTGCAACCTGTTAGGTAGACCAATGTGGGGTCTGCAATGAATTTATCCACCAGGATGTTCCAATGGATTTGTTAGCACAAAATGTATTCTCAAGTACATTTAAGGATACATATTTTGGAAGCAAGCATGTTCGCAAGTACATAGTTTTGAAAGAAAATATATGCAAATTTTCCATGTGTTTTTTTTTTTTTTAGTGAATCAACACAAACAACAGTGACACAGACTGGAAACAGACTGATTCACCCATCCCTCGAGTAATTTTTCTTATGTAACAGATCTCTAATACGCCCACCTTCTAGTAAGGTCTATGTGAGATGGTTTTGGGACCAAATTTTATTTTGGAGGGAGGGGGAAAGAGAAGAAATTTAAATCTGTTTTGATGTTACAGTATTTTGACTCCAAAACCCGTCCTTGTAATTCCAGATGTATGGGGTGTACTTAAGTTTAACGGAAATCTATGGGAGTTACTTCTAAGTAAATCTGCATTGTGAGTTGCCAGTTACCGCAAAGACTAAATATCTTGGCTTAAAAGAATTGTAAACTGATACCATTGTATACCAAAATTGACACTCTTGCTCGATTCCTCATTTTCTCCTACTTGAAAGCCAATCTGTTTCACAAGATTCTCAACTTCAGTCTCTACAAGAACATTTCCCACTGGTTCCATCTGACATTCCTATGGTTTTAACAACAGGGAACTGATTTGATGCTGCTACCAGCAAAAAAAAAAAAAAAGTGGGGGGGGGGAAATTAATCAAACTTCACTTCCCTTGGACTAAATAGCATACCCTGCATTCCTTTTGCCAGTTCTCTTCCCCAGAGATGACTATAGCTGGACTAAGACCATTGATATCATAAGAGTGAAGCAAACACTGGAGTTAGGATAAATGTTTGGACATTTAGGGAAGCAAGCTTTGGCGTGGCATACCTTATGTTTATAGACAAAGTGGTTGTGGTGTTATTTCCCCTTTCCTATCACATTCAGCAAAGATTTCCATCAGCTTCCCAAAATGTGAATGAAGGGAGGTGGACACCTCCATCTTAAACATTTTCAGAAACTTCCCCACTAAAAATGGAAGAATGATTCTGTGAGCGTGTGTATGAGAAGGGACTTTTCTGCATAGTCTTAGTGTAGGGATGGGCAAATGGCAGCCCCAGTTTCAAATCTCCCTTGGCCTAATATTAAAATTCCTATGCAAGAGATCAGTTCAGGCTTCTACTGAGAGCTATTCCCTCCCTACAGTCTGCTTCTTGGGGAAGAGAGAAGTTAAGAACAGAAAGAAAGAAAGAAAGAAAGAAAGAAAGAAAGAAAGAAAGAAAGAAAGAAAGAAAGAAAGAAAGAAAGAAAGAAAGAAAGAAAGAAAGAAAGAAAGAAAGAAAGAATGTCAATCAGCCAATAGGTGTCTCCAATTACTGCTTCCTTCAACCCTACCTGTCATGCATGCATCGCTTTAGAGAAAGAAACTTTATTCATTCCCATTTTAGTTATATGCCTAGTCCATATGGCTTTTTGAAAAAAAGGTTGGATAAATTGGTCAAATTGACAGAGGATGAATCTCTCTGTGGCTGGTACCCTCATTGCTACATGGAGCAGCGCTAAGCTGAAGTATTCTCCTTTAATCTAACCATCCATGAAGGCAGGGAGGGCAGAAATGATGGGAGTAAAAAAAAATGTTGGGGTGGGGGGAATATGCACATGGGCAGAAGTCCCCCTACCTTTCTGGCTTTCTGTTCTTCATTTTTTAACTGCTTAAATCGTTCCCTCATCTAGAATTGCTCAGAGTGGCATGTGGGCTCTCCTCTGTCTTGCACTTTCTTCCAGAATGGTTGCCTGAACACATAACAGTGATCAAGCGGTGAGGCTTCAAGAGGCATGAGGAAGCATGCAATGTTTTCCAGAAAAGAATGACAGATCCCATGTCCATATCCCTATGCCAGTGTTGTCCAAACTTGGTCACTTTAAGATGAGTGGACTTCAACTCCCAGAATTCCTGGGAAGTGCTGGCTGGGGAATTCTGGGAGTTGAAGTCCACTCATCTTAAAGTGACCAAGTTTGGACAACACTGCCCTATGCCCTTTCATAAAGGATAAAGAGTGGCATGAGGGGAGTAGAATTCAGCGCAACATTAAAATGGAAGCTCTGTTTACAGAGGCAGTATATCTTTTCTTGTCAAATGTAGGGAACAGAAAAGAAGTGAGGCTTTGGAGCTTCATACCTTGATTAGTGGCAAGTTTTGGAAGGAAGATGCTGACTATATAGCTATCCTGGATGAACAGAGATGGCTGTTCTCACATCTTTATGTTATATTTCTAGTGTAAGTCAACACTAGTTCACTCCAGGCAGACCAGCTGATCCTGCTTAGCACTAGCAAGGGCCAATCTTGCTCAGCTTCTGAGACCAGTAAAATCAGTTAGATGCTGCCACCTGCTGAGGTGGGGATGATTATAAACCAACATCTAAGGCAGCAGGCAATCTGGTTTAAAATTGGGCCTATGCAAAGTTTCACAGGAGTGTTCTGCTTTGCTGAAGCAAATCCTTTCTTCAAGGCTGCTTGGTGATGCAACACAGCTCTCTCATTTCTAAAAAGAAGGAGACATGCTGGTTGGTGTCACACTGTCCTGAATGTCCTCCATAGCCTTAACTGCCAGTTCCAACAGCTGGAAGAGTACAGCTACTGGAAGCACCGAAATGGCCTTCTGCACATGTACAGAAGCCTCTTCCAGCTGTTGGAACTGCCAATTGAACCAACAAAATACCTCATTGAGGGAGGACGAGAGCACCTCAGACACCCCCACTTAAGCCCAGACTCTCTGAATTCCACTCCCCCACCCCCCATTGAGGGCCATTAATGGAAAAGTTGGCAAATGATTGATTTTCCCAAGTGCTAGTGAACGTGGCTAATTAAAACTAACTTCATGACCTTGTACGTTAGAGAAAAAAACCATACACACTCAAATTATTTTTTCTGTTTCCCATGCAGAGAGCATACTAGAGAAACAAGGGCACTTTATTATTCTTCGGGGTAGGTGCTTCTGAATGGTGCCTTTGAAAAGACAGCCTTTGTTTTCAGGGCCTGCCATGATTGCATAATCACCCCACCCAGTTTCCAAAGTTCAGAAAGTTACATTTGAATAAAGAACAAGGTGCCTTGGAATTTTTTGACACATTACAGCTGTCTGCATAGCACAGGGAAGTCTGTTGTTTAGAGAAAGTGAATAACTGCTTTGGCTGCAAGGGTTTGGAAAAGCAGGCCCCAGCTGCTATCTTGCCACTGGGAGTTTCTTACCTGCCATTAAGCATTCATGGCCAGGGGTCCCGAGTTGAAATTTGGCTACACTGTATATGTCAGCCTTGCAAGATAGTCCAGACAAGAAGCACACCCAGAAGTACTAGCTCTAACTTTACTGTAAGGTTACATTAACAGAATCTTGCAAGTCTGAAAGGACATCTCCTTTCACCTTTACAGCCCAAGACCTAGGGAGGGTCTCTTCTGAGACGTTTGCCATGCTCCCATTCCTTCTACAGGCTCGGGTGCCTCTTATCTGACCATTGTCTAGTCTGTGGCTCTTCTCCCTGTATCCCAAGGTCATTCCCACATACCATTATAGTATGTCAGGCAGTCTACATTTACATTAATTTTAACAGTAACATTAATAATGGTTTCAATCTTCTCAGACTTGTCCAAATGATAATACTGAAGATCTGGAGGAATCTGCAAAGGAGGGAGGAAGGAGAACACTGTGATATGCAGAGGTTTCTTCAGGATATGGTTAAAAAAAAAAGTCAAGGTGGCAGTCGCAATGGTGTGACTGAAGCTACGTCTGTTTTTTATGTGATGTGCATAAAAAAAATGGGTGAAGTGTTAATCACACCATCATGGCACCATCTTGACTCTTTTTACCACACTCTGGGGTAATAAGGATTGAAGAAGTAACAGCAACTATTTGCATTTCAAAATCTCTCTCTCTCTCTCTCTCTTTTGTAACTTGTGTTTCAGGAGACCAGGGCTGTGGGGTGCTTCACATTTGAAGGTGCTTTGGGGTACATAGATGTAGCATCTTTCTGCAACTCCAAACACATCTTTTCTTGCAATGCCACAGCTGTCAGCAAAAGATGTGGCTGCTTTAAAAAGTCACATTAAAGGGCTCTGTGAGAGACTTTTTCCTTTTGAATCTGAAGTGGTACACAGCTCTCCTGTAGATTACTCCAGGTTAGCTACTTTGGATAAATATTACCAAAAAAAGTCTTGAATTCAAATTCTACTGAGACCAATAATCAAAATGTATAGGAAACCATCTTTGCTTCCTTTCATTATTTCAGCTCACCGAGATTCACAGAAAAGAATGAACAAAATGTGCATTTTGTTTGTTTGTTTGTTTGTTTGTTCCTCTATTAAAATAATCATTAAGTCCTGGCCCAGCTAATAACCCGATAGCCTTTGTGAATTTTCAGTAGTTGTGCGACAAGCCCTTCCACAGAGCAATTTGGGTGGGGACATGGAAGGCAGCAAAAAGGCAAAGAGGCTGTCCTTGAAGTTCTTCACTCCAATAAGTCCAATAGGTCTTTAAAACAGTTCAGAACAAAAGCCTGTAGTGCAGTGTTGTCCAAACTTGGCCACTTTAAGATGAGTGGACTTCAACTCCCAGAATTCCCCAGCCAGCATGGCTGGTTGGGGAATTCTAGGAGTTGAAGTCCACTCATCTTAAAGTGGCCAAGTTTGGACAACACTGCTGTAGTGCATATGAGTCTGCAGTTGGTTTGCCCTTCAGGCTGTGAAATGAGCACATTATGTTGGACTAGCAATGGCAGGGGTTACAAATGAAGGGGGAGCCTAAGTGGTTGAGGCTTTAAATGTCTAGTAGTTGAGGTGCAGACCTGATTTTACAGCAGGGCATTCTGTTGCCTAACAAGTGCGTGGAGACAAGGAAGAGTCTTGCTATGCTTTGTGTGCATATCTCTCAAATGTGTCCTGATATCTGCAGAGGACTTTGAAAACAATGGCTTTTTTCAACATGTGTTATTTAAAAAATGAATCAAGTTTCTCAGGTTTGTTATTTATTTGTTCCTCTAACGCTGTTGGAATCTACTCCACTTTTTTAAAATAAATGCATATAGGATCAAGGAGATGATCACATTTTCCATATGGGAAATTACCATAGAGATACCCAAAGGGCTCATCAACATGGCCACCAACTTTTCCTTCCTAACTGTCATGATCATTTTTGTCCTTCCACAAAGAGCTCACAAAACATCTCTGTCTTCTTCTCCTTGCGCCAGCCAGTATTTTACCAGCTAGTTGATGGGAGTAACACCAAAACCAGGAGGCCACCAGAGCCTCTTTCTGTTACTTCTTTTCATCTTACTAAATTAGCTTTTCTTGGTGAGGGGAGAAAAAAAAACCCAAGTGATTCTTCCATTCAGTGGGGGAAGATTAATGGAGGAGAAGGGAGGAGAAGCCAAGGAGCCATAACTCCTTGGTTTCTGGAGGAAAGGGAATCTTGGAGGGAAGACAAGATGTGGGGGGTGTCCCACCAAAGGGAAGCTGCCACTGCTCTAAAGGAAGTGCTATTAAATTATCATCACTCTTTCCTGATAAATGTGGGTTAATTGCTTCAGCTCTCCAAGATACATGGAAGCCAGAATAACATCAAGGGTATGTGCAAATTCAGAGAACAGAATCTCTCTTGCACATGAAAGGGATCTGAGTACAGGTTTTGCTCCATACACACAAATCATTGTAGTCAGAAAGAGAAGACAGAGAGAAGATCACAGAGGCTGGGGACAATAGCCAAAGAGTTTTCATGCAGTCCATGGAAATGTTCTTCCATAAAGCCAAAGCCAAACAGTGTCTCTCAGGCAGGAGGTTTGAGGAAGAGGGAAAAGACCCATGCCTTGAGGAACTTTTAGCTTTTCGCTGGTTCCTCTTTTCCCTACATCAACTTTTTACCTATGCCATATTTCAATGAGTTTCCTAGTTGGTCAACTTCTTCCAGATCCAGGCATAAGAACATCCTGGAAAATGTTTTTGGAATGGGAATTGCTTGCCTTTGATGCATGTGAGAGCAGACTCAGTATCTAATTTAGGAGTTAACCTTACAATTTGGCTGGGATTATTGCTGACATCTAGTTCAATGTTTTTAATATTCAGTGAGATGGTTTATGGTGCTCTCTGAGCTTGATTATTTGCTTGCAGACATTTCATTACCCAAGTAGGTAGCATCATCAGTGCCAGAGGTGCTTTATCCTAATATGCAGTAGGGTATCTACTAAAGAAAAATAGTTGTGATATTTATTTTTATTTTTTAAATGGAAGCCTGAACTACATATTACATATATGTAGCCCTAAATTAGAGGCAGATGGTATTGTTTGCATTCAGGAACCACACTTCTAAATTATTTTTGCAGCCTCCAAATGCTACAGAGATTATGGTAATAAAATACTAATGGAGATGGGCCTTTTCTCAGAGAGCTCAAAGCAATGTATTTGAGTGTATTCTCACCATAGCAACCCTGTTTCCTACCTTAGGTCCCCTATACTAAGCAGTTCAGAAGCCCCATTCAGATGTATTTATTCATTAATATTTCTGTGTTAAATTTATAAGCTACCTTTTCCCCAAAAGGTCAAATGCAGCATTTGTTTTTCTCTCACAACAATCCTGTGAGGATGAATAGTCTGAACAAGGATACTGGCCCAAAGTCACACTATGAACTCTGTGACTGAGTGTGCTTGAACTTGGTTCTTGTTACCTTCAGTCCAATACCTTAACTATTCTGTGATGTTGCAGTGGTGCCACACTGGAGACAATGTAAGAAATTAAAATGGTCCCTCAAAGCCCTTACAGAAGTCATCACAATGCTGTTGTTTTCTCCTGCTTCCCCCACTTGATTTTGTCAAGGGTCAAAAGTGGGTGAGCCCTTTTCTAGGGGAAGGAAGAGCTCAGACCTAGTGTCAACATTGTTAGGAGGCAATCATGCAAAGGAAAATGGTTAAATGGTTCCTGGAATGACATCCCCCAAGAGATCCATACAGCTCCCACCTTATTGACCTTCCATAAACTGTTCTCCCAGGGCTTGGGATAGGATGGTGGTCAAGTCCAGTTGGTCTTCTGGTTGCTTGTATTCTTTTTGATATCTGTTCTTTTTTTAAAAAAAATTGTAAACTGCCCACAGTTGCTGAGGAGTTGGGTGGCCTTGAAACTGAATTAATTAGATTAAATTAATAAACTTTTCCTCCTGTCCTGCTTAATACCTTGTGGCTACATCTCAGTTCTTTTAAAATATTAGGAGAATGTTAACATGCTATTGATAAGGTCTGTGTTATTATTCTCCCATTCATTATAGGAATGGAGAAAAAGTGGGATCATGTGCATCATTCCCATTGCCGTCATCCCTATTGAGGTAGAAAGTCTGACGAGGGTTATTTCCATATTTATCTCCATGTGGTTGGATTCCCCACTGTTACAAACATTTTGAAGAAAGAGGAAGAGAGTATCCATGCCTTCGAATTATCTGAGACTCACTAACAGAATCTTTATCATGCGCTTCATAAAAATATTCCAAAGAAATTGTTCTCTTCTCTAAAAGAAAAGAGTGCTAGGTAATAAAGAGTGGAAGACCAAGCAGTGACCATGTGAACCTTCAAGTCTATTTGAATCAAAGAGGGAACACCACTAAATAAGGACTCAGCAACTATGAATACAAACAGCTGCTGCCTACACTCTGTCTGTTTATATAAATATCAAGGACAAACTTTGGTTAAAGAAAAAAAGGATCTCGCCCGCCCGCCCTTACTTTGACTCTGTTTTTGCCTTGTGAGCATTCTTTGAATTAGTTGCAAGTCATTCGTCAGAGTTCAACTCCTTCCTCGGGGTATTGGTAAGCTACACTTCTGAGTGGAACACAGACCCATCTGGCCTCTGGTGCACACTAACAAACAGCACTGGGCAGCGGTGCACACTGTGTTTTTCTCATGCCTGGGAGGTTTGTTATGACTGTTGGCAACAGCATATAGGACAACTGTGTTTTTCTCTCTATTTTTAACTCCCAACTCTCCCCCTGCTTCTCGTACACTTTATTGGCATTTAGAGCAACCCAGGATGACAGGTTGTTGCAGAATAAATGGCTGTGGCTACAAAGTCGAAACTCTGGGTAGATGGACAGGTGTGATGGGGAGGGAAGCAGAGGGATTGCATGCTGCCGGTTGTACAAAAATACACATATTACTAAGGACAGATTTGAGGGGATGCTCCGTCGTATGATATTTAGACCTCCAGTGGTGTTCTTACATAGTGGTAGCGTTGGCAGCGGTATGCCAGTTGGGTGAGGTTAGAAGAGAGCCACTGTTCATGTTATGAAAAAGCTCTGAAATGGTGCTCCCACTAAAACAATGGCCATTTCAGATTCCCATTGGGAGGGCTTCTTTTAAATTCGGAAAAAAATAAGGAGGCACCTCACTATGAGTATGTCCAAACTAGACTTTATGTGTGATAGCCCTATCTTATTAACCACTTTTTAAGGGGGGAAATCATCTTCCCTTTGTAATCTTTTGTGTTGTCCATTTTTTTCATCTTTTTCTTACACTCTTACCCATAAATGTGTTAAGGAGGAAAGAGTAAGTAGTTCCGTAGTGCCTTTTGATCAGTAGAGCTAGAGGCTACCTTTTGTAAGGAGACGGTAGGAGGGTTAGTATCATCAGTGGCTTCAGGATGCAACATATGAACCCCAGGAAGAAATGTTAAAAACATGCTTTTGCTTTCATTTCCAAAATGTTGGAAGTATATGTTTCCCTGAAGGGTTAAAAGAAGTCTACCCTCTATGATTTCCAGACGTCTTTAAGATGCTGCAAGAATTTTCATCTGTGGGACTGCTTTTACAAGTGAGTAAGTGAAGAAGCAAATGGCAAGTTCATATGAAAGAAACAGAGGGTGGCTGAACTATGAGATATTAGGGCTGTACAATGCAAACTGGAGATTCTCTTCAAAAGTGGCTTGAATAGATGCATTAAATCAACTCAATTCTCTGAATCAATTAGCATTGTCCAGTTGGGTTGACTTGGTCATTTGGACTGATACCAGTCCACACACCTCTCACAGACATGTCTTTTCAGGAATAAAGCTCGAGTTGTGATGGGAACCAAACAGCTTTTAATCAGTTTAGCTGGAACCATCCTCTTGCATTAGTTTCCAAGGGAGGAGTAGAGTGCATTTGGGAGAGGCCTAGACCTTGACAGGTTCACTGTATGGAAGAAGAGATCAGCACAAAGCAATAAGAAACATATTGAAAAGATCTGGAAGCCATTACCCATAATGATTATATTAGGAGGGGGAGCTGGCACAAAGTCTTTTTCCTCTTTCCTCTTGCTCCCTAATGCTTTCAAGTAACAAAGAATCATTGGACCTCATTTTGACTTCTGTTCTGACTTCTGAGCTGTCAGAAAATGAGAAAGGAAGAAATAATCCTGTTTTTTCCAGCTGTTCCTTGTCCATTTGTTATGGAAACATATGCCTGGATTTGAAATAACAACAGAGTCTAGGAAGCTTACAGTGCAGCATCTGGGGATTGAAAGACTTAAAAAAAAAAAAAAAAAACTGGGACAACCAAGCAACTGTCACCTTTTGGTACAAACCAAGGGGGCATGCTGGAAAGCCATTTACTTAGAAAGCAAACCTCTTCATACCCCCCATAGAGATCTCTGAGAAAGGGTAGCTTCCATTTATGATACAGAAAGAGGAAGGTCCCCATGACAGTAGAATGAAGAATGGCCAGCAAAAAATGGCAGGAGGAGGTAATATTGTTGAGCTCTTGGATCTGTAAGCTAATGCCTAGACCCCAGGAATGTTCTGAAACATAGCTTCCATTCCTGGCACTTCTCTTCTGGTTGTACATGTCTTTTGAGTTTCTTGCTTTCCTGAAATAGCGTAGAAGGTGAAAACGCACTCCCACCTTGAACTTTTCTCCAATACTCTAACATCAAATGGACTCCTTTTCCACCTCAATAGAATTGGTAAGATAAAATGTCTCCCCAGTCAAACTCAACTCCAAGAGGTTCATGTTGATTTTTTGGCAGCAGTACAGAAGTGGTTTGTCATTTTGGCCTTCCAGGGTATTTTTTTAGACAACATCTTTGGGATTGCATTGTAGTCTCCCACCTAAGTACACACTAGCTCAATCCTACTCAACTTTTTTTTTCTATAACAGCAAAGGAACCAATTCATTTGTCAACTCTGCAATCTCTTCTTTTGTTACCAGATCATGGTTACAGCAGAACAGAGAATCCAGCAGTGCCCTGAAGACTGAGAAGGTAGAGTCTGATTAAGTCAATATGGAAGAAGGTCCATTTTAGGTTGATTCAATTGATAAAAGGAAGAAACAATTGAATTTGGCCTTGGGACTAGTAAGACTTGTCTAAATTAGAGACGAGTGGAGTAAGATTAATGCTTTACTAGGTCTCTCTTTCTTTTTTTCTTTTTTTCTTTTTCTTTTTCCAGCAGGCTGCAAACATTTGGCCAACTTGAGACATCAATGATTAATTTTTCTAGTTGCAGGGGGTAATCGAGTTAGCAGATGGAACCAAAGTATTACAAGGCATGCTCTCAGTTACAAGAACAGCTGCTTATCCTGCCAGGTATGTTTAAAGTTTTGAACTGTATAGTTAACAAAATACTGAAAATGGAAATGGCTGCAGGGGAATATTTGATGGTATTTTCATCAAACAACATTGGGGCTTTTTGAAAACGTTTTAACAAAAAAACACAAATTTTAAACAATTCACAGATCTTGCCCCAGAGGAATTATGCTACTTGCTCTTTTGAATGTTAGAGAATTAGCAGGAAACATGGAAGGACAAGCCAATCACTTACAGTTTCTCTGTGGCCACCTGTGTGCAAATGTTGGACACTATAATCAGTCTATTTCAAATGAAGAGTGAGGTTTTCTTTTAATTTTATTTCTTAATAAAACCAGATTCTGTTTCTCAAAGCTTAGGCCAGAGTTAGGGACAATCCTCTTGCTATCAAATAGAACAGCCCCTTGGGCACTATTTTCATGACAAGCTGAGCTTGTCCTGGGAATTCTCTCTGTATTTCCTGTCCCCTGTTTCTGTCATTATGGAGTAGCATACTAGACATGCCATTTGTGATATGTCCGTAAGTTAATCCTGCACACACAGAAGGTGCTTAGAACATACGCAGTATGGACTACTCCCTCCTACCCAATTCCACAAGTATGTTTCCTTTTTTGCGCATGTCCATGTAGAAGATACAAAAATATGCCCTCTCCAAGTGTAAGAGTGAGCAGTGGAAACTGTAAAACTGTGTTTTTTTCAAACTTGTCAACTTTAAGATGTGTGGACCTCAACTCCCAGAATTCCCCAGCCAGCATGGTGGCTGGGGAATTCTGGGAGTTGAAGCCATACTTCTTAAAGTTGACAAGTTTGAAAAACACTGCTGTAAAACATGGCAGAAAGCTTCATTAACCGAATCAAATCAGTAGCTAGCAATATGACCTTGCTGCTAGCACATTGCATGCATACCTACATACTTTGTAGTGTTGCTCTCCACAACACTACAGGGTTGCCCAGACCACTCAGAAATGGTCTGGGCAAATTTATAGGTTACACTATGTTTCGCTACTAACAAGTTGCCTTGTGCAGATACCCAAGCCTTCCTAGACCTCAGGGCTATCACACTGTAGCACAAGCTGTCACTGACTGAATCAAGGTTACTGTGGCTACTCTTTCATAATAACCATTATTTTGTGCTACTACTATAATCATAACTCTCTGACCTTTGGTGAGACACATCCAAGTTTCATATGTGATTCTTCTTCCCTGAAAGTTAGAAGGCTTCTGTCTGAAGATCCCTCATTTGGATTCCACCAAGCATAGATTTATGAAGAGGCATTGAAGCAAAATGTCTTGGCATGTGCAAGTCAGGGAAGATTACTGAGGCAGCCCCAGTAGTGAAACTAGATGCACAAAATCTAGGTGTACAGACAGACAGAGATAGGATTTGAAAAAAAGAGCTCAACAAAGAGGCTGCCTGGGGGAAGTTTCTCATAATTCATGTTGCAGCACTTTTACACTGTGTGCAAAAGAGTCATGCTGTATTACTGAGCTTTGATACTGATTCCCACCCCTCCCCAATCCAAAACAGTAGAAAGTACATATAATTTTGAAAGGTTTGTGGTGCAAGTCAAATGCAAGCATTCCCCTGAGGTGAATTGGTTTGCCAATCCACATCAAACACAGTGGAACCTGCAAAATTTCAATATGTGCATTGCCTCTTCTGCCTTGCTTGCTCAAGCCCATATGTTTGTGGTTCACAAACTATGCGCCAGGGCATTGCAGCAAACTCACGGGGTGCCAGGAGATATCTTACTACTTAGAACTGTTAGTGAATTTGCTGTGGCATCTCAGGGTACCATTGCACACTGTTTGGGAACCAGTAGGGATGCTGTGAACTCTGCCCCCTTCTGAATTTGTATCAAAAGCCATTGGTTAACAATGGGAAGCATTTCCCTGCCAATATGCTCAAAGGGAAGCACCTTACCTTCTCACGTGGCCACACCTTGTGTTTCCAGTTGTATACAAACTCTGTCCCTTCCTTCATCAATAAGATAAAAAGAGGAATGAGCGAGTCTGAAAAGGTCCAAGAGTTCCTATCTGCCTGTCAAGAAGATAACTCTCCCAAAACTAAAAAAGAATGGGACATTTGGTGTGGGTGGAAAAGCTGGAAAATTTTTGAAAATGGGCTACTTTTTCAAAAATTCAAAATTTCTCCCATGGGATAGGTCAGTGGGCAGTGACTCAGAATGGCTGGCGTGGGTCTTCCGGGCTGTGTGGCCGTGGTCTTGAAGTTTTGTGTCCTAACGTTTCGCCAGCACCTGTGACCGGCACCTTCAGAGTGCAGGAGCACAGACAGGAGTAGTTCTCTCTGTGCCCAGGGTGATGTGACCCTTTTGTGGGTATTTATAGAGACAATATCTATATAGAGACAATAGAGACAAAAGGGTCACATCACCCTGGGCACAGAGAGAACTACTCCTGTCTGTGCTCCTGCTCTCTGAAGATGCCGGTCACAGGTGCTGGCGAAACGTTAGGAAACAAAACTTCAAGACCACGGCCACACAGCCCGGAAGACCCACGCCAGCCATCGTATGCCGGCCGTGAAAGCCTTCGACAATACAGTGACTCAGAATGTTGGTGACTGCTCCATTCTAAGCCCCCTCCCTCCCAGTCACATAACCCAGAGCAGAGTGAACCCCTGTGCTTCCCTCTGCACACAGACAGATACAACCCAAGGGAAGAGTAGAAGCGCACAGAGACAATAGGTTATTTCATCACACAGAAGAAAATACACCTCCTATGGTCCTGGGGCTAAAGGGGCTGAAAAGAATTCCAGCAGAAACCATGCTCTGTATTCTGCTCATATCTTGACGTCCTTTCCAACCCAGCAAATGGTAGGAAAGAAATTCAGTAAAGGGTCTGTCTGTTAGCATCATAATGCTCTGAAAATTGAACAGTCTGGACCACGTATGGTGAGGGAGAGCAGCTGGCAAAAGAACAATTGGTTTTAAAAAGGTGCCAGTTCGCACCGCAGGCTACAGAGAATGTATCTTTGTGGGAGGGGCAGTTGGGCAGCCACTCAGAATGTTGCCAATTCCTCCATTCTCAGGCCACCTCCCTCCCGGTCATATGACCTACAGTGGAGCTATTAAGGATTTGAAAGGAGTTCCAGAAGCTTGGCTCTGCAGGCTTCCCTCCCTTGCTGATTATGAAGATTTGTAAATATGCTAAAGTTAGGAAGAGCCATCAGTTTTCACTCCCCCCAAGTTTGGGTGTGCTTGAAATTTCCATCAGGAAGTCTCTTGAACTATTCTATACCCTCTGGTTCCCTAGTGAATATGACTAAATATATAGCAGAGGCTGGTTGATCTGGAAGCTCACTAGTCCCACAGATTACACTGCTCCTTGACCAAAGACTCAGGTACTAGCAGGCCATAATAGGATACTTAGATCATTTTGGGAAGAGTGTGGCTTTCTTCACTCATGACAAGATAAACTACATTACATAACCCTTCTCACCTACTGGATTTTAATATGTCCAGGTATCACAAGTGAATGAAACCACAAAATCTAGCCTTTCGGTTCCCTGAAATCAGTTTTGCTAAAGTACAGGGCGATGTGTCATTTCCACTAGCAGGAAAAAATAATTTCTGGTTGTTCTGACCTGGAACAAGCACTAAAAGAAGGCTTTTAACATACAAGGAAATGATTTTCCAAAAATTGCTATGATCAAAAGCATTTACCTGGTGGCACTGTACCACTTCTTGTTAAATGACCACTCAGGGAATAATGGATGGAGCACTTCCTATAATTCTACCCCATCAACATCCTAGATGTACAAGTCTGAGAAAAGACAGTGTGCCAGTTTTCATTTTCTTCATTGAAGTGCACATGGAATGGCCAAGTATATCTCACATTAGAATGTCATGGGCAGGGCTAGTAGGTATCAGGAACATTTATCTTACCCATCCTTGTCTCTAAGCCATGCAAATCTGCCTGTACATTTCGGCAGCTGCTTGAATGCAAACAGCTGTCACAAAGATCTTTGCTTTAACTTAAAAGGCCAAGGGGGGGTCTCCCGTTGCAGCTACATTTAGAGCAGGAAAAGAGTCAGTGGAGAGAGAGGCAAGGTGATTCCTTCCATGCAACAGACCCCTTTTGGCCATAATTTTAAGTAGGAGACATGGAAGACTTCATGGTGGATTGTTTTGGTGCCAAGCTGGCAGTTTGCTTTATTTTTACTCTAATATTACAGTGGAGGTGGTGGACTGTAAATTGGACCAGTGGTGCTGGAAAGAGATCTTTAACTCTCTGTTCTGACTGTTTTCCTCAGCTAATTTGTGCAACAAACTGCAGTAATATAAAGGGATATGGGATTCATAGCTAATACTTGTTTGCATATAAAAGCCTAGATTAGATTCAGATGGGTTGGGAGTTTGTGGCTCAACATGTTGTATGAACTCACCCATTGCCTTACCATCTTGTGTGAATGAGGTCATCAAGTTAAGCTGTTGGTGGTTTGTTTTGGCACAGCAAGTTGTCTTTTGTTCAAGTCTTAGCATGCTTTATAATTATAGACAGATAACATTCGGTTCAAACCCTGGTTCTTTGTCAGAGGCCGCTTAGCTTCATTTCAGAATATTGGTTGCGTTCACCCAACACACTTAACTGTGTTATCAAATGAACAAATTTTCTAGATCTGCAGAATACATTGAAACATAAACTAATGAAATTAACTGAATTCACACAACAGGCTACACTACCAGAAAACAAAGTTAAAACCAACCAAACTTCATATATTGAAGACATTAGGTTTTTAACTGACCTGTTTAAGCATGTTGTATGAACCCAGGCTCTGAGGAATCAGAGAAAGCAAATGAATGAAGGACACTTCATCTAGCCAAAAAGCTGAGAAGCCATAAGCAATACAAGGTACAGAAACAAACATTTCCAAGTTTTCCATATTCCAGCGCTATGAAGGGGGCTCATCCAAAAAAGGAATAATTGGATTTCAATTCCCAGAGAAGCTAAAAACATGCATGCAGGGGCTTCCCCAACTAAAACTATCCTGCCAAAATTTTGGATGGCATAGGTGGAGCTGAAGGACCGTATTTGGAATGCAGCCATAATGGGGCTTCACTTCTTTCCATGCATGAACATTCTTCTAGTATAAGTGGTGAAAGTGATATGTGAAAGTAACATGTGAAAGTGGTATATACCCTACATAAAGTACTGTAGTTGTAAGATGATGGGATGAACATTGATTAGTTTACACTGATATTTCAAATCAATGAACTAAACTATTTTGGATTTAGGATTAAACCAGACATGTAATTTATACAATTTAAAGGAATTTGGAGGAAAGGAGGGATATCAGTCTTAAAAATAATAAGAACAGTCTGAAGCTGTTCCCACTGCTGTCAGTAAATCAGGATTCCAGTCCTATTCTTCTTCAAGGGTCCCAATTCAAATTTCCAACTGTGTGAGTAACATCCCCAACAAATTTAACTCTAAAATGTTTTAATCCACTTAAATCTAGGTTACACAACCTTTTCTAGGTTAAGAGCTGCATTAGAACCTTTGAGTAATATTCCCGTGTCCACAGTCCAAAAGCTGAAGAATGAAAAAGTTGGTGAGGCCTGCACAATAATTTAATTAAAAATGGCAGTTAACTTAATTAAACGCAGTTAATATGGCTTTGAGAGCTATGCACTGATCTAGATTCAAAGGGGAATAAGTAAGTTGGCATATGTGTAAGCACACATATCAACCTTTAAAGCAGTGTTGTCCAAACTTGGCCACTTTAAGATGAGTGGACTTCAACTCCCAGAATTACCCAGCCAGCCATGCTGGCTGGGGAATTCTGGGAGTTGAAGTCCACTTATCTTAAAGTAGCCAAGTTTGGACAACACTGCTTTAAAGCAAACATGAGTTGCATGAGAACCCAGAAACAGACACTGCTTCTTTAAGGAGTTTCCAACAGGTGCAACATACATGCCTAACTCTATTCCATATCACCTTTTCCCCTTCAGATCCCAATGCCTGCACAACCTAAGAGTTTTATCCCATAGATGGTTAACATTTGCCTTCCATCACTGTAAACATTACAATTCAGTTATAACTTTTGGAGGGGATTTGGGGCTACAGCTGAGGTTTTGATGGGTCTCAGGCTGTGCATTCCTGGTTTATATCCTACCACTGTAGACAACCAGGATAGAAGTTTAATTGAGGCAACAAAATTAAGCCAAATTGTCAAGTATGTCATTAAATCATTCCTGTTCACCATAGACATAACTATAAAAAATCAGCTTCAAAAAAAAAAATCACAGAATGCCTCATTCAGAAATGGATTGTTGTTGTTTAGTCGTTAAGTCGTGTCCGACTCTTCGTGACCCCATGAACCATATTGCGCCAGGCCTTCCTGTCCTTCACTGCCTCCCTGAGTTTGCTCAGTTTCATGCTCATTGCTTCAGTGATGCTATCTAACCATCTCATCCTCTGCCGTCCTCTTCTCCTTTTGCCTTCAATCTTTCCCAGCATCAGGGTCTTCTCCAAAGAGATCTCTCTTCGCATTAGGTGGCCAAAATATCTGAGCTTGAGCTTCATTATCGATCCTTCCAATGAGCAATCAGGGTTGATTTCCTTTAAGATTGACTGGTTTGACCTCCGAGCAGTCCAGGGAACTCTTAAGAGTCTTCTCCAGCACCACAGTTCAAAGGCATCAATTCTTCGGCGCTCGGCCTTTTTTATGGTCCAGCTCTCACAGCCATACATTACTACTGGAAAAACCATAGCTTTGACTATGCGGATCTTTGTCGGCAAGGTGACGTCTCTGCTTTTTAATATGCTATCTAGGCTTGCCATAGCTTTCCTCCCAAGGAGCAAGCGTCTTTTAATTTCATGGCTGCAGTCTCCGTCTGCGGTGATCTTGGAGCCCAAATAAATGAAGTCTGTTACTGCTTCCATTTCTACCCCTTCTATTTGCCAGGAATTGATGGGTCCAGATGCCATGATCTTAGTTTTTTTAATGTTGAGTTTCAAGCCAGCTTTTGCACTCTCCTCTTTCACCCTCATCAAGAGGCTCTTTAGTTCTTCTTCACTTTCTGCCATTAGAATGGATTAGTTTAATTTTAAAATTACTTGAAATCCTACTGTACTAATACTGCACATAGATTCAATGGGACAGCATTGCAAAACCTTAACTACCTGTCTGCAGAGGATTCTGTAGCAATGTACAGAAGCAAAGGCCTCATTTGTGTTCAAATGTTGAAGTTCAGTTTAACTCCTGACATCATTGATTATTTCCAGCTCAAGGATAATTGGTCTATGTTGATTTTGTTTTTAATGATTGATATGCTTATCAAATGTATACAGTAAAAAGACATACACACGTGTTACTCTTTTTCCCACATTAAAGTTTTCCTATTAACTGCAATGGGGGAATTTCCAAGAAATGATCCTCTCTGGATGGATATAAAGCAGGAGAAAAAGGAAAGCAACTAGACATACTATGTCTGGTGCTTGGTCTTGTACTTATGGAGGCCCACCTCTGGCTGATTCTATAAGATTCCAATCCCCAGACTTGTCCAAGAAAACTGCAGGAAGAATAGAGCATGCCAGAAGAATCAACTATTTGACTTTGACAGGTCCAGTGGGAATAACAACTATATCTCAGATACTTCTACTTGCTGAAGGCCATTTCCCAAGTACCTACTCATCCTCACAGGAAAGAGTAGCTCTCACTGAAAACATGGGATATGGCTACACGAACAGGCAGAGGGAGTTGTTGGCCTGCAGCTGTTTCATGTGAAAGAGATTGAAGGTCGAGAAGCTTTGGTTAAAATAGGAACAGGGAAAAGGCCAGGTGCTTAAAATGTAGCGTTCTGTTAAGTGGAGGCTGAGGGGGTCTATTTATTTATCTAAAGCTCTAAATCTGCTTTAGGAAGCTTGGCAGTTACCTGTGCAATGGATCCAATCTTCCTCTGAATCTCCTTTGGACAATGCGGGGTATCAGAGGACTTGTGCTTTTCAGAGCAACGAAAAGCAAGTGAGCTGTTCCAGTTGTGTTGCTGTCATTTCCAAAACAAAATAGCACAAAGGACTGGACAGCAAAATGGACAACCTGCCTTTGAGCGAGGCAAGGTAAGTTATCAGGCATGGAAGGCTACTGGAACAGATCTGAGGCCAAATTCACACCCTGCATCACACCAAACAAATTGCAATAAATTCAATGATCAGTTACTTAGGGGTATAATATTTATGTCTGCTGCATCACTTAAGCATCAAATGTGGAAATAGAGGACTGCTTCAGGCCTTAGAATAATTCATTTCACAAGATATATGAAAGGGATTAATAAAATCGAAGTATTTTCTGCATATCTTACAGGTAACAATGTTATATTCAGCACTGACCTAGACAGGAACCTTATATATATACTTTGAATCTTGCAATAAGAATTTTTACAGATAAGTTCAGGCAAATATTTAGGCAAATAAAGATGTGCCAAAAATAAAGCTGAAATGATGGTACAGGCAATGTAAGAATGAAAGAAGGTAAAAGTCCTATAGCAGAGGTGCACTCTTTGTGGAAGGAGGGCTGTATTAATTCTTGAGGTGATGTGCAGCTCTAATGAGTAGAATCAATAGTAACGGGGCCAGAATAAAACAAATATTGATTTTATTTGATATCATTTAATGAAATACAGTTAATATGTCCCTTGCATTTAATCATTCTCCTGGCTCTTTTTCTTTTCTTTTTTGCCTGCTGCTTGTATTAAAATCTCATGTTGAAAAAGGTTTTGCCCATGCAGATGTAATCAATTGGTGGGATATCCTTATTGTGATTATGGTCTGGGTACATAAATTCCCAGAGGTAAGTGCCAGCCATTAATCAATAATCCTAACCCCAACCCATTTGGTGGGGGGGGGGGAAGCTTGAGAAATAAATGGACATAATCAATTGGTGCATGAAACTCATTGGCAGACAAAAAGTAAAAAACAACAACAACCCTGTTTCATTAATAGTTATAATTTATTGACAACTTTTGGAGGGAGCCCTGTTTGCTATTGGCACTGCAGGCAACCCTGGGTCAACTCAGTGAGTAGTTCTGTCCATCAGTAATAATAACTGTGGATGGTGAGATCATTAGGGCTGTGAGACCAGGAAGTGGACAAATATAAATAACTGCATTGAAATGTGTTTGGAATTACAAGTGGTGAAAAATGCAGAGGCCAAACTGCATTTGATGCCTGTATTGAAAGATCTGCATTGGCCACTTGACATAATTTAAGGCGCTGGTATTGATCTTTTAAACTCTTGAAAGCTTAGGGCCTAATTGTCTGCCACACTGCCTCTCCCTGTGTGACAGCAAGTTCTCACATGGTCACAATCAAAGAACCTGATACCAGGTTACTCCATTATCAGCACAAGAAACAAGTGGGAAACTGTCCCTTAGGACCAAAAGAATGGCTTCTTGCCATTACATCATGTGAGCAAGAGAAAGAGGTTCAAGAGTTTGAAGTTGAATTTGAACTTTGATTTCACTGTAAACAGGGCTTGCATTTAATACACAGCAGCTACTGGATTTATTTATTTATTTATTTTTAATAATAGCTTCATCAGCTTTGCTACAATAATCTACTTACTGGAGCTTTGATCTGGAAGTCTACTCTTGCAGTTTCTTGCCTAATGAGCCAAGAGAAGTCTATGAGCCTGTCCAGTTGAGACCAGAAAGATTAAGAACAAAAAAGAACACCTTGGTTGGGAGTGGAGAACGTATGTCATGGCTGCCCCATGATGAATCATAGAGGTCATCATAGCAGAATTCCCAGCCCTCATGGCCAGGGGAATTCCAACACATCTGAAGGGCAGTTGATTGAGGAAAGTTATAAATGATGTCGTTGAATGAACCAATGAAAGCACATAGATGCCATATAGTTAACTATCTGTGAAAACAAAATGCAGATCATATTTAGAAGACACATTAAGCATAGCTTTGTATTAACCATCACACAGCATGCATGCCCCAGATTATGAGAAACCATGGCTAGCTCCTCCTTTATTGTGGGTATCCTTCAATAACTTTTCTGACAACAGAAGAAAGCATTGGTTAACTTGTTTGGGATGAAAGCAGTGGTGTGCTGGAGCCAGCTCACAACAGCTAAGTGTTAAATTTTATGGAATTTGCAAACTGGTTGAGAATGGAGCTGAGTCATGAGCAGCTAGCAAGGGGTCACAGCAGTGGCAATGGAGCTGGCAAACCTGGTACTTAAACACACTAGTCGGTAGCCTCAGTGGATGAGGGGTGTGTGCATGGGGGAGGGGGGGATTTCCTTCAGTCCCTTGTTTTCAGAATGGAAATATCTTAATTTCAGTTTTTCCTACTTATTTTCGCAAATATGTTACATTCAGTTTTTCTGCTGGTTTTTGCAAATACAACGTCTTAAGTTTAAAACAAAAAACAAAAACGAGAAACCTGGAAAGTTTTAGCTAAATTCTACATGTATTTTGGTGTTCCTTTCTTCAAATACATATGTATGGGTTTGTTAATATTCCCTCATATACTGTAAGCCTTTGTGTATTATTCTTATGAATACATCGATTTATTCCATTTTTCTGATGCACTTTAAACTGTCGAACTACAGTGCAAAATTCATAAACTTTGAATAATAACTACTTTTAGGTTTGAGCATGAGTTCAAAAATGGGCACTTAAGTTAGTTTGCATTCAAATGTGAAAAAACTTCTCACTCATTCCTAGTAGATGAAAAATAAAAGTGGAGCAGTGAAGATATTCGGAGGTAACTTTACTTCACAGCCATTCTGCACACCTTGTTTTCCTGGAGAACTAATGACTGTTTAACTATAAGCTAACAAGACACACTAAGCCATAGTCAGCACTGCTTAACTAAGAACTACCATTGTTGCCAATTGTGATTAATGGCCCTTTCACCTAACCACCAAGTGACCTTTTTCCTGGGTTTGCATGACACGTCAAACCAAACCACTATATGGCTGAGTGCTTTGTGCAAACATGGTCAATGTCAGGGAGTAGGGGAGGTTTCCTGAAATCCATGTGCATGATTCAATATATTTAGCCAAGAAATAAATACATAATTAGCATTGAACAATGGGTTCAGGAACAAAATAAAACTGCAGGTGCACACTTCACTTCTGACAATATGAAGTCCAGGGATGGCGAGTCTGTCATAATGTTTAGTTTTCACTGTTTTTCAAGAAGTGAAAGAAAGTTGGGTCGGAGATTGCGGGGGAGGGGGAGGCTAAGCTTTAAAAAAAGTGGATGTCATATTTTATATAACTTGCAAAAGTGTGTTTCCACTTAAAGGCTAATTGACATCTCCCACATCAGACAGTCAGCACCATGTTGTCAAGTGGATTACCCCTGATCTGTGCTTTGTCTCAGCTGTGGATTAAGGAGTGTAATGCTATCCTATTTAATATTTTAACCGTATGGGCTGCAATTTCACAGGCAATTATATAACAAGGAAAGCCTCCAACCAGTCAGTTGCAGCCTGGAGCACAGTTATTTTGTCACAGGAAGCTTTTAGGGATGTGATAGGTAGTCTGGGCCCTTGTCCTGCTGCTGCTGCTGCTGCTGCTGCTGCTGCCACCCTCCACATTCTCTTTCACCCAGAAGCTCATCATCTCATACATCTGGATTGCTCTATGATGTTGGGTAGTGATCAGAAGCTGCCTCATGGTAAACTCTGCTTTGCCTTGTGCCATCTTAAGTTTCACATTCACCTCTTCTGATCATCAGAGTTCAAGATTTGCTGGGGTCAGGGTTCGTTGTGCACTGGCAGTATTGGAAAATACTGATCTTTTGAGGCCAAGCCATTCCCCTTTCTCAGAGGCATGTTTCCTGAGTCAGAAATGAGAGGAATTATGGAATTGAGGAGGATTTGCCTCTGTCTTTGGGATTTCCTAATGGGAGTTTTGCAGTCCAGAGATCACCAGCTGCAGATTACTGGTGCCTGAAAGAGTTTGCCTCCACTGAATATATAATGGAAAACTAAAAAAAATTATTGGATGTAGGGCAGCCCTCAGCAATGGGATGGGGTGTGTATGATGGGAATATTATCATTCATATATTAGATTTGTTTTCTGCCTTTCCTTTAGGAGCATAAAACTGGATTCCCTCTAAGTTAGGCTGAGAAGGACTGCCCAAAGTCACCCAGTGAGCTTTTATTTTTGAGAATGGCTTTGAACTAAATTCTCCTTAATCCTAGTTCAGAGTTCTAACTATTGTATCACATTGGTTTTCAGAGGGATTCGCCTTTGTATCTGAGATCTTCTCAATTTATTGTTGCAAGAGGCATAGTTCAAGAGAAACTGCTGTTGTGGCAAGTCTAGATCCCAAATAGCCATTTTTGAAAGGGTGAAAGGGTCCTGTTAGTCTCAACTGAGAGACATATGCATCACTTTTGCAGATTACCCATAATTCTATTCCACATTCATAGTAATGTGATTTTTTTAAAAAAATTACTTCAAAATTGTAGTGTATAACTTTTTTTCTTTCAATATTCATAATAACAGGAGGATTTTTTTTCAAAAGATTTATTTAAATGTACATTTTTCTCTCAAAAGAGGTACAAACTCTTGCTGTATGTAAAGATGATCTGCAGACTTGTAGTCTACAAAGTCCAGATAATCTCATATCTTGTTTATCAAAACTGAATTCTCCATGTCTCCCAAAGCCAGAACCACTCTACCATTAGGCAGAGGGAAGAAATTGCCTCAGGCAGTTGATTTTGAGTGTCATGAAAAAGTAGCAAATGGTTAGATAAGTACAACCTCTGTTTCTACTTCCAAAAGGAGACATTTGTGGGATTTTTTGCCTCAAGTGGCCAAAAAAAAAAGTCAGTCTTGGACACGGTGCAGTGTGAATGGAAGAAGCAAATGCCATTTGCTATTCTGTCTCAAGCAGAAAAATGTCTTGGTTGGCCTCCTCTAAGCACAAGCTGAACTCTTGCATTCAATTCACCAAACTTCAAATTGCTTCACTTTGGCAGATTGTGGTTTAGATTTGCCAAGTGCCAAGGTAATATCGGTTAGCTTTGGGTTACTAGGATTGAGCCAAAATGGAAGGAGGTAGGGTAATGTGGTTATTTTCTTCCCCTGCAAAATGTGCTCCCCCTTCTTGGATGTTTTCCTCAGGGCTAATTTTGGAATTTGTTTTTCGTAGGGATTGCTGCAGAGAGAAGTTATGACACCACCCAAACCATTTAGGCAATACATACATAAAGCTTTGTGGTAATCCCAGTTGGCTGCAGCTTCAGCATAATTTTTTCTTTGAAAAATGCCTCCTCTTAGTATCAATAATATCATCACAGAGCCAGTGAGAGGCCAAATGAAGTTACCTCAAAGTGAAGGTAACTGGGAGTCAGTGCCTTCATTCTGAATAAGCTGAATATGCTTTTGCCATATAATCTACTAGATTTGGCTATATGTTCTCCTAGCATCTATGTAGAATATATAGCCATCTGACAAATTTTGCCACCAAAACTATGGTCAACCTAAGCTCCAAAGAGTAATACAGTATATATAAGCTTTTCAGACTTGACAGAAACCCTTTGGCCTGTCCAAATGTTCCTTCAGTGTGTTAGCTTCATATGACATTTTTTCCACCCTTCATCCATATCCAAAGGAAGACACTCAGGCATAATTCTGCAATAAATTCTGTATTCTAAAGATGCTTTGGAATTCACCACAACAAATTCCAAAGCTGGCAATTTACATCAGCCAGAAGCTGGATTTTCCCTATGAAATATCTTATATTTGATATATCTTCTAGAGCTCTGCATTGCTCATGGAACTGAGCCCATCAGGCAGGGATTTTTGGCCTGGAACCTTTAGAGTGAATTAATACTCATCCCGCCCTACTTAAACTGGAGGAGACTTGTAGCAGTTTAAAGCCTAAGGATAAGAGGATCAGTACAATATAGTATATTACTGTTTGTGTTAAAAAAGCAGTGTTCCTGTCCTTTAGGGCTTTTTAGCAGTTACTTTTTTAAAGAAGTTCATAACCCCTTTTCCTTTCAACTTTCCCTAGTGGAGAAGGTTTCAGAGTGCATGTGTGTGTGCATGCATGCACACGCACCTGGGAATGCGGGGGAATGTGCTTGGTGGACAGAGTGTAGAGAACGAAAGTGAGCAAGCGTGGGAAACTTGCATGGAGCAAGGGATTAGAGAAAGATTATGTGGATCCTGCACCAACAGGGAAGAGAAGGAGAGCTGGGAGGGGGAAAATGAAGAAAATAAAACTGGGAGGTAAAAAACGGAGTATCTCAGTATGTAGAACAGAGGCAGGAGATCCAGGATTCCATCTCCAAGCTTTTTATGTGTCTTTTTTTTTCTGATGTAGGCTTAAAAAAACCACACACACACACTTGTACCACAGTAATATCTTCCTTTTCAAACATACAGTATATCTCACAAACAAAATGTATTTGTTGATTATTGTTCGATTTATGACCAGAATGATTTACCTAAAGTTTGATCCTGCCCTCCATGCCATGTCAAAATCCATCTTCATGAACCTTGCAAATCAACTCCCACAGAAATATACTGTGGACTTCTTTTACATACTTATTAGATCCTCAATTTTTCTTAAAGATCCTGAGGAGTGATAGCCAAAGGGAGGAAGCATATTTCTAAAAATAGCATTTTAGTTCTTGTACTTTGAATTTCTACTGGTAATGCAGGCTTGAATCAGTGCTGTTAATAATGTTAGAAATTATTGTTAGAAATGTTAGAAATAGAAATTAAGAAAGGGATGAAATATGTGCACTGAAAAGTTTGTGATTCATTAAAGTGGGATACAATCTCTCTGTACATGTACATGTACATATGCTTATGCATATACATATACATATACACATTGTATATATATATGTACATGTGTGTGTGTGTGTGCGCGCAGGTGCTCTGATTTTATAGCTTCGTAAATGAAATGGAGAAATGGTAGATGATCTTTATGTGATCTCTCAGCTGCCATCTACAGGCTCATAAACGAACGATGATAAAGCGGCAGAAAATAACTGTGTGTTGGCCCAGGATGTGACATCCCTGGACAATGGATGGGTAATGAACAAGGCTGGGCAGCAATTTGGAGGTGAGAAGGAAAAGAGGGTCAAGAAAAGACTTGTAAATCTGAATATCGATACAGCAATGTGATGATTCTGCAAAGGCCAGCGAACAGACAATTACTGAACATCGCAGGCACATTCACCTTGCAAATGGTGAATACCATTGTGCCCAGGGATATGACTGAACCTGAGAATAAAAATATAATCTGCCAGGAGTTCCTAAGGAATACATTAAGGCACAGAGGATCAGTCCAAGGATAGATTTATGCAGCGTCTTTCTTCTGAAACACAAGCAAGCTTTTTGGAGTTGCTTCTGTTGTGGAAACTAGTGAAAGCAACTGAGGATATGAGCACTTCCACATAGGGGTTTTCCCTCCAAAGAGTTTTGAAGCTGCCCTGTGATTGTCTTTGCTTGCAGACTTCCAGATGCAAGGAAGAGACAAGGAACAACATGCATTTACTTTTTAAAATGCAATAATGTAATAATTTACTTTCCTTCTCATTGAACCATAGGAACATAAACAAGATAGGGAAAGCATGCAGAGTATGGTTCCCGGAATGCTTCCCACGCTCTTAATAATACCTCTGTTCCAGGTCACAAGACCACAGGAGAGAAAAAAGGGGGTTACAATGGAGCAAGCTGCAACGTTTGGAGCCAGTCCCCAACTGCTTCACTGAACAGTTACAGTGGAGAAATTGGGAGGGTTTTTTTTTCTCCATAGCACCCACCCTGACTCAGCCCACCAAAACTGGTTCCATTTGACCCTGGTTTTGGAGACAAGCTCCTTTGCATAATTTCTTTCTCATATTCCATTGGAAACTCCATTGGTAATTTCTGGAAAGAAGAACATGTTGGGGGAAGTATGCTGAGCATGGCTTCTGGTTCTTTCCAACCCCTTTGCCAGCAGTGACTGTAGGTGGCATCTGAACTTCTTCTGTAAAACAAAATAATGTGTTGTTTCTTGTGCACTTTTCCTCCAGGGATTAATCAGGATGTGTGCACATGTGTACCTATGTCTATGTGAGTCTAATCAGAAGAGAGAGAGAGAGAGAGAGAGAGAGAGAGAGAGATGGATATGTTGCCTCTGTGTGTTTCTCCTCTCCTCTTGTGTGGTATCTATGAATGTTTGGGTATATGTGCACACTGGGAAATGCAAAAGTGTTTGCATGTGCTCCATTCTGGATCATAGGACTAGGTGGGAGAAGGGAAGATGGATTAAGAATGGAGTAGTCGGCAGCATTTTGAGTTATTGCCCAACTCCTCTGCTAAAGGGATGCATTGGAGGATCTTTCTTTCTTTCTTTCTTTCTTTCTTTCTTTCTTTCTTTCTTTCTTTCTTTCTTTCTTTCTTTCTTTCTTTCTTTCTATTTTTTGCAGCCTCTGTCTAGCTCTAGTCCATTTTCAAATGCCATCTTTCTTTTGTTGGCTTCTTCCCCTACACCAAATATGTCCTCTTTTATCAGAGAGTGATCTTGCAGACAGGCAAGATCCCAGGGCCCTCTACATAATCTCTTTCTAACTGTTTGTTGGGAAGAAAAAGTAATTCAATCAGAAAGAAAAAGTATTGCAGGTGCTAAAGCAATAAAACTCCCTTTAGCCTCCACTTTGTGCAGAAACAAATCAAAACTAGTGTGTTGGTCTGGTTTTTTACCAGCCAATTTGAGCAGCTGCTCTAAAGGGAAAGGTATGAAGCCACCAAATCATCTTTCTTTTACTGCACTTTTTGTCTCCTGCTAGCTGTAAAGAAAGTGTGCCAGCAATTGTGCAACCAGGTCCTTTTCTCAGTAACTAGAACTGTGTTACATGTTGCTGGAGAGGGGGAACTATTTTTAAACCATGTCTACAGGCAAATACCAGCAGCAGGGCATGGTGATTGCTTATGGGGGCGGGGGACAGAAATGATCCTGGAACAACCATAATCCCCTCCCCACACACACCCACAAAGGAGGAAGAAAAGAAATTGATAGCATCTTCCAGAGTGGGGAAAAAACAAGAAGCTATCAGAGAGGGAAAACTGAATCTGTTAATTTCACTCCACGTCTCTTCATTGGACTCCCATGCTCGGGGAACAGATAACATCTCTGCCATGCCTCAGTTCTAATGGGGCAGAAGCACTGTGACATTTCTATAAAAAGAAATGCCATCTGAATGTGAATTTGCTCTTCCTGAATCCTAAGATTTTTTGTGTGGTTTGGTTTTTCCCTACAGCATGTAGTTTGGATCTTTAAAATAATAATTCAGCGATTGATTCTTTGATTTGCTGAAATTGATTCCCTGCCTGCTGCTTCATCATAGTGATCTGAAATTGCTAGCTGTTTGGAGGTTGGGCAAAGAAAGATTGCCCAGGGAACTCTAGGATATAAACATGCTTGCTATCATCATTTGAGGAAGGATATAGTCCAGTGCTAATGGAGTACATACTTGACATGGAGAAGGACCAAGTGCAATTTTAACATGTCTTGCTACAACTATCAGGACAGGAAAGATCTCTAATAGAGGTGAATATGTGTAGCTCAGGGTTGAACTGTGGGGTCCTTGCGGTTCTCTAAGCTTGGTTCTTTTCTTGCAAATGTTTCATTACCTGGCTAGGTAACATCTTCAGTGCTAAAATGGGATGGGGTTTGCTCTCTGTTTATGTGCTGTGGCCTGCCTTGTCAGTGCTGGTAAGGGTGGGAGTTTTGTTTTGCTCCTCTGGTAGTTCTTTGATTAGCATATGTTTGCTGCTTGATTGTGTGCCTGGTGGTAACCATTGCTTATCTGGGTGATGATTGCTGGTGATGATTGCTGGTGAGGCGATCTTCTGGTCTTTTGTCTCTTTTAAATAGGATGTAGATGCTGTTTATCTCTATGTGTCTCTTAATTGCTGCCTTGTCTGAATACCAAGCTTCCATGGATGCTGCTAGATTCCTTAATCTCACAACACATGGACAGACTCAACCATAGTTTTAACTGGCAAACTGTCAGCATTTTAGACCAAGCTAAATCCAAATATGCAAGAGAATTCTTGGAAACCTGGAATTCAGACAAGGCAGCAATTAACAGACACATAGAGATAAACGGCATCTACATCCTATTCAAAAGAGACAAAAGACCAGAAGATCGCCTCACCAGCAATCAATCACCAGCAATCATCACCCAGATGAGCAAAGGTTACCACCAGGCACACAATCAAGCAGCAAACATATGCCAATCAAAGAACTACCAGAGGAGCAAAACAAAAAAAACCCCACCCCTACCAGCACTGGCAAGGCAGGCCACAGCACATAAACAGAGAGCAAACCCCATCCCATTTTAGCACTGAAGATGTTACCTACCCAGGTAATGAAACGTTTGCAAGAAAAGAACCAAGCTCAGAGAACCCCAAGGACTCCACAGGAAAGATCTCTGTTTGAAACTCAGAAGAGCTACTGTTGGTCAGAGTACAATATACTGCACATGACAGGCAAACAATCTGATCTGCTGTAAGGCAATGTGTTATCATGGAGATCCATCTGCCTCCGTTCATTCGGTCGTCCGTCCATTCATTTTCACGCTCTTCTTGAAAGAAACTGACACGTTTGGTTCTTCTCTAATTGTAATGCCATTCTCAAATTTTGTTCTATGGGTTTTGTTTTTGTCTTCCTTGGGTTTAATGTATCGTTTTATTGTATATCACCCTTGGCACCCATTAGGAGGAGAGTACAATATATCAATTTAAAACAACAGCAACAAATCTATGTTTTCAGCTTTTTCTCTCCCTAGACTTGGCTTCTTTTAAAACCTGATTTTATATATACTTCCCCAAAGGCGGTCCTAGTTGGAAGCTGATGCTTTCTTCATGGAAAATGGGCCATCGTGTGCAAAGCCACACTCTCAACAATCAGTGGTTTAGAGCTGTTTGTTTTTCAAATACTTTAATTGTATGGTCTACCCATAAGTGATCAGTTTTGAAAATTATATCTTCATGCTAACTGCAACCAGATGGATGGGGAGAAAAAAACAAGCCATATCTTAAAAGAGCTAATTCTTTCCTCTATAAGAGTAAAAACAAACAAACAAAGGAACACCAGTATGTGCTTGGTCCCATTGTTTGCTTAGTTTTTGGTTAATTTCATAAACATTTCCCCTGCAGACAAATGAAACAAAATCCAGATTTATATTTTTGTACTGGGACAGTGAGGGCTGAGAAGCCAGATTTTTGTAGACAATTTATATGTCCCATATCATAGAGGCTGTTGAACTGATGTACAGGGAGCTGCTTCTAGCTTCTTTGAGGAAACAGAAAACCCATGTTAGGAGTTAGGGTTTTTTTTAAATAGATTTGAGGCTGGCACTTGCCTTTTTCATTAGCAACTGCACAAAGACAATAATTCCTCATGTGTTCATTCTCAAACAGATTAAATTACCTGTTTGTATATGTTGGAGGCTAATGCAGGAATATGAGGTGTCAAAGAAGAAACAATTCTTGTGGAAGGGAGACACACAGTGCCATGTACTGGACCAAAGTGGAATGGAATTAAGGAGATAAATCTGAGTTTAATCCTTGGATGTTTTTTTACCTGCCGGTACTATGTGTTATATTTATTTGTAAAATACAGATCAACTGCCTCTGTGACCCAACCAGAATTTTGAGAATGCAGGTTGAATGTTTCTCCTATATGATAGTACTCCAGAAAAGTTTAGAAAGACAATTATTTTTTAAAGTCTAGATTATGCCAATATGACGGAAAACAAAAATTCTGCCAACTTCAACAACTCTTTCAGGTGTAAAGAGTTCAGATTTTAGTCTAGGAATTCTAGAATAACTAGCAACATGCCAGAATAAATATTTTGGATGTTGTTTCAAAAGCTCGCTTAACCTCTCTCTTGATTTTTTAAGAAATAATATATCATGATATCAGTTCAAAGGTTTTCATGATAACAATAACCAGATTTAAGAAGTGAGAAAGAACTAGTTGAGTTTGTGACATTCTGTAGTACCCAGAACGATTCTCCAGGAGAATATCAAGAGTTAAGTGGGGGGAACAGATTGGCATGACAATGACATAGTAATCTCTCTTACTGTCCATATGTGAGTGGGAAGAAAGTGGTAGACCTATAAGAATAAAAAAATGTACTCCCCATTCAGAAGGCTACCTTTCATACCCCTCGTTTCCCTGTGATCATCAGTAAGGCATAGCATTTGTCCTTGATTTGCTTTTTACCTACATCTGGATTTTACTGTAGTCATTCAGACCTTGCTGACATTTTTTATAGATTACTGTGAAGCAATGTCATTGGATTTACCCCTATTAAAAAGCCATTCAGTATTTCTAATGAGTTGTACTCACACATATTTCAAAAATGCATCTGATTCTTTCAAAGAATCAAAAGGCAGTGAGGTAGCCAGGAAGGGATTATCTTCCTATTGTAGTGTAGTATGAATTATTTACCTTATTTATGATATAACAACAACAATTATGATGTCTCAGTGAGATCTTTGTGGTTCCAGAACAGCAAAAAAAAAAAAAAAAAAGTTATACCAACTTTCCCCGAGGTGGTGCCCTTCAGATGCTTGGACTATCATCCCCATAATCTATAATCATTATGGCCATTAGTTGGAGAAGTCTATACTATGGGATCTTCTGAAGAACAACCTAAAGAATCATCACCAATGCTTGTCTTGTACATAATGTTTGCCATATTTATTAAATAATGAAAACCTTAATGTTACCTGGGAAGATGGTTAACCAAGAAAATTAATTTAAAAAATGGTATACTGTAATTTGGTATATTATATCATATACTGTACCAAATAACATACCACAGTCAGTGTAAAGCTTAACAGTACCACTTCTATTTTTTTCTTTTTCTTGAGAAAGATACTCAGAAGGGAAGTGGGTGCCCAATGAATGTTACAGATAATGCAAACATGCTACTGTCAGATTTCCAGGGAAGAAATGGTGAACTGAAGATAACTCTGCTAAAAGTGGAGCCAATGACTGCAGTGGAATGAAGAATTGGCAAATAGACCGGCTCTTTATAATTCCTCTCCAGGCAAGAAGAGGACGAGATTGCCCACAAGTGCTCCATACAGTTGCTCCTTGTGAGGAGACTACATGACAGTGGTCCACTGCAGGTTTAGAGCTCTGGGAGATGAGGGAATAGCCATCTTGCTCAAACCATGGTTGGCACCTTACAAAAGGACACTGGGTTTGCATACTTCCTTTTCTAATCACTTTTGGAAATTGTTTGTGAAGTGCTTTTCAGCTATTAGGAACCTTTGGATTGACAAGTCTGAAAACACCAGGTGAGTTTCCCTAGCGAGAAAAGATTTAAATACAGGTTTAAGGTCTTAAAAATGGGGGGGGGGGATAAATAGCAAAAGGGTGATTAGAACTTCGATTTGGAAAGTTACAAACAGCCTAAGGGTCCTGATGGATTTGAAATAAGATTTTGGAATTAATTATAAGAATCCTTCCCATGGGAAAATGCTTTTGTTTTGTATTCTCTTAAAAAAAACATGATAGGATGAAACTTTGAAGGTTGGACAACAGAGAGAACCAGAACAAACTAAAGATTACAACTAAAGGAGAACACCACTTAAATTTGACTTACTAATACAGAATGGAGCAACATATTTTGACACTGGACATATTGAAGGATATTTTTGAACAATGGACCCGGAAGTTAAATTTATGAGTGCCAGAAGTTAATTTTAAGAGTGTCTGCCTCTATAGATAGTAGTATTAGTTTCTATCTTTTTAATTGTAATTTTTTATAAAATTACTATAAAAAATAAACATGCTACTGTCACTAACAGCTGATTAGGAGAAATGAAAGGCAAGTAGTCTGTTAAACTGGGAGAAACAAGAGAAAAGAGGGTGCTGCATTTACATAATTTCATGTTGCTCAATGCCTGTTAACTGATTGCACCTGTCTTTTGAGCCTGACAAAAGCAGTATGTCACTATACTAAGGATTTTAGCAGGACCTATGGTTTTTGGAGTTATCAGACTCATTCATGGCTATGGCATTATTTGTGGTACCTCGTATAGTATAGTCTGGAAAAGTTACTGAATGAAAGAGTTTTTACCTTGGACAAAGTTCTTAAGTATGTGCATCTGAAGAAATGATGCAAGCCCAGATCAGAGTTGAAGGCATCAGATGAGGACATTGTGTCTGAAGAAGGGAGACAGTGAAAATAAATCTAAGAGATAAAACAACCAATAAAGAAATCTCAGGAGTTTAGGAGATAAAGGTAGCAGGTGACTTACAACCATTTGTTCAGTGACCATTCAAAGTTACAACAGTGCTGAAAAGGAGACTTAATGACCGTTTCTTGAAGTTGTGGCTGTCCCAGCACCCCCGCAATCATGTGATCCAGTCTGGGTGCTTGGCAACCTGTTCACATATATGATCAGTTGCCAAGTGCCCTGAGATCACGTGATTGCCATTTGCAGCCCTCCAGGCCGGCTTCCCTAGAAAGTCAAAGGCAAAATTACAAGTCGCTGGGGTAAGTCTCCCCCACCTGCTCATCTTCCTCTACTTCCTCTGCGCTTGTGCCACACTGGCCACTCACACACCCCCATGCACCCTCCCTGACTCTCATGGCACCCCTCATGCAACTCCTCACATCTTCACATACTCCTCACTCCTTCCTCCATCTTGCAGCAGCCATTTACCTCCCTGCTGGCCTGGGACTTGCAACTTCCTGCCAGCTTCCCCACTGACTTTGGTTGTGGGAAGCCGGCAGGAGGTTGCTTCACCTAACGACTATGGGATTCAGTTAACAGCAGCAACTGGGACTGCAGGGATTGTCATATCTAAGTGATGTGGTCACACTTTACGACTGCATTGCTTAGTGATGGAAATTCCAATTCCAATTATCTTTGTAAATTAAGGACTACCTGTATACAGAAGCTTGAGACAGAAATTCAGGAACTCTAGCATATATCATGATTGAGGGCAATGTTATGCATTTGGAAAGCTTTGTTAAACCTGTAGGAAAACAGTCATTTAGCAACTCCAGATTACATGTTAGGTAAAATCTCAAGTGCACATGGCTGACCATCTACCAGGAGAGTCTTAACTAGATTTTGTGGAATCTAAGAAAATTAGAGATGCATGGAATAATTTTCACCTATAGATTGCACATAGCTGCTGTTCTCAATGCTTTTCAAAAAAGTGAATAAAATAGCCTGACTCATAGAACACAACTTTATCCACTATCAATTAATTTTAGAGGGGCAGAAGGTCAGGAGGAATGTCTTTCAAGTATTGTTTACAAAAATTCCCAGTATAAATTACCATTTTTCATAATAACTGGATGAAGAAATCTGTCTATAAGAAATCTGACCTTCTCAAATGTGACTTACACTGTACTGCCAGATTGATCAGGAATACAAATCCTTACTCTCTACATGTTGCAGTATCTTCCAAGACTTAGAATGTCTGCCAGAAGAATATCCCATTCAAGTAGATAGAGTCATATGTTCAGTTCTTCATGATTTGCAAAAAAAAAAAAAAAAAAAGAGTGCCATTTGTAATTCTTGATCAGCTTATAAGGAATTTATGAGGATGGAGCAATACCTAAGAATTCAAAAATTCAAGATCCTACTGAATATGTTAATTCTTAGGTAATTTTATATGAAATGGTAAATTATGTATATTTTATATACATTTATATAGAGAGCCATAACAAGACTACCAAGAAAGAGCATTTCAGGTTGCCTATAAAGAAATCATGGCACAATTTGCAAAAGTTTCTTTCAGTAAATTGGATGCTTCCTACAAATTTTGCAACTTCAACTCATAGAGTTCTAAACTCTATGCCTTTAATACTCCCTCCAGTTGATACTGTTTCTGATGTGTACTGGAAGATGATTTCCATGGTATATGAGTACACTGCCGGTACTGAGATCCCAATGGATGGGATGACAATAATATCTAAGGCTCCACCAAGGTTGAACATGACTTGAGGTTTCAGAAAGTTTAGAGGCTATAGGCACTGCCAATTTCAAATTCAGTGTAGATAAATGTATGTTTTGGATGACAGAACTTCTTGGGTGATGTCATGTCCAGCAAAGGGGTAAAACTGGATTCAAAAAAATAGCAACTGGGCTTCAGTTATCAATATGCACAAAGATTTTAAGAATGGTTAATTAGTTGATAATTGTTTCGCCCAAGTTGTCCACTAAGCTGGCATCTTATGGAAACCCAAATGAGTGGTACTTGGATGTATTGTACAAAAAAGCATGAAAAAAAGAGTTCAAAACCACTCCTGTGTTAAATAATTTACATCTCAGGAAAATCTATAAAAGTCTTGGCAGATTCCTCACAAGCTTAGTCCATGTGGTGCAGTGTTCATAACAATGTTTATTTCCCAGTAACTTATGCATATAAGGCAATGACACAGGCTGAACACAAGAATCCACAAATTGAATTATTTATGAAAGTTCATAAGACAATTAACTACTGATTGTATTTTTTTGCAGAATTCTAAATGAGTGTATCATTCATATTTAAAAGATGATCTAAGCTACAAAAATATGAATTACCATATCTAACAAACCACACCCCCTTTCAAGCATGGTGAAGCAATCTCCTCAGCTGAAGTTCAAGCCTATATTGACGTGACTGTGCACTCCCTTCCTTTTACAGATAGGAAACTGCAACAGATCAAGCACAAAGTAGCTCTGAATGGACTAACCTAAATACTATGGCAAGGGTGTCTCAAAATTTGAGAGTGGACATGAGCTGAAAAGGCTGTTTTCAAGGACAGCAAAGCAATGGATTACATCAAGTCTCTGAAGTGGCATGCTATTCAAGATTCATGAAGACCCATTAGGGATTGAAAAATGTAAGAGAGAAGCATAGGATATCATTCAAGATATTGCCAATATGGTAGCAAACTGTCCATCACACCAGCAGTTATGCCTCTGTACCTTCAACTAGTTCACCAGAGAAGGTATATGAGAGAATCAGCACCGGTCCTTTTAGGTAGAATTTGAATGTGTATTGTGGAGTCCTTGGGGTTCTCTGAGCTTGGTTGTTTTCTTGCAAACATTTCATTACCCGGCTAGGTAACATCTTCAGTGCTAGAATGGAGTGGAATTTGCTCTCTGTTTATATACAGTGGCTTGCCCTGCCAGTGTTGGTGGGTGGGTGGGTGGGTGGGTGGGTGTGTTGTTTTTTCTCTGGTAGTTCCTTGATTAAGGTATTTACTGCTTGATTGAATGTCTGGTGATAATCTTGGTGTTTATCTCTGCTTATCTGGGTGATGATTGCTGGTGAGGAGATGTTCTGGTCTTGTGTTTCCTTTTTATTGTCTCTTTTGAATATGTGTAGATGCTGTTTATCTCTATGTGCCTGTTGATGGCTGCCTTGTCTGAATACCAAGCTTCCAGGAATTCCCTCGCATTTAGCTTGGTCTAAGACATTGACAGCTTCCCAGTTGAAACTATGGTTAAATCTGTCCATGTGTTGTGAGATTAAAGAGTTTTCATCATGTCTTCTGACTGCTAGTTGGTGTTAATGAATGCTAGCCTTCTGCCTGTCTGTCCTAATAGTGGTTGTTACAGTCCTTACGCTGTATGTTGTAGATGACTCCTGTTTTTTTCTTTTTGGGCTACTGGGTCTTTTGGTTTACTTAAGATGTTTTTAAGGGCTTTGGTTGGTTTGCGTGCTACAGAGATGCCATGTGGTTGTAATAGTCTGTTGGTTGTTTCTGAGACATTTCTGATCTATGGCAGCGTTATCCTTTTCATAGCTTGTGTGGGTTGTGTTATAGTAGGTTGAGTGGTCAGGCACTTTTTGATAAAGTTGCGTGGATATCCATTTTGTTGGAAGATGTTGTACAGGTGGTCTTTTTTCTTTTTCTGCTGTTCTGGGTTGCTGTAGCGCGTTTGTGCTCATTTGAATAATGTTCTTACACAGCTCCTCTTGTGGGAGGTTGGGTTGTTACTTTGGTAAGGGAGTACTTGGTTAATGTGGGTTGTCTTCCGATAGACTTGGGTTTCTAATTTGCTGTTGTTTCCTCTGCTGAGAAGGATATTCAGGAAGGGTAGTGTGTTGTTGTTTTCTTCCTCTTTGGTGAATTTTATTCATTTGAAGATGTTGATAGTTTTATGTGTCTTCTCTAGTTGTTCCTTTCTTATTATAACAAAGGTGTCATCTACTGTACATACCGGATCCATACTTTTGATTGTATGTGCTATAGTTTCTAGGCGTTGCATTACAATCTCTGCTATAAGTCCTGACAGTGGTGATCCCATGGGTGTACCTCTGATTTGTTGGTATATTTGTCTATCAAACTGGAAATAGGTAGTGAGGCAGAGGTTGATGAGGTCCATGATTCTGGGTATTTCAATCTTGGTGTATTTGGTGAGGTTGGGTGTGTTGTGTAGTACTGCTGACATGGATTCTTTTGCTAGTTCTGGGTTTGATGTCACAGCACTCTTTACATCCATGAGACCATAATTTCATCTATGAAATTCATTTCTTCATCTATGTGTACATCTTTGATTTTTTTGGAGGCACTGTAGTGAGGAGTTGATAGAATATTTGCTCCTCTCTGTGAGGTATCCAAGCTTTCCTCCAGAAAGGCCTCACCTTTAACATGGACAATGCTAATCAGCTAGAATTCTGTGCAGCCTCAGAAGTAGCATTTAAAACCACAGGACTTAACACAGAGACCCAAGAAAACATAAGGCAGACAATCGTACCACAGATCAGAAGAGCACAGAATCAGCACCAACTCAAAGCAGAAGACAGAGCAGCCCCCAAAAGCCTAAAGAAGGACCAAACCATCATCATCCTCCCAGCAGACAAAGGCCAAACCACAGTTATCATGGATAAATCACAATGCTTACAAAAAGCCAAAAAAGATAATCTGAAGTTGAAAATGTTGGGGAGAAAAATAAAACTGGTGGCAGATGTCTATATAAATACTATTAGTTGTACTGTACTTTTAGACAATGGCTGTTCCCCAGGCCAAGTGCCATTGAGCCCAAGGATGTATTCCACCCTGTTCATAAGTCAATGAATTATTGAGGGGAGTGAAAATCAAAGAAATCAAGCAGAAACAATCTTTTGACAGAGGTACCAGAACTGAAACCTGGGACTCTGTTTGTCTGAAAAGCTTTTGCTCCAATTTCTGGGATCAGCAGAGAACTATTAAACAGAAAGCCATTCCATAATGTTATCTGATGTAGATGGACCAAGGAAATCTATGTTACGGTAACCATCAGTATCTTATATAGATGCCTAATGACTTTCGATGTATTTCACAGCAAGAAACTCAAGACTGCCATGAAATATAAATCAAACCAGTTATAATATTTTGGATAAATGAATTACTTATTTAGAGTCACAACTGCATAGGAAAAGCAAGTGTTCCATGATTCGAAAACTTATCTCTGGGTCTGCTGGGAGAAATACAAACTGGGAGGTACTGGGGGAAAGACACCAGAGACAGCCTATTTAAATCTGCATCCAAAGACATAGAAAGGATAACCTACCAGCTATATCAGAAGCAAGAGGGGAACAAAATGGCCTCATTTTAGAGGGTGCTGGAAAAGTGAATTATTTCAGATTTTATAGCCTATTACTATTGCTTTGCAGCCAGAGGTACATGAGGTGGGGCAAGTTGCAGAGGCAGGGTATTCCTCATATATGATAGATCTCAACTTAATAAAATATATAAACACAAATCAAGTCTGAAGGAGCTTTCATGTAAATTGCGTAAAACACATTGGAACAAAACATAGCATGGCAATCTCAAAGAGAAGGGACAATAGTGAAAAGGACCTAAGCAGAGTTGTTGAGGTTGCCAGGCTGTTTTTCTTTTTCCATTTGTCTGATTCCTCTCCGTAAAGGCAGTGTTAATTTTAGCCACATTTGCTCTGGCTTTGTGTGAATTTATGTGGCTTTTTCAGCCATGTATGTGAACTGGGTGGGAGAAGGGTCTATCCAGAAGATGGAAAGGGAATGTCTATGCATTTATACATTTATATATTCATATTTAGGCCAACAACTGAATGAAGCAATATGTTTATATCCATTTACCTGGGAGCAAGCCTCGGGGAATGTTTGGGAAGTAAAACTTCTATTTTTATTATCAGGGATCGACTTCTGTTTAAGATGGTGACATGAGAGGTTGAGCCTTGAGATAGTTCCCTTGAGAGTAAAACTTCAACTTTATTTAGGTGTTATTATTCTGGCCAATTTTGTGTCAAAGGAAGTGATTATCAAGGATCACTTAAGCAGCCAGACAAAAACCCTATTCACCAAAGATTCTCCAACCCTAATGGCACACACTGTTGAGAAGGAGTTGCACCAACATGTCCTGTGTAAACACCAATCACTGTATGCAAGAATTCTGTTTTGTAAGTGTGGAATCATTCTGTAGTACAGAATGTAATAATAAACCATGTTACAGAATTAATGCTAGATATGTTTCAGATGCAAACCATCATTCCAAGACTCACTTGATGCTTTTTTAGGACAAAATTCTGCCAAAAATGGCAAATTCACTGGGATGATCTGCCTCCATTTATAATTGATTTAAGTTACTACAGAGTGGTAATTCTAACATCAAACCCTAAAATAAATACAGAATGCCTTTGCTACAGGCCAGTCTAATATGTTTTTAATATAGATTGGATTCATGTATTTGAAATTTGAATTTCTTGCAAGCCAACCTTATGCATGCTTGCATAGAACCAAATTATTGTTACCAGAGAGGAGCACATAAACCATTTCTTTCATTAAGTTCACTTCCAAAATGCAAAGGTCTAAATTGGCAGTTCCCTTTATATTCCTGTGCTTGCCACGGAGTAAACTGCTATTGTCTTCCAGGGTGGGCATGTAGCAATTCTGCATTGAGATTTCTTTACCTTGTCATGGTAGTGAGTAAACAAGAACTGGGAGGTGGGGCAAACCAAGAGTCGCTCCAATGAAAACACACACTGCTTTTTCAAGCATTAGGCAGTGATACGTTGCCATTTCTAAAATGGCATTTACTGCTTTGAAGCAGCATATCTGTCTACAGATATAACTGTAGGGATATATTCCCTATATAGCATGGGGATATAGCAATAAAAATGGTTTGTAATTGAAACTCCCCAGTTACCACGATCCTCATGCAATCATGGGCTCATTTTACCTTGCAAGTGGAACTGTCCATTGGCATAGAACCCCTCCCCCATGTCTTGCAAGTAGAACTGTCCATTGGCATAGAACCGCCCCCATGTCTTGCAAGTGGAACTGTCCATTGGCATAGAACCCCCCATGTCTTGCAAGTGGAACTGTCCATTGGCATAGAACCCCCCATGTCTTGCAAGTGGAACTGTCCATTGGCATAGAACCCCCCCCATGTCTTCCAATGTTGCTCAGCAGCTCCTGCGTGTTCTCTACCTGAGCTTTCATACACAGTCCTTCTTGCCTTCCCAGCCCTGAGTTTCTATTCATCTTTAATGAGCAGGCAGGAAGAATCCCTGAGCCCTGGTTATTATTGACTTTATTTTGATATCCTTTCAAAGACGTTCACAGAGGTACACAGCACCATAAAAATATTGCATGAACTGCATCGCAGTTAAAAACATTGAACGGACATGCTGCAAATAATACTAGAAATGTAATGATAGAAAGAATGCAATCAAAGGGCCAGATTACCTTCCAAAAGTCTAGGTGAACTGGCATTTTTATATATTTGAGAGACAGAGGGATACTCAATATTTCAGACAGTCTCCTTTCTGCTATCTCTCTATTTTTCTTTCTGTTTTTGGTTGATGAACTTCCCAGGCCTTTATATTAACATTTTTATTTTCCTTTCAGAGAGACATTTGAGTGTTTGGGTTGCTTGTTTTACAAGGCCATGTTTCATCTCTCCCCATTGCTGCTAATTAAGCAGTGCAATATTTTCCATGTGAAGTCACATGACTTGAAACAAACACATTTCCAGCATCAGCAACGTTTCTTCTCAAGTGAAGAGTCCAGCTGGATTTTAAGTGCTATTTCTATGATGGGAAGAAGCCAGTCCTCACCACAGCTGGCTTGGAGTGAGTTCTGCACTGCACCTACCTGAAAATGATTATAAATATGTGAATCTCTTTTGCCTTTTTTTTTTTTTCCCCTTTCCCAGAAACTATGTTGGATAAAATTTACTGGTTTGAAGAGACATAAAATAGGCTGGCAACGTTAAATCGGATGTTATTCTTGGTAGCTGCTTATATTTTTTTTCTATTTTCTTTGGAAAAATGCATCCATCGAAAGTGTAAGCTGCTCCTTTGAATGGTTGGGATGGTGCTTTCTTTTCTCAGAGGCCTTTTATATTATTATTGCAGAGCACAGATTTAGAGCTCTAAACAACCTTTTCTGATAGATGGCAGGGGCAGCAAGATCAGAAGAGAAAAATGAGATTCAAGAAGAACTGGCAAACCTCAAGACCAATTAAGCAAAGCCAACTTGGATAAAATAAGAAGTGACCAAAAATGAAGTGTAGTATTTAACCACAATCAACCTGACACCGGGGGGGTGGGATCTTTTATGCCATGCACAGAGTTGGTCTTGTTTTGCCCCACATCCTTTAGGTTTGATTTAAGATCTTCTTCCCTATCTTTCCAAGCTGGATTTATATGCTTCTGAAGCTTCCTCAGAGATGCTCTGCTGATTTATCAAAACCCATGACTTTTATTTTCTTTGCGATGAGAGAGGAATACAGGAATACAACGAGAAATATTCTAGAGCAGCCTTCCATAACTTAATGCCTGCAATATGTGTTGAACTACAATTCCCATAATCTCATAATCAAGTATGTCTGTTGGATGATGGGGCTTGTCACAGTCAAACACATCTGAGGGTTATCATCAGGGAAGGCTTTCACTGTTATTCAAAGTGAAAGTCAGGATTGTCTTGTTTTCAGACAAGCTTTCTGAGTAAGTGTGATTGATTTGATTCCATCTGCAATGATTTCAGCATGGCGTATCATGCATTGGAAACGAGAATGTGATGTTAATTCTTTACATTGATATGTATAGCTGTGACAAGTAGCTTGTCAACATTTGCTGTGAATAAAACAAAATAATTTATCGAATAGAATAAAGCAAAGACTTTTAATTACACCATGAACTCAAGAGAAATATTAGAGAAAATAACCATGTCCTCATGAGCAATCTAAATTGATGGAAGGTTAGTATCAAACCCCAATTCAGGCGAATGTCACCATATATTTATCTTTAAAATAACAACAAAGATCACAAATCAGTGGCTCTGTAATTTACACACATATTAGAAACATTTAAACTCTTTAAGAAAGACAAATCATAATATCATGGACTGTGACACTGGGTAAATCTCACAAACTTTTGAAGTACAGTTGCTTCAATAAATCTTAAGATTAAGCAAGTTGCCTTGAAGTTAATCCAAAATTTCAAGTCATTTGTAGGCCAGATGCATTTTTTACACAAGTCAATGGGCTTCCATTCTACTTCCCAAAGAGTCCAATTGATTCTCTAGGGATCAATTTTTTTTTTTTTTTCAGAGCACTCCAGGCAGCTGACAGAGACATCTAGTGGTTGAGTAACACATTGTAAATCAAGAATGTAGAACAATCTTTCTTCTGTAGAAATTTCAGTGTTTTCAGTGTTTTCTTTCATTATTGTCCACATACAGTCACCCAACAGTAGACAATGTAGCTTTCCTTAACCTCTTTTTCTAATCTTCTTTTTCAGTTTTGGATTGTTTTGAAAATCCTTTCAAATAGAAAAGAGACATATAGATCTTCAGTTTACAAGGACAGATCAAGAGTGGGTGGAAAATAATCAATTAAGAACAAGAGATCAAAACCTAGACGGATAGAAATCCGTCCTTGGACAGTTGGGCCTAATTCTGACAACAGTCATATGCATAATCTTATGCTTTTTAATAAAGCAATCCCATCGACTTAGAGGCCCATTTGCTTTGCATTTGGGTGGTTATAAATAGCTGCCACATTGGAAAGGAAGGATGTGCAGATTTAATTTGCTTTTCCAGATGAGATGACTACAGATATAATTTTGCTTGGCATGTTACTGGCAATACTTGCTGGTATTTTTCAGAGTTATTTTGGGAATGGCAATGAGAAGATGAATTGCCAATTGGTTATTTTGGCCTGCTTTATTTATTTATTTGGTTATTTAGTAATACTTGGGACATGTAAGAAATGTTCCTGTATAGTCAAAGCTTTATTTTAGTCCCACTATGCTAAACTATGCTGTGCTAAACTAGCCCCCTGATATCAGCAGTCTGTATCACTGAGCATCTGCTGGAGTTCACATACTAACAAGGGACACATCCTTTCCCCTCTTGAATGGACAAATTGCTGATGTCACCACTGCTTGAGGGAGTTGAACTCTTGTCCACATATACCGATGGGCTGCCAAGTTGGAGACCTACATCTCCTGCCCTGGGCTTTAAACTGGCAGATTCTGCAGTAATCCATGGGCACAGGGTTGTTTTCAACCATAAGAGGCATATCAGCAGCTTTGTCCTTTTGATTAAGGACCTGCTATTGCACTACTGCATCTGGTACTCAACATTTCCCATGAGGGAGAAAGGCCAACCTCATGGGGTATTTTCTCTTTAAGAAAGACAAGTAACATATTATAGATAAGTAAAGTAGTCTTAGAACATAGTATTGTTACTCAGCCAATTTGGGGGAAAATGATCTTCTTCTTCTTCTTCTTCTTCTTCTTCTTCTTCTTCTTCTTCTTCTTCTTCTTCTTCTTCTTCTTCTTCATCATCATCATCATCATCATCTCAGATGGATTATTATTGTTATTGTTATTATTTTACCCTGCCTTTTTTAACTCAAGGCAGCATATATACCTAATGCTCCTGCCTCCTATTTTCCCCACAACAACCACCTTGTGAGGTGGGTTGGGCTGAGAAAGAGGGACTGGCCCAGAGTCACCCAGCTGGCTTTCCTGCTGAAGGGAGGCCTAGAACCAACCGTCACCTGGTTTCTAGGTCAGCACCTTAACCACTGCACCAAATTGGCCCTCCAGTTTACCAAATTCACCAAATTATATAAGAAGAGAGACTCTTGACTTGATTTTTGAAAAGTAAAAGGCAGGACATTTCAGGTATTTGGGGCAGGAATCCAAATTGGAATTGTTCCCAAGCGTTCCATTCCTGCAAACATGGGAGCCTTGCTAAGAATATCTAGCTTCATCAGTTTTTCCTTCAATGGGCTTACATGCCAAGCCCATAATCTTGTTCCTTGATTGTATTACCTGAATGCCTCCACTGTCTAAAAATCCACTTGCAGCTTGAAATAAGCACACCGATAATTGAACCTAAATAGCCTGAAATCTTACAAAGTTTGCAGCCAAGGTCACCTCAGCTCTTTTCTCACACCCGTTTGACCTGAATGTGTTTTTATCAAACTGCTTCATTATATCAGAGGTGGGCTGATTGGCAAAGTAGACTGAATTTCCAAGTGAATATATCGCAAAGGCAATTAAAGGGAAAACCAAACGAATCATGGGAAAGAATTCCTGATCATCATTCCCACGGAGGAACACATGGGCTGTGCAGGCCGTCTCATCCTTTTGCAGAAACAGGCACTAGATTTGCAGATTTAAAGAACAAATCTCCAAGGGCTGAGAAGGTACTAGAACTTCTAGGATTAGGAGATAGAACAGCCAGACTGAAACTGCCTTCAGAGTGGTGTCAGATGAAAAAGGGTGGGAGTGGGGGGAAAGATACAAAGGACATGACCAGAAATACACTGCATTGGCTACCAGATTCAATAGTGAATCAAGACCGCCTGGATTTAAATTCTTCTCTTCCATTTGTCCATTAGGTAGCTACAATAAGCTTCTCTTTCTCTCCTCTCCTTTCATCCTCAGTTTCTAATTTGCAATTACACAGCACATGGAGTTACATTACAGACCTGTAAGGAATCCTAAGGGGATGGAGGTAAAGCAGCATTAAAAAATGATATCAAAAAGTATTTCTGCAATTTTTTTCAATTACTCTCATTCAGTTTGATACTACCTCTTCCCCCAAAAAATCACCTTTTTTTTTTTGTAGATAAAATTTCGGTGAAAATCATATGTATAGGCATGGGGTCCTTGCACTTAACTTTGTGTGGGTTTGTGGGGGGGGGGAGAGAGAGAGAAGAATGTATTTGATCTTTCATTGTACCTATCAAATACAGCGTGTTTCTGAGCTGCATTGACACAAGCAGACTGTCCAGTTTGCCCACTGCACTTCACGTCATTGTAAGCAAACACTTCCACTCCAGTTGGTTACTGTGGCAGGAATGCCCCCTCTCCTCCAGTCACTGGTTACTGTGGAAGAATTGGACTCAATGGTATTTGAGCATAAATTGGTTTGAGTTATCATGGAAATATGAGAACTATCTACATGGAAAGGGAACCTGAATAGGAAATTTCTATATCTCATTCTCACTATTTCATCTTTCTTATATTCTTAGCAAGCCTCTTATACAGCTTCATGGAACCTTAACGTCAACCATGTCCTTTTCCTGTAGACAACACATACACACCATCACATTTACCCTATTATGATGCATATAAGGTCACCGTTCTGTCTCTCCCAGCTTTTAGAAAGTCAGTCTTCCTGTCTCTGTTTGCTGGATCAGTTGTGCTTTTCCTCAGCCATTTCAGCTTTTTCCTGTGTCATTGTCTACCCATTTGAGAATTACTCCCATTGTGCTTCACCCATTTCAGCAGAGGCACCATTACTAACACAAACCTAGTCTCTCTGTAGACAACAACTGCCTGGCTCATCAATTTCCACTATTTTCTCTCAGCTGTCAAGTGGGTAGGCCAAATATGAAATATTGAGCAAAGTTATTATTGTGTATAACTTGGGTACTAATGAATGAAAAATGCATCAGACCTATAATGCACAGATTCCTTTGATAAAGGGATGGACAAGATAAGATGAACAGGCAAAAATGCTGTAGAATATTGCTTCTGAGTATGTCCACTGTGAACTATTATTTTAATTCTGTGGTTCTTAAACTATGGTTTACACTTCCAAAAAAATCTGTCCTTGCACAGTGAAAATAAGGATGATTAAACCAGACGTTTCTTTGAACATTTCCTCCTATATACTGAAGAGGAGTCTATTTTTTATTTTCAGTATTGTTAGCCGAAAAGCAACTTCCCCTTCAAGAGCACATGGGACAATACAGTATTCTCATCTATAGCCACGCAATGACATGACATTATACTCTATTCATCTACAGTTGTCTTATTCGGTGGCATGTTGGGTTTCAATTATCTGCTGTTCGGAATGTATCCTTTTAAAAGTTTTCCATCCCATTTTTTAAAAAAGCTGTTTTAGTGCTATTATAGTATCTTATGAACTGGTACTTTATGGCAAAATATGGAAATAGCTTTGAATGTTTTCAATAGCTTTCAGGACCTAGAGAATGCGAATTGTTGAGCACCTGCTAACGGGGTGCAAACAGATGTGGAAGCAAACAAAAGCAATCTCAATGGGTTGACAGAGAACAAACAAATGGTGACGTTAGTCAAAACCCAACCAGACATTCTTCTAAGTGGTAGCTCAACATAAGAGTGCAACTTGCCCAATGCAGAAAAGTTGAAGGTTCACAGTTTATTGATTCTGTCGCACTGTGTTCAGAAGTTAAACCTTCTTAAATGTGTTTTCTCTCATTGAAACCACAGCCTGGTGGTAGCGGTTGGATGGATAAGAGCAAACCGACGAAAGCAGAGGCCAGAAGTGATAGTGGAGAGGTAAATCCACAATACACCGGATGGATTTGCTAGCATTTACTCTAATTGGTTGGGTTTTTCCTATCTAAAGAGGTACTGAACCCATGCATGCTTCTAGGCCTGACTTTGTTTTTCAAGGGGCAAGTAGTAATTATGACTGTGAATGAATTTTATCTTTTGTATTCGTTGTGCAGGTTCCAACCCTTCTGGGTTTAGTCACAATTTTAACCCACCTCTTAGTAACCCTTGAAGATTCACTCTGGAGATGCCGTTTACTCAAATCTGATCTTAAAGTTGACACAGAAACTTCAGCATATGCAATGCTAAATATGCGGCCAAGACTTAATGAACATATGGAGGTATGAACATATTTAACTCAGTTTGTGATAGTTTTAATGGTTAACCCTTGAATCAGGAGACTGCCTCTTTCTCTTTGTATTGGTCCCCAGGCCAGCTGCATTCTGCAGATCAAAACTTGTTTCATTTATCTGGAGTACAAGAGATCATTTTCTTCAAGGTTTTTACAACAATCACCCAGAAGCTATAAAATGATAGAGGAAGCAAGGAAATCAAAAGGTCTGGCTTTTGGCCATTTGCAGCAAGGGCTCCAAAGGTTCTTTTAAATTTTATTTTGGCCCAATTAAATCTTCCTGGTTAATGTTTGCCACACAGCCTGGTCAATAGCCAGGGACTATCATCCACAACATCTGGAGGGCACCAAGCTGTCTACCTTTGCTGATTTGTGTGTGTGTGTGTGTGTGTGTTTTTCCTGGTGTATTTTTTTCTTTGATTTAAGTTATAAGGTTTTTACCTTATGTATTAGCACCTTTGGGTCGTAGACTGGATTAAAGATATGAAATGCATCTTAAAATGTTGGAGAAAACTTGAATATTTTCTCCTAGAAGCCAAATCCCATGGCATTCTTCTCGCCATATCTCCAAAATGTGGCAGCAAAGCTGACCACTGCTCTCAGCAGCTGAGACTCTTGGGGCTGCTGTCAAGGAAAACACAGAAGTAAAGGAAGCAAGAGATCTATACTTGGGACGGGGGGAGAGAACCTTCTTTCCCCTCTCTCTAAAAAGCCTCTGTACTTGCTGGAAAGGAGAAAAAAATGGCTGCTGTAATTTCTCCATACTTGGTGGGGAAAGGGCAGGGGAAGAGGCAGGTGGGCTAGAGGAGGAAGCAAGAGAGACAGAGATCACTTGATGGGAGGTAGCAATATAGGTTACAAATACATTCCTTCTGGGAACTGGTTATTCCTGCCTGGGCTTAAACAGAAAAATAATAGAAGTTTTTGCTTGCTGGGGAAATGCTATTCCCTATGGTAGCCAAAGCATAAATAACTACAGAGGCCCGGAGACCTGTGGCTGAGTAGAAGAGGGCAATCCTGCGGTGGACCAGCTGGAGCCCTGCAGATTGCTGGCCTCCCTCATCCATGCAGATGAGACTGTTCACATAAGAGGTTGTACTGCATTTTCTGGTGGAAAATGCCTCTTTGATCTGTGGTAGGCTGGCACCAAGATGGAGGCTCTGTGGCAAGGTATCCACAAAAAATGGTTAGCAAGCCATTTTGGTGCCAGAACAAGGAGGGTCTGTCAATGAGGCCTATGTCTTTTACTTTTGGCAACCATATCTTCCATACCTTTCTGGAGAATATCAGGAATATGGTGGAAGGAACACTGGGAGCTTTTCAGGGGGAAGAAGGATAGTGTTTCAAACAAAAACAAAACAAAACAAAAAACATTAAAGGGTAGAGAATGGGTGAGACAACCCAATGTTGTATTAAGAGAAGGCAAACCTGTAAGTAGCCACTACTTAGCTATGTAGTTTTTACTAGTTTTTGAAAAGTAGACATTTCAAAAAATAGAGCCACAGAATTTGGACCTGAAAACCTCCATGCAATCTGCTCTATGTTTTTTAATTCTTAAAGTAGAAAGAAAAAGTTGACACAGGGCTTCAAATCTCCATAGAATGAATGGGAAATATAAACCTTAAATGAGTGTTGTCCAAACCTGGCCACTTTAAGACGAGTGGACTTCAACTCCCAGAATTCCTCAGCCAGCCATAATGGCTGGGGAATTCCGGGAGTTGAAGTCCACTCGTCTTAAAGTGGCCAGGTCTGGACAACACTGGCCTACATAATGCATTTCAGCAAATGAATCTGTAGAGCTTCTTTCTGACTGCCTTAAAAGTGCCTATATTTCCATGTACAAGCTGTGGATTTTGAAGCAGTCCTCCAACATTGCAGCCAGGCTGTATAGAGTTGGAAGGGACTTCAAAGGATAAACCACATTTATTTGTTTGTTTATTGAGATGATGAATGCCACAGCTGATGATGGTTACAGGGAGTTTGTCATTTTTGAAAATTACATCAAAGGGTTTATACTTACAATTTTTCATGTTTCCCACCTCAAGATCACATCAATTTTTTCTGTCTCTCTCTCACTCTGTATATGTGTGTGTGTGTGTGTATACACACACATAGATACATACATATACACACACACACTTAGAAAATAAAAGAATATATAAGGTAACATGATAAGGTAGAACACGGGGAAGTATAGAGGATAGTCATTTTTAAAAATAATGTTTGGACAAAGAATCAAATTAACGTGTATTATATAACTTAAAAGGGTTGTAAACAGATCCCTTTAAAGTTACAATTTAGGTGAACCTTTTTAGAGTATTCTCTTAACTCTCACAGCAAGATGACTCCTAGTAACTGATACTGTACAAAGTATATGTGGACTATTAATTTTTGTCTTCCTTTGGAGTAAATAAATGTTTACTCCAAAGCTTGTCACAGATACTTGGAGGATTTGCTTGGGCTAGGACCTCCAACCTCTCAGACCTAACCTTCCCCCTGCATCTCCCCAAACATCTCCCTCCCTTGCCTTTCCAAAATTTAAACTGGGAGTTGGTGCCCAATATTGCCATTTTTTGAGTCACAATTCCCAATCATCACATGCCCCGCTCCCTTCTCTAAGCTTACAGTCATGATTCACAATAGTATATGTCTAAGCTTTAAAAGTGGCTCTTTACAACCTGCCAATATTTAACATCATTCAATGTCCTTAAAGGATATGGTTGTGCAATATTATTTGGAGCCATGCCAAGGGAAGTGCTGATGACTTTACAGCTGTCAGAATATAGCTTCACTTTACAATGAGCTTGCATGAGATTTTTTTTTTTTACTGAAAAAGAAAGAGAGTGAGAAAGATCACACAAGAGATCCAGAGAGGACCTCAGGCAGTTAACTTCAAACGATTCAAGAAATTATTCCACTCCTCATAAAAGAGGCAAGTGGAAAAGGGCTTATTTTGCAGGGAGCAATGATTTAGTGCAGTGTCACTATATTTGTCAATCATTGTAATTTGCTCCATAGGCAGAAAACAAGGAAAGCAGGTCACCAGGAAGATTTGTTTCTGCTTATTGCAGCATGACTTGTTAGTGCATCATTGGCTAATCCAGAGGATACCAGAAGTAGATGGAGAAGGCAGAAGATACATTTAAAATTTGGCTATTACAAGGAGAAGAGAGGTTGATAGGAAATAAAAATATTAGGAATGTAAACCAACTGTCCCCTGAACATGTTTGGACTGCATGTGAGACAGGCTACAGAGGGTTTCCATAGTTCATTGTCTGCAGGGTTCGGCCAAAACATTCTCCCTGATTTGGACCTCTGGGAACACATACTCTAGTCCCAAGCAAGCAAATACTTTGATAAAGGAATTGATGAATTGGGGGAATAGCAGTAAGCAGTGTTACTGAGCATCTTAGGCTCAGACAGAGTTCAGCTGGTTAAGGAGAGATGTCTTCTTCTTGTCTGTCTCTCACACAGCTGCTTTTCATGGGAGGGGAGGTATCCTTTGCTTCACAATATATGAATATACCCTCCATGACTCCATTGGCAGGTTGGGAGAATGAAGAGAACAAGGTATATTAAGGTTTGTTTGTTTTTTTCTGTTTCCATTAGACCACCCAATAGCACATCTAGGAAGCTGGATAGGAGCACGATTTCTTATTTTCTTTTCCTCTTGCCCTGCCAGGAAACTCAGAAAGTACCAAACCTTCTTCCCCACCCCCAACACCACATCAGTAAGCTTGCCTTCTCCATCACCTCTTCCCACCCCCACCCCCCTTTATTCTGAGTGATACGCGAAAGGGTAGTTTTTCCCAAGGGAGGGGGCACAATCACTTTTATCTCCATAAAGACTTTTTTTAAAAAAAAAAAAACAATAAAGGGGTAGTGCATCGGCAAAAGTTCTCATGATCTCATCATTTGATATGCAAATTCTGAGTCATAGCCTTTCCACTGCTGATCAGCGGAAGTCATTAGTCAGCTTCATTGCCATTACCTCTAAGCAAAAAGAAGGGGGCTATAAAATTTGGTGACACTCCCAGTTCAAGATGAAAGACTTCTCTAAAAAGTATCCTTGATTCAAACACAGTTTTAATCACCCCAGTCTAGCTGTCTCAAAAATCAGGGAGAATTTCAATGAGCTAGTGCTAGATGAAGGAGCTCAATTTTGACTGAATGATTTCAGCCTTTTGATTTTAACACAATGTTCATCTGGAATGAAGCCAATGAAGGAAGTAAGGGGGGGGGGGAAGAATGAATATGTATTCTTGTTCATTCTATGCAGATTCTGCATAGCCTTCCTCACCTATTCTCACCTACTTTGCTATGCCACCCAAAACACAGCCTCCTACAAAAAGGGTGAATATCCCAAATCTGCCCACAGATGGCAAAAACTAGATTTCGGTATATTTTGAGGGAAGAGCTATGAGGAAACTTCCAAACACATGTAATATTTGAGATGATCAGTATTTACCAAATATCTTTCCTGGAAATATGGTGCATATGGTCATTAAAAAGAAAAGAAAGAAAAAACATTTTATATGTTATCATCCTTTACCACAGGAAGGGCAGTTCAACAATATCTAGAAAGCCACAGGTTCCCTCACTTCTGTATGACAGGCTGCAGGACAATTTCAGTACTTTGTGGCCACATGAGAAACAAGTACAATTGCTTTGTAATCCTACAGCCCGCTAAAGAATTGCAGTCATTCCAAAGAAAGATTTCCACAAGGAGCCTGAATGCGAACAAGTTTCATAAACAAAAGTGATGGGATGGGGGAAGAGCCTGGAATGAGCATGGTTGGACTCAAAGAATCTTTTCACAGAGTGATAGAGAAACTCAGACCTAACCCATATGTCTCTTCTGTGTTTCATGTAATTTACTGCACACATGGTGGAAATATATCTGACAGAGTATAAAACATGTTGGTTAAACAAGAACCCCCTCCCTGAAAGAGAATAAATGAAAAGAAGAATGAAAAGAAAAGAATTGGCCCATTGTTCTGCTGTTTAAAATATGAGACACCACAGCATAGACTTTAAAATTAATAGAATAGGCAGAAAATATATTATGTGTCATTCTTTATAATATATTTGAAAGAGCATGGCGGAGGCCCTGGACTGTAATGCATTCCAGCTATATTCTAAATGCTGGTGTAATATATTTTATGCAGCATGTGGCATACCAATTATATATGCACACAGACAGAGAGATAGGAAGAGAGAACCACACAATGGAAAAATCTCGCTAATGCACCCGGCTGATTATGATAAAGAAGGCTGTGAGTAAAACCACCACAATAAATGTTGCAAGCTTGCAGTGCTTTTCATTGTGTGTACACAAACCCATATGGAGAAATGGATTATGGAAATCATTCTGAGGCTAATTTGCCGAGCATATATGAGTTTGCTGGAATCTGCTAGAATCAGGCGGACTAACTTTTTGTGCTGACAGAGTCCCATATGTGGCAATAAAGTATGCAAATCAAGATGTGCTTAGGTTTCACATGAATGCCAGTTGGTAACATTTTGTGAAGGGGAGACAGGTGGGTGACCTGTTAATTATGCATTCTAAGGAAAGGATGTGTATATTGGAATCAGACAAAGATTATGGCGGTATGTGGTAACACACAGTGCAATAGAGGAATTGGACATTATGGTCATGAGAAAAACAGTCTGGGGTGCTCCAGCTCCTACCATCAATAGAGTATCATCTGATGGGACCTAGGCAGCATGACCCCCAGAATAGTCCCAACTGTACCATCCTTTAAATGATCCTTGAAGACCAGGCTTTTTCCCTAGGTACTAGGCTAGGAATTTTAGGTGCTGCGGGAAGTTTACTAATGCATTGGTGTATTTATTACCTTCTTCCATTGTATTTTATTTATTGTTTTTATCTTACATGCTGCCCAGAGTCACTATACGTTGTTCAGACTATACATCTGATTAATAAATAATTAATATAATATAAATTGGCTTTCTGAGCTTTCAATAAATGCCCGCATAGAAATGTAGAGAAAGCAATCATGATTTTGTATATAGCATGTGGCATTTTACAAAATCAGATTGGAAAATTGCTTAGATTAGGCTGAAAACATTTATCCATCTAATTTAATCGTGTATATTCAGAGTAACAGTAGTTCTCCAGAATCTTTTACAGAGGCTTATCCTATATTTGCTATCTTTTTCACTGGAGATGTAAGAGAGAGACCCTGAACACTTCAGAATGGAAAACAGTCTTATTCTCCTGAGTAACAGAAATATAGGTCACACCTTTCCCCAAATATTGGATAGCTTGATCAACAGGCCCATCTCAAATCAAATCTCACTCCAGCTGACAAATTGTGACAAATCTTGTAGATTTTGTCACAATATGATCAAAACCAAAAACAAATAAAATACTGTGAGACATTTATGGTTTCCCATACTAGATAATGGGAAACTGGAGCTCTGTTTTTCCAGATTCATGAGCCAGAATTGGAACCAACTGGGATGGGCCGCTTCTTTGACTGATCCAAAGTGAGTTGGGTTAGACATCAGACAGATGGGGCATTGTTCACATAGTGCTATCTCATGAGCATCTGAATTATCCATGCTGGGTGATGAAGATTGCACAAGAGGTTGACAAAGACTGCCAAAGACACATATTCAAAATGGGGAGATCTGTTGGGCCACTTTAGTAGATATTCTTGTCCTTTGCCTTTCAGTGAGTTTTTAATTGTTCCATCAGACATTTCTCTAATGATGTAAACAACATTTAAGAGAATTTTTCCCACTGAAAACATTTTTAAAGCCCTGAACAATTATATTCCTGCTATCTTACTTTTATTTCTCACTACTGAAATGTATTAATGAAAACAAGGGGGAAAGATATTAACTCATGTGGATGTTTTTCTAAATTATGCACACGCACACGCACATGCACATACGTATATACATACACATACACACATACATACACATATACCCATACATACAACACACATACACCTGCCAAAAGAAGGAGCTTTTTAAAATTGTGCTGTTTCTTTTTATATGTGATATTGGTCAGAATCCAAGGAACAATGTAATTCATTAAACAAAACTGGGGGTTGGGAGGGGAGGCGAAAGTTTTTTGTTTTTTGTTTTTTGTCCAAACATCAAAGCTCTGTATTCCATAGCAAATTAATTTTGGAAATGATGAGAGATTCAAAAGCAATCTACAATATGGCATGAAGTTAGCTGTTCAAAGAACCCAAACTCCAGTGAGCTAATCAAGTTCCTCTTAGGATCTTAAGCAGCTCTTCGGTTCCGGATACATCAAAAAGAATGAGCTCATCTTTTGACTACAGCCTTTTTGGGATGGCTTCCATTGACCTTATTATTTATCTATGCTCATTCTGAAACAATGTTAACTATTTCTCTTTTTTAAGGGGAAAAAAAAGCTGCTTGGTACAATGGAGAATAATGGCTTCAAATCATCAGATGGAATATTGATGCCATGCAAACTTTTTGCAAAAGTCCATCTCTGCAAAAGTGCATCTATGGAAAGTCAATTTTGCTTTTCTAAGGACAGGATACAATAAAATGGGGGAGCATGTTGGTCCATAGATGAAAAGTTGCAGAGTGAGAGAACAAGAGAGAACAACACAGGGAATTTATAGTGGATTGTCCTTACCCTCAGATTCATGAAGTGTTGGATGGCTTCTAAAGAATCTCACTAAATAATTTCCAGCTGCATTGCTTACCCTGGCAGCCAAATCCACAATGCCTCCTGGGCAGATCAGATCACCTTCCCATCAGGCTTGGAAGAAAGGGAGACAATAGGAGAGATCCTTAAGCCTCATCTATCTTCTTACTGCCAGGTCTCAAACAATCAAAGCCAAATTATGAAGCTCCCAATGAACTAACTATACTTCACCTGGTTTACAGGCATGTGGCAATTCATAAAATCCGATAGAAATCTGAATAGACTGGAAAATGTAGGAGGGGGGTGGGACAGGGGTGGCTTTGGAATCCAAAGTGTATTAATAAAGCATAGCCACAATCTTTACTTGCAGGGATGATATGACTGAAGCTGTTGCAGGGGCTATTTTCTCTCTGTATTTCTCAGGCACTGGCCAATGCTGCATTCAGCAGAATTAAGGAAATGTGGGGAGACCAGATTAGGTTCACCAACATTATTATTTTGAGATGTCAAAGTAAGAGCTGCTGATTGTATGTAGGAACTTGGATATAAAACATCCACATTTTTTCAGAATGTTGAATTCAGTTAAAATGCCGCTGCTAGGAGAAAATGTGCACAAAAATATGCATATTAAAGAACATTATGCAAAAAAGGAGGTAATTTCCTATGGAAATGAAAAATGCAAGAAGGGGAAAATGTATCTACAGCACTGAATACAATAAGACAATGGTGCATAACAATGGATGCAAAATTATACCAAAGTTTTCTCCTGAATGAGTCAACTGTGGAGCTAAAGAGAATTTTTGCTTTAAAAAGTGAGAAATTGGGCAAAAATGCAATCGACAGACATCCAACACCAGCATTTGTTCAACGCTGATTCCAAGTGTTTCTGCTCCCAAGATGACAGTGCCTATCCCACTGATTACAGCACTGCCTTTCCAGGGCTAATTCTTCACTGCAGTTTCCTAAAAGTTAAATGAACTAAGAACTTGCCTTCTGTTGAATCAGATCTTTTACTTATATAAGGGTCTTCCTTAAGACTGAGTTGAAGTGGTTTCCACCAGTCCTTGGGCTGGCCAAAAAATAAGCTGACAGAAAACGTACTGCCTCCATTTCCAGTGCTTCTTGTTCCACAATACCCAGGCTGGCAGAGTTAAGGACAGGAACTGATGGGGTGCCCCTGACTTCATTTCCTCTCCCACCAGGTTAAACTCTCAGGTGTGGTATGGGGTAAAATGGGGCAAGTTTAATAGGTCCTCAGCTTTAGCATCCTGTCATATTGCCCAACTAACAGGTAGCAAGTGCCAAGAGAAGGCACCAGATGAGCTGCATTAAGACAGGCAAGCACTATGGAATGTGCCAGGCAGACATTATGCCAGCAGATGCCTCTCTAGAAGCCAGATGTTTGGTCTTTTCTGGACCCAGGCCATAATGACCATAAAGGGCAGAGCCCAGTGACTGGAGTAGAAAGGACAGGCCCTCAGAAACCCAGTGCGGCCAATAGGAGCTGGACAGCTTCCAACTCTTGTCTGTGTCAGCAACCAAAGCATTAGTGAAGCACACCAGATTGTATCCAATTGTGTTGGTAGAAAAAGGAAGACCCTACTTTAAGACTGGAGCTACTAAGAATGCCTCAGGGGCTGGGGATGAGACAAAGGCAATGCCATAAGTAATTGGAGAAAAAACAACATGGTCACTGAGGTATATTTGTGCCATGATGAAGAGCAAGTGAGGAGGACCCCTTAGTGTAGTAGTATCTTTCTTCTACAACTGGCAGTAGCTCTTCACAGTTTCAAGCAATTATTTTCACCCTGCCTGAAACCTGAAACATTGGAGATGCCAATATTTTATGCCAGGAGTGGGACGTGTTTCTTCATCCAATAGCCATTCTCTTCTATTTTCTTCTTCCTTACTCTTTTTTGCCTTGATGCTCTTCTTATTAGTGACATCAACACTCAAAGTACATAATACAAGATTTAAAAAAGAGTTTGAGTTCTGGTTCAACATTTACTCTTGAATTGGTACATAACACCATTTGGAGTACAACTTGATATGATATTTGAATTGGAAAACTGAACTGTTTATAGTAACATAAATTAAACCAAATATGAATTATTGCTGAAGTTTTAGTAACACATTTTATGAATTAGTTTTCTTCATTTGTTAAACAAGCCTTTTGGAAGTAACCCACTTTGGTTTTGTTGCAATCTTTTTTTAAAAATGCAAGTGAGTTGGATTTACTGATTTTCACTGTGTAGCTCATAAGGGCCTGTTTATTTGATTCAGCCAGATTTACTAACTGTTAAATAATATTTATTTATTTATTTATTTAAATTTGTATGCCGCTCATCTCCCCCAATCGGGGAGGGGGCAATAATTTTGAATTTGAATTTGCTTAAATAAGAAAAAAAAAATCATTCAGATTTCAGCCAGGATAGTTGCAATGGCTATCAAAATGAGCTGTGATATGGTCAGTTCTTAGATCCTCAGTCATGTAAGGTCTTGGAGCAGTTTTACATATGACAGTGCCTCCAAGGCTCACTTGGCAGATCACTTACTATGGGTCAGAAGACACACTTTTCTAAATCGAGCGAGTGCTTAAATTAATGAATAAGCAAAGCCTGATTTAACTGTGTAGAATAGAGTCTATTCCTGTATCAGAGGAGAAGACAAGAACCTCACTGCAGAAGACAGGGTCTTTTTATTTGCATCTAACTTCTCTACAATCCAACATCCTGTCCTTTCTTGTCCACTGATAAAGGGGCTTGCCAAATACTTCTCTGTTTGCAGCAGAAGTGCAAGGCCCAGGCTTTAAATACTCCAATATCTATTTTTGTATCCAACAGTCAGTTCCCAGGTGGTTCTGTGTTCCTAAAATTAGAAGTGATTAAACTAATAAAAGTAGAGACCAGGATAGACTAAGACAAAATAGGGTTGTGTAATCAATCCCAAACAAAAGAAGAGCTGATGTGGATTACAATTTGCTTCACCTTGAAATGAGAACATGAAGTCCTCCACAGCGAAGGAATCAAAAGTTTGTGTCTCAGTATCTGGATGGCTGTCTGCTGCTGAGGAAGCACATTATTGCCTTTGAAGAGCATTTGGTGCCATTACTTCCCACCTCCCAAACAGTCTATTTATTTTTCTTCCCCAATTACTCTTCCAAATCAAAAGATTTTACTGTATATCAGCTGCTTTAAGATCCAGATGTTCTGATCTTTTTTTACTTCTGTAGACAAAACCAATGCATTGTATCTCAGCAAACAGTCAAACTGAACTCTCAAATTCTAAAAATTGAAAGGAGGGAGGAGACCAAATTTTTGGAGAGTCTCTCCTTTGGATGCAGAACTCTGGTGTTAGCATTTTTAAAATGTCAGCCTGTAAAGGTTGTTTGTCACACAATGTCTTCAGCAGTATCCAGTAGGTGCCTCTAAACATTATACTAGTGTATTCTGGGCACCATTTCAAAATATTAGGGCCTTTAAAAACGTCACAGCAAAAATACATTACAATTTGAATACTAGAAAATAAAATACTGGAATAGAAGTGTTTCCTCGATAGCAGATATCTGAAACATGTACAACAAATGCCACACAACTGTACATCTGTTATGCTCTTATTGTATCATCTAGGGGGAAAAACACCACTTGATGTTCAGTGCTCCTAGGAGGCTCCAACATGTTTTTGGGGGGACACTCAGAACATACTTGTAACAGGGTTCTTCTTCCTCCCTTGTGGCCTCCTAACCACATCTCAGTCTCATCCCATGATTACGATATTCTGATTCATGAAAGATAGGTTTCTATTTCAAATCTCAAATTACACCAGGCTTGTACCTGTGTTTACTACCATGAACAAAGATGCACACCACTCTTGCTATTTTCTTTCACACAACGTTTAGCCTAAAGTAGAATGCAAACTTTGCTTAGGATTATATAACTTTATGGTTAATCTGAACTCAGAATCAAGAGGTTGTTGTGGGAATAAAATTGGGAGTAAAGTCTTACGTAAGCCTCCCTAAGCGTGTACTGTAAATGTAACTAAGCGGCTGCAGCAGTTAACACTTTGTTGTTTTTCTTCCCCAACATTCCATCTTGGTTGTAAGCATTCTATTGATGACTTTGCTGTCGGAAGTTTTGTTTTCATGGACCATTTTATTGCAAAATCATGCATTATCCCCCTGATGTCAGATTAGTTTGCAAATTCATATCCAGTAAGTGGATATCCATAGTAAGTGAAAAACCGGTACAGTACACCTATGAGGCTGAATAAGAATTACACCCACTTTAACGTAAATTAGTACAGTAAGGTAAAAGCCTATATGTGTTGTTACTTGCATATATTTTGAATCTTAAAATTGTCTGAACTTCACCGGCTCTCGCTGATCTTGGGATCTATGTCTCTTATTATGATAATGCACTATCCCTCTACCAGCTGTTCTTTCTCCTGTTTATGTACAAGGAACTCTAGGATCAGTAGCTCTAGAGAGAATATATCACATAGGAAAGTTCCGATCTCTGTGCTTCTCCAACTATTAGATTAATTGCATAAATCCACATTTACTGTCCAAGAGAAGGGCCTGGCTCTGCAACCTGCTGCTCAGAATGTGACTTCTTCTGTTGCAATACTGCTTGTAACTGACTCCAACAAATCTCATAAAATATAGACAATGTGGACATAAAAACAAGGAAGCAGCTTTCTGTAAACATCCTGAAACACTATCTAGTATTTGGCCTCAAATTTTCCCTCATGATAATAAAATTACAGGCTAGAGCATGTCCCCACCATCTCTTAATCTGTTTCTAGGATCTGCCTGGACAATAGAAATATGGGCCTCCATGTCACACTTTTCCAACTCTGTTGCACTGACACTACAGCAAACTGTCTTAGTCATTTCCAGTGGTACTCAACAAGATCTAATGAAAGCTTAGGGTGCCCTTAAGAGTGCTTATGCTACAAGAAGAGGCCATTTTCTTGCTAAGCGTGAGTAGATAATTGACCATTGGAGTTCTGGTGCTTTTCTTAGCTTGGCTCCTGCATTGATAGGTGGTGACATTTTGGAATTCCCCATCTTGCAGTCCAACTGGCAAACATTTAATAGAACTTGGAGTGGCTGACTCTGCCGATGACAGAAGCAGGTGAAGCAATGGACAGATTTATTTGAGCCTTGGCAGTAAAACCCAAGGCACCCTATCTCCTATTCTTTTCTGAACTCCCACACCCAGTCCCCCACCATGCAACTCACTAAGTACTTGATTGCTAATTGCTTAATGAGCTGGTGAAACAGAGGAGGAGCTGCTTAAGAACAACTGAAGAATTGTAGGCAATTAAAATCAATTGAAAGGAACTGAGAGGAAAAGAATGAGATTCACTTGGAAGAAGTTAAAAGTGCATGAGCACCAAGGGTTAGTTTGGGTGGGAAGTACTTGTGGTAACTGCTATTATCTCTGATTCTTCTATAGTTATGAAGTAACTTTCTCAATTAGTTTCTCTAGGCCAGAGATGTAAATCTTCCTGGTATGGCATTTAGCCCCCAGAGAATTCTTGCCCGTTAATTGGAAAGGGGGGAAATTATTAAATACATAATGAATTCTATTAATTCTATTTATTTTTTATTAAATGTAAATGAAGTGAAATGTACTTTTTGTTTTGATCACACCCACTACTTTGGTGAATGTGGCCCCCAGAAAGTTAAGGGTGTTCCTGGGCCCAGAAAACATTGCACATTGTGCCAGGATGACTAATGCTGCGTTATTAAGTTACTGATGGTAATAAGTTAACAACAACAAAAAATGACAAGGGAAGGATGTGGTTTCATGATGTTTCAAAAGAATAAATTTTATTGCAGAAGATAAATGAATTATTTTTGATTGAACTATAATTTATTTTTCACTCCTTTAATACCAGCATGAGTTCACTCATCGTCCAAACTCTCACAGCCTTTATTTGGACCAAGCTTAGTGAGACAATTCTGAAGTTATATTTTGTTGTCTCAGCTGTTCTTATGAAGAAGGCAAAGCCAAGGTCTCATGGTTTGTCTTTCCTCAGTTAACCTGTTCATTGTCCATTCAAATGCACTGGTTGTCCATAATGTAAATTATGTATCCATGATAGAAAGTGAAAAATTGAGAAGGACAAAAAAACTAACCTTATATAGCTATGGTTACAGCTAGGGATTGGTTGCAAGCATCCCATTCTCATAATCCTGATCTCTTTCAACCCCACTGTATGGACAATAAAAACAAAAGCCCTACAGAGAAGCTTACCCTGATAAAGGGCTTTAGTTAAATAAGTGGACATTCGCTTGCCTATCCTGACAAGAGACTACTCAGGGCTGCTCTTGCATGGAATGTAGACTTACTTTTACAGTAAAAAGCCCTCAGTAACTCTGATCCTCTCATCCATATTACATTTTTCTCCCAGGCATCACTACAAATTGTGCCTTCATCTACTTCAACTTGATTGCTTTTCAGAGAAGTTGGCCTTTGCTTTTCATAGAATCATAGAGTTGTAAGTTACCTGTGAGGTCCTCTAGTCAAACCCTTGGCTCAGTGCAGGAATCCCTAAAGCATCTCTGATGGATGACCATCAAGTTTTTCTCCAGGGAAGGATATTGCACCACTTTGTATGGCAGCCCATTCCTCTGGCTGATAACTCCTACACCAAGATGGAAAAGCTTGTCTGAAGGGAAGGGAACGTGATATGTCATCCATGTGCTGAGAGCTTTAATAAAAATAAAACCATGGATGATTAAAGTTCATGCCTTAGTGAAAGCCTTCATGCATATAGCTGTACATGAGGATATCCAAGGAGGGGTAATGTCATGTGAGCAAGGGTAATGTCACAATGCTTCTGTGCTGAACAGGTCATCCTTTGTTAGTTTGCCCTACTTGTGAAAATGAGGGTTCAGGATAAGGGTTGCTAAAGACGAATGAATGGTAGGCAAGTTATCATCAGAATCTGGAGAGGCTGTTGCAGTAGGCGGCATGTCGCCTTTTTTTTTTTTTTTTAACTTGAGCCTTAACAATCTTGTACCATCTTGCTTATAACAATATGGAGGCTGTCTTCAGCTATTTTCCCAAGAAAAATAATCTGACTGACAAGGGGGAAAAAGGTCCAAGGTAATGCAACCTTGACAGCATGTGAAGAGAAATAACGAGATGCCAGTCTCTATTTCCTGGGATTTTGTAAACATTTTCTGGTAATGTCACATCACTGGCCAATATAAGATAAATCAGAAGTTCTGGAAGAGTTCTGTATAATCTTTTGGGAGAAGTTCAACAGTTACTAAATAGATGTAGACTCACTGACACCACAATAGGTTTTATTATTATTACTTTATATTATTACCATTAATTGTATTGTTCTTGTTATAACTTGGATTTTATATATTTCCTTGAGTCTATATCAACCTGTGGTGGTAAATAAATCACATAAACAAAGAAACCTCTATTAGCACTTTACTCTTCACCTCTGCCGTTACAAACATTACAAATTTAGGAATCTAGTTTAATAGAGTCAGCCTTACTATTAAAGTAAAGGAGGAAAAAGGAACATCAATGGAGGCAGAACTGGATGTACCATGTGGCCTGACCTATACCCCTAAACTAGCCTGTTGTCCCCAGATAGGCAGAATGCTGTTCCATTACCAATGTTGATACAAGACTTAGCAGAGTTTAGGTTTAGCCACCGAAGTGAAGGAAGCTTTAGTTTTCAAACATGAACAAGCTGGAGACGCCATCTTATTTTTTTCACCTCCAGAAATAAATGTCTGGGCTAGTTCTCTGGTTGTCAGCTGTTTCTTGGAGGACACCAAAGCTAGCAAACTCATGCAGAGGCTTACTTGCAACAACAGTCCTGTCTGTGCAAATGCCCAAACCATAACCCTTCCAGCATGGAGACCCTCTGTGCTGCACTGAGGAAGAGTTACAATCTCTCCCAAGAGCATTTCTTTTGCTCTGGGAATGAAGTAGACATTCTACTACAGATAATAAAACCTAAGGTCTGCAGTGCTAACAGTTCCACACCCATTTGACATGCTCTTTACAAATAAATTATTGTTACCAAGAGGAGAATAGGCCTCACTGGACACCGTGCAGATTCTCCACCAATGAAGGACAATCATTTCCTTATTCCCTGTGATCTGACCATCCTCCACCTATCCCCCTTTCACATACTTATAACCTTGCTAAGCCCTGAGATAATCGCCCCTACTGAGATTAATGATCCGCTAGGGCTTGTGGACCCGGGTTCAAACAATGAAGCCTTTGAGCACCGCACCCCTTGCCTTTTTTCTCCCTGGGTACAGTAGCCTTTTGGTCCAATTTTTTTTTTTTTCAGTTGAAAGTCTCACTTATTCTAAAGCTGAATTTGGCAGCTAGCCCAGAGCCAGATGGAACTTAACTGCTCTCTAAGAAAAAAAATGTGAGCAAAGGGAATTAGAGCTGTAATTTCTTCATCAGGGCATTAATTTCTCTCCACACTTGCCTGCTCCCCCACCCCATCCCCAGTGTTTTCTCTCATCTGGAAATTGGTATGCAAAAGCCAAGGAACCTGTCAAGCAAACAACCGCCAAAACAACAATTTACAAATAATGTTAGTTGTGTTACATTTGGAGAAAGAAGACATAACTGGACCGAAAAACAGCCTACCTGTGATGGGATGATGGCATAAGAAGAAAGCGTGCAGCAATCCATCAGGCCATTTCATGTAGTTGAAATACTGTTGCTAAAATATTTGTTCTTGAAAACAGGAGTGACCGGTTTGACCCAGTCACTGGGGTGCCCGTGCTGGGAGGTTGTGCACTCGGACTAATCTTTGAGTAAATGGAATTGCTAACAATATTTTGATGAAGGAAAAGTTGAACTTAATTTAGAATCCTAGGTAGATGCAATAGGTAAATAACCCAGAGGGAAAATAAAATAGCGTAAATGTTGGTAGGGGAAGGATGTGTCTACCCTTACATTTTCACTGGATTTGGCCCAAAGTGAAATTGGAGGATAATTCTTCCAAATGAAACATCTGGGGAATTTTGAGGGCAGCCCAAAGATTTTTATAAGGCATCATTTCTCAGAATGTGGTTTTGCACCAAAGTAGGAATTTTCTTCTCCACATAAAGAGACAGAAGATCCACAGTTTAAGTATGTATTTTGGTAGAAAATACAAGTCTTTCACTTGAAACAGAAATGACAAGTCTTTCACTTTCCTCTTAACACCAGTGATAGCCAGGAAGTGGCCAGCTAATGGAAAGCACTGGCCCCCATTGTGTTAGGGCACAGGGAAATTCCTATTCTTCCTAAATCACTGAAAGGTGATAGGATACCTGTCAAGATATACTGCTATGTTTTTCAATTGTCACCAAACAAGTGAGCAATTGTTCACTGGGTAATTGTCCTTCCTACATTCAGGGTGGAAAAGAAATTCAGTCCATGAAGATTTTTCAATTACTAGAACAGTTTGGACAGTCTAACTTTATACACATGAAAGCTTAAATCTGAGATGCACACCATGCACATCTTGGAAAAAACTCATGCAAAAACATACACATGTGGAGAACATGCAAATAAGGCACACATTGGAGCAGAGTATACAAAGAAGAACATTTTTCTGCAGGAAATCTTGCTGGCAAAAAGTGCACCAGTAGAACAAAATGCTTCCTGAGGAGGATAACAAATGCACATTTATGCAATTTTTCCTGCCAAATTTCTGAACGGTTCGATGAAAAATTCAGGAAAACGAAAGTCAATACAATCCTTTGTAAGAAATAAGAGACTTGTAGGCTGTTGACTCAGGTGCCACTGCCTGTACCACCACCACCTGCTAAAAACTCTTGATAAAGGCAAGAATTCTCACTCCCACAGTAGGGTGGAATCCAGCATTTCCCACTTACAGGCCAGGCAGCCTGCTTTGATTTTACATCTGTCTAGATTGGGGACAGGGTGCAGTGGGCATGAGGGTGAGGGTGGGTAGAAAGATTATTTTCAAGAAACTCTGAACACAAAGCTATATCTTGAATAGCTGTTGGGTGAGGGATTGATGTGACAATATTTGTAGTAAATACGTGTGTGCTAGTGTTCCCATTTCTCCCCAGTCCTTATGCTAGTGGTACTTTCAGGCTGTACTAGTACAAGAGTCACTTAGAATTAAAGTGCTTTTGTTCACCAGTAAGTGCAAATGAATTTATCTACAAAAAGGGGCTGCTTGCATGCAGTTATGTTCCCAACATTATCAGGCGAAATCACTGCTTGGGTAACAATTTCCACTGCAGCAGATCCTATTGGTAAGACTGCCCAGGCCTTCAAACTGCTGGAAAAGTTCCCACAGAAACCGGTAATTAATGTCAGACTAATAAGAGTTTTTGCATCCTCCTTATAAGAGCTTATAAAAGAGAATATAATTTTTCCTGGAATTGATTACCTAATTCATGGCTCATTGTGTTAAGTTTGCCGATATTTATTTAGTAGGTTAGCTAATTGTTTGCTCTGGAAAATTATCATACAGTGCAGTGTTTCCCCATCATGGCAATTTTGAGGTTGTGTGGATTTAAAATTGTAGCATTCCACAGTCAGCATGGCCATTGATGAGAATCCTGGGAGTTGTAGTCCACACACCTGGAAGTTGACAAGGCTGGGAAATTCCAACAGAGCATTAATTTGTTTCTAAGGCTGCTGCAGAAATGCTCTGGACAAGACACCGTTGCAGTGATTGAAATCAAGGGTTGTCAGGTATGTAAGGTGAAAACCTTCCCCAACTTCAGAGTGGAAGAAGAGATTCAGGTGGAGAGATGAACCTTTGGGCAGATATAAATTAACCTACAATTAAATAAAGAATTAATAATTCAGGGAGTCTAGATCCAAATTAATCTTATTCTATGCAGTTGTGCTTTCAGAATAAATACAGAAATTAATGGGGGGGGGTTCCCCCTGGGGATGACAATATATAACAAAATTGCACCACTGTCATGGCATGATATAGGCTGCCCTATAATGTGTTTTTTTTTTCTCTACATTGTCTGTGACAACAGTGCAATGCCATCAATGAAGTACTTTCCTCAAGGAAGTTCATATATTTAATTGGTGATTTTGAAAGTGCAAATGCAGGCTAATTATTGCTTTTAAAAAAAAAAACAATAATAAAGTCAAAGTAGACAATTGGCTTTTTCCCCCCTGGAAGCCTTGTTTTATTTCCCTTTCAGTCTTCCCTGCTATTCCCAGCATCATTTTGATTTTCTTGATACGTCTCTAGTATTTATTCTTATAATGCCATAGAATGTTGCTATAACTTCTGTCTAATATGAGGAGAAAGGTCATTATTGGAGATCTGAGAAGGACATGCTCAGGAAGGCAATAGTATGTAATTTAGAGCCCAGGTGGATTACAGTGTGCCTATTTATATATTTTAAGCTTGCTACAATTGCCTCAGGAACAGTTTATCTGATTCAGTAATGTGACACACTCTCCCTTGTTTTGACAGTTGCTTCCAACTGATTATTTCAGTTCAGTGTATTTTGGAAACTGTTGCATCAAAGATGATGCTCTGATTCACAAGATTGACCCCTGGGGGGGGGGGGGATGTTGTAAGTTTCATATGCTCCAGTTTCCAAAATAGCAGATAAGTATAGTGTTTTTTGTTTTGTTTTTTTAAAAAATCCATATGTCTGGATTTGGATACCAGATACTTACAGAATCCTCAGACATGCCCTTGGTTGGATTACACCAAATTTGCAATAATGCTAACTCAGGGAGGGAGTTGTATCATGATAGTACTGTAATAATCTTGCAAGAAATCTCTGTACTAGTCTGTAATGTACTTTTACAACTTCTGTTTCATGGAAAGGACATACGAATAGCAGAAAGAACCTCATTGGTGTCATAACGGTCACCATGAACAGATCTATTACAGAACCAAGAGTAGATCCCTCTCCCTCCCCCAAGGGAAGCTTTTCCTTTGCACAGATTCAGTTGCACTCATTCCTAACTGGGGGGGGGGGGTCCAAATGGTCATTCACACCCTAGTCATATCACATGTGGGCTACTCAATGTGCCCTATGTGGGACTATCCTTGAAACCACTAAGAAACTATAGCTGATCCAGAATGTGGCGGTGTGGGCTGTGATGGGCATGCTGCAGTATGTCCATGTAACACCACTGCTCTCTAAGCTGCACTGATTGACATTTAGCTTCCAGGTACAATTCAAGGTGTTGGCTACCACTTATAAAGACCTTCATGGTATAGGGCCTGACTATCTCAGGGACCACCCACCTCTGATCATTTCTGCTTGCTCTGTATGATCAGAAAGAGTGAGCATGTTCCACATCTTGTTGATTAAATAATGTCACCTGACAGAACCCAGGACCCAGGCCTTCTCTATCATGGCTCATGCCTTCTGGAACAGCATCCCCCTAGAGATTGGCATGGCCCCCACCCTGAGTTTTTTTAAACGATGTTTGAAAACATGGCTTTTCCCCAGGCCTCGGGCTAGGGTGGGCAGTGAACCTTTTTTAGGATTCTATGTGTTAGATGAATGTTTCCTTTGTTCTACTTTTAATGTTGTACGCCACTCAGAGTCTTATAAAGTTGAGCAGTTCTGCATAACCAATCAAATTCTGCAAGCTGCCTACACTATGTGTTACCTAATACCTTGAACCCTGATGTCAAAATTTCTTAGTGCCCTAGACTGGTGCCAAAATGACAGGCATGTTTCAGAACATAGGACCATACAAGGCCAATCAAATTGTGGTCTTGGTGGAGCAGGTTAGACCTTTTCATCTTGCTTTGTATAGAATAGTACATGGAGTATTTCTTCCCCCATGCCTATTTCCATCCCAGAAAGAACCAGGGAAAAGAGGTGCATTGCACCATTCAAATACTGGTCCCTGATCTGCATTAAACAATCTATCTGGTTATGTTAATAGATGGGAAAAACAATGTTTCTGTACCTTTGTCAGATGTCTAGAAGAATGAATGCTGGGACCCAGAACATGCAAGGGAAGATAAAAATGCTGGCTTTTGCATAACTACTAAGTTATGGGTGAAATGTCCTCTGTTGCTTCCAGGTGTGAGCCACTGATATGCATTTCACCTGACTTCTCTTTGGGTTCCCTTGGACACTAATCTTGGCCTTTTTTTCCCTTCTGGAAAAAAAATTGTGATTTCAAGGGTGGGTGCCACTTTGCCTCTTCTGTGGTTAAAAAATAAATTTCCTTCCACACCTTCAGAAAGTCTGGAATTGTGACATCTGCTCGGTCAAAGTCAATAGCTGCTGCTGCAGCCCTTTCATATTGCCAGCTCACTCTACCAGGCCACCTGTCCAAAAGCTGGTCAGTTTTTCTCCTTGGCCTGACCTACATCTACCCTAGGAACGGACTTTCTCAAATAGACTGCCTTCAAGGGTTTTTTGCCTCCAGCATTGTGATTGCGGTTGGGGGGTGGAGGGCAGGATGCATTCGTTTTGTGTGTGTCGCGCGGGGAGGCTCATTCTCCTTTTTAGCTCAGAGTAGAAGCGCTGCAAAAATTGAAATGCAAACCAAAGTGGATGAGCCTTCCTCCTCCTGACAGAAGCCAGGACAAACAAAATGCTCTAGAAAGCAATCCTGACATATCTATCTGAAAGCCCGATCCAGTGAATGTCTTGAAGACTATTTCTGAGTAGACATGCACACCTTCATAAAATTTGGGGTTGGGGGCAGTAATCCTAGGTTGGAACTTCTCTAAAAATGCAATGAAGGCACTGACATGAATAATGCCATGTTCTCAAGAATCTGACAGATTCAGTCCTCCTGTACATCTATGTGAGTTGAATAAAAAGTCAGCAACAGGTTGCAAATGCATTCAGCTGATTGTGCTTACAAAGTTTCCTTAACAGTTGGATTTCTCATGGAGGTAAAGCATGCAAGATTGTTGAGCAAATGTTCTTACATTCCTTCTACCAGTAGACCTTAATAAGCTACACACACAAAGCTTTCGAAATGTCTACATTCTCACTAGTGTTTCAGGCAGACTTTGTGCATGTTCTTACCCCATCACGGTCTTAGGCTTTGAATATCTGTAGAAAGCCACCAAATTGCGCCAAACTTACTTCTTTGTAAGTACTTTATTTGAAGTCTGGCCTTAATCCTAAACTTAATTGATTCCATGAGTGTTAAATAATCATGCTTTTCCCTGTTCAAATATCTACCTGATCTTTTTGCATCATAGATTGCATTCCTTTACACCAGCCTTGACACTCTCCAGATATGTGACTTTCAACTCCCAGAATTATTGGGAATAGACAACCTCGCCAAGGAATTCTGGAAATTGAAGTCTTTACTTTTGTAGAGTGCCCAGTTTGAGAAAATAACTATGCATACTTGATTGGGCATAAGACCCACCAAGTAAACATGCTTCTAAACAAATACTTAGGATAGTAATGCATTGATGTATCAGCCAAACAAAAATAAAGCAAACATATCAAGCATTGTCCAGCAAGGTTAACTTATTCCTATAGAAAGGCAGTGTGACCATTGCAAAAGAAAATGACTGTTTGATTTCACAAAAATATTGAATTAAAATTAGCAGCTGGGTCAAACAAATATAACGCACATATGGAAACCCTCACAAGGTTAGTCACTCATAGTGAATTGAATAAAAGAGGAGAAATGGAATAAACATGGTAGTAACATCCTATATCTTAGCAACTGCAACATCTTAGCACAGGCTTTGTTCATACAGCATGGATGTTTTTTGAGCCACGTTCTATTAAAAATGTATTTATTTGTCCCAGTTCACATACTAACTTGATATAACCCATGGTTTTCACATTACACTTGCTGGGTTCAGACAATAGACAATAGGTGTGCTCTGCAAACCAAGGCGCTAACAGAAGGATCTGCTTTTGTATCCCATTCTAATCAAGGCCAATTTATTTATTTATTACAACATGTTTATACTGCCCTGCTTCTCGTGACTCAAGGCAGTTTACGCACTAAAAATACAATTACATAATACATATCATAAGAACCAGTTTGGTGTACTGGTTAAAGGCACCTAACTGGAAACTAGGAAACCATGAGTTCTATTCCCCTTAGGCATGAAACAAGCTGGGTGACTTTAAGCCTTTCACACACTCTCTCAGCCCCGAGAAGAAGGCAAGGTCAAACCACTTCCTAAAATCCTACCAAGAAAACTGCAGGGACTAGTCCAGACAATCTCCGGGAGTCAACGTTGATTTGAAGGCAACAACAACAAACATGGGCCAGACCCCTTATATACCCTAGAAAACTGTTGGAACGAGATGGTTTTGTGGAGCGCAAGCAAGATGGGGGAGCACGTTACCTCAGTGGACACGATGTTCTACAATGTGAGGTACACCACTGAGGAGGCACAACTCTAGGTATCCATCCCTTCAATCTCATTTGGGGCATGGACATACAGCAACCCTTCTAAACATTTGTTTGCTTGTTTGTTTGTTTATTTGTTAGAATTATATAAAGCCACCCTTCTTGAAGCACAACTCTGGGCAGCTCACCACAACAATAACGCCCCCCCCAAAAAAGCAATAGAAACAATAAAACCAAAATCTAGCATTTCAGCCACCCTTCTTTGATGTATCCAACAGAATCATCCCTAGACTCCAACCTTACCCTATCCCAATGCTTAGGGGAACAGCCAGCTCTTTACAGTCTTCTGGATCTGTTCTGCAGGGCAGGGGATGCTATGGAAAAGACACACTTCCCAGGTCCCACTAGATGGCAAAATTTAAAGGAATTATTGGAATGGGCAGATACCCCCAGAGAGAGGTGGTCTCACAAATAATGTCACTCAGTGCTTTAAAGGTGATAAGTAGCACCTTGAATTGTACCCAGAAAAAGATTAGGAGCTGGTACAGCTCACACCACGATGGTGTAATATAGAGAAACCAGGGGGTACCCAACTCTGCACACACCCCAACGTTCTGGATGAATTGTAACTTCTGGGTGGTCTTCAGGGCAGCCCCATGTAGAACTCATTGCAGTAATCCAACCTGGAAGAGACCAAGGCATGAGTGGCCATGAGCAAGTCTTCCTGATCCAGGAATGGGCACAACTGTCACACAAGGTGATTCTGTGAAAAGGCCCCCTGAGCCCATAGCTGGCATCTGCTTTTTCAACCCCCAAACTGTGCACCAGCTTTCTTCAGGGAGGTGCTACTCCATCCAGAGTCAGAGATCACATCACCAGACCCAAGTGCCAAAAACCCAAAGCCACTTTGTTTTGCTAGGGTTGAGTCAGAGTTGGTTCTTCCCCATCTGGATTCCCCAGATCCTCACAACCTCCAGACACTGGATCAGCAGTGAAGTGGCATCACCTGCCCAGCCAGGGGTGGAGATGTCTAACTCCCAATCCCTGAAACCTGTACAGAAGGATACCATGGTCAGTAGTATCAAAAGCTGCTGAGAGATGCAGCAGGGCCAGGACAGCTGCACCACTTTCAGAGGTCATCCACGAATACAACCAACGCCATTTCAGTAAATCTCACGCAGTCAAAATGGGCTGATTCTGGCAGGAGAGATCATCTTGCAGTCCTGCTCAGCCATTTAGGCTTTAAAGGTTAAAATAGGCACCTTGAATTGGGACAGAAATCTTTTAGTAGCCAATGCAGCAACCCTATCAAAGTGTCACCCTTCTGAATCTTCTGCCTCCTATCAGCCATCAGGTTGCTACATTTTGGCCCAGTTGCAGCTTCTGAGTCATTTTCAAGTCCAGACCCATTTAAAGCATGATGCAGTAGCCTAACTGCAAAGGGATGGGGATAAGAGTCAAAGTTGCAAGGAGATCCTCCTGATCCAAAAAGGCCTGCAATTGGCCCACCAGCTGAAGCTAGGCAAAGGTGCTCCTAACCATGGCTTCCATCATATTTCCAACAGCTGCAAATCCAGGTTATCATACAGAATGCTAGCACACACCAGCATGACAAGTGGCAATGCTAGGGTTTGTAGCTGTATACAGTTTGCTGCTAAGTAGGAATTAATGGGTGAAGCTTTTAAAGAACATAAACATCAGGCTCTACCAGGGATGTTACTAGTAAAATTTGGCATAAACTGAAAAACTGCCTATTTGTGTCTTTGTTTGTGTGTCATAGCACTACCAATAGCACAACCATAGCACAACCAAAGAATAAAATTACCTTAGAGCTCCTAATTTCCTTTCCCTTTTTTCCTCCACTGATTTCAGATGAAGAGAGAGAGAGAGAGAGAGAAAGAAAAGAAAGAAAGAAAGAAAGAAGGAAAGGAAGGAAGGAAGGAAGGAAGGAAGGAAGGAAGGAAGGAAGGAAGGAAGGAAGGAAGGAAGGAAGGAAGGAAGGAAGGAAGGAAGGAAGGATTGTGTTTCTAGTGGGAAAGAGCAGTACAGTTAAAAACGCTGTAGCTGTTTCCTGTGAAGACCTCAGCCTGGCACTTCAAAGTGTCCCCTTAATAAAGGCCAGCAGGAAGTTCTGGAGTTCAACCTGCATAACCAAAGGAATGACACAACTGGTTGGTTTCCAGGAATTAGCTCATGTCAAGCCTGCCACACACATCTCTACACTGTGTTCAGATAACAGGATCAAGCCAAATTAATGAAAACCACCTTTCTTACAGTATCACTACATGCATCTTAATCATAATGGCAGAGTTTTCAACCTGCCAGTGCTTGTCATTATCTGATATCCAAGCAAAAGGATGGCCCCAGGCCATGTTCTCTTTGCATTTTGCAAGCCAATTGCTAATCACTGCGTTCATTAGTCTTGTTAGTTAACTTCATCCCTCTGCCTTAGCCAAGCAAAACCATATTGGGACACTATTCAGTTCCCTTACAGAAAAATAGGGGGAGAAGGAAACTCTATTTCTGACCAAGTATTGTTTGGAGATTAGATAATGTAGCTCAATGCTACATCCTTGTTGCACCACCACGTAAGCCTTTCATTCGAATCTGGGCCCTTTGAACTGAATTGTTTTCCTACAAGGAAGCAAGAAGAACCACCATTTGATGAACACCAAGAATGTTAAAGGAGGGAGGGAATGTAACAGACATAATAATTTTAGAAGAGGTCAGATCATTAGTTCAGGATGATCCTGAAACTATCCAGGAAAATTCATACAGAAATTAGGCAATGTGCTTCCCTCCAGTTGTTCTGGACGGCAGTTATCCTATTTCCTGACAGTGGGTCATGTTAGCTGGTGTTGATGGGCAATGCCATCCTCAACATCAGGATCCACCACATCTGCCTATGTGGCATACTTCTACTCATCACAGTTTCATCATAAACTCCAAAGTCAGTCTTTGTTAATCAGATATTTATAACTGTAGGTGCTAGGAAAAGAAAAACATAACTGAACAAAAACAGTGCCAAGAATGTCTTTTCTGCCTACCCTTGCTATCTGCATTTGTCTTGTGGATAGTGTATTTGACATGGTTCCTGCACGGTCACCCTTTTGCACTGTGGAATATGACAAAAACAATTTCAATAGTATAACGGGATAGAACTATTTAGGGCCGTATGGGCAAAAACAGCATCTTGGATTGCATAATATATGCCTGACCACACTTACCTGTGAAGAAATGAATGGCTTACTTTGTTGTGGACCAACTGAGACTTGCAAAGCTAAGGGACTCCAGCTTGCTTTGTTATTGCTTAAAAGTTGGATTTGGGCTGGAAAGGAAAACAGGATTCTCCTGGTGTTTGGAAGTTCTGTCTGCACATTAATCAGCCAGGTGCAACATGCAGGATGACACGGCTGAGCTGGCATGACCAGATCAGACAATAGGTCATAGCAGTTTGTTAAACTTCTGCCCCAACAAGTTCTGCTGTTGATTGAGAGAGAAATACAAGCATATCCTGGCATGAGGAAAAAGGTTTGATAAAACAGATGCTTATTCTGATGCCAAGAGCAAAGACCAAGCCAGTGGCAGACAAATCAATCATTTATACATTTGTGATTTGCATAATATGTAGTTCGCTTTGCCAGGCTATAGGGCACCCTAGCTCAGGAGTGAAAAAGAACATTGATTGTGATTTAGCTGGGATCAAAGTGCTTTCATGTATTTACCAATTATGAGACTCATCTGTTCTGTTCCTTCTGAAATCGGACTTTCAGCCATTCAGCTTAGTCTGAATCCCTGACTCTCTTTCTTAGTCCCTCTGCTACAAAGCTTCTCACTTTGGATTCTGTGCATTGTCAACAGCTCTTTTGGATTAAAATAAATTATGTCAAGGTTCATGCAATGGCAATTAAAAGAGGGAATAACATGCAAGAAGATCTATCTTGAAAGAGATATGCTTGTCACAGTTATGGCAATAGGAATGGACAAATAAATGTGCATTGGCAGCGGTTTTGTCTGATTGTACTTTTGTATACCCAGTAACAGCTCTCAGTGTGCATTAGGTTGTGTGGCTTATGGAATCTCTTGTTTGCTGCTCCTGTCTCTGCCATAAACCTCCATTTTACTGCTCATGTAAGGCCTCAGAAAGTCATTAAAAAAAATCAAATAATGAAAAAAAAATCAAGATATGTAGTCAGGACACAACACTGCTATCATGTTGCCCTGTGCTCAGAGTTACAAAGGTACTGGCATTGAATTTTAAAATTTGGGGAGATGATGGTCTTGTAGTGCTTACAAGTCCTTACAGTGTGATGTGACATTTTAATTGTTGGAAGAAGGAACTGCCCTTGATGAAAGCAACACCTGGCAAAGCCATAGTGGTGAAGTGACAAATTTGGCTGTTCTGAACAAAGCAGTGAGCATGCTTGAAATGCTCTTTAACGAGTAATAACAACATGTGCCAGGGCTGTTGTTGTTTTAATCTTGAGGATTGATGTGGGTGTTGAGAGGGAGAATAATCATTTTAAACAGCTGGTTTACAAATACTCCCAGCCAGGCCACATTAAGGCAGCTGTTTGCTTTGCTTATGGGCTGGGACCTGTCTGTATTCTTAGGTGATTCTTTCAAACAAGCAAAGACTTTTGGATGCTGTTCTGTTTTGTAGGTGCCTCTCTATTTCCCTTGCTCAGCTGCCAGCTGTGTTGATGGTCTGGGGCTCCTTGCTCGGGTGCACTTGTTAGCACCTGCAGAATATCCATGTATCGTTGCAACCCACCCTCTCCCACTCACTCTGTTTGTTCAGTGCTCAGAATGTACAGGATCCCAGGGATACGAAAAGGGGTCTGCATTCCTGCATTCTCTGTGATATTCACTTCAGCCCGTGTCACTCAACCTCCTATCTCAAATTCATTCGGATTCTCAAGTATCAATTAGAGGGACCACACGCAGCCGCTCCTCAGAGCTGGTGCGCCGCCAAGCTCTGACACTCTGCTTAGCCTTGCTCTGCTTAATTGTGACATCTACCCTTGGTGTGCTTCCAAGAGGTACTCAGAAGAAGAGGGCAGTGGCAGACACTTTGGTGGCTGAGATGGAAAATCCCCCTGGTGTCTCTTCTGATTGAAATGCCAAGGTGCTCTAAATAACTGAGAATAGCCAGAACTCGCTGCAACTGGAGCAGCTTGTACTGATCAGTGGTCCAACCAACCTTGAGGCATTCTGTATGGATACAACAAAAGCATGTGAATGGCACCTTTCAGTTGCTAGTCAAGGGTTGGCAAGACTTTTGTGGCCATGAAGGGCAGAAGAGAGCGTGTGGGTACTGCTATGCCACCTCTGCAAGAGAAGATGAAGCTAGAATGTTCCTAGTGTTTTTTACTAGAACCTGTCTGAGGTTTAACCTATTTTACTTGTTATGTACTGGAGAAAAGTAGAAAATTGCCTTGCGGTGTGTCTTCATTTTACCCTGAGATTTTGACAATGCAGCCAAGTTGTCCACCTTGAGCTATGTGCTTAAAGAAATCCCAAATAAAAATGGAAGCTAAAGTTCAACAGTGCTCTGAGCTGGCTATTATTACTTGTTTTAGATGGAGTCAAAGGGGAAATTTTTGTTGTCATCCTTTGACTTCAAATGGGAGATTTACTACATTTTCCAAGTAGTCATACACTGAGTTCAGAACATCAAACATTTTTGATGCCAAAAAATATAGCTAATTATCCTGATATGTTGATGAATCTAGAAACTGAATGCAGAAACTGGCCTGCTTCCACTTTCTAACATTAAACTCCAAATGAGTTTAATGTTTTTTTGGGAAAAAAGCAGCATAAAACCCAGTGTCAGATGTTTCCTCCAGGGCAAATTGCATGAAGAATATTGGAAGTAGTTTTTGATTTGGTTTGGTTTGTTTGTTTTGCCTTCCTCAGCAGTGCATGATTTAGTTTATTTGTGTCTAGCTTGATTTATGCGTTTCAGCAAATAATAATTTACTTTCTGCAATTACTACTGGTGTAGGTTTGCTCATTCCTGGTCTTTATACTACAAATCACAGCCTAGCTCAGCACGTCAGACATTTTAGTCTCCAACACGGGGCTGCTCAGAGATCTGGATTCAAAGGGCAAAACCAAAATGTGATTCGGAGCATGTGTGGGCATGCCTATTGCACCTGTTGGGAACACCTTAAAACAGTTGAACCTTTTCCTGGACTTGTATGGCTATTCTCCTTAGGTGATACATGTTCCAAGTGGGGAGGGGGAAGTGTAAAGATATAGTATACTTACAAGCAGAGGGGTGGAGGACTTTCCAGTATTGTACCCTGAGGAATGTATAGTTTGGAAAAGAAATCTAAAGAGCAAAATTCTGAACTGAACCATAAAAGATTATTATGGAAAAGCTTCCCACAGTGGAAAATAATATCTTCGGGGCAACGGCATAGCCGCTTGTGAATCAAATCACTCAGTGATATGTGTAGGAGATCTTAGATCTTTTTAGAGCATGGGTAGATTACCTTATGACATGCGTGGCACATATAGCCCATCCAATAGGATGACCCTGGAGATCAGAGCAGGGGCCAGGGAGTGCAGGAGTTTGGTTACAGAGGTTAGAGGAAGGGTGGTGTGCCTGTACTGTGTGCATTTCTCTGCTCAGGACATTGAATTTGGGGCTTTTTTTATTTAGAGTACAAAGAGATTAGATGTTCGTTGGCAGTTACTAGATTAAAAACAACATTATTCTTTACACCTTCTTTGTCCCATTAAACTTCTTTCCCAGTTTTTTTTTTAAAGCAGGCATTCCCATCCCCCCCATAGCTTCTCTTCTTAAGATGCAAAATCCAAACTCAAAGAAAGAAGTTACTGAAGGTTCCTAATCTTTACATCATTCACAACAAGGTCCCAACCCCAAATCATCAACAGTGCTGTTGTTTTCTACTCAGGCAGAGGATGAAAAGGTAGGTCATTCTAATCCATGTCCTTCCACCATCTCCTTCTTGGAACACAAAGTGTTCCTTTCCCATCTGCAGACAGATCACACCCTTGCCTGTCAACTTTTATCAGGAAATATTATGTTCTCTGTTAGGGTCGAGACATGTAGACAGCCTCTCCTCCCCTTCCCCCCATCCCGTAAAGCACCTTTAGCTATGATTTTGGAATGCTCAGAAGCTGTGGGGGAGCCTTCAGTGTGATGTCACTGCTAGAAGGTTTAAGCTGATCATGAAACAGGGAGGTGACATTCCAGCAATACTTCACCTGTCCAAAGAGATCAGCTCAACTGATTATCTCAGTCCTTGTTTCCTCTGGCTCTGGTTTGTTATTACATACAATAACTATGGGTGAACTTTACACTTTTTGAGATACTTCAGGCTGGGAAAATCAAGCAGCCTAGAAAGACATGTATTGCCACAAAGGAAAGTACATTTCTGCACAAAGTTTGGAATGTATATGTATAGATCAAAGTGTTTGGATAATCACTATACCTTGGACAGAAATACAAGGCATCATTCTATTACGGACTGAAAAAAACACACACAACAGATCCTTGTGGGAATTAATGTGTTTCACCCCCAGGGAATATTTAGCAGTATAAATATTAACTACAAGCAGTCTGACTCCTATCTGAACCTCCTATAGAAAATCTGCAAAGGTGCTGGACTTACTCTGTATAAAATAGCCAAAGTAGCAGAGGGTTATTTGCAGAGATGTTACTTCTCACACAGAACTCCTTAGAATGACCATGTAAACATTGGTTGTTATCTGATAATCATTCCAGGAAGAACTGTGAGAAAGAGAACATCTTAAAGTGTCCCATGCTCCTGTGAGCACCACCAACTTTTTAAATATTAAGGAACTGAAAATGTAGTAGTCCCTTTGGCCACCCAATACAGTGGATAAGTCTAAATGAAGCACTAAAAATTCCAGTTCAAGTTTTTTTTCCCCTCCTCTGGATTTTTCTTTAAAGAAGCTATAGGGGAAAAAGCACCTATTGGAAGTAAGCCCATAAAAGCAAACAGTTACATGGAGTAGATATTATCTGATTTACATATCCGTACTCATCATAATGGGGAGGTCTGTGACCTGTATGTTGATGAAATACTTGAAACATTCTGTTGCTTTCTGTTCCTAAGTGTCTCTACCTTTAAATTAAAAATAAATTAGCAGCCTAATGTATTATAATGTATCATAAATGAGAAGGATATCCTCTGTAAACATGACACCTTAAGATTCAGAGATAGCTGTAGGATATACAAAAGCCTTTCAATCCATATTAAGTAGGGAAAATGCACAAGAAAATGTATCCCAAGTTCTAAATATAAGATTTGCTGGAAAAGTAACTTGCGGTCTAACATCCAGACAATAGATATGGAATAGATTGGTCCTTTTGCAACACCATGAAATGCACAAACAATCAAATGTATATTGTTCTGTGCATCTTCCCTGCCATAGTAGTGAAGACAAATGCTTCTTGGGAACCCTGAAACCTTCTTTCAAGGCTTAGTAATAGAAATTGAGTCTTTTAAAGCCTCTCAGCATGGACCCTATCTGAGCAAATAATTAATCTTTTGCAAAAGTTCTTGGTTTTGAAAAGTCCATGCTATTCCATCCAGATTGGAGTGGTCTTTGGACTGATGAAGAGCCATATGGTTGGGGCTCAAGGGTCATGTCACACATACTTGTTCATTGTTTCATGTGCTTCTTGCAGCCCTCTCTAAGCTAGACTCCATTAAAAAGTGAAAGGCATGCTTGAAAGCTCTCTTCTCTTAAGCAGATTTAAAGTTGTTTATATATGGTTTTGATAAGGTGTCCCCCATGGATCAAGACAAGGGAAGAGCTGCAAAGGGCTTGTAGAGACACTTCTAAAGCCTTTTTTTTTTTTGTACTGTGATAACAGCTAATCATGGCTTTATGTTGAAAAAGAGAATGGCCAAATCTTAATATGTCCTATTCAAGTGAAATAAACTGAAGTGAAAAAACAGAGGTCATAAAAGGGTACTGTCCATTGTATCTGGAGGGAAGGGTGAAAAGAAAAGTCTGGCCTCATTTCAGTTTTATCTTTATTTCCAAGTCTTGTCTTGTTTAATTCATAGAATCCAGAAGACCCTAGCAGGGGTAGGAAGCCTGTTGCTCTCTACAATAGATGTTTCTGAACCACAATCCTAACAGCCTCAACCAGGCATAGTTGGGCATTGTAATTCAGCAATATTTGGAGTGTCATAGGTTTCCTCAACTATGCAAAAGGCCAGAAACAGATTTATATGGTCCAGGTCAGTTTTGCATGTGTTCATTAAGTCTTTTCCATTCCTTTCAACATCAGTTTATGATCTTTAGATATTTTATTAATACTATTTTTTTTCAACGCCTGCTGAAAGGAGTTCTGGATTTCGGCTTAGAAGAAAGGTACAAAGAAAGGAGAATTGCAAACATATTGTTGTATAAACTTTCTATGAATTGCCAACCAAAAGAAGGAGGATTGTGCTGTCTTTGGCCTTGCCAATAGCATCTGACTACCCAGTTGCTGCATGTAATGCAACGTTACACCCTGGCTGATCTGAACAGATTGATAAGGTTGGAGGCACTTGCTCTAACTTGCCAGTTGCTGTGTGTACATTGCATCACCTTGAGAAAACACTCCAGATCCAAATCTGATTAGAGAAACAAGGATGTGGCTAAGAATTATATTGTTACAAACATTTAACTTAAAATGGACACATGGGATACATAACTAACACCTGATTGTGGGCTTCATACTTATATAAAAATTGGATACTGGAACATGTCCATTGGTTGCAAATTTCAGGTGAATTCCAATGTGTTTGGAACGTTTATGTATTTCTTTCAAAACATTCTGATTTAACCGGTTGATGAATCAGAATAGAAGGCAGCCATTTATACACGCACAAAATGAGAAATGTATTTATCTTGCTGGTAAAGAAAGCAAATATAAGATGTACAGGTCTCAGAGAATACAGGTCTCAGGTATACAAGATATTTTAGCTTGATGACTCAGTAGTGTCCAGGGCCAGAAAAATAATTTCCCCCCCTGCTTCTCTTGAGACTGTTAGTTATACTCAATAGGACATGACATATCAGACAATGTGGATTCCTTTTAGAGTGCTAAGAAAAATTAATCTTGAAAAGAACACTCAATAGCTGAGGTTATTTAGTCTTACTTTTAGTGTCGAGAACATTGTTCTCTAGATCTTAGAGAACCCATTCTCTAGAACCCATTTGCTTGAGCCATCTACATAGACATTAATCAACTTTATACCTGCAAGGTGTTTTGTTTTGTCTTTTTGTAGGGAGGAGAGTATTTTGATGAAAAATAATATAGAAATGGGGTGATTTATTTGAAGTCTTGCAGAAGGTGAATCCCACCTCAGTACAAATTATCTGTGATCTATTCTTCTTCACCAATCAACTATGCTAGGTTTCTGTACCAACTCTGAAAGCCATTGTTTTGTCTTTGTCCCCCCAGATGAGACAATATATTCTTCAGGGAACAACCCTGACCCTTGATTCCATTGACCTTTTTCGATGGTGGGTCATCATTACACAGGCAGGATCCAATATGTATGAATGATTGGAACCACATTCCAAATAACAATAACTATTGCAGCTGACATGATACCCAGCTGAAGAAATTATACCTTGAGGGCAGATTTCAGAATTCCATGTGCATTATTGTGCAATAAATTGGAAGTCTGCAACAGCTGTTAATTAAGAACACTTATTTATATAAGATAGCAGGTATCCTACATTCTGCAGCTAGACCAGTCTCGCAACAGATTTATTCCCATTTGTGACACATCTGCTTTTAAATACCCATGTATGAATCTAAGAAACTTGGCCAAGGAATGGCTTCCAAAGTTATGATGCTGTCCACGCTACTGTGTGGAACAAGCTGTAACATTGGTGCACATGTAGCTGTATTGTTTGCGGTGTAAAAAGCTCAGATAGCCAGAAATTCATCTCAGGAAGACTTTGACTAATTTGGAACAGAAGCTTGGGCTTTATTCCAAAGCAGGCAAAATCTTCCGCAGATGGTGGGTATGATTATGGTTTTATTCCATAGCCACACCTCAGCCCTATATATGTTTATAAGGAAGCAAAACAATATTTTCAATAGCACAAACTCTTATAAATATGCATATAAAAAATATTATTCTAAGCACTGGCTGCAGCATCAAGGGAATTGAAGCAGTGGATAGTAAACTTTAAGAACAAGAAAGTTCTATTTTGAGAAATTATGACCCTAAGGCATGGTTTATCCCACTCTTGCTTATAGTAAATAGCTCAATTGTCTGGATCAGAATTCAAACAAAATGACATTACTGCAAAAATGCCATAAGTGTGTGTGTGTGTTTGGATGTGGTATATCTACATGGAGAGAGAGACACACATACATACATCCTAACCTGGAGGACACTCTCTCATTGCTCACATTAAGTAATCATGATTATGGAATATCATGGATTGAAATAACGATCAAATTCAACTGTATTTCTCAACAAGCTTTACAGAACCATAAGGCGCTTATCCAGCATCATGAAACCTGTGAGAAATTATTTTATTTAGTTATCACCACACAGTTTGCCTCTGTCTGTAGACCTCTTCTCTTCTCTTCTCTTCTCTTCTCTTCTCTTCTCTTCTCTTCTCTTCTCTTCTCTTCTCTTCTCTTCTCTTCTCTTCTCTTCTCTTCTCTTCTCCTCTCCTCTCCTCTCCTCTCCTCTCCTCTCCTCTCCTCTCCTCTCCTCTCCTCTCCTCTCCTCTCCTTTGATCCTTGACCTATTTTCAGTAAGTAAACATGAGCTCATATGCTACTTTATCAGTGTGCAAAGCCAAGTATTGACCTGACTGTGTAAATATAATACCATATGACATAAGGTAAATAAAATTATTATTCAGGCACTGTTGTTAGCTATTGAGGTGGCTTGTGGGCTCTTATCTACATTTAGAGAATGGTACCTCCCAGAATATTACATAAAAGCTAGAATTAGAAAGACATTTGTGTGCAAAGGCCATTACAATGCCAAGGCCATGCAAATGCCATGATTGTTTTCTCCCCCACGCACCAACTTATATTTTATATATTCAGTATAGCTCTGTACCTTTTCCATACAGTTGCATTTTGAAGCACTTTATCACTCTCACTTATCTCCCCTAGCATTGAAAAACAACACCAACACAACAACAAAACTACATCACTTGAAACAGTGTTGGCTTCCTTCAAAATATACAAGCAATTTTATCCATGAAAGAACCTTCAGTTGACATCCAATGGCAATTTAGGGCCAGGAACTGAATTCCCTTGAAATTATTTGGTTTCCATATATGTTCCAGATTCCTTAAAAAGCTTTATAGCAGCTTTCCCACAACTGGGAGGTTGAGGAGCTCCAGAATTACCAGCCATGTGGCCTTTGATGATAAGTTAACAGAACTTCTGGCTTCATATTAAGTTCAGAGGAATCTCTAGTTCTTCTTGTTCTCTTGACCTATTTGTCAAATATTTGCATATTCTAGCTTGCTGCAACACATTATGCACATAGTATCTTTTCTTGAATGTGTATCTGAAGAATAAATATTTAGACACTGAGGGATGAAGTTTAAGACCATTGAACTAAGCAGAAATGACTGAGGAACAGGGCACAACAAATGGTTTCATGTGTAACTATGGAGGATGTGATGATCTGAATTGACTTTGGGTCATTACATTTAATTTTTTTTTTCTTGCTTATCCATAAAGAAAGGAACAAGAAAAAGAATGCATTACAGATGGGTTCAGATCACATTCTGAATATTTATTCAGAACAAGTTGCCTTTAAACTTTGCTAAGAATACAGTAATTCTCCTCCATTGAATATTTCCTTTCCATTCTTTTATTATAATGTGAAATGGTGCTTCAGTTCTCTGGGAAAGCTTGTGGATCTCCTCCGTTCTTGTATCTGATAACAGCTGCACTAGATAAATGAACAGAGAATTAAGTATATGTTTTTAAGAAGGGTACCAGGAGAATTATGATTGTTGTATGTTATCATCTGGCTGACCATGGAGAGTTTAATTATCTCTCAAAGTCCACTCATATGTACAGGCTGCAGCTGCTACTAGAGGAGGAAGAGAAGAGTTGAGCCCAGGGGAGGTATTTAAAAGAAAACCACCATATCATTCAGTGGGAGAAAATTGGTATGCTTCACCATATGTAACCTGCATGGATGGGCAGCAGTGAATAGAGTGCAAACCTCTGTCATTCTCTACTGAAAAGTATATAAAAATGTGTCTTTCAGTGATTATGCATCTACAAAAAAGAAAAATAAATACAATCAGACTAACCAACTTAATTTGGTAATCACATATGCTTTCTTGGATCTTCATCCACTTTAACAGATGTTATGTAGGAAAAAAGTGCATATTGGGGTGGCTACCTTTTAAAATGTGCATATTGGAATACTGTATTTTTCAAAGGAAACTTTAGAGAATAAGGCATAAACATTTTGTGTACCAGGAAAGTTGCAAACTGCAATATGTACAGCTTTTCCAATGGTTTTTTTTTAATTAAAAAAAAATGTAAAATATGGAATAGGACTTAAAAGCCCATAACACAGGAACAGTCCAAAATTAGATTGTTTCACTCATCTCTAATCCAGATATGAGTTTGTACCTAAGAGTGTAATGCTAACTGCTTAATGCTGCCTACTGGAGAAGATTGGCAAAGACGTGTCTTTGTAGATAGCAAGTTCCTCTGTTCCCCTGAAAACAGATCAGTGATGGCTTCCTGACCATGCTAGCCTGCTATTAACCAGGATAGCTGATTTCCTCCATTTCAACTGGGCAAATTTAAAGTGAAGAGACTGAGAAATTCAGCCCTATCTTCTCTTGTGGTGTAAGTTGGCATAGCTTCAGATGTGATACTAAATCTGCCATGTTGCTCTGCTCCAGCACCACATAGCTTGTTCTCTGAGTTAGGTTGGGAAGAAGGACAAGGTAGTCCCACTAATAGCAGGGGAAAAGAACTACTGTCTTTGCCAACAATAAATTGTTTCTCTTGATGTTATTTTCCTTCTTTACCATGACTTCAATGGTATGTTTAATTCTAAAGTAGTAAAAGGAATGGAAGAGATAGTCCTGGGGGTGGAGGGAGGGAATGCTTCAGACATTGAGATGTCATTCAGCGTCATCCAACCATGTAATGATATAACTATGACTTGCTGATGCTACAAGATGCTACAAGATAGTTAATGGGGAAGCTGCTTTAGAGATGTTTAGAAAACAGTTCCAACATATTTATTTATCTCAGCAAGAGTGGGATTCTGGTTTGTCCCCAAGGGCCTCTTCAGACAGAAATGATGGGGGAGGAGGGCAAGAAAAGTCTTTACTTGATGACCTAGACAAACAAGGACATCCTATTCCTCTCATTTTCTCATTCTTGCTGGCTGAGTGGAACCAAGTTACTAGAGAGAGATGAATATGATTAATGCTACCAGATAGCTATGAGTGAGCCTGTCCTCTCATGTGTCTTCCTTGAGGACTTTTCCATCCTACATCCCTTACGGCAGATTGAGTTGCAGCCTTTGGGGGGGGGGGGGGTGCCATAGTTCCTTTGCTCTTGGAGATGCAACCATGCTGCTGTGAGGAAATTCTTTCTTGGTCTTGCCTCTGCACTGTCTCAACAGCCTCCAGCAATCACAATGGTCTTTCAATACCGGATTCTGATCAGCCCCAAAACTTTACAAGCAGCTTCAACAAACCCCCACAAGCCCTCTCCAGCACACCTATGCCCTGAGCTATATTTACTGGGACAAACTACTGTACTGCTTTTGATGGCAGATATTTAAGTCTCCTGGCAGATAACTATTACATCAGATAAGAAGGTTGTGCTTCACTCCACTCTCTGTCATGTTAGTGTTCTACACATGATGGATTGTTTGCCATTTTCACACAGGAGCTCAGGAATATCTTTAAAAACTGATCGTCTTCCAAGCAGAGTCTTCCTAGCTCTGCCTTAGAGATATAAAGAACCAGACCTTACAATGTCTTGAATTTTATAAAGCAGCCTGCCCCCTCATTCCCCTTACCATATAGCAAGTATCTCATGTTCTTTGGAGAATTTGCCAGTCTATCTGAAGATTGTTCACTTTCCTATCCATCTCTCTTCATTCCTATAATTATGTCTCTTTTTAATGTTTGGAAATCTGCTGACAGTTAAAATGCAGAGTGATACTTACAAGTCATAAATATCTCAACTCTCCATCTTGGTAAAGGATCTGTGGAGCCAAATTCTTGGAAATACAGGCCTACGTTCCTAGAAAACAAGGCGATTTGACATTTTTATAGAATGCTGAAATATATTTGGAAGTTTAAGGACTGTGGCCATTCTATGTCAAAAGGTATTTCATAACAAAACACCATCGTGGCCCATTTATAGAACTAACATACTGTGCTTCAGTAACTGTGGATAAAACTGAACAAGTTGCCTGCCTATTTCAAACAACACAAATATCTCAAGCAGTCCCTCCAAAGGGCTGCTTCGTAAGACAAACACAGATTGGAAACAAAAGAAGCATTGGCGGAGAAGACCAGGAGAAAAAGCCATAAACTGTAAAGCCCGCCACTAAGTATCATGGACTCAACAAAGGCAAAGAGGTATGATTGACAGCTATATAATTTTCAGGGCTGAGCTAAATGGTATGGGTTTTTATTTGAGAAAGAAACTTGACTCCCATGCAGAATGGCCAGAATGAACAGAACCATTTTTAAAAAATGTGGAAGTGGTTAAAAATAATACAAGGATATTAGACTGAGCAAGAAGGTTACCACAAAATCCATTGTAGTAGCCAGAGGCTCTTACCAAATCATGGATCAATAATTGGGAAAAGAAGGCTAGGAAGGCATCAAATATTATCCAGTTGGGTTTCCAAGTTAAAAGCATAATTTTACTTTGGTAGAATTCAACACAGCTCCATTTATTTTCATCAGAGCACTTAACTGGAAAAGCAAACTGTTTTGAACAACTAGGAAGATCAAACTTCCAAGAACTGGTAAAGAACTGCCTTTTTAGGATGACTATCAGTATATAATTTTGTTGGCTTTTAAAAATCAAACTGTACTTCCAATATTTTGAATATCACTGATTGCTGCTCTTTTGCTTGTTTCCTTTTTTTTTTTAATGTATTTTTACTGTTATTGTAAGGTGCCTATATTTTAAATATATTGTTTTCAGTGTAAGTGCAGTGTAAAATTACAGAAGATTAAGGCCATCTGATGCTCCTCCTCCCCCCCCCATTCTTACTATGGGACCAATATAATGTTGAAGTAAGAATGGGGGCGGGGGGAGGAGATGGCGTTTAATATTCTTTTGTGCAAATGGTTAAGGAGCAATCTCAGTTGATTAATGATTTTTAAAAATAGTCCTAATAAAACATCCTTAATGAAAAGATAATTTTCCCCAAATGCTTCCTGAAAGTACACACAATTGTAATCCTTCAGTGCCCTGTTCCAATTGTTAGGGTTACTTGTTCCTTCTTTTTCTGGACTAGTCATGTCAATAATCTCAGATAATCAGGGATCACATAGAAAATGAGATAGCTCATGATATTGGGAAGCTAACAACCCAGCATCATGAAGATCTTGCATTATGACACTGATAACTTATAACAGAAACTGAAGGTAAGGATGAATACAGTTTTGTATGTGTGCATTTATGTCTGTTTCATTTCATTTCTATACTAATCTGTGGATTTTGTTACTAAGATCCACCTAAAAATTGCATTCTTATATACATAGCTTGTATAAATTTTCCTATAAAATAGTATTTTGGATGATATTATCTCTGAGTGTGTTTATGAAGATTCTCAGTCATCCAGGTGGAATTGTCTGGAGGTTGAGTCATGGCAACTGGACTTCTTTTCTTTTTGGTGAGAGACGTTTCGCTACTTGTTCAAGCAGCTTCTTCAGTCTAAAAAAGTTGGTTAGGGGGACCCCATAAAAGTCTTCCAGGGTGGCTGTGTTTCTTACTAGCATGATAGGCTCGTTGAAGGGATCTTCATCTCCTATTGTCCTACTGTCCCTTCAATGAGCCTATCATACTAGTAAGAAACACAGCCACCCTGGAAGACTTTTATGAGGTCCCCCTAACCAACTTTTTTAGACTGAAGAAGCTGCTTGGACAAGTAGCGAAACGTCTCTCACCAAAAAGAAAAGAAGTCCAGTTGCCATGACTCAACCTCCAGACATATCTCTGAGTGTGTTTTCTAAATATCTTTACTCTTCTGGTATCCTAGAGGAAACAGCTTGTCTGAATGGGTGATCCTAGCCAATTAGGGATCATAGAGTGAACAGAACAAGGTAATGGTCAATGATATATGACTAGATGTGATTTCACTGAGGTCAGGTGATGACAGTTGGGAGTCTAGATACAGCATGTTGAAACAGGCTTTCAAGAACCACTCACATATTCTGGCAGCTATGAAGAACGCCAGAAGGAAAGCTCTTATCGGCAAGGATTTGTGTACCTTTTTCAGCAGTTAGTTTCAAACTTGGATCACCAGAAATGTGATTTGATTCTTAAATGATCTCTAGATTCTGCCCCACACATAAACATGATCTTTAGAGGAATAAATATACACATGAATAAATTCAAGATTATATGTCTATTTAGCTGCAATACAGAAGTTGTGTTCCAGACTCATTCTCAATGTCATCAAAAATCTGATAGATTTAAGGTGCCATCATCTTGCAGAGGTCGGTGACAGAGCTCCCACTGTGCATCTTCCAAGCAAAAAATGACTGAAGTGGTTCATGGAACCACATATGTAGATGTCTGGTGATGCTCACTGTACTTCATTCCCTGCCCATACCTCCCAAAACTGAAGTGTAGTTACTTAGCTTTAATGTTATAGTGCCAAATTGCTTTTCTTATCAAATTTCAACCCTGTCAACATTAAGCAGGAATGAACTGTATACATTCAGGGACAACCTTATCCCTAGATTGCCCAGTTATTTTAAATGGGTCTTTATTATTGAGTGCATTCGTTTATTTTTAAAATAGCAACCAAAGCACTTCATTATGTTACGGATTGGACTGTGTCTCCTTCCCTTACTATAATGGCACAAAATGATTAAAAAAAAAAATCAAGAGGCATAACAAACCAATGAAACAAGAAAAACAGCAAACCTCTTCATGTGACATTATTTATAGAAAGAAAGTGGTCCTGACGCCACAAAAGATGTTCTCGAAATGCTTAAAAGAGTGAAGAGTTTTATTCTGACCAGAACTTTCAATCAAACTTTCAATTTCTATCATTTTAGAAATTCATAGGAGATGAGGGACAAATGGGGAATCTAACATTGGAGCCCTGCTTCCCCTCTCCCCAAAGTGACAACAGTTCCAGCTGGTTTGTTTTTTCCCTGTTAATTGAAAACAAATGCATAGCTGGAGGGCTCTGAGGCCATGGGGTAAGAAATATGAAGATTTTAGCAGAAGAAATATTGGTCTTCCTTAGAAGAATAAGATCTGAACCAAGTGCTATGTCTCCTGGTTCAGACAGTAGGAGTATCAGATCCGAACTGACAGAATCTGATACCACTATTAGTCACAGAATTTCATTGAAATGGTCAGCTGAAGGCCCAGATCATGCAAAACTGCGAGCAGACGGATTAGAAAGAATTCTATAGTAGTGAACCGCAAAATATCTTCTGCCAAACATCAGTAATGATGACTACCCATGGCAAATCTATCTTTTGCTGACAATCAAAGATTACCCTTTGTTGGTTTAGCTAGTGTAGAGTTGTAATTCAGTGTACTGTTCCCAGAGTAGCCAACAAGATTCAAGGAGGACTTGAGGTCAATGGTATTTTCCCATGTGTGCTTCTCAGAATCTGTTTATTACCTTTGATTCTTGTAAAATATAGACATTTATTTGTTAGGCTTACATCCCACCTTTTGATCAGGAGTTCAAATCTATGTACATGGTATCCTCTTATCCCATTTTCCCTCCCAAAAATAACCCTGTGAAGAAGGTTATGCTGAGAGTGACTGGCCCAAAGCCAGCCAGGGAGCTTCCATGGCTGAGGGTGGACTTGAACCTGGGTGTCCCTGATCACAGGCTAATATCTTAACCACTATGCCACATGACTTTGTAATTAGAAGTGTGATGGAATGGAATTATGAAGTCCAGGCTCAGGGAGATAAACATTTTTTTAGCTCCCCAGAAGAGCATGGGAGGAACAAGAGGATGAGGCTGGCACCTCCCTGAGGAATTCACACTGTTGTGGCTGGCTGACTTTGGGAGCTGGGGTTTCAGTCTGGGAAGATTCTTGCTAGAGGTTGTAGCTAATAAACATAACTGGACTGAATTTGCATTGTCTCTTGGAGTTCCTTGGGCTAAGCCTGACAAGAAGCCATTGATAACTTCATTCACTATGAATTGGTCCAGTGCTTTTAAACAAAACTCTGGTCTACCTCTCCCCTCCTAGGTTTCAGGAGAGCATTTCAGATCTGGTTTTCCATCCAGCCCAGGAGGAAGTTATGTTATGAATGTTGGGATGTATTGGTAGACACACAGCATTGCATGTTCTTCTTTGTCCTGATGCTATTGTTGGGAATTTTTTTTTCCCCATTATTCTTTTGGGCTTTTTCCATTTTTCCTCAAGAGCTCAAGACAACTCACATGGGATCTATCATCATTTTCTTTTCATAGCAGCAACTCTGTGACCTAGGGGCTTGTTGAATAAGGCAGGAGATAGCTACCAATTTTCTAAGCAAGGTACAAAAAGCTTCCTTCTTTTTTACCTGAATGCTTTAAAATGTATGCTACATCAAAAGCTGGAATAAAATCAGTACTAAAGCTATTTAGATTTTCAAATATTTAGTAGTAGTATTCAAATTCATCAACTTATGGGCAGTACCAATAATTCAATATACTGCAGGAATAGTCAAGTCGACTTGGATCTTGATAACCTTAACCAGTAAATTAGAAAATGGATGACTATGAATAATGCCCTATACCCTTGTAGTAATGGCCACAGATCATGTCTTCCAAGAAGACTGGGGAAAGCATGTTTACAGGTAAAACAAACTGTAGAGGAAGAAAAATGAGGGTTTACTGATTACATCAAAAGAAGTAAAGGCATTTTATTAAAAGAGTCTCAGAAAGAAGAGCTGTTTGCAGAAATGGAATCTAAACATGGCCATAAAAAGCAATAGCTTGATATGATGTTGGAAAATTGCAAAACCAAAGCACTCCATGGCCACATTTTGAAACACACTAAAGGAAATTTGGCCAACATGGCAGCAGGTTAAGCATGATCCTTTAAAAAAGGAAAGAGAAGGAAGGTTTTTTGCTGTTCCAGAACAAGCACTACAAGCAAAGGTCATCAAAGCAAAAAATAGAAAAGACCAATCCTTCATCCTTATGCTGAGATAAGGATGAAACTGTTGACCACACAATAACTGGATGCAACAAAATTTCACAAACTGATGACAAAACAGGCATAATCAAGTTGAGAAAACATTACACTGGCACTGATGTAATAAGTACAGATTTACTGTCAGTAAGAATTATCGGAAATGCAAAAGGACAGATAAAGTCATTGCACATGGCAGAGCAAAAAATATTGTGGGATTTTAAAATTCAGACTGGTTCAATTCAGTTCAGTTTGATTTAGGTGCTGCATGACTCCAAACGATTCTGGGTGGCTCACAATGTAACAAAAAAGATCAAACACAGCAACAGTTCAAACAAGACCAGCAACACAAGTAAGGAAGCAGATGAAGAACAGGATGGCGAATCCGACCAACAACAAAATTCACAAAGAGCTCGTACCAAGGCCTGGGAGAACAGCCACATCTTCAAGGCCCCCCAGAATGCCATCAGGGTGGGAGCCACCTGAACTGCAGGGGGAACTTCATTCCAGAGGGCAGGTGTTACAACTGAGAAAGTGTGCCTCTGAGCCCGAAAGTTGACACTATTTAATTGAAGTGTGTGCCAACCCTGTCAGTTTGTATCTGAAAGACAGATGTTCCCTCAAATAACCAGCCCCTATGCCCTATAGGGCTTTAGAAGTCATAACCAACCCCTTGAACTGAACCCCGAAGCAGACCAGAAACCAGTGCATCTCGCAGTCTGCTTCCTGATTGACACCAGACATTGCTTGAAAAGAACCATGTTTCATTTAGTGATATAGCCATTCCAAGAGACAGCAATGTGGAAGAAAAGGAATTTGAAAAGATTACAAAACACCAAGAGTTGCAAATAGAGATCACAAAAATGTTGAAGGAGTCAGCAGTGGTACCAATTGTTATTGGGTCAACTAGGTGCAATACCACTTAATATAGCACTTAGAAAGTATTTGGATTGCCTAATATGGGAATTTTGTAAGCCCAGCTACAAACAACAGCATTGTTGGGCACCTCATACATAATTATATGCTATCATTACCATTCCCAAACACTTGAGTATGGCTCAAATCAAAAGGAAGAAAATTGGCCAGCATTGACTATAACACATAAATAGTGAGAATGGAATATAATAATATAGTACCATCATTAATATGATGTGTAACAGAGAGCATTACCAGATGTGTCTTCTAGTTCAGAAATTGAACTGAGCTCTCTGTTGATCAGCTGTTAGCATCACTGAATATTTTCCATTACACTAAACTTGGCTTCCTCCTATTGCAATGATGAGCTTTTATCCAAAGTGTTGCAAGATTTCATGCAAGATTTATTGAATCTGGAGATGCTTCGGGTTGTCTTGCAGTAGTATAAGTAAAATAGGCCTTTTCTTGCCTTGTGAATGAAATGCTTATAGGCAATAAAGGGAAGTAATAGTAGAAAGAAAAAAAAAAGATATTCAAGCAAATTTCAAATAATATATTTCAGGCTTAAATGGTAGATTCACAAAGTTACCCAACCGGAAGTTCTCATGTTTAATTTTTGAATGCATTTTTGTACCTGGTAATCTTAGAATTATAGTCTTAACTTCTTCACCTAACTGTAATACTCTGGATCCTGTTATGGAAACTGTTTTTTCCCCAAACTCTTCACACTGGCTAGTTTCTTTTCCCTTGGAGAAGCTCAGAGATCACATGCAGACACGTTACTACCATTTAACCAGCAAAGATACCCTAGCACAGTGTTGTCCAAACTTGGCCACTTTAAGATGGGTGGACTTCAACTCCCAGAATTCCCAGCTGGGGAATTCTGGGAGTTGGAGTCCACTCATCTTAAAGTGGCCAAGTTTGGACAACACTGCCCTAGCACAACTGTCAGTCTCTGTATATGCATCTGGTTTGCTGGCAACTCCTTGCTGTGCCAGGTACCACATTTTAATTACCCATAATGTCTCAGTATGTCATCAGGGCATTATGGGAAATCACCATAGCATTCCCAAACCTCCAGGCTGGATAGCACTGCTGATAGCTTGCCATGGCCCATTGTCATAACCTTCCACCTTCGAAGGTTACATTGATGAGGAGACCTGCTTGTAGTATATCTGGATGAGAGAATAACAGTCACTCATTGGTCCTGTTTGCATGCATACGTATCTGGGTCATGGGGAATGATAATGTGTTTTGTGAACTAGCAACTTAAATGACTTGTTTAACCTAGCCAGGGTTCATTTTAGTCCCTGGCAGACCTAGCCTTTGTTGGAAGTATGAATTCAGTGGTACTGAAACTCCATCATTTCATATCCTACTGACCACAAATGAGCAGTGGAGTGTAGACAGAGAGTAAAAGACTTTCTTTTTAGAAATAGGGACTACTTTTAGGGACTACTTTCTGTCCCTTCTTTGTTGATCACTCTGCCTGCTTTCTGACTAAAATATTCTTAATCTGAGGTCACTATCTTCTGCATTTTTCCCAACACATATGTTCAGAGTATGTGCCCTTTGTCTCATTTCCTGGTAGGATGCAGTTATCTAGGTGATAAGCTTTGCCCACCCCATGATGTATTTCCTGTACATAAATCTCCTTTCTGTAGTAGTTATGAAACCTGCTATAATAATCCTTGCCTAGATTAAATTCCTGCTCCCAGGAATGCTCAGACGTGCATACAGAATGCTTTAACCTAAGTCAATCTTGTTTTCAGCTGAACTAACTTTTCCTGACCAACTGAGTCTCTATCTGTCACTTAAACAACTTACTGAGAAATGAGTTGATTCTCCTCACTCATAAAGAATGGGACAACCCCTTAGGCATCTAAGCAATAGGGATCACATCTCTATCTCATTGTTCCTACTGGAAGGGCTGAAAAGGAGCAGAAAGAGAAGAGTTGGGTGAGGCCCCTGGGAAGTTTGTCATGGTGGTACTAATCCTGATTGTGCCATCATGAATTTTAAAAAATCCTCTCAAGATGGACCCAAGAACTAGAAAGAGCCATGACAGTCTTCTGTCTTCATGCTGTGTCATGTACTAGTTGGGCACAAAAATGACTGGAGAGGGGATAACATGCAAACATTGCAGTATCAAAATCTGAACAGGCTTCAAGTTCTTTGCTTTAAGCAAGCCAAATAAATTTTAAAAAAATGTTTGACCATCTCCTGCCAGACCTTCATCTCATTCTTTTTGCCACCCAAAAGGGAAATGATGGGTTTGAGCTCCTGAAGCAAAAAGGCCTAATTTTAGAGAGGATGGTGACTTTGAGGAGCAAGCAACTTGGGTGGGAGCAGTAACTGCTCAGTGAAATACTTTGAGTAATTTAAGTTTCCTCCAGAGTGCAAAGCAGAGCAGGCAAAAGTATGCTCCAAGCGAAGTTCCTCTACAGAGTCACTGTTGGTGGGAAAGTTGGAGATTATAGTTTATATAGTATAGATCATAGACAGTTCTGAAAAACCATCAACAGTACTACATTTCCGTCTCTGCTCCTTTGCCAACTGCCAAGTTTGGATTACCTTTCTGAACCTAATACTTCTGAAGAATTTGATTGAAGGGAATATACAAGCGCTTTTAATATAGCTCCAGGTCCACTTAGAAAAGCCCTGGTCCTCCACCTGTGATTTTTCCACATGTAATTGCAAGCTAACCTTATCCCCTGTAATGGGAAGGCTTTGAAGAGTTCAGAGGTTCAGATAAGCATTTACAGAACAGCTGCTGAAGAAGACAAAGGGGTAGAAGACAGCCTGGGGAAAGCTGCTAAGAGTTCATAACAAACTTTAAAGGTAACCAGAGCTCTCGGAGAGAGATGAAAACAAGAGGTAAAATGTTCACATGGAAGTTTTCCAGGCACAAAGGAAATGGAGTTATTTGAACTCACAATCCAGTGACCCATTTTCTCAAGGCAAACAAAGCATACAAGAGTTGGAAAACACAAGGGTGAATGGCTTTCCTTGCTGGGAAACCTGCACTTTGATTCTTCCAGAAGGATTTACACAAAGATGGGGGCATTCTCTACATGCCGAATTGCTGTACACAAGCAATACACATATACACATACCTTTGTCCTAGCAAGATTGGAGATACTGCACAGGTTGTTCCTTCATCTGCATTGTTCTTTTTCCATGATTGCTTTGATGATGCAATGCTTAACCATAAATTACTCCTCTTGAATTGATGCTGAGCTTGGTTTTTGGCCTTTTAGTTAAGGAAAAAAAAAAGGGGAGAGCAAGAACATGATAACTGAAGATTATGAAATGATGCATGGTATGGAGAAAGTGCAAGGTGGATGGACTCCGTTACTGTGGTGATGGGTACACCATTAGAAGACCTGAAAGACCAGGTTGCGGACAGATCTTTATGGAGGAAATCTATCTATGCAGTCACTAAGAGTCAACACCACCTTGATGGCAGATAATCAATCAAAAACAGAGAAGTAGGTGAGTGAATCTTTTTCCATCATATCATACTAGGTTCCAAAGATACCTGAAGAAGCTTAACAGTTAGACATTTCAGGAGAGGCCAGTACAAGTCTTCCTTCACATAGCACACAGCAGAACTATGTGCTTTGCAGCCATGGCCATCAGCTTTGATAGCTAGTCATAATAACTATATGCTACCTGTGAAAGCAGGCACCACATACCTCTCAAAATGAGTTGAACAAATGGCTGATTGCCAGAGAAGTCTTTGATCCATTCAGAAGGACTAACTTTATCTTCTTATTAACATTTGATCTATCAGGTTGGAAGTGTAAGAATAAGAGTGCAATACTTCTGTGTACTGAAATGTGCTTTTTAGGTGGCAGATAAACTTATTAACTCTGAAGATAGTAATAAACAGTAAAACTATCTTAGAGGTTCTAAACCTGTCTGTATTTTCAAAGATAAAAATACTGCTCTAGAAAACGAGATGGGTGGCTTCATTTGATAACAAAGTCATTTTTTGCAGAAAATGAATACTAAAGAACGTATCATTGTTTTGCTTATCTGGAATAGGCCATTTCTAAGAAATTATTTTGCTGGTCAGCAGAACACTTAATACATTTCTGGGAAACCTTTTAGCTTTGTGTTTACACTTCAGGGTTTTTGCATTGCTTTAGAAATTGCACTGTCAAGTTTTGTGCTGTCTTCTGAATCCTTGCAAAGCATATTCAACTTTTCCATTTGCAAAGAGATTAGTATAAGGACCCAAAGCAATTTTCCAGCAGCTTTTCCTCCTGTATAGGAGGAATGCATCTCAATGCTTAGCAGAGGGTACGTGATATAATATACATGCTCATAGTTTCTATTTTCACTTTGGGTTTCCCAGTTGGTCTAAGATGCTGATAGTTCCCAGTCCCAGACTTAACCATAATTTCAACTGGGAAACTGTCAACATCTTAAACCAAGCTAAATCCAAAACTGAGAAGGAATTCCTGGTAGCTTGGTATTCAGACAAGTCAGCCATCAACAGGCACATAGAGATAAACAATATCTACACACTATTAAAAAAAAAACAATAAAAAGGAAACAAAAAGACAGAACACCTCCTTGCCAGTAATCAACCCGCAGATAAGCAGGGAATAACACCAGGATTAACACCAGACAAACAATCAAGCAGTAAACAACAACCTAATCAAGGAACTATCAAGGAGAAAAAATACCCCCACCAACACTGACAGGGCAAGCTACTGTATATAAATAGAGAGCAAACCCCACTCTCTTCTAACACTGAAGTTGTTACCTAGTCCGGTAATGAAACGTCTGCAAGAAAACAACCAAGCTCAGAGAATCCCAAGGACTCCACACTACTTTAAATTATAATTTCCGAGCACTATACTGTCTGGGGTCTGAATGATGTTTTTAGCTTTGTGAACTATTGAAGTTATTAATTGTATTTTGCTGATTGTGTTTTATTCTCAGGTCTTATATAGGTGATTTTATCAATTGTTGTATGACGTGATATTGGTTTTGTCATGTTTTTATTCCAATTTAGGAAGGGGGAATTAGACACCACTCAGAACTAGTTGGGATCGGAGTGGCCTATAAGCCAAGTGTATAAGATGCAAAATATTTTTAAAAAGACTTTTGGTTTCAGCAATAATAATTTCTGACACTGCTATAGGAAGAAGCCCTGTTGACTGAATGTGCTTTAATTTATTTATGTTTTGTCATGTTTTTATATATTTTAAAAACTGTTCAACTGAGAACTCTTATAGATTAGAAGTAAAATAATAAGTTTTATAGAGTTTTTTTCTCCTTTGCCCTATCTACATGCTGGCTTCTGTAATAAATTCAAGAATGTCCTCAGAGGGAAGGTGACCGTGGCAGTCTTTTAACTGGATATTTCTTTGTGAAATACAGGCTCAGAGAAGGAATATCTACACTAACTTCCAAGTATATGGAAGTATTCTGGGACAAGGGCAAGGCTATATTTTTCAAACAGACACTTCATAACACTTAATGGGGATATACAGTTATAGAACTACTGTCTCAGATGCTTCAATCTTCATAATGTACATTTTAATTTAAATGCAGAACCAGGACATCAAATGTCACATATATGCCCCTGCCCAAAAACAAATCTGTCACTAAATCACAGCAGTTAATTTGCCAGAGATTAATGAGATTATAACACCTGAGCCATAGGACTGGGCTTGATTGAAGATGATGAGTTTAAAGTAGACCAATCAACTATCAAGAATCGCACATATGATTCTCCTCTGCGTAGAGGTTTCTGAGATTAGCACTGAATATGTTATTTGAATCAAGCACTTACCTAGCTCTTTGAAGTCAGTTGCACCATAGGAAATTCATCACAAATGGATTAACTTTGATGTCAGAAGTAGAATTTTAACCACAGGAACTCAGAAGGTTTTACTGTTTAATATCAGTGTGTGGGACCTTTGGATAGACCGCAGAGATGTACACACACTATAAACATCTGTATAAAATAAATATGCACACAAAGATTGCCAGTTGCACCTGACTGTTGCTGTCAAACAATGTACCCACATTCACTTCTTTGCCTGGAATTCCCTGCTTCATTGCATATGTCAACCACTAGGGTTACTAGACTGGTTGTGAGGACTAGATCTGGTGAAGTCAGATGGAAACAACCGGAAACCAGACCTATATTATAATCCCAAACTGCCCCTGTAAACCCCCCCCCCAAAAAAAGTTGAGGCTGTCAGCCATTTTCATTGCACTGGCAGGAGAAGAGGTGCTAAGCTGAACCTTGCTTCTACTATTCATATGGCTGAGAGCACATAGCAAAAAGTTGTTGCCCCAGGCCCTACCCTTCTGTAGAGATAAACCTTTGCTGGGGAACAACCAAGGTGGGGATGGCAGGAGGAGAAAAAAAGAGCCTCCAACCCCAGAAATTTCCAGGCCAAAAAACCCCCACACAAGATCAGGCTAATTTGAATCAGAAGCAAACTTCTGATTCAGAGGGACTGTTACTTTAGAAGAGACAGGTACAGTATAGCCGACTGCCTTTATGGCTTAAATCAAAAAGTATGATAGGAAGATTTTAATAATGATATATTGTTTGTCAAAGATGTAAGATATCTGTAGACAATAGACAGTCCCCTCCTTATCTTTTTGTCATTTATACTTTTTTACCTCCTTGATATAATTGCATTACCTCGTTAGCTGCAGCTTTTCTAATGTTACCAAAATACATTGGTGTTATATAAGTTAGCCAATTCTTAGACAAGGGCTTTTCCCCCAAACTTCCAAAGTCCTTGATAGGAATTGCCTGATGTCTTCTGTGATTTTTCTCCCCATTCTTTTTCTGGATGGTTCATTCTGCTTCTCTTATTTTGTCTTAATGAAATGGCAAATTACCTTTAATACACACATACACACATATACAAAAGAGGAAAGCTGAAATGGAAGCTATTCTGTTTTCGTAATTTCTGTTTTATTCTTCTTAAACAATTCTACCATAACGCTGTTTATGAACAGTGAGAAAATAATATGCAAAAAAAAAAAAAGACATTATTCTCTGGATACTAGGTGGGCTATAAATATTTCAAACAAATGAAGAGCAATCATTTTGCACACACTTTTCCCTGAGTGTGGTTTTTTCGAAAGTGTACTTTCCACTCCTAAAGCACAGTGTCATACATATATTTCTCTATTTTACAATTTAATATGAGTATTTTTTTATTTACAGTTTTTTGCAATATTTCACAATATTCTCAAAAGTATGTATTTTGATCAGCATGTGTGTGTATGTCAGATTTGTCAACTTACCTAGCAGATCTGAAATAACTTGCTACCTCACATTTCTCATGCGTTCTTAGAGAAAAAGGGTGGATGTGACGTTGGACAGAGTATGTAATTTTTCTGGTTACATATGCTTAGGCTTGGTTGCTACCTTAGTTGGAGCAGAGGACAGAACAAGGACTTTGAGCCCAAGCATCACTGAAAATGTGGGCTTGAGGAGAGGTTAATGCAAGATGGGAGAGGCAGAACAACATAAATGCTGTCAGAGGAAGTTCTAAACATAAGTTGCACCAAGGAAAAGGAAGTCTTTTCTTTTAAGGAAAGGGAAAGGCTTTGGCGGGTGGAGGATGACAGAGTTGGAGGAGGAAGGGTCTTGTGCAATATGGTGCTGAGTTATATGCAAGTGCAAAGAGAAAGAAAAGAAATCAATATGAAAGGTAAGGACAAGGTCTTTATGCTATATTTGTGAACCAGGAAGTCCCATTTTGCCCGTCTTTATAACTTGTTGATGTCCATGGAAATTTTGAAGGAAAAAAAAATTCTTATCCTGGATCTGAGAGTGGACAGTGAGCCTCATTTTTGCTTGTCTTATAACATTCAAATGGGATTCTTAATTCCCTGCATCGGTCAATGTCCACATTTTAAACATTCCATGCTTCAACTTTACAACCCCTTTCCTTCCCTTTTCTGATCTGAACTTGTTAGTACACAAACTCCTGGGGTAGCTACTAGCCTTGCTTGGCTCATTTTAAAGAGGGAGTCCCATTTTCAGGCTCTGGTTCATCAGTGCATCAGGAACACTTGCATTTCTCCCCCTGCGCAATGCTCTCTAACCAGCCAGTTCCACAAATACAGCCCAGCTAGCAAAGAAAAGCCAGTGAACTATGAAACCAGTAGTATAATTCAGCCTTGCTCTGTACTTTAAATAAAATCAAAATACATATTGGAAGGTGTTGAGAAACACATGGGGCTGAGAGCGACAAGAAAAAGCACCCCATTCATCCAACATTTCCAGGTGGAGGGTCTAGAGCTGAGCCGGCTTTGGCAATCTTCTCTCTGTAACTGTATATTATACAAATGTTATTGGAAGGCCAAATTTAGGCATTGCAAGAGGAGGAGGGAATGAAAAAAAGAAAACACCTTGAAAGATAAATTGGTCTGTTTGGGAACCAGATCTCAAGCTTTGCCTTGTGCATGTCTTAACGGATGTTGGAGCTGCTCCCAAAGCCCAGCCAGGCCATTTAAAGCAATAGGAGAAAACCAACATATTTCTTTCCTCCTGTTGTGTACAAAGGCCTTGGGGGAGCTTGTCTTCCAGCTGATTTGGGAAAGATCAGTTCAGACAGCTCCACTGTTTTTCAAGCTGCCTTCATTCAGGCATTTCTCTGCTGAAGAACATACACACACACACACATATGCCTCAGATGCTTCTGGGGTGCTACATTTCATTCCTAGCCATTGTGTCAGCTGTGACAGCACTGCCAATGCAAGCCCAACTTTTCTGCAGTGGAAGGCTGCAAAGAGAACTTTAGGAAAGGTGGGCAATGTGCTCTCTCTCTCTCTCTCTCTCTCTCTCTCTCTCTCTCTCTCTCTCCTTTTCCTTTTAGGAAGCTAGCCTACTACAGATTTTCCCAATGAGAAGCTGCTGACAACCCAGGAACTTCAGGTTTTTGGAGACTTCATCTGAGAAACACTACTAAAGGAAGAGATGTTGCATGATGAAAGGAAGTCTGCTGGTAGGGGTTGTTCTTTCCACCACCCAAACTCATATCACATGTGATTCTCATTCCTTGTTGAGAGTAAATCTAGGACTCAGTTCAGAGTAAACTCACACAAGATTGGACTACAGCAATTTAATTATCTCCCACCAAATTCAGTGGAACTTAACTTTTTCCATTGATTTCAGGAAGACCTATGTTTGATTAACTTGGTCAGAAGCTGCCAAATGTATACGGTGCACTAAATATCTGATCCTTTAGACTTTGTGGTAGGAAAGTCCTTTTGACAGTTATGAACTTATACCTTAATCATTCTGAGCCATACATTACCTAAATGCCCTGGAGAAATTTATTGAAAATGAAAAGTAAGAAGCAATGCTGATTCTTAGTAACACAGATGGAGACATTTGGTTTGCATTGAATGCACTGCAAATTTACTTATTTATATTTCCTGAACCACAATGTCAACTGAATAGTTATTTTTCAAAATTTGCACTTCTCTAAATGTTGCAGTCTAGTTCTCTAATGAAAACAATGGGTGCAAGATGTGTATGAAAAAGTTTTGTTAGGGTTTGGTTTTGTTTTTTAAAAAAATCAATGTTGATTAATTGCATTAGGGAAACTTGCATACAAGATGGCTTTGTCATTGACCCTGAGGCCCTGATAGCATGGGTGAGCCCATGTCATGGCTTGTTTGAGCGGTTGTGAGTCTTCTCAGCTGCTGTTTTTATGCTATTCTTGTTGTTTTTAACTCTTGTTTTTAATTCTGTTTTAATTGTGAGCCGCCCAGAGTCATGTATATGAGATGATTCTATAAATTTATTAACTAACTAACTAAAATAAAGTAAATAAAAATATGTTAGAAGGTCTACACAAAATACAAGGAGACTTCAAACATTTTTAAGGAATCAAAATCTGATTCAAAGAAATGGCACATTTAGCCCTGGGGAAAGCTGAAACAGAAGCCAGAGTTGGCAGATTTTTCCATTCTTTCTCAGTGTCCAATAATCAGTTCCCCAGTTGTGACATTTGTTTTCTCCACTATTCAAAGAAGAACCTGAAAATCACTTGTTTCTACTCCAGCGGAAAAAAAATAATAATGAAGGACTGCTATTCAGAGTGTCGTTGGAGAAACTGTCACAACTGAAGAAATGGTTGAGTTATGATAAGAACAACTGTGAGTTCTGCCCTCTCGAAGCATGAATTCCATTCAGTAGGGAAATGTGAATTTTCTGATTTTTTTTTAATGGAAATTATTTCCATTAAAGCAATATCTAATCCACAGATATATTTCAGGAGACTGAATCTGTAACAGGACAAATATTTGCTAATGAGGACAAGGTTTCCTCAGAAGGGAAGGGCCTTGGTTTTTTTCAGCAATGGACCTTAACTAAAATGCATGTTAGAAAGTGCAGCCTTAATAGTTCTCAATGGTCTTATAATTCTTGTTGCCCTTCTATGAACTTGTTTCTGTTTGTCTCCCTGCTTTGTATAATGAGGTACCCAGAACTGAGCCCAGACCTTGAGGTAGGGACTGACGGAATAAAATGGAACAATTTCTTCCAGGAATTAAACAAACAAACAAACAAATGATACCTCTGCTGATGCAATCTGAAATTATATGTTTGGCCTCATTACACTTTTAACTCATTCTTGGTTTGTATCATATTGACCTGGCAGGAAGACTAGACATTAAATGTGGAGAAGGGGAGGTGAGTGTCTTATATTTGATGACAAGCTGTTGGAAACAAAGGAGTAAGCAAGAAGTACCAATGGCTACAGACACGGCTGCTGCCAAGCATGGATGTCTTTGAAGATTTCCCAGAATATTAGCCAGCAGCTCTGGAAGGAACTGTTTACCTAGCAAATGTAACACTTTTTGCAACATGCAGTATGGGTCTCCTCTCCTCTCCTCTCCTCTCCTCTCCTCTCCTCTCCTCTCCTCTCCTCTCCTCTCCTCTCCTCTCTTCTCTTCTCTTCTCTTCTCTTCTCTTCTCTTATCTTCTCTTCTCTTCTCTTCTCTTCTCTTCTCTTCTCTTCTCTTCTCTTCTCTTCTCCTCTCCCCTCCCCTCCCCTCCCCACCCCTTCCCATCCCCATATGGATTTTGATTTGAAGGAGTCTTTATTTTTCACTGTGTTTATAGATTGATTTGTGATCTGCTCTGGAATCTTTTCAAGTGCTGGTGTCAGATTGAGTCGTCTGTAGTTCTCCAGAATTTTTACACACACACACACACACACACACACACTTCACAATTGCCTGGTAGCATACATACCCTCTTGGTGTAAAAATGGAGCCAAAAAAAGAGCTGAGCATTTTTTCTTTGTATCCATTAGCACTTTTCTATATTATACCATGGGATCAACCTTGGGGTTCCCATGGTGAGCCTCTAAGATGGTTGTACAATGTCAAGTGACTGTAGTTCTCCTGCTAACTTTAGTTTTTTGCCTTTTAATTTATCTTTGAGTGTTTATGGTTTTTAATTATTATTATGTTTGTACGCCACCGAGTCATGTTTTGTGCTATGTAAATGTGCTAAATAAATACATATTGATTCAGCTGCTGATACACAATTTATTTTTTCTTTTTATTCTGAAATATCTGAAGCTGTATTCTTCAGATAGTTTAATTGGAGTGCCATTTCCCCATGTCCTAATCCATCTTTCCTTCCTTCCTTCCTTCCTTCCTTCCTTCCTTCCTTCCTTCCTTCCTTCCTTCCTTCCTTCCTTCCTTCCTTCCTTCCTTCTAATGACCTCCTTATTCACTTGATATTTACTCTGACTTCTGACAGGTAGATGTCCTACCTCTTAATGATGAGCTATTGTTGTTGTTTAGTCGTTAAGTCGTGTCCGACTCTTCGTGACCCCATGAACCATATTGCGCCAGGCCTTCCTGTCCTTCACTGCCTCCCTGAGTTTGCTCAGTTTCATGCTCATTGCTTCAGTGATGCTATCTAACCATCTCATCCTCTGCCGTCCTCTTCTCCTTTTGCCTTCAATCTTTCCCAGCATCAGGGTCTTCTCCAAAGAGATCTCTCTTCGCATTAGGTGGCCAAAATATCTGAGCTTGAGCTTCATTATCGATCCTTCCAATGAGCAATCAGGGTTGATTTCCTTTAAGATTGACTGGTTTGACCTCCGAGCAGTCCAGGGAACTCTTAAGAGTCTTCTCCAGCACCACAGTTCAAAGGCATCAATTCTTCGGCGCTCGGCCTTTTTTATGGTCCAGCTCTCACAGCCATACATTATTACTGGAAAAACCATAGCTTTGACTATGCGGATCTTTGTCGGCAAGGTGACGTCTCTGCTTTTTAATATGCTATCTAGGCTTGCCATAGCTTTCCTCCCAAGGAGCAAGCGTCTTTTAATTTCATGGCTGCAGTCTCCGTCTGCGGTGATCTTGGAGCCCAAATAAATGAAGTCTGTTACTGCTTCCATTTCTACCCCTTCTATTTGCCAGGAATTGATGGGTCCAGATGCCATGATCTTAGTTTTTTTAATGTTGAGTTTCAAGCCAGCTTTTGCACTCTCCTCTTTCACCCTCATCAAGAGGCTCTTTAGTTCTTCTTCACTTTCTGCCATTAGGGTGGTATCGTCCGCATATCTGAGGTTGTTGATGATTCTCCCTGCAATCTTAATTCCGGCTTGTGATTCTTCCAGCCTGGCATTTCTCATGATGTACTCTGCATATAGGTTAAATAAGCAGGGTGACAGTATACAGCCTTGTCGTACACCTTTCCCTATTTTGAACCAATCGGTTGTTCCGTGACCGGTTCTAACTTCTGCTTCTTGGCCCGCATACAGATTTCTCAGGAGACAGGTAAGGTGGTCTGGTATTCCCATCTCTTTAAGAATTTGCCACAGTTTGTTGTGATCCACACAATCAAAGGCTTTTGCATAGTCAATGAAGCAGAAGTAGATATTTTTCTGGAACTCTCGTGCTTTCTCCATGATCCAGCGAATGTTGGCGATTTGATCTCTAGTTCCTCTGCCTCTTCGAAACCCAGCTTGTACATCCGGTAGTTCTCGGTTCATATATTGCTGAAGCCTAGCTTGTAGGATTTTGAGCATAACCTTGCTAGCATGTGAAATGAGTGCAATTGTGCGATAGTTTGAGCATTCTTTGGCGTTGCCCTTCTTTGGAATTGGAACGTAAACTGACCTTTTCCAATCCCGTGGCCACTGTTGCATTTTCCAAACTTGCTGGCATATTGAGTGCAGCACTTTAACACCATCATCTTTTAGTATTTTAAATAACTCAGCTGGAATCCTGTCATCTCCACTAGCTTTGTTGTTAGCAATGCTTCCTAAGGCCCACTTGACTTCACTCTCTAGGATGTCTGGCTCAAGGTCAGTGATCACACCAGCGTGGACATCAGGGACATTAAGATCTTTCTTGTATAGTTCTTCTGTGTATTCTTGCCACCTCTTCTTAATCTCTTCTGCTTCTGTTAGGTCCCTGCCTTTTTTGTCCTTTATCATGCCCATCTTTGCACTAAACGTTCCTTTCATATCTCCAATTTTCTTGAAGAGATCTCTAGTCTTCCCCATTCTATTGTTTTCCTCAATTTCTTTGCATTGTTCATTTAAGAAGGCCTTCTTATCTCTCCTGGCTATTCTCTGGAAATCTGCATTCAGCTGCTTATATCTTTCCCTTTCACCCTTGCTTTTCGCATTCCTTCTTTCCACAGCTATTTGTAAAGCCTCATCAGACAGCCATTTTGCTTTCTTGCATTTCTTTTCTTTGGGATGGTTTTAGTTGCTGCCTCCTGTACAATGTTACGGACCTCCGTCCATAGTTCTTCAGGCACTCTGTCTACCAAATCTAATCCTCTAAATCTATTCATCACCTTCACTGTGTACTCACAAGGAATATGATCTAAGTCATACCTGAGTGGTCTAGTGGTTTTCCCTACATTCTTCAATTTAAGCCTAAATTTTGCAGTAAGAAGCTCATGATCTGAGCCACAGTCAGCTCCTGGTCTTGTTTTTGCTGTCTGTATAGAGCTTCTCCATCTTTGGCTGCAAAGTATATAATCAATCTGGTTTCGGTATTGACCATCTGGTGATGTCCATGTGTAGAGTCGTCTCTTGTGTTGTTGGAAAAGAGTGTTTGCTATGACTAGCTTGTTCTCTTGACAGAACTCTATTAGCCTTTGCCCTGCTTCATTTTGTACTCCAAGGCCAAATTTGCCTGTTATTCCGATTACTCCTTGACTTCCTACTTTAGCATTCCAATCCCCTATGATGAAAAGGACATCTTTTTGGTGCTAGTTCTAGAAGGTGTTGTAGGTCTTCATAGAAGCGGTCAACTTCAGCTTCTTCAGCATCAGTGGTTGGGGCATAGACTTGGATGACTGTGATATTGAATGGTTTGCCTTGGATACGCACTGAGATCATTCTGTCGTTTTTGAGGTTGTACCCCATTACTGCCTTTCCCACTCTCTTATTCACTATGAGTGCAACTCCATTTCTTCTAAGGGTTTCTTGCCCACAGTAGTAGATATAATGGTCACCCGAATTAAATTCACCCATTCCCGTCCATTTCAGTTCGCTGATTCCCAAGATGTCGACGTTCAATCTTGTCATCTCATGTTTGACCACATCCAGCTTGCCTTGGTTCATAGATCTTACATTCCAGGTACCTAGACAATATTGTTCTTTACAGCATCGGACCTTCTTTTCGCTTCCAGATACATCCACAGCTGAACGTCCTTTCGGCTTTGGCCCAGCCGCTTCACTCTTTCTGGAGCTACTTGGAAATGCCCTCCGCTCTTCCCCAGTAGCATATTGGACACCTTCCGACCTGAGGGGCTCATCTTCCGGCATCATATCTTTTAGCCTTTTAACATTGTCCATGGGGTTTTCTTGGCAAGGATACTGGAGTGGGTTGCCATTTCCTTCTCCAGTGGACCACATTTTGTCAGAACTCTCTGTCATGACCTGTCCGTCTTGGGTGGCCCTGCATGGTATAGCTCATGGCTTCACTGAGTTACGCAAGCCCCTTCGCCACGACAAGGCAGTGATCCATGAAGGGGGATGAGCTATTATAACATGCCAAAATGGGAAAGCTCCATCACTGTTAGTACTAGCATTTGAGACTCTTTGACTTTATACAAGACATGATTTTAGCACTGATTAAAAAAAAAAAAATCAGTCAATTTTTCCCACCGATACCTCAAGCCTTCCTTCACCCTGGCAACAGTACATCTTCTTGGTTATCAATTACAAGTGTGGCTCCATTAATCTTCTTGAAAGGAAAATATTTTGGATACAATGGCAACTCTAAAAAATTTTCCCAAAGAGATGACATACAAGAGCCGGCTCTGGTGCAAAAAGTAGTTCTCTTAGGAGTTCTGTAATGACAGCTTACAAATGCCTGAGAAGATTGATGGGATCTTTTGGCTATATAGTAAGGCTACACTTTCCTGTGTATAAAAATGGGTCTTTTGCTAGCCATGGTCTATAACTTCATTAAGTGTATTTTTCTTGGCTAAGGCACCAAAGTCAAATGCTCCATTTTCACTTCATTTCCCTCTTTCCTGAGAGTTGACCTCAACAATGAAGGAGGGGTGTGGTTCAGTAGATCGACAGCTTAATGAGGATATGAAGGACTAAGGATCCCGCCTCTGCATTAGACACTGGGCAGCTCATTCACTCTGACAATCACTCATCTAGGCAGGAAGAATAATAGCAACCCATTATAACATCGTCATATTAAATGTTTGGTATAATATTTATAATAATATTGAGGAGCAATATAATTTTTCATCAATGGCCAAGGCTACCAACTTAATGCCTGCTAGACAAAAATCTGGTGGATTGCATATTGAGTAGTGGTTCCTGTGGCCTGGGGTATTAGATGAAATCTGCTAGGAGTAAGAGTGTTTATTGTATTGTTAAATTGCCCTGTAGTTTACAATCCACAACACCTCTTTGGGGAGATATGGAAGTATCATTTTCTTGCATTCTGCAATTTCTTCTGCAGTAATTTCTGATATGGTATTCTCTATTGAGGGACACCCATGTTAATGTCTAGAAGATATGACAACAGCAGACACATATCTTTCAACAACACCAATCTCTTATGGTAATATATAGGCAAGAGTGGGGTCTGAAGAATCAAAGCAATGTGTAAGAGGGAAGACTAACCATTTCTCCCTCAATCTTTCTTTTATCTCTCTACTGCTTTTCCCTCCAGGCTGTTTTCTTCCAACCTACAGCAAAACTCTTTAGAATGAAAGGGCCTGTGGAGAAAATTCAGGGAATTAATAGGGAAAGGTGGTGGGAAGAGTGTTGGACAGAGGAATTGTTCTGCATTTGTGTGTAATAGTTTTCAAGCCATTTGATGACAGAAGATTTGTTTTAGACATTCATTTAAAGGAGAAGAGAATGGTAAATAAATTCTTGTGGGTGAAACAGAGTGTTCTTGCATTTGCTTAATCATGATGTGTCCGAGAAGCATGTGTGAATGCTCCATTTTTCATTGTACAATCACCTTTCCATTAGTCTCCAGCTTTGCCATCCAGCTTCCCATCCTATAGTCATATCCCAAAGGATCTGGGGAATTCACTCCAATGGGCATTTTTCAGATTATACAGTGTGAGCAGCCAGGGCAATTTCAGAATGATGGAAAGAAGTGTGCCCCCCCCACAACCCCCCCCCCCAATCAATATCAGCAACTTTGTCACCTCTAGACATAAAATAAGCTTTACAGTACCACCAAGGGAAATTCAAAAGGAACTCTCAATCATACAAAGCCTCTTTTATAGGGGATAGAAACTTATAAAAAAAATTACAGGTAGATCATTGAGACATTTATTTCTAGGCCTCTCTGTCTTTCATACACACACATCTAAAAGATACTTGGGACTGGAATAGATGCCCAAATGTAGCACTGGTATGCAATTCCTTAAAGCAATGTATTGTTCCTAGATTCAGTGATAGCTGCAGAGGGTAGCCATTCAATCCTGAAAAATATGTGGTTGCTTTCAAGAATTGCAGCTCAGTATTATATTTGTGTGTCCATTCTAGAGCATCTTTTCAGACTAATCTTACTGAATATATCCAATAGCAAACTTAAATCTTTCTGAGAATCAATATCTAACCCCAGAATCTGAATTCATCTCCTTAAGGATGATGGCAGTGGACAACTTATTTAGAGTTGGGCTTTTTTCTTTTTTCTTTCTAGACAAGTTACATCATAGGGTCAGGGCTGAGAAATTGAAAGCAAACACTTCAAGTGCTCCACCCAGTGAAGAGTGAGATAAACTGGATTGACACATCAACTGTAGGGATCCAACTTGAAGGCCATTATAGTTAGTTCAGGCTGTTTGTGGTTCGAATATTGTCCATGTAAGAGGAATGATACAGTTAAACTCCCAACAGAAAATCTTGCAAGCAGCCATGCAAAAGTGAGTTTGTCTATCCCATTTAAATGCATACCTTTGAATAACTGTTTGTGTTGTATAATGATTTTGATCCTAAATTCTCTCCTGAATTCCAAACTAATTTGGTATTGCTATGTTTACTCGATGAAAGAATATTTTTGTAAAAAATGTTGGTTCATGAGGCTGAATTACAGAACATATTGTCCTTTTAAATGAGAACTAGGTGAAAAAAAATCACAAGGAAAGCATAATTGCAAAATAAATAAAACAAAAAAAAGTTTGAAAAAATAAAATTTTTAGCAAACCACAAAGCCTTCTTTCTGTTCAAAGCTTCTGCATGGCTGAAATTTTCTATGTGAATCTGATACCACCCCTAGCCTGCATTTTTGTAAGAATTCATTTTTCTTAATTTTAAACATATTTTATCCCAGAATATTATAAAAATATGTTAAATGCTAAGATATATATAAAGAAGTTAATCTGAAAACACACACCACAATTTTCACCTTATTGAAGAAAAGTACAAGGAATATTTTGTAACTTAATGATATTTTGCTTTAGTAATGAATATTTGTTATTTGTATGTCTTATGAAGTGTTCTTCTGGCAAAGACATGATTTTTCAATACTTGGAACCAACCTTTAGCTTTCCAATCTAAAGTATCCATCAATGCAGTATCAGTTTGTAGGCTGCTTTGCTTAACCATAGTGAAGAATAAATGACAGTGTCTGGGTTCAAACAACATTCTAAGTAATAACCTAACAAACCATATGATAGCTGAATGAGATACAGGAATGCTAGCATACATGACACACGTATAAAAGGGACAGTTCCTTGATCATTCAGTCACAACCACCATCTTCCTTTTTTTACAACCTCCTTGGACACTCCTGCATGGAAGAAACATTTTGACCTGGGCTACATTTACTTTTGGCTATCTCTCTTTATTCAGATCACCACTACCACCAACAGCAACCAAGGTTGTCATGTAGCAGATATCTCCTTCTGTTCATGTGCTCTTGATTTAATACTAATACACTGGAGTGCTGACACATTGTCCCCCTTTAATTGACAGCTGAGTTTGTTGCCCATCTACTGGAGAGCCAGAGTGAGCAGCTCATCCTTTCCCCCCTCCTTTCTCAGGTGTGCTTTCTTTCTTTTTCCTTTTTGGACCCACAGGGAAAACCAGGCTAAAGAAATTGCCCTTTTCCTGTTGGGGAATGTCTGTCTGTTTCTCCTTGGCTCATAACCTCATTCCATTTGGGAGCCATATTGTGGCAGGAGCAAGGAAACAGCCCCTAAATGGAAGCTGGAAGAGAAGCATGCAGGAAAGTTGAACCACAAGTTCAAGAGGCCAGAAGTAAGATGCATCCGCTTCCTGCCTGGCACTCTCACTTGACAGATCATAATAAACTTGAGGTGAAGTAGGAAAGGGAAGGCATAAAAGGACAGGAGCGGGACTTTCAACTCTAAGCAAAGTATGTCCAAGAAGTAACCCACTGGATAATCTCTGGCTAAGGACCTGAGCAGGAAAGGATGCATTCCTTTCAACATGTTGGAAGATGATGTTTTGAGCCATTTAGAGATTTTCTCTTCAGGCATCCAAAGCACATTGTTGCTGTACTGTTTATCTCCACATAACTTCAGTGATTCTAAAAGCTACTCTTAGAAAAGAAATTGTAGCCTTCCACAACTTGACTTTTCCCAGGTCACTTGGACTTAACTCCCACCATCTTGCGACAGCATAGCCATTGGCCAAGCTTTCTAGAAATTATGAGAGTAACCATCCCATCTGTACAGCCCAGGCTCAGGAGGGGGAATGCACTGGGATTCAGGTGTCCCCCCTCTCCCCAGGGGAAAGATGGGAAAACTAAATTTCAAAAAATGAAGATGATTTGTAAGTTGTTACAACTTCTCCTGTCTCCAGAGATTGTAATTCGTTGGAAGCACATGCTAAAGGATTCTGAACAACAGCTTTGGGATACTCTACCCATGCTTCTGAATCTGTCCTTAAAAATAAGGAAGGGTGATCTTATCTATTTCTAAGCAGAACTCGAGCAACTCATCAGAATGCCCCTCAGAAGAATTCTCTTCCTTCAAATTTCATTCTCGGAATTGATCAGCATGTGACCACTGAAAGGAGAACATTTATTACACTGGCAAAGCATATAGTGCTTTGTAAGAAGCCCCATTTTAACCCTTAGCATCTGTGGTCAAAAACGTTGAGACAGTAGTGGGCGATGCGGGCAGGGAGAAAGTGATGTGGGAGTTGCTGAAAGACAGATGAGCAAACACGCTGACTTCATACCATGCAATCTCCCTCCAGCAGGCTTGGTAAAAAGGGACAATTTGACAAGGTGTGCAATGACACAGAGCATAGTTAATGAAGGAAGGTAGATCCTGAGAAAGTCATTGCAACACCCTTCAGATTGTAGTTGGAAAATCTCATGAGGACACCCACCGAATGTAAACAGTTTGGAACAGTGTTTTGTACTTTTCACCATTTCATGTCTTCCCAAATTGAGCCTGGAGGTGCCATGTGGAAAGAACAGAAAGCTATCATTATAAATGGGGGCCAAGCATTCTGTAAAATTGTTCATTGCACCAGTTGAGAGGCTGAGGGTGTGTGTGGAAAAGGAGAGGCAATTAAAAAATTTAAAAAGTAGCAGGTGAGGAAATTCTGTTGATTTTCAGAATATTTCAGTGAAAATGAAACTATAATTTTACACGTCCTCCAATTTTAGTTGCCTTTTTTACTTCTACTCATTATCATTGTAAAACAAAGGCATGCCCACTCATAAAAGTTGCTCTCATCCATACTGCAGTTGAAGAAGGAAGCAATATCGTCAGATAGTGTGTTGTTAATATTTATTTAAGAACATTAAAGACCCACTGGATTAGTCCAAGACTCCATCTGGTTCAGCATTCTACATCATACAGGTCTTTTCCTTGCAGATGTATTAATGTGCATTCTTCCACTTCTTAAGTCAATAGAAGAATATGCCAGCATAATTTGCACTGCCCCAGTAACCTCAATTTTGCTTAGTAATGAGGCTTATGAGCAGTCTTTGCAGCTTTACTGCAAGGCAATTGGTAGATTCTCCTGGCTTTGTTTCCCTCTTACCTGTGCTTTCTCAGCATGTGTGGAGAAAAAGCACAACCCACTGTACTTCTTAACATGTGGTAGGGCAGAGTGGGGTAGGTGACTAGGATGGAGATCTTAGACACCTTTGAGTCACCCAAGTGAGAAATCACCAGGGCACAGATGCTCTGTACCAGTAGCCTATCACTCAAGCTACTTCTGAACATGGTCCTACCATCATCTGAAAGACTGATGCAACCATGTCCAAAAGCAGCCCCGTTGACAGATCAATGGAACAAAAAACAAGTCCATTTCACCCTGGCTCATTTTCTATTCCACTGACTATCAGCTGAGTTATTTGGGGCCAGAGGTTTACCACTCTATCAGATTGGTAAACTGGTAGAGATTTCCTGGTCTGTTACTTGAGCTAGAAGGGGAAACTGGCATAACTTTCTATCCAATCCCCCAAAAATCTCAAACTGATAAGTACCACAAAAAACTAATTTAGGACAGAAACAGCAATACTGTACATCTCTTTCCCAGTTTTAACCCAACACTTTTTTTTAAACAGGCAGTTCTACTATACTTTTGAAAGACTGCTGAACACATGTTTAATAACAGGTTTAGTAGTCTTCCAGGAAACCAGTATACCAGGGTAGATAAGAAACTCTAGGAATGTGTGAATGGTGCTTTGCAAATAATGGATCAGACATCCTTGATCAGGAAATGCCTCCCCAGAAAGCAGGTGACCAATACCTCAGGTAACCCAAGCCAAAATGGCCTTGTGTTCAGGAATGAGGACATAATCTTGGCAAAGGTATGCAGGAAGAGTTAAGGGGAAATAAGAGACAACTCAGTCCTAGGAAAGGAGAAGGTATGAGAAAGAAACTCAGAACAACCTGCCTTGATTCACTTTAGTATAAGTGGGGCAGAGAGAAACTCTGGCAGGCTTTTAAGATTCTGCTATCATATCCTGCAACAATAAAATAGCATTCCTGGAATCCTTGCACAGGCTGTTTCCTGCCCTGGGCTACCTCAAAGGGCTGATATCATGGAAGGCCCAGCCTAGTGCACAACGGTGGAAGAATAATGACATTCCCACAGTGGAGGGATGAATTGTGAAAATGTCAGAATTTGCAGAAATGGCAAAACTGTCCTGTTTGGTCAGAGAAAAAAATGACAAAAACTTTTCTGAAAGTCTGGAAGCTTTATATGGACTTTTTGCTGAAAGAAGAAAGAAATGAAATGATGATTTGTGGATTTAAAGATTAAGAAAGACATGGATTAAATGAAGGGACTTGTATAACATCTAAGAGGGAGGAGGGACAATAAGGTTGTAGTTATCTGTTCAAAAAAAGGTCAGAGGTCATTAATATATTTCTTACCTTTTGTTTTTTTCTCTCCCCTTTTCATTTCTTGCACTTTCTTATTTCTCTCTTTCCTCCTTCTTTCCTTCTTTCCTTCTTTCCTTCCTTCCTTCCTTCCTTCCTTCCTTCCTTCCTTCCTTCCTTCCTTCCTTCCTTCCTTCCTTCCTTCCTTCCTTCCTTCCTTCTAATGACCTCCTTATTCACTTGATATTTACTCTGTGAATTCAATTGGCCAACACGAGCTGATAAAATGCCAGCGCCTGACTAGATCACCACCAAAATCATGAATGAGGCATCATAGATGTGTCACATGATGCATTAAAACATCTTAAAGTAGGGTGCATAAACACTATTAAGAAACATATAATACAAGCAAATAAATCACTATAAACTAAACACATTCACTATAAATATCGCTCAAACAAATATATGCAGAGATGCAATGTATGTGGGTGTATGTGTGCATGTGTGTGAAGGAGGGCAGAATAATAATGGAGCTACCATATTTTTACATCAGTGAATTATAAATAATGTTTCATTGTTGTACATTTCTTTTTTCTGAGCATAAAAATCCACATCTCAACTACATTCAACATAGCAATTATATTCTACAAATTTTAAGCAACTGATACAAACATTTGCTCAACTGGAAATCTGTATGAAGATGGTGGAGGAACTCCTTTTCAAGCTAAGAAGGATTCTGATGGAGAAAGGGAAGAGCAGGCTCATCTCAAAGTGAGAGCTGCTGAGAGCAAAGAGGATGGAGGGCTACCATTGATAATAAAGTGATAGGTGGCACAAGAACCTGAAATGAAGCGTTCCAGGGACAGGACAGAATAGGAACCAGAACTGCTCCATGCACGCAAAAGGGGGCTGACCCCAGTCCCAATAGCTATGCCAGCCTAAAGCCAGCATACTGAATTTCATCTTCATTTCGTCTTCATTGCTTGTTCTCTCTCTCTTTCTCTCCGTCCCTCCCTTTCCCTGGGAGCCATCTGTTTGGCTGAAAAATCCAACTAATTCATCTCTCCCATCTATTTGCCTGGTCTGATTCTCCCCATCCTGCTTACAGTAGCCTTGCCCTTAACATACTCTTTGTCCTGCTTGTTAGATTTTTGCTTCTTGTCCCATGTTTTTGAAAGCGAGGTTAAAACGTTTTGTTTGTAAGTCGCAGGGATCATTTTAGAATTTTTCACATGACAGCTATTGTTGGTACGTTATTATATAGGCTGGCTTGTTTTAACCAAGTTTTCTCTTTGTGGGTCATGATGCCGTGAAGAAAAGTGCTTATTATGGTACGCTGTTGCTCAGAAATGGATTATCATATACAGTAGTGATATTGCTTAAATATATCTTTGTAGTTTTCCATATGGTGGCCACTGCACAGAAAATGGCTCTTACCATCAGGGTCAACGCAACCTGGTATGCAAATTTTGTGTCACACAAGGGCACCGCATGAGGAGTGGGTGCTAATTGCAAGTAAAAAAAAAAATTCAAAAGCCATGTGACATAGTTACCACATAGCACAGTTACTGTATATAGAAAGAGACTGAGAAAAAGGAGATATTTTGAATATTTTAAAAATGTTTCTTTGTTTTTGTGGGGAAGTGGAATTCTGCATAAGGGTGCCTTGTATGCCAGCAACAGCCCTGGGTCTCACAGGTGCTTGGGTGCATATGTGACTTTGTATATGAAGAAATATCATATAATTTAAGATGTTTTTCTGACTCTGAATCTTGAATTTTGCTCTGTGGATTTCCAAATTGTTAAATCTGAATTTTTAAATAAGGATTTTCTTCAATTAGGTGAAAATATCTGGAGTTAAGATCAATTTTCTGTCATTTTAATGTAGTTCAACTCACACCTATAAAAATGTGATTCCCCCCCCCCATTTATGCATAAACACTCTTCTAAAACATAGGCTGAATTCCATAGCAAAGGCTGAAAAAAATCGTTCAGCCTTCAAAGGTCACATTTCAAATCTCTAAATGTAAACACTGAATTTCAGTATTTCAGCACTGATTTAAGAATTCTTTCTAGACAAAACCCTGAGAAAACTAATTTCAAGGTGAGGGATTTGCCATCCAATTGGAAACTGAGGTGGGGTTTTGTCAACACCTGCTATCGTTGGGAAGACAAATTTCAAACATAGGACACCATCCGACATGTGCTGACTCTGAAGAAGTGAATTGCCCTGATAGTCTGTTCTCTCAAAAAGCTGCTCGTAACTTTTATAGCCTGAGCTGCAAGAGGATCACTGCATGAGATGTGTCTCAAAATCCTTGCTCTGTGGAGCCATTCTCACTTAAACCAATGGAGCCAGATTCTAATCTTCCCGTGTACCTTGAAACCCAAAGTGCTTCACTGTTCATCAGCAAAGCAGACAGAAACCACACCGGCACGCCATTTCCTTGTATACACAATTACTGACCTCAAAATTCTTTGCGTTTCAATCTTCACACATCATGTTTTATAAATTCTCCAATTTGCACTGTCAACTGAAAAACCGAAGAGAATTTGCAAATGCCACCCTGAGACAAGGCAAATGTTGTTCCTGCAGCATCTAAGGTGTGTTTGTGTACACAGTTCTCTTTGTTACTGAGCACGGTGTATTTTCAAACTCCCTCATCCGAAAGCACTGGCCCTTGGAGCGCTTAATGGGTGTGCAGACAAGCTGCCCAGGCTGAAGCTGTGAATGGAATGTGGGGCGCTCATGCAGACTTTTCGTTTGCCTTTTGCCATCTTGTAAGGTGTGAGATCAGAAATATTTTCTTGAGCAATCCTATCTGTAGTCTCAGGAAAATAGTAAATGGTTTGGAGTTGCTAGAGTAAGTTAGTTTTGCACATGAAGCGAAGTGATACTTTCTCCCTGATGATGCCTAGAGTTACTTATACAGTGGCATATAAATTTGATCAATCAATCAATCAATTAAATTGTTGGGAACAGACAAATGTCCTTCTGGATCTTGCAGCTTAAACCAACTATTTCTTATCAGCTCTTGATATAACTGAGATTGTCACCAAGGGCAGACAGAATTAGAGTTGTGCAATGCTTCAGATTCAGTTGGAGCATCTATGGCTGTTTGCAGTTTTTTAAAGCAGCTGCCTAGGAAAATATGTAGCTACTTTAATGAGCTAATGGCTGGTACTATGATAGTATTTCCACATACTCTAAAGCACTTTTTTGAAATTAAAGCCGAAACACTGTATGGACATAGAAATAGTATTATTTCAACCAAATTTCCAGTGGTATATACTTACAAGCATGGAATCCTTGCATATGTATTATTAGATAATAATACTGCCCATATTAATCTATGCATTTGGACATTTGCATAGCCCTAACCCTCTGTCAAGCACATTTAGCTGCCTAATAACTGTTTAATAGTTTTTGTTATTTTTGTTATTCTTGCAGTGCTTTGTTGCTGAATGGCATGGATAGGCAACTCTTGGATCTCCAAAAGTGGACTGCAAGCTCCATCATCCTTGACTAATTGCATATTGGCTGAAAATATTGGGAATTGGAATTCAATAGCTCTATCCTCCAGGTTTGTGCTGTAGTTTACTCCCTCTGTATTCTTATATTTTAACTAGGATAATGTAGCGAATACATTCCACAATAAGAATATATAGCATTTATTACCACTTGCAGTTGTTACACATGCTGCTCCCAGGTTCGGCTTATGGTCACTCACTCACACACTCACAGCCTGTTGAGGCACGCGGATCTTGTCAGCCCCCCTTGCTTTCTACCTGGGTTTTCCAGATAGGTGCGGCTGGAGCAGACAGACACACAACTATGGTCAACAGCCGGGAAATAATTGGGGACACACACAAATCACTTCCAACCGAACACTGAGGCACAAGAGGTTCTTTGTAATACACGGAGACCCAGTGAATTTAAAGTAACAGCAAAACTTTACTGGTTGCAAGGTACATTTGCTCTTTCTCCTACACACACACATGCACTCATCCACACTTACCCTCGTCCCTCCCAACTAGGCTGCCAGGCACTAGCTAGAGGGACGGAAGCCGCCAAGTCTGGATCCAAAGGTGACTCAGTTGACTCAGCTCAGACAACTCAGACGACTCAGACAACTCAGAGTGGGCGGGCTTTGGGACCCCTTTTATCCCCAAAAGTACAAGAGATGGGATTGGGGTGAGGGCCTCCATGTGCTCAGGCCCAACCTCCTCTTTCTGGTTCAGGTCATGTGCTCAGGCCCAACTTCCTGGTTCAGGTCCTTTGTTTTTTTTCCTTAATTTTCCTTAACGACTTGCTTCCTTCTTATCTACCTCCCTGAAGGGATCTCATAGATAAGATTCCTGGCTTTTGTCCTCTCTGCTTATGTGCCTGCTTCATCTTTAGGTTATGGCAGCTTCAGCCTAGTTTCACACAGTCCTTCTGTTTCTTTGCATTGTTTTGTCTCATATATTCTGGATCTATATATACCTAGTAAGGAAATGTTACAGAATATATATACAACCATATCAAGATTCTTTTTTCTGCAGTATTTAACTCATATGCACATAAGCAGAAGCTTGATACATCTACATGTAAAAGCAAGTAAAATAGCTTTTTTTTTTTTCTTGACAGAACTTTGTCATAATGGTGGAAATGAAAATGAGTCAGCACCCACAGCTGGGAGATGATGGAAGGAGAAGCAGGAGAAAGCACAACTGAAAGGGGGCTGTTCTCAAAAACAGAAGGTGGACCATTTTTATATTTATATACTGCAATGAATGCTCTACATTTTCCTATCAGCATCTCCAGAAAAATTTTCCAGTCTTTGAAAATTTGAAGCTTCAGGTGCAGCTACCAGAATCCTCCAATCTGACAGAAGAGAAAAATTACCAGATTCATAGAAAGTAACATATTAATCAAACATAAGCCGTTTTATTCCATGTTTGAATACATTTCAATTCTATTCAATCAAATTTAGTTTTTGTTTTTGCCTTGCCCTTCTTGTTCCTAAGTTTCCCCTTGTTGACAAATTCCCCAAAGGAAGAACTGCATATTGTATTAGTTACCTAGGAATATACCACGTTACTCCTGTTGTTCACCCAACACATTTCAAGGCTGTCTGTAAATGTGTTGTAAAAACGTACCCCCTGCAATCTGAGTGGGGGGAAAACCCACTCAAAATGAAACAAATCAATCAATCTGTGAGCATTTAACAGCATCTATTGAAGTCACAGTCTCTCCTTCTTCCATTGCTTTTTCCAAAACACTTTAAAAGGCCTGCTGGGGGTTTTTGCTTGCTTCAGCCAGCAGCTAAAATGAAAAGATTAGAGGTTGAAATGTTTAGAGATCTCTGAGCTACAATCAGGTCAGGCTGGATGATGTCGAATCCATCCACACCATCCAATTTTCATTAACCAACCCTTGGCATAGGACAATGTGTGATGGTTATGGATTGGGTGATATTTGTCCAGATCAGACGCCTGGTATGATTTGTCAACTGGCTATGCAGTGTGCCATGGGAAGCGGATGAGTGTGCAAAGGGGTGCATCCTTTAAGAGGGGGCAGGGTAGAAATCCTGGTTAGAAAAGAGAGATTAAAATATTGATATCCAGATGGGAATGCTGAAAATAGGCAAGGAATTGGCATGCTTGGAATAACCCTCTAGAATGAAAGGTATGCATCATAGGAGTTGTCAGGCAATACTGCCATGAAATGGGCCAGGCTGAAAAGTCTTCCAGCAAGTTAGTCAATGCTCAGGCTTGATGATCTCACCAGGAAGTGAGTAGTTAGAAAGTTCTGGACTCATGTAGCTCCACATGTTATTTTTAGGTCTCTATCTTCTCCCCACCTCCACCCCCATGACTACTTCTTCTGGTCTTCTACCTTCCTATTGTTCCTGCAAGAAGGCATTTTCTATCCCCTTTTCTCAATATATATTGGACTGCAGGGGAGTGCTGTAAGAAAAGAATAGGATCTAGCAAATAGGCTGCCATTTCATTAAAGCCCAATATAGAGGCCAGCACACTGATCTCTTCTAACATCAATTATCAAGAGTTACATGAATAAAACTTAACATAAATCCAGGCAGCCAAATAATTGGCAGTTTATCCAATGGCTGTCCCACCTATTAGGAAGTTCCTATTCACCAGGTGTTATTATTAGGACAAATTTATATCCAGTTGAGCTGTCACCATGCAGAATTGGTCCTATCCTAACAGTATGATGCAGTAATCAAAGAGCTACTTTCTTGCTCTGGTAGATGTCAAAATAAAAGATGGAGTTACTACTGGGCACATGAACTTCCTGAAGAGGAATTGCGTGCTCCTGCATGGGATTTCATACAAGGTAAAACTGAAGCAAGTGTGATGCTTCCCACTTAGATCAGGGAAAATGCCTGAAAGCTTTTGAGGGCAACCCATAAAACTGAATTAGCAGTATATGATTACTCAAAAATAAGTCCTGCTAAACTGAATGGGACCTGTGTGAAGGGGAGCAGCTGTTGGCAGTGTCAGGTTGCAGTCATGTGGCCTGTATGATGATGTTCAACAGCTATAGAATGCATAGGATTTCACCCTCCAACTCAGAACAAGAAATTGGATGATGGTGGAAACTTCCTGAAGCCAGTTCCTTTTGGCACTGGGTGAGTCAGAAACAGTTAAAAATAAAGAAAAAGAAGGGTGTATCTTAAGGAATCTGCTCGATCCAGTGCTCCCCTTGCCATAATGTGCTAGCCCAAATGAAGGAGAATGTGCATCAGCTCTGGAAGTGGCACAGGATTAGTTCCACTAGTAATTGCAATGTGGCGGTGGGTGGGTGGGAATCTTTTAACTTTTTAAACACTGAAAATGTCTGGGAGGTAGTTCTTGTTAAAAAGATGAAAGAAGACTCCTCCCTCACTTTCACCTTTATGTAGCTGGCAGGGGTTGGAGAATGTAGGAGTTTTCAGCATCAAAGGCAGAATTGCCCTATAAGATGAGCTGGGGAGGAGACGATTCTGCACACCCCTAACTGCTACCTTTGTGCTTTGAGTTTGTGGCTAAAATATGCCATCCTGTTGCAAATGCTATGTGTAACTGTCTAGTGTTACTGGGCTACATAAGCCCAACTGTGTTTGTTTAGGAGGACATGGGATCAGGGAATGAGAAGAGGCTTCTCATGCTGTTTGTAAATGCTACATTTTAAAAAGGTACATGGGAAAAAAGGCATCATTCATAATTCCTCAGGTCTCCACAACAAGAAAAACTGTTCAGTGAAATATTGCAGAGTCATGGCTAGGAAAGAAGCAAAATTTAGTTTTAGAATGGGTTCCTTACGTACACACTATTCATTGAAACAAAATTAAGGTATTTTACAGAGTAGTATTATCTGGTTGTCAGTAAATAAACCAGTTCTGTTTTGAAGGCAAAGTAGTCACATATAACTTCAAAAAAAAAAAACATGTCCCCAGTCCTGGATTAGGGTGCCACAACATTATACCTGTACCATTGACCAATCCATCTATGACCAATCCAATCCAATCCAATCCATCCATCTGTCCATCCCTCCATCCATCCATCTGCCCATCCATCCATCCATCCATCCATCCATCCATCCATCCTTCCCTTTCCACTTGACGTTTTACCTGAAGGATAATGTTTCTTCCCTCTTTCCAACACTGCTTTTGCCATAGAATGGGTTGTTCACTGATTTTGTGCTGCATCTATTTAAGATGTTCATATATATTTCTTATGTAGTATTTCATACTGTGGATCCTATACATATTCATTAAAAAAAAACAACTGTAGTCTGCTTTGAAAGCTCTTGAGGAGAAAAGCTATTAAGGATATTACCATAAATAATCAGAATCAGAATGACTGAGTTTGTGAAGGTAGATTAAAAATGAATGCAATGGCTACAAATGCAAATTGGTCATCGTTGGCAACATGGTATTTGCCAACTGTTTTGAATATCAGCTAAAATTATCTTCTGTTGGCAACGCTGGCAAAGGCTAAGGGGAACTGAAGATCTGGAGATCACCACCAGGCTGCCTGTTCCTGTTCCTTCACATCTTTGGAAGAAAGAAGAGAAGACAAGATAAAGGCAAAGAAATGCAGCCACAAAACTCTCCTTACTGGGTACTGTTCAGATTCATTCAGTTTCGAAGCTTCTGTAGGAACCAATATTTAGAATCGTAATTCTTTATCCCTTTGTCAAGGTAAGTGCACCTAGTTGGCAAATCACACCTAAGCTATTTGATAGCATCACACAGAGATCTAGTAGGAGCTCTACTCTGTTTATTTCTATTTAAATGACAGGGTGCACAACTTGTGCGTATGCATCACCCACAAAGCTTTGGATGTGGACTCCAAAGCCCCTACAAAATGTGCCACCAGATTTAATTTAAAAATTACTATTTTTAATGGAGCAGAAGGAAATTATTAAACACACCTTAGAAATTGCATTTCATTTATATTGCCCACTTCATCTTGGCTTCATCTACATTCTGGAATGGAATCTCTGGCCTGCCCCTCTATGGCCAAGCATGCCCCTTCCTGCTGTGCTAATTTGGTAGGCATCTTATCTGATCATTTGTATTGTTTCCATCTGCAGTTGCTCTATTAGTTACTACTGCTTGCAGGAAAAAAGAGGTCAGTGGTTAGGATACATTGGTATCTCGGTTCACAAACTTAATTCGTTCCACGATTGTGGTCGCCAACCGAATTGGTCGCGAACCGAATCAAATTTTCCCATAAGGTTCAATGTAAATAAGGTTAATCTGTTCTGACCCCTACGAATGTGGTCGCCAACCGATTTTGGTCCCCAAGCGAATCAAATTTTCCCATAAGGTTCAATGTAAATAAGGTTAATCCGTTCTGAACCATATGTATTTTATTTTAAAACCACAAAAATATGAAACAAAGTACAGTACAGTACGAAGAGAGAGAACACTAACCTTGCTTGAGGCGACTTCTGGCGTGGAGGACAGGAAGGCGGGTGGGGAGGTGGTTATTGCTTGGAGGGAGAGTCCCCCTCGCCTACAGGAAGCCACGACTACATGTCACGGCAGGGAAAATGGCCACGGGTTGTGTTTGTCACCCAATGCAGAGTTCGCAAACGGAAGCAAAATTTTGCGAAAGGTGCTGTTCGTGAACCAAATTGTTCATGAACAGAAGCGTTCATGAAGCAAGGTATTACTGTACCTCCTTTGTCTGCTAGTGGTCTCTATTTCAGTCCTTCATGCCTCTTAGGAGAACAGGAAAAATCTCCAACCTGAAACTCTATAGAATGGTGATTAGTTAATGCGAATAATGCTGAGCTAGAGAGAGAGAGCTGATCCTACCAGGCATAAGTCCTAGTCCTACGTCTTTATGTGGCTGATTGTACCATGGTTCTTTTACATAATAATTTGATTTATATCTTTAATTGCAAGATATCTAGAATTGGACATAGATGCCCAGCCAGGAAGTAGATGCATAGTCTATTTAGGTAATAAATCTACAAAGAGACAGAAAAACCTACGTTATTGGTGCCTACTGCTTCCTCTGACTGTCATGTTCCTTATCCCAAGCTTATTTTGAAAGTGAAGTCCTATGACTTATGGGCTGTAGAGAGGAGCTAAAATCTGCCTTTAACACCCACATGGACAGCATAGCTTACAAGAAGAATGCCTAATAATTAAGCTTCCTCAGTATTGTGAAAGACTTTCATTAGAATAAAAGATGGCTTGTGTCAAGGGATTGTCAAGGGCTTGGCTTCTTTTCCTTCTTCTTTATGAGAGGGGGTGGGGGAATGGGACAGTGGCAGGGTGTGCTCTGTGTGTGTGTGTGTGTGTGTGATGGAAGCAGTAGAGGGTGGGGATGAAGAATAAACCTGCCAGCACTGAAAAGGCGTTTGAGGCATTTTCCTGAGGCACGCTGGGCATTAGTCAGCGCTCTTCCAAGCCACAGAAATGTGCCTTGGCTTGTCTGAAATTACAGAGATGAAATGATTAGACCACAAGCCTTTGCCCTCTGGACACTGGCCTTTTGTCTCCATCATATAAGGATACATTGTTGATTGTCATCCAGTCCTTTCTTAGGGAGCTCAAGTCCCCCTCCCCACTCTTTCTCTGAACCCTCCCCTGGGTTGGCTTGCCTGAATATGCCATTTCTGTGTGTTGCTGCTCCAGTGCCCCTGACTGAAGATTATTTAAAATGCATTTTAGCTAACTGGCTTGTTTTAATCAAAGACAGAAGATCACCAAATGCTCTGCACTCTCCTATTCCTTGAAGGCTTTCCCCTCTGGGGAAAATGGGTGAGCAGGAAACTGGTGTGCCAGCTTTTTCTCCTGTCTTGCTTTACTAGCCCTTTTCAGAGAAATACATCAGGGAAAACAGGATAGTGGGAAGAAGCAGAACAGGGCTAACTTTGCTGGCAGGGCCCAAAACTCCACACAAACTCTGCAATAGTTTAGATAGAGGCTGCGTGCAAATGACCACCTGAATTCTCCCTACATTTTCAGCCACAGAAATTGGGAAGAGGCATTTGATCAAGCTTCTCCATCAGAAGGACAGGTTCTCCAAATATTTCTGTGGCTGGGATTCACTGTTACTTTGGCAGTAGCATGGTCCCTCCTTCCTTGCCTTGTTACCATGGCAAGCCTAATCACCATTTGGCATCCTTTGCAATATCCAGAATTATTTCTGAAAATAAATAATGCGGAATATTTATTTAAATCTTCGCGTTCTCTCTCTCTCTCTCTCTCTCTCTCTCTGAGAAAAAGGAAAACAATGGTCTCAGAGAAAGAAAGAAAGGCATTCCTTTTGAGAAATTTGGCTCTGCTCTAGTTTGGATTACTGGAAGTTACTCCATGCGTAGAGTACTATCAGATTTGAAAAACTGAACAGATCTAATGGATGGGTTCACAAACTGTACTAAGGCCTAGCTGAACTACTGTATAGTTTTATTTGTTTAATTTTGGCTTATCAGCTGTAGCATATTTTCAAGAGCCTGAACCTTTGGGGTAAGGGTCAGATCCTTCTTAATGAAAGAAGCATTATGCACCCTCCAAACTTGGTGGCGCATCAGTGCCTCCACTGACAAAATACAGAAGCATCTCTGAGGGCAAGGTCTCCTGAGACTTACATGGTCTCCATATAGTGCCACCTTGAAGCATGTTGTTCAGCCATGATGTTTCAGGGCTGAACATCAACATTGGCAGCAAGATAATGAATATTCAAGATGGCAGCATATAGGGTTCTTGTATGACATGGGTATTGGTGAAAACTACCTCCATACAGGCATCATTACCTCCTCTGCTTGTTTCAGAGGAGATAAGTAATATACAGTATTTGGAAGTAAATAATATTGGACTGGGAACAGAAAGGTTGAGCCAACTTTGCCTTGGCCATCTGTGAAAGCCCACAAAGAGTAGTTTTCACCCACCCTTAAATGTTGGGTCAATGCAAGATGCATTTTTCATTCAGCAAGCTTCAAAAAATGTTTCTGTGGGGAACTAATTGAATGAAAACACCCTGCCAATGATAAAGGAACAGACTTCTCTTGAGCATGTAGTGTTTTTTTAAGTACAAGCAGAAACAATCAAACCAAAAGCCCAGCCAAACTAATAAACTGGTTAAGATTTGCAGCTGTCTTTATCCAATTTGTGTCACTTTTGCATGATGTTAGTAAGAAATGCATTTTTTCATGATCGCGCACATTAAAGAGATAGATAGATAGAGAGAGAGAATTTGCATTCATCTTTACTCTCCCTAGCACCAACAAACTGGAAAGTACAAATTAGCTGAATTGCCTTAACAATGAGACCTAATCAAATTCTCCAGCATTGCTCCAAGCTTGCATAAAGAAACTACAGTGGAATCATTGGTCATGAGATGGTTTTCTTAAGCTGCATTTGTTTCTGCTCCCACCAAACATAGAATGTTCTGCCCCTCTGAATGGAGGACTCACAGGCAAAACAAACTCTCAAACAGTGCAGGCAGTTACAAGAACTAACCCCTTGGAAAGTCACCTGGGAGATTTTGTTGAAGCCAGACTGCCTGGGCTGTCATCCCACCATCATGCATTGCTTGGATAGAAGCAGGGAAAAGGATATGTTGAATTTTAAATAATGAAAAGCAATCAAACTTAACCAAGTAGATCTGGGCAATAGAATGCTTGCTATACATCGTTTAAGCAGTGTATGTTAAATGCCATTGACAATGGTCCTTTTCCTTCCTGATTCCATTGATTTTTTAGTGTTTCTTTTATCTAGATGAAAGCAAGGGTGAAGAGAAGCAAGAAGGAAGAGGGAAAGCATCAGTGAGCGTGTACATGTGTTTTACACAATTTTGGGTGGGGGAACATTCCTTGCTCTCTTTTTCTGAGCTCTTCCACTAATGGTAATGGATTACACATCTAAAGCTGTAATTCTAGGCACAATTATGAGGGAGTAAGCCTACTAAATTCACTGGAGCTCACCACCAAATAAAATTAGCATATGTCCAGACAGTACAATTATAGATCTCAACTTTCATGAATGGGTTCATAATGTAATGAAGGCAGTAATTCTGCATTTATTTACATGAATGTAAGCTCAAGTCTCAAGAAGGAAAACATAAAATTGCATTGTAATGTTAAGAAGTTGCTGGATTTAAGTGATTGGAAAGATCAATGAACGGACAGATAAATTCATCGTTATTCAGGATGGTCCAAGATAATACTTTAAATAAAAATATGGTACTGTGTTTAAGCTAAGTTAACCTTAAGAATGGGGACTTAAAATGCAGAGCAGTTAGTAAAACAAAATTAGGGAATGATAGTTTCAATTAATCATTATGGAATAAACCACATGATAATGTAGGGTTTCTTCAGCCTCAGTAGGAGAACACCTTGCAGAGATTCATCTGTGTTTGTGATTTGCCTCACTAGAGAACGAGCAGACTTTTTGCAGTGTCCACCCTGGACCTATTCCAAGGTATATTCCTGCAGAAGGAATCACTGATCATCCAGAACATGGGCTCCAATAGGACTCCCAGGGCTAGATAGAGTATCAATATGCTCTACAAGGGGCATTCCAAAAATCAACTGCTATAGATATATCCAGCCCCTCCCCCCCCCCCCAGTTTCTTTCTTTGAAGATTACAATTTCTCTGTTTATGAGACTGGAAGAAATGACTGATCTGGGGCAAAGAAAGGGCAAAGCTTCCCAGTCTTGGGCTTTTAATGTTGGACAAATCTGCTTGCTATTCCCACTGAGAGTTGTCCTAATAATTAGAGTAGGTAAGTCAACGAGTTCCTGTGAATCAAAAGAAAGGAGCCAACGTACCTTTCTTCCATTGATGGTAATCTCTTTGAAGATGCAATTACAGTTACAATTTTTGCCCCATCAATTACAGGTCTGTGTTATGAATAGGAACACTGTCAGATTTGGAAATATTCAGATTTTAGTGATTGCTTTTTTTTTTTTTAAGTGCCATCTTCATTTTTTATCTAATTATAAAATTTGTATGCTGCCTGACTCCAAACACTTCAGCTCCCTTTAGAAAATCAGCTTTTGATAGTCCTAAATGAAATGTTGGAACACTTTACATAATGCAGCCTATCCAAACTGGACTATATTTTGTGGTTTTGTTTTTTGTTTCTAAAGATTCCTAATAACCAGAATAAGTGGATATACTGACTAAAATCTTATGCTGATTCAAATGAACCATGTTAAAGGGAGAGAGACAAGGCAGCCAGGGGGTGGGGTGGGGGTGGGAGGGGTGGGGGGATATATTGCTTTAATATTGCAGCAGACCTTTAATACAACCTGTTATCTTTTTATGTCTACCAGTTTCTTTCTGTTAGCAAAACTGGTGCTATGATACATACACATGGATTATGCTCAGAACTATACTTCCCTCATTTTTGCAAAGAAGCAAATATGGCAGGTAGGCTAAACATGAGCAATAAGATATGAAAATAGGGCCTGATCAGCATATTATCAAAACAAAGCCAGAGGATATGTATCCTTGGCCCATTAAAAGAGTTTATTTTAAACAGTATGCATATTATTAGACAGGCCTCCTGCTATGTCTTAGAAAAGTTATGTCTTTTCTAAGGCTAAATTCCTGCAACATTTATTTTGCTAGTGAGTTGGTCTGTTACGTATTTTGCACACAGTGCCAAAGGAAAATTGATTTTCAAAATACTTCAGGCATATTTCTATAAGGAGGAAAGATCATGCTATGTGTAACCTTAGAAAGATCTACTCTAGAAGTTATTATACCAGAAGGTGCAGTTTGGATACTGATCCGACGATATGGAAAACTGTATCTTTCTCTTGTGGATTAGAAAATATTTTGGTTGATATGATGGTGAACTAGTTTATGTACTTGTTAAGGGCATATCTCCTCATTTTTTATTACCTTTATTATTTATTTGGTAACTAGAGAAGTCCTTTTGTCTTTCTTCATTTAAATTACTGCTTGTGATAATCAAGTATGGGTCTTTTTTAAAAAAACAGAAAACAAGAATTCCTTTATTTTTCTCCTGAGGGAGAATAGGTTCTCAAGCAAGTTGAAAAAGAGCTAAAATCTTTAAGATCAGCTGAATGTTTTCCTTACCAAAAGAGAAAGTAATAGAAAAAGAAAGCTAGTTGGAGTTGCTTATCATTTAAAAGTTCTTTCCCATGACTTGCAGTCTTTCATGATTGAATTTATGTAGATAAATGTTTTAGAACTGAAGCAGAACTTTGAGCAGTTCAGTTAAAAACAAACTTACTGAACTTGAACATTCTGATAAACAACTTGCCTTAGATGTTGAAACAATGTTGAAAGTAAATGAAGATGCTCAAGATAAAATAATCCATGTACAGGCTGTATTTTTGTTTTTAAATGTTCCTTATAATGCTAAGTGAGGTCAGTTCACAGTTGTCTTTATGGGAACATTTATATGTGAGATTGTTTTAACTGAAGCTGGAATATAAACTTGAAATCAAAACTGCTTATTGTGTGAATTTCTGTTTCCATTTAGCATAAAAATCTAGTTTTATAGTGAGAATTTTAAGATTTACAATATAAAAACACATCCTACATTTATCGCAGCAAGTTGGATCTTTGGAATTTAATCCAAAGAAGATGATGGTTCTCCCAGGTCTGCCTCAAGAAACAATTCAGAAACAGAAGTTATTCAGGAAAATTTGTTTGGCAGCAAAATGAAAAACAATTACATATTTTGTTTCTTTTTTGAGCAATTGTTTGCTGATCTATGACTTCTGCTATGAAGTTTTTGATTCAGAAGTTGCTCTGTAGCAAAAAGAAGTAGGAGGCTTTTGGAGATTTTTTTTTCTTTTTCATATCTTTTAGAGAAAAATGGGGCAACTTGTTCAGGGGAAGGTCCTGTACTGTATTCTCAGGAGGTCTAGAAGCTCTAGTACTAGTGCTTCTTTGTGTTTTCAGCTTTTTAATTTTTTATTCATATTTTTCTTTTGGTTCTTTAAAAGTTATTTGTATTTTAATTTCCTTTTAAGTTCTTTCTCTTTTTTGTACTTGCAATTTTTCATGTTTTAATTAAAAAAAAAAGATTGTTTAATGAAAATTCTTTTTATTTCTTCCCCCCACCTTTTCTTTGACCTATAGAAATACTGAAGGGTTTAGCCTCCACATTTTTTAATATTATGTCTTCCTTAGTTGTAAAAGGCCTTAGATGGTTTCCCCAGATTTCAGATACTTATTAGATTGGGATGTTTAAATCTGAAGTTGTTGTTTTTTTTCCCCTTTGTTAACCAGAAAGTTTTATCCTTTCACATGAGAAAATTCTTTTATCTGGTATATGGGTTGATCAAGTACGTATGTATTACTAGAAATTCAGATATGCCTTGGGTACAGTAACTTTGACTGACAAGTTTCAAAATTTGTAGTGGAACAAGAAATAAGTGATCCAGAACAGTATTTTTTTACACTGGTGAGTAATGCTATAATAACCATATTGCAATGAATTATTTATGGCTGTACTAGGAATCATCCAGTTGGTTTATACAAGTGTTTCAAATGTCTATTTAGTTTAGTTGTGTATCATATAGTTTTAGATTCTTTGTAGATTAATACTGTTCCAGCTAAATTTTATTCCCACATGGAAAGTGCTACAAGCTTATATGCTGAAATTTAGTATGTTGGATACATGGTGACTTTTAAATCTTTCTCAGCAAATATTTTTCAATCCCATATTAGATTTATTGTCAACTTGATTTTTTAAGCATCTTAATCCCTGGTCAATTGAAATGATAAATGTAATACAGTCTTTATTGGAATATTCAAGCATTCTCCAGGACCTCTACTGATTATTATAAGAAAAAGTTAAAGAAAATGCTTTACAAAAGAGGTGGATCTTGTGGCTTGATAGCATAATGCTGCCTTCACTGTCTGGCCTCTGCCCCCCACCCCCACCCCCACTGCCCACCCCCACCTTGGACATCCTGGTTGTTTGTGATGATTTGAAGGCATATATTTATGATTGTATTATTGCATATTCTTCTTGGAAAAAGGATAAAATCTGAGCAAGGAAGTTTGGAAAATAAGTTTAAGGTACTTTTGAGTACATAGTCAAGACAATCTCAGAAAGATCTAATCTACTAAAAGTGATTATTAAATCCTATGATGAAAAGCCCTATAATTACTGTTTATGAAATTCTATCGGTAGTGAATTAATTGGATATGCAAACTTCAGTGGTTGAATGGAATAAAGAATTAGAGATAGCTATTTTGCCTAAACAATGGGAAGCAGTATTAATATTAATATCACAAACATCAGTAGCTCTTAGATTAGGTCTCATTCAACAAAAATAATATTTTGGACTTAGTGAATTCCATTGCATTCATAGAAAAAAGGCTTGCATAAATTATCATGTTTTTGGAGGCAGTGAGATGTGTGCCTCATTTAAACATATGTTTGGATAGCATCCTATAATTGTTCCATCTGGAGTGGAAGTTATTACATGTATTAATTCCACTTTGAGATAAGATTGAATATTTTCAGAAGTTCATATTCTTTTGAATTATATTCCTTTCATATGAAATTTGACATCTGGACAAATAAAGTAGATTCTCCACGGCCTACTTTTAGCTAAAAGACTGATTCTTCAGCATTGGAAAGATAAAGTATGGCTTCAGGTACTCAACTGTCTGTTGAATGGATGTTATTAGCAATTTATCAACAAATCACTTATTGACATAAATGAGCCCTGAATGATTATAATGAAATATGGCTACCATTCATTGAAATGCTCATGTAGAACTTTTATATAGGTATATGTATCTGTGAATATATGCCCTGTATCTTTTTTTTTCTTTACAATTTTGTGCATTTGGGCGGGGATGCTTATTCAACCAAAGCACCCCCCCCAAGAAAAGGAATTTTAAAAAAGATTACCTAACCCAAAAGCAGATCAAGGTTTTATGTTTGCTAAATTGGAACTTTCTCCTGTTTATGCACTTAATACAGGATATTCACTAAATCAGATTAAACAAACTTTGGGGGAGTAAAGGGAAAGACTCGTTATTCCATGAAAAATCGCATTGTAAATGTTAATATTTCAGTTTGATTACCTGAGATTAAAATGGTTATAAACAGATGGTTAAATCCCCATGAGTGCATGAGGCAAGATAAATATTGTAAAAATAAGTATTACTTCAAGATTGATGTGTGTCCTTAGAGAAATTCTTGTGTTAAAATCTTTAAGGTATTTCAAGCAGATTGATAAGTTACTATGACAGTTTCTATGGGAAGGATCAACCTCTAGATCTTTTTTCCCAGTCTAAATTAAATTTTTCAGATGATGAATGAGGTTTTAACTTTCTCGATTTTCAGTTTAGTGATTTGGCATACAGTTTGACTTCTATTTCTTTATGGAATTCAAATAATCAAGTCCAAAAATTAGGAAGTTATTATGTAACTTCTCTTACATCATGGCAGAGTCTTTGTTCTTTTTTAAAATTTTTGGGTCAACTTTCTATTTGCAAGAATTTTGTAATACAGAATCTGAATATCCTTTATTAACAAATCAATGTTTAAAACTCTTAAGGAATATTATTCCTTAATAAATTAAATTAAATTAAAATAAAATAAAATAAAATAAAATAAATTAAAATAAATTAAAATAAATAAATTAAAGTATTAGCATTATTATTTATTAAATTTATATGCCACCTGACTTTCAGCACCTCTGGGCAGTTACAAATGATTTAAAACATGAAAACAAGACAATAAAAACAAGAAGACACAAAAGAAGGGTAGAAATGGCAGAATAACAAATCAGGTGGAAACTAAAGAAAGCAACCTAGATTACAAGGAAGCTTCAGTCATCTCTACCAAAGGTCTGGGTGTAGCCCAGGAGGTAATAGGAGACCAATTTCATCTTTAGTTCAAAAGTTTGTGAGTTCAATTCCTGGTTCAGGCTTTGAACCCCATAGAATAAGAACTAGCTATGTACATCTGACAATTCTTAATCAAGATAAATAATAAAGTCATGTACTGCCTCCTGGTGGTCAGGGTAAAAACAGAGAAAAATTCCCCTCTTCCCCTTCAAGAGGTGGTGATGGAAGTCATGTAAAACCTCACACATGTATACGTGTAACATACATGATACGTGTATCCCATAATGTAGCATCTGTATATCTCTCCTAGATCTTAAGGGGAGGTGGACTATATAAACCATTCTGACAGTTTCAATAGAATTTTAGAAAGTGATAGGACTGGAAGTTTTTGTAACATTATTTCTTCCGCATGGTTGTTTTGTTATCTGCTTCCAAGGTGTGCATTGAGAAGGAAATATTCTCCCTCTCTTTGTCCTTGTGAACATGTACACAACTGACCCAACGTTCTTCTAGAATCGCACAGTGAGGACTTTCTGTGAAATGTTCACGTTTCAGTTGAAGTGAAGTGTGTCTGAGTGAGTGGGTGGATGGGTGGGTACGCCCGTAGGTGGAGGAGAATAATTTAGTAAGACAAATGAAAATGCTCGGCTTGGTTTGTTCCTCATTATTATTATTATTTTATTACTTAGAGCATGTATTCTTCTATGCAGAGTCCTGCAAATGCATGTTGTTTGTACTGGCATCCAATATTCATTTCTCATTCTCTTCACATACTCAGAATTTCAGAAATTAAGTACACTGAAGCCAATTTGTGAGCTCCACTTCCCCAGGACAACAGATGCTCTTGCACCAGCCAAGGGTACATAGGAAACAAGTTCAGGGTATGGAGTGTAAACTAGAAATTATAAATTGCCATGAGAAGAAAAGTCTGGTTCATAGTCCATCGAAGAATATAGCTTTTACAAATAGTGAGACTAACAACAGAGGAAAATCCAAGCACATGTTGAAAATGCGTAATTATATTCAAAGAAATTCAATTTTAATTTAGTTACTGTACCTTTTGAATTTCTGAAATGTTTCAGTTGAGGGCTAGGTTCATGTATCCCACCAATGTACTAACAATATATAGCATAGGTTTGTGTGTTGAACAAAACCCTGCCTCTCTAGTGATTTCTACTTTAAGAAGCTATTTTAGATCTGAGAAATTATTGTATTATCTACTCTAACTGGCTGAGAATCACCTGGATTGGCTTCCCTGTCCTCTGCAGTCTCCCCATTTTGCAGCAGAAGAAAGCAGGTAAATTACTATCAGTTAATATAAGTTTCTAATTCTAAAACTCTGGTGAGCAAAGATGAGAAGGTTGTTAAATTGGCATGTTACAAAGAGAATGAGTATATAGGAAAGGGAAGGTCATTGTAGCATGGTATAATATAATATGATATGAGAAAAAGAAGGCATCATGGTCATGAAAAGGGAAGGCGTATACACAAGTGAATGCAGAACAATAACCACTACTAAAAACCAAAGAAGAATTGACTGTGGCCATCAATCATTAAAACAGAATGCCTTTTACAGATACCTGGAAATCAGATTTTTCCAGGAAATCGGCATAAGACACTAGATTGTGAACTGGTACATGCAATGGCAGCCAGGCAAATCCATTTGCTTTCTGAAGAACTGATAAAGATATAAGGCATGTTGTAATAATTGTGATTTTTTATATTAGGCCATAAATGGGCAGATGCTTTACAAAACCTTCAAGGAAGCTACCTTACATCAAGGTCAGATACATTGTCCATCTATGTCACCCTTCTATCTTCTGAATGGTGGGGGCTTCCTGGGTGTAAGGCAGGAACGTTCTCATCACCTTCCACTTGATTCTTTGGGAACCAATCAAGGGTTTGAACCCCATAGAATAAGATTAGAGTAAGAAGTCCGTCAAAGTCTAGTACTGAGCCATGTTCTCTTCGTCTACTTGCCAGACGGATGGTGCATGCAGAAATGGCAAGGCATTGGAGCATCAGTCGTGCTTTGGATTACGCTAAAAGTCCGGCAATGGAGCAAACCATTAAAACCAGACATTCATTTAAAGTCAAAAGGAAGTGGCAGCAGCACTACTGGATAAGAAGCCCTGCTTGAGCAAAGTTTACTGAGGTCAGTTCAGCAGCTGCAGCCTCCCCAGCAACAGGATTATTCCATGTGCTGCCAAGCTATGCAGCAGTTCAGCAGGTCATTCCATTTCCTGGGTCAACCAAGGATAATATCCTGCTGAGATGCTGAATGGTTTAAAAAACAAAAGCAAAAACAAGAACTATGAGTTTTGGAAATGCAGCCAGGCATTCATAAGGTACCATGACATGCTGATGTCTTTGAGAAAGGAGGGAGACATTTGATCATTTTCATCAAAGTAAGAGGAGAAGGGTTTGCTTCAAGGGTCCCTTGTCTTGGAAGGTTGTGCACCTGTCTCCCGGGACATGCCATTCCTATACCTTCCCCACTTCTTCCCAATGAGAGCATGAATTTTGTGACCCTGTGACAGATGTTTCAAAAACGGTGGGATGCTTGGGGTTGACTGCATTATTCACAGCTGTCTGAACCACAAGCGTGTCCTACAGCCTGTCCCATGAATGTGGCAATGAAACTACAGACTTGTACCCTGTACTTTGTCTAGAGAGTTCTGTTTATGCCACATCTTTCTTGTAGCTTGTCATGGGACTTTTGTGGGCTCTTAAGCTTCTCTTTTGATTTAGAAAGGTCCTGGCAAGACTAATGTCATCAAAGGCATCAGCAGTTTCACTGCAGCTACAAAGGGCAACATTCAGTTTAGTTGTCAGGGTTCCTTTGGAGATTCTGACTAATTTTTTTACATCTAGGTGTACTTAGATTAATGGAAGCCCTGTGGTATAACAGAGAGGGGGAACCTGTGGCTCCTTCAGATGTGGCTGAACTACAGCTTCCAGCTTCTCAGTAGGTTCTGCTAGTCCAGCAGCATTTCCAAAGCCAGAGGTTCCCCACTACTGTGCTGATTTAACAGGTGTGAACTAAAATACCTGGTTCAAATCTTGAAGAGAAGTGGGACTCATTTAGTGGCCATGGATGGAGTAAACTAGAAAAAAAAAACATTTCTGGTATTTGTGCAGATAGAAAGTATGTACAGTAAGTTTCAGTATTAAGGAAACTGATATCTAAGAAAACCTACTTGCTCAATCTATGGCCCCACAATCTGCACTGACATATGAAGAGAGGCTATTCATATCAGAATGAAATGTTACTTAGCACACTATGCTGTCAGCTAAGAATTTTTGATCTGTTGTACTTTAGATAACGTGCATGAAGCACAGCCTTCTCTTCGGCCTCAGAGGTCCAACTGCATGTTGCACATAGAAAGCCAGAGAAGAATTGGCCTCCGTGTACAGCTATGCAGCTGTATTTTTTTTTCCCATGCCAATATGTTGGAGGAATTTGTAGCTGTTGCTTGCCAGTCCAGGAATTAAAGTGGGGGGGGGGGGTTCTGACATTTTTGTTTTTTCTGGATTTCTCATTTAACCAACCACAATTTCTGTTTGGCTCCATTTCCATATTAGTATATGTATTCTGCTGAAAAATGTCTGCATGGATATTCATAGAAATTTTGTGTGCAGACTTCCTAATGTGGGAACATATTTGAAAACAATTTTGCTTCATAATAAAATACGTCTATATACTACTAAAACTCTTGTGTCTGTAACCTTCAACTGAGTGAAACAGTGCATCATAGGGCAACAATTTTTGAACCAAGGTACCTCAAATGGGCTAACTTACAGAATGAATCCAGAATCTGGGACCCATTACTTCCATGGGATTGAAATTTGGGAAATTTGTGGCTACTTCAGCACATGTGTGCTGCTATGCTGCACCAGTCAACCCAAGTCATGTGATTGTCATGAGCATATCCCTGGTCTCTTTCCTGCCTCCCTCTGTTTCCTGTGCCCAATCAGCTGGTGGCAAGGCTCAATGAGTGAATGGCGATTGGCTGCTTTGGAAATGAGGCAGAAATCTGAAATCTCTTAATGGTTATGGGCATTGAAGGAAGGATGAGGGAGTGACTTGGAAGCCTGCTGGCAAGGTAGGGCTGGTTGGGGGGTGCTGGCAGTTGATGGGTGAGCCCTCTTCCTCCCTCAAGGGAGGGGGTCCTTGGGGACATGCCAGAATGAGGAGCAGGGGTGCAGTTTTCCTTGCAGTCTGCAGCTCCCTTTGTTCCACTTCCCCCCAGCAAAGTTGCAGCAAGTTCTGTGGGTCAGTCAAGGAGGAAGAGGAGGCTTCATGGAGGGGGGGTCTCCTGAGGGTTGTAAGGGGAGGGCAAATGTCTAAATTATATGTAGGAAGGAGGGAGGGAGGGAGGGAGGGAGGGAGGGAGGGAGGGAGGAAGGAAGGAAGGAAGGAAGGAAGGAAGGAAGGAAGGAAGGAAGGAAGGAAGGAAGGAAGGAAGGAAGGAAGGAAGGAAGGAAGGAAGGAAGATTTCTGATGCTCCCTGCCAACTTCCCACAAGCAAAATCAATTGGGAAGCCAGCAGCAAGATGTAAGTCATTCACACATTCATTGCTTTTTTGCCCTTGGTCATTCTGTTTCTCTGTTTGGGTAAGGAAATATCTCTGAAACGATGATCCAATGGGTTATGGGTTGTCTAATGTTCTCTAATGTTGGCATTGCTTTTCCTAATGTGTACCAAGTTTTGTATTATTCTAAATTGTGAAGTGCAAAATTCTGAAATGTACATTTCAGCATGCATATGTATCCTATGGTATGTCATACATATATAAAAAATTCCCCTCCTACCCCTATGGGTGGTATGTGTCTTCCTCAATCTCAGGTCCTCTACCAGAGGCCTGGGAGTTTGAAGGTTCTGCGCAGTATCTTCTGGACAGAGAGCTCTGATGTTGTTCCTGGGATCTGTTGGAGCCACTCTCCCGGCTTAAGAGTCACAGCCCCGAGTGCTCCTACCACCACTGGTACCACTTTGGCCTTCACTTTCCACATCCTTTCTAGTTCTTCCTTCAGGCCCTGGTACTTCTCCAGCTTCTCATACTCCTTCTTCCTGAAAGTGCTGTCACTTGGCACCACTACATCTATCACCACTGCTGTCTTCTGGTCCTTGTCTACTGCCACGATGTCTGGTTGATTGGCCAGTACCTGCCTGTCCATCCGAATCTGGAAGTCCCACAAGATTTTAGCCCTGTTATTCTCCATGACCTTTTGTGGAATCTCCCATCTGGACTTGGGAGGGTCTAGCCCATATGATTGGCCACCTAATGCGAAGAGAGATCTCTTTGGAGAAGACCCTGATGCTGGGAAAGATTGAAGGCAAAAGGAGAAGAGGACGGCAGAGGATGAGATGGTTAGATAGCATCACTGAAGCAATGAGCATGAAACTGAGCAAACTCAGGGAGGCAGTGAAGGACAGGAAGGCCTGGCGCAATATGGTTCATGGGGTCACGAAGAGTCGGACATGACTTAACGACTAAACAACAACAACAACAAGCCCATATGATGTGCAGATGTTCCTGTACCCAATGCCAGCTACTTGGTTGTGACATCCAGTGTATGCTGTTCCTGTCTGCATCTTACACCCTGCCACTATGTGTTGGACTGTCTCTGAGGCTTCTCTGCACAGTCTGCCCCTTGGGTCCTGTCTAGTGTGGTAGACCCCAGTTTCTATGGATCTGGTGCTTAGTGCCTGTTCTTGTACTGCTATGATCAGTGCCTCAGTGCTGTTTTTTAGCCCAGCCCTTTCCAGCCACTGGTAGGATTTCCTAATGTCAGTCACTTCAGCTATCTGTCAGTGGTACATCCCATGCAGGGACTTGTTTTGCCATGGCACTTCCTCTGTTTGAACTTCCTCCCATGTCTGCTGCTGCCTCAGGCATTCTCTCAGCAGCTCATCTTTGGGTGCCATCTTACTGATATACTCCTGGATACTCCGGGTTTCATCCAGGACAGTGTCTTTGACATTCACCAGACCCCGTCTCCCCTCTTTCTGGATGGTGTACAGTTTCTGAGTGTTGAACGTGGGGTGGAAACTTTCATACATTGTGAGGAGCTTCCGGGTCTTCACATCGGCAGCATCCATGTCCTCCTTTGGCCAGCTCACCATACCAGCAGGGTATCTGATGACTGGCAGGGCGTACGTGTTGATGGCATGGATCTTGTTCTTCCCATTGAGGTGGCTCTTCAGGACCTGTCTTATCCTTTGGTGGTACTTGGATGTTGCTGCCTTCCTTGCCTCCTTATCATGGTTCCCATGTGATTGTGGGATACCAAGGTACTTGTTGCTGGTCTGTATGTCTGTATGTGGTCTTCTGGTAGTTCCACCCCATCAGTCTTCACTACCTTCCCTCTCTTTACTACCATCCAGCCACACTTCTCCAGTCCAAATGACACCCCAATGTCCTCACTGTAGATCTATGCCAGGTGGATCAGTGAGTTGATCGATGTCTTGTTCACTCTTAGCATATAGCTGGATGTCATCCATGTATAGGAGGTGGCTGATGGTAGTTCCACTCTTGAACCTGTACCCATATCCAGTCCTTGTAATTATCTGGCTGAGGGGGGTTAAGCCTATGCAGAACAGCAGCGGGGACAGTGCATCACCTTGGTATATGCTGCACTTGATTGCCACTTGTGCGAGCTGTCTTGAGTTGACTTCCGTGTTGTCTTCCACAGTCCCATTGAGTTCTTGAGGAAGGTCTTTAGTGTCCTGTTGACTTTGTATAGTGCCAGGCATTCACAGATCCATGATTTTTCCTAATGTGCAGCTAGTTGTGTATTATTTTCAGTTGTGAAGTGCAAAATTCTGAAATGTACATTTCATCATGCATATGTATCCTATGGTATGTCATCCATTACACACACACACACACGTATGCATGCATATATATACATACAGTATGTATGTTTGCGTGTGTGTGTGTGTGTGTGTGAAAAAGGACTGAATATGAAAAATATCTTGTCCTTTCCTAGATGAGGAACTGACTTTAATGCCCATCACTGCATAAGCTCTATCCTGCCTGAGTACAGGTTCTACAGCAGCAAATGTTCAGATTACAGGGTGAGGCAGTCCATCAACACTGGGGATTCCCTTGCCAATCTTTATAAGGACACATTGCAACCCATCAAGTAGTGAATGAAAGTAATATGGCAGAGGATCTGGTAGACTGATCTCTTAAGTCTGAATGGGAACAGACATGTTTCCCAGATGATGAACTTGGTTCATCACTCTAAGTAAAGTTTTACTCCAATGACACATCATGGTGCTAAAATGGGAGTGGGGGAAGGGTTGAAGCTAGAGAAGGGTCTGCTGTTTCCCCAGCTGTGCTATTAGGATCTGTCTTGCACACTGAATTGAATCACTTTCAAGAACTTGGGAGAAAAGGAATAAGATCATAATGATCACCCACAATACTTAATGACTGAAGGTAGGGATCCTGCTAAATATGGCAACACATCTTATAAAAAGCTATGGCTGAGCTTACAAGAGACAGTTTTAGTGTGATTATGTTATTATAAAATGGATTGTAGGATACTCCTTTCCATCTAGGGAATTATCACCACCGAAGTGAGGCTCACCCCTTCCCTGCTATCACTGGAAGTTCCTCAAGACTTGGTTGTGTTGTCAGGCCTGGGGGTCTTTGGGAACCAGAGATATTCTTAGATGGCTCCACTGTAATTGATATTCTGCTCTGTCTCTGGGGTTTGTATATTTTAAAATCTAAACTTTTAAATTTTTTGATAAAGTTTTTATCTTTTCATAATACTTGTTTTTATCCACTTGTTATTTTATTTAATTGTTGGATGCCACCCAGAGTTGCTTTGTGTGAGATGGGTGGCTATATAAATGTGACTTATAAATAAATTTGTTAGAGACATATCCTGTCTTTCCTCCAGGAACTCAAGAGAACACACATAGTATTCATTCCTCTATTTTTTTCCCCACAACAATAACCCTGGGATACAGATTGGGCTAAGAAGGAGTGACTGGCCCAAAGTCACTCATTCAGTGAGCTTCTATGGCTGAGAGTAGACTTGGACCTCGGTTTGCCACATCTTAGTCCAACACCATAAACATGGCACCATAGTTGTAATCCATTTATTTATTTATTTATTTATTCATTCATTCATTCATTAGATTTCCATAGCTGCCTATCTTGGTGAAATAGAAAGCAGGTGGCTGGAATGCTATTTCTGAGAATGAAAGACCCAAGATCACAATTGCCATTCATTGCTTGAGTGGTCAGGTTAAGTAAAAAAGCCGTTTGCAGCCTAATTTACCTTACTGGATTTTTATAAGAGGTATATTTGACATTTCAGGTCAAATAACCTAATCATCTGATCTGCTTTAGACCATGCTTAATTATTTCTAAAAGGTTCCTATCTCTGGTTGTTATAAATGTAACTTGGGTTTCTTGCAGCTTAATCCTGGATGAATCTATGAACAGGTTTTGCCCTTTCCTACTGAAATCAAGATTTTCCTTCCTCATAACTTTGTTTTTTCTCTACTAAAATATGAAACTGTGCCCTGCATTTTAAGCTATCAAAATACAATATTTTGTACTAAGTCCAAACACAGACACTGAAGAAGGCCAGAATGTTCCTCACTAGGACTAAGCTGAAGAAGGTAGTAAGTACTAATACTATCCACCTACTGATTATCTTTTATTCCCCCTGCAATTGTTTTGGAAGTGTTCAATTAAGCCAGCATTGCTTCTTAGGCCAATTTAGCTTGGTTTCTTTTCATTGATAATACTGTGCAACTAAATATGTGTGTTTAAGTAATATCATGACCATCACATTCATTCAATGATCCCTGATTGGATGGAACCAATCTAAGAGACTGGAAGAAGTCCTAATGGTAGTACTAGGGTCAAGGAAGTAGGCAAACATTTCAGCAGGTGGAAAAGTATCTGTTGGGAAATAAACATAATGTCACATGATGCTTTTCAGGAAATAGCTTCACTCTTCAGAATTTTCAAATCCCAAATTATATTGAGTGAACATTTAACCGGGGCCTATTTTCCATCACATTACAGTAGGCCACTTTTCACTTTGCCAGACTAAAATAAATTTGGGGAGTTTTGAGGTGATGACAAGAGACCCAGTTCCAGAGCTTGGTTACTGAAATTTGAGAGAGGAGGCATTATAAAGTGGGGGGCATCTCTGTTTTATGTCCTGTGGAATGTTGCACTTTCTTTCATTCATTGCTAGGCCATTCTGTGGAAATGGAAGGCATTTGGAAAATACAACACAGGGTGTCTTACTTTTTCAACTTTTTCAAGAAGCTGCCACCACTGAAGCCCAGGTCTTCCTGAGGTCTTGAGAGGAAACCATCACATTCTTCTTTAGGAAGAAGGCTTTGCATGGCCAGGAGCTGCCCCATGAAGGGCCAGGCCAGGCACACTTTGTCAGCAGTGGGAGCAAGAAGATGGTGAAGGTCAGCTGGGGGCAGCGGAGCACATGGCAGCAGGGGCCACAGAGTACAGGGGGCCAAAAGATGGGGGGAGATAGGAGGGTGGGGGCTGTTGAAGTGCATCTTGTGGTTATAAATGCAGGCGGGCTGCCAAGCACCTGAATTTTGATCATATCACCACAGGGGCTCTCCAACGGCCGTAACTTTGAGGACTGAGTATAACTACCATTTGTTCGGCGCCATCATAACTTTGAACGGTGTTAAGCAAGGACTTATTTTTTATGTATATTTTATTAATTTATATTTAGCAAACATGCTCCCTTTTTTCCTCTTGTGCAAATTATCTGAAAACAGTTGAGGATTATGAGATATTTCTTATGTGCAGGCTTCTTAACAAAGTGCGACAATGGAGTGCGACAATTTGATTGCACAGTATAGTAAACGGCTGGTTTCTTTTTCATTTTTCTTTGCTGTCCTGATTGGACAAAGAAGAAAAGAGGGCTGGTTTGACTTAGAGGAAATACTTCATCATTTTCTCAAATTGTACAAACCTGAACAATCTCTGTTGAAACTGAATAAATCTGGCAGCCCCTTTGAGATTAAGTTAGTAGTCAAATTAAGCATCTGGCCCCAAAATTGAATAATACGGATTTTACTTGTTAAGTTCTTTCAGTAAGCAGAAGATAAATGTCTCCAGTGTAATTAAAGAATGACTGCACCCAAGTTTATCAGCATAGCTCCAATTACCAGCAGCTCTCTTTCTCTGGCTATCCCAAATATATGGCCAGTTGACTTATATCTTAAGAATAGCTTAGTGTGTGATCCTCCTAAGACTTCAGCATGTTGCTAATTGCAACAGATGACATGATTGGAGCTTGTCTGCTGAAATGAAATTGGGCTAAAACTCTGCTTTTGGTTTATTTGCACAGACACTATTCCCAGAAATGTTATAAGGCCTGGTGTGGTAGACATCTCCAAGACTTAGTTTTTTTCTCATGTCAAAAAAATCTTGACATTTGTTCACTAATAAGATAAATGGAGGCAGGTGGATTGGGATTAGTACTTCAAAATATATCTCTCAGTAGCAATTAGCAATTCAACTGCCTTCATAGCTAAGAGTTAGATTTGCAGTTGGTCAAAACCTGGTCCAGCACCACATATATCTGAAGACATATATAGCTGTACCACTGCAGGTGCTGATGATTGATAGGTCATACCAGCTGAGGATATAGCCCTAACTGATAAAAGAACTAATTTAAAACATTATAAAGTTAGCACTAAACATATGGATGGCTTGGCTGCTTACAGATATGCGTGAGGTGACTAAAAAGTAAGTGGACATCCTAACTGCAATGACTGATAGTCAGCTACAGCTACCAGCTGCTGCCATAGTGGAGTGGAAACTATGGAAAATCCATCACAGGCATTGATTTCATTGATAGCCGGCTGTGCCACCCACATTGCCAGTTCCACTTCACAGTAGTGCCACCACCCTGACCAAACAGATGGACATGGTAATCTGTTCCATGGCTACCATTCTGACAATTCTACATGACAAGTATACCATCAGTGGAAGAGCCAGGGAGCATTATTAACCCTGACTTTACAGGCAACCTTTTACTTGAAAAAGCATGCTCATAGTCACAGTCTTTCCAGCATTTAAAAAACCAAATTTCAAATGTCCTCTTCTGCATCTAAGAAATGAGAAGGACATCTTCTGCAGCATTGGCAATGCTTGCATTTCCTCCCAAACTGTTTCTAAAAACAAGGTTTACTGTTCGAAGCCACCTAATATTACCTATTGCCAGCATTTTTAGCTTCTAGTGGCCATAACTATCTCCCAGTAACTTACACCTGAGTCCATGTGATCTACCATTTATCAGAGCTGACACCTTTGCTTGCCATAGCTATGCATATTCATTCACATTCATGCATATATATGAACATACGGAACTGCGGATTATAAACTCTGGTGGCAATTGTGGTATCAATAATATTGAGAAAAACTCTGGCTACAATTAGAAGAATAGGCCAAGCTGCAAAAATGGCAAACAATAATAATTTATGAAACTTGTATACCACCCAGCTCTCAAGGACTCTGGGCAGCTCTCCCCAATATTTGGATTAAGACTATGTGCTTTATATATGAATGAATGTGTGAGTTTATATTATGATTTGATGGAGCAAGTTCATATAATCAGTACTCCAGCAGCACCAACACCAGCTGTTAATGGTTTTGGCACCCCAAAATAATATTCAGTTTCTTTTAGGCTGAATGTTGTTTTTGCACTGAGAGTAATAGTTAATCCAGAAATTATTAAAATCAGCAAGAGCTTTGCCATTAACTTCAAAGGGTTATGTCTGAATTAAAAAAGGGACTTGGATTATTCTGTGTTTCCATACTATTGTTATTATTATTTTAGTACCACATTCCAAATGTTCAGAAGTATGAGTGTTCAGAAGTCTCGTAAATGAAAGCAAAGAAAGAAACATTTGTACCCAGCAGCTCAGGATATTTCCACCCTCTTAAGATTCCTTTTCATTTTTTAGAGGAGGAGAGTGCAGAAGTTCATAGCTAACAAATGCCAGCCCCACTTGTCCTCCACCATACATTCTCCAACACCCAAGCACTCCCTTTTCAAAGTCAGTCACCTGACCCATCCATTTGCAGGATACATTATTTTAATAAAACAAATGACCTGCTCCCATCTCTCCTCCATGATATTTTGAAATGAGAAAGAATTAAGCAAGGCCATTAAAAGAGAAAGAGAGAGAGAAAGAAATAATAATAATCCTTCCTGCTCATTTCCTCTGGCAGGGAAGAGGTGGGATTGAATCCAGACCAGACCTAAAGCTTTAATGTACTGGTATGTTAAGTCTCTGTCAAAGTTACATTTGTACCATTACAAGATTTGAAATCATCCCTTAGCAAATATTTCACAGCAGGCGTGGGGACGGGAAATTAAACATATCCTGGAGTTTCTTCATTTTTCATTTGTCTTTTCTAACCATTGCAACCTCTGTGTAATGCAAAGACAATGTGCAGCTTTTTTAAAAAACAGCTTATATTGAGATTTATGTCTCCTTTTTGAACTAAATGCTGTAGAAAACCAGGGCTCCAGTACTGTTGTACTAAGGATTATGTCATGAGTCATTTCCAGCAGTTCAGCTTTCTTCACCTCCGTAGCCTATTGATGGTATCAGATCACCCTAAAAGCAGATTGTTATACCTCCCAGAGTCCCCTATTACTGAAAACCAGCAGAAGAGTTTTGTCATTTTGAGGCAGGAAAGATAGGGACATTGCAGTGTATGCTCTACAACAGGTTTCTAACTGAAGAGCCCTCCTTAAACCTTCCCCCAATCAAAACATGGAGGACCCAATGCTGAAGCCCCATTTCCTCCTCCACCCCAAATATTAAGAGCATCCCGTAGCACCAAAAGGTTGTCTACTTCTGCCCTAAAACTATGAGTTTCTTTGGAAAGTAGTACATTTATCTGGAGAAGGAGAAGGACTTTAGAGAAAACCATGATATTGCAAAGGGGGTAAGATGGGAGGACTTAGTTCCACAAATCATTGACCATATTGGCTGGGGATGATGAGAGCTATACTCTGAAATATCTACAAGGAACTAAGCTGGTGGAGGATGAGGAGATCCAATAAGCCAGAAATTTGTTCAGAACTATATGAAGTGTATGAGTCCTAGAAACTTCACAAAATTCATTCTGAAATTCAGGATATTTCTCAGCATCCAAATTGATATAGAAAGAGCTATCTACATGTAGAAAGTTTAAATGGAAAAACTGGAAAGTCTGATCTTTGTAAAGCCTGATCTTTTTGTTGAGTTTAAATGCAAATAATATAATTATTTGTAGTACTGTATTATGTAAACTAAATATTCCAAATTATCTATCTATCTATCTATCTATCTATCTATCTATCTATCTATCTATCTATCTATCTATCAATCATCTGGAGCAGCTTAAAAGCCTATATGGTTGGGGCCTGATATATAGGCATTACCACAGTATTCCACAAATGAGCATGGATGTCAGCACATGTGTTCCAGAAGCGTCAAGGGCAAGTGTAGCCCTCAAATCCTTGATTGTGTCCCAAGGAGGCTGTTCAAAAAGCTGCCAACAACTATAAAATGTGATAGAAAGGGGGAAGTATGAACTACCCAAGAAGTAATATATTCATTTTAATGTTATTTTAATTAAATTTGAATAAAATTAATTCAAAATTCATTTCCATTCTTGCCACATGTATTTCTTTGTCCTAGTGCCACCTACTTTTTGAAATGCATATTGCCCAATGGACAAGTGTGCCTGTTGGCCTGGAAAAGTTCCCCATCCCTGTCATACTTGAACTGACTTCGTGTTAGAGCAGTCAAGCACCTTCCTATGGGTAAACATTGTAAGCCTTTGGACAGGCTTTCAAAGAAGGTTGTCAGATGTTTTTGAACTTCTCATTTGGCTATCATCAAATTAGCTGTCAAGGGCATCCAGATGTTTCTGAATGCCCAGCAATCCCAACCAGCATAGCCAATAGACAGAGATGCTCTTAGTCATAGTTAGTCACAACGAGCGGGGTGTAGATTCCTGCTCCTGTCTAGCCTAAGTCAGTGTGGCTGGATCACCATTCAGAAATCCATCCAAAGATTCAATAAATCTGATAGCAAGTTTAGGATGACTAGTGAACGAATAAAGGAACCATGAGATTACAAATATGTGAATGAAGTTGGGATAGAGTCAATGAGTGAACCTAGGACATTAAGACAGTGACCAGAAAAGGGAATTCTGCGCTTTATGTTTTAGGATCAAATGCTGATCTATTGTTGAAGCAATATCTTAAACCATTCCCCCAACACTTGCCTAAAATTCTAATGGTCACTTACAGGTATTTGTAGTATATTTTTAAAAATGAGTCCATTTTTTTCATTTAAAAATTCTTATTCACTTTAAAGAACACTATTTAAGGAATGGCCGCATTTGTACACCAATGAAGCACAAGGCCAGGCCTTTCTGCACAGGAACTGAGAGGGAAAACTTCAGTAAAATTACATCAGTGAACAGATGGCATGTGGTGACTGCCTTGGAAAAGAAAGCTGGCCATTCTGAATGGAAAACATCCCAACTTAAAGGAGTGTTTTCATTTTATTACCAGTGTCCATAGCATCCCATTTCCAAGGCTGCTTCTATGATTTTAATTTTTATATTATTAAAAATAGAAAAGAGTAGGTCTCAGGAAATGTGCACATTATATGTGACATTTTCAATGCCTGCCAGGAAAGCCTCTAAACACCAGGAGGGACCGTTGCATCTCTGGATTTATTTTTGTATAATGCTGATTCTGCGGGTTGTTTCATACCCACTAAATTATATGTGCCTACAAAGCCTTCCTTCTCAATATGTCAAGGAGCACTACCCTGTGCAACTTTCTAATGATTGATCCCCAGGGTAGTTACCTCTTGCAGATCACCAGATAGATAAGCTATCTCAGCTGATTGGCATATCCAGGATCATCAGTTTGGGACTCATCCTGGCAACAAGGAAAAGTAGCAGTTGGGGAATTGTGACGTCTTCTCTTCCTTTTTTAAGAGGAAAGGCTGCAGCTTTATGATAGAGCTCGGCTTTACATGCAAAGCTTCCTAATTCAATTCCTGATATATCTAGGTCACACTGTGAAAACCTCCTGTCTGAAACTCTGAAGAACTGCTACCAATCTGTGTAGACAATAATGAGTTAGGTGGAGTAATGGGCTGATTTAGTCTAAGACATATTCTGATGACATCCATGGCCATTGCTTGTTCATGTATGGAACAGAACTTTCTGTTCATGCTTCCTGCCTCCATATGGCTCAGGACAGCCTAGCTTGTAACAAGGTTGGTCTCTTCTAAAATAGATGATATGCTATTGTGGATTAAATCATGGATGGCCCTGGCTTGTTTAGGGTGGTAATAGGATCATCATTTATAGCTTAGTAACTAAAAAATATTTTAACGCATGCAAAATTATGGTTGCTTGCTGACACTGAGCTGACACAATTATTAGATATGGCAGGTTTCCAGTAATCAGGATGTTTTTGTTAATACAATCTAACCTTCACCATACATTTTGTGGTAGAAGTATCCTTATTATTCTGGTTCCCAGCGATAAATGAGTGTCTTTATATAGTAATACTGTAGCTTATTTATCTTATGACAACATGCTCAAACATTAAGACAATGCAAAAAGAGTATCTCTTTGTTCTGTCTGTAAAAACAACTGAGTTATTGAATACAAGAGGGAGGTTCTTCTCTCTGCAACTCTAAATTCTATTGGATTATCCACCCATGGGAATTATATCTGATTCCAGCATTCATGTGTCCTTATCATTTTAATGCTACTTAGTTTAAGCCTCTCAGCATATTTAGATTTAAGACTATGTCACTCTATTGAATCTTAGGACACATCTACACTGCACCTTTAAAATGTTCCCGTCCTGTGCTCGTGTCCGCTTCACTCTAAATTGGTTTAAGAAAATCCTGTCCAGACTGAGATGCTTTGAGGTAATACAATTACCTCAAATGACTGGAGAAGAGATGAATCAGTGCACTGCTGGACTTATTTAAAAAACAAACAAACAAAAAATCCAGTGGAAACTACCTCAAGTGACTAAGAAGCGATGAAACTGTGCACTGCTGGATTTGCTTAGGAAAAAAAGTGGAAAAGTAGGTAGCTCAGGAAAGAAAAATAATAATTAAAAAAACCTGCCTGGTTTCAAACCAACGAAGTTCTATAGGCCAGGCAAGCATTATAACTGCTGCATTATCACAGGACCACTGTCAAAGGTAGCTCTAGGAGATGTTTAGGCATGGTGAAAACATTGGCTCAGTTGAGGAGGTATTTCTGCTTCTTGGAAGTTGCTAGTCAAAGTGCAGGAGTCGGTGTAAAAGAAAGGAATACACCACAGGCAAAATGGACAGCAGGGGAATAGTACTTGACTTAGAAAGCGGAGCAGGAACAGGGACCTGGAGGTCGCTTTTCGGGTGGTGAGCAGTGAGCAATGTTGTCTATTCCTGCCATCCAAAAATGGTTGCTGGCCCATACTGACAGCGGAGTAACCCTGCAGTGCTGATAAGCCTTTAATGTTTGCTGTCCTGAGCCCTGAGCAACTACAAAAACAAGTAAATAAACTAAACTTTTGCCCCAGTGTTGAAGCTTTCTTCATTTGGCAGTGAGAAAATGTGTTGGGAGAACTGTTATTTTTTAGATAAAACTATTCTTGGAAAAGCCTCAGAGCAATAGATGCTTTTAAGCTCTTTTCAATGCCTTAAGCTCTTGAATTCAATGTGTTTTGATACTTTGCGGGGCATACCATGAATTGCCCTCTAAATAATCTATGGAGGATTTTAACATTTTTCTTTCTCGCATTTAGTTTCTCTGCTTGGCCTCTACTTTATGATCAAGACCTTCCCGCTGAATACATACACGCACATATACACATGCATAGACCATTTGCTAAGAAGTCTTCATTTTGCCAACAAAAAGTGGTAATGATGACCAGGGGGAGAAATGCAATTTGAATGACAGAGATGAACCAAAATAATTCTTAATGAAAACCTTTTTGAAAAAAATGTTCCCCCAAAACAATATTAGAGTTAGTCTGGTGTCCCACAAATAAAAATAAAAATGCTATAATGGACTAATGAAAGCAGGGAAGTTGATGCAAGATATTATTAGAGTGACTCAGTGGCTGCTGAAACTTTCACTGAATTTGGTAGCTGGGGTAATATTTTATATGTGACAGAGAGAGGGAAAAAAAAGTTTGACTGATGAGTAGTAAGCTCATTAGTAACATGGGAAGCTAGCTTTTCTCAAAGCAAGTGATTTGTCCACCTGGCCAAATGTTACCTACTCAGTTATGAAGCAGCCCTTCATGTTTCTGCATCTAACTTCTTCCAATCAGCTGACCCTCTTCTGTGATTGAATGGAGAACCTCCAGCATGCAATGTAGGTGTTCTGTACTAAGCTCTGTCCCTTTTACACCATCCTGTGCTCTACATTCTACAGAGATGGAAATTTGCTGTGACTAAGCTATGGACCTAGGCCACAAGCTTTCCAGCATACCCTTTCTAAACATTTTGACTTCTAGAAGGTTTGATCCTTTTGAAACCCAAAGCTTTGTTTGATACTTTGATTATCCTATATTGGATACCAATACTTTACTCTCTAATATAGGAGTCAACAATCATTTCTAGTCATGGGTGCAATCACATGATCTTGCACAATGACCCACGTACCTCCGGCATCAACAGCTGAAAATTTCTAAGATTTTGGCAAGTTCTTCCCTAATCTTGCAACTGAAATCAAGACTTATATGATTTTGAGGAGCTTTCCTAAAATCTTAGAAGATTGTAGTGTTTTTGCATGAGATCTTGTGGGATATTTGTGTAGCTTAGAGAGGTCTTATGTGGAACCCCCCAAATCTCTTGAGATTTTGAGATCTTGTAAGATCAATTATTTGGGGTGGGGGATGCCTCCAGGGATTTGGTGAGTCTCTTGGTGCTTATCAGTGTGGAGTTTCCAACCCCTTCTCCTAACAAAATGTTACGTTTTGCACAATGCCAGATGCAAGCATTTTGCTATAGAAAGGGGAGCCCAAATAAGTCTGCTACGATAGTATGCAAAGAATAATTCCTTCCTCCATCAGTTTCTTCTGCACCCTCCCCTCCCCCGTGCCACTTTGCTTCAACCTTGTGACTTGGCTCAGATTCTGGAATATTCTGATTCTGCAATGTCCAATACTAACATCAAGCATATTAGGGATTTTGCCTCTACCCGCCCAGTAATAATATAGTGGTAGAGCAACAAGATCTGGGCTTCCTTACCGTTATTTGTAACAAGTTTTTCAGGTCTTTAAACTTACATTGAAATTATTATTTCCTGACCCTCAAAAATTATTGTGGCTCTTTTCCCCTGAAGTCCTACAGTTTTAAAACAGGCTGGTTAAAATGTTGATAGTAAAACTCTCTGGTTTTGGATTACTTAATTGCCACTTCTTAACTTCCTATGCTTAAATATAAAAAGAAAGGTATCATCATTATACCATTATTCTTTCTTCCCTTGGGCATCTGTATCCCATCCCTCCAGTACCCACACATATGGTTGCCAGATTTCCTTCTTTTATGAAGTAGTCTTTATTTCAGCCAAAATTAGAAATCGCAGCTCCACAGGATGTAGCTGTACATAAGTATGTGATAGCTGGTGTTTGGTTTTTATTGATAAATGGGGGGAGGGACTGCTGTTCAACTTCTCACAACCATTGTGAAAAAAATACTTAAAGTGCTTCCATAAGAGACTGCAACAATTCCTCATTTGGTGTTGCACAGCTTCAAACCCGTACTGTCATCAATATTAGGCAGCTGAGCTAATTTATTTCTGATTTGGCTTCAGGTCAACGTAAGTCACGCAACTTCCATTCTGCAAACTGTAACGCTGAAATTCTGGAGAATTTGATACAGCCCATTTTTTCATTGATGGGAATGCCAGCCAATCCTCACCTCCCAACCCTTTGGCTCTCTCCCCAACCTAACCCGATAAGCCTCCATAGTGTCATGGTGACCTTGCTCTGGGCTTGAACTGAGCAGCGTGGCAAATTTGTAGATTATGATTAGTTTCATTGTCTCACTTGAGAAACAAAGACAGCAGGGATGCCAGCTGGCAATATTGGCTATCTTTCATTGGTCAAATGGAGGGAGCAGTGGTCACCTTGTCTGGAGTCCTTGGTTATGGTGAGGACACTCAGGGGCAATTAGGAGAAGGGTTCTGAATGCTTGGAGAACGTTTGAGCAATGGTGGCCATGTTTGGGTGGAAATGTCCTTAGTGAACCCTCAGTCTGCAATTTCACAGTCTATGTACAGTTTGGAGATTTTGGGACATTCATAGTGTTTAACAACATTTCATGTTTAATATTATCAAACAGGATGATGGGTTTGGTCCCTTGCTAGCTTTCATTCTCTTAGTCCATTGTTCTTCATCCATCAGCATGATTTATCAGTGTTGTTTCATTTAATATCAGTTTGTCTATTTCTGAACCGGATATTTGGTCCAGCATGTTTCTGGCAATTGGTTAGAGAGTTCTCCTGATAATGAGGCTGAGGGGTGAATGTTCAGTTGGGAACAGCTAAGAACATTCAGATGGTTTTTTGTTTTTTGTTTTTGTTTTGTTTTGTTTTTTTGCTAATTGGTGAGGGCCTCTTTTGCCACTCTCCACTTAAGAAAGTGTAGAGAGTAAGGAAGATGACCATGATGAAGAGAGAGAGAGACCTGTTACCAAAGAAACGAAGAGGGAAACATTGCTTAAGCCCAAACAATGAAGAAGGTATGCATAAATGTCTCAGATAGACCCCCCCCCCCAATTCATATGAATATAAGAAACAGACTTGCAAGATTCTGTTATAATTTTTTTTTTCCTTCGGTGCTTTCATGTTGACTCTGGGTGACTGTCTGGACAAGTCCGTGCAGTTTTCTTGGCAAGATTTAGGAAGTGGTTTGCCCTTGCCTGCTTCCTAGGGCTGAGAGAAAGTGACTGGCCCAAGGTCACCCAGCTGGCTTCATGCCTAAGGCGAGACTACAGTTCATAGTCTTCCAGTTTCTAGCCTGAAGCCTTAACCACTACATCAAACTGTCTTGCTCTGTTACTATAGCCAATCTTAATAAAAGTAGTTTTAGTCTTCATGTGGAGTTGATTTCTTGGTCTGATCTCCATCATGGGGCTGACAGAAAGCCAAGCCATTCTTGCAATAATGGCTTGGCGTGGAGTTCAGGTGCTCTGCTATCTTTCTTTAATGAAAACAGGAGACATGATAATTGGGGTTTGGTTAAGTGGAAAGAGAGAAAGGAACCTTGCTTCTGAATTATAGCAACTAAAGAATTAAGGACACTTGCCCCCTACCCCTGGAAATTCCTATGATATTTATTAGTGGGATGAGGGAGAGGCTGAAAGATGCAGAAATTCTCCTTTCCCTCGTTCACAGTAGTCAAAGGCTTGAATAGCAGGGACTTCTGTGGTTTGTGTGTGTGTGTGTGCAAGCACATGTGTGTTAAGATAATAGCAGTGAGCATGCAATTGAAGCATGTGACACACTACAAAAAAAAAGGTGGGTCATTGATTACAGGATTGCAGATGCCGTCTTGACTTATTTGACCCCCCACACCCGTGTTTGCTGCATTTTGGCTTATTTATTTGCTCCATTCTTATACCACTTTTCATTTTAAAAAATACCAAGCAGTTTGCAGCCATTTTAGAACTTACAATAAAACACTGAATAAAACAAAAACTGTTTACAAAATGATCAAACCCATAATTTAAAAATAAGCAAAGGAGGAGTTGGTCAAAATCAAGGGAACGCCTGGATGAATGGATTTGTTTTCAACACTAATCTGAGCCAACGTTTCTCAGAAGCATATATTCTTATTTCTTCCTTATCTTGACAACCTGTTACAGAAGACTGTCCCTCTCCTTCCAAATATTCAACTAAATGGTTCCCCCACTTTCCTTGATTGGGTAGGAAATATGAGAAGATATTTTGTTTCAATCATTGATACTACTTTTATTCTTTGTCTAAAAGTACAACCAACCATTTTTAATAAGTGCACATGTAACAACTGGGCCAAACTGTTGGAAAATTACTGCAGGAAATTTCTAGTTCAGTGTGTACCACCCTATATTCAAATCAGAGCAAGCTCACAAACCACTCACTTGAGCTAGCAAAAAATATAGCTTGATAGTGATTTATCAGCAAACATCAAATATATTTAACTGGCAAAAAAAAAAAAAATGATAAAAGACAGGCAAAAGCAGGGAGAGGCATGAAGAACAGGCAACCTCTTGGAACCATTCCTGGAGATCAGAGTTTATAGGGAGATCACGCCATTCCAATCCCCCATCAAACACCAATTGTCATAAGAAAAACCCATTAGTCTCTCCGTAAGTCCTTTCTACAACAATACTTTATTCTCATTTGGGGCATAAAATTCCCAAAGTCTTAGTCCCATGCAGATTAACTTCCACCCCAACAAATCTGCCATGGTCATCAGTCAGTACAAGTTTTGGGTTTAGTTGGGGTTTATATACAGAACAACTTCATTTTTTAAAAGTTTTTGCTGGAATAAATTCTTCATCTAAATTTGTATAAACCAAATATTTTATGTCCTTTTTTCTAATATGTGTCTCTGGTAGGCAAATTGCATCTTGCTTCAATTTTTTCAAATAATTATTTTTTTCCCTCTTTTGAGGAGCATTTGCTCCATTTATATTCCATGTTAAGCATTTGTAATCCATAACCAAGCCAAAAATTTAGAAAAGTCAGTACCTGTTGTGCCTAATTCAGTATCATCCCTTTCAGTTTCCTGTTGCACCTGTTGAGGTTTTTGTGTAATCTCATCTGGCATCTCCATTTCAGTCTCCTCCAATTCCTCCTTAAATTTTTCTAGAAATTCCCTTGCCTTCTGGACAGAATGAAGTCGAACTCTCTGCTGTTTAAAAGTAAAAATCACACCTTCCAATTTGTCCCATCAAAATGGAATCTTTTTCTGTTTTAATCTATCAGTCAAAAAAAAAAATACTCTTTTCTCTTACGCAAAATTCTAATAGGAATTTATTTAAGAACATTGACATCTGTATTATCAGTCTTCAGTCTTGTATTAAAATGCTGCTGCAAAACTTGATCCCTTTTTTCTTCCTGCAAAGTGCACCAAGACATTGCTTGGAACATTTCTTATTCTTGCAAATCTTGTATTTATTCTATATACTTTATCAATTTCTGCCTCTGTATCCTTCTCATCCCATTCAAAAAAATTTGCTAAAGCTTTAATATGAAGGCAAAAGGAGAAGAGGACAGCAGAGGATGAGATGGTTAGATAGCATCACTGAAGCAATGAGCATGAAACTGAGCAAACTCAGGGAGGCAGTGAAGGACAGGAAGGCCTGGCGCGATATGGTTCATGGGGTCACAAAGAGTCGGACACGACTTAACGACTGGACAACAACTGAACAAAAGCTTTGATAACCTTTTCTCTAACATTTTCACCAGAATCCTTTGGAATTGCTCTAAATCTCAAACAAAATTACTTCTCTCTCAGTTCCAGTAGTGCCAAATTATCTAAGTTTGTTTTCAGCTCTCAGACTATAACTTACTGTCCAGAATTTCCACTTTGTCATTAATTTGTTTTACATCTTCAGTCCCTTGTTTTACAAAGTTTTCCATCTTCTTAATTTTTTTCCATCTCCTCTTTCATCTTTACAAGTCTTTCATCCATTCTTTTTTCAAAAACTGTCAGTTTAGTATCAAGTGATTCAGCTAACCTACTGCCCAGTTCCCCAAACATTTTCTGAAGCAAATCTGGTGAAATTCCTCTCTCTCCAGGTTGCTGTACCAATCCTTTCCTCCCCTCTGCTGTTTTTACTGCTTTTCTGGTAGCTGCCATAGTAATACTGTAATCCAAAGGTGAAAGTGTCTTAATTGCAAGGGAAAGAGTAAAAGGCAAGCCTCCTTTTTTTTTTTTTTTCCATCTTCCTGTGCACTTAATACTTTCATCTCAAATGACACTCTGAATTTACAGTCAGCATCACAGTCTGGCTCAGATTACCTTTATCTTTTGTTTTGTAAAATCCACCAATTGTCTGCACTCTTTAATTGTAAACAAAAAACATTCCCACAAAGGTCTGATCTGTTTGTCTATTTTAATTCAAATTTGTTCAAAAGCACTTTCACCAAAAAGGAATCTTTCAAAATTATTTACCCCTATATCTGTTTTAAACTTTCCTCCATCCACTCCTTGTTACGCTTTTTGCCATAATCTTTAAATCCTTGAAAACCGTTTTTTCCTCCCTTTTTAATCCAGAAAGAATGTTGACTCACCAAGTGGAATTCTCTTATCTTGCTGCTCAGAAAATCTCTCTTTAGCTGTAAATTAATTACACCTGAAAGTGTTTAAGAAAGTGAGGCTTTTGCAGATAGGCTGCATTATGGCTATGAGCTTGATTGACTCCCTTGACTCCCAGCCACTCCACTCACAAGCTGACCACAAAAACTGCAGTTCCTGCAGCCTCCTCATGAGGAGCAGCTGTCCAGAGTACAAGTGGACAATCTCATTATCTTTTCTTGTCCAGATAGACTGCACTGGCCAGAATTTGCTGTCTGGGTGCCAATCTCTGCCACATGCTGTCCCTGCTCCTTCAGGGATGTCTAGTCCTCTGTGGATCCTCACCCAGAAGCCAGTTAATAAAACAATTTTTAACAGGCAGAGCAAGTACAGATACTAGAAGGCAACTCCTCTCTGAGTAGGCATGTGAGAGAACGGCTCTGTATCTACCCTGGAGACCCCTGATGATGCAACAGGTACAGTTTCATTCCATACCAAGTGCAAAATGCACATGATAAAATGGGCCCAGGCCACTTTATTGAAGGGCCTTATCAGATTGTTCATATGGGTGAAAGGCCCCAGCTCCTATGAAACTATGTAGAAAGCTTAGTGTAAATGCAAACCAATCAGAAGCACATTAAAAAAAAAAGCCAAACTTGTAAATTGATTTGATAGGAAATCTTTATCTCTTTTCTAGATGCCATTAAAGTTTTGTCTCAGTATCTGGAGACTATAGAAATCTGGATGGGGAGAACAGGCTCAGACTCAGCCCTTGTAAGACCAAATGGCTATGGATTTAGGGACCATCTTGATCTGGAGACTTTGGTTCTGGATGGTTTTGCACTGCCCCAAACAGACCTGATGTACAATTTGGGGGGTCCTCCTAGGCTCACTGCTCCTTCTTGAAGACCAAGTGGCATCTGTGTCTTAGAGGGCATTTACAAGCTCCACCGTCTGTATCAGTTGCAACTACTTTTCAGTTGGGAGGCCCTGCTCATGATTATTCATGCTGTGGTCACCTTGCAATTGGATTATTGGAATGTGCTCTACATAGGGCAGCTATTATGATCCCTTGGAAGCTATAGCTGGTCCAGAACGCAGCAGCACAGGTAGTTAAGGGGATACCTGGTATTATTATTATTACTATTATATTTTTATCCCACCTTTTTTTATATATAACGGAAGGCAGCAAACATACCTAATTCTCCTCCTATTTTCCCCATGACAACAACTCTGTGAAGTGGGTTGGGCTGAGAGAGTGACCAGCCCAAAGTGACCCAGCCAGCTTTCATGCCTAAGGGAGGACTAGAATTCAGCCTCCTGGTTTCTAGGTCAGCACTGAACCACTACACTAAACTAGCTCTCACTTAAATTTTGAGATTAGCTGGCAGAAGATATTGAAAAATGTTGGGTTATATGTGTGTGTGTATGTGTGTGTGTGAAGTCTGACATACTGTATATCCTGCTACACCAAACTGGTATGCTCATGTAGCATTTCCACTTTGTGAGCTGTGCTGGTTACCAGTGAACCTGTGGGTGCAATTCAAGGTGCTGGTTCTTGCCTATAAAGCCCTTCATGGTCCAGGGCCAGGCTACTTGCTTCTTTGGAGTCCTTGGTGCTCTCTGAGCTTGGTTGTTTGCTTGCAGATGTTTCATTACCCAAGTAGGTAATGACATCAGTGCGCTAGATGATGATGTTGTACCTCGATGTTCTACCTAGATGATGTTACCATCAGTGTACTGATGACATTACCTAGTCGGTTAACGAAACTTCTGCAAGCAAAAACCAAGCTCAGAGAGCACCAAGGACTCCACAGTTCAACTCTGAGCTACAGATATTCTCTTCTGTTGGTACTTGCTACTTGTCTATCTCTTATTCTTTCTGCCTACCTAGTAAGATCTGACAGGATTGGCATACTCCAGGTCCTGTAACTTAGGATATGTCCTCTGTCAGGACCCAGGAGACATGCCTTCTCTGTCATTGCCTTTGGAACAGCATACCCCCCTGAGATTTCGTTGCCCTTGACCCTGTCTGCCTTTCAAAAGACATTAAAGACCTGGCTCTTTCCCCAGGCACTGGGCACTGGGTTGGGGAATGGTATAATTCCACTGGCTGAATTTTTCCTGGAAATTTATGCCCTTATGCTTCCATAAGTGCTGCCCACTGACAATGTTTGCCACCCTGAGTCATGTGTCAAGCAGGTGGCTATATAAATAGAATTAATATAGATCAATAAATGAATATCAGATGAGAAACATGCATAGGTACAGCATATGAAGATATTTGTTTTAAAATAGGATTTGGTGTATGTGCTAACAATCTTGCTGGAGACAAACATCAGCTAGTATATAAGAATATTCACTACATTAACCTTTGAAGCATTTCTGAGTTTTCCTCTAAACTAGATGATATCATTGATGGTAGTGCTTTAATTATCAATGTTAAGTATCTTTGGGAGGTTCCATCTCAACAGGAATGCAATAAGGTGGTGGTCCCTTTACTTCTGATGGGGTGACTCTTGCATCACAGGAGGCCTGAGTCACAGAGAGGGCTTAGTGGCAAAAGCTGGACATCCTCTTGCATTTTCTGCAAGGAACTAGGGAAACAATGGACATGACCTTATGAAGAATGATCACTGGGATTGGTTAGATCAGTCTATCTTGCCTTGGCCCTGCTGTGGCCAGACTTAAATTTCCAATAATTAAGGCAGATCGGGACATGTATCCAGAAGTGTCCAGGGGACAAGCTTAGTGGAGATCTGAAAACAAAACAAAGCAGGACATATAGTTGTCAGACACAGCTGTGGGATTGAAGTCCTACCCCGTTTTAATGTGTACCACACCCACAAAGGAGAGGGGGTTTGACTGCACGGTTGCAGTCACCATCTTGACTTTTCTGACCTCCCCCACCTATAGTATATCAATTTCCTTTTTCACAAGTAGTATTACTTGTGTCATGACTATTTTGTCAAATGCTTTGCGATAAGAAAGATATATTACATCTATAGCAATTCCGGAATCTACAAAGGAAGTTTTTCTGAGCAAAAACAAAAAAAAGTTAGGCTGGTAAGATTTGTGCTTGACAAATTATTGCATGGTTTAGAGGTGAGAGGGGCAGTAGGAATATCCTTGAGAAACAGGAGGGAGGGCCACAGCCAAAACAAGTGTCAGATGAAAGAAATTTGAGTCCAAAGCAGAAATGTAATTTGAGAAAGCATCTTAGGCTTGACCCTCCCTAGTTCTCACAAAGATACAGGGACGGAGGGGGAAGCACATTCAGACTTCAAGATTCTGTTACTGTAACCTTATAATAAAAGTAGTATTAGCATTCATAACTTTGGTTTTCTAGTCTGTTCTACCTTGAAGGGCTGACAGCAGCCCTTATATTTACTTATACACAATTTTTTTTTAAAAAAAAATCTGTTCTAGAATCTTCCAAGATGTTGATGTTTGACTGATCTGTTGGTCCCTGTTTCCTCCTATTTCCCCTTCTTTAAGAGAGAGATAATAATTGCTGTCCTCCAGACATCTGATACTCCACCTGTTCCAGAATTCTCAAAGATAATGCCCCAAGGTTTGAACAGACCATCAACAGTTGTAGTACCGTAGGAAGCAATTCATTTGGCCTTGCAGATTTAAATTCATTTAAAGTAAATAACTAGACCCTGATTATGTTTCTCTCAATCTCAAGTTTCAATACTATCACTTTGTTCTGTTTTCATCACTGCCTGGTGAAGTACCTATCTTCTTCTTGGAGAGGACCATCTGCCTCTTTGTTGTTAATAGTTTGTCTTTTCCACTGAATAGCTGGTGTACTGATCCTTTTTGTTTTACTTTGAAGATAGCTAAAGAAACCCTTTTTGTTGTTCTTAACATCCATTGCCAACCTCAGCTCATTCCAAGTTTTAGCTTTCCTGATACTCTAGGTACTCTTTAGACTAAGCTCCTTATCTCTACTCTTTCTTTGTGACGGGTTCCTCTTTCAGCCTCCTATATATGTCCTTTTTTGGTTTTGTTCTGTTTTCAGATCTCCACTACGCTTTTTGTACAACCTTATTGGTTTCTTCTGCTGTTTTCTATTTTTTTCATTAGAATTGTTTACAGCTTCAGTACTTCCTTTTTAAGGAACTCCAATCTATCATTAGCTCCTCCAATCTATCTTTAACTCCTTTTCTCATGAATGATTGTTATGGAATCCTATGTATCCATAGTTCTGAGTTTAGATATTCTAAGACTGGTGAGCCAGTTTGGTGTAAAGGTTAAAAGTGATGGATTAAAAGCCAGGAAGCTGTGAGGTCTAATCCCCTCTTAGGTGCCCAGATGCCAGCAGGGTGACTTTGGGTCAATTACTCTTCCTCAGACACAGGAAAAAGGCAATGGCAAATCACTTTTGTCCATACAGTCACCAGAATCAAGACCCACTCAAAGGCATGCATGCACACGCAACCCAAAAGTCCAAGGTACATATTTGACTATTCCCTGTTTTAGTTTCTGTTATGCTAAAAAACTCCAACATTACACAATCCTTTCCCCCAGTGTTTCTACTACTTCTGTTTTCACAACTAATTCTTCCTTTGGATTAGTATCAGATGTAGGATAACTGATCCTTTTGTGCCTTCCTTCCCCCTCTAAAGCAGAATGTTATCAGCAAGACATCAAGAATTTCCTGGAATGGCCATGTTTGGCAGAATTTGTCCCACAACAGATGTTAGAGTAATTCAAGTGTCCTATTGCTGCTACTTCGTGTATCTTGGAAAGATCTGCAACTTGCTTTTGGAAGGTATTATCCACATACTGTCCTTGATTGGGTGAGTGACAGTATAGTAGACACCAAGCACTGTATTGCTTTCATTTGTCATTCCATTTATTTTAACTTGGATGTTCCCTACAGTATAACACAGTCCTTCAGCTCAAAGTTCTGAGCAGGTGTAAATACTTTTAACACAGAGTGCATTTTCTTTTTTCTTTATCTTCTGTCGCTTTTGAACAAACTGTTTTACAAATAACTTGCAAATGTGCGCTCCATTTTCCATGTCAAACACAGCGACGTTGGACTTGGATACAGTTTTCAGATCTATATTCACTGTAGCTTAGACAATCTATCTAGCATTTACAGCAAATCATATGAGTTCTTTGCCAACAACACCACAGTATCTGCATATAAAAGTATATGTACATTCATATCCCTAATCATCACAACAAGCATTACTTATACATTTATCCACAACTATATTAAACAACCCAAAAGATGTATCACAATCATTGTCTTATTCTCTTTTCCGTGTTGAGACATTTGCTAAACATTCCCTTATCCTCACAACTAGTTTACTTCCATATAGAGATCTCCTTGCATGCCAACATATTGCTGCCCACATCTTACTAACTTAGTGGTACATGTTGTTGTTGAGTCGTTAAGTCGTTAAGTCATGTCTGACTCTTTGTGACCCCATGAACCATATTGCACCAGGCCTTCCTGTCCTTCACTGCCTCCTGGAGTTTGCTCAGTTTCATGTTCATTGCTTCAGTGATGCTATCTAATCACCTCATCCTCTGCCATCCCCTTCTCCTTTTGCCTTCCATCTTTCCCAGCATCAGGGTCTTTTCCAAAGGGTCCTCTCTTTGCATTAGGTGGCCATATCTGAGCTTGAGCTTCAGTATCAATCCTTCCAATGAGCAGTGCACCAACACACATTCAGAATGTGTGTCATTCTTTCAAATCTCATGTATTTTTTTTAAATCACAAGCTGATTAATTCAGAAGCCCTGGTTCTCTGCTAAAGCAACCAAGTTACTCAGACATTTCATTCTGAAAACGTTCTAAGTGCTTCATAGCATTCATACTATTTTGAAACCATCTGCAATATTTATTTTCTTTGAAAACATTTTGTGTGTTATTTTGGTTTCTGTATAACAAATTACTAAACTCTAAGAATCATAACAAACAATAACAAAAGGGCTTCCTTCATTCTACTTGAAAGGCATATGAGATGAAAATTATAGTAGCAAACACAGGTAAATACAACAAACACCCCACCCACCTACCCCCCAAAAAAAACTTCAAGGAGAAAGATATAGTTCTAGAAGAACTGAATCCCAGTCATGAAAAACCATTCATTATTAAGCTAACAGACCAGACCTCTCTATAACTGTAGATTTTAGTCTACCTCCTAATTCCTGTCTCCTGTCCCATCCCACTGTCAAAATTCTGTTCTCCCTATATCTTCATCCATATTTCAAAGATAAAGGTAATCATTAAAGAACATGGGGAACTTCTCCTGGAAAGTCATATTAGAATTAAGTGTGGAATGGGATCAGGAAATATTTAGTATGACATTATATTACAGTAAAAAACCAACTCTCTAGGAAATTGTTTAGTGTTCCCCCCAAATACTGATCGTTACTGATCAAACTTTATCTTTTTTTTTTTTACCTCTTCCTCCTGTTTTTTTTTTACTGTAGATATTGTGCCTCATAGTCTGTTCTGAAGGTCTACAAAACATCTGCTAACAAGGAACATCATAGGGGCATTGAGGGGCAGCCCCCTTCCCCCAATATTGCTCACTGCCATATGAACAAGGTAACATGGGAGACACATAAACATAATTCTGTTTTGTGAAAACCAAAACCATCACTGCAAACTGAGATTTGATTTTGGGGGAAATCAAAACTCTGATTTGATTGGGTTTCACATGGTGAAGTTGCTTATATCAGCAGATTTCTTGTCTGTTCTTTTTTAAAAAGAGAATTGATCTGTTCTAGCACATTGTTAGATCTGGCTCTCAGAAAATCACATCATCCTCATAAAACAGGGAATGTTTGAACAGTGCATAGCTGTAACTTTTTAAGCACCCTTGTGTGGCTATTCATGTCCTGATCTGAACTCTAGAAACAATACACCGGCCAAGCATTCTTTTTGCTCAGGCTTATTCCCTTAAAACTCAGAAGCCTTTTGAACATTATTCTGAGTATTTTTGGACTTGTCATTATGTTTGGAAGACATTAGTCCACCTGCCTTTTGCATTCTTTTTTATTTTTTTCCCAATAACCCCTTATTTACATTTTTATCACTTTGGGGTGTGCTGTTTTTTTTTTTAAAAAAAAAAAACAGATTCCTCTGGAACAGATTGTAAAGGCAAATCATTGTCCCCTTGCAGGATTTTTTTTTTTTTTTAGCCTGCTGCTACCCATCCTGCACATTGAACACTGAACATTTATTTACATAATGAACACCATGTATTTACATACTGAAAGCCACTTGAAAAAGAGTTTGAAGATGGATAAAACCTGGCCAGAAGCACCAGATCTGAATGTGCATTTAAATGATTACACAGAGAAAGTATAAGAAAGTGAGCATGGTCTAGGATGTTGAACACAGTGTCCTGCTGCAATCAATAGGCTTTAATTCTGCCTAAATTTTGCCTTAAATAAATAGCTGCAAAAATGTAAGCAACTGTGAGGTAGCTCAACCTCTGAGGACGACCTGGAATAAGTAGAAAATCCCAAATGATAAAGCATTTCTGCATCAAAGGTTGGTTTCAGAAATGAAAGAAAAACCAACAAAAGTATGGTCATTTATTTGTGTACTGCATTTCCATGTATGCACACATAGCACACACATGGAGCATAACAGAAGTTACGAACCTTGTGGCCATCACTGGATGCTTTCAGCTTAAGGGGAAAGCACTGACCATGGTACATCTAAAGACAACCTGAGGCTGTCTCATTAATGGTCTGTGGACAAGATAACGACAGCATCATGGAGACACATTAAAAAGAGAAGAGAGGAGATATTCCCAGGGCATGTCTGTATCGTGCTTACATGCAAATGAGGAAAGACCCTTACTCCACTTGTTTCTTGTCATAATTTCAATGTTTTGGGTACCATTTTAAAGGCACTTGCAAGGCAGATTGCCATGAAATGAAAGAGAGGTAAGTCATAACTGAGATCTAAGCCAGAGTGTTGAAATAATTTTTAAAAAATGGAGGAAGGACAATGGGTACTTGCTGAACAGTTGTCACTATAAGTTTTTCAACCCTGTCTTTGCTTTCAAGGCGAGAAGGGACTTATTCTCAAATGAATTCTAGGACTGTCCAGATTTCAATGAGATATGAGTGATGTTTTGTGGGTTGTACACAAGCCCATTGGAGGCTACAGGCTGAGTGCTTATTATCTGCCTTTACTATTGTTCTTGTTTGGACTCAGGGGGAGGGGTGTGTTTTCTGAGCCCAGAAAATTTCATGGATGAGATAAAAACATTTGCAAATATAAACGAAGGAATTGCTGGATATGATTGTCCTATAAAACCACAGGGAGGGGTTTTAGCATCTCCAGAATTTATGGAAAGTTGTTATCATGATTCTTTTTTAAAACAGAAAGCTTGCTGGGGGCCATGCAACTCTAAATTAAATCCAAAATGATAATAAATAGTGTCAGCTACAGGACAAAAAGTCCTCATTTTATCTTTATTTTCATGGCAACCAGAAAGTGGATTTGAGGTGAAACATCTGTTTTGATTATTTTTCTCTTGCTTCTTTCCCTTAATAACTTTTTATTTTATTTTATTTCCTTTATTTTATATTGGGATATCAAAGCTTACATCAAAGTATGTGCATCATATGATGATCCACCTATCTTTTTTCACCTATCCTTCATAAAAGGGAGATTAATATCTGGAGATCATAAAACAGATGGCACCACCATCCATAAGATTATTCCTTTTATTATAGTTATTCAGTAAAAAGGACAAGTATATTATAAATCACTATCAGATGTGTTATGTATTCAATATTACAGAACTGAAAAACTCAGTTGGGTTTTCAAAGAAAGATTCTCAAGGAAAGGATTAGATTTCTACTTAGTGATGCTCATAAAATCACATGGATTTGCATTATTACATCCTCTTTCTTTCTTTCTTTCTTTCTTTCTTTCTTTCTTTCTTTCTTTCTTTCTTTCTTTCTTTCTTTCTTTCTTTCTTTCTCAATTTGTATGCAAACCCAATCATAACAACAACTTTAGGTGGCATTTGTATTGGGATTAAAACCATAATGTAAGAATAAAACTAAAAAATATACTGTGAAAGATGGGAAACTGCATCAAAATGAATTCGTTCTCCTTTTTGTGGTTTGCTATGTCTTTATGGATGTGCCTGTGTATATATGTCCACTCCAGTTATATACTGGAGAGCAGGACAGTCAATTCTAGGTATATCTAACTATTTCTAGATTTGAGACCCCTTCCTCCATTACAATGATACTGTAATACCCTTAAAATCCAATTGAATTTAAGATTAATTTGAATTTTGGTTTAGTATACTATCCTGCTTGCTTCTGAACGGGATGGGAGAAGTGTGCGATCTACTACTCTACTCTCCAGTTAGGCTCCCATTCAAGAAAGGGCAAAGTTAGACCTACATATCTCACACCCGAGCACTCTGACGGAGTCAATGGGGATTACAGAAGAGTGGAAGACTGGGGTAAACCCAGGACATCTGAAATCTAGGAACTCTTTGTAAACTGAAAATCTATGGCAGTGAAACCATTTTTCACCCGCCCTCAGTGCAGTGAAGTTGGGGTGCAGTGGATCAACATTTTTCCACAGTTGACATCATTTGTATGATGGTGTAAATCCCCTAGGATGCCCTACTCTTTGATTCAGTGGACATTCCTGATTAACGGGTGCCCCCTTCCTCCAAACAGTTTATTAAAATGAGGTTTTGCTGTACTGCAAAAATAAAATTGAAAGCGAATTTTAGAGTCTTGCGTTTAAAGACATGAATTAGACTATTTCCCTGCATCTACCCAATGATGTCCGATAATTAGCCAGGCTCCATGCTTGAAAAATCCATAATTCTTGACATCTTTACAGATTCCAAATACTGGAGATATAGTAGTCAGTTCATAACCATATTAACATTTGGATGTCAGCTCCAAATGTGGCCATAATAGGAAAAGGCCACATATATGAGTTAATGTTTCAGATCCTGAGTTGCATCTTCAGAAGGAAGGCAGAACCAGATGATTTGTGTAGCAGAAATTATCCTGGTAAGGAGAGAGCCACAAACTTAAGCTGATGTTGCTTTATTGCCTTCCTTGCAAATCACCCTGGTAATAGGATGGAAGGGCTGTACGTGTGTGTGTGTGTGTGTGTGTGTGTGTGTGTGTATTCCCACAAATTCCATGCCCTTTTGGGCATGCTGAATGGGGCAAATGGGAACTCAAGTCCAAAAGGTAGTTTTTAGATTTCCTACCCTATAATATAATTGTATGTGGATTTTCTTAAAATATTTAAGCCAGTCTAAGCCATGTTTAGGCAGATATCTTAAGGCAGATATGTCAAGACTAGTACCTCCTACATTCTGTTTTTAATATTTTTACTAAATTTTTTCAGTACCATAAAAGTATTAAAAATCAAAGGAAAAATAAGGAAAAAAGAAGATAGGAAACAGAAAAGAAGTAAAAAGAAAGAAAACATAGAATTATGACTGCTGCCCTTCTTTCTATTGAGTACTTGCCATCTTACTCTTTCCCCTCCCTTTTTAGCCCTTTTTAATCCCTACATCCATAAATTATCAGTCTAGTCTTTTTCTTCTTTCAACACAAAGTCCATATAAGGCTTCCAGCCTTTTTTTGAAAAAATTATATTATTCTTTCCTTGACCAAACTGGTCAGCTTCGCCATTTCCATGAGCTACATCAATTTTATAATCCAATCTTCTACTGTGGGTATTTATTTATTCTTCCATCTTGTGCATACAATAATCTTGCTGCAGTTTCCATATACAATATTAGTTTTCCATATTTCTTTTCTAGTTCAGCATCCATAAAACCCAATAAAAATAATACTAGTTTCATCATTATATAAATCCACAGTATCCTTTGCATCATTGTATGAATTTGCACCCCAAATTTATTTGCTTTTTCACAAGTCCACCAATGCATGATAGAAAGTCTCCTCTTCCTTGTCATACTTCCAACACTGGTTTGATATTCCTTTGCACATTTTTGACTGCTTAGCTAGTGTCATATACCAATGATAAACCATTTTATAAAATTTCTCTCTTAAATTATGCCACAATGTAAATTTAACACCAGTTTCCCACATTTTCTCCCTTATATCCAGAACCTCCTACATTCCTAGAACAACATATCTAGAGGGCACCATATTGGAAAAGTTTGGGCTATGGCACTATATACATGCTTTGCAAAGAATTATTTGAATTATTAAAAAAAAAAAAGAGTTACTGATATCTAGTATTATGACATACATGTCTGCTGTTTTGAAAGAAGAGATTATTTCCAAAGTTGCTTAGAAGCCCACGTCGCTAGCTATATTAATACAGAATCCTGTTTTGATTGAAAGACTCCACATAAAAGGCACCAGTCTCCTAAAATGAAAATAAAATAGTTATTTTTCACACTACATACAACATACACAGATCCTTTCTGTACTATTACCAGGGTGGTTTACAAGGAAAGCAATAAAACAGTATCAGCTTAAGTCTGTGGCTCCCTAATTTCCAGGATAATTCCTGTTATGCAAAGACATCTAAGATGGTTCTGGCAATGGTTGTGTTAGTCACAAAGGCAGTTTCCTGCTGTTACATGGAAGCCATGGCTGGATTTTTAAACAGAATTATTTTCCAACCAAAAGAATGAGTTGTATAAAGAATTGAATTTAGCTCAACTGTACAAAGTTTGGCATCCTAACTGGGGGGTGGGGGAGAGACCTTGGGGCAAGTTGTAGTGACGTCTCTGTTCCACCTACAGATCTGAACATCTGAAAAATGGTGGTCTCAAAAGAACACGAGTAAAGGCCTGAAACATAGCAAGGTTGAAAAGGAACAGCCTTAAGCAAACTACCTGGATGAGGGCCATAGCCTCACACATCACTTCAGGGAAATATATTTGATATGATGCTGACATTTTGCCTGGTATGGTTCAAGATGATCTTTGGCTTTGAGGTATTAGATGACAAGCTTTCCAGTATCCTTTAGGAATCAGTGTGTCTCCAAATGAGGATTTGATTAAATTTTGTTATAAAAAAGTTATTATAAGTTAACTAAATATTACATGATAATTAAAACCACATTTCAGGAGGCTTAATGATTATATAACAATCTGACATGGATCCCTTAAAATAGCCATGAGGCTACAACAAACATGTTCCCAATCAATAATTGGCACTTTTCTATTCATCTCCTATTAGAAATGTTGTCATGTTTACTTAGGATATATATTTCATTACCAATTAAAACCAGAGCACCCCCCCCCACCCACTTCTCTCAAGTGCAGTCATTTGGCATGACTTTCAGCCCCAGAATGGCCTTGTTAGAACTTGATTTCAGTACCATACACACCAAAATTGCTGAGTTTTAGAACTGAAATGGAAGTTAAAAATAATCTCCTTACAGCACCCCCCCCCCCAAAATTATCAGAATCCAGATTTTCCCAGTTCATTTCTTTTTTCAATTCAAAGTGTCCTTCATGGCTTGAAATCACAGTCTGAAGGAATACTTCTTCCCACATGTTCCTATCACATTTCTTCCCTCTTCTCTCCTAGCTATGATTAGGGGAGGGCTGATCCCTTGGCTTTCTTGAGACCTAGAAACCAGAAAAACAATGGTTTTCATTTTTGCAATGAAAAAAATAGTTCATCAAGCTTCCAGCGTACTAGGATGAAGAACCACAAGAAGTTTCTAATATGTTTCTTTACATAATTTTTCAGCCCTATTATCCCCTGTTGTTGCTGCTAGTAGTTAAGTTTAAGGAGTGAGTTCACAGAATGGTGGGAAGGCAATTGAAGCAGTACAAAGTCACATTTAGAATGAGTCAGCTCTTTCTGAGATTTGAAAAAATTTGGAAAGATCCCAAACTTTTTCTGAGCATTTTCTGAAATGCTCAAATAAAAGCTATCCATGAACTTTTCATATCTCTCCCCTTGAGCCATTATTCATCTCAATTTTATTAAACTTTACAGTTCCTCTAAATTAGGAAAGATTGTCACATCTGTATGTTACCCCACACATAATTTAGAAAAACCTACAAAATCACAATCTGGTGGTCCAGCTACTACAACCAGAAACCTCTGCAAAATTTCTAAACCTCCCCTGCAGCTAACAGACCACTCAGCAGAAGTGGGCCAGCTACCCTCAAGCAGTAGAAACTCTGGCCTATTACCTACTGTTAAAATAAGATTTAGCTGCCCATTTGGTCAAATTTTGTATGTGGAATGTAGGAGGACAATATGGCCTTTACTTCAGGAAGCAAAACCTCTTGAACTAACCCCGTCACTTTTTCTGGCTGCTTTATAGCAAGCTTGATCACACCTGAACCTTCAGCATACTGTGGAGCTATAAACCTATTATTAATATGCATGACATACATTTACTCAAAGGCTCTTCAGTACACTTAGCAGGCTGATGGAATAAGAGGACAGGTTTCCTTACTGATCTGCAACTCATTACAAAATCTGCAAAACAATGTAGACAGAAGTACACAGACAATATTCAGAGCAGAGGAAGCTTTAGATTCTATGATGTGGCCACTGTCATGTCTGTCTGCAGTGAGACATGGCAGGAACCATAAAGAATACATTTACAAAAGAGAGAAAAGGGGAGAGGGGAGCAGCAAGGGAAGATGGAAAGCAGATGCAGCTACAGCTACAGCAATGTGTCTATTTATTTTTTTGGCAAATTGCTGAATCATGGTATACTGAACTCCATTAAAAGGACAACACACTACAGCCACATTTCAAACACTATTCCAGTTCCCATATTTTGGGAAGGAGTATTGTAGAGTGGGAAACTCAAGCAAAAAAAGGGGTGAAGCATACATATATACCTTTGCAGGATAAGCAGTATTATGCAAAGCACAGAAGAGAAGAATTGGTAAGTCAGTGAAATTAAGAAGGAGAATGAAATATAGCCAGAATTAGCTTACAACAATACCATTCACTAGACCACTCCATTCTTTTCATGTCTGCAAACCATACATTGACTCAATGCTTTTTGTTCTTTAAAGTTTTCATCTGTCTTTCTGAGTATGCCATCAACTGACTCCAACCATGGCTTTCTTGCCTTCAGCTCTCAACTCATCCATTCTTCTTTAATATACAATCCATTCATTCTTCCTTCATATATTTGTTTTGTAATTTAATCTTCATTCATTCTCTTTATAAGACCAAATCACCTCGACATGCATCTTTTATATTGCTCCCTCACATTTATTCAGCACCCATTCATTCTTGACCCTCTCTCTCCTTGTTTTGCCATACACACTTCTTAAATAACCCATCCCAACTGCATTCAGCTTTATGTTTCCCTTGGCATCCCCCAAACTCAATTTCCTATATCAAATCGGGCAGAAGCACACTCTTATACACAGCTGCTTTTATTTCTTTCAACGAATATTCATTACAAGCAACAGATCATAAACTGCTCATTGCCATCCTACCAGCACTAGCCCATCTTACATTTTCTCTGTTTCCCCATCTTTAATAGACATGCTACCAAGGCACACAAAATCATCTATTTACTCTATTTTATTTTTTTTTACCATATATGTTTAACATGCAAATAGGCATTCCATTTTCTCTGTCAGATGCAATTACTTTGGTCTTTGGTTATTGTTTTTTAAATGCATACTCCTCACTGCATTGTATAATGGATCTCACATTTGCTGCAGCTCATATCAGTTCCCAGCCAGTATCACGGCAAAGGAATGAACTAACTTCCATTAAAAGCACATATATACAACTTTTTTGCAGATGATCTGGGGGAAGGGTGACAAGAGAAATGTGATAATAGTTTATAAACAATACTGGACTAAATACATCAGGGAAAGAGGGTGTTTGCTCTTCTTACCCAATTCTTGAATTCAGGCCATTCAGTAAAAGTACTTGGCAGAAGATTCAGAATAGACACATTTATGGAATAACATAGGTAGCAATGGCCCTTTCTGTAGATGCCTTTAAAAGAACATTAAACAAATTCATGGAAGATGAGTCTCATCATGGCTGCTAGGCTGTTGAACTTCCACACAGTTGGGGAACACTGGGATGGGGAATGATGCATGTGTTCCCCCTTTAATCATTGGATAAATTCTATTCATCAGTTCTGTTTCGCAGCCCCTGCTAGTGGATTTCTGTGGAAAATGTAGTGTCTTAGTAAAGATTTGGTTTCCACAAGGAACTATAGTAGATTCTCAACAGTTTGATGATATCTAGACCTGGATGCTTTTGAACTTAAGTTTTTAATTTGCAGTTCAGTGTTCAACACATATATTATAGGAATCCCCATGACATTTGATCACATTTCTTATTCAATGCTGGGTTTTGAATGACCTGATCTTGGCTTTGCTGCACTGCTGCTGTATTAGCAATCTATCTAAAGTTTGTATAGATTTTGCTACAGTTTTCAGTTCATGTATTTTTCTTTCTGAGTGGTTAGCGGCTCACATCAGGGAACATGTGTGCAGATTAAATAACAGAACAAAGAAGGATCATTTTTGATGCAATTGTATAATCACAGCAGGATTTCGTTTTGTGCTGATGTAATTGCCATTCCATTTGCTGATGTTATTAGATAACTTTTATGAAAGGGGGAAAAAACAACATTTAAACTGTGGCAAAATGTACATGCACCAGTCTTGAACTATCTTACAGTATATGTGGTCAGAGTCCAATATGCCTTAGTTAGAGCTAACACATTAAAATGACTAGTCAGAATAATAATTTCCCTAAACTTAAAAGTCAGCCAGCATTGTTTTCTTATGATTACCCTATTTGGTTCTACCCAGGATGGAGAAAGGGTTACTACTGGGAATATCAAAGGGGATACAAACTAAGTAGTTGGAAAGTTGTGTCTGTTGGAGGCTGAAGAGTTCTGTGTGTACATGTGAGCATTCCTGAGAGTGGGAAGCTGATCTGAGTAATAATTAGTGAAGCAGGTTTATAACTATAACAAAAAGGAAGTTTATTTCAGGAACTACAGTACCTTATACTGTAGTTCTAGATACTAGAGACAAAGTCTAGTACCTAGCTACATTCTTTGACCTGGAAGTCAAAGAGTAAGTGCTTTGCGTGTGTGTGTTCTTGGAGAAAATTACCCTAGTTTCCTTAAGCACCCTTCCCTCTTCTCAGTCACCTAAGTGGCCAGGTTCAGGTTCATCTTCAGCTCAATCAGGACACAAGTTGCAAAGTCTCCAATACGTTTATTAAGAGTCTGCAGAGCCTGGTCAAGTACCCAAAGAACACCTGGTTAATGTTTCTTTGGGTAAAACCCTGAACACATGGATATCCATGCTTGTATAGACAGTCTGAACGCAAGGAAATACAGAGAAAGGGGTCACATTGGCTATTATAGGCATCTATTCAATTTCACTCATTCCTGCACAACAACAAGAAGTCTTCTCCTTATGGTTACGGTAGTTAGTGCTTTAGCTCTTGGGGGGTTCTGCTGTTTATAATAGCAGCAGTTGTCTCCAGGCTCCACTGCTAACTGCGTCCCAGTCACTTGCAGGAGCAGGCTGACCCTTTCCCTTGGTGTGCACGTGACTTCTGGAGTAGCAAAAGAAAGTGGAATCAATAAGGCTAAACAAGCTTCTGTTCCAGATTCATCCCCACGTATTCATTTTCCACTGTGCGTGAGAGAGAGGGAGAGGGAGAGGGAGAGGGAGAGAGAGATGCATGCACTTCCTGGAAACATATACAGAAAGAATGTATATGTTTCCAGGCAAGTGACCTCAGATGACCTCAGATTCACAAACTCTTAGTTAATGACCTGGCAGAGTGATATAAAAGAGAGGACACAAAGACAATCCTTCACTCTTTATTTAGACTTTATTGCACCCTTGGGGTCAGTAGGTCCTAATATGCTGAAGATTCAATGCCACAGGATTACAGTCTCAAGGCAGGAAGGGGAGCCAATAGAGGTGGCTTACATAATTGGGGAATAGTATCTTAAAATCTTTCGTGAGAATTTGAAGGCTGGCAATTTTTTATAAGGAAACTGTCCTTTTTTAGGACAAGCTTTCTCTTTATTCTCCTTAATTGGCTTTGATAGTTATCCTCCATCCAGAGAACAATGGACCAGTTGAACAGTTTTAAAATTTACATGCCAAAGTTATTCTTCTGAATTGTCTATATTCTCCTGAAGTGTCATATGATTTTTCCTTGGCTTCAAAGGAGACTTAGTTGAAAGATTCTTGTAATGATCTGCAAAGCTAATGACAAGTTTTATTTTGCCATTTGAATCTTCAGCTTCATCACTAGTTCAGATCCTTTAGAGTTCATGGGAACTTGGCTTTAATGTTGCAGTCATGGTTTATGTTCACATCACAGCTCTTTAAAGCAGAACAAGGTAATACTGAGGCCCATTGGGCAACATTTTGAGAAATGAGGTTGCTGCAAAAAGGCAAACTGGAAGAGGAAGGGAAGGGAAGGGAAGGGAAGGGAAGGGAAGGGAAGGGAAGGGAAGGGAAGGGAAGGGAAGGGAAGGGAAGGGAAGGGAAGATTATGAAGTCCATAATATTCTAAAATTCTGACAATCAAGAAATTGTTTTTAAATCATGGGAATGTTTTAATGGCTTATTTTCATTTCTAGATAATATGGGAATGATGTTGAAGATACTGTATATTGTCAGGCTTTTTATCATAAGCATAAGAACAATAAACTTAATTAAAAGGAAAAACATAGCAGAACAAAAGATAAATGACTCCCATGATATTAAGCCTTAAACTAGAGGAGAACAGATTCTAGTATTTGAGTTCTAGACAAGTTGAGAAAATCCATAGACAAGTAACACATGTCATGAATGATAGTAGTTGACACAATGCATTTTTAGACTCAGAGCATTTTACTATCACCAAGTATGCTTTCCAGGATGAAAAATCATTATTATTTGCCAAGGTAATGTTCATGATTGCAGAAATAGGAAGGGTGGTTTTGTACTTATCCCACCATCCTACTACACATATCCCAATCTTTGTATCCACATACTGCATAAACAAACCAGTTCTCCTAATTTGACAAGAACAAAAGCCCATTTATCAAAGTACTGTATGCTTTGATATTTCTGATTTAACACAGAAGAACTAAAGGTCATAGATAGTACAAGCTTTACTGAAAATAAGAGGTTCACCCCAAGGAAATGTACCTCTGCATGCTCATAAATGCTGGACTTCAACTTTGCATCAGCTTCCTGCCCATAGAAACCTATTGACCACTAGGGCAAATAAATGTAGAGATAATTGGCAGATAATTAACAGAGAGCCAGTTTTGTCTAGTGATTAAGGCACCAAGCTAGAAACCAGGAGACTGTGAGTTCTAGTCCCGCCTTAGGCATGAAAGCCAGCTGGATGACTTTGGGCCAGTCACACTCCCTCAGTCCCTGACATCAGGCTTAGGCAATAAACCGGGTGGTCAATTCCTGTCACAACCAATGGATCAACATTCAGTTGATCTGGGGGGGGGGGAAAAAAAGTGGACCCTGCACATGCGGGAAAAAATGATAGAATGAAAAAAAATTGGCAGATAATTAATATTGTCTGCCTTTCCTTTACATCTCTTCATGCAGCATGCCTCCCATTGGTTAGAGTGATATTTTCAGAGCTTTCATCACTTCCTTCCTTTCTCAAGTTCAGTTTTCTTTCTCTTCTGATTCTGCCCTTGGTAGTTGGAATACTTACCTGTCTTGCCTGCTTTTCATAATGAAGGAGTGCCCACTACAGGATCTTAGTGTAGATAGGCTTTCCTATCACCATGTTATTTTCTAAATAAAGCTTGTGCAACTTTTTCTTTTGTGCAAACACCAACTTTAAGAATACTTTCTTCTACTTCTAACGTTAGTGTTTCTCTCTCCATACTTTCTTTCCGCTGTGTAAAGCTGTCTGCAATTCAACAACAAAAGAGGTGGCTCTCAGTATCTGATCTGACTTCATTTGATAATTTTGAGGGTTGAACTCTTTGAATCAAGGAAGAACTTGGGTGGAAATACAGTATATTGAGCCTGCTAATTATGAATTTCATCAACACCACACTGAGGAAACAGAATGCGCTTTATATAACGTAGCAATTTTAAGAAGTCCTGCATGAAATGATAATTGTTGAAAATTATAGTACAGTTCCCTTCTAGTGACCTGCTGAGGTTTGTATCAATTTCCAGTAATACAGCTCAAGCCATTTTAGTTTTAGCCATCTCTGCTTTTGTGGTAAGCTTCTTCACAGTATTAACCCTTAAATCTTTTCAAAAGGCTAAACCCCTCTGGCAAACTTTGTACTTTGAATGTAGGAGCCTTCCAAGTTACAAATTGGTCATTGTAGAGAGTTGCTTGAAGTATTTGTCAGCTGCACTCCAGACTAAATCCTTTCAGAACAGCTTACTTAAATTTAAAGTAAGGATTAAATCAATACGATGCATTAAAAGTAGTGGAAAATAAGTTGTAAAGAAAGTCTGATTATAACTAGAAATTTCCCAGGGGAAGTCTCACAAGACTTAGAAGACTTAGTGGCTTGTAATGCCTTGTTGAGAAACTTCATTAATAAATATTAATTATTTTTACCTTCTCTCAGAATTACTTATTTATAATTCATTCATTCTTTTGGGGAAATATTGCAAAAGAAACAACCAAGAAACTGGAGAAAGTTGACAAGATGCATCTTTATTTTTTTTTTAAAAAATGATAATCATTGGATACTTCTCCAGAAAGGAAAAAGGCACTTAGGTAGAAACAAAAGCAGAATATATGTATATTTCATGTGTGTGTGTGTGTGTGTGTGTGTGTATGACTAATTTTCCTGTAATTAATGAAGAATAACCAAACAAGGTTACATTATAAACACATGAACCTGCATATTGCATAAACTTTTTTACCTTGACAGCAGACAAGAATTGGTTTTAACCAGCTAGAAACTATGGTGATCATGGCAACTCATCAAGGTAACTAGTTTATCACTTCAATTTGAACCATGAAAGCTCACCAGGCCATTTTGAGAATATTTCTTCAAGCCTATCTAGTTTCTGCTTCTGTCTGCATAATTTGTTTCATATTTCTCCTGTTATTAACTAAGTTCCCTCCCCAATTATTCATTCATTAGATTTCATCCTGGAGCTCAATTTTTCTTCCTATAGATTGCCACAGTAACCCTGAGAGTTAGGTTGGCTGACAGAGGGTAGGTTATTAGCTCAAAATGGCCTGGTGAGCTTTTATGGTTGAGATCGAAGTGGTTCTACCCAAGTCTAGTCCAATTCAAAACATCAGTGGCTACATTTAGGCAATGTGGCTGGAATCTGAAATAAGCCATACCTCTTCAAGATTATTGCCTACTTTGGTGATTTTTTTCCTCCAGAAATCTCAGCTTCACGAAAGAACCTGGAGAATTATGCTCAGCAAAGTCAGCTATGACTTAGTTCCATGGCTCACCACTCTCTCATACTTTAAGGCAGTATCTTATACATTTGCTTTTTACTTGACCCCTTCTTTGAGTGCTAACTTATATGTGTTCACTTTTTCATACAAGCACTCTTTGAGTTAAATGTTGTTCTTACCCAACAAGCCCCAAGTTGCTGTTCTTTGTATTAACAAAGAGGGACAGGATTGGGAGGATCCGTCTGATAAAAGAGCCATGATTGCAATCAAATGGTTTTTGATGTGTGCAGCTGAGCATTATGCTTATTATTCTTATAAGTTCCCAGAGGCAGATTAAGAGGAGGGGGGAGAGCAGTGGTGGTCTCTGTGGTTAGAAATCTTAGCCTGTTAAATGAAACAAAATCTCTATCAGCTGAAGGCCAGGTCTCAGTTGGAAATAAAATTTGATTTCAATTTTGCAGGAATGAATGATGTGCTTCATGGGTGACAGGAAATTTAACAGCCATATGCAGCAAGGAAAAAGGCAAATACAGTCTGTGAAGAATATGCAGTTTAGGTTCAAAACTGGGCCTACTGAATTTGGGGATATCGTAACAAAATAGATGAGAAGTGCTGCAAAATCTTCTGGCTAAAGTCAAAGCCTGTGGCTTTATTGACTCCGACACTGCCTGTGATAATTAAGACCCAAATGGTGCAAAACTGCAAAATTGCAGGCCTGCAGTTTTTAACAGGCAATAATGAAGTGTACAAATTACATAATAATTATGTCTCATTTCTGCTTGCAAGGCAAAGCATTATTTCTTTAAGCATGCTTATTGTTGCAGACTACTGAATTAAAGCGGAGAGAGATTAAGTACACAGCGATTACAGGTTTAATCAGGAATCCAAACCCAAGTTCCTCGGGGTGGTGCTTAGTGAATCTTGACTTAAAATACCTGTTTTCAGTTATGATATATGGTTAGTATTATGGATGGCAGCTTATGCCTGGAAAAAATATTTCGCAATGTTGCTGTCATTGTAATGAACTTAAATTTTTTGTCATCATGATACACCTCTATGTGAATTGTGTATCCATTCTGCTTTGGAAGTAATCACTTTCTTTCCTATTTAATTTCTTTAGTGCTGCTCTGGAATTATGATAAATTACTTACAAATTGGCCACAATTAATCTGTTCTGCTCCTTTGGGAAGGAAGAGCTGTCATTATTGTTTTAATTTCACTATTTTTTCTTTGACTTTATAATAGATGGGGGGTTTTTTAATGAAAAGAAGCAAACAAAAAGTAAACAACTTATAAAAGCAATCTCTTCTAACTCCTCTTGGACCATAATTAATTAAGTGCAGTGTTTCAGTAATTTTAGAAATACAATGGACAAAAAACAAGTAAAAATTGAAGCTAAAAAAAGAAAGCTTCCAATTAAAGTTGCAGGGACCCTTTGATGAACTAGATGGACTTCTGAGTGAACATATTCTGGGCCTGTAAAGTTAGATGACATGAGAAGTTGGGCACCATTGGATACACAGATCCCCTTGTCACCTAGCAGGGAGACAGTTCTCCTGTCAAAAATACTTCCTGGTTGCCATGCTTGAAGCCATCTCCAGCAACAGTGCCAAAAATGGAGCTTCAAGGGGTGACCATGGAAATATTCCAAATGAGAATTGGAAATTGCTCATGCCTGAGCACTGGTATTCTTAATCATTTTTATGGAGAGAGAAATTGGGGGGAAAAAAAATTGCCACTGCTTGTGGTGCTGGTTGGCATGGGCAAACTGAGTTTAGAACATGGCAGGGCTACAAATTTCCAAACTTGATCATCAGTAGGAATACTATGCTAATGATAGGGGTGCCAGAGGTGTGGCCTAGAGGCTGCCATTGGCTCTTTTTTGCATTTTGGGTAGATGGGGTGGTGGTGGTTCAAGACACCAATGGTGCATTTATATGATCATTGGAACTCCTGAACTGCCCCTCCAAAACTGGGGCTTGATTCTACCCATTTTTAAAATTAATTTGTTTAAAACCATAGAAAGCCTTTGTGCTCCCAGACTGATAGAAACAGCATATATCAGGTCCATGTCAAATGGATCTAGCATTTTAATTTTATTTTAATTTTAATTCCATTTCAAGCTTTCTTTCTTTCTTTCTTTCTTTCTTTCTTTCTTTCTTTCTTTCTTTCTTTCTTTCTTTCCTATCTATCTATCTATCTATCTATCTATCTATCTATCTATCTATCCATCCATCCATCCATCCATCCATCCATCCAAGGCTCTGGGCAGCTAAAGCAGGACCTGTAGGTTTCTTGAGGTTTCTGAACTACAATTCTCATCAGTCTCTGAAAGTGAGGGATGCTGGGAGTTGTAGCTCACCAGCTTTGGAAGGGCCACACAATCTTCCCCTGAAACTGAACAATTTTGAACAGAATTATAAAAAATAAATTGGAATGAACCAATTCTTACTGCAGAGCAGCTAAGAAAGAGACTTCTATGTTCTTTATTTGGACCTCTAATGGATGTCCTCAAGACCAAGGAACACAAGACATTATTGCTGATGCACACTGGATAATTGAGAAAACCAAAGAATATCAGAAAGAAGTCACTATGTGCTTCATTTATTATAGAAAGGGCTTTGATTGTGTTGATTATGTCAAGCTGTGAAAAGTGCTCAGCATAATGGGAATCCCAGAACATCTCATTCTCCCCATGAGAAACTTATATACAGGGGAGGAAGCCATAGTACAGACCAAACATGGTGAAACAGACTGGCTCCAGATTGGCAGACAAGGCTATATACTCTCCCCTTATTTATTCAACCTATATGCTGAATATATATTAAGGAAAGCTGGATTAGAAGAAAATGAGCATGGTTTTAAAACTGGAGGAAGAAATATCAATAACCTGCACTATGGGGATGACACTACCCTGATAGCTGAAAATGCAAAGGATCTGCAAGCCCTATTAATAAAAGTCAAGGAGCACAGTGAAAAAAATGAGACTAAAGTTAAATATAAAGAAGACCAAAGTAATGACAACAGATAGTACTTTTGATCAATCATCAACAATAATGTAACAAGCAGTCATGAAAGCACTGTAGACTAGCACTTGGTAGAATAGCCATGAAGGCCTTGGAAAAGATATTCAAATGTTGTGATGGATCTATACCTACAAAGATCAGAATTGTGCAAGCAGTGGTATTCCCTCTGACACTCTATGGAAGCAAAAGCTGGACTTTGAAGAAGCAAGATAGGAAGAATATTGATGCTTTTGAACTTTAGCATTGGAGAAGACTCCTGAGAATACCATGAACAGCCAAGAAAACAAACAAATGGATCATTGAGCAAATCAACTCAAAGTTCTCACTTGAGGCACAAATGATCACATTCAAATCATTCTACTTCAGACCCATTATGCAAAGACCTAGCTCTCTGGATAAGGCTCTAATGCTGCGAAAGGTAGAAGGGAAGAGAAGAAGAGGATGACCAGCAGCAAGGTGGATAGACTCAGTTACAGTAGCAATAAATGCACCATTGGAAGAGCAGAAGGACCAGGTTAAGAACAGATCATCATGGATAAAATCTATCTGTGTAGTTGCTAAGGATTGATAATGACTTGATGGTGCATAATCAATCAAAATGGATGTCCTTGGCATTTACATTATAATGAGAAGAGTGGGTGGTTGTCTGCTTTGAGTGCGCATACATACATTTGTGTGTGTGTGTGTGTGTGTGTGTGTGTGTGCACCTTAGAGTCAGTGTTGACTCCTGGCAACAGCCTATACAAGTCCCTGTAGTTTTCATGGCAATGTTTTTGGAAGTGGTTTGCTGTTGCCTGCTTCCTAGGGCTGAGAGAGAGTGACTGGCCCAAGGTCACCCAGCAGGCTTTGTGCCCAAGGTGGAACTAGAACAGTCTCCCACTTTCTAGCCTGGTGCCTTAACCACTACACCAAATTGGCTCTCATATGCATTTATACATGCCTGTATCTCTTCCTTTAAACAAACTACCCCTGGAAACAGAATTCCATATTTGCTTACAATCCTTACTATATTTCCACAGAAATGGTAATAAAGAATTCAGTAACTTGCCATACATACATATATACATACATATTTATATATTTCTTTTCTGTTTCTTCTTTACCAGATGATTTAATGCCCTTCAACTTGTCAGTTTGGAAGCAATTTGACAATTGTTGCCCAACACATCTGAATTCAAATAATCCAGATGTTAAGAGAGATTATTTATATTGCAAAATGTGCCCTTAAAATACATAAAATCAGGGAACACAAACTTAGCTGCAAGTGATTAGAACGGGAAGAAGTATATGATGGTAGGGTGGTATAGGAGAAGGAGGGGAATAAATATACAGAGAAAAAACAGAAATGATCATGTATGGTAGTCATTTGGTGGGTCTTAATAAAAGGGTATGTATGGTCGCCACTTCTATTGTTTATCTTAAGAGGTAAACATTTGGGGGGAAAGTGGGGAGAGTATCCATAGATAAATCCTTGGAAAATATTTTCTACTTTTTAGGGATGCTTTTGTTTCTGCATGGATTCAAAGAACGTCCATCTTACTTTCTTACAGACTGATCTAATTCTCCTCTAATTTTGCTGAAAGTGTGGTGGAGAATAACAGGCCCACCAACTTCACTAAACTCCTTTCAAATTCCACAGACCTCAAGGAAATTGTCCTATTCCCTGATCACATATCAAAGAAGTTGTGGGCCTGATCCTAATTGTGTGGTTAATTAAATAGTAATAGCCTGAACTATGATACCTGAGTCGATACCATAAAGCAGATTTCGGATTTATAATCAGAGTGATATGTGATTGAGGATGATGCAATTCTAGTGTGACCAAGATGTTTCTGTTACATGAGATCCAAGGCTTTCTATTGTCAAGACAAAAATGAAGCCTGACCAAACTGCAAAGCTTTCATGTTGATGAATGTTATTGATTTGCTTCAGGTCACAGTGCTAATCATGACATATTTTTACAGTGAATAAATCAGCCCAGATTCAATTTGAGACTAAAAGGCAACAAAATTCTATTTGAACGAAGTTGAATTTTAGTTCAATAAACAATTTGTCCATAGGCTATAACAAGAAGCATCAAAATGTCTACAGCTGCCTTGTTTTATAGCAGAATGGGATGAAAATAACAGGGACGGTAAACTTCAGAGAACAAAGTTTCAGCAGAGAGCTCCAAGATTTCACTGAGATATTTTTAAAAAAATATTCCCCCAGCACCTTTTTTTTTCTTCCAACCCAACAGAATGTTGGAAAGAAAGTATGTAAAGGAGTCAGAAGTCTGCTTCTCCGTCTGTCTGTCAGCAGGATAACTCTTTGAAAACAGAACAGAACGGAATCAAATTTGAATGCCAACATTAGCAAGCTGATATACAGTTGCAACACATTACTTAATTATATAGAAGAAAATACAGATGCCTATATTATATTATAATAGATGATGTAAAGAAATAGTCTGTTATATGCACAATAGCCCAATAACAGGTGCATTATCTCGGATCCTTTATGCAAGACTCAGTCACTTTCCAAGTGAACCTGCCTAAACAAATCCTAGCAGAATAGTGAAATACAGACAGCAGAGCAGAACTTTCCAAAGTAATCTGGCAGGCAGAAGTGATAAAATTCACTGGCTACCTATTCATGTTGATATCAGATGGCTTTTTATACACTCAATCCACTCCCCAGCTTTATCCATGTAACAAGGAAAGCTGCAATATTGTTTGAGATTGCAATGCCAGAAAGTCCAGTGAATTTTTGAATTGCATCTGCATCTCTCTGATGGGACTTAATTTCTTGCTCAAACTGATCTGACTGAATTGCCTTGGAACTGAACTGACTCAAAACTTTGTATAGATTTAGCATTCTTAATGGCATAATTAATAGGCTATTTACTTTTGGACTAGCAGTGAGGAATCTGTGACCATCCAGATATTGTTGATCTCTGAATCTCATCAGCTGCAGCCAGGATAGCCAATGGTCAGGGTAACAGGAATTCTAGTCTCACAACACCTGGGGGAGCACAGAGGTTCCCCATTCCTATTCCAGCTTCTCTTTTCGTCTACCATTTTTAATTTTTCCTGGAAGGACATATGATTGTTTCCTCACTGAAATGAGACAAATTTCAGTGCAAACAATATAAAAGAAAGATGTCATCATGACAGCACATGTCATGATATCATACAAATAACTATATAATTTTCATCAGTCATATGATGTCTGATGCAAGTATGTAAATCATGTCATTTGTATAAGGCAGCATGATAGACAGGTTGTAATTTCCCCCTTGCTTCCCTTGCAGATGCCCATGAATATGCTGTCCAGATTTACAAATATAAGCCATGGTGCATTCAATTCAAGAGTAAACCAAGAGTTCCAATTTCACATTCTAATACTCAGTATCAAAGGGAGTATCTCTACCTACACCTCTGTGTCTAAAATCTTCAGGGGAAATGTTGCAATGGACGTTTATATGGATTAAAGAACTGAAGTGACTCCTTCCACTTTATCAGCATGTGAAAAGGTAAATATATCTTCTCACTGTATTTGAAGGTGTGTCTATTGTTGTTTTAAGCTTGCTTTTGGGTATCTTTGGATGCCTTAGATTAAGGTTTACCGCAACCATAGAGAAACAATAAAGAGAGCCAGTTTTGGGTAGCGGTTAAGGCTCCAGGCTAGAAAGCAAGAGACGGTGAGTTCTTAGGCATGAAAGCCGGCCGGGTGACTTTCAGTCACTCTCTCAGCCCAACTCACTTCACAGGGTTGTTGTTGTGGGGTAAATAGGAAGCAGGAGTGTTAGGTATGTTCATTGTTTTGAGTTATATATAGAAAAAGTGGGATAAAAATTGAATAACAATAAATGATTTTTGCAAAAATAACAATGAAACCGAGGAACAAAGCAAATCCTACAGCATAACTGAAGAAGCTTGAGAAAACTTTGTTTGAGAGCAAAGAATGCAAGTGACTTTGCTGAGGTTATCCTGAGGAATACCTTTGTGGTAAGTGTTAGCAAAGGTGATAGAAAATATTAAATCTCATGTCCCATTCATATCAATGAAAAACGTTATTACTAAAAGGCTTCTACTAATTTCCATAGGGCTGAAATACAGTCACTTTCTCTGTATGTGGGTTAATTGAGCCCAAAGAGTATGTAACCAGGCCTAAAGCCCACAGGCCTTGCATGCTGGTTTTTCTGTCTCCTCTCTTTCCTCAGCCTATGACCTTGTCAGACAGAGTGGCCTGAAAAGAGGCATGGATCCTGCAACGTTTGTTTCCCTGAATGTTGACACTTGATAAGCTTTCTTATCAAAGCTCCTGATCACATTGAAAACACTTCCATGCTGGTGTTTGGCACCATTCTGGGATCAATTCCAGACCTAATTGTTCCCAAAACATGATTAGCTTTCAGGTTCAGGGTCCATGTATTTCTGATTCTGCTCCAGGGGACCTGAAAGAGCAACAAAGTTAATATATTCCTTTGAACTGCTGCATTTCTAGTCAGATCATTTCTCAATTTCCTGGGAATTCCTCATCTTAGCTCCTTGTTCCTAGGCTCAAAATTGCCATTTCTCTCCCCTCCCCTCCCCTCCCCTCCCCTCCATCCCCAAGAGATTCATCATTCTCTGTTGAGGGCTTGTATCTTCCTGAATTCACTGTTTCAAATTTAAGCTCCCTCTTCCCAAATCCAACCCTCAGGCTTGCAGTTGTTGGGGAAACCGCCTGGTTGCAAAATTGCCAACATACTTTTCTTTCACCTTCACAGCTCAGCAAGGTTTTTAAATGCAGCAGAAGGATGGTGGCAAGTAACTAGGAAGCCGTTGGAGGATTTCAAAACTTTGGTTTACACGTTTTACCCAAAGTATCCCATTATAACAATGTCTTAATTTTTTTAACAAACCAGGAGACAAATGGATACAAATACATCTACTGAGAAACATGGAGAGAGAGGCGGTGGGGTGGGGTGGGGTGAGGGAGACATTGGTAAGACATTTGATTTAATTTTTAATTTAATTTTTGCATGGAATGGGGTAAGGTCCTGTTAAAATTCGATTCAGCAGCCCCAGCCTCACCCAGGTCATCCAAAAGAAGTCCAAATACCACTGAACCATTTGCAGCACTGGACCCTGAGACTCTAAAATATGTCTATTATATCTGGGTTGCCCCTAACCAGATCATCACTAGATGGCAGCCGAAAGATACAGAAGATCTAAGTCTTGGTGGCCATCTACTGGTTGTCAGGAGTTCTGCAGCCCAGATATATTGGCTCTTCCTGAATGAGCTTTCCCTTTGACCAGGATTCGCTGTCTGATTATCAGCACACATGCATGAATGATGCAGTGCTGGCAAGACAAATCACCATATTCACAGTGTTTACTAAGGTGGGGTGAGTAATTTCAACTTTGCTCGTGCCAAGGAAGACCAAGCCATATGGATAAATTACACTGAAACCCTAAAGCATGGAGGATTTTCTGCCAAGAACGAGAAGATCTGTTAGGTGGGGAAGCCAGTTAATTAAACATGTGATAAATGAATATTCTAGTACTAGCACACTTCTTGGCATGATGTACCATAACATTATCGTTTCATTAGCTGTCAATATGCTAAAATGTGCTTTTATGCTCCACCTGAGGTGTAGATCATTTGGGAAGGAAAAAAAAGGCTAAAGGAAAATGCAATTGATTAGATTAAATTCAACACTCACTTGAAAGCATTAACTGGTGAGAAATACCCCACCCCATCACATTGCTTTCTTTTTCTCTTCCTGAACATGCTCTGTGAAGAAATCCTCCCACTTCAATCAATTCAGCCAAACAGAAATGGGAATCTTATTTTCCAACGGGTGTCCAGACTTTAACTGCAAGGAACTGCAAGCGCATGCAGGAAGGGCTGGCTGTTGGGAGTGCATACTGGTGAAAGGTTGAGTCATTATTAGCTAACCCTGGATTTCAGGATTGCTCAGATCTGCCCTTAATTGGTTGTGGAGAAAGGTTTGGATCAGTACTATTCAGATAGGAACTCTTCCTAGTGGCTGGCTAAGTAGGAGTCATTGAAAGCTTTCTTTATACAAATTTCAAGAGAGTTTATGGGAGGGGTCAAAATCACCTCGAACATCAAGATGTGGGAACAGAACTAGTTAATGGCAATATTTTCTTAACACTGCCTCTCTTTCCAATTGTTAGAATAAAGTGAGTGCCTTTAGAAGTCTTGCATGCTTGAAGACTATCTGGAAGGATTAGCAACTCTTTTGGAAGCATGCAGAAATGATTTTGGATAACACTCTGACAAACCATGGCAAAGCTGTAACAAAACAGAAATCACACACTCATCCCTGGTCCCAGTCTGATCAGATCACCACATAACTACCCTCTACCCTCTAGAGGGTAGAATTTATATTCAAGAGGAAGATATGCAGAAATAACCCTCCTCACAATCTCTCCCCAGCCTGCCAAACAGCAGAGCAGTGGGCTTATGGAGAAGATTTAGGGGACTGGGTGCTTGGGGCAGGCCAAGTCACTGGTTTCCCACTCAGGCTGTCTGTGACCAGAGACATGAACAAAAGGGGATCTGTGCAGTTAAACAGGTGGGACAAAGAACATCTCCCACCTCATATGCTATTGCTGAATACTCAGTGATATGTGAAATCATAGCAAGATCATAGAGTTTTTTAATGAATAGAATAGAATAGAATAGAATAGAATAGAATAGAATAGAATAGAATAGAATAATAACTTTATTGTCATTCCACTATACACTATACGCCAAGTGCATAATAAAATGATAATCTTATATTGAATCCAATTCTTCAGTCGATTAGCTCAGAAAGTTATTTTTGAGTAATAGTTTCTCCCTTGCATCACAAGTAAGAGGTCTGACGGACTCTTGTGAAGATATTTAAACTGAAAACATATGGAATTATGACCAGGACATTGAATAAATATGGCATAGGGATGCATAAACAATTTAGTCCTTACCCCGAAAATACATTGTCCTATTGAATATTCTGTTAAAGACTCAAATTTGTTTTTTTTGGGGGGGGGAGGTGGATTTATTATAACAATGTAGCTAATAACTTTATTATTTTTTTAAAAAAAGAAAAATAATAACAAAAACTAATACTGAGAAAAGAATATAAAAAGAAAGAAAGATTAGAAATGAGAGATATAGAAGATTAAAAAGTGTGGAAAACAAGAAAAAGAAGAAAAGACTCAAAATTGTTGAAGGCCTGATATATGTGACCTCTCTGGCAATAGCTTTTACTTCCCTTCCATAAGGAAAAAGAATCTTAGATCTTTTTCCTCTTCACCCGTTTCTTGATCATCCACATTTTAAATATATTACTAAATACAATTAGTTCAAGGAATGAGAAGATTTAAAGGATTAGAATTAATAATATTAGGGCAATTGGACACAGCAGCCTAAGCTGCTTTTCTCTTGTGCTGTTCTTAGCTGTTCCTGAAACCAACTTCACACATTCCAATCAAGATTCTGTTATTTTGGCATCAGAACAAAGTGGGTTGGGGCTCAGTCTGGACTGTGGCCACTGCAAGCCCTGAGTGGTTGTTCCCCTGTTTCTTGCCTTTCCCAACTCTGCAGGGAAGGCCAGCATTACTGGCTAGCTGGTGTACGGGCAGGTCAACCGCTGCCTGCCTTATTTTGGGGGCATTGCTTCCTCCTCCCCACTGTTGTCCTATGATTGTCAGATGTTTGCACAGAGGGATAACCTGCCCCCCACCATTGTATTCCCTCATTTAATCCTAATATTGTCCCCATCTTTTTCTTTTTACTTTTCCCCTTGTTGAACCACCATGGCAATGATGCCACCATGATTGCAAGGAAGAGTTTAAAGGATCAAAAGCACATTTTCCCCTGATATATTGCTCTATCCCCCACCCCCCACCCCCATTTAACTATCTAAACCCCAGTAAGACCCTAATATGCTTCAAATCTGAAACAGTTTTTCCTGGGAGTTGTAATAGATAAATAGAAGAATGAGCTTCTAAAGGAGGTAGAAAAACATGGGGCAAGAAAGATCCATTAACTTAATGGCAATCATTGGATCAACAGCAAACTAATTTTTTTTAAAAAAAAATAGCAGCTGCTGAGAACTGCTCATCCTGAGAGTCCAGGATGAAATGGTTGCACGGGGCAGTGATCAGCTCTGGATGGGGATAGTGCAGCCAAACGCTGTAACCAAGTGGGGCTGAGGCTGTTATTAGATTTGAATGAGGCACTGCAGATCATTCTCTGAAGGGCTTAAGATGGCTGAGGTTGAAAAGCATCATTTCTGAACAACAGCTAGATTGTTGTATGATTATAGGTGTGGGGCATGGGCTTGGAGGAGGGAGAAGGTGATATCATATGTTTCTGCCCTCAAGAAGTGGTAGGTGGCCTGTCTGGTGATAGGGTAAGTAGAAAGTGTGGATCTGCCCTTACTTAATGACTAATGGAAATCCTATTTTTACTGAGTATATTCTGCAGAAAAATTGGTCCAACTTGATTTCAAATGAGAAAAGTGCAGTCATTTATTCTTAAGCTCATGAGATCAATCAAGAACATCAACAATGTTTGATGAATTGTATATATTCACATCATTTAAAATCAAAAGTATCTGTTTGTTACTATATAAAACTTTTATATCCAAAATAACAAGCTGACCTGAAAATCTTATACATGGAAAGAGGACTTGGGATTTGAAGTTAATGAGTTAGCTTGGATCTTTATGGTATAGCATTCCTTTTAAATCTATTTAAGTAAGTCATCAAGAATTGATTATAAAAATAGATCATTGATGGCCTTATACCCCTTAAAATGGTATTGTATTAATCAAAGTCTTTCTGGATTGTGTTGGAAGAGTTATAATCTAATTGGTGCTTGGCTAGTGTACCATTCCTTTAATTACTCATTTTGGATGAATGTTTTTCAGGAAATTGGAAAAAATCCAGAACACTTCAATCATTAGTTCTAGCGCAGTTTCATTGTAAAGGATGTATGAAATGGTACAGCACAAGACATTAATTGAATTTTGTTTTGGCTGCCAAATTTATAATAACAAAACTCTTTCTTTTTATTATTTAAAAATATTAGAATTATCATTGGCTAAAAAATCACAGCAACAAAAGAAACTTGAAAACTCCCTTAATTAAAGATTGTTTTATCTATGAATGGTCTCCATTTGTAGCTATATCAACAAAATAATTCTTAATAGATTACTTACATCTATACAGATTTCTTTTTGGATAAGAACATTGAATATGAATACATATCCATCAAACCTTTACTCTGCCACAGTCTCTACCCTGCCAAACTCTTGGCAACTAACATATTATAAAAAAACAAAAATTCAAACATCCATGGTTAGATTAAAACCAGTCACATTAACAAAATGAAATCAAAATCTATCAAAAACAAATAATCAAAAAATCACCACAAAGATAAGAATAACAAATCAAAAATAAAGAATGAAAAGAAAAAAGAACAAGATGGAATATTAAGTTTACATCTAAGTTAAGAAAAAGCCCTTGGAAATAATTCAATTTTTTGTCAAATAATTTTTAACATTTTCCTAAAAAACCATATATAACAGATGAAAGTGAAAATATATGATGGTATAAATCACCACTTCAATACTGAGGTTCATTCATTATTAATTTAGAAGAAGGTTTTCATTATGTCCAGCTATCTTCTTTGAACTGGGTCTTCCAAGTAATTTTAAGATTCTATATCATTGTTTCTGTTAGAGATGAAATATTGGAAGGGACACATCACAAAGGACATATCAACTCAAACCATTCTTATTACATATATTTTCATTCTCAAAGGGTTTTTGGGGGGGGCTTTTGTAGTTTTTGTTTTCTGGGTATTTTTGTTATATTTTTATTTTCAAAGTATTATTGATTACAGAATTTTTAAAAATATCAAAGCACAAAAACTTCACCATTGGAAAGGTGGGTAGACTGTAGGCAGGCTAATCTGAAGTATTTTTTTGTCTCAAGTATTTTAGGATTGGATTACAGACCCTGTAATTTCCAGTGAGAATAGATAAAAAAAAGTAGGAACTTTTCCAAACCATGGACATCTGCAGCAACTGGAGGTTTAATCAAAATATTGAAACGTGCATCATTATGTCATGATGGAAGCTCTACCCTTTACATACCACGTGAGATAGTAATGCAAGGGGCACAAAATTGTGATGCACATTTTGTCATTTGTCTTCCCTTCCCCCAACCCTGGATACCCATGCTCCAAACCTCCAAAATCCCTTCCCCCAACCCTGAATACCCATGCTCTAAACCTCCAAAAAGCCACTAAATTCAAGATCTATCCTAACTAATCTGTCATTGGTCATTGTCTTCCCATGTGGCCTTCAATCACCAAATGATGTTTTAAAGACAGTGCCGCCTATAGCCACCTAAAAGTTCTCCACCCCTAAATTAACATAATAAGAATAATAAGAAAAAGAAAAAGAAGCCTGTCCTGGGTCATAAATGATTATAGTCCAATCCCATGCTTTGCAGTGTCAAAGAAACAATGCATTTCCTGAATGAGGATAAGCTCATGACTTTTCAAGACCTCCACTAATTCCCTTTCCCTGCATTGAGCTTCATTCTTGGAGGTATGAACAAGACCGATGCCTGTGATACTGGAGTTGGGCTTAGATATCACTGATTTGCATTATTATTTCACCCTTAGTATGATCTACCACTAAATCCAGAATCATGGTCTGAGATTTTACATCTCGGACCCTATATGGGAAGAAACAATTAAATCATTCCACTATCACAGTGAATGAAACTATTTTATTTATTTATTTTAGGTGTCAGTATGACTTCCCATTTAAGGAAATCTTGAAGTGGTTTACAGTTAAAAATCACAACTGCAATTAAAAAGAAAGGAGTAAAACATAAAAGATTTTATAAAACCACACATCAGCAGGGAAGGGCACCCAGAGCAAGCCCTCCACAGATGATCTCAGGCTACAGATAGAAATAGATGGTATTCTTTCACATATTGTGGTCTAAGCCATAAAGGGCTGGATAGATTCAAACCAGCATCTTGAATAGGGACCAGAAAATATCTGGGAGCCACTGAAGATCATAAAGAACTAGTGCGATATGTTTATATTGCCTGGTTCTGGTGAGTAGTCTTGCCCTAATATTTTCTACCGACTGAAAACTGTTTTCAAGGATATCCCCATGTATAACACATTTAGATTACCACAATAATGCATTGCAATCATCTGAATCAACAAATTATTTTACTGCAGTCATGGTCCATAGCATAACAAAATTAAAGCACCAATGCTATATTCAAGTGAGAAGTTTTCATAACATGAATATCTGAGTAAAAGTAGCTCTATCCAAGGAGGTATACCAATCTAAGCTAGTGAAAACTGTTTTATGCCACAGAAATAAATAAATAAATAAATAAATAAATAAATAAATAAATAAATTCCATTCCATTCCATTCCATTCCATTCCATTCCATTATTGTAACCAGGCATGATTCAGTGATTCCACTGTCTCATCTGGACCTGATGAAAAGGGGGGAGAGAGAGATGAATGTCATCCACATATGGATGACATTTTAGTTGAAACCTCCAAATTCTCTCACCCATCAATTTCGCCTATATGTTAAGCAGCATGGGGGATAAATGGGAACTTTGTAGAAGTCAACATGGTAACTTCATGGGGTTGAGCAGAAATTCCCCATCATGGCTTTTTGGATACACCCATCCATTTGTAACCAGAACCACTTCAAGGTTGTCTTTCCCACACATAAGTTGGCAATCTCTCCATATCCTGGGCAGAGGTATCAAAAGCTGTGGAGGGGTCTAGGAGAATCTAAAGGGTTGTACTCTCTCTGTCTCTTTCCTGGCACAGATCAGTCAAGTCTGTTTTAATACCCAGACCAGGCCTAAAACCCAACTGACAAGGAACTAGAAAATCTGTTTCACCCAAGAATGTCTGGAAGAAGGTCAAGCCTCAAAAAGAAAAAAAGAAAGGGTGGGTGGGAAGGAGACAAAACCCTTCTTTCAACTAATAGGGAAGCATAGCTTCCTACTACTGCATACAGCTAAACCCCTTGTGGATCTGATGTGGAAAAATGATTCCAAGACAGTTCTCTGGACTCCTGTATGTCAAAAGACCTTTGAACCATAAAGGCTGCTATTAGCAAGGGCTGTGTGTTAAAAGGGGAATCAGTGGATGAAGCCAAAGATATATGTTTCCAGATAGAAATGAGTAGCAAGAAAGACTCAGGAACAGGCCTTGCTGCCTTCTTTCCCTCCCATTTGAGCCTTTCCTCCAGCATCAGCATGACAGAATTGCCAATAAAGCTGCAACCTTGATACAGGTGTGGGAGGAGAAGCATGTTTTGGAGCTCTGCAGCTACCAGCAAAGTACATACAGCAGCCAAACGAAAGAAGGTGTTTTTCCTTCAGAAGGTCCAAAAGAGAGGAAAAGAAGTATAGTAGCCCACTAAGCCAAAGCACAATGTAAAAAAGGTGTGAGCACTCTACTTGCGGGCCATTCACAGAAAAAGAAATCTCAGAGAGAGAGGGGACTTAAGACAGAACAGGCTTAAGGAAGAAACGCTGATTCATACTAGTAATAGTTTAGAGCACAGTATATAGGTAACAGTAATAGTTTAGTAATTGTCATAGTAATTATCATAGTAATAGTATAGAGATAGCAATAGAATAGAATATAGGAAGCACTCCTATATCACTTTTATATATTTGTTTTTACAAGATAAAACATCTCCTTCCCAACCCTTATAGGGAGATATAAAGAAACCATTTGTCCAGGGCCTAGTGCTTTTGTGTCTCTCCGAAGTCTGGGTCAATCTAATTGGGTACAGTTTAAAAAAGAACCCATGACAGAGATGATGATGAGGGGTCTAAGTTAATTTACCCCGAGGTGTAGAACACATTGTGTGATTCAGATGTTGGCATGATATAAGAGGAGCCCACTTACTCTGTGATCAAGTGTCAGGGCTGGGTGTTAAAAATATAAGGATATAGAAGGGGACCACTAATCTCTAGGCATTTGCTGTTGAAACTTAGTTACCAAAGGTTTGCACCAGTTGTTATAATAAAGCTTTGTTATTATTGTGTTTTCCCCCTCCTGTACAATTCTATGACTAACCATGTGTAAAATGGAAGGAATCTGAGTTGCCTATCTTCATCCAACTGGACACAAACATCAGCTGGCAAAGGACTGCTTCTATTTTCTTCTAAATGTCAGAAAACATTAGAAAGACCCATCAAATCTGCAACAGATTTCTGAGATCTCTGGGGGCAAATACTTCACCACAGGCTTTTCTTTTACTCTCTAAGTGGGGACAGCGTTTGCATTGCTGAAAATAAAATCACTGTTTAAAGGCTCCCAATGATGCCTGGAGTTTAGAAACTTCTTTCTATATTTTCAGGCAACCAAAGAAACTCCCAAATTAAAATGTTGCAAATACTGTAGGATATGGAGTGGCTATGCCCAAGTTTGAGGTTAGAAAGTGAAGCAGCCACCCTCATATCTTAGGATCAATGGATCACCTCTGCTTTATTCATACATGTCACTTTCATTATTTATCCTGAAAATGATAGCCTCTCCAGGGTTGTACCTGTGTCAATCCCAATTCCAGCAAACTATATGGTGCCATCTCCCCTGTCCTGAAAAGACCATGTATCAGATGAATCCAGAAAAGCCTGGATGGACTCTAGAAAAAAAGTGGGATTAGCTTTCTTTTAAGGAATAATATCGCATCTATCAGTTCTAAGGAAAAGGGGATTAGGACATGCCTTAAAGTCCCTGGCAAGTACCGTAAGGATCATTATTTGTAGTTCACTAGCAGGCTAGTAAAAAGCTGTCTCCTTATCCAAGCAGTTGGTCCAACTTCATATTGAACCTACTCCTACTGACTTAGATGGCGTGGTGTTATATGCACCAGCTGCAGACACCCACCCACTGGCTGTCCACTTTGCCACTGTGTGAAGCAGCCCAACAACAGTGCCGTTTACAAGGATATTGCATGTCTCTGCTAGGGTTAAATAGGGCATCCCCCAACAATTGCATGAAGGCTGGTGTGCACGTGTGGAGCCAGTTCACTTGGTGACCAATGTGTGCTCCCATCAATGGTAAGCTAGGTGTGTGGCTCCAGCAGTAGTTCTGTTCCATCTGTATGTGAGAGGATTTCATATGAAGATCACTCTTGATATGTTACTTTTTTGGATCTCTGTGTTTATTATGCACTCCCACCAAATTCAGTATAGAAAATCCAAAGAGTGACCATCTGGGGTGCACTATATACTTATGTTCAGAAGGAAGAGGATCATCATGGAGAAAATCTACTGATGGCACATAATTTAAAAAAGCAGAAAGAGGCCTGTATCAATTTGCTTACTATATATACATCTAGTTCATGATCTCATGGTGACTAGAAGAAATCATGAGATGAAGGAAAAATAAATTACACCTTAATGATTAAGCTGTTAATAACAATATGTATTCTACATATGAGAAGAAGGAAATGTTGAAACAGGAATTGTTGTTTTCCAAGATCCATCAAAAAGGCAAAGCATCTTGTTAATTTTAAGACAGCAGTGAAATAGGTGGAATGATTTCTTTTAATTTGCTGTTCCTGTAGCAGTCTCAGAATATCAGAAAGTCAGTCCTCCAAATCTCCAATGCTTCTTCTTCTGAACAGTCAGAATGGGAGAGCTGTGGCTGCAGAGAATGGACGTTTACTCCAGAGTGGAGTGTATCTAGACTGGCACAAAATGGCAGCTGCTTTCCCCTTGTGGCAGGAAGGATTTTTTCTCTCCCTCTGCTTTTCAGAAATTCTGGGATTTCTATCTTTTCCTGAAGAGTGTAGCAACTTATATTGCTAAGATTGTGTTATCTTATATCTCTGACCTACCCCACTAGGGAGAGGGCTGATCTCAGCCTATGGTCTGCTCTAACATAGATACCACCATTAATTATTACATAGACAATATTATTAATTTGCTACCTCTGTAGATTCTCCAGTGTCTTATATTTTAGGTAAGTGCCTAGATAAATGGCAAACATTTGCTATAAAATTACAATAATACCCTGTTTATTAGTCAGTGTAATAGTAAACCAGGGGCAAGAGTCAAAAATGAGGCTGCAAAGCCAAAAGCATTAAAAAGCAAAAATAAAACAGTGTAAGGGTCTAAAATAGGACACAAATCATTCTCAGAATGCCTGTAAAAATAAAACAACCTTCAAAGTGGACTGAAAAGGCAACATTTAGGTGCCAGGCTAGCCTCTCTGGGGAGGCCGTTCTAAAGATGGGATGCTGCTACTGAAAATGGTCATCTTTTTGCAGCCCTCTGCTTTGCCCAGGAAGAAGCAACAGATGGTCTTAATGTACGAGTAGATCCATGTGGGAACAAGCATTCTTTCAGATGACCTAACCTTAAATCCTTTAGAGCATTTAAAGTTTAAATCAGCATTCTTAATAAAGTCTAGATATAGTTTGGAAGCTATTGCAGATGGCAAAGTCCCGAAAAGAATATAATCATTAAAACCTAGTCACACATGATTAGTTAACTGAAGTTTCTGGACTGTATTCCATGTGCTGCACTAAATCAATGGAAAGACGAATGAGGGGAAAGTCTATTGCCAGAAGGCTATAGCTATTTCTGCATTAGAGAAGCTTCTTCTAGCACAGTGTTTCTCAACCTCAGCAACTTTAAGGTGTGTGGACTTCAACTCCCAGAATGCTGGCTGGGGAATTCTGGGAGTTGAAGTCCACACACCATAAAGTTGCTGAGGTTGAGAAACACTTTTCTAGCATCACCCAGCCATTGCTGAAGCAATATAAAGGCTGTTTTCATCATTGTTATATTAGTAAACAATGGTTTGATGATTCTGGGAGTTAGAAGTGACCCCTCTCTCTCTAGTTAGGGTTGTAGCCAGTAGATAGCTTGCAAAAGCCATCCCAAGCTACTAAGAGTCCAGTTGCTTAAAGCTTGGATTTAAGATCACTACCAGACTTGGAATCTGATCTTTCAGGGAAGGTGCAACTCCTTCTCCCTTCCACTTCATTGGACAGATGAAGGATACACAAACAGTGTCTGGATTGATTCCTAACTTATTGGCTTCCACCTAGTCCTTGCCAGTCATTGGTTCACAACATCAACTTGGTCCCCTGTATATGCTGATGACATTTAAAGTATGGATGCAACATACAGGCAGTAAAGGTTCTAGAAATGTGCATTTTAAAGGAAAATGCACAATAGGAAATGCAAAGAAAGACCATGGGAAATGCACTATAATGGGGAAAACTGTCTTTATCTAGAAAGTATTTACTAGAAAAGCTTATATGCAACATGCTAAGAAGAAATACACAGAAAAATATGGGTGAATTTTCATACAAAACAAATTTGCTAACTTAAGAAATGGTTCAAGGGAATCTTTGTGTTGGAAAATGAGATTTGGCTATTTCTAATCATAGATCCTATTGCCATATAATCTCTCTTAATACTTTCAGTGATGTAGTGGTTAAGGTATTGAACTGGCACAGGGGAATCCCAGATTCAAGGCTACCTTCTGTCATGAAGCTCACAGATATTGTTGGACCAGTCACTCTCTCCCACCCCAACCTACCTCACAGGGTTGTGGTAAGGAAAAATGGAAGGAAGGAGCACTATGTACACTGCTTTCAGCTCCTGTATGAAAGGCAGTATATAACTCTAATGAATAACAAAATTAAATGTTGAAAAAATAGAGGATAAAATAGAGCTGCTACAGGGCGAAGTGAATAATCCTAAACACCAATTTCTTGGATTGGCCATCTATCCATTGCAATGTAGCACCTTTATATCTCAGTTTCCCTGTCCAGAAGAATGCATTTTATTTATCTGACTGATGGATTGATTGATTGATTGATTGATTGATTGATTGATTACCCACCTTTCTGTTCTGGTGAGCATTCAAAGCTCATGACAAATGTTAAAAGAAAAAAAAGAGAGAAAATGTTAGAAATACAAATTAAAATTAACAACATAAATACTAAAAAAAATCCAACTGTTAAAGCCTGATAAAGTAAATATTGAAATCCCCCAAGATAAAAAGTCGAGGCTGGTCCAGCATCATAGCAGAAATCACTTCAGCTACCTCAGGAGTATCTCTGCAATGTTTGACATTACTAGAGTGCTGTATGGAGCATTAGGCTAAGGAGATGCAATTTGCAGGCCCCATGGCCACTCCATCTCCTTGTCCTCTAATCTTAGCTTGCTGAACCACATACTAGCTGGCTGATGAACACTCTCTTCTCTCAGCCAGGTTTCTGTGACACAGGTCAGTACTTAAATTAAATCCTGGATAGTTTTACTGATCTAGTATTAAAGGGCAGGACTTTGAGGTTGGAAAGGCCACCATTGCTATCACTTTGAGTTCCTGCAACTGAGAGGAAGGGAGATCAATGACCACTCTGCAAAGGCCAGTTTGCAGCCTCCCACCTGCCAGTTGCTATCTCAATATTCACTCAGTTGCTGGTTGTTATCTCCCAAGCCATTTTCCATGCACCACTCTCCTGTTTTCCTGGGATATCTCTGGCCACAAGCAACCAGCCATCCAGATTCTCTCCCTGTCCTCTGAGAACTAATGAAAGTGAGGTACTTTCAGCATATTGGGGAACACACCATCTATAATCACACTGCCTTAGGCCCAATAAGCTAGTGCAATCATGAGCAAATAGCTTTTGCTAGGTCCACAGAGTCAAAGGTCTGTTCCTATGTAGAAACTGTTTTTCCTAGGTAGCAAAGCAGACAAGCAGACACAGTCAATCAGATGGTGCTATACACTTCCCCTCCCTCACCGTCTACCACCGTCAATTTGGGCCCTGTGATGGGCTTCTTTTCATGCTCTACTCACAGGGGAAGATACTGTGATACTATGGTAAAGGTATCAAAAGGGTTGATAGATCCAAGGGAATACAGATTATCCCACAGAGGTTCAGAAGGGAGGCTGGAGATATATTGGAAATAGCTTATAAAATCAGTAGAGAGGAGTATGCGGAAAATATCAGCAGCCACTCAGTTGAATACTTGCTTGAAAAGGAGATATTGGTAACTATTTATTTTTGCCTTCTGGTTTAGAGTTCTTCAAGTTAGTTTAACTGTACTGGGCATAGATAAATTTTGTCTTGGTGCCTGGAGCTGAAATTGAAAATCTTTAGATAACGTTTCAAGTAGAAATTACATATTTCTCTGATTTCTCTGAGTATGATTAAAGCTTGAGCTGACCTTGGCTGCTGGTGACTATCTGAATGCAACCATGCAGTTTTCTTGGGAACAGTAAAAAAAAAAAGGTTTGGTATTGCTTTTTTCTGGAATATTTTTTTACATAGTTTAGCCTGCAACCTTTGAATACCCTGGAGATTTTCCCTCTAACTCTGCTTAGCTTTTGAGCCCACTAGTCCCCAGTGAGAACTTAGCCTGTGAAGCAGAAATGGATGGAATCCATGTAGAGGTTCATATCTGTACTTCTCTTCCATTCTCACAACAGTTCACGATCACAGCCATACCACAATTTTTGTAAGTTAAGTTGCTGTTCATGCCAGGAACAACTGTAATTATTACCTCCAGCACGTGGTTTACAAACAAAATTCCCTATGCCCAGCATAACTGCAAAGCATTTCTTTAAAGGCAGGTCCTCTGTTTATGCATGCATGCAGAGTATGAAACACCATGCTTTAATGAAAAGAAATCAAGGAAGACTGCATGCCATATAAAGTTAAAAGGAAGGAACGAAGGAGTTGGATGAATACATTTTGAAATACTGTTTGAGTAAGATGAATGGATTGGTCCTTGTAAATCTTGATCAGAAGCCAGGAATAATCTGTTCAAAGCACAGGGACTCCTTTGATCTCACCTTCTTCCTCATTTTGTCACTCTGAACCACCATGGAATATAATCTTCATGGGGAAAAGAAAATGTGCCTCAGAGGGCAGGAAGGAAAAAGGTGACGAGAGCCAGTGAAACAGAATCTGACAACAAACATCATTGGGCAAAATGACGCTAAGCCTGCTGGCCTGCCAGTGGAAGGGTTTGCTCACTCCCTTTTTTCCTGATGAGCCTATTGATTCCTTTGTTTTTTGTGCCATGTAAGTGGATCAATGACATCTCCAAAATTAAGTTCCTTCGGTCTTTGAGGGGAAGCTCAGGAGCCAGGAAGGCTTGGTTTTCAACAGATCTTTCCATGCATCTGGATTGTGTAGCTTTAAAACTAATTTTAGAAATCTCCAATGTAACCAGAGCTCTGAATCTGGATCACTGCAACAGTTGATCTCGTCAGTCATGCTGTTTTCTAAGATGGGCAGCCATGTGACTCTGGCAAGCCCACAAGCTGGAGATGAGATTTTATTTCTATGGCATTAGGCACATCCCGTCCAAATATATTAATATATTAGCCTTCAGCAACATAACCCCACAACAAACTGGAGATGCATCTGTATAGATCTCTTCTTTATAGGTTTGTCATTTGTTTATTTAAATCATAGAATTATAGAATTAGGATGAACCCCATAAGTTGGCTCTACTGGCATCAGGAGTGCTATTATTTTGCTACTGATTCAACTTTCTATTGTGCCATGCTCCAATAGATACAGGCCATCTTTAAATACCTTCTAGTTCATATTCCAATCTAATCGGTGGAGTGAAATGTTTCATTTCTAGAGTCAAATATGTATCCGTCCCTCCAATGAGAAAGATCCAATAACTCTCTAGATAAACAAATCCCATACTCTCTGACCTTGCTATTGTCATGCATTTTCTTGGGAGGCTTTTTGGTTGCTGATAGCTAAACTTAGAGACCAGCTGGGAAAAGTCTGCAAGACATTTTGCAAATGAAATAGCTCCTCTCTGTGCTGACCATATCATTGCTATTAGAATTGTTTCCGTTAAGGCATCTAGAATACTTTCTAGTCAAGCTGTAGGTGACATTCAATAGGACTTATCCCCAGATAAATATTTACATGATTACAGTCTTAATCTAACCATGTTTTAATCTGTTGCTTTTATGTTTTGCCTTTCACTAGTCTACCTTGTACATGTGTCAGAAATCTGCTATGATGAAAGATGGTATAAATTTCTTTAAGTAGGTAGGCAGTCTCTGTAATGGACACTGATGGCTAGAAGATACTTGCTTAAATGAGAATGGATGCACTGTGATGACATAAAGAAGTCCCATTTCACAGCACAGCATTTTGGCATGTTCTCTTAAGACTCAATAATATTCAGGACATACCTAAACCATAAACTTCTTTATAATGTAGGTTCTTTTAGTGTCAAACAAGATAAAATACTTTTATATGGATGGGTTGGAGAGCAAGTCCTGGAGACAGGAGCTGTGCAGATCTTTGGAAATAATTTGGTAAAGATACTTCAGAGAACACAGAAGCATTAATGTACCTGTCTGCTACTCTTTAAAGGAACAGTGTCTTTTACCAGGATCATAAGCTGCCTTCTGAAGCTGCTATGTGATCCAGGAAAAAAACACAGCTGATTAAAAGAGTTGTAGACAGATGCTACATTCATACCTACATATGCTCTAAAACATTATTTGGAACAAACTCTAAAGAATTGCACAATTCTACAGCAGACCAGCAATTTTTGTTAAAAATTATCTGTTCCAGATGTCAAATACACTAGGTACAGCATTGGAATGAATTAAACAGGGGCACTGTCTGTGATGCAACAGGTATGGAGTAGCAAGAACATTTCATCACCATTATTGGTGTAGGCTCATACAAGTGGTAAGTCAGTCGAGCTTCATTTCTTAATCACTTTTGAAATCGTTTTTTAATTGCTTTTCAACTATTAAGAACCTTCAGATCTGCAAATTTTACAACATTCACTGGGTGAGTCTCCTTCAATCTTTGGAGAAAGAAGTTTTAAGTGCAAAATGAAGGACTTTTTGAAAAAATGGGAGGGGGGATAAACAGCAAAAGAGTGATTAGAATTTTGATTTCAGAAAGTTGTAAACAGATTAAGGGTTTAAAGGGATTTGAAATAATTTTGAAATTAATTATAAGAAACCTTCCTGTGGGAAAGTGCTTTTGTTTAGGGGAAAAAACCAAACAAACACATGATAAGATGGGACTTTGAAGGTTGGACACTAGAGGGAACCAGAAAGAACTAAATGTCTGCTATTATGGACAAACTGGATTTTAAAAAGGTTAAGAAGAGGAACAAGTTTTACTGGACAAGACTGAGACTGAGGCTGATTTGAATGTGGATTTTAAAATGAGAAGTTATAAGAATGATGTGGAAAAAGATGTCACACTGCATATACAAATGAAACTGGCTGATGTCTTAATAATTAAAAGGGATATACAAATAACAAGCCCGAAGAGTTGCTTGGATAATTTTCTTATTTTACAAAAGAGCCTTGTTAAGATTTTGAAGGATTTTCTGAGAAGAGACAAAGAGAAAATGAAAACAAATCAAGTTCTGGGATATTATTTAAAGAAATTAAAGATCAAGATTGTTAAAATCAAAGGGAAGGAATATAAACTTGGTTTATTTGATCAAGGTGTATGTATGTATGTATGTATTTGGTGGTGGTGGTGGTGGTGGTGGTCCACCTTAATGGACCTTAGTTAATGGACTTCTGCTGACCAGGACTGAATGATGAGATGTTAAAGATTTGGAAAAAGTTTTTTTTTTTTTTGTATTTTTAGAGAAAGTGATAAGTTACTGTGTCAAAGTAAAGGGAAGGAATATAAAGCCAGTTTATTTGATTAAGGTTAAAATATATATGTTGTTTTCTGGTAACCCTTAATGGACTTTTGCTGACTAAGGCTGAATGATGAGACTTTAAGAATTTGTTTGTATAAGAGATTGGATATGGGAAAAAAAGATCTGTGGAGTCCTTGGGGTTCTCTGAGCTTGGTTCTTTTCTTGCAAATGTTTCATTACCCGGCTAGGTAACATCTTCAGTGCTAAAATGGGATGGGGTTTGCTCTCTATTTATGTGCTGTGGACTGCCTTCCCAGTGCTGGTAGGGGTGGGAGTTTTGTTTTGCTCCTCTGGAACTTCTTTGACTGGCTATGTTTGCTGCTATATTGTGTGCCTGGTGGTAACCTTGCTTATCTGGGTGATGATTGCTGGTGATTGATTGCTGGTGAGGCGATCTTCTGGTCTTTTGTCTCTTTTGAATAGTATGTAGATGCTGTTTATCTCTATGTGTCTGTTAATTGCTGCCTTGTCTGAATACCAGGCTTCCAAGAATTCTCTTGCATATTTGGATTTAGCTTGGTCTAAAATGCTGACAGTATCCCAGTTAAAACTATGGTTGAGTCTGTCCATGTGCTGTGAGATTAAGGAATTTTCATCATGTCTTCTGACTGCTAGTTGGTGCTCGTGGATGCGCTCTGCTAGTCTTCTGCCTGTCTGTTCTATATAGTGTTTGTTACAGTCCTTACACTGTATGTTGTAGATGACTCCTGCTTTGTCTTCTTGGGCTACTGGGTCTTTTGGTTTACTTAGGGTATTTTGGAGTGATTTTGTTGGTTTGTGTGCTACAGAGATGCCATATGGTTGTAATAGTCTGTTGGTGGTTTCTGAGACGTTTCTGATGTATGGCAGTGTGATTCTTTTCATAGCTTCTTTTTCTTTACTATATTCGGTTTTTTTTTCTTTGCTATTTTTCTTTATATTTTCTTTTCTGCACTTTCTATCCCGCTTTTTCATTCTTCTCTACTTTTTTAGTTTGTATTAGTCTTTTATGTTTGTAACTGCAAACATTAATAAAATAATAATTTTTATTTCTTTTAATAAAAAAAGAAAGTGAAAATAAAAATAATAAATACCTATGAATCTTTTCAGGAGCATGTATTTATTCATTTAAATTAGAAATCATTATATTCCTCAGGAAAAAATAATTAAGGGGAGACAAAATTGCAGAGCATGGAGAGTCAAGCCTTTTCAAATGGTTCTATAATGTTTATGCTAACATTAATTTATCAATCTGGTCATATCAAGATTTAAGCATAAAAATAGTTCTGGTGTTGTTGTTTTTTTGCACATACTTGCAGATGAGGAGAGTCCTGTTTAGGGTATTTCCTCCCACCCTTCCCCACAACAGACTCAAATGAGGAAAAGAGTGAGACTGTGGTTACTGGCACATATCCTTCTATCATTTTCTTGTTATTCAGCTCCTCGTGTATGGTCCTGCCAGATCTAGCTCTCTAATCAAACAGATTGTGTTTATATATTGTGCTAAGCCATAGTTTGAATAAGCTACAAATGACAGGCTTTACACAAAATGTTAAGCCATAAATTATGTATTATACAATCATAGAATAAAAAAAATAAGAGTTAGAAGGGATTTTAGAGACAATCTCTTCCAACCCCCTGCCTAGTATAGGAACTCACTGCTACAGTATCCCTGAGAGATGGCCATCCAGCTTCTGTTTAAATACCTCCGGTAAAGGAGAGTCCAGTAAAGGAGAGTTTTGCCATAGTCTTTTCCATTGCTCAACATCTCTTGCCATTAGGATTTTTTTTTTTTTTTTGATGTCCAAACAAATTTATTTCCTTATAATTTAAACCTACTGTTTCCTGTCCTCTTTTCTGGAACCACTCCAAACAATTCTACATGACAGACTTTCAGATCCTGAAGACAAGTATTGCATCTTCATGCAATCTTCTTTTTGCCAAATAAAACACATCCAATGCCTCCAAATGTTATATATATGTATGTATCTATGTATCTATGTATCTATGTATCTATGTATCTATGTATCTATGTATCTATGTATCTATGTATCTATGTATCTATGTATCTATGTATGGTTTGTTCCAGTAGCCCGCTGACGATAAGAACCATGAGAACTTGGAATTGATGGAATGCTAGTACAACAGCAGACCTAATGAGAGGGGATATATGAAATGTATGAGGGAACTATGGATAGACAGAAGATCTACATCAACACAAACTGAGAAACAACTAGTTACCCAGCGCTTCAACATAGTGAAGAGGAAGCTGCTCTCACAACTTGAGATAGACCAACTCCACATTACAACCCAGACTCAAGCAGACCTGGAAGAACAACTGGATGTGCCACCAACACCTGAAGCTGGAATATCACCACCACCCCTTCCATTACAGAGCACAGCAGCTGATATGAGGCATAAGATCATGGATAAACTAGCTACAGTCAACCCTCGAGGACAATTACCAAGGCTCAGTGGAAAAGTACCATTGCATAGTATGCCAGAAGATGCCAGTAGAGCCCTCCAGACAATCCCTACTACCACCATAACTCAAACCAATGAACTGGTATATGCTACAGCCACTGTAATCCTAGAAATGCTTGGTTACACAATAAAAAAAAACAGCAGTACATTACCCCCCCCCCAGAAAATGAGATTGGAGGCTAAGATCAAGGCAACTCGGAGAGAAGTCAGTCAACTGGTAGAAATACAGAAGGGTGTGGAGATTAAGGATAAGACTTGGCTACTGAAAAAATACATGGGCCTGACTCCATCTGAAGCCCTAGAGACTGCTAAACAAAGGCTCACAGCACTGGCTGCCAGGCTAAGGAGATACACTAGAGAAGCAGAGGCCAAGAAGATAAATGCCCTGTTCTCCAAAGAACCATCCAAAGTGTACTCCCAACTGCAGTGCAACAACAGAGTAACAGCAGAGCCACCAGCAGCAGAAACTGAACAGTACTGGAAGAACATATGGGAGAAAGAGAAGACACATAACACCAATGCAAAGTGGCTGCAGGACCTGAAAGCAGACCACAGCAATCTCCCAGAACAGGAGCCAGTCACCATCACAGTAGCAGACATCCAACAGCAGGTCAAGAACTTGAAGAGCTGGATAGCACCTGGCCCGGACATGATCCACACCTACTGGCTAAAGAAACTAACAGCACTGCATGAACATCTAACAGCACAGATGAGCCAGCTGCTAGCAGCAGGCTCCCACCCAGGCTGGCTAGCACAAGGAAGGACAGGGCTGATCATGAAAGACCCTCACAAGGGAACACCACCATCCAACTACCGGCCAATAACCTGCCTCCCCACAACATGGAAAGTTCTATCGGGCATCCTAGCCACCAAGGTACAAGACCATATGGGCCAGTACACAAGCACAGCTCAGAAGGGCATTGGGAACAACACCAGAGGCTCAAAACACCAGTTGCTCATAGATAGAGCAGTTGCCCAAGACTCAAGGTCTAGGCAGACCAATCTGAGCACAGCCTGGATTGACTACAGGAAAGCCTACAACTCAATGCCACACTCATGGATCTGTGAATGCTTGGCACTATACAAAGTCAACAGGACGCTAAGGACCTTCCTCAAGAACTCAGTGGGACTGTGGAAGACTACACTGGAAGTCAACTCAAGACAGCTTGCACAAGTGGCCATCAAGTGCAGCATATATCAAGGTGATGCACTGTCCCTGCTGCTGTTATGCATAGGCTTAAACCCCCTCATCCAGATAATCACAAGGACTGGATACGAGTACACATTCAAGAGCGGAATCACCATCAGCCACCTCCTCTACATGGATGACATCAAGCTGTATGCTAAGAGTAAACGAGATATCGACTCACTGATCCACCTGACACTGATCTACAGTGAAGCCATTGAGATGTCATTTGGACTGGAGAAGTGTGGCCGAATGATAGTAAAGAGAGGGAAGGTAGTCAAGACTGATGGAGTGGAAATACCAGTGGGCCACATAGCAGACATAGAGACCAGCTATAAATACCTTGGTATCTCACAGTCATATGAGAACCACAATGAGGAGGCAAGGAAGACAGCAACATCCAAGTACCACCAAAGGATAAGACAGGTCCTGAAGAGCCACCTCAATGAGAAGAACAAGATCCATGCCATCAACATGTACACCCTGCCAGTCATCAGATACCCTGCCAGTATAGTGAGCTGGCCAAAGGAGGACATGGATGCTGCTGATGTGAAAACCTGGAAGCTCCTCACAATGTATGGAGGTTTCCACCTCAAGTCCAACACCCAGAGATTGTACACCAGCCATAAAGAGGGCGGGCAAGGTCTGATGAGTGTCAAAGCCACTGTCCTGGACGAAACCCAGAGCATCCAGGAGTACATCAGTAAGATGGCACCCAAAGATGAGCTGCTGAGAGAATGCCTGAGGCAGCAGCAGACATGGGAGGAAGTTCAAGTGGAGGAAGAACCATGGCAAGACAAGCCCCTGCATGGGATGTACCATTGACAGATAGCTGAGGTGGCTGACATTAGGAAATCCTATCAGTGGCTGGAAAGGGCTGAACTAAAAGACAGCACTCAGGTACTGATCATAGCAGCACAAGAATAGGCACTAAGCACCAGATCCATAGAAGCAGGGGTCTACCACACTAGACAGGAGTCAAGGTGCAGATTGTGCAAAGAGGCCTCAAAGACAGTCCAACACATAGTGGTAGGGTGTAAGATGCAGGCAGGAACAGCATATACTGAATGGCACAACCAAGTAGTTGGCATTGTGTACAGGAACATCTGCAAAGTATATGAACTAGACTTCCCCAAGTCCAGATGGGAGATTCCACAGAAGACTGTGAAGAATAACAGGGCTAAGATCCTGTGGAACTTCCAGATCCAGACAGACAATCAGGTACTGGCCAATCAACCAGACATTGTGGTAGTAGACAAAGACCAGAAGACAGCAATAGTGATAGATGTAGCAGTGCCAAGTGACAGCAACATCAGGAAGAAGGAGCATGAGAAGCTGGAGAAGTACCAGGGCCTGAAGGAGGAAATAGAGGGGATGTGGAAAGTAAAGGCCAAAGTGATTCCAGTGGTGGTAGGAGCACTCGGGGCTGTGACTCCTAAGCTGGGAGAGTGGCTCCAACAGATCCCAGGAACAACATCTGAGCTCTCTGTCCAGAACAGTGCAGTGCTAGGAACAACTAAGATACCATGCAGAACCCTCAAACTCCCAGGCCTCTGGTAGAGGACCCGAGATTGAGGAACACACATACCACCCATAGGGGTGAGGGGAATTTTATATATATATATATATATATATATATATATATATATATATATACACACACACACACACACACACACACACACACATACACACGCATGTGCGCACACACACATACATACATACACACGCACGTGCGCACACACACATACATACATACATACATAAAAAGTGTAATGTAGTGACTAAGGTAATGGATTGGGACCAGGAATTTAGAATTCAAGTCTCTACTCTGGCATGGAGAGGTATAGAGAATGCCTTCAAAAAACATTGCAATGGGTGAATTTCTTCAATTCCATTCCATTATTATGTTGAAAATTCTTTCTGTGTGGTTTGTTTCCTTTATAATTACATTGTAACTAGGAAAAGCTGTAAATTCAATTAAAAAATTAATTGGATGTTTATCTTGGCACAATTTTCACTTTCTTCTGTTCATTTCTGTTTACTCTTGCTTTCTGACAAAAAACTGCAGAGAAACAGTTGCAGTTCTCTGATGGCAGTCATACTAGCAATGTGGAATCGCTGAAAGATGCAAATAAGAAGGAGTTGAAAATTTATGGGAAATCATGTAAACACAAGGTTTTCTGTAAATACAGAAATGAACATTTTTAAAAAAGGATTTCTAATGTATTAATTCCATTTCAGAATTTGAGATCAGGGGAGAATGGAGATGAAGAGATCCTAAGCTAATATCGGTAGCTGGGATCTACAACATATAATTTAATAAAAACATCTATTGCACAATCAAAAAGCATCTGGCTTCCTTTCCCCACTAGTTAGAGCTGCTTGTGTTCTTTTGCCCAATGAGGCCCATACTGATGGTGTTGGATGCCATGAAGAAGGCATAAGTAATGATTACCATGTTGGTATCTTCTAGAACAATGTCTGGCTTTAAGTATGGTTATATATGCAGAGACATATGCGCATAGCTGTTAATTAATCTGAATAATCAGTTGGTAGTTGCTGTCTTCCCAATTGCTGCATCTTCTCAGCCAGGGGTGAAGAACCTGTGGCTCCCCAGGAATTGCTGAACCGTACTTCCCAGCAGAACCGGTCAGCATGGCTAATAATGATGTTGGGTGTTATAATTAACAACATCTGGAGGGCCACAGTTTCTCCACCCTTGCTCACAGTCTTCCATGACAATATGTAAGTAACTTGAACTGATTGTTATGCAATGTTGTACAGATCTGTTTGGCTAAATATGTACGTTCCAATCAGATTTCATCAGATGTTTTCCATTGTAACAGAAAGTTCACCACTAATGACTTTATCGTAAACAATTTATGTATACTGCTTGATTTGGGGCACTTACACACAAGGATTGTGTGTTGATTTGAAAAGCAGCTTTGGACATCTGCACTCTTGGTGAGCTTAGATTATTTATTTCCCATTCAGCTGTGGTGTAGTTGAAACCGCTGCAAATTTAGTACTTATTTATACTGTCAACCTCAGATTTTTTTTTAGTTTGTTTTTTATTTGTTTTTCAAAAAGCCACGACTGTTTCTCCACTGGAGGGAATTCTTTTTTCACCCATCTTTCTGGCTCCTGAGCAATTCTGAAAGGAAAATACTAGCCTGAAGCTTTGAAGTTCCTCCTCCATAGGCCTGCCATGGTGAAGCTGACCATAATTTTGTCAATTTCTCCTTTATCTTCAGCATCCTGAAAAGTGTCAATCTATCCCTCTTTCTCCCCTTCCCCTTCCCTTTCCTGTAACTATAGTAACACACTGTACTTCCCTCTTTTAGCCTAGATTTAATGTTCCCCTTTTACACTGATTCTCCTTCCTAAACAAAGAATTGTTCAATTTATTTCTCTGGAGGCTTGCACCATTTGGACTAGTTTTGGATGACAGCAAAGAGATACAGAAAACGTTTTGCACTATAGCATGATCATCCAGATTTTTGCAGGCCAGATATGGTAGCTCCAGACTAATTTGAATGATTAAGTGACTAATCCCACATCTTGGAAGAGAACTATTGATGGATTGTTGGATGCTGTGGACCTTCCTCTGTTAGGTATAACATAAGAGGCCTCCCTTCTATGCCACATTAGGAAACCCTGGTGCTGTACCATCAATGGTAGTCCATAAACCAGCATGTTTGGGAAAGATGTGTTGGAGTAGAGGTGAAAACAGAGATGGTGCAGTATCCCAGTAATAATGAGGATGGATATGTTACTCCTATCAAGATTCTGAGCAGGAAAGATGCTAGTCTGAATGAAATCTTCTCTCCCCTCCCCATAAAAAATCTGTGATGAGAGCAAAGTAGGATTGAGTTACTTTAAGAGATTTAGGAGATGGCTGAAAGGTGTCATCTAAGCAAGGCACACTTAGAGGAGAATCAGCTTCTGGTGTTTCTAGAACCATCATGTGACACAGTTGGTCCATGTTACACAGTGGTTTCAGGTGATGCTCAGCAAGCTTTTGAGGTGGGGATGAGTCAAGAGATATTCCTTTCCTCCATGCAACAATCTAAGTTATATAGTTGGCATAATAATATTTTTCTAAGATTGTGTTAGATTTATGGGTGCTAATGTTAATATGTGTGTGTGTACACATATGCTAATGTTAATATGTGTGTGTGTACACATATGTACACATGTGTGTGTGTATACACACACACACACACAGAGTATTTCTGTTTTTTAGTTGCACTGGGCTTTTTCAATGTATAAAGAAAGAGAGACACATCCTGAGCCACCTCATATATCTTTGAAAGTAGGTCAGCCCTCCTCTTGTCCCCAGCTCTGATCCAGCATATTTCCAACCAAATTTCAGACATCTATCTCTGATACCCAAAATAAAACTAGTAGATGTTTCCCACTTCACTCATCTCTAGGCAGGGGAGCTCTTGGATCTGCCAATAGAAAATCCTTCTCTCTCCCCACCCCCCAAATCTCCAGATGCCTAAAAATATATCAGCCCTAAAGCTTCCATACTGATTTTCTCACCTCATTCATTCAGATGGGCAAGGTTTTTGATGTAGTACATGATCTCTTATTGTTAGCTATGCTGGCTACAGACAAAGATACTTGGAGTTCAACAACATCTGGATAGGCAGAATGTTGCCTATACTTTCATTAGATGAAAGAAGAAAAATATTTTAGAAGACAGACTGGGGAGAGAAATTAAATGATTTTACTATCATTGTCTGCATAGGCTGAAGTCTCTCCAGTGCAGTAATTTCACTCCCCCTGCCTACCCCACTTCCCAGCCTACAACTGTCCTACCCATGCAAGAGAGACAGAAAGAGAAACATGTATAGTCCTATATTAAGTATCTGTTGTGCATTTAACTCAGAGGCCCTAACTTTAAATAAATAATATGTTTGGATTGCTATGTAAAGCTGCAGCCCTAAACTTGAAAATGAGTCCCATTAAACTCAGCTTTCCTCTGTCTCAGGCAGCCTGGCTGCAATGTAGCTACTATCCTAAGAATTCTTACTAAGGGGAACTGAGCCACTGAACTCAACAAGATAGTTTATGAGAGATCAAGGGAAATGATGAATTATGATTTAATTCTTTTCTATATTTATTCAATGTCTAAACATTCAGTAAACATATTGCATTCTTGTCATTTGATGCTTGTATTTTGGCACTCTTGGGTATCCCTCCCCCCCACCCCAAATCCTCTTCTCTTTTTTCTAAGTCTTTCCAGTGTACACAAACAGAATACAACAGTGTAGAATATCAGATGTTTCAACCATGTTGCACAAAAGACTGAGGCACAAAAGCACTCTGTCTCTAATCATCACTCCCCCGTTAATACACCTCTGAGTCATATTACTACTTTTTGCAATGGGAGCTCATAATCCTTAATGTAAAAGGACCCCTTTCAGCACATCTGGAATATCAGGTTAATGGCAAACCATGACACTAACTCTAGGACATCATACGACAAAGTAATTAGCTGTTTCCTTTTCAGATACAACATGGATATACACAGTTTCTGCCAAGTGCTGCACTCTTCATGAAATTAGTGAACACTGAATGTTCACATCTGTAAATATGGGGTGAAGGTGGCTATCCTCTAAATCCCCCTTACAAATATTTTGAATTATTTTTCATTCTCCTGACAGCTATTTCTATGCTATCAGTTGCTGTTTTTAAAAAAAATCTTTTTAGCCCCTGGAATATTAATCTAACCAGTCAGGGAATCAGCCAGTCAGCCTAAAGTCATACCAGTATGTCACTAATCAAACTAGTCTATGTGACAAGTACGGACAATCAGTACAGCCTGGAGATGGGGGGAAAAAGTGCTCCCCTGCTGACAAGGGAAATTTGTTGATAGTTTTTGGTTTGCCACATTTCCCTTAGCAGTTCTGTTTATCCCGCTAAATTGTAGAAAAACAAAAGTAGGGTCTTTAAAGTCTGCTTCTCATTCTAAATATTGTTCTTCGCGGTGATTTCCAGGATTTAGTGCTGCTAGGTATACAAATTCTAAAAGGGTATCCATTTTTCCTTTCCCCTTTTGTCATAGCATGGCTTCAGTAAAAATGACAAGGAACATACTTTTTATTAAACATGTTTCTTGATTTCTAAATTTTCCTGTCTTGTATCCCACTTAGATATATGTCTGAGATATTTTTTCCAAAAACTACATATGCACATTTTCTGCATGTTTTCCATACATGCACACACACGCAAACGCTTTTATGTACATATTTCTGTGTGTACATACTTCTGATAATCCTTCTGTGGGGCCATATCATAAATGAGTTTTATTGTCCAGCCTTTCCAAATCTAGCATCCACCTTTAGAACAAATATGCACTTTGAGATCTACTCCTTTTTAAAAAAAAAATACTAATAAAATCATATATGTATACACTATTAGCCTTGCTACTGTGATAGCCCACCCCCCGAGGTCAGGCTGCAATCCTTTAGTGGAACTTGAGTCCTCAGTTCAGGAAAAAGTGCCACAGGCGATGCTCTGTTAATCTTAGTTTGTGTAGCTGTTTATGTTTTTCCACCAACATATGGAAGACCAAATTTAAAAATTCATTCAGAAATATAAAGCCATGAATCCAACACAGGATTTAGCCTGAAGTCAAGGTTTACCTTGCAGTCATTAAAATAATCTCATCTTGGTATAGTAACAAGATTTTAAAAGGCCTTCTCATGATGCTTTAATGAGAAGCTATTTTAAAAGCTTGTTACTATACCAAACCCACCTATAAATCAAGAAGTCATTAGTTTGGACCTATATAATCATCAGAAAGCTCTCCTTCCTGGAACCTGACACAACTATTTTTAAAAGGTACAGTCCAATCATGGATGGAGATACTATTTGTCAGAAGGGGAACCTTTTTTTCCCTGGGATCCATAATTAACAGCCAAATTCTCTTTTGGAAGACAAGCTAATATTCATTTTCATGCATAAAGGAATAAAACATAAAATTGTGACAGAGGTGTAGAGAATCCCTTTTCTGAATATTAATATTATTTTCTTCTTCTTCCTCTTCCTCTTCCCCTCCTCTTCTTCTTCCCTCTTATGAGCTTGCTAATGTTCTTTGACCTCACTCCCTATTAATGCCCCTCCCATCTTGTCTGTATTAGAGCCAAGTCATGAAATGAAGAGAAACTGAACAAACCAGTAGATAGTGTAGCAAGTGGTGGCTTATTCAGTCTGATACAAATCAAGATTTTTCTGCTAAGGAAGAGAACTTCCATCTGCCCACCCTGAAGTACTTATGGATGATTCTGAGAGGTTAAAGGATTTTAAAGAAGAAGGAAGGGGTGAATTATTGTTCCCTTTAAATGATCCAAGCTGAGTGAGTTGTGCAGATGGAAAAATGCTGTTGTGTGTATTTCTGACCCACAGAAGTCAAATGTCAGCTGCAAATTGACGGATCAGGAAGCAGGCATTCCTGCAGCCCTGTCTTTGCAGTGAGTGTCAGCAGGATGATGAGGGGCATCCAACTGAGATGAGCTTAACACAAGCTTTTGCCAGCTGAGTGTGATGCAGAGGTTTCTTCCTGGATCACCTGCTAAAATCATCTGTTATGAAACATGTGTGTTCTGCTTGGCTCCAGCTGTAAATAAGCAGGAAGCATAAAAGTTAGGTTCAATTTTTAGGAAACCTACAGTCTTCCCAGAACTGTAGGACAACTATAACCAAGGGCTGTCTAAGACATTAATCAACCTACCCAGGACATTTTTCTTTGGCAAAATGTCTGTCCCTTCTATTTGCTAAGAATGACTGGCCCACAGGAAATTCATCATAGAAGTCTCACCACAAAAGATTCATCATATGGCAGCAATACAGAATTTAACAATTCCTCTAGTAAGAGTTTATTCAGTAGGAAAAATGAATAGAAGCTATGTTGGAGTGGGGAGGATGGCTTTTCAAGTAATAAAAGACAAATATGATTGAGTTTTTGGAGCATTTCCAACACATAGGTGATGGGGCTTATGCTGTTTCTAGAGGAAGGGTTGGAAGTCTTTCAAAGATCAGGAAAAATGTGGAATGTGGTATGGACTCTTATGGGAAATCCTATCTGTTATCAAATAGTGCTTCTCTATCCTTTATCTGTTTGTTTATTTATTTAGAAACTTTAGGAATAATGGAATTTTTCCCAAAGAGTATCTCAAGGCAGTTTACATAAAACTCAAATATTCAGTTCAATGTTTTAAAAATAATAAGATCTAAACATCAGCTCAATAAAATTGAGAGTCATGAGAACCATAAACCCTATTTATAAAAATTTAGATCCCTAGGTGAATTTAAAAAAAAAAGTTCTGTCCTGGTACTAAAGGACAGCTAGTTCAAGCAGGGAGACTGATAAAAAGCAAGGTAGCTGGTATACCAATTTAAAGCCAGCCCAGTCTCTTTTGGTCCATCAGATGCACAAATTCCAACCAGACACTTAATAAAACTGTGTCAAGGTAAAGGAGATACAATCTTTATATAATGTAATCTAGCCTTCTACACTGCCACCCCCTTCCACCAGCCTGTTAGCAAGGGAAGCTGTTCAGCATTTTCATTTCCTACAAGGTTTCAAATCAACCTAGAAAGCAGTTCTAGATTCAGCAAAGGCTATCAGATATGCCAGCAGCCAGGGAAATCAGCAGGAACCAAGACTGCAGAAAAGCTTGAGCCTTACCAATTAATTAAGCAAAGTCAATGAAGCATTAACTGTAGTACCAGCAGGGAATATACTGTTTTCATCTTTTTATTTTTTTTTCTAATTTGAAATGTTTGTCATTTCCCTTGAGACACCAAAGTACCTACGATTCTGAATTGCTTCCTTAATACAGCCTCGGGTGAAGATCTGAGGAATTCTGAAGGAAAGAATAACTTATGTTAACTCAGGGAAGACAGAACTCCTTCAGGAGCAGTGGAGTTTATCAAGGGTGGTCTGCATATTCCTAATAGTCCTGGACAGTTGAGACAACTGGCTAGGATTCAGGCTTTGCAAAGCCCAGTTCAAGCTCTCTAAACACTCTTTTGAGAGTAGTTTTAACTTCTACTCTCTAATTACCATATGTCATTTTGTAATATCAGAACAAAGAAACCAAGTGATTTCCTCTTCAGCCTCCACATTAAGAATCATTTTATATTCCTTCCTGCAGCATGAGGATCATCTATATAAAAGCCATTTAGAAACAGAATGTATTATGCGGATTCAAGTACAGATGAGTTAATCTGACATTCTTAGTAGATCCACTCATGGAACAGGATGGCCAGGTGCACCTTTAACAACTCTGTAGAAAACAATATCATGTATCACGTGCAACAATTATTGGCCCAGAAGTGCTGTCTTGTGTGTTCCTCCTTCAGCTAAAATGCAGGCTTCAGAGGAGGGAGCTGGAATTGTAACCGTTGTTTTTTATTGAACAAGGAGATTGCAGCTACTGCAGCTGAATGAAAAACTAGCATACGGATGTCAGCATTTGCTCGATGTGAAAAAGAAGGAATTCCAAAGCATGTGCAGAGTGGAGTGGCCATAATTGCCTTCCAAATACATATGGGATTAGTTAGAGGGGTTTACAGTTCAGGGTGTGAATTCCTTACCGGCTCCACTTCTCGCAGCTCTGGTTTTAGAGGTTACAGCTTGTCTGGACATATTCTAGCACAGGATATGAACATAGCACAACACTACAACCCAGGCACCCACGCTACAACTGAGCCTCTCTTTTTTAAAGGTTTCTTTTTCATAGCCCTTTTGCAAACAGTATGTTCCTCTCATGAAATTATCTGCACGAATTGCACAGTTAAGGGGCTCTTTTCTTTGGCCCAAGTTTCACTGAATTTGGTGATCATTTAGCTGTTCTCGGTGGGCTGGAGAAGGGAGAAAAGATGGGACTGTAGACTCTGTCAAGCATCACAGACTACATTAGGGACAAAAGATGAAACTGCATGGGTGGGATTTGACATAGTTGTTGTACATCCCCCCAAAATAAGAGTCCTTCACTGGCTGATGTTTCTGCTCCCATCTGTTTTCTCAGGGAAACAAATATCCTTTCTTGGGGATCTTTTAAGTGTTTGTCTATGTGATGGGAGATACCACCCTTCAGCTGAGATTATGAGACTCACCATAATTATATCTTTTTGAAAGAAGATTTATTGAAGCATGATTCAGCCTGCTCAGCAGGGGGAAAACCTACTTGCTTAAGTGCCGTCACCATCTCCCTGTGTGCCACACCAGTCCCTCTGTGGTGTTCCAGGAGAAGTCAGGCCATAGAGTAATACATTCAATATCTTCAATGCAGAGCAATGGATTATATTTTGTTCTCATGACTCCCTGTAGGTGGAAAGAAGTGGGCTGAAATAAATGCCATTGCTTAAAGGGCTTGCTGATATTACAAGAGCCCTGCAGCTACCCAGCGTCAGTGGACAAGGACCTGGTCCTTTTTCTGATGTGCGTTTATTTGGACAGGACACCTTTGATGCTTGTCAAATGGCAGCAGAGAACATACAATCTGTAGTTTAGCCTAAAGCTTTATTCAGCTTTTCCCAGTACTGAGAGTACTGTATTAGACCTGCCATGAGCCACAGAGCCCATAAACCTCTCAAGGGGGGAGGCAAGAGGCCACAATATCACAAATATGGTTGAATACACAAGCATTGAAAACACGATTGGCTTCACAAGGATAGGATACATCCAATAGAAGAGGATATCTGTAGCTCAGGGTTGAACTGTGGAGTTCTTGGTGCCCTCTGAGCTTGGTTGTTTGTTTGCAGATATTTCATCACCCAACTAGGTAACATCATCAGTGTGCACTGATGATGTTACCTAATTGGGTAGTGAAATGTCTGCAAGCAAACAACCAAGCTCAGAGGGCACCAAGAACTCCACAGATAGGATACATGTTGAATACACAAAAGCTTAAAAGCCATTCTTTTAAAATCTATGCATTTAAAGCTCTCTGCCACAATGGAGAAGTCACTTTTGCATATTCTTCCCAGTCATAAAAAAAAAAATCCATTACTTTAATTTTTTTGAGCTCATGTTTCTCAGTGGACAAGGGAAAAAAACCTTTCGATGTAGCAAGATCTGAAACTGAGAAACTGAGGTGGATACACATGGGACAAAAGTGGCAGAGCTAACGCTCACTGTCCATTCTTGGTCTCTATATCAGCCCTTATAGGTTCTGGAGGATGTATGAAGGGAATGTATTAGAAAGTTAGATGTACAAAAGCAAGAAATATATGTTCCTTGTGGCTAAGATGTATAGAAGGGATTTGTTGTGGTACAAAATTGGAAAAGATATGCAATTCATTGAAATAGTTAAGGAGCCGTAAAAAAGGACATTCCAAGAATGAAGTTTTTATCAGTCTGGCTATACAGTCATCTTTGACTTGTACAACCCCCTCTGAGGATGCAGCAGAATTAAAACTACTGTTCTGGACTTTGAAGGAGGTCATTTCACAATTTTGCACATTGTTTGTCACTGACATTTATGCATATATACACACACATATATACATATACATATATGTGTGCGTGTGTGTGTATGTATGTGTGTGTGTATATATATATACACATATACCAAGTAAAATTAATAGTCTGATCTGTAAGTGGATCTGTAACTGGATAGTGTCCTTCAACATAATGGATATGAGTATTTCTTTCAAGAGTGCCCAAGATTTATAATTCTGGTTAATATGTATCAAATTGGGTTCTTTGGGTTCTTTCCCACATTCTTTGCAAAGCTGCTTCCACTTTGACAGTGGAGAGCATGAAATAGACATGCGTAGCAGCTGGTTTAAATGATACCATGGAAGATCACTGCTCAGTAAGTTGCTGTGCAGCAAATTGTCACTTTGATGCCACTTCAGACTAGAAAAATAGAAGGAAAAGAGGAGGATGGCAAAACTGATCAGTTCTAAAGTAAGACTTCCTTTGCTAAAAATTCCCTAACAGGATTTCTACCATGCTGGCAGTTCATAATTGCAACAAACGGAATTCTGCTCATTTGCAGGCAGTTAATAAATTTGGGGTCCTTGTTCTTCCCACACACACACCCTTTCTCACACTGTAAACTCCTACCTTCCTAGCTTCCTACATGGAGATAATCTCTTTGATCCATTTTGGGGCTACATCAACATTTGGTGAATTACACGCACTGAATTGACCACTTGAGCAAAATGCACACATAAATAATATCCGGTACGCTACAGATGTAGTAGACAGTAAACATGGATATTAGACATGAGAAACAAGCTATAAATTTCAGGCAGTAATTTAAAATTTTTGGTGTGTTTATTCATTACTCTTTGCTTGTGCTGAATAAACAGAACTACTTTATACAGTCTATTGGACCATTTAGCTTTGAAATGCAAGAATGAGCAGGGTTGGAATGTAAGAGTACTTCTCCACCATGTGTTTCCATCTGCCAGTCCTCACCAAACAATCTGAAACCACATGTATTTATTTATACAAGCATTTGTAGAGCACCTTCTTCACTTCACTCAACATGGTCTATAATGGTCTCTTAAATTTTGCTGCTACCAGAACATAAAAAATACCATGAGCCAATCAGATCCTACCCGCTTTCTCTTCAACTGACCAGAAGGACAGTGTGAAGTACGTAAGCAGTGACCTGCCCCATGGAGTAACAAAACTCTCATTCACCACAATATGGTCCATCCCTCTCCATCCATTGTTTTCACTAGCTATATTTATATGTACTTGCCTGGTGGTTTGTAAAACATTTGAGAGGTTGCTATGCTGGGAAGCAATATGAGAGATGATCTAATATAGAAGACCACATCCTGTTCTCGGAATACAAGATACAGAATAATAGTTTTGAATCTTAGGGGGGAAAATCTAACAATAAGAAAGATTTGTTAGTGGAATTAATTATCCAAGGAGTTTTGGGATCCCCTTCACTGGATGTTTTCAGATGGAGCTAAGCAGCAATGCTTCAATTTGGGTGCCTGCACTGAACAGGGCATTAGCTTAAAATGCCTAGCTGGGCCCTTCCAAGTCTGCAATTTCATTGCTGACCCTGGTTTACAGCTACCTGGAAATGTCAGGGATTGAAGCAGACACATTTTACATGCAAAGAAGATATTATGTCACTTACAGTGCCCAAATTGACAACAGAACTAAGGTGTTCCATGAAAACTTTTCCTATAATGAATGCATATGTAGATGATGATGATGATGATGATGATGATGATGATGATGATGATGATGATGATGATGATAGACAGACCTCTGATACCTCATTTTAGATGCTTTTCAATATGAGTCTTTGGAGCAACCAAACTGCCTATAAAATAAGTTTGTGTGCTTACCTATAATCTCTAACACTAAGTGACTGAGTTGTGCCATATCATTGTAGGCATTTTATATGTATATGTATGTGGGATTGGGTATAGATATTCCAAGAAGCAGAGACCTTTAGTAGCAACCATATCTGGGGGCAGGCAGTGTTTCCTCTTTCTGGGCATGATCCAGCCATTTGGAGCTCATTGAGTGCTACAGTGGGAGTAGGCCAGCCTGCTTCAAGTATAGATGACCATACAGAGTTTCAGAGGGGAAGTGAGAAATGGTTTGCTGCTTTCAATTCCTCTGTTACTGTTTTATCCTTCCTCTGAAGAATTCATTGCAACTAAATGGCAAGTTTACAGCCAGTTGTTGATGAGAAACTGCCTAAATGGCAACTCAAAGTAGTAATGGCTGAAGACTCCTTCGATCCCTTTGCCTGCTTGTTGATAGATGACCCTCTTCTTACTCCATATACCCAGATATTGCCATTCCTCTCTGCTGTCTCTCCATACCTTGGCCTTCCAACACAGAATGTAAAAGCTTTGGGCTGGTCCTGCTTCATGGCAGAGGTGTTAAACTTATGACAAAGATGGGACTTAACATTAGTTAAAGAGAGATTATGTGAGTCAGTAATGGGGAGAGAGGAGAACTAAATATGAGCCATTCTGCATGGTCGACATAACTTGTTTGTGTCATTAAAAAAAGCAGCAGTAGAAAGATTCTTATGGAAAAATGGAAGACTCCTAATGCATGCTTTATTCAATAAGATGCAGAGATAATAAACATATTCTCATCCTGCACTAAGGGAAGGGGGTGTTTGTGAGAAAGGGAGGAAGAACAGCTGGTGCCTGGTAAAGTGGTATGGCTTAGGGCTGTTCTGTCTGAGAAACCTTTGTGGTTAATATAGGGACCATCCTAGAACTGGTGCATTTACAGCATTACTGAATGCTTTAGCCAAAGCCTTTGCAATGCAAGAGTCATTCCATGGCAGATGGGGTCTCCTTCTACCTCCCTTCCTGCCCCACCCCTGGCTACTTCCGGGAAAAACTTGAGTTGCTTCATAGACAGACTTTTCTTCAAATGCACAGACCCTGCTAGTCATAACTCACCAGTTGTTAATCATCTTTTACATCCTCAGTTAGAATTCTGACACCTCCTACTTGGGTTACTTCAGTTTGATTCATGCTCCAAAGAGCTGTCACAAATGAATGATGGATTCCTTTCTTTCAGTTTCATATAACTCTTCCAAACAAGGAGCTTCAGCCTTGCGTATCTTTAGAAGTAGCTTTGGGCTATCAAGAGGCATGGGACTCAAACAGAATCCATTTAATGTGTTTAACATGTAAAAACATAGATCATAAGGTTTGCTTTTCATACATAGTATGTCAGGCTGCTTACTTGCTGGAATTCTGGATGCAAAGAAATAGATTTCCTCTCAAATTCATCTGGTGCAGAATATGGGCTCTTAAGGATTACACCTTTTATTTCATGTTTTAAAATCCTAAGTTTCTAGTCCTCAGAATTACAGCAGAATGTATCAGAAACAAGCAGGTAGCACCTCCCATTTCAAAAGGCTAAGTTTTATGTTATACATAACTGACCAAATTTACTTTGCAGAATACCTTCCTGTTCCTACAACTGAGCTCTGAATACAGCATGCAAACTGAGAAAATCTACATAAAGCAAATTGTGTTGCTTTTTGTGAATACAGAATTTGTTTTCTCGGCAACAGAAGAAAGAAAAAGTAGAAGATAAACAAGCATAAAACCAAAACCTTTGAAGCATATTTTTAGTGGATCGTATCCTATCAGTCATCGATGAGGCATGAAACTTTGCCAACCATAATAAAATTTTAGTGACAGCTACCTCTAGGATGTTGAGGAGTCACACTATAAAGAAGCTTGAAGTAGTAATTTAAAACCTGCCCAAACAGGAAGAATGAGGTTTGGTATATGCCTGTGCAAATCAAGTTGAGTTTAAACCACTGTTAAGTCAATATAATATGCATAGTCAATTCAATTTTTAAAAAATCAATCTGATTTGATTAACTTAAACCAGGCCAGTTTGCTCCAAATATATTTTGGGATTCTAAACATGTATCTGTGTATGCTTCAAATATGTCCGCATCAGTGTGATTTGAATCAATTCAGAGGAATCGGACTTGATCTGATGATTCAAATGGAACCATACCTCCATTCAGAAATTTGATTCTATTTGGAGACTCAACTGAACCTCCAAACTGAATATTCTTATAGCCCTAATTAGGTATTTATAATCTTATTTGCACTGGGTTTTTTTTAACTCATGAAGCATGTCCTGAGATTGTGGAACGTGAATCAAATAATTTTAGCTTCCCAAGTTCTCATCCTGCTCCAGTACTGGAGGTGCTGAATAACTATGTAAGCTTAAAAGACCTCCAGGAAATGCAACCAGGAAATCCATGGCCTGTTTCAAAAAGAAGTCCCATCATTTAGGAAGGGAAAACAAGCTGACTCTCTATCTCTTCTCCCTCCCCCGCCAAATTGTGGAGAAAGTAAAGCTTCTCTACATATATCGCACAATACTACAATGCTACAAGTTTGATTGGAGCCCACATGCCATCCTTTTTCAATCAACACCTGGGTCTAATGACCCGCTTCCAAAGTTCAAGCTACCTGCTGGTGGGTTGTGACCTATCACTTGGGAATTCCCTGCATGACTGCCTTATAACCATGAAACAGTCTTTGTCTCCAGTTGATCTGCACTTCTAATGGCTCCCAGGTGCACTGGCCAGTGCTTGTCCAAAGCAGATGGACGTGTACATTTAAAAGCCAAACTTTGAAAAGGACCTTATGCTACTGAAGGTAGAGTTTTAACAGATGCCAACTGCAACCCTCCAGGGTGACACACACCTGCATAGAGTGTCATGGTACATTTGTAAAAGCCATTGTCATAGAAAAATTAACTCAGTCCTGGGCCATGTTGTGTGGCTGTGTGTGTAAAAGGGATTGAAGTCCTCCTCAAAAGTCCTACAGTAAAAAATCAAGGAGCAAGATGTCCATGTAATCAAAAAATACCAATGCAAAGCATGGATACAGAAACATAAATATATGTGGGGTTTATTCTGTTCTTAAACTAGTTAGAATAAGTAGATTTGCACTCTGTTGGCATCTCTAATGAACTGTACAGGGTTTAATTTGTCATGGGTTAATAGGGATAATAGCCTTTTTAAAAAAGGTGCTGTCTATTTAAAATAATCAGATTCAAATGATCAAATGACATTGAATAGTTGATTATCTATGACAAATATTATAAACTGTTATAATATATCAATTCTGTATAAATTGCATATAATTCAAGATATTTTTTTCAAAAAGAAAATTCATGTTTCTCTTGCTTTTCAGTAGTACCCATATATCTATTGCAGCAGATACCATCTTAGAAGAGGCATTCTCTCTTACATTAGGGCGAATTGGAATGCCTCTTCTAAGATGTTGCCTGTCATCTTCAACTTTTCTAAATAGCTACATTAAAAATAAATAAATTGTAAATCACTGCCATCCAGTCAGTTGGTGGTGCTTTTTCAATCCAGTAACATGGTTTTAATTGATTAATTTAAATGTGTTTGATTGATTCAGAGTTGTAACTGTAATTTGATACTTTTATTAATAATCCTTCAAATGTTTGCTCACGTGCTTGAACATATAAGCGTGAATGAGGCACTTGGAGTACAACAATCACAACTGGTGGTATGCTGTGCCCCAAAGTAATGTACCCAGTGATAAATGAAGTAGCTAATAAGTGAAGTATCTTGGTAAATAAAGTCAAGTCTCCACTGAGTCATTGTCAACCCCTGGTGCTTCTTGAATAATCCTTGTAGTTTTCTTAGCATCAGTATGGAGGTGGTTACCATGATCATTGGCTTCTTTGGGGATTTCTTCTTCTTCCCAATCTACCTGACATTTTTTTTTTCCAATGACAGCCAGTGAGATGTTCCAGAAAAAGTCATAAACTGGATATGAGGCAACATTCCTCCTTTCAACTGCAGTGGGGTAAAACATGAAGGCAACACAACTGAGACCCTCTTCTATAATCTTCTGGTCCACAATGATTTGTGTAGCTGATCCTTGTACTGCACTGGCACATTTGATAACTTTATCAGAAGGGTTTCTCTTTCCTTCAGATCAAGGGGTAGTGGAATGCCAGGAAAAAAAAAATAAGGGCACTGTATTCTATCAGGAAGGAGAGAATAAAACACCTTGAACATAGCATGTTTGGCAGAAATCGCTTACATATCTTCAGATGCTTTCTTTATAACACTAACGGCTATAGATACCTTCTTTAAAAAGTGAAAAAGGATCATGGTACTCAATGGAATCAACATTCAAGAACCCACAACAAAATCAGAATTTGGAAAGACAAACAATGCTGAGCCCATATACCTTGTTCAGTATCATTTCTTTCCAAAATATTTTAAAAAGAACATTCTGGCTATCTCTGGCCAATATTGCGCACAAAATTCTCTAATAAAAGAAACTAACCCAAAGTTGAATTTACTACGAGGGCATTCTAGAAATAAGAAGCTAACCAAAGTGTAGTATTTATATCACCCTGTCCCACATGTTGTTTTGGTTTTAACTGCTGCAGATTTGTGGACTAATCTGGATTAAGACCATCATTTAGGTTGGGGGTAGGCTAATCCTTCCTTCAATATTCCCTTTCCAGAAAACTGTGTGAATCTGCACAGAAGAGTAAGAGAAAAACTCCATTAGAAGTTGGCCGGGAAGATATAAATTCTACGAAACATCTGTTATCCCAACAAGATCAAAAGCAATACAATATCTGGGTTTTATTACTTTCCCCAAATTGTGCCTCCTGTATATTCTTCCAGTATTTGTTGATTTGCATCTGTGGTCTCAACAGACAATTGCTTGTGATTGATTTGGTATGTACAACTGAACTAAATGTAATGTTTGCTGCTGAAACAAAAGTGTAGTCCTTTTAGTACGCATGCTTAAAGAGCACCATTGATCCTGACAAAACATGTGCATAACACACCAACAGTAGCAATGTTCTGGAATGAGAACCCCATCTCCCAACCTCTGGATGAAGAAACATGACAATGCCAAGGATTCTTAGAATTTTGGCACCTCAGATCCCAGCACGTGTCTTGACAGTCAAGGGAGTCCAAGGATGTCTATGGATGTCTTGTTCTTGCTCTGCTCTTCCTCAGTCAAATCCCCTTCTCTTTACTGGCCCCCTTCCTTAGGAAGAGTTTGCACATTTGTGCTGGGGAAATGCCAAATCTTGACCTTGAATTTTGGAACTTGAGAGCAATTGCAGAGGCTGAAATAGCACTGGACTGTGCACATTGCAAGGTGAATGAGAGAATGGAAAACATGCCCAGTTTGGTAATCCATTAATACCCAGAACTACTTAATTAAAGGGGATAAAAAGGTCTCTCTTCTGTGAGAAAGCTAAAAGCTTCAGAGACAAATGAGGGCTAAGGGCAATATCTGATATCAATCTTAAATTTACCTTTGTTTGTCAGCCTAATTAAAACATTGTCCATAGTTATTGTGTATTCCTTAATGTTCACATTTAAGAGGCAATGCCTTATGTGTCAGAGACTGCAGGGAGAAAAAGAAATCACTCTTTCAAAACATGGCAAGTCAATATCAAAGAAAAGAATAAAGCAAATGTTTTACTATGTTTCAGGGGAAACAGCAGAACCGCAGAAAAGGCATCAGCAAAATCTTTCAAGAAGATATCCTTATATGTTTGGCCTGGTTTTCCTGAAATTCATTTGGTTTCCCTGGAAATATTTCAGCTAGAATGCCCAGCAAAGGATTCCCTCCACTGTGAGCCTGGCCCCCAAGGCTTCTGTGTAACAGCGATAATACGAGTTCTTCAGCCAGTGGTTTAAATCAAGGCAGTTTCTCAGTGTGTGTGAAGATGGGGGTTGGGGAAGTTCTTCCTGAGTAAGCTGACAATTCACACAGTCTCTCAATTTGTTCACCTGAGAATTTCTGGTATCAGTTGGCCCCTGTTTCTTCACAGATAAGCTCTGCTCACAAGATACTTTTTCTTCATATTGTTTTTCTTTACAGACATTCCCTAAGACAATTTTTCCTCCTCCTCCTCCTCCTCCTCCTCCTCCTCCTCCTCCTCCTCCTCCTCCATCATCATCATCATCATCATCATCATCATCATCATCATCATCATCATCTTTGCTTTTTCCTAGAAGTTAAACTCACTGGGGTATAAGAGGGAGGTTAGGAGAAGCACAATCAGACTGCCTGTGTCTCTTAATATCTCCCTTCTCAGGACTTAAGGAATACTTCTGTCCTCTTTGCTAACATAGCAGTTTCTGAATATTTGCTTCAAGATTGTCTCTCTGACTCTCTGCATAGGACTATGACAGTAACAAACAGGATTAAGTTTGCCTTTAATACAATGAGAAGGTCTGAAGTTGTTTTGGAGAGGTCTTTCTTTTATTTTTATTTTTATTTAATACAGTACGGTCACAACTGACAATGCGTGAGGATCATGGGAGGAAGGATGAATGCATAAGTGACCATTTACTAGAGCAAACTGCCCTAGAGACCATGTTCTTTTAGCCAGTTTCAGACAAAATTGGACAAAATTCTCCTGTCCTAAGAAAAGTACTCTAGCCAGGTGCACGGGCTTTGGATAACACTCAGAAGCATAATTCATCAGCTTCTGACAAATGGCATGACAGAGTCTTGTCAGGAAATCTTCCTGCAAAAGGTGGGCTCAGAAATGAATCAGCACTGCCACCATCCAGGCTGGAAGTCAGCACACACTGCTAGCTTGCACTTAGCTACGTACTGCGAATGAAGAAGAGGTGGACTGGGGAAGTTAAAAGGGGACAAGCAAGAACCTTAATCACAAAGCTCATCATGCCCACACCTGGAGCTTTTTCTCTGATTATTTATGATCCTTAAAATAAACATTATTTTGTGTCTCTACTTTGCAGGTTTCTTCTGGACCAGAGCTCTTTTGAAAAGAAGGCAAGGGATAATAGGAGCAGTTGCCCTGAGTTAGGTCCACACCAGATGGTTCCATCCAAAGTATAATTTAGTCTTTGAAATGATGGATCAATACTTTTTGTTCAATAATCATCTATATCTATATCTATATATCTATATATCTATATATCTATATATCTATATATCTATATATCTATATATCTATATATCTATATATCTATATATCTATATCTAATGGGAATAATTATTTCAGCTTTTCTGGTTTTCCCCACATACTCCAATTCCTGAACTATTGGCCAAAAAGATAATTGGGGGGAAATTACATTGATGTAGGATGCAGTGAGAAGAAGCTATACGTTAGACTTACAAATACATTTCAGAGGCTGACTTATTTTCTTTGAAAAATACTATCTGCAAAATTCCAGTCAGGTTCAGGTCAGTGATAATACAGCAGAGAAACTAGAATGAGGGACTGAATCTGTCATTCCTTCTTTTATCTGGAATGCACTCTTTTGTCATCTTGTTCAGGCCCTGAACACAGCCAGAACTTGAAAGTTGTTTCCTGAATGAGTCCAGCGCTGACGTTATTCCCAAGCCCAGAAAAGAGGCAGTGGATGCCATGGAGCTGAAGGGAGGATGAGGAGCAGAAAGGCTTTATAAATGATTCAGCATCTTTCCTTGCTCTTGAATTTTACCTGACCGTTCATTGTCCCTCTCATTTTTCTCTTTCATCCTTTTAAAATTCTTTTGAATGGTTACTGATATAATCTCAAACATTCTAGGTCTGTTTTATGACTCTAGGAGAAAACTCATGCTGTCAGTGTTTCCTTGATTGTTTCAAGTATCTTTTGTCCTGGATTATCACATGGGAAAGGAAAAACAATGATGAATGGCACCTAACAGGAAGTCTGCAGTGAGAAGCAGAGCACTGCCATGGAAATAGTGGTCACCAAGATGCTCTGCCTGGTTGGTCTTAATATCTCTGCTGATGTGGGGACACATGTGTTGCAGCCCCAGGATCCCCATAACTGGACTATACAGCTCCTGTACCATACTTTTGGGGGGGGGGCTTGGAGTAGCTTCTGCATGGGATTTGCAGAGAAAAAGGGTCTCATAGACAGCCAAGAAATTGCTTCCCCAAATGCCCTTTTAAAAGGGCTTTCCTTCTGGGATGCTTGGGATTCCTGCTGAGTTTCAAAACAAAGGATGAAATGGCTTTGGGGAGGGATCCCAGGGACCGCTGGACCATTTAGGATTTCCTTCTCTGATCCCTTCTCCACAGTCCTTCCCTCCTCAGGGTGATACTGGTAGAGAAAATGGGCAGACGATTGGATGAATTGAGAAACCCAGAGGAGGCTTGAAGAAAATCTATGCCTGTGTAATCACTATTCCCAATACACAACCATCTTGACTTAACAGACTACTCAGGGGGTGAGGAGGGTGAGTTACATCCAAATTATAATTTGCATAATTTTGTATAATACACCTTGAATTTAACAGACAAAACCTTGAATGGGAGCGAAATCAAAATTGAAATGTGTCTGTTGTACCTAAACTCCTTTAAGCCAAGGTCTATTAAACCAAGAGCTGACTGTACAATTATTACTGCATATAATGAAGATGAAGATGAAGATGAAGATGAAGATGAAGATGATGATGATGATGATGATGATGGAGATGGTGGTGATGGTGGTGATGGTGGTGATGGTGGTAAGTGGAAGTGATGCTTTCTCCTCACTTCTGTCTTGTGGGTATGGCTTGGGAGATGTTGGAAGCTTTGATGTTGAATTATTGCAAGAAGGTAGGTTAGTCTGCTTTGCAGCCAGGTGTACAAATTTCACATAATGAAAGGTACAGAGATGGGAAAACTTAATAGTGGTGCTTGCACTGAACATGGCTGAAGGCCAATTCATTTTGTTGTAACTACATTACAGAAATTATCACTAACAATGGGGAGTATCCAAAATAGGTTACTCATTATGTGTCCTGATATATTTGGTACCCTACAGGGTTTGGTTCCTTCTGCCTGCTTAGTGTTAGGAGGGCAACTTTAAAATATGCTGGCAATTGTTGAGGGGCACAATATCTTTTTATGTGAGGTACAGTACAAGAAGCACTTTGTCATCCTGTATAATTGAGAAGCCTACGGTGCTGGGAAAGGGTGAAGGGAAGAGAAGAAAAGGAACACCAGCAGCAAAAAAATTTTAAAAAGTGGATGGACTCAGTAACAGTAGTGATGGGGGCATCACCAACTAGATGGCATGAAAATACATAACAGAAATCATTTTTATTCTGAAAGACTTATGTAGGATATTTCCCCTCTGAGGAGACTAGTTGTCACTTTTATTATTAAAAGACTCAATTTTAAGGGAGAAGACTTTCTATTTTGGAATTAATTATATTAATCATTTTGAAAATTCATTCCTAATAATAAAGCTACACCACCCTACCCTGGAACTGCCCTGAATCACCACATTTGCAATAATGATGATTCTCTTTCAGCATTTATTGCAAGCCAGCATAGTATGAACTGTGTCCTTTTTTGTCTTGCCCATTTTACCTTTCCTTTTTAAAAACTGTGTTTCATTGTAGCATAGTTTCAACTGAAGCCATGATGTTGTAACTCTCTCTCTCTCTCTCTCTCTCTCTCTCTCTCTCTCTCTCTCTCTCTCTCTCTCTCTCAGCAGTATTGCTGTAAAACTATCACCATTTGAGTACTGTACAAACTGGTTGATGAAATGTTACCACAGACAAAAATATCCTAGATACAACAGTATCCATTGCAAGTTAACAGGTTAAAAATAGAATTTATGAGAATAACTTTGCAGTCATTGTGAATGATCATATTGCAAGATGGGATTCAAGGTCAGAGAAATAAAGTTTTATGGATCATCTTCTCACTACCTGTTGTAAAGCCCGGAATGTTTAAAACTCACACGCACATAGATTCCCCGACATTGTCTAACTTGAAACATATCTCATTTATTTCTGTAACTTTCTTATCAAATCATCACAACCAGATTTTTGCTTTATCTGCAAATCATTGGCATATGCGGTATTTCAAGTGCATCTTTAATGTATATTAACCATGGGCTTTTCAGGTTTAGCAAATGTTCCCTGCTTTCTTGCTCAAATGGGTTATAATCCAGCATTGAGGGTTTACTTTTGGGAAACACTATACTTGGTGAAAGTTAGAAACTCATTCTGTACTGAGTTTAATTGGACTAAGCTGAAATGTGCAACAATTGCCATGAATGTCATTGTCTCCCTACAGAAGTGTCCTCCTTTTCCCTCCCTTTTAGTGAATTCTGGGTTAATCACAGAGGAAAGAGGAGAATGTTAGCCTTATGATGAAGACGTTATGAAAGCAAGAGCCTGGGGACAAAATGAGGACATGTATATCAACACTACTTATTTCACCTCAGACCCTCCAAGTTCCTCCTGTACCTTATCAGATGCTAATTGTGGACAGAGCTCTGAGCTTACAGCATGTTAAAGGGGTGAAGATCTTTGCTAACATTCACATTCTCCCCTACCACCCTGGAACATTGTGTGCAGGCAAATGCCAGCATAGGGCTAAGAGGTTCTGCACTATCAGGGTGTCAAAGCCTATACTAACTTCTATCTGTCTCCACAAGCTTTTAAATTTTGCTGTTCTTGTGAAGGTGGATGGATGGAAAAAAAGTGAGGGAGGGAGAGAGGGAAAGAGGGGTATGTAAAAATAAGGGATTTTTCAATGATGTCATCACATCCCAAACTTATTAGGAACATTTGTGTGATTAGTTCAAGAAGCACTAACATCACTCTGTCTGTTGGACCTCAGTGAGGTCTTTAGATGGTCAACTCTGGCCTTGTGATATCATCGGGTTCAGTGTGTGCTGGCTTATAAATGCTTTGACTAAGATTATTGCATCAGAAAGAACCAAATAAGAAGAATAACACTGAAGAAACAGTGTCAGATAGTAAGAGATAACAGTGGCATTGGAAAAATTGGAAAAAATGATGATCATTTGCAGTAATCAAATCTTTTTCCAGGAAATCTCAGACAACCTGGGAAAATATTTGTTGCAGTCCAGAATGCACTGGGGCTTAAGTATCATATGCAAACTTTTTTGTGCAATCATCTAATATTTATAACCACATGTTTCATTTGAAAATATAATTCACAGTAAAAACTAGAACAAATATAATATTCTAAACACAGGCTACAGGCATACTTCTGATTTAGTTAATGATGTTGGAAAGCACCACAAAATAAACAGCATTTTTGACAGCATTTCATCTTACTGTCTGATATGCATCTTTGAATCTTTCCACAAGTTTCGTCATCTTTTATTTTTTCACCACTTTCGGTAACCATCTTGATACGTAGTGTATACTGTACTTCCTGAAGAAATCCACTCTGAATATTATAAAATTAGAACTGGGAAATGAATTCCTCATATGGAACTTTCAAACTCCCTTGAAAGCTATCCACTCCAGATTATATTTATTTATTTACATAACTTATATAACTGTTCATTTTGAACCAACTTCTGGGCGGCTCACAGCTGCAAATAAAACAGGATCTATCAATAATAATAATAATAATAATAATAATAATAATAATAATAATAATAAATTAAAACTAAAAAACCTGGCACCACAAGCTAAAGTTTCTCACACAGCCCACAAGAAGTTCATCCCACCAATTTTACCATATCCTGGTGCTTAGGACAAAAGCCAGGTCTTGAGTATTTTTTGGAAGGTTAAAGGGGTGGGGGCTTGCTGAAGCTCAGGGAGAAGGGTATTCCATAGGGCAAGTGCTACCACAGAAAAGGCACACTTCCTAGGTCCCACAAGATGGCAACATTTAAGGGAAGAGACTTGGAGCATGCTCACCATACCCAATCTGGTAGGATGGGCATATGTTCTTAGGGAGAGGAAGTCCCACAAATAATCTGGTCCCATGCCATATAGGGCTTTAACAGTAATAATCAGCACTTTGAATTGCACCCAGAAGGAAATTGGGAGCCAGTGCAACTCATGCAACAGGGGTGTAATGTGGGCAAATCCAGGGGTATCCATTACTGCACATGCCACACCATTCTGGACTAGTTGTCTTCAAGGGTAGTTCCATGTAGAGCACATTGCAGTAATCCAAACAGGAAGTGCCGAAGGCATGAATGACCATGAGCAGGGCCTCCCTAGCTCATATACCACGTTTATACTACAGCAGTGCACCCTTGAAGAACATCTGGAAGCTTCAAGTAGTGCAAACTGAGGAAGATAAGAAGCTAACTGATGCATGGCACCAAGATCATAATGAATAGATATCGGAAGAGCCACATCATTTGTTTGGAAGTTTAATTTAAGAGGTTAGTTTTAACCTTTAGAATTAGCCAGCTAAATGAATGATTGACTTGTACAGTGCCTAGGATGTTGAGAAGTTCCTCACAGAAGACTACCTGCCAGGTTCATCCTTGTTGCTCCCTTTCTCCTACATCTCCTGTGTCTTCCAAAAAAGTAAAAAATGGAACTAACCCAGAAATTTCTATATGTAAATAGATACCAGTGACGCCTGGGATAGTCTTGGGAAAGCTCATACTTTCATAGTCCTTTTCAAAAAGGTAAAGGGTATGTGATGTGCTGCTCACCAGAGCACTCTGCTGACTTTTCATATATCTATGCTTCCATGCAGAAGCCCCACAAACTCTGTACTAAATCAATGCTAAGCTTTGCTGTTAAGAAGCTGGCAATAGTTTGTTTGTTTTTTTAGTTTCTCACAAGACAGTCCTCACATAAAGATTTATCAAGGAAGGAGGCAAAGAATATAGACAAATTTAAACAAATACTATTTAAATAAAATATAAACATTAAAACTCCCACTAAAATCTAACATACCAGGTGACATGGCACATAAAATGTCTTTTCATGAGTATGGCTAGTAATAAATAATTAGCTCTTTTTTAGGGAGCTGGAATGCAAAATATTTCTGCATCATTTTGCTAAAGCCTTGATAATTTTTTTTTTTTTTTTTTGGCAAAAGGTGTCACCAGGTGGTTCTACTGCATGTGATCCATGGTCTAAGATGCTTTAATTAGGGTTGGCCACTTTTAAACAATAGAGCATTCTAAGAGATAAGAAAGAATATGGGAATGATGGCATTTTTCTATTCTCTTGAGAGCAAATACTTACAGTATATCATAATAGCATCCAAGCTCAAGGAGACATACCTAGAAACATCCTTCAGTTCAAGGTGCAGAGTTTTACTGCTTGATCTTTGCATCTAAGAAGTGGGGCTGCACATCCACCTTTCCCATTCTGATCTAAGGTTGTAGATATAATGTTAAGTAGATACTACTGTCAAATGTTTATTAAGGGTTCTGCATCCTGCCTACTATCTATAGGTAGTGATTTACCAGCTTTTGGTGTGGATGGATGATACCTATACATACAGTAGTTTCTCATGAACAAAATGGCATGTTTTTCCATGTTGCACATGGCCATCCCTCCAACTTCATTGGAAAGACTGTAAGAAAAATCAGTCAAATTCAGTGTAAATAAGGGCACATTTACACACAGATACACATTCTTAATTTCTCTGAAGAGTATGAAACTGAAAAAATACCCATTAAGTAGATCATGAGGATCATGATGGATGCTTATGCAAAATTATATTTTGGAATGTATGCTCGTGCAAGATATGATAATGGTTCTTAGTTTAGGAGGTGTCATAAAAGTATGTCAGATTTATGGAAGACAGATTTATCATAACAGCTATTAGTTAACATGAAATGTTCATAGACCATAGTGCCTGTAGTAGGTGAGTAGTAGTCTGAGCTGCCCAGAGTCACCTTCTGGGGGAAATGGGTGGCATATAAATGGAAGGAAGGAAGGAAGGAAGGAAGGAAGGAAGGAAGGAAGGAAGGAAGGAAGGAAGGAAGGAATTGTGGCAAAAGCTAATAGGGAGTGTGTTGCCTTTGTTCCTTGGCTATCAACTAGTTAATTCTCAAAAGTGTGCTGAGAGACTATCTTGTATATTTTATTCTGTTTCATTCTGCCATATGTTACCAATTATCTTCCTTCCAGGAAATATGGACTTCGTTTCTTTTCCTACAGTTTCCTTACTACCGTAAGACTTAGAAGGATACATTCTACAGATACAAATGTTCATCCACACTGTCAAAAATGCAGGGTTCCAGGACAGCACACATGCCTTTGAAAGAAGTGCCTGAATATTTGTTGTGTCTGAGATGCTGGATTGAGATACGTGGTGACCCCAAGCTCTCTGCGCCAGAACCTGACTAGGAAAAAATGCTGCCGATGCCTGCAGCAATACCCCTGCTAGTCTAAAGCTCTTTTGCATGTTTTATAACTCAGAAAGAACATTGTGTCCACCTTCCTTTCTCCTTGCCACAACTATAAAGCAATTACTAGTGCACAGAGGAACTTACAGGTAGTCCCTGGGTTAAGAACACCGGGTTACGGATGACCCATAGTTAAGAACAGAGCCTATTGTAGCAAAATTCAAGTTAAATACACAATGATTTGAGTTAAATACATGATGGTTCAAGTTCATTACACAATGCTACTTATACCGTATTATATAATAACACTGTTCTGGCTTACGTGCAAATTCGACTTAAGGACAGACTTTGGGAATGGAACTGGTTCTTAAACTGGGGACCACCTGTAACAGCCTCACTATACCTGTATCTTATCTCTGCAGTCAAGGTCTTATCCTTACAACAACTGCAGAAAATGTTCATTGCCTTGGGGGTTTTTCCTGAACTGACAGTGGGGAAACCACCCAGGTGCACAGAATAACACAACTGGAACCTCCAGGGTTAATAATTTTCCCTGTTAACCTGGCAATAGGCCCTACCCTTAATACATGGAACTGTGAGAAGAGGGTTATAGAGGGGATATATATATATATATATATATATATATATATATATATAAAGAAAGGACAAAGAGGAACACAGCCAAAATTTGGAGCAATCCTAATATATTAAGAGTGCAAGAATGTTGATTTTAAAAAATTCTCCTGCTGAGTATGTCACTAAAGCCCAGGTGTTATTCAGCAGATGGGACTAGAACTAGCCAAATAATACATAAACTTGCACAGCAGTCACAAAATGCAAGAAATGCACACTGAAAACAATGCTCAAGCATGCACATGCACACACATGCATGTCCTACCCTAAGTGACAGGTTTTGCTCTGTTTATGGGCATTTCTACTGCTTCTCAAATAAATTGTTAATATTATTCTTAACACAAAAGCAAACACTACTTTCTAAAACCTGAACTCAAGCTTTTTAAAGCTATATCTTTATATAAGAACACAGAGATACCAGTATGGGGATGGTGTATGTGTGAAAGCACACAGACTTCATATGCTGAGTATGGAAGACAATTTAATTTGCTGTTGAGTCTGTATAAGGTTTTCTCTGAGCTGCGGACCAAATAAATAGGCTGGCGGGGAGAGCTGTGATATCTATTTCACAACTTTTCATCACTAAGGAACTGCTAAAGTTTTGATAAGATTGAGTGAAATAACAAGGTTATGTGGCCTTAGAAACACTGTTAAAATAAGTATTAAGGTTAATATAAGTGATGCAGCTCAATTGCTAGAATACACCTGAGTGAGCTTTAAAAAGAAATGAAACATTTTGGAATTGATCAGGGCCAATTTTAAATTCAGAAGAGCGAGAGAAGAAAGCTTGAGTTATTAGTGCAATCCAGTGATTTCAATAAAGTTGGGACAAGCTGGGGAAAGTTTTTAAGCTAAATGTGCAGAATGCAAAGGAAATAGGATCCTTGGAAATAGTCTGGGAAATAGAAGGAAATACTGAGGGAAATTATAAAAGTACTCTCACTAGGCATCCTGATTCTGGAGTTAAGGTTAACCCCCAAGATCAGGTAGTGGGCAGGGGCATAGAAAGGAGGTGGAAAGGTGAGCTTGGTAAGAGGCATAGAGCTCTGAAATCATATAAAAGTCACAGGCTTGTGTGGGATGAGGCAGAAGATGGAGAAGGAAGGGTGTTTGTCATTTGCAGCCTTCCATTTCAGCTGATGGAAGGGCTACTCATGAGGAAGTAAGAGGGAAAAAAGCATTTGGCCCAGCTGGGATTCCAGTTTGTGCAGCTTAGGAGGGGGGGGGGTACAAACAAATCTGCAGCAGCAACTGGCAGCTTGGAAGCCATTGTAGTGGGGAGGTGGGCTGGCTGACAGGCAGTGTCATCGTCAGTGAGGATCTCAGTGGCTTAGCTGTGGGAGAATTGAGACCTGAAGCTTGAAGGGCTGGCGGGTGTGTGTGTGGAGAAAGAGTGTAAATTTGGATGGGTTCAATGAGAGAAGGCCTAGCTCAGAAGGAGGGATTCAGCAGCCACAAGGAAAGAGAGGGCGGGGAACCGCTTGGTGAGAATTTGCAGAGACAGCTGTTTCCTGTGAGCCTTTTTGTCAAAGGTGGGACTATTGAAAGAGGGGCAGTGCTGTTGAACTCCTTTAAGGAAACTGTTGGGTGTGAGGGTGGAAGGCCTGCTCACTTGGAACAAGCCTCAGGGCAGAACACTGGCAAATATACTCATGGAGTTCAATAACTTAGGGTTTTGTTTAAAAAAAAATTTTTTTTAAAAAAAATACCATTTTATCTGGTTATACGGTTCATGAGCCTGTATGCCGTTTTGTAATGATACAAGTAAAAGTTGTAAAAAGTTCACAACTGGAGGTGGGTTGGATTTAGTATGGTTTTGCACTGATTGCCCAGAAAGGAAGAAACTCAGCAGCAGCAGCAGCTGACTCTAAAGGCTGAGTTTTCTCCTCTTTGTTTCTGCATTTGTTTCATGGTAAACCTAATGTATTTGGCACTAATCATTCTAGCTCTGATACTCCCCTCCCCCCACCAAAACTCCCCTTAGTAATCATACCACTAGTTAAAGGCAAGTGAGTTTCAGAAAGCCAGTGCAAAAGGGTGTGCTAAAAATAGAATTAAAAATCCATGATTTTCAAGTATGCATGGTTATATAAATTAGACAATTATTATTTAGTTTTTACTTACACAGCAGACAAAATAGGGTTCATAAGTCCTATCTTATCCAATGGCTCTAGTGGTGAAGATACTGAGCTAGGATTTAGGAGATCCACATTTAAACCCATCATCAGCCACTGGGTGGGTAACTCTGGGTCAGTCACCACTGTATCTCTCAGTCCAACCTCCCTCATAGGGTTGTTGTGTGGAAATTTAAAGAAAGAGTGCCATCTTGAGGTCCTGGAGACAAGATAGGATACACATTTATCATATAAAAATAAACCAAGGGCAGAGGGATGTTGAGACTCTTTGATCAATGGAGTTGGTGAAAGGCCTTTGGCAAGACAAACAGAAATGTCTTAATCATAAGAAAATAGTGCAGGGAAATCAAAAGTGAAAAGCATAAAAGCAGATTTAATTTGGATTCATCCATCTCCTTTTCTAGTCCTGGCCAGTTTCCTTCATGATGTGGCAGATGTGGAGACTCCCAATATTAATCTGACACAGTTTTGCATGAATGAAGCTTCCGTATGTGGACTTGGTTTTGTTCACTATATTCTGGGATCTGGGTCCCTTACCCAAGAGCCCACACAAAAACAAGATCATACGTACCAAGGTGGCACCCGCTAGACTGAATCTCTCTTCCTGAGGTTCTTTTCTGACTACGTTCAACTTCTCTAGTGGACTGGCTTCCAATGTTCTAATTTTTTCCTACAGCTGCCAAGGCTTTGCGATGAGGAAGCAGAGCTGTGCAAGGAGCAGAAAGGACACACTCTCCACATCAGAGAAATCCCAGATGAGTACGTCACAGCTGAGGTCCCAGCTTGGCAGAAGCACTATGGTGTGGCGCTTTACTTAGCGTAATAGTTAATCCAGCCCTGACAGTTTCTAATGAAGGCTAAGCCACTGGAGATTCTTGATTGTACTCCAAGTTCCACCATCATCCTCCCAAATTAGATGTTCCAAGTGTGGCCTTCCTTAAGAAGGCAGACAGGCAGACTGCTTTTCAGAAACTGCTAGCAAGGAAGCATTGCAAGTGGAAAAAAGCCTCTGATTTACAGCCTGGGGCTTGTGCAAATGCTGTAAATCCTCAGAAGGGTCCATCTGAAACCAAGGGAGTGAGACTTTGAAGAATAACACAACATTATGAAACATTCTTGACAAGTCCAGTCCTACCTGCCTTAAATCACCTTCAATGGTTTGGGGCTGTATAGTTGCCCCAGGTCAACTTAGGCACCCCCTCACGTTCCTTCAGTGGCAGGGTGGCTGCACCTGAATGCACCCCTGAAGAGAAGCCTGTGCCCATTACTGCCAGAATTGAACCACTGATACTTTTTCCATTTATGGCACCCTTTGCAATGGAAGAGCAGAGAATAAAACATCTAAAATTATTATTGTTATTGTTGTTGTTGTTATACCTCTTGGAAAGTCGCACAGTTGGGCCATTTTTCTACAATAAATATACCCCACTGGCAGGAATTTGAAGGTCATTACTTTTTCCAAAGCAGAAGGCCATTTCTGCGATAAAAGGAGAAACTAGATGAAGTGAATGAGCAGGCTTTTCTGTTGATTTGTATCCCTGTCATTGGCTATAACTTTATTTTATTTCATTCATTTATTTGCTTGCTTGCTTTTTGGTACACATCACACATTTCCACATGGACTTATGGCAGCATTGGGTAAATAGTTCTGCTGGTTATGTTAATCAGTTAATCAGTAGATCCCCAGTGAAGAAATTATTGGAAATTTGAAGAATATTTATTTATTTATTTATTTATTATTAAACTTGTATGCCGCCCATCTCCCCCAACGGGTGACTCTGGGTGGCTCACAATAACAAAAAAGGAAAAAACACCAATCCCTCCAACAATGGCTAAAATCCATAAATAACTAAAAATAGAAACATGCATTAAAAATGTCCTAAAACCCCCTATAGATTTTAGCCCTAAAACCTTCAAGATGCTGGGGGGGGCCAACCCATCACCCCATCTCCACAGATGCGAGCCCCCATCCGGCCCCCAGGCCTTCTGGCAGAGCCAGGATTTAACCCCTTTTCTGAAGGCCATGAGGGAGGCCTTCATCTCTCCTCTCCTTTTCCAACTTACCAGTTTCTTAAGCTAGAGTGCTATTGAGCATGGTTAGTGTGCTGCTGCTGCTGCTGCTAGTACTACTACAATTACTACTATAGTACTACTACTAATAAGCAACTTCTATCTCCAAAGAAAACTGGGAAGGACTCCTAACAGATGCTTGGGCAGGCAACATAAATCTAGAAGAATCAATATTTATCTAAACTCTAGTGTTTCTGAGAAGCATCGTGAGCTCTGAACACAGAGTATCTGTGAGGAAAATGCTTTGGCTGTATTTTAGCAATTTTCCCCAATCGTTTATATTCAATCTAATAGAAAATAAATTGGAGGAGGAGAGCTGCACGTAGAGGAGATGAAATTCTTATGAGTGGGGTATTTAGTTTTTCCACTCACTTCATTTAAGAGCTGGGGGAGAGAGGGAATTCCTGTGAGTGCCTTGTCTTCTTCTTATACCAGTGTTGTCCAGACTTGGCCACTTTAAGATGAGTGGACTTCAACTCCCAGAATTCCCTAGCCAGCCATGCTGGCTGGGGTATTCTGGGAGTTGAAGTCCACTCATCTTAAAATGGCCAAGTCTGGACAACACTGTCTTATACCATAATCTCTAAATCTGCAACTTCCCCGGCTTCCCATGCTTTGATCAAATCCCAAGGAAAGAGACAAGAAAGAATTCCTCCCATCAGGTTTCCCCCAATATTAGCAAATATTCAAGGAATTTTGCAGGGCGCTAAACGTGCATCACAAGCTGCTCCTTGAACATTTCACACCGATGAAGGAAGCTCACAAGAAGCACCAGAACGATTCTGAAGGAATTCTACTGCTCCTTGAGGAGGAGGTAGGGAAACAGGAACTTTTCGGATAAGAGGAAAAAAACTTTCAAAAATCAGAGAGCACTTTTCAACCCAGTGTTAGTATTGGTGCCACTAGATTTATAGAGGTTTAATGAAGAAGTACCTGCTTGGTGCCAATTTATTTTTATTTTATTTTATTTTTTTATTTATTTTCAAATTTGTATGCTGCCCATCTCGCCCATGGGTGACTCTGGACGGCTCACAATAATAAATTGAATGGCATGAATAATTGTCAGTGGCAAGAATAGTCTTTGAGGTTTTCACTGCCAGTTGGAAAAGATGTATTTAATTTTCCACACTTTCAGTTTTACTGCAGGGTGTTATTTTATTTTGGGCACTGATTGGTATGAGGAATTTCAGAAATCAGCTTCTCTCTGGATTCAATTTGAAAATTACTATTTGACCCCACTGGAATTCTGCCAAACCTTTGGGCCCTTATTTGCTCAGGGATCAATTTCAGGACAGCTTGAAAATCAGAGATATATTTTTAACTCTGTAAATAGTAATCGTATTATTTTGGACTGTGTTCTAATGAAGCAGGTTTTTTTTTTTTTTAATGTTTTGTTGAGCTGAAAACCAAATTAGATTTATCTCAGCATGCCTCTCAGCAATTTATCTAACTTGTTATTTGGACTTTCTGGTCCTGCTGTCATTGCTGTTTCTGAAATTCCTAATTTCTTAAAACTTTGGAAAAATCAGTAGTAGCCAATAGCTCGTTTTTATGAGAAGTTGCAGGAATTTAATGGCAGTGATATTAAACAGATATTAATTATTTATATAACTTTTGTAATAACAAACTTGAAATCCTGTTCTAGTATACCAGTGTACTATGGCTCTTAACATGTAAAAATAGTTTACTTTTACATTAAAGATGCTAAAGAAACATAAGTTTTTGTTTTGTATATTATTTTGTTTTGGAGAAGTAATATATTAGTTTTGAAGATATTATTCAGAGTTCGAACTTCAACTCATATGGCTTGGGCTTATCCTTTAATTCCAAATTTTGGGCTGAAATTCACATGTGTATTGTTTTGATTTTTAGACAGATAACTGTATATCATAAATAAATTCTTCTCATCTATAACCTTAATATTTTAAACAAGAACTGTAGCCTTTTTAAAATACCTTGCATAAAGATGGCTAAATCTGGAAAGATAAAGCTAAACTTGATTTGCAGCCTGAATTGATATGTATTTGATGTAGGTATAATTATAGCTATAGTTATAGATCTGTGCATGCACATGTGTGTATGTGTGTGTGTCATATAAATACAGGTAGTCCTTACTTAACAATGGTAATTGGGACTGGAATTTCTGTTGCTAAGTGATGCAGTTGTAAAATGTGACATCACATGACTGTGCTGCTTAGTGACAGCAGTTCTGGCAGTCCTTGGTTACCATCGTTAAACAAATCACTGCAGGGCATTAAGCGAGGACCTCATATGACTACACTGCTTAGTAACAGCAGTTCCGGCAGTCCTTGGTTTCTGCTGTTAAGCAAATCACCACAGGTCATTAAGTGAGGACCTCACATGACTACAACTTCTGACTTCCTGCCAAGTTCCCCATTGATTTTGCTTGTGGGAAGCCAGCAGGGAAAGTCACAAATCACAATCATGTGACTGTAGGATGCTGTGATGATCAGAAATCCAGGCTGACTGCCGAGCACCCAGATCACAATCACGTGACCACAGGGGTGGTGTAATGGCCAGAACTTCGAGGACTGTTGAAAGTGCCACTCATTTAGCACCATTGCAAGTTTGAAAGGTCACTGAACAGGTGGTCATTAAATGAGGACCACCTGTATTTCTTTTCAAAGGCCAAGCCAGTCTATTTTTTACTTCAATTTAGATTCCACCCAACTCCAGGCTGACTCTAAGCAGGTGGTACTGCTATTTCTGTTTCAGTTACAGTGTTTTTGAAACCACTTTTTTTTTTTTTTAACACTATGACCCAACAGTTTGTGGACAGTTTACTCCCCAGCTGCAGAAAGTTCTATCTTATCACACCTCCCATCTCCTTGAGCTTCAGGTCTTTTAAGGGGAAAGGTAGCTTGATACCTTTTTAGCTCCCCCTCATAGGAACTGTTTTGCTCTTGCTCTTCATATCAAAAAACAAACAAACAACATGAGTTAAAGTTGTGAGGGATTACAATAATTTGTTTTACCTTCCTTTTGTGCATGGTAGAGAAGAAGAGATTTTTGTTACTGAAAGTCTTGTGGTAGCTCTGGATACAGTGATTTCTGTTCTTTACAGCAATATTACAATTACATCTTGCCTTTCCTTTGGAACTCAAGTTGATGCTCATGATCAAGGTCTCATTATTTTGTATTAGAATAAGAATGCTATGAGATAAATTGGGCTGAGGGATTTGCCCCATCTCAGCTACTGAGATCCATGTTTAAGTAGGGACTTGAAGCTGAGCCTTCCTGGTATCAGTTCAACACCTCAACCACATCCTATTTCTATCTTGTGAAATAGTTGACTTAGAGGATAATTGGGGCAGAATAAAATGAATTCAGCCTGAACTTCTTGCTTATATGTCTTGTTAAATGCTATTGGCTCTGGAAGTACTTCTCTAACTCAGTATATGAAAACAAGATTGTGTGATTCACATTCAGGAAACCTAAAACAGACTTGGTACCAACCAATGGTGGATAAATGATGGGGCCCAATGAAAGGTCCACCACTGTTCACACAAGGCATAGTGAGTATCTGGCACAAATAGGAGCACCAGGCCTGCACATCTGGCGTGGCTCTTGCCACCACTTTAATTTATCTGGAAGCAATGTCTTTTGTACACATGGCACATACAATATTGCAACCATCCATTCCCTTCATTGTCTCCTACATTATTTCCAATGTGGTTGCTGTTCCTAATAAAAATATAAACTTCTTTATAACTCCAGTTTTTATTTGTTTGTTTTTTGTTTGACGGAGGGCAGTGTTGATTCACTGTTGTTCCCTAAGGTTGGATTAGCTTTAGCTCCCAAATTCGGCACTACGGCTAACTTTAAAAAATTATCCTGCCTTCTCCTTGCCCTCTCCCTTACCTGTCTCCTTAGAAAAACCTGGAGGGAAAAAGATGCTGAGGGTAACTATAGTTTTGTTTTCAAGGAGACCCAAACTCCTTTTTAAAAGTTAAAGGAAAGGGAGAAAGAAAAAATATCAACATTTCTGCCTAATTAGGGATGAATAGAGTATCAGGAGGGAAACTAGGGCTTCAGAATTCCCAAGAGTGTGTGAAAGATCTCCAAAGTGTATCAGCTCCTGACAACACCTTTACAGATGCCATCCATACTGCAGTTTGTGTACTACAACTCTTAAATGGCATTGTGAGAATGAATAGATAGGAAATACGTTCATGACAAACATTGTGAACAAATTTAGAATCAGAAAGCTAGAAATGCAAAAGCTGAAGGAAATAGGGAGAAGGAGTGTACCTGATAGGATTATAAAGAAACAGAGATTATAAAGTATACCTCACAGGATGGAGCATATAAATTACAAGTAGGAGACAAGAAATACTATTTTTTGTATCCCTGGAGTGGCTACTTTTATCCAATCAGAATTTTCTTAATTATCTGTTATATTATTTGCCTGTTTGTCAGCAAAACATAACATTAAAAACATTTCAGCTCAGAGAACCCCAAGGACTCCACAAAACATTACCACACATAGCAATTTTTAAATGATGCTTCCACAACAAATATTGTTGAACTCTTTTTTTTTTTTTAAGTTTGTAAAGTTGGTTGTTGCTATCAGTTAACTGCTCCAATTTTTCTCAAGTTTAGCCAAATCCAGATGCTGGATCTTTAAATATGAAATGACACAAATGTTAGAGGTAACTCAAGCTATAAAACACTGGGATAATTTCAGCAAGAGCTGTAAGCTGTTAAAACACTTGAGCCCCAGTATGTGAAACAGTTCATTATCAGCAAGAAATCTTACCCATTGGACAGGCCTCATTGTTCTGATGGCACAACATTTTTTTCCCCCTGACATGTTCTTAATTCTCCATTCCCCATGCTTCAGTAATTATATGAATTTTTCAGTCTGTTTTTGGAAGGAGCTCTATTTAATAAAGATAATAATGGAAAGCATGTGAGCGAAGTGTTTCCAAGGTGGATAGATATTGGCATGCACTTGAGGACTACAAATGAACTCATTCTGCTCTCATGGATGTTATTTAAGTGTTTTGACAATATGTGTATGGTTGTGTGTGGTTTCAGTGGGTATAATCCATCCATCTGTATGACTCCCAATCTGATGATATTCAAAAAGGTGTTGAAAACCTGGCTGTTCCCTGTTCCCAGGCCCTGGGGCAGGGTGGTGTTGAGCCTCTGTAGAATTTTATTCTGAATAAGTATCTTCCTTTTTTCTAGGCACACATGATCTTTGTTTGGATTGTTTTATTGTTTTCTTGCTTTTAATGTTGCAAGCCACCCATAGTCTCATGGAGTTCTGAGACCTCTAAATTAAACGAACGAACACACCTCCTTTTCAGAAGATAATAATTATGTAAAAGTCAGTCATGCCCTTAGATTAGCCTAGAAAGATTAAAGCAAACAACAGCAACAAAACAGCAAACCACAATGGGTATCACTTCAAGATTTCTCTCTTAGGCCATTTCCCCATTAGTAACTTAGAGCATCTTCATATCACCCAGCCATCTCTGCTTTACAGCCTGTCTTCATTGCTGCTCTTTGGGCAGAACAATCATTAGATGACTCTAGAAGATGCTATAAGTAGTGGAGAAATAAATTTAGTCCTATTTATTGGCATGTGCAGTTTCCCCTTCACCATCCCAGTGACCCAAAGAATTTGAATTTCACCTATTCCCCTCATTTTAATCCTATCACCCTACCTTACATGATGCATCTGTACACTGTATTGTACCTCAAGCAGGAGAGATATCTCAGAGTTTGCCAAACTCTGCTAAGACCTGTGACTTTTTTGTGATGTTCAAGAGAGACTCCACAGTATGCATATCTCAAACAGAGATACAAATGTAAAGGAATAGACAAAGGATTAATTAAAAAAAACCCTGCAATTTCTACTCTGTACACATTTCCAAGGCTCTTTCCTCTAATTCTCTAAAAGGGGTTCAAGTGATGAGGGTAGAGGAGAAAGTAGAATACCTTTCTGTTCATATTCTATTGAATTTATTGTGGCAACAACCAGTTCTATTAAAGCCAAACCTGTAAGGGGCATGCTTAATTCACTGCTGATGGGAGAGAGAAATTGGGCCTGTTGCTTGGACCATTCACCTCTGGGTTTTCTGAAGGTAAGAACCCTCATATTAGATCAGACCAAAAGCCCTTCTACCCCAGCAATCTGTTTGTACAGATTGGCCCATTTTGTCTCCAGGGAAGCTCACCAGCAGATGAGTGCCATACCCCCATCCTCTTCATGTTCAGTAGCTGGTATAAAAAAGATGATTCCAGTATTAAGATGGACTGCTTGCTCCTAACCCAATTTTTATCACTTTCATCATTTTCATCATCAATCATAAAGGCCCATTCAAATATTAGCATATGCATAGAATCCTCACAATTGGAATCACAACTGGATGGTGCCATAAAATATTGCGTACTGCTGGTCTCTAAGCATGTATTCTGGATAGATTAGTTGACTAAACAGTACATCCCCTATCACAGGGCTCTTGGAATCAATGGGAAAGTGTCTGTGTCCAATTATTCACTGACTTCCTCTCTCAAATTCTTAAACTTACTTTTCCGAAACCAAAGAGAGTTGGAGAGCTGTTTTTGATGAAAGTTATAGAAGATATATGTCAGACCAATTGAAATAGCCTCAAGAAGAATGATTATTATCGGAGGGACCACCTCTCCCCGATTACATCAGCCCATCCCATTAGATCTGGCAGAGAAGAGAGCATATGGGTTCCATTGGCCAGAGACTTGCATTTGGTGGGTCCCAGGAGGCGGGCTTTCTCTGCCATGGCTCCCTCCTTGTGGAACTTTCTCCCTCCTGAATTCAGGCTCACCCCTTCCCTGCTATCATTTAGGAAGTCCCTCAAGACCTGGTTGTGTCATCAGGCCTGGGGGTCTTTGGAAACCAGAGACATTCTTAGATGGCTTCACTATGATTGATATTCTGCTCTTTCCATGGGGTTTGTATATTTTAAAATGTTTGATAATATTTTCATTTTAATAATTACTTTTTATCTTTTTATAATGATTGTTTTTATCTATTTGCTGTTTTATTTAATCATTCTATGCCACCCCAAGTTGCTTTGTGTGAGATGGGCGGCTATATAAATGTGACAAATAAATAAATAATGATACAATAAAGTAGACATCTATTTTTCTGCAAGGGTAGGACTACAGAATAGTATGTCAAGTAGAGAAACATTGGTTTAATTGGCTGAACTAAGCATGCATGGATTTGGACAGATGGTTGCAAAAATTGGAATTGGCATTATAGTGAATAAAACAAAAGTGCAATTGATTTTGCACTTAGTTATCATGGCCACTATGGTTGATTACAATGTGACATTATTTCATCTTACTCTAAGAAGTGCCATAAAGTAAGTGGAAATAGTATCTGGGAATAGCACTGAAAGGGACCCAGTTAAGTATTACTTAATACTTAAGTATACTTATTCCAGAAAGGGTACCCTGTATGGCCATATTTCTTGCTGTCTAGCTATATAGATGCCTGCTCTCCATCTTAGGTCCTCTGAACTTGTCATTGGACAACAATGAATTCTGCTGCACCTTTTGTGGTGTCCAGCAAACTGTAATCTTTTATCTCAGTGTCCAGTGCAGCCTAGTTCCCCCTCCTATCTTCTTTCTCAATGGGTGGACAAGCATTCTTCAACATCCACAGTAGAAGCCCTCTTCACTGTTTTAAGTCAGCTGCTGACTAGATGAACCAGAATATTATGATTTTGTCCTTAATAAGGGTATCAGTTCACTGCTGAAGAAAGAGAGAGAGAGAGAGAGAGAGAGAATGAGCTTAGGACTTTTCTTGCATTTTTCTACTCTCTTCTTTCTGCTTTCTGCTTGCTTTGCCATTTTATAAAGGGAGAAGAAAAGAAGCATTTGCAGCTGGGAGCACTCTTTCTCCTCATGCCCTCCTGGCTAGTCTATACTGAAGCTTCTCAAAATAGCTGTAACATTCAGTGCTTATCGGAAAGTTTGGGGTGAGTTTAACTGCAGACATATGCATCTCCATATTTAGTCAGATGTATTTTGTTTCTATTTATTTATAATAAAGTGCTGGTTGCTTTCCAGAAAAGCAGCTGTGCACTTACGATTGCTCCATGCTTTATCCTTCACTCTCATCTTCTGGCAGTCACAGACTTCAGGATCTTTTCAGAATCTGGCTGCCTCCCCTTTAAAAAGCTTTGATTAGCCTTGGAATGTGTGGAAGTATTTGCTTTTGATCTAAGATAAGGGTCAAGCTCTCCTTCCAACTGCCCTGCTGAATCAGTTTCCCAGATGTCACAATCAGTTTAATTCAGAGTTAAGGTCTCCTGTGCACTATTTGTCATTCCTATGGAACTCTATGGGTGACGCCATCATGATCATTTGGTTCAACACTCAGCAAGGGGTTAGAAAAATAGCTATTACTCTGGTGTAGGTAGGATACTTCTCCCCAATGCTTGGCATTATCAGGTTAGCAGATGGGCAAAAAAGGGGTGAATTCGGAAACAGTGATTAATATGGACAGTTTGTTTTACTCTGTGGGATAAAGTATTTTTTAAAATGCCTCTAAGCTTTTGGAATTGGGAACAAACTTCAGCTAGATAGAAGAACTCTTGTCTCTACTTCTCCATGAGTAGTTCTATATGGTCTTCATACTCTGTAGACCAATCTATTAAGTTTGCAATTTCTTTGGGACTATCTCTGTCTCTGAGAGAAAATCTCTACTTCATTTGTTTCTCAGATGTAAGAACAGTCCAGCAGGACAATGCCAAGTGCTGAATCCATGATACTATACAAAACAGTCTGGTTTTCATAGGACTCGTGTCAAAAGGTAATGAACCTTTGAAATGGAGAGCTCTATTTAAAGAATCCCTATCTTTTAGGCAGGATAAATTGCTTTATTTGCAAGCATGGAAAGAACACGTGGCCCAACCTAATTTCATTTCTCATGGCAACTTGGAGATAGGAAGAGCTTGAGTACTTGGAAATATGCCAATTGCACAAGTAATAGCAGGAAAAATTCACAATATCTTGTTTGGTGACTGCTTTGGGTGGAGAAAATAGAGATGAAGAAGAGAAGAGGGCTCCTATACCTACATTTGCTCTTCACCCATCATGCACAAATCTCAGTAATCACTTACACTGAGAACACTATGTGAAATTTTCTTCCACTTTTTATCATTCCCATTCAATTTGATAGAAAAATAATTGCTTTCAAATAGCAATTTTAAAGGACGAGAACATTTACTGAAATTCTTGTAGCTGAAGTGTGGGATTCCAGCATTTGACATATGACGTGCAGCTTAGTCATGTTGTAGCTAAATAGATTTTTTAAAAACCCAGTACATTCCAAAGTGTAGCTACAGTATATATTCAAAATCTTGTTTAAAATGATGCCTGGATTGTTTTGAAAAGAAGAACACTTTGGATATTTGGAAACATTTTATGCCATTTTATGAACCAAGTAAGTGGAACATACTATATAATCATGATCAGTTTTAACAGCACCTGCTTCACAGCCATTCTAGGTGTTATCTGGCAAAATCTTGCCCAGCCAAGTGCTGATTAGTGAGAGAAAGAGAAAGAAAGAGGGTGAGAATTGTGTCTAATCATGCTTACTGTTTGGAACAAAAGTTCTTTTGTGTTTGTTAGAAACATAGCTTGTGACTGGAATGGGAAGAATGTTGTCTACTGCCTCAGTTGCCTCTTGTCTCTCTCTTGAACTGCTTTTACCCTGACACTATTTTTGGCAACCGATAGCTAATGCAAGGAAGAAATCAGCTGGCAATTGGGATGGGAAGCCATTTGGGGATATGCCATTGATGTGATTCCATAGGCTGAAAGACATTCAGTTTCCTATGAGGTGGAGTTGGACTAAAGTGCTGTGGGAATCACAGTATTTAAGAAATTGCCTCCTTCTGAGCTGGACATTGGTCCACGTGACACTGTAATGTCCATACAACTTAGTACCAGCTCCCCAAATTTCAGGCAGGTTTTTTGAGGTCTGTCAGGAGTTGCCAAAAATTGAACTGAGCCATGAGGAACCTATATTGTATCACTGTACTATGGCCACAGTATCTCCATATTCCCAACCTGTCTCTCATAACTCCCATTAAAATAAAATTAAATTTCTTCTAAGTGAATATGAATAGGGCCATCTAATCTTGCATCAACTCATCGGCAGTGCTCTTATATGTGCCTGCCTCTTCAGTAAGCTGTTAAAGCCAACCTCTGTTCTCTCCCTGTTTTTTTTCCCCCCAGCTCACTACTTTGAACAGCATCATATCTAAATCTAGCAATGCTTTCTATTTCACCAAGTGCTCTGACCTAGAGTTTAAAGCAGTATGTTTCAAAACATAGGCCAAGCAATATACTCTATAAATGTAGGTAGGCCAGAAGAAAAATTAAATGGATTTATATTTCAATTTAATTAAAATACAATCAATTAAATACTCTCCATGTATTTTTTTTCCAATCAAATTAAAAATGACAATTGGATGGCAATGTATGGAGCTGCACCCAAAGTTTTAGAGGGCTCTGTAAGACCCTGACTCACTGTCCTAGAGTCAGATAAGCCCATCATGATATTGGGAGACTACCAAAGGGATATGGGAGGTTTTGGTTATAAGTAGGGTGGAAATGTTATTCCTCAAAGCCCTTGCTCTGGAGCAGTGTTTCTCAACCTTGGGAACTTGAAGATGCCTGGACGTCAATTCCCAGAATTCCCCAGTCAGCATGAATTCTGGAAGTTGAAGTCCAGACATTTTCAAGTTGCTAAGGTTGAGAAACACTGCTCTGAAGAAAGGCAGTTCTTCCCACATGCATCTTCTTCACCCCTCCCTCCAGTTTTTTTTTTCTTTCTTTAGAGTCTTTTAAGAGTCAGCAAAGTTCAGCAACCCATAGCCGATTAGTAGCTATAAAAAATTATTAGTAAGTTTTTCTGTGGAATCAGCAGCCGTTTCAGCCAAGTGAAGTTTGCTGAGTCCTCCTCATGAATGATTTGTCCATGCCTCTTTATGTGACGCCATTATCTGGACTTCAAAGAAGTGGACCTGTTAAGCAACCCACAATTAACTGGGGCATCCTTAGGCCTTGAACAAAGTCAATTAAAAGCCAAACTAAACAAACAGAGCTTTCCACTGGGGCTTCACCAGAAGGGAGGGGGTGGGGTCAATAAACAAGACATAAAAACACATTCCAAAGGGGAGGGCTTGGCTCCAGAAGGGGCATATTTCTAACCCCTTATGTCTAAGCATGAGAGAAGGTGAAGATGTTTGGAAATCATAAGCCAGTAAGGGAAATTGGCAGAGAATGTAGCATTTATGCTATTTTATTAAGCACTGATTAAGTAATCAGTTGATGGAGAGAGAGAGAGAAAAGGCAGAGAGCTGATGAGAATAGAGTGGAAGAGATGAGAAGCAGCCTTCTTAGATCTGCTCACCATGCAAATCTATGCAAAGTGTTATCAAGGCAGCTGGTGTGACCCAGGCCCCATAGGAGTTCAATGGCCACATGCACTCATGAGATTATTGTAACCCTGGCCTCATCCGCTGACATGCTGTGGCCTCCTACAAGTTTGTTGGCTTGACCTCCTTGTGCCTCGGTCAAACCCAGCTTGAAACCCGAGGCAGGAAGTTCAGAGTGAACAAGCCAGATGCTGATCTCTCTGGGTAAATAGAGAACAGGGGAGGGTAGAAAAAGCCTCTGCAGTGGGGCTGAATAGGACAGGGAAACAGTCTGTAGGTGAGGCAAAAGGCCTATATTCTGCTGTTAAGAAAAAGAATATAACGTCGGAGTAATACAACAAATACCACACTCCAATCTAGTTCAAGTCTCATGAATGGAAAGATGTCTCTAGAAAAGAGCCTTGAAGACTGATAATTCTAGGACCTACACTCCAAACCCATCAGGAGGGTGCCTGGTTGGAAAAGGTTGTCAGCATCCTTCCTGTCTGCCTTTTAGTGAACAGGAAATCCATTCTTATTTTGAAAAGATTTTCTTAGTGGGGCTTCCTTTATCTTTTAATTGCTTGACAGATCGTATTCACAGTTTTGTGTTGTACAGCTCTTTCATTGTGAGCCATCATCCTTGAGTAGACTTCGATGTTAGATATGTTGATATGGGTGGGATGGAAAGAAGGTGGGATAGATGAAGGGATAGGAGGGCATGATTCTCCCTGGAAAAGAAAAGCAGACTTCTGAATTCAGTTTCCTCCAAAAGACATAAAGCGAACCCTGTCCAGTTAGATCATGAGCCCATCTATTTGTTTCCAGCATAAGACAAGCAGTTCTCTTTGAGAAGCCAAAAAGTTGAATATGAAGGCTTTTGCTTATTTTCATTTTGTTGTCATTACTGTTATTATTTTATAGACCAGCCTTTGGCAATCCAGTATATTTCAGGTGTGTTGGATAATAATTCCTACCAACTAGCATAGCTAAAGGCCAAGGAGGAAGAGGGAAATATTAATGTGTGCTACGCTAAGAAAGGCAGTTATAGAAGAAGGAAATCAATTTGATACCTCCCCCCAAAAGCAAATGAATAAAATAAACTTGGCCCCAAGTTCTAAGTAAATAAGGATTAATAGATAACCTAAGCTGTGGTGGTGGTGGTTGTTTTCTTTTTACTTAGAGACCAAATTCCAATTTGACCCTTTTCTGGCTTGATTTTATGTTAAAAATCGAACTGGAACTTCACTGGATTGGATCTTGGGGCAGGATCTTGAAGCTATCTCTTGTATAGCTTCTACTTTAAGTCAAGCCCCTTGTTTTAAAGTAGAAACTATACAAGGTGGATAAGATAATCAGGAGTCTGGTAGCACCTTTTTGACTAAGAAATTGTACTAAAAGAAGGTTTATGCTTTTCATAAAATTTGTTAGACAAGATGCTACCAGGTTCCTGATTTTTTTTGCCACCATAGACTAATACAGCTCTTCTCCTACCAGGTGGTTAAGGAAAACATATCCCACTTTTTACCATAAAAAGGTCCAAGTGCACTTACAGCAATTCCAGGTTTCTTAAAGAAGACTTTTTTTTTCTTTTGCCTGTCTTGGAACAGTCATGGGTTATAGAAAAAATCCCACCACAACCCCATGTAACTTCTAATGTATGTCAAGCCCTCCCAGCCTCACTCAGGGCATTATCTGTGGACGAATGGATACTTCATTCTGACAGACATCCATACTATCCAGAATCCTGTGGAAGAAAAAGCAAGGTAATCAGATTGTGACTGCAAACATCCAGATAGTACCAGCGAGAAACAGAAAACTGATTATCTAGGTAATCCTAGAAAAATATTGAATTTTACTCCCATTCATGTCCATCCAGATGAACTTCACTTGAATCTGTAGTTCTAAAAAAGGGAGAATAATTTCTGAACATAATTTCCTAAACTTGCATAAAATCTATGTTTTGTTCCTTCCTAATGTAAAAAGCCTCAAAATGTTGTAGCTTTCCTGTGTAGAGAGGTTACTCTAACCCAGTGTTTCCCAACTGTGGCAAGTTCCAGCTGTGTGGACTTCCAGAATAGCCTGGGTGTGCTGGCTGTGGAATTCTGGGATTTGAAGTCCACACACCTGAAAATTGCCAGGGTTGGGAAATTGTGCACCATTTCCCCATTGGATGCCCTCCAGGTGTCATGGATTTCAATTCCCAATTCTTAGCTAGTGTGATCTTTGGCTCTTGGTTGATAGGTAAATGCAACAATTTCTACAAATTGAAATATTCCTTTTGATCTGAAAACATATCTACAAGTGCCTGACACTATTTTAACATCTGTAATTTGCGCACATGGACTGTATACTTCCTAAAAAGTGAAAATAAGAAACATGATGGGATTAACTCAGTTTATCCTTCTTGAAACTGTGGAGAATAGTACCCTCAACCAAATAATTCTCTTTTTTTTTCAAGTGGTTTTCAACAGGGCTTGATATTCTAACACACACATACATACACAGAGAGCTTTTTAAAACTTATGATTAACAATGAAATTGAAGAGCTGATGTGCAGTACTCAAGTATTTATTAGAATTTTCTTCATGCCCAGATTTATGTTGAAACAGCATCTTTGAAGACAGTTAAAGCAAGTTAATAATGGAATGACTAATGGAATCAAACTATTTTTAGCAGCTTGTTTCTTTATGCTATCTTGCTATGGCAAGTCCCACTTCATAATTAGATACATTTCTCCTCCAAGGGGGCATTTTCTGCCCAGTTCATTAGGTTTATTGCTAATTCATGACTCTTATTCTCTCACATTCAGATTAAGAATGACCACAAAGAAAGACTCATCCATGTCATATAGCCAGAGATGTTGTTAGCCCTGCTATTTTCAGAATCCAGTATCAAGTGAAGAACACACTTTAGATCCCTTAGTCTGTTACACTCAGCCTTTGGCCACTGGGACAGGAGGCAAAACTTAACTTTTAACCCTCTTGTGCTGACAGCAGAGTTTCAAGACTTGTTGCCCTTAGGTTTATAGAATATTTCAGTTCATAAAGTTGTGGGTTTGAATCCTGAAGCATCCTTGGTAAAGTGGAAGCAATGCCTACACGGTTGGCAAACATCTGGCCTGTGGTTATATAGCTTCTGTATCTGAGCTTCATAAATCCAGATAACCACTAGATGGCAACAAACAGAGTTTGCTCCATTATAGTGGTCATCCAGATTTCTGCAGACCAGATAAGGTAGCCCTAGTTATGATGATAAAGTTTTGACTGGATTGATACATTGTGCTATTGTATTGTTTGCTTTAATACTTTTTTTTTTTAATCAGTTAAAATGGTTGGCTCACATATAATATCAGGCCATCAGCCAAGATTTACAGATCACAGTGGCTGGGTTCAGGAACACCTTCAGCTGAAAAGCAAACAAACTATATTACACATCTAATTTAACTGAAGTCATTTTCTTTAACTCATAGCTATAACACCATTGGTTGTATCTTTTCTCCCTTGTGCTATATACCAGCGAACACATTGTAAACTATTTATATGAAATAATGTATAAAACAACGTATAACATGAAATATGAAGAGCAAGTAACAGTTGTGGCCAGGGAGGCCTTTGCACAGATCTGCCTGGTGCACCAGTTGCACCCATTCTTAGAGCAGTAAGCCCTTTGGACCGTCACTTGTGACTTAGTCACTTCACAAATTGATTACTGCAATATGCTGTATATGGACTGCCCTTGAAGACCACTTTGAAGCTACATCTTGTCCAGAATGCAGCAGAGGAGGCAATAAAGGACATGCCATGTTGCACCCATGTGTCACCCCTGCTTTGTGTGCTGCACTGGTTGCCAGTTGGCTTCTGGGTGCAATTCAAGGTGCTGGTTATCACATACAATGCTTTTTATGACATTGGCTCTAGCTATTGAGGGACTGCCTATCTGCAATAGTTTTAATGCACCCAAGAGTGGGCAGAGTGAGCACTTTCCAGGTCCCTTCAATCAAACAATGTCATCTCCCAGATTCTAGGAAATGCACCTTCTCTGTCATGGTACCTGCCCTCTAGAACAGCTTCCCCCCAGAGATCTGTATGGCTCCCATCCTGCAGATGTCCTGCAACGTGTTGATATCATGGCTTTGCTCCCAGGCCTGGGTGTAGGGTGGCTGTGGAGCCACTGTCTTTTGCTATATTAATTTGTTTTTGTTCCAGATGTCCATATCTTTTTCTTTTATTGTACTTTTCCTTCAAGATATAAGCTGCCCAAAGACATTGGATCATCTAACTTCTAAATCTGATAGAGGGAGGAGGGAGAGAGGGAGGAGGAGGAGGAATATAGAGATGACCTCTAGTTTAAGACATTTTGCAAAAGATATTATTAACCCTGGAGAACCAGAGAGAACCTTCTTATTCAGAGATACTTGGTATGGTTTAGTAGTTAAGGACTAGGACCAGAGAGGTTCAAGTTCAAGGTCTCCCTCAGCCCTGGAAGCTTACTGGATGACTTGGGCCAGTCATTCCCTCTCAGCCTGACTTATCTCTTGGGACTATTGATGGAGTGAAATTGGAAGAAGAAACAGAGGTATACTGTCTGAGCTCACTGTAGGAGGAGAGCTGAATTAATTTATGGTAGCAAAATCAGGAGTCTGCTAACACCTTTTCTGGTTAACAAATTGTCTTATAAGACACACATTTTTGGGAGATGCATCATCATTTGCACAGAGTGGATGAGGAAGGGAGAAGGGAGGGGAAGACAAGTTCATTATGCAGATGCAGATTCCATGTGAGACAGATCACAAGTACCTTATCAATTAACAATTATATGGTGTTAAAAACCCACTGTATTTGCGGAGATCTTTTGAGATAGCCTGAAACCTTTTGATGTGAGTTCAGCAGTCTCAAATTAAATCCTACATCAATTCAGCCACTCTATGCCTCTGATGAAAGGAGCTGCAATTGACAAAAGCTTATGCCTTTTAATAAAATCTGTTAGTCAGAAAGAGTGGTTCCAGATGCCTTCTGATTTTTACTGTCTTGAGCTCCTGAACAAAAGGTAGGATTTGAATCAATGTTGAGAAGCCAAAATGTCTTCATTGCTAAGATTTAAGGGCTAGGGATGAAAGGAGTCTAAACCATGCCCCATAGCTGAGTCCTACTTTGCCACTTTTTCATGGTGGCAGTTTTTCCTCTTATGTTAGCAGTAACGTTCTTCTCTTTATGACCAGGTCACCACGGATTGCTCTTCACACTTATGTATCCTGAAATGATAACTTTCACCTCAGAAATCAGTGAGAGCAGCACACCACTGCTAATAAAATAATTCCAATGAGTTTTGCTAGCTTCCTCATCTCAAGCTACAGTAATAACTGATGAATATGGAGAATAAAATGTTATCGGCATAACCAATCAACAGATTCTTGAAACCATACAAAACAAGAAAAGGAAGATGTAGGAGGTATTCGTAAGTCTTCTATACAAAGCAAAGAATTTCCTATGCTTTCTGTTGATTTATTTTGAAAAAAGTGCAGAGGTATAAAAACATCCTGAGAAAAACTGATAGCTTTTTAGATGTCCTGCAGTTTTCCTCCTTGACTATCAAATGATAGTTTACCCAGTTTTTTATGTTTTGCTTTCAGCAAAGAAATAAATATAACAAATATAGTTAAAGATAATATTTTGTATGTTCACCTGAGCCTATATAAACAGAAAAGCTCTCAGCCTTCCTTCACCGGCTTCTCTGGGAGTCAGTGTTTGAAAGTCAACAGAGAAATATAGTGAAATTTCAATTTTTCTGACCCAATTTTGCAAATAAGGGTGAGGAGGTTTCATTAATATATACATACGCAGAGCCACCCTGTCATCATACATCCCATCTTAAAGTATTCATTTTGATCTGCTTTCATGTGTGTTACTTAAGCCAACCAGAGGTAACTTTAACCAACTACTTCTGCAGAACTAGTAGAATAAATAATATCTGAAGTGAAAATTGCAACCAGATGTCAATTATATGTAAGTCTGTTACATTCATATAAACATTCCGAGACACTCCAGACAAGACAATTAGCTTCTGATTCCCAATTATATGTGTGCTGTGTTTGTGATGAGGTGTGTGTGTTTATGTGCATATATATGCACATGTGCATAAATAAGAAGTGCACACATATTATAAATTACTTGTTAACATATTTACACATTCCTTTAAATAGCTATGTGTAGATTCCTTCATGCATTTAGTTTTAGAAGAGAAATTACCACTTTTAATTATACAGACCAACTAGGGGAAATGCAATGATTTCCCCTGTGTTTATATCTAATTCTTATCCATAAAGGAGAATGAAGGTTAAAGCACTGGATGTCCTTGAGAAAGTGAAGAGTCAGTAATTTTAAAGTGCAGTATTGCAAGTTCTGAATGGGTAACATTTCCAGTTATTTGTGGGTCAATTGGAGTAGACTTTAAATACTGTAAATAAAATAAAATAATCTTTTTGAGGATTGTAAGGCATTGTATCTAGAAGTCACAAATGACATAAGACTGATGAAACCAATCAGCTTCAGTGAATATATGATCTGCAAGAGTCAAATCTAGCTCAAAACGAATAATGTGATAAGTAATCATGGGAGTGTTCCTTTATGCTCCATAAATTAAGAAAAACTAGGTATTAAAGTATAAATACCATCCATAAGACAGACAGACAGACAGATAGATAGATATGGAGATTGTGACTAAAAGCCTTATTGACCTTCCTGGAAGTAAACACTGTTGAGGCTAATAGGATGTCCTTCTGAGGAGCAAGGTGTAGGTTTGTAAGATGTGCCATAAATTAAAGAAGACTTTAGTATAACTAATGTTTGATGAATACTAATTTTGCACAATAAGGATGAATTTTGTCCAGTTAGCTCCAATAATCAAGAATCATGAAACTCAGCAGACAATGATACTTTTATGTATGATCAGGCACAACAAATTTAAATTCAAACAAACAAAAAAACCCCAATACCCTAATCAAGGAACTACCAGTTAAAAAATACACACACGCACCACCACAGGCAGGGCAAACCGCTGCATATAAACAGAGAGCAAACTCCACTCCTTTCTAGCACTGAAGATGTTACCTAGCCAGGTAACTAAAGGTTTGCAAGAAAGCAACCAAGCTCAGAGAACCCCAAGGACTCCACAGTTCAACCCTGAGCTACACGTATTCTCTTCTATTGGTACAAAAAATTCCTCTAGTAATATTTCCCTGTCACAGGATACCTCTGCATCTTCACAAGAATAAATTTGTTCAGACCTAGGAAGAGCTAGAAAGTTCTTCCTTTGACCTAGTCCAAACTTCTAAAGAGCTCACGTCCAGTTTCCAATGGAGTATAGATTGGGACTATCATCCGTTTATGTTAATCTTTACAGAAAAGCTCAAATTAAATAGACCACATTTGGCATTCCAGTAAACAATGATGAAGTGATTCAGATAGTGACATCCAAGATACACCCTATCACATACTTACATCAAGAAAACCTGACATAGGGGATCTGACTATGACTGTTAAAGTTTATTAGCCATATAATCACTGATTATTAAGAATGTGTTATTTATACTTTAATATAAACTCAGCAAAAAAATTGCCAAGGGCAGGATACTAATGTGTAAAATAAAACAAATGTATAAATACATTTTCAGATGCCTGTGCATAAATCTGCAAATGCATAAGTGTATATCCAATGGTCCGTCACTCACAGTAACACGTGATTGGCTGAAGACATCCTACTGAATACCTGAAGTGTTCACCCACAAGTCTGCTCTGAAGGTTTAGTAAAGAAAGGTAAAGCCACTTTGCATAAACACAAGTAAAACGTTGAATGTAACCATTATCTCTTTTTAGATGGTGCACATACATGTTGCAGTAGGCCCCACTGTATAACAGGTATTTCCTCTTATCTTCAAGATAATAGGTGGAGACACCTCTTTTTTCAGTGTTTTTTAAAGATTTGGATTAAATCCTTTTTTAGTACTTGTATTAAACATTATTAACTTTTTAAAAATATATAATTTATTGTTTATTCAGGATACTTTTAAATGAACAGTATATATTGATTATGCTATAAAAGTAACTATAATCAAAAAACAACACCTAGCAATCGCATGGACACATCTATGGGGTTTTTCTACTTCCAGACTAGTGTACACTTCTTGAATTCCCCAATAGTCTCCAAGTACTAACCAGGCCTGACATTCTTGAGTTTTGGACAAGTTAGACCAGTTATTACCACCTAAGCAACTGTATTCAAGCTATTATCTAGCTGGTTCAGTCTGGTTAATGAAAACCAGTTGTTAATCCTTTTCTGTTTTTCCTGGGCTCCTTCCTGAGAGGTCTTCACACTGCCCCATGCACCCATTTCAGGCAGCCCTCGGACTGTGCCTCGTGTGCCCGTTTTATTTTTTTCAGGAGGACACCTGGAGCTGAAAGGTCAGTGCTCTCTAAAGCTTGGCATAATCACACTGATTAGATTGCAAAAGAGCTTTCTGTCCTTTAGAGTGGACTGGAGAGGGAGAGGAACATTGCTGCCTGCCTTCTGTGCTTAGGGGTGGGGGAGAGAATAGGAGTGGACTTACTTTGTTTTATAAGGCATGTGTGTGCAGGCTTAGGCAAAGTATGGGAGTTCCATTGCAGATAAGGGATGGGGGTTGAGAGAAGCTGGAAACTGTTGTTGGAACAGGTTGTTGCCTAATTTAGATAACACCCCTGGCTGTATTCTGTACTGGTGCCAAGAAAACTACACAGACATGCCCATGAAGTTGGACCTGAAGGAAACTTGACTTGAACCAGCTAAGACTCAGTCTTCTACTCTGGAGAAAAGCCAGTTGAGCACAATGAGACAGATATCTGAGGCAATAAGTATAAAGTTGCCCTGGAAATACTGCACTGGAGAGAGGTTGATTTTTGACAGCTTATATGATCAGACTGAGCCCATTTCATTTAAGCAAACTATCCAAAATAGTTTCAAAGCTTTTTATGAAAGCCAACGCAGAGAGATTGTTTTACATTAGAAAATGAGAAAAAAATATTTTCATTTCCCGTATCCAGTGATGTGTGTTAAATGTTTGGATGTGTGATAAGAAAAATATTGAGGATGAGCAATGCCACTGACCCATCTGGATTATTGGGTTCAGTAGCATCACTTGTGTTCTGTAGTAACTATACCTTGCATAAGGCTTTGGAACAGGACAATCTGTAAATCACAATAAATCTATAGCTAATAAATTAATTGCTTTTAGAGTGTGTGGAATGAGCAAAGTTCTTTTAAAGCCTCTAGCTATTTGTGCAGTTCTCATATCATGTTTGGGTATGCATGAAAGATGGGGAGGGGAGAAGAAGCTCACTGAAGCAGCAGTAGATATTCTATAGCAAGAGATAAAAGATTCTTCCTGTCATTCAGACATGATACTGCTGTTTGCATTTCTTTAAAAGGACCATTTTAGTTCCTTTTCTTCCTCAACAGTGTGTTGAACTGCTCAAGGAATTTTGGGAAACTCTAATCCCTGTTGGACCAGTATGTAATTTGCAACCTAGGCTATTTGACAAGGGGAGGAAGGTTAGGGGAAAAAACAGGCTTTCTCACAGCCTAGTGATCCAAAAAGGAGGGATGTGGCTGAGCTGGGAAGATATTTTAGCCATAGGCATGGATGGTCTCACCCATCAAATTTTGTGTTTCTCACAGCGATAGAATAGAAGAGAATATATGTAGCTGAGGGTTGAACTGTGGAATCCTTGGGGTTCTCTGAGCTTGGACCAAAACCAAGCTCAGAGAACCCCAAGGACTCCACAGCAATAGAATATCATATGTAAGATAGTTAAGGCAAGTTGCCAATACTTAAGCCTGACTCACAGCTTAGATGTGGTGATGGATGGACAGGAGGGGCAGGAGCTGGGATGACTAAGAGACGGACTGAGTCATATCAAGATGGCCAAAGTGGATCCATTGATTTGTCACTCTTCAGATTTTACTCATCAGGCATGCTGGACACTCAGGAGGCAGAGGCAGCTGTCCAGGGAAGGGTCCTCTTGGCCTAGGCCACACCCAAATTTCTGCTTGTTGCAATCTATAGACTTTGGTCTATGCTTTGTTCTAAAATCTGGTTCTTATTCTTTTCTACTATCCTTTTCTCCTCCTTCCATATTTGTGTAGATCAGCATTTCCAAACCACAGCAACTTAAAATGTGTGGCTGGGGAATTCTGGGAGTTGCAGTCCACACATCTTAAAGTTGGTGAGGATGGGAAACACTGGTGTAGACTCTTATTTATGTAAGACATTAAAAAAAAACAGCTCATATTTTACTGAAGAGCTAGCAAAGAGGAAACAGTATTTTCCATAAATGAGATACAAATATCCCACTGGTAATAGTTTTGCTTTAAAAAAAAAGTTAGCTTTTAAGGAAAAAGTGTATACCTTTGAATAAAATGTGTTAGTCAGAAAAAGGTGCTACCAGACTTCTGAGTTTTTGCCATCATAAACTGACATGGCTCTCCTTCTACAAGGAAAGGAAGAGGTACTAATATTGTGCCATATAAAAGCAAAAATAAAAATTGACCACACTTGAGTACTATGCATCTAGATAGGAAGAAGGAGCATTTGCTGCTTCTTCCCAGGCAACAGAAGTCCTCAATCATTTCTCCTGGCAATATATTTCTACCATTATCCTGAATGATTCACAGGAGTCTGGCCGTAACATCTTAATGGCTGCATAATTCACAGTTGGAGGCATCACTCATTTTGAAAGATAGCAAAAATGGAACAGCCTAATTTTCGCAGTGTATAAGGTCATGTCTCTGAAGCAGCAGCCCTGTATTGTGAAATGTCTACAGATTCTACTGGAAGGATGTAGCTGGAAGAAGGGTGTTTTTGTTTATTTGCTGTTGGAGATTTTTTGTCTCCATTTGACTGATTAATGCAGCCTCTGAAAAAGGAGATGGAGATTCTGCCTCCTTCACCTACTTCAACAGTTGCTATCTATCAGTCATAATTATAGGGCAGGGCTTGCCTTCAAAGAACCACAATCCATTTATGCTGTGGGCTGGTTTTTCCTAACTTCTAACAATTCCTATTTACATTCAGTCAAGCAGATTTCTTCCAGATCTTCTGAGTTTTATTTAAAAATCCCCTCTCACCCCTATGGGTGGTACGCGTCTTCCTCAATCTCGGGCCCTCTACCAGAGACCTGGGAGTTTAAGGGTTCTGTGCAGTATCTTCACTGTTCCTAGCACTGCACTCTTCTAGACAGAGAACTCTGATGTTGTTCCTGGGATCTGTTGGAGCCGCTCTCCCAGCTTAGGAGTCACAGCCCCGAGCACTCGTATCACCACTGGCCTTGACTTTCCACATCCTCTCTAGTTCCTCCTTCAGGCCCTGCTCCCCAGCTTCTCATACTCCTTCTTCCTGATGTTGCTATCACTTGGCACCACTACATCTATCACCGCTGTTGTCTTCTGGTCCTTGTCGATTACCACAATGTCTGGTTGATTGGCCAATACCTGCCTGTCCATCTGGATTTGGAAGTCCCACAGAATCTTAGCCCTGTTATTCTCCACAACCTTCAGTGGAATCTCCCATCTAAAATTGGGAGGGTCTAGCCCATACACTATGCAGATGTTCCTGTACACAGTGCCAGCTACTTGGCTGTGCTGTTCCTGCCTGCATCTTACACCCTGCCACTATGCGCTGGACTGTCTCTGAGGCCTCTCTGCACAACTTGCCCCTGTCTAGTGTGGTAGACTCCTGCTTCTATGGATCTGGTGCTTAGTGCCTGTTCTTGTGCTGCTATGATCAGTGCCTCAGTGCTGTCTTTTAGCCCAGCCCTTTCCAGCCACTGGTTGGATTTCCCAATGTCAGCCACCTCAGCTATCTGTCAGTGGTACATCCCATGCAGGGTCTTGTCTTTCCATGGCACTTTCTCCACTTGAACTTCCTCCCATGTCTGCTGCTGCCTCAGGCTTTCTCTCAGCAGCTCATCTTTGGGTGCCATCTTACTGATATACTCCTGCCTGTTCTGGGTTTCATCCAGGACAGTGACTTTGACACTCACCAGACCCCGCACGCCCTCTTTACAGCTGGTGTACAGTCTCTGGGTGTTGGACTTGGGGTGGAAGCCTCCATACATTGTGAGGAGCTTCTGGGGCTTCTTCACATCAGCAGCATCCATGTCCTCCTTTGGCCAGCTCACTATACTGGCAGGGTATCTGATGACTGGCAGGGTGTACATGTTGATGGCGTGGATCTTGTTCTTCCCATTGAGATGGCTCTTCAGGACCTGTCTTATCCTTTGGTGGTACTTGGATGTTGCTGTCTTCCTTGCCTCCTCCTCATGGTTCCCATGTGACTGTGGGACACCAAGGTACTTGTAGCTGGTCTGTATGTCTGCTATGGGGCACGCTGGTAGTTCCACCCCATTGGTCTTAACTACCTTCCCTCTCTTTACTACCATCCAGCCACATTCTCCAGTCTGAATGACATGTCTATCTATATCTATATATGTACACACACACACACATACATGCACATACAGACACTCATACATACACATATACACACATATACATGTACAATACGTACACACAAACACACACAAAAGAACCCTAGCTGCCATATACTAGCCTGCCTGCCTGCCTGCCTGCCTGCCTGTTAAAGGGCATACTTTTGACTTGTTCCTTGTTCCTCTTTTTGTTTATTGGGTTTGCCTGAGGCTGTGCAGAGATCTGCATTCAGAGAGGAAAAGACAGTCTGAAGTGCACACGGGTGCTCAGGTAATCTGTTGGGAACATGTTAAACTAAAACCTAACCCTAACCCTAACCCTAACTGTGGGATTCTTTGTAGGGCAGACCAGAAAACTATGTAGCCTTTTAAATATGTTTCTGATGGGTGCTAGGTGCTTACCACATGCCCTCCGATTCATATTTTACCCTTCAGAGCTGGCTCTATGTACAGCCTTAGTCTGTACTCATTTGCATAGGGAACTCAGTGTTTGATTCTCAGTGTTTGCAAAGATTTTAATACCTGATGATCAAGAAGGTCCAAATAATACAGAAGAGGGCATTAGTGGAATTGATCCATAAAAGCAGCATTTCCTCATTCTCAGCACACATAGTCTGAAATAACAATATTCTTACGACCATGTGAGAGACAGGGTAGAGAGGGAAAGACAAAACAAATGCCAGCATTTCAAGAGTGGAAATGCAACTGAATGTTGGGGTGGAAGAAAAGCCTCAGTGAAGTGTGATGCTCAACTGGAGGAACTGGAACACAAAGTAAAAGAAAATGTAGGAAAATGCTCCTAATTTGTTGCCACAGCCTATTAAAAGAAGCTGTAACCCCAACTGAATCATTTGGAACTAGCCAGAACAAAGCAGTTGAGGGAACAGCCTTCACAAGATCCAAGGGAAAATGGAACATGACGACTGAAGATGAGCTAAGCAGCCTTTTAGCTTTTTCCATCTGTTCTTTTAGCTTTTCCATCCAAAAGTTCTCTGACTCTGCACAGAGCTTTTAATAATTGCCTTTATAGCATTTTGCATTAAAAAAGCAATGGTGTAATAGAAGAGTGGCACATCCAATCCCAGGCAGAGCGTCAGATCTTCAATAAATGGAATGTGCTGGGAAAAGCAAAGAAAGTAATGGTAGGCCTGGAAAAAAAGTAGAAGATTAAGGTAGCTGCTAGCAAGCTGATTTAGGAGGACCACAATGACTAAGTGACTACTGGCGACCATCAATGGCCCCCACAGGGCTTTTCGTCAGTTCCTGGGTTATAACTCAGACTTGCAGCAGACTGAAATGTCTACAGATAGAGAATGCCATTTTTTAAATCCTCCTTTAAATCAAAATTTCTGCCAGCAAAAACGATTAAGGATAACATTTCACTCGCTCCTCCTGGGCTACTCTTCTACTTAAACAAGTCAGGCCAGTATTCATTTTATGGAAGAACCGTATACATTGACTTCTGGTTTCTGAAATATATTATTGATAACATTTTGTACAATACATATTTATCATTAAAAAATCTTACCCCTTTATCTCCATAGATAGAGTTTTAAATGGCACAGTACATTCTGCTGCACTGGGATTCTCCCACCTCCTTTGCATCATGACACGTTACATCAGAGAAAGACAAGAAAAAATCTTGATAGCATGGTGATATCCAACAATCTGTGGAGAATTCAGAAAAAAAAATGGCAAGAGGTATTTAACATGTGCAACTTGTATATTGTACAAAAGAAGAAATGACCCTTGCAAAAAAAAAAAAAAAAAAAGCCAAAAAATGAGATTTCTGGGCTCAGTGGTTACTAGATAGATCTCCTTTTCATCCTTTCTTTGTGTCTTAGTATTTATATTTCTGGGACTAAGGCCAAGACTCATCAGCAAGGATATAACATCCCATATACTGAAAGAACTCTGGTAACAGATGACATTGCATCTCATCTGCAGATTAACTAAGACACGACGGACCAAATTTCATGAAATTACACCAGGGAGTTCAAAACTCATCCTATCCCTGCCAAACTTGCCTTCAGAAGTATAGTCTTTTGCTTGCAGTGCTGTGACTAAAGTCAAACATACAGTCCCGGTGGACTTTGATCGTGTTTCCCAAGATCTTGGATAATTTGCTTATTCCCCCTGTTTAATCTATATAAGATAGTCTTATTACTTGGTCCTGACTTTTCCAAGTTAGTGGGTGGGTCTTCTAATCTCCTGACAATAAAATGCCTTCCAAATATTTATCATAAATTTCTCAATCTCTTAAATATTGGAAGCTCTCCATCTTTCCACTTGGAAGTTGAATTGTACCATAGATCCTGTAGGTTCAAGGTTTCACATTTCCAGGGTACATTTGGAAGAATAGACATAAGGCACTAAATTCCATTTTTACTGACATTCTATTTCTTTTCCATTCCCTACAGGGGATATGATCAAGTTTCCAAATAAAAAAGTGACCTAATCACTGCCTATGTAAGTGTTTTGATGAAATAAAGCAGTTTACCCTACGCCTAGCCCCCTACCTTCCCTAGATAACTTGGACTCTAATTCCCATCATCCCCAGACTCAAGATCTTTTGCAGTGCTAGTAATAGGTGATGTAACTTCAACACACCTGAAAGGTTCTGGCATTGGGAATTCTGTATCAAAACACTATCAGTGCATGGATGAAATCATAGTGTTGTCTGCCTTAGTCTTTCACTGATCAGTCCCTCCACCCGCTGGCCTCCATTTTCCTCTGCTTCAGGAGGAAATATTTTGGAATCCAGGTAATACAGCACCAAGCTGTCCTTCTCTGATTTGAAAAAAAATGCCAAGCAGGCCAAACCTGGGTAGTACTTGGATGGAATACCATCAAGAAATCCAGACTATAGGCTACACTGAGAAATTTGAAAGATTTCCTGGAAGAAATCGACAACAAGCTACTTTCATATTGTTATACGTAGTCACTTGGAGTTGGGACTGACTCAAGTAAGCCTTTAACTTTTTAGTCTTCTAGAAAGAAAGGGCATTTTTCTAAAGAAAGGGATAAAATATCAGACAAGCTGAGACAAATAGAGGTAATAAGAGATGAAGTTATAAGCCAAATTGGCAAATTAAAAATAAATAAATCTGGGGTCCAGACAGTATCCACCCAAGAGTCCTTAAAGAACATAAGTATGTAATTGCTAATATTTTCAAAAAAATATGCAACTTCTTTTTAACATCAGCATTTGTTCCAGAGGACTGGAAAGTAGCCAAAGTGAGTCCAGCTTTGAAAAAGAGATCAAGAGGCCATGAAGAAAATGATAGGCTAGTTAGCTTAATACCTGTTCCTGGGAAAATGTTTAAAAGCATTATTAAAGGAAAAAAATAAGGGAGGGGGAGGGGGAGGGGGATTAAACATGGTTTCTACAAAAGCAATTCTTACCTTATAACCTCCTAGATATTTTTGATGTCACAAGCATGCAGACAAAGTTGATCCCTAAATATCATACATTGGGTTTTTTTAAAAACCTTCAACATTATCTCTCACCAAAACTTCCTGAACACTCTGCTGTCATGGGATGAGAGGCCACAGACTGGCAATTAGTTAAAAAACAGGAAACAAAGTAGAAAAAGATGGGCAAATCTCACACTCACAAGATGTGTAAACTGGGATCCCCCGGGATCACCGCTGGAACAAGTGCTTTTTAACCTGTATATGAATGTTACAAAATTAGGACTGAGCAGTGAAGTGGTCATGTTTGCTGATGACACCAAACTGTTCAAGGTAGTAAAATCAGCACTGGATTGTGAAGAACTCCAAAAGCATCTCTCCAAATTGGGTAAAAGTGCTTCAGAACTGTAAAAACAGTTCTGTGTAAACAAGTGTAAAGTGACACATGTTGTCATAAACATCTAACTTCATCTATATATTCATGGGGTCTGAGTGGGCAGTGAATGACCAGGAAAGATGTTAGTTCTCAGTGTTAGAACTTGAATCCATCCACTGAAACTAAATGCAGGGAATAACAGATCAAAATATTCTTTTATACAGCACATAGTTAATCTTGGAAGTTGCTACTAACAGTTGGGTTATGATGTTTAATTTGTTTGGTTTTTAAAGAGGATAGACAGGACTATGGAGAATCAAACTATCAATGGTTATTAATACTATACCTGATTGCTGCCTCCTGAATCAAGCAGCTTGTGTTAAATCCTGGTTGCTGGGAAGCAACAGTGGAATGGGGCTATCATCCTTCAGCCCAGGCTCATGAGCTTCCTACATGCATCCAGTTGGCCATTCTGTGACACACACTATTGGATTAGCTGGGCTTATGGCCTGATTCAGCAGACATCTTCTTAAAAGTGGCAAGTTTTCACACCAAATGCCAGCTGCTATTTCTATTCTAATGAGGACTTCATCCATCAATAGTAGCAACAAAATGTTTTCATTTCAGTGGGTTGAAATGTTTCAGTCTGACTTCAGAAAACCAAACACCCATAAATTGCATGGAAATCATTTTCTTAAATATCTTTAAGCATGAACTTCTAAAATTCAATTTCAGTTTTCTTCTTGTGATAATCAACGTACAGCAGTCCAGACCCCTATCCATCTTGCCATCTTTAGACTTAGCTAAACTCTCCCTCTCAGAGTATACTAGTATGAGACCTCCTTCCTTCCCCAGGCCGAGATCAGAGCAAGATAGTAAAAGCTATCTTCCAGCGTCACCAACCATTTTTCTGCTTGCCTTACAGCTGGTCACTGCTGATTTCCTCAGTCCACATTCTAGGAGGCCAAGAAAAAAAAAGTCAGAGATGCCCATCCCAAAGCCCCAGGACTACAAATAGTTCTCAAAAGAAGGTGTAGCCCCCAGAGCCCAACTAAAATGTTGCCAGCAAATTAAAAATGTTCATATGTTAGATGAGTGAAATACAGTAAATATAATTGCATTTTTAATGTTTAACTGCATTTAATTAATGCAATTTTAATTCAACATAAATAAAATTAGATCATTTTTTTTTCCTGGTCCCATCTTCTTTTGAGAGTGTGGCCTCCAGGACACTACTGCAAAATTAGATTTAGCTCTTGGTCTGGAAAAAAACTGTGTGTACCGATGATGATGATGATGATGATGATGATGATGCCACCATTGGCACTGACAAAATCACCATCAATCAATTGCAAAAGGTAGCTTTACTTGGAACAGCTTGTATCCTGTGATGATACCTTTAACACCATCAGACAACATCTGCCTATCCAAGTCCTTGGCAAGGACTCAATAGGTAGATAAAAATGCCAAATCCAGTCTAAACATCTGGCTAACTGTGCAACCAACTATAATAATTTATTAAACTTGTGTGTCACCCGACTCTCAATGACTCTCAACAATCAAAGAAATAACAATAAAATCAATAAACCATTAAAAAATAGAGATAAAAGATGACAAGCATGATGAAATGAGGGGTCCCACTCTCCCTTGCTGAAGCCAACCACATGCCAAAGAGATGGTTCCCAAGGCATTCCTCCCTGTGCGCATAAGGGAGGAGGGTTGGAGCAAGCATGGTCCTATCACGTGACTTTGTTGTGTCAATGCCTCTCTCTCCTTATGCTTGCCCAGACTCAACCTGGAACGATGGCATAATCGGAGGATTGTAATTTCTGGAAAGAGAGGTGGGTTGGGAGAGTCACACTTCTTTTCCCATCATAGAATTAGGTATAATAATACATAAATCGACTGAAGGTAAGAGAATATTCTTAAATGCAGTTAGATAATACAGTTTAATGCAGAGATTAGGTGCTTTTCATGTCACTGCAAAAGAAAGACTAGAACATGACCAGAATCAGTTCGCTCTGTCTGTTATTAACTATCCTTTCCTATTCCCTACCCATCCCAATGGGCGTTAGTCATCACTGATCCTAACCAAGAAAAGGTAGGTTTTTCATTTGTAATATGAATAGCAGCCAAAAGTGGTTTAAACTATAATTCCACACCAATGTAATTCAATAGTACTCACTTTGCTATACAAAATATTGTATTTGTTGATTTGTTCTCTCTACTTAGGTGTTAAATAGAACCTTTCCTTTTTCAGTCATAAGATTCTGGGGATCTTGTAAGTTTTTGCTTCTAAGTGGACTATGGACTAGTAAAAGAAACTATCCCCTAGAAGCCCATCTTGTCTAAGAAGTTCCTGGGAAGCACTTCATTACCCATATTCAGCTTCTACCTATTCAAGTGCCTGACATTCTATGAAATCCAATGACATATTTATGGTTTTCCTATTTCCTGACTCAGTTGAGTAAACGACTTGCACAAGCTTGGATTTTTGGATAAATTCACCAACAATATTGCATGGGAATAGACATGATCGTTATTCAGTAAACATTATATTGTTCATAATGTTCAGTAAGTAGTATACATCATCATCATCATCATCATCATCATCATCATCATCATCATCATTATTTTAGTTGCAGTTTATTTCTACGTATCCTGACCCATAAGGATCCCTCCAGAGTCTTACCTAAAAATAGTACAGAGACAATGTAATCTAGTACTTAATCTCAGATTAGAAGAGACATATCCTCAAATTAATACCACATTAAGTCATGAAGCTCTCATTGAATAACTCGATGCTGATCACTATCTGTTTCTCAGCCCAGCCTACCTGTGAGGTTCTTGTAAGGAGAAAAGTGGAAGGCAAGTTCCTTGCAGATAAAGTGATATATAAATGAAAAACAAATAACCAAATATAATTCAGTTTGGGGCTGATTCAACTCCTTGACAAACTATATTACTCTGAAATGCTTCTACCCTTGCCCCTACCCAAATTCCTAAGTACCAGTAGGTCACTATTGCCTTTCAACCCATCTGACTGCTGCCAATTATCTGGTCTTCTAGCCAGCTATGTCCTCCTCATTTCCTCCCTCTATCCTCCACAGGTTTGCAGATCTTTTTGTGACTTAATGACTAAGGGGGAGGGGGAAGGGTGGGATCTAGCAGTTGTGCCTCAGATGAGCTACTGAACCCCAGCTGTTGATGTTCAATTGTTTTCTTGAGTAATTGATCATAATAGGAAGGAAAAGGGGAAGGGAGAGGATAGTAATGTGCCCACAGAGCAATGATAAATCTGTTACTATTGGTGTAACCTAGGAATACTTCCTTGGAGGGAGGAAAAGGAATTTAAGTGAGCAGACAACTTCATATTTCTCTTACGCCTGATAGTCTTGCTGTATGAAGCAATACTGGACTTCTCAAAAAAAAAAATTTTTCTTCCTACAAAGTAACTGCTGAACAGAACTGAATTAAGAATGCTCCCAATGGTAAGCAGAATTCAGCAAGTCTTCCCATTAACTTCATTAAGGCAGGTTTCATCTGCAGACAACATCTGATGACAGCCCATTTATACAGCCCCAGGGGGGTTAATAGAGAATTGGATTCTCTCTTGCATTCATTTGTCTTTCGCTTGTCTCTCTGTTGAGAGCTTCAGACCACACAGTGGCAGCTTGCGTGGGTTGGTTGTAAACACCATGTCCAATAGAGTTCTGGTGAGCCTGTAGGGTCTTCAGATAGCTCCCCGGGGATCACAGCTGTGCATGAACAGAAAGGGGGAGGGGGTTCTTTGGGCTTCTTTCAAACTTGACAACTTGACCACTGTATAAAACAACATTCAGTGACTGCAGTGCTTCACAAATAGTGAAATAGCCAGCATTTCTTCCATTACAACATTAGGAAGGAGACTATGTGTGTGTCCATGTGTATGTATGTATGTCTATACACACACACGCACATATACATGTGGGGGGGGTATCCAATCTACACACAGAGACACACTCACATGCATACATACACATAGACATTCAACGGCAACCTTTCTCCTATGCCAGAAGTAGCAGCAGAGAGGGGTGTCCAAGCAATTTTGCCCTTGAAAGGGAAGGGATTATAACCACTCCTCTAATCATTGTCACAGGTAATGTTTTCAGACAGCACTGTTCACCTGTCCTGGGAGAGGTGTGAAACAGTTGCCACGAAAGCCACTGAATTAGAGCAGAATGAAATTGTTTCATCAGGAGAACACTAGGCCTAATCAGGGAGATTAATTCCAACAACTGATTTTTCAGTATATGCCAGCAGATCACAGGCCTCAGACAGGCCACTGTCCTGGGAGCTATGTTTTCCTTTATCTTTCTCCAAAACAGTCTGAGAGTTATGACTACCTATGGAAGATGAAGCAAAGCCTCTGATTAGAAGTTGCATACGTGTGGCCCTCATGCACTTGATCATGCACCATCCAAACTGATGTTTCCAAAATAGAAACTGAGGTGGACAAAATTCATGGGCATAAGGAAAACTGGTTCATTTATAGCTTCAACACCTCTTCTCTTCCTAAAGACAAGAAGGTAATAAAAGGTAATTTACAGTTACCCTTTATTGCACTTTCTGTTCATTTGAACAGCAAACTTCAGATATATTTAGTTCTCTCTGGAGTTTTTAGACAAACTTTGCATTGATGCTTCATTATTACATCAGTTATATTTCACAAATATCCTGGAAACAACTTCCTGGACTAATTTCAAAGACTGCTTTCTTCCTTTTCATTTTCCAGGAATCACAAAGACATGACCAGCAAGGTATTTAATATTTACTGTGTTGCTTCTCCCAGTTTCCGTCTCCCCATCCCTCTCTCATACATAGACATACTTTTTATACACAGATATCAAAGAAAGTTGGAGATGCAGTTAAATTCTGGAAAAGCAAGCAAAATCTCAACGTTTGCATCAGACTGATAATTTAGAAACCTACCCATTTGTATCAAACTCACACTGATGATGTTACCTAGTTGGGTAATGAAATACGTATCTGCAAACAACAACCAAGCTCAGAGAGCACCAAGAACTCAACAGTTCAATATCTGAGCCACAGATATTCTCTTCTGTTGGAACCTGGTTTCTGCCAGATGATTTGGATGACAGCTTTCGCAATCCTTGCCATTAGCCATACAGGCTGAGGCTAAGAGGAGCTGATCTAAACATTGGACTGCAATAGGAACTTTAAAATAGGTAGTTCAAAGGGACTTCTGACCAGTTCAACTTGTCATGTCCGCTAAGTGAAAAAAACTTTGCAGAAAAACACTCTTCTCATCTTACAGGAGCCTTGGGAACCTTGTCTTCTGCATGTGGGCAACATCCTATTTTTGACCTCCCTGATGAGACTCTATCAGTGATTCTAAAAATAATACACCACAAAGAACGAAAGGGTTTCGTGTCATAAAAAAAAGTTAAACAACCCTCAGGATAGATATAAATTATGTCATAAGGAAAGAGAACCACTGTTGGTTTTTATAAGAAACAGTGATTTACATCTCACATATAAATAACCCTGCCCTCTGCAAAGACAGGTTTCATTTTGCAGCAAGCAATAGGCAGTGGAAGAATTAGAAATTTGGAGCCAAAACCACATGCAAAGGATGCATAAATTGGACTGTGTTGATTTCGTTTGGATTCTCCTTTTTTTCCAATCTTATATTTATTCGGTCTCATTTTTGCATCAGTCAGCTAGTTTCTGCTTAAAATTCTAAATGAAAATTGCATTTCTAGATGCATTTTAATGCATTTTTCCTATCAAAGTGTTTTTTCCCCAAGGTATTCTTTTGTACATTCTGTTTACCAGTATATGCATGTTTGTATAGTTCCACATCACATGCATTTTTGGGTTCATATCTTTAATGTACTTTTTTTTGTTGTTCAGAGACTTCAGAAAGCTAATTGCCACTCAGTCTTGCCTTTTGCTTTGCTTATTGGTTCAGAAACGTTGAGTATGGTTAAATTCACATTAAGATGCAAATCAAAGAAAGGGTAGGACCATATTGTATATAACCAAGCTAATCCAGCCTGCTATTTGATACTATTTTGAAACTCCTTCAGCATCTTTCTCAGCCTTGAGGTGTGGTTATGCACATGCCATAACTCCTAGAAACAATGAAGATTCATAGAAACTTTAAATGATCCGAATATTATATGGTTTGGGAACTCCTTCCCTTCAGGGAACAGATTCTAGGAGTACTTAGGCTTGTCTGCTCAGGAGTCCCAGATTTTCTAGGCAGCCTCTCTCCCAGTGGCAGAAAAGACTGGGACACGTTCTAGGGTGTGCACATTCTAGTCACACCCTTGAGCATGCCTTCTGGGGCGTCCCTATTACCCTAAATGAACTATAAGTGTGCCCTAGAATACACCATTCTTTAGCATCTGCATATTGCAAGAAAATGGACATTTTAAGCAGTCTATCTCTGCCACTGCTGATATTCTTATGAGTGTTGATTGGCAAGAAGTCCCCCCCTCCCTTGCCCCTTCAGTCCCATATCAAATGCACAGTTTTTGAACTTCAACTGGTGTTTCTTAACTCATGCACTATAATTATAAACAAAATTAAAATAAGGCTGCAAAATCTCAGCAAAATCAGCTGAATGAAGAAAATGGATCTCCCTTCAGGATGGAGATTGTTAAAGTGAACAATACTTTTTCTATTTTAAAAAAATGTAACAAATGGGACAAAGTTTGTCCTTCCCAAAATATACTTCGCATTTTCACGGCCAGGAATTTGAAGGTAGACTATTCAAAGTCATCTTGTCATAAACTGATTAAACTGTAAAACAGCAACAGAACCAACACTGACTTTCAGAGCATTTCTTGTGATTTTACATATCAAAATAGCAGAAGATATGGATCCTCCTGCAGAAGAATGGGATTAAATTATCAGACATCTAACAGGTAATTATTTGGACCTTCTTTTCTTATCAGATAAAGGTGATAAACCCTAAAGAAAAGAAAAACGCCAAAGAATAAAAAAAAGTTCTTTGGATGTATTTAATTCAAAATAACATTACTTTGTATTGTTAAATTTGAAATATATGCAAATACAGTACAGCATTTCTTTGTATTTGTTTCCCAAATGCACATCCCAAGAGATTAGTGCTTTGTGCATAATAAAGCCTGTGCTATAGCAATCAATTGTGGTTGTGTGGCTGAAGGTCAGAGAATATGCGTATATTTTTACACTTCTTGAGGGACAATATCTTTCATAATTTGTTTTATTGGACATGGGCCTAATCTTTTGGCTTCTTCAAACCTCTTCCCAAAACATGGAATGGAACTCTTAGCTAAACTGGGTAACACAGAAGTGAGCCAAACCTGCTCTCACTACCTAACCCAATCTTTGGGGGATGGCGTGTAAGTTCCTATCCACACCCCAACCACGGGGTTGAAAAAGCAGAGATATTGTATTTATTGCATTGTATTGTATTGTATTGTATTGTATTGTATTGTATTGTATTGAATGATTGATTTGCCATATTTATATAGCCTTGGCATATTTATATAGCCACCCATCTCACAAACACGTGACTCTAGGCAGCATACAACACAACAACTGTTAAAACTCCATAACAATCTAACAAAAAAAATTATTAAATGAAATAAATAAATGAAATAAACAGATAACGTAAACAGATAAACAGACAAAACCCAAGAAAGTGGGAGCACAAACATCACTTAATCTCATATAGCCACCTTGCAGGCTCTCCCTGGGGGACGCGGTGGCACAGTGACTTAATGACGCTGAAAGTTGCTGGCCAGAAATGGTCGACGCTTCAGCGGTTCGAGTCCAGCCTTCGCGTTAGCAGGGTGAGCTCCTGTTTCCTCCCCAGTTTCTGTAAACCCAACAGTTCGAAAACTCACGTAGTAGATAAATGGGTACTCTCACTCCGGTGGGAGGAAAAATGCTGGCGGCGCCTTGCAAAAAGGAGTCGGGAGCAGTTGCCAGTAAGCGCAAAAAACTGCACGCGCCCGAAAAGGGTGCGAAAGCAACGGAAACCCCGCCTCCTGCGCTCGCCAGCTGGGCTCTGCTCTAGGAAGGAGGCCCTGGCAAACCACTTCTGAAACACCTTGCCTTGAAAACTGCAAAAGGACTCGTCCAAGCAGTCACTGCAGAGTCGGTAACGACTGAGCGCAGATTAAAAAAAAAAAAAGGCTCTCCCTGGGATCCCCAAGGCTATTCATATCTGTGGAGAGGGATCCATCACAGATGGGGGACAATGAACCACAAAATATTTAGAGTGGCCACAGTTTTACCTTATGGGCATGGTCAAGGGTTTCTTAGCCCACCCCTTTAAAATGTCTTTTAAGAAGCTTGTCTTGCCACTAATAGCAGTGTTCCCATGGTTTTTCTTCCATCCTCATTCCCAAGAATGCAGTGTGGGTTGCTTCAAGATCTTGCTTCTCTGTGCAACCCGTTGGGTTGAGGCCTGATGCAGGGACACCTCCCTGAGCTTCTGAGCAGAAACGTCTTCAGCTGCTTAGGGGTCAGACAAGGCCTGTTTCACATTTGACATAAAAGGAACTTTCCCAAGCGGCTTCAGTGAACACGAGGTGTTTTCTCCCTTGCAGTTAATCACATTACAAGAGGTTTTTGTTTGTTTGTTGCTTGGTCTTTCTCCCTTTTCATGCCACACCAGCTGCGTATTGCTCTAAAAATGTATCCCTCCAGGGGAGCCGTTTTGGATGCAGCATGAAATGTCATGGCAGTTCTCAGAACTGCCAGCTTTTATCCTTATGTCAAGAGTCTCAACATGTCTGAAGTTCTTTTTGCAGCATTAATATTATTGTTATTTTCTCAAAGTGCTCGAAGACTGAATATTAAGCTTCTCGCCTTCTCCAAAGAGAAAATGTGGGGTAAGGAGAGGGAGGGAGCTTGGAGATATCTAATCCAAACCACAGACATAACCAGTCTAAATCATGCTGTGATTACTCATCTGACCTCATGATGTTGGCATGCATCCAAGAGATTGTTTGGGGGTTTACCTGTAGTAAGTTAAACATCAAATCTGGATGCCTAAAAAATAAGCTTCTAAGTAACGTTGTTATATCACTGAGCAAGAGTAGCTGTCATACTGAATCTGAAGTAATGCGTGTATTTGATTTGTGTAGGAAAGGGCAAAAATGGTGCCAGGCCAACAACAAGATATTCAAAAAGTTCAACAATTTTTTCTTGGGGGAAGGTATACAGGAGGGAAGAAACTGCCTTTCTTTTCTGCAATAGTTGATTTGAGGGCCAATATTGACAACTGATTTTCTTTTTGCTCAAATTGCTACTCAGGACCTTGTGGGAAATGGAATGTAGCAATAGGTTAATATAAGAAATGGGGGAAAGATGTGCAGTTCGCAGTCCCATTCTCATTCTTGATTCTCCAAACATACTCCATGTGTCTTCACATTTGCAGTGTATAATTGCAGACATGAAAGGTGGAGGAAGTTCACTGAGCTTTAGACAAGATTTTTCTTTACTCAAGAGGTCACTAAAGGCAAAATATAGTTTTAACTACTATTCAAATAGTGCCCCTTAACTTTTCCCCATAATACTGTTGTCCGGCTTTTCATGGTTGGTGCTAGAACTAGAAGTCACACAAGCAGCAATTCAAGGATGCAGATCTTTGATAAGTTTATCAGAGCAAGGATTAGAAATAATTCTAGGCTATTATAACAGAATCCTGAAAGCCTGACAAGTTTCCCTCTGTTTTAAAGAATTAAGGTGGGGTGATCTTGAGTTTCTTTCTTACCTCCTCTTCCTTTCCAGGGCTAAGATGACATTTACTTAATGATTTTTGCATTTCTTCTTCAAGGTTACCTCCATATTCCTCTACACAAGGTAATCTTTAATAAAGTCTCTTACCCATCTTTGGTCAGATTTGCCAAATTAAAGCAGAGACCCAGTAGTCCTTGTGGTGTCTGTTTCCTGACCTGGCCTACCTTGAAATGCTAATGCCTTGTGGCAATAAAAGTGGCAAAATGTAACTATTTTTCTGGTTTTGTCACATCTGAAAATTGCCAGCTGGTCACACTGTTGAAAATGTCCTGGTCCCTCCTGGAGAGGGAGGTGCCAGAAGAATATCTGCAGGGTTATTGTGAGGAACACTCAAGGCATTTGACAGATGAATCTGTCACTTGGATCTGCTCTGAGCTGAACTGCATCTGTGCAGGTCCTGTGGAGTTAGCAGAGGCATGGTCTCACTCAGTCATCTGGGAATTTTAGCTTATTAGTCCCAAGGAAGTGGACAGCATCTTTAGTATTGTTATTCTGGCCACCTATCCATTAGATCCATGTCTCTCCTGGTTGGTTAAGGACTGCCAGGAGATGATGTGTGGGTGGCTCCAGGCAGTGATTAACTCATCCTTGAATGAGGGGGTAGTGTCAGCTGCATTTAAGGAGGTGGTAGTCTAGTCCCTCTTCAAGAATCCATCACGGGACGCAACAGTATTAGACAATTTTCATCCTGTCTCCAACCTTCCCTTTCTAAACAAGCAGACGAAGAAACAAGTAAAGTGGTCAGATGGCAGCTTCAGAGGGTCCTGAAGGAAGTGGATTATATGGACCTCTATCAGCTGGGTTTCAGACTGAGACAACATTGATCAGAGTTGTGGATGATCTGTGGTGGAATTGGGATGGTAGTGGTACATCCATCCTGGCCCTCCATAATCTCTCAGTGGCCTTTGATATTTTCAATTATAGTATCCTTCAAGACCAGCTCAGGGGGTTAGGAATGGGGGCACAGAGTTGCAGAAGTACTCTACCTTCCTCAGTTCTAGTCAGTAGGTTTCTACTGTCCCCCCAGTCATATTCAACATCTACATAAAAACCAGCAAAAAAACCTCTTCCCTGTGCTCCAAACATAACACATCCCCACACATCCTGAAACAAACTTTAGAGCATCATTGGGCTCCAGCCTCACACTACCCCAAGGTTTGTGGGAAAAGCCAGGTCTTTACAGCTTTTGGGAAAGTCAGGAGAGTAGTGGCCTGCCGGATCTCAGGGGAGAGGGTGTTCCAAAGGGACAGCTACTTAGAAAGAACTCGGTTTAGGTCCGGCTAGGTAGTATCATTTAAGGGGAGTGACCTAGAGCATGCCCACTCTGCCAGACCTAATGGAGCAGGCAGATATCATCAGGGAGAGAGAGTACTGCAAATAACCTGGCCCCATGTCATTAAGGGCTTTAAAGGTGATAATTGCACCTGGAAAAAAACCTGGAAGCCAGTGCAGCTCCCACAGCAGTGGTGTAATGTGGGTAAACCATGGGGTGTCCAAAACTGTGCGTGCTGCTGCTGCGTTTGGAACAGTTGTGATTTCCAGATGGCCTTCAAGAGCAGCTTGATGTAGAAAGCATTGCAGTAATGCAACCGGGAAGTGAGTGTGAGTGATTGTGAGCAAGGCCTCCTAGTCCAGGAATAGGCACAATTGGTGCATAAGATGAATCTGGGTGAAAGCCCCCACAGCTGCCCCCTGCTCTTTGAATGGCCCTCTTTATCCTCTTGTATGATACCCATTACCATGCCAAAAAAAAAGTACACCAAAGCAGAGCAGTCAAATGAACGATGACTGCAAATACCGTCCACCCCCACCTCAAAGATAATAAAAAGTTGAGGAGCAATGGAATAGCAGACAGAGCTTCTTGCTCAAGGAACTATTTTGTCTAGACTAGAGCCAACATTATAAAGATAAGATCAATTTTTATCCCACTTTATAGACAGGGAACTGAGAATGGGAAAGACCAATTGTCCAAGGCCGTATCATTATTTTGTAGGAGTCGAACATTAATCAAATCTCTCAGATTAGTTGCTAACTTTCTGTTAACCAGCCAGACATGAAAAGTAAAATGCGGTTCATTTCAGGCAGAACAATTCTGAAGCAATTCTGTGGAGGAGCAGAGAGATCCAAAAGCAAAATCATTACCTTCTTTCCTGTTTGTTTTTGTTTCTTCCCACTTGCTTGAATTATTTTCCTCCCATTGCTCTAAATGTGATGGAAGGAATTTTGTCAGTTCCAGATCTGGCATAGTTCTCTTCATTCCCCCTGTCAAGCCTGGGGATGTGTAATTTTCCACAGCCTCACCCAGAACATCCAAGGACACCTCTTTGACTGTTGTAGACTTTTCTGCCACTTCACAGAGAAGAATGGAGAAGTCAGAAGCACTCACAGAGGAGATCCAAAAAATCCATGGTCCTGGAGTAGCCAAATAAATCATTTCTGATAGAAAAGTCATCTCAAGAAGAAAGGAAATACTTGCAGTAACCGTTGTACTAAGAAGTATACCAATACTTGCAGTAACTGTTGTACTAAGATATATAAACACCCTGCTGGTCTTCTTCAAATACAGGTGCTTGTATTTGTGTGGATTTGCTCTGTATTCCAGGTTTCCACATCATATTCCATGCCATTGATATTTTTATGATTTAAAAAGCAAGGAAAAGTGATATGCAACTTTCTCTATTATACCTTCTTTTGGGGACACATTTGACAAATATACATGTTCAATTTTATTCACTGTCACCTATCCAGCCCAAAACTAATTCATTTATTCAGTTTATGTCAATTTGTGTCTGCTAAATTCTGTGTCTTCACTCATCCTTCATAGGCCCCTTGTCTGCTCAGCCTCCACTTTGCACTCATTCTGCCATCTCCTAAGCTTACCTGCTTTCTAAATACTGTACCTTTGCCCGATACAATACCCTCTCTCTATCAGCCTGATATCTGGCCTAGGAGATTTTTCCTAGCCAAGTTTACTTTTACATACTTCACATGAACAGCACTTTGTCTTGCTTTTAAATGTTACAAGTGAGAACATCTAAGATCCCACAACCTCAAAGAAGCATAATTCAGAGATGTGGGTACAGATAAGCAGTCAAGACAACTTTCCAATAGGTCTGCTTCAGAAAGCTTGATCATCAAATGTTATCTCAAAAATTTGGCTTTGTCCCAATATCTCTGAAAAGTCAGAACATTGGGGGCTAAATTGTCACTCAAAATGCAAATCTAACACAAAGGTATTAAAAACCCAATAAATTTCACTACTATTTATTATTATAGTTGGTCACATAGTCAGCCAGATGTTTAGACTGGATTTGGTATTTTAGGCACCTATTGAGTCCTTCCCAAGGACCTAGGATAGGCAAATGTTGTTGTCTGATGGTGTTAAAGGTATTGTCACAGGATATAAGCTGTTCCAAGTAAAGCTGCCTTTTCAACTTATTGATGGTGATTTTGTCAATGCCGATGATCTTCAAGTGGTGCTCCAGATGTTTTGGGATTGCACCCAAGGCGCCTATTACTATGGGTACTATCTTTGCTTTGTTCTGCCACAGTCATTCTATTTCTATTTGCAGGTCCTTGTATTTTGTGATTTTCTCCAGTTCTTTCTCTTCTATTCTGCAGTCTCCAGGTATTGCAGTGTCCACTATCCAGACTTTTTTGTCTTTCTTATCAACAATGGTTAAGTCTGGGGTGTTGTGTGGCAGGTGCTTGTCTGTTTGAATTCTAAAGTCCCAGAGCACCTTAGCTTCTTCATTTTCTCTTACTTTGTCTGTTTTGTGGTGCCACCAGTTCTTGCTCGCAGGCAAATGGTATTTCTTGCAGATATTCCAGTGCACCATTGTTGCTACTTTGTCATGCTGTTGTTTGTAGTCATCTATGCAATCTTCTTGCAGCAGCTAACTAGGTGGTCCACTGTTTCTTCAGCTTCTTTGCAGAGGCAGCATTTGCTGTCTGTTGCTGTTTTCTCAATTCTGGCTTTGTATGCATTTGTTCTTAAGGGTTGGTCTTGTGCAGCCAGAATTAGCCCCTCTGTCTCTTTCTTCAACTTTCCTGTTCTTAGCCATTGCCAGGTCTTGTTATCTGCTTTGTCTGCTAGTTTTTCTGTGTACTGGCCATGTCTTTTTTCTATTCTGCATTTGAACTTTCTTATAGGCCAGTTTGGTCTCTTCAGTATTCAGTAAGCCTTCATGATGTACTAGCCTCAGTGCATCTTCTTCACTGTCCTTCAGATATTCTTCCAATGCCCTTTTTTCTTCTTCAACTGTCTGGTGTACTTGTAATATTCCACACCCACCTATGCCCCTTGGTAAGTACAGTCTGTTAACATTGCTGTGTGGATGAAGGGCATAATTCATTGTCATTATTTTTCTGGTCTTTCTATCCAGGGCTTCTAGTTCAGCTTGAGTCCAGTCCACTATTCCAGCTGTGTATCTAACGACTGGAATTGCCCAGGTGTTAAGTGCCTTGATGGTATTTCCACCACTAAGTTTGGACTTTAAGATCTTCATTCTTCTGATGTATTCACGACTTCTTCTTAACTTCAGTGTGCTTGATGTTGTCAGCCTGAATAATAATAATAATAATAATAATAATAATAATAATAATAATAGTTGTTGTTGTTGTTGTTGTTGTTGTTGTTATAGTTGGTTGCACAGTCAGCTAGATGTTTAGACTAGATTTGGCCTTTTTATCCCCCTATCGAGTCCTTCCCAAGGACCTGGGATAGGCAGATGTTGTATCATCATCATCATCATCCTCTTTTTTACCCCAACTTTACTTTGAGCTTCATCTTAGTATTTCATGAGGTTTATTTAATCTTGAATTGATGTTACAAATCACGACTGACCCTGATAGATGCTTGCCTTTTGCCAGCTCTACAGAACTAAGGAAATTGCCTTATTTGATACTTAGGGCCTATTTTTCTTCTCTTAAATCTTCCTTTTCAGGCTATCTCACCTGTATCCTCCTTTGTTCTACCTGATGTGATAATTAAACACTATCCATAAGGTAAAGATATGCTTATTAAACCTTCAGAACCCCTCCCCAACCTTCAGTTTGCCTTAGAAAGAAAAGAAGTTGTGCTCAATTTATTAAACTCCTCCAAGCAGTGTTATGATGCTCTTTAACCTTTTGCTGCAGATGTATAACACTGCCGAGCCATCAACCTGGAAATGTTGAGCTGTGTGTGTACATTAAAGCATGAACAGATAAATACCAGATCCTTAGGAGAAACGTCTGTGTCAGCACTTTTTCAGCATTCATTAATACTAGCTCATTTAACTCTTTCACTCCTAAATCAGTCACTCATTTAACTCTTCTTTTATACCTACCATCTAGAACACAGGTTCTGCTGCTCTGTTTCAGGCATGCCTGTGAGATCCAGCAAGAAAGAGTGGTTTCAGATTTTGGGTCTCCATTCCTCTGTATTTTCAGTTGATAAGATCTCTTCAAACTATTTCATATTTATGCAACTGTATAGGATGGGTTGGAGTGTAGTGGGATGGGATGGGATGGGATGGGATGGGATGGGATGGGAAGCAACTTTTTTTTTTTTAATTATCCCTCAGCATGAAACTTTTTTTCTGATTTTGGACTGTGCTAGTGCTGGAAATAAAATTTAATTTAAATATTCACTTCCTAGATTTATACCCCACCTCTTGTTTAGGAGCTTAAGACAGCATATGTAGCACACTGTCTTCCAATTTCCCTACAACCACAACCATATGTGATTATTTAGGCTGAGAGACAGTGAGTGACCCAAAGCCACACAGTGGCCTTGCATGGACTTGAACTTGAGTCTTCCCAATGCTACTCCCACACCTTAACTACTGTAACACACTGACTCTTGCTATACCATCCTCTTCCCACTAAAGAGGTTAAAAAGAAAAAGAAATCATATTCCTCTAACAACAGATTTGAAAAAGTTACCCTAAAGGAATGCATGATGGGATAAACTAGCCACAAGTGAAGCGCAGCTAGCATTTGTCCTTCCTTCAAAAAAAAAAAAAAACCTAAAACCCATGGCACATAATAATTCCAGGTGATGCCAGAGAAGGGAAGAATTCAGAAAGAGCTGGATCCCTTGTCCATATCATACATTTTAAAATATTAAGTGTAAATTTTGCTTACTTCATCTAGCCAATAAATAGTTTTATGGATTTTTTTTAATCATTGGGAGAAAAATATTCTGGATTAGAGAGTTGCCCTGCTGAAAGACACCTGAAGAAAGCAGAAGCCTGAGAAACTAAATATCCCCACTACTCCATAATAGGGAGGGAGGAGAATTCAAACAAGTCCTATCTGCTGAGCTCTGTTTCTTAGTCATTTTAGAATGTGACATCATCATCATCATCATCATCATCATCTTTAGAGGGCCATCCATTCCAGAAGACTCTGGGCAGCATACAACATTAAACACAGTAAAAACAAGGAAAAAAAAATATCCAGAAACTTATCCCTGCCAATAGATAGAATCCTATAAAGGGCTTAACATCCACCCTAACCTAAGTTCTAGGGGAACAGCCAAGTTTTCAAAGATTTCTTAAGCATCATCAGGATGGGAGCCATATGAAAGTATGATGATAGGGAAGAAGAGCAATGTGTTAAAAAATAGCAGATAGATAGACACAGGCAGGCAGGCAGCTGTAGCTGTATACTTTTTTTCTAAAGGTTCTTCATTTATTCTTATTCTTTTTTGGAAGACAGTGCAGACCCTGAAGTCTGCTTCCTCCAAGAGTATGAGATAGACATTAATTAATTAACCAGGACATCTGGTTAATGGAGACATTTCCTGTAACAGAGAGAGGAGGCACACAAATTAACTCTAATAATATTTAATGGTTGCTTAAATGGATCACCTGGAGATAATTATCTATGACATTGACACAGCTGCTGTCTTTGTGCTTTTTATTTATTTTGAATACGTATGTGTAGAAAAGCAGTCTATCATGATGTTACATGTGTAAATAGTTACATACATACATCTTTGCTGTAAGAAACACTCAGTGTATAGCCCAAATGATTGCATAGCTATCTTCAAATATTTGAGGGGTTGTCACTTTGATGATGAAGTAAAGTTGTTTTCTATTGTTCCAGAAGGTGAGAAGAAACCAAGCAGTTAAACTACAAGTGATTTGACTAAATATGAGGAAGAACTTTCTGCTGTAGAAGAAAATGATTCTGTGGACTCTCCTTCATTAGAAGGAGAGAAGATTCAAGCTGAGTCTGGGCTATTTGCTCTTAAGGTAGCTTGGCACTAGGTTTCTGAGGCCTCTTATGTTGATGACTCTTTAAGACTTTCTTTTGAGATCATACATGGTCTTTGTACTACACGTACCAATGTCCTCATTATCCCACTACTCTCAGTCCCTCATCCTTTCAGGATTATGTGTGAAGTGTTTGCAAGAAATAAGCACATCTATCCACATTATGTCAAATGCAATAAAACAGTTTAACAATTAAAAATCACAAATACTCAAGAGCATGTGTGCCAAAGAAATAAATGGAACCAGGTGGTATCAGCACAAATCAGAATTCTTCAAAATTAAAAATTCCTTCAATCACAAAAACTAGTATACTTTTTCAGGACTTACTTTTTTTTTTTTAATAGCAGAATGTTGACATTCTCAGCTGGGACAAAATTATCACAGACTTTGTTTTACACATGAATGATGGGGCAGTTTGGGGCATATCGCAGTTCAGAGAACCCAGTGATTAATTTTTGCCCCTCGGCCAAACTCAGAGAAGGCACGGGTTATTGCTGTCACAGAGTCCTCATGAAAAATGACTTCCTTGTTGTGAGGGAACCTCTGGGTAATACCATGTAATCACAGACCCTGGGCAAAGCAGGAGGGGAAGCTGTGGTGGAGGAGAAAAATGAAATAAAACTAAAAAGGATAACATTGCCAGACAAATAACTATCAATATGCTATATCTCTGAAGCATTTGAATAGAAAGGCATTGGATTAGCTTTGATCATCATTCCTGCAGACCAGTGATATCTGAAGGGGGGTGGGGGTTGCATGCAAGGGAAGAGGGTTTCCTCAAGGCCAGGGTGAAGTGCTTAGCTTTAGGGAGCACAATGAGAGATTGGTTCAAACAGGAAAAGGTTTAGGAGCCCTCATTTTGTAAGATATTGTAAAATATCTCAGCCGGGAACTGGGTTCCCGTTTCTTTTATTTGTTGTTGTTTCATTTCAAAATTAATTTCTATCAGGAGCTATTAACCTCCTCTCATGCCTGTTTTTCTACACTAAGAATGTACAGTAGGAACAGAATACAGCCTATAGTGTATGTTGTACAAGAATGTATGAGATATATGCTTGTTTTTCCATTACTAATAATGTACCTATTATTATGGTGGTTGTTATATCCTGCTTTTATTTTGTACCACTCAAGGCAGCATACATATATCTGCTTGGCTTGATACATTTGGTTCTTTAACTATTCATATTTCATCCCTTCAGCTGTCTTTTGGTATAAATCATGTAATGTTACTGGATAATTATCATCATCATCCTCTTCATCATCATCTCTCTCCCTTATAGAACTTTCATATAATTGGACCTGAAAAGCCATACCAATGGGATCTGCTTTTAATTAAGGCATGGGAAGTATTTCTAGCCAGGAAGGGAACCTGTAGGCAGTAGGTTGTATGAATACTGCCCACATTATCTATTCAGTAGAGGGAAAAGCCTTCACAGCAACTATAATGATCAATTAATATTCCATATCGTTTGGCCTTTAGAAGGCAATGCATTATGAAATCATTTTTTCTTGGAATACCTTTTCATAGCCTAGTATAATAGCTGCAACTTTTTTTGTTGCTGTTATCATAGGTTGGTGTATTGCCAGAAACCACTTAGTTTAAACCAGGGAAAGGCAGAATGTAGTTTCATGGACAGCAAACATATTAGTATACGCTAGCCTTCATTATGGCAGATAAAAGCTTGGAAAGATATGGTCTCTGAAGAAAGAGGGCAACTGCACAGGTTTTCCACACCTAATACTATTAAAAAATAAAACATGAGCCAGGCCTTTTGCCTAGCATGGAAGATAAAGATTCTCTCAGTAATTCCTTCACTTATCCTAGCAGATTGTGGCTGAATTAACTGCAGCTCACAGCAAGAGTCAGTTTAGCAACGGCTTCTTGTGGATTTCATGCACACATAGTAGGTCTGTGGTTTAAATATTTTTTATTATTTCAGGAAGAAAGGTAGCAGAAATACTAGCTTTCCAAGTGGCTGAAGGTTTGTTTCTTTTTGTTGACCTTGTGTTAGGTTTGGAAGCTTATTAGAGCAAGACAGTCAAAACACAGACAGGAAACAATGTGTAATGTTGTCCAGCTAGCGTATTGATTACCTCCCTGTGATTTTCGTGTTAAAGAGACATTGTCAGATCAAATTCAGTCCAAACTCTGGATGTTTCTTTCCCTTTTAAATAAAATAAAATAATGGCTCTTGGTTTAATGGATATATTTCTGTCCTTCTTTTCTTCATTCCAAAATTTCCAAAGCAAACATTCCAGGGTAGTTTTGGAGATTCAGCTGGACTTGTACTTTCTTATAATATTTCACATGCCTTTGTGGGACCTGGAAAGAGCATACCAAGCCTGATATTCTTCCTGAGGAAAAAAGTAAACTTGTAGCATCTGATTTGCAACGTGAAATGCAGAAAATCATATGCTTCGGAACCTGTGCAGTTCAGACTTCCACGGGAGGTATGGTGAACTGAAGTCTCCATGAAAGTGGAGCTGGTGACGATGGCAAAGACCAAGGAACTGGTTCCTTGGAACCTCTCTGGATAAGGAGAGGATGGGAGGTTGCCCACATGTGCTCTGGATAGCTGCTCCTTGTGAGGAGACCACAGGACAGAGATTTTCTGTGGGGTTGAGCACCAGGACATGAAGGGATTAGCCATCTTGCTCACCCTTTTAAAGGACACTAAGTTTGCAAGCTTCACTTTCTAATCACTTTTGGAAGTTGCCTATTAACCATCTTAAAGCTATTAAAGACCTTTGGAATGACAAGTTTGAAAAGTCATCGGGTGAGTTTTGTCTTCAACTCTGAGCAAAGGAAAAATTAATTATATGCTTAATAACTTAAAGAATAAACAGCAAAAAGCTAAATAAGATTTTAATCTAAGAAAGTTATAAATGGATTAAGGGTCCAGATAAATTTGGAATATTAACTTTTACTATAAGATTTTGGAATTAACTATAATAAATAAACAACTTCTTGTGGGAAACAGACTTATTTTGGTTATCCTGGCAATTGCAAGTTATAATAAAAGATGATTTTAGAAACTGGACACTACAGGGGACTAAAGATTTTTAAGGAGAAGAAAAAAATATACAAGTTAATACTGGGACTTACAAAATGATACAAAATGTTATAACATCAGAAATATTAAAGGAGGTATTTGAAGAATGGTGCCAGAAATTAGTAACTATAATATCAACACTGTCAGTAATGATGTCTGCTTTTATGGATAGACTATGTCCAAAAATTGTTCATGAAGGAATGACAGTTGTGGAACAAATCTTATCTGACAAGACAGAGAAAATACTGAAAATGGGAGTACAAATGACAGGCCAAGAGAATGATTTGGAAAAGGTCACTTTACTAGATATACAAAAGAAACTGATTGAAATTTTAAAAATTAAAAGGGAAATACAAATAATAAACCAAAAGAATGACCTGGAAAATGTTTTCTTATTGGATCTACAAAAGAGGCTTGTTAAAGCCTTAAAGAAATCTGTGTGATGGGATAAAGAAGAATTGAAGAGAAATCAAATCCTACAACAATATTTGATTGAAAAAGATTAAGACTGTTAGGAGTAAAAGGAAGGAATATAAAGTTGGTTTATTTGATCAAGGTTAAAATAAGACTTTTTTTTTTTTTTTTGCAAAGTTCTGGCAATCCTTTATGGACTTTTTGCTGACACCAGGATTGAAAAGTTGATGCTTTATGAAGAGATATCTGTTGGTAACCTTATAGAGAGTGAAGAGTTAGTAAATTTGTTTACACATGTCATGATGAAGGTTGGAAGTCAGTTCTTTATATATGTCTTTTCTTTTTCTTCTTTTTTTCTTTTTCTTTTTTCCTGCCCTTTCTATTCTTTTTTCTATTCTATTCTCTTTCTCTAAGTTTTGTGTATATTAGTTTTTACTATTGTAATTAAAATTCTTAATAAAAATCATATTTAAAAGGATCTGTGCTGTTCACTGCTCCAGGAGAGGTCTAGGTCTAGGAGTATCCCAAGAGAATTTTGCACCCATGAGAGATTTTATACTTAGTTCATTTATTTCTGTCCCTCCCATTTGTTTTCTTCTGCTACTAGGTCTGAAATAAATCATTCAAATCCATAACAAAATGTATGTCATTCTAATGAAGAAGGAACTAAATAAATGAAACATTTAATAAAGAAAATGGATAATAAAACAAATCAGCAAAATTGTATTCTGTATTCTGTAGATGATGATGATGATGATGATGATGATGATGATGATGATGCTGCTGCTGCTGCTGCTGCTGCTGCTCTGGAACTTTAGAATTCAAACATACAAGCACCTGCCACACAACACCCCAGACTTAACAATTGTTGATAAGAAAGACAAAAAAGTTTGGATAGTGGGCATTGCAATACCTGGAGACAGCAGAATAGAAGAGAAAATCACAAAACACAAAGACATACAAATAGAAGTAGAACAAACAGAAACCAAAGATAGTACCAATAGTTATAGGTGCCTTAGGTGCAATCCCAAAACATCTGGAGCACCACTTGAACACCATCGGCATTGACAAAATCGCCATCAGTCAATTGCAGAAGGCAGCTTTACTTGGAACAGCTTGTATCCTGTGATGATACCTTTAACACCATCAAATAACAACATCTGCCTATCCAGGTCCTTGGGAAGGACTCGATAGGTGGGTAAAAATACCAAATCCAGTCTAAACATCTGGCTGACTGTGTGACCAACCATCAGCAGCAGCAGCAGCGGCAATATGGCAGATTTTGAAACTGATTGATTTTGAAAGTTTTCTGATTGCAGTCTAATTTCCTCTGCAATACAGTTCCAAAATAATTTTAATGTATTTTGGATTTCTGGGATAGATATTTTTCCATGTTTGAACTAATTCATAAATGCATTTATTGTTGTTGTTGTTGTTGTTGTTGTTATTATTATTATTATTATTATTATTATTATTATTATTATTATGTTATCCAACAGTAAAACCGTATAATACAATACGAGGATTTAAAATGAGATATAGTAATAGTAAATTACAGTATGTAATTTAGCTGATTCAAATTTTAGTCATGTAGCATCTGTAGTAACTGGATCACTGGTAAATCTAATCAGTTAAATTGTCCAGTAACTGAGTGTATGTGTGCATTAACATATTAACCAATGCTTGCTTGGACCACAGATTCATGATGAACTAATTCTGAATGTCCAGGCTGATTGACCCAGTGCATATGAAACAGCAGTCATATAGAACACCATATGAGAGCCAGTTTGGAATGGTGAAGTTTCTAATAGGACTAGAAACTGGGAGACAGAGTCCTAATCCTCCTTTAGGTATGGAAGCCAGCTGGATGATTTTGGATCAGTGACTTCTCTTAGAATCAAAGAAAATTGGGAAATTGGAAAACATCTATACCAAACCACATTGGACCCACATGGTAGATTATGGTCCAAAACCTTCAGGTGAAAGACTTCATTCTGCAGTGGAGTGATTCAGGCTGATAATAATAGTGGCTATTTGTTTGAATGCTCAGCATTTCATTTAATTCAGGCTGAAATCATAAACACATAACTAGCTTGGGGGGCATATAATTTTCTTTGTCTGAACAGGATAAAAGGGAACTAACTACCAGAAACTTGTTTGTATTGTTTAAAAAGTCAGAATCCAGTCTGATCCAGATGCTGGAGAAATTACTTTAGAAGAGACTTTGGATCTTCATTCAGTCTAGCAGCAATCTAAAAGGAGCTATATCTCTCCTTCCTTGTTCCCCAATAATCTTCCAAGTCTAATATAGTCCCTCATTTCCTGATTCTGAAGTGCAAAGATGGCATTAGATCAAGAAGGAAGTTTGGAGTCATCAGAGGAGCATCTTTAACTGCCAGGAGGTTCTTCTACTAGAAATTTAACTGGGAAGAAAATTGTCCTCAAGGAAAAAAAGTTTATTCAAAAGCAGAAAATAGATTCTAGCCATGAGCAATAATCAAGTAGAAGACCAGGTTGGCAGGCAATATAAAGTTCTTCATTACCTCAAGATCTTTGTTGAGTTAATGGTTCAGATTAGAGTCTATTCATTTGTAACACAATATAACTTCATATTTGTGACAGAAGCAAAATAGCCATCAAGAAACTAGAAAATGAGAAGGGGGGAAAAAAAGTGATATAATACAAGATAGAAGAAGTGTTCTTGTGAATGGCTTTGGGTCTTCATAAAAGAAATGGAATTTGAACTGAAGTAAGGAAATAAATAAGGGATGTGATGGTTGCGATAGCTATAGCAGGCCCACAGAGATTATACTTTTGTTTTCATTTTTCTGCTGTTCAGATCATTATTTGTCCTTTCGAAAATATGTTAAGTAAAAAAAATTAGCACATGTAACTTTATGAAAACCCATGAAGAAAGTTCAGTGGAAGACATAACTTGCCTAGGGCTGATTGCAGGTTTTTTGAAATTATAGGGATTTGATGTTAAGAAGCCACTTTCAAAGCTAATCTGCTTCACATTTAACATCATTTCTTTAAGTCATAGCTCCAAGTTGCAAAACTATGGCGGCCAGTCGGGTGACTCCGTTGCCTATCTAGACATTAAACCTGTGTTTAAAACTAGCCCACCAAACAGCTGACTAATACAAGGAAAGGGCTGTCTAGTACAGCAGGAGAGAAATTACTGCTTCGTGATGCAATGCCAGCACCTGCCAGCTGTAAGTTGGGCTATTCTTAAACCAGGGTTTAATTCAGTTTCAGGAAAATGTTAACTCCAGATTTACTGCCTAACAGTGACAGACACAGAGAGGGTCTGTATGGTGTACCAGGAGGTACTGTAGACTAGTGATTCAGGTGCAATCTTGCTGGTACTTTTAACAGGGTACTTTTAAACAGGGGTTCAAGGCTCTTTCAGAAGATTATTACCCCATGCTTAAAAATAGCTTGCCTAACAGGTGATGGGGATGACATTGCATGGTGCACAAGGAGAGTGATTCCCACTTCACGGCACAATACTGCCATCCATCAGCTCTTTAGAGGGCTATTTTAAAATACAGGTCTAGCCCTTTTCAGAAGAATACTAAACTCACGCTTAAAAGTAACTTGCCTGACAGCTGACAGGCACAGGGAGGGAGGTTCTTGCTATGTTATGCTAACCATAATGCCTATCAGTTGACCAATGATGCAGTGGGTGTCTCACTGTCAATGCAACATATGCCTCTCTCATATTTGCATGTCAGGTGGCATATAACACACACACACACACCCAAGTGGTTTGAACTGGCAACTTTCTATAGACGTAGTGAAGATATAAGCCACTGTGCTATTGCGGCAGTGCTAATAAAGAGAGGTATAGAACCTATTAGTGCATATGGTAAGTATTAGCTTCTTAATGGGGGGGAGGGGGGGCTTTTGTAAAGTAACCAAAACCTGCTGAGGTTAGCATGCAACAAACTGAAGCACTCGAGCCAAATGGACAGGAGCACTTGAGGCAGCATAACAGGAAAAACTACTTCAGAAGTGGGGTGGAGAAAGGCACTCTGAATTTGTAGTGACAGCAAGTGGGGGATTCAGACAGGGTGCTGTCATCCATTTCTGCCTTCCAGAAAGAGCACAGACTCATTCATAATTCACTGAGTACCCCTCATCACTTCTGCAGTTTCTCTTTCCCAGAAACTACTACGAGACAGGCATCTCTAAAATACCCATCTTCAGGCAACCAGATAATATAGCCTTCAGAAATGGCCAGTTTCCCCAGGCCTAGAACTCACAAAAGGCGTCTATTTACATTGTGGGTGGGGGGAGAAAAAACAAAACCAGGAAACCTAATGGCCTCATACAGCCCTCTAGCTTTTTTTTTTTTTTTTGGACCCTCAGAATGAATAAAGCCCCCAAAAATGGGTCTTTGTACTTTGGGGTTTTTATGCATTTAATTTGCAACAAATATTTCTGCCCATTTTTGAAGACATATGCCAAGCAATGCCTGATGTGGCCCTTATACCAATGGAAGTTGCATGTCTTTGATTTACAGTATATAGTCTAAGCAGGCCCTTTTTTTTTTCTTTTCCCAAAAAAGTAGAACCTTTGGTATGAAAGATTATGCTACAAAATAAGACAAAGCATTTCTACAACAGCCAGATGGTGCCACCATAAGAAATGGCATCCTTAAGCTGAGTTATCTTCCTCCATCATTTCTAGTTTGAATTATTCTGGATCTTGGCTTCAGTATAAAATGAGTTGCACATGCTAGAAGGAAAGTGGTTAATCAAACTTTGGCAAGTTCCCTCTCCCTCTGCAGCACAACTGTTTCAGATGACTCTTTATTTCTCCATACCAGATTTCTGGGGAAGGGGCAGTGGGGAGGTAGGTATCAAAGAAAGAAAAGGAATTGCCAAGTTTGTCTCTCTTGTTTTGCCAACTGAAAAGTGCCACTCTGCTGGCTGTACTATCTTAGTGGGACAGTAAGTATCTCAGGATTTACAGAGTCATAGGAAGACACAATCTACATTAGCTCTTTTTTCTACGATAGCCAAATAGGTCCCTCTGGGATGTTCTTAAAGGTAAGAACATCCTTCTGTTGGTGATATCCTTCAATTGGTTTTCAATGGCATGTCATCTAAAGATAAGTCATAGTTGTATATTTTTTTTCTTCCATTTCTATCATGCATTGAGGACATTTTTCAATGAATATCTGAATTTACTAGAGGGTGTTCTCTGAGCACTCCTTTTTTTTTTTTTTTTCTTCTTGTGAATTTTTTTCAGCCCAATTGTCCATTACAGCAATTATTAAGATATGGTGTATTAAGTAATGTCAAATTAGTTCAGACTTGCCACTGTTATAAGGCTAGAGTTTGTCTGTGAGACAATCCATATCAAAGGCAAGTTTTTCTTAAAAAAAAATGCTCCCGATAACAAAATAGAGATCCACTCAAAGAATGGACAAAGGGTGGAGTGAAGTTGTTTTTCTGAACTTTGTTAAGTGTTGGATAGATTTGGGACTTCTGACCTAGAGGTGAAAGCTCCATATCTCATTACCAGTCTCTGGAGCCTGTAAGTCCCCACTGAGGAAGTTTTTCATTTAAATTCTCCCCATCTACCCCACCGGTGCTTCCTCCTCCCCCTCCTCTCTCTAGTTCACGTTCCGTGTGACTAGAAATTGGAACCATTAAAAAGAGAAGCTCTGAATGAAAAAAGGGGAGCCAGAGTTTATTTTGTTTTCTCTAAGAGAAGATCCGGTCACTGACCATCCTTAGAAAACTGACTCCAAAGTTTCCTTTAGAGAGTTCCAAGTTGGAAGGAGCTTCATGTGCTAAGCTTTGTTCCGATTAGAGAAAGGCTTGTTAATGGTTTCAAATGCCATGACACTACATCGAAGCCACGGTGCGTATATAATTGACCCAACTCTAAAGATTCTCTTTCTTTGGAGAAAATAACTATGGGTGGCATTTTGGTAACAGCTAAGAAAATGGACAGCCCTTGCTAAACTCGTGCTCCAATTGCAATCTATGGTTTTTGCAGCACTGATTGAGTCACAACCAGATTGAAATCTGATAGAAGGGGAACAGTTAAATAAATGGTTGCCTTTGCAAAATTGAATTTACTAAAACAAGGCAGAATACAAAGGATTTCAGCTGAAATTAATCTCCCATTAAGGCTGCCTGATGTGTATCTCAAGTTCAAGTTACTGGTGAACTGAATGTAACATTGGTCATAACTTTGTTTACAGATAGGCGCTGAATATCATAATTCTGCAGGAGAACACTGTACAACTACAACCCGGGGGAAACTTGCAGGTGGTCTATGCAGCCTCAAGAGCCTTTTAAATCTTGCAATTGAGTTTTAATGGTGTCAAAGTATCATCATTTTGACAGATAATGATCAGTCACTGCTTTTTCTGGAATCTTGTTTCTCTTTTTTGGCTTTGCTTGCCACTAACTCACTTGTTGCTTTCCACCATTCATGATCTCTTGCCCCAACACCTCTTCCCACATTTCCAGGGCACTTTAATCAGTACACAACAGACCTGTTCCACAAGCTGTCATCCTCCCTTGTCTCTGCTCCTCTTGAGCCAGTGAAATTATCACCGATGCCCCCTTTTCACTCAGCCTTTCTTGCAGGAATAGAGCTCATACTGCCTCCTCAGCCTCAGCCCTCATCCAAGGACATCATTGCTCTTCTCTCTTCTCTTCACGCTGAAAAAAACTGAGACTTTTTCAAATGCTTTCTATTCTGACAACTTCCTTTCTGCAGACTCCTGAGTCTGAATATTAGAGCGTTCTGTAGCACATGCCTGGATTCCCAGATGAACTAGCTGGCATTCAAACAGCCTGAACCTCTCCCTTTTCTAACCTGGCCTCACCTCCTTTGTGGCTCCTTGCAACCATTCAGATGAGGAGTACTCCTACTTTATAAGTTCTCCTCAGTGAAAAGGGCAGCAACATGGATCATAACTAGAAGAGTCTGTCCTAAATATATTTATGAGAACATTAATCCCAGTGAACTCAGTGAGACTTTTTCTTTTTTTTACAATATTGATTTATTTCTAATATTATGTATTTATTTATAACACCACACATTCATTTAAAAGGATATGGTCATTTATTTAAAATATGCAATCATATATTTATAATATTTACTTGTTTAAAATGTGCTTTATTTAAAATATTCTTCTACCTAAATGTACTTTGGTAAAGAAACTGAACTCTGGCAAGAGTTTGCCAAATTGGTTTTTAGACATGCGAAGCAGCCTTCTGCCAGATTTCATATTGCAATGTCTCCTTGGGATGGATGAGTAAGATTCAAACAACTACCAGCTTGCACAGTGTTTTCAAGTTCTGAAATCTGTCTGGGTATATTCTTCAAAAACACATTACCAAATCAAGACAGCACTATTGCCCTCGTTTTTCTCTGACTAGCCCTGCAGATCAAGATCACAAGAGCAATATCAGTAATGCTATGGATGTGGTTTAACTTTGTCTAGACCTAAAATTTCCTCATTTTACAAAGAGTATGAATCTACCCATAATTAACTAATCAATCAATTGATCAATCAATCAGTCAATCAAATAATATTACCTGTTCATAAGCATGTGTTGAGCATAACTGCTTGCAGCAGCAGAACATGTTGGCTTCCACATAAGCGGGGAACATGATAATTCAGAATCCTACTTTATATGGAAGACAGTAGGCTTACACATGATGGCTTTACTGGTGCACATTCAATGTTGCTGTAGCAGCAGTAAAACTTCATGTGTCTCTCTGTCTGTGACTTGGCTTCAACCTGAGCCAGGCTCTGCATTGTCATTGGCTGGGGCCAAGAAGAAATGATTGACAAATCTGCACCTATAAAACAATTTTTCAAAACATTGATCAAATAATATACAGGTTTTAGAATCATCTTTCAACATTGTCATAAGATGACTTATAGACAGCATGTTACTCCATGGACCTCCCAGTGAATCTTCTTGGCTGCAGGAATGACATTGTGTCAGCCTCAGGCAGGGATTTTTATACCCACCAATTTCTTTGATATTCCTTGCAACGTTCCAGATTATAACCCAGAGGTGGTCTGGTAGATCTGCTTAAGTGATGGCATGTTATTATCTGTTTGGGGTGCTAAAACACTTTGAATACAAAGTTCAAAAGGTGCTTCAGGACACTTGAAGGCACTCATGTAGCACCACTGGGCAACTTCTTAAAAAAGCTTAGACCAGTGTTACCCAAACTTGGCCACTTTAAGATGAGTGGACTTCAACTCCCAGAATTCTAAAGTGGCCAAGTTTGGGCAACACTGGCTTAGACTTTTCCTGGGATCACAAGACTATCCTCTGCAGCTACAGCACAATTTCAGGGAAAGCTGCATTTAGTTTAAGAAATTGTAAACAAGTCAGCACGTACATCTCCACCCACACCAAAGCAGAGTTTTGCCTTGTGCACAGCCCTAACTGTATAGTATTGTTTCACCTGTCTTTTGCAAAGTTATAAAACAAAGGAGAAACCATATGACCTATAATTCTGTGAGTATGGATTGAATTATCTGAATACCTCTGGCAAACTGGTTATTCTCACTATCATCCTGGGTAACAACCCCAGTTAGGGATTTACAGTATAATCCAAATTTAGTAGTATCATAGGTTTTCCTTTTTTTTTTTAAAACATACTATCCTAAGCGTATGCATAAGCATATGGATCCTGATAAACTTCGTTAAATGTTGTAATTGTTTCTGATCCCTGCTTCTACCCTCTCTAAATGGCAGGTTTCATGTACATCTTTACTCCAAATATACCTTGTTCAGAGAAGTTCCTTGGAACTAAACCTGGCTGAGCAAAGAATGAACCAGTTTGAGCTGGCATTATTTTCATGAAGTAATAGTAAGAGGTTAGTAATGTACAAGCAAAATGTTATTTAATAATCTCTGTAAAGGCTTGTAGCTTCAAGCAAATATTTTTTATGCATTAGTTATTATTTTTGTTAATTTTTCTATTATTATTTCAGCATCAAGAACACCCAGGCAATTTGCCAGAAGCCATAAAACCACCACCTCTAGTTCACTAATTTCTGATGGGAAAGATTAAAAAAATATGCGAGAACAAGATCTTAGTGATTGACTCCTATCCAGCCGGCCCTGGATTACCCTTGGCATTTGGCATAATTTACTGATGTAGGACTAGAATTTTAGATGTTGTAGATACATAATAGAAATAAGGCTCAAGTATCACTGGCAGGATAGAGGGAGGTGTTATAGTAGTTGTAGGCAGCGTAAGGCAGAGATGTGAAGAAAACGTAGAAACTTCTTGAAAGGTGTGTTGTTTTAGTTATTCTGTGATGTATTTTCTAATCATCTGTCATAATGGCATTTACAGGTCAAGACTGATGTCCCTAAGGAGATACAGGTTCTACCAGGGGAGATGTAGAATCCCCACCCCCACCCCAATCTTTCTAGGATTGTCAATTATTACTTTTCCCCCAATGGCTTCTAATTTGCCATCCCATAGGATTATATGAGAAGCTAAATTATGTGAGAGCCTACATCATTAATGAATTGCTTGTTCTTGTTCAGTCACTCCCAAGTGTTTGCGATTGAACAAAAAATACCACCAGACTTGTCTATCAATAATTGCTTCTTTATGTTCATGGACCTGCCATAGTCTTTCTCTCAAGTAGCAAACTTCTCTTTATTTCATGGCTACAGTCACCATCCCTGTGAATTTTTGAGCCTAGGAAAATTAAATCTGTCACTATTTCAACTTCTTCATCAATTTGGATGAAGCATTGGGTTGGCATTACCTGTTGACTTTAACTTAGGTGTTGTTGTTTTTTTAATATTGAGCAGCAGATCAGCTTTTGCATTCTTATCTTTCGCTTTCAACAAACTTCTAGCTATGAAATGGCATCTTCAGTTATTTGAATTGTTGATGTTTTTCCCAGCAATTTTAATTCCAATTCCTATGTCTTCTAACCTGGCATTTCTCTTGATATATTCTGCATATAAGTTAAATATGTAATGTTATAGCATACAACCTTGGAATATTCTTCTCCTTTTCCTATTTTGAACCATTTAGTTGCTCCATGTTCTATTCTAACTCTTGGTTGCTGATCATCATACAAATTCTTCAGTAGGTAGATAAGGTAGCCTAGTATATCCATATTTTTAAGGATTACCACAATTTGTTGTGGTCAACACAATCAAAATAAGTTATAGCTCAGTATATTTCTTTTTCTGCTTCTTTTAGAAACCTAAATAAGTTATACAGCAAACATCACTCAGACATGCCAATATCCATTTGTCATTTTAGCTGTCCCTGAAAATGCTTAGGATGGGGCAGGGCATAGCCTTAAGCTTTCTCCTTGTCTTTCAAGAAAGTGCAGATAATAAATTCTCTTTTCTGAATCAGGGAAAATATTTTTGAAAAATTAATAGTGGTAACAAGTCTTGCTTTATGGATGCAGAAGACTTTCCTGCCTCTTATTTTTCTGAAAATTAAGTAAAAATTCCTACCAGGAATTGTTGGATGTATCATTTTCATATTTCAAATTGGAAAGTAAAGGAAATAAAATCCATGCTCCCATAAAATGATGTTATTGAGCATACTGGGAATGTCATGTCCCATCAAGAAACCAGGAAGATCTAGAGCAAGGATGTAAACCATGGGGCCTGCTAGGATTCCTTTGCCTCCAGAAGCCCCCAGAAGTGCAAACATTGGCCCATTCTAAAGAGTTTCAGGCATGTGTCAAGGGCAAAAATAGGTGACTTAGGTCTTGCAGAAACCTAAGGCCCCATTTCACCTCATTAAGAAGCCTGAAACTCATCACAAACTCGGTGTCTTGGCCCCACCCTCTTTTTGGAGAGAGAGGTTTGCCATGGTGTGCAAAGTGCTGTACAACCTGCAACTTAAGAATTAAGAACTCACCTATACTGGTTATCCTCTCTAACTTCTGAAAAGTAAGTTCCTTGGTAAAGGTAGCAGAACCAACACAGCTGGCTGTCTAAGAGCAAAAGTGGCTCCTATTTTGAACTAGATCCAGTTTAAGAGAGGTTTGGGCTCTGGCTTATAAAGGGATACAGTTTTCAATCCAGGAGTGCTGATAGGCAAGCTCCCACAAGTCCCTAGCTTTAATAAAAGCATATAATTATGAGTGTTTGGATATATTTTTCTGGAGGGGGCAAATCTGCAATGTAGGATGTGATTGCAATATGTGTTCATAGTGCTACAGCACACCTGTTGAGTTTTCTTGTATGTGCGTCTCTTTGCTTAGAGCCATATCTCATTAAGAGAAACCTAATGCAGCAGTATTAAGAATTTGGGGATATTTTGGGTGCAACAGTTTTCCATAAATTTGATCACTCCGCACGATTTGTCAAAAAGTGTCTCCTGTTCTAGAACAGCAACAAAAATGCTGCTTTGTAGAGACTGAGACCATTGTCCTATCTAGCTCATAACTGTCCACACTAAATGGCAGCAGCTGTCCAGGAGACATCATGATTAAGCCTTTCACATGCACAGCACAGGTTCCATCTCTGAGCTCTTCTTTTGTAAATGTTGGTGAGTATTCCATGATAGAAACATCCTTTTCAACAGCCTTGAAAGCTTTGGCAACATCTTTTTTGGAGGGGGGCTCCATGAAGTTGCCTTCATCTCATGCCCCACCTAGGACTGAGACACCCTTAGCTTTGCCTGTGTTAAAGGAGTGTTTACCCCCTTAAGTCCACCATAGCCATAAGGCGTATAGAATCTGATCATCTATTTCATCATCCCTTACAATGTAGGTGAAATCTGCTGCTCAGAGGCAGGTAGAATCAGAACGGCACCTCATTGCCATTTTAGGCTGGTGTGGGCGTGCTCCCTCTCTCCCCTCTTGTCCCTGGCCAGCTGCATCTCCTGCCACACTGCTGCTGTCTCCCTAAAGAGCTTGACCCAGCAGTGCTGTACAGGTGGTCCATCAGGATTGCACAAAAGTGTTAGACCATTCAGCTGGCAGGGGTGTGGTGTATGTGCTTTAGCTGTTAGCAGTTTTGGGCATGGCTGAAGTTATGAAATAGTGGAAGGATAAGATTAGCCCTCCTCCCACTGCTTCCCAAATACAACAGGATGGAATCTTGATTGGCTATTGTTGACTCTACAAAGGAAGGGGAACGACATCCTAAGTAGAGGTGCTGTTGGTGGTTCTGTTTCCTTCATAATTCTGAAAAAGCAAACCAAAAAACAAACAAACCCCAAAACAACTTTATTCAGCTTAAATAATGACAGCATGAATTTCTGGAGAAGACACAGGGAGAGGAGCCAAGAGATGATGACAGAGTCACCCCATTCCTGCTGCAGTGCTACAATTGGTGGATGTTGGTCCTGCCAGCTGGGGACAGGCAGAAGAGTGAAGCAGCAATGCCAGAAGAAGCAGGCAATTGCTTGAGCACTGCCCAGGCAAAGCCAGACAGAGGTGGGACAGAACAGATGCCCTAGAGGCAGACTAGGGGTCATTAACAGGGGCAGCAAAGGTCATGTCGGTATAGTTTTCCACTGGCTGGAGGATGAATAGGCAGCACTGACTCATCATCAATGGAGAAAAGCCCTATAAAGAATAACAGTGGATTTTGTGTGGAATGTCTGTTACAATGGAGAAGGGGAAAATGGACAGTCTTGGAGTTTGGCGCTCAATTTATTTTTGTATCTTCATTAACTAAGATAGCACAACTTCTGCACTAATCAGATTTTGCATTGCACAAACGTTCCTTGAGCTAAGTTTGCTTCTGGATGCATATTTATTATTATTATCCCCCTTCTTCTTCATTTCCCTGGGTGCACATGCATATATGGTACTGTAACTGACCATATGGCCAATCCACACCCCATCCCCTTTAATTATCGGTTTATGCCTAAGACAAGTGTGACCATTTTCTGACCAATTGTCTTTGGATCATAGGCTGGGTTACCTGGGTGCTTTTGCGGGACAAATACTCTGGAATAAAATGTATTTTAAAGGTATATACTGCAGCAAGTTTCAAATTAGTTTCCCACATAATGTAATGCAGCAAAAATGCTGTAACCACATGGATTGGCTGAGGATCAGATGCTTTCCAGCATAGAATAACATAATGAAAACTACACATGTCAGTCATGCATTGGTGTGTCTACCTTGCTGTATTACACAGATTTGATGGTGATGCGGACAAATAAAATTGCTTTTATTTACTGGTTTGGAGCCTCAGTGGATCTTCCTACAGTCATGAGCTCGCCCCTATGTCATATAAGTGAATGAATGGTTCTATCCTATTTTGTTTGGATTTCAGTTAATTCCAATTTACAGAGTAAAAAAAATAATTATAATCCACCATGTAAAATAGCTTTTACAAATTATTAATATGAAACTTACTTCACTCCATCATTTATTATTGAAATTCTGTGAGAATCTCCCATTTAAAAGAAGCTTTCTAATTATAACACATTATAATTATATCCAGTTGTGCCCCCTCCCTCCATTGATAGAAGCCCCTTTGATCTGAAGAAAACATCTCTCAGGAGATGGAACAAGGGATATGAAGTTTGGTGGTTTCTCATTGTAGTCCTAACACACTCACACAGTATTTGGAACAACATAGGAATTGGGTTGGGAAAATACAGAAGAAAGGGGGTATTTTAAAAAGCCACCTCCCTCTTCATGCTCACTCATCAAAAAGTCAGCAGAGAGAAAAATCAGAATGATTTAATATAACAATAATATATTTATTGTTGTGCTATGATTATTATTATTCCTTTGTTCTGTTCCAACAGTTATACTGTATATATTTTTGAGAAACTCAAACTTCAAGTTGAATTAAGTTCACAAAGGAGTTTAAGCATGTTTAAAAACATGCACTATCTTGTCACAATATATGGAATGCAACCTGTTACAGTTGAAAAAAAACAGTACTCATTTTCTTTAAACAAGATTATTTCCTTATCATGGGGGGAAAAAAATAAAAACTTAAGACTACTTTTTGCTAAGAGCAGGTCAGTAAACGAAAGGTCTCTAGTATTTTGATCAGCTCTCTCCAATTTGGTTGTTTTCAAATGTGCTGGGACTGCAGGTTCCAAAACTTTTCACCAGCCTGGCTGAAAACTAAGAATGCTGGGAGATGTAGTTCCAATACCTCTAAAGGGCACTGAACCAGGGATGGGAGGTGACTATGAAGTTCAGTTCAAGGGTAAACTTCATCAACCCTGTCATGTTTTTTATGTTAGAAAGGCTTCTTGTGTTGCTCTGAAAAATATCTGTGATTATTCCACAGTAGGAATTGAATGTTTTCTTATCATGAGTATAAAAGTTAAATGGAACATTTATTTCTTTATATACTATATTTTTATTGTGGAATCTCTTGAATGGTCAGCCTTTGGCCCTTGATAGAAATCTACCTCTCCCATACCCTATCACAGTGACAGTCTGTCCAACCTTCTGTTTTCTATGTGACTCTATGATAATGTCCATGCCTTAATTCTATTAATTAATGCTACAATTAATTAATATCCATACAAATTTATCACTTAACTCTTGAATCCCAAGCTTCCTTCTTCACCCCACTTTTTAGTCTAAAGTAGTGTAGTAAGTGCAGAAAACTTGTGATTCTATGCAATACAGGAAAATGTACCAAATATGGTACATGCAAATCAGCTAATTAAATTATCTGAGCAGATTTAATCAGCTCTGTGGCCAGATGGAAACAGCTTTTTGCCACCCTTCCTTAATACCATTACCATCTCATCTCCCGTCAAAAGTACTCAGGGCAAAATTACCCCAGCTGTGCTGTAGTTTAAATGGATGAAAAGCCAACAAGGAACTTAACTGGCTTAGGAGATTCCAAATGGGAATCCATCTGGACAAAGGAGATTTCCTTATCATCTGCAAGCAACACTTGTCTCCCATTTCCAATTTTAAAGAATCAAAAGTAAGATTTTATTTAACTTTTGAGGCAGTCATGGCAATCTTTTTTCTAGCAGTAAGTTCAAGATAATTCCTTCAGGAAGATCTGACAAGAATGGCCTCAGTCAGCAGATGTTTGTGACCAGAAATGGTGGTGAGGTATTAGAAGCACAGACCTTCCTGAACCTTGCTAGCTGCACACTGCCTTAGGGTGATGAGGATTATTAGAGTTCAGGTAAGGTTCAATTTCAGCCATTTTGGCTTCTGTATGTGGAATGGGTGATGGGGTATCCCTAAGGGTGTCCATTAATTGAGCTAGGGTGATGCTGTTCTAGAGTAGACTCTGGAAATGTGAGTCCTCCATCTGCTTTGAATTACAGCTCCCATCATTCCTGAATATTGGCCATACTTAGGGCTTATGGCAGCTATAATTCAAAGCCTTCACAAGATAGAAGAGTTTGAGTGTAGGAAAACCTAAGTTTAAATCCATATTTAGTCATGTCTCTCACTGGATATTATTGAGAAATGTGCCAGCTCTCGCTTACTTCACAAGTTTGTTATGATGTTAAAGATGCAAGTCTATGCATACTTACTTTGGAACCAGACCAACTGAACTCATTGTAAACGTGCATAGGCCTGAGTTATGAACATTAAGGTAAACCTGGGAGTAGCCCAGAGCATTTGCTTAAGATTTGAGGGAGGAGAAGGATCAGTCACACCTTCCCCTACTCCCTCCCATGCACCTCCTTTAAGCTGCTCTAGTCACTATCTAGCCAGCTCATTCTCCAGTTATCCTATATTTTATGTATCTAATTTATTTATTAAGAGAGGCAGTGGTTAAATGCTGGACAAGGAGTGGGGAGAACCAAGTTCTAGTCCTCCCTTAGGCATGGAAGCTAGCTAGGTGACTTCATGTCATATGAAGCCCCAGAGAGGAAAGTTGAAAAACATCTACCTACCCACTGAGAGCAAGTTTGGTGTAGTGGTTAAGGGATCAAGCTAGAAACCAGGAGACTGTGAGACAAAGCCATCTGGGTGACCTTGGGCCAGTCCCTCTCTCTCAGCCCTAGGAAGCAGGCAAGGGCAAACTATTTCTGAATTCCTGCCAAAAACACTGCAGGGACTTGTCCAGGCAGTCACCAGGAGTCAATGCTGACTCGAAGGTACACACACACACCCACTTGCACTGGCCAGCTTGATAGATTATGATCCATAGCCTTCAATGAAGAGGCATTCATTGGAAAAATAATAATAATGCCCTGATAAAACAAACATTGAAATAAAACAAATTAATAATTAAATGCTTGGGGAAGAAAGATGTTTTTTCCCAGTTCCCCAAAATTTTGGAAAAGAGGGTGGTAAGTACATCTTTTTAGGGCAGGCCTGCACAACATACAATTCAAGGGCTGCATGTGACCTGCCAAGCTGTCTTATGCAGCTCAACAGCATTTTTTAAAAATTCAATAAATTTACCACTGCCACTGCCCCAAAAGACACACTGCCAAGCACCTCCAACCCCTCCAGGCCTCACCGATGCTGCCAGCTCCATTGCTGCTGCTACTCTGCTAGCCACTGAACAACTGATCAACGCACTAGGTATTCCTTTGTGACCCATAATTATTTTTAATTTATCAGTGTGACCCTTTCTCCTCTACATGTTGTACAGGCCTGCTTCACAAGACAACACCGTTTTCTGCATACTGAATAGATGAGCCTCTGATAGTGGGGTATCTTCAATAGGGCCTCTCCAACTGATCTGAGTGAGTGGACATAACAAGATGGGCAGTCCTACAGATAAATCAAGCTCCAGTCTGTTAGAGGGTTTAAAAGTCAGCACCCTCACCTTGGATGATGTTTGGTAGGCAACTGGTAGCCAGTGCAGATCTTTCAATATACAGTAGGAATCAAAGGATGCTTGTACTTTGCACTGGACAGCAGTCTAGCAGTTGAAAGTTTTTAAAGGCAGTGCAGAACTTAAAGCAAGGTGTGACCAGGCTGGGATAAGTCTGCCAATTCAGGAAGGGTCACAGTTGGTGCCCTAGTTATAATTGTGCGCATGTTTCTTGCCATTGCTGGGATCAAGAAGCAGTCCAAACCGTGAACCTGTTCCTTCTGAGAGAGTACATGCTGTCCAGGTCAAGCTTCACCTCAATCTCTGAGTCCACCTTTTTTCTAGCCAAATCTAGGGATTGCTTTGAGAAGGGACCTCAAAACACTACACAGTGGCCTTGGCGGCTCCATGTATTAAAAAGGTAAAAGGTGATGAAGTAATTGATCTGTGATGAGTCTGGATAGCAGTGGATGGGGATCTGCTCCAATTTGCCACCTGTAATAGACCATCCCCTGAAGCATCTGTTTCATTGTCCTCAGTTGTATATCTGACCTTGGTTTAGTTTCGTAGAGAAAAGATTTCCTGTTAAAGAACTCTGACATTTCAGTATTGGAGAATAAATAGCAAAAACCACATCTGTGTCATTTATATTACAACAGGGCATAAGAAATAAATTGTATAAATTCCTTTCAAACCGTATCTCATTGTTATTTTGCTTTAATGAATAGCTTGAAAATAACTAACAGTTGGTAAAAGCTGTCCTACTAGATCATTTTCTGTGCTACATGAACAGTGATTTAAGCACTCATCATGTTCAGAAAGTATTGTGTCTCTTCTTTTCTGACCTTCTCTCCTTCTCTCCTGTCTCCCTCCCTCTTCTGCCTCATTAATGCACCAACTTCTAACTCAGAGAAGTTTCACTATTTCCTTCTTTATGTTACTTCTCAATTTCTCCAATAATTGAACTCACGTTTCAGTTTACTGTTCTGTCGAATTGGCAAATTGTAACAACCATGCTGCTACCATTTCCAAAACTGGCAATGTTTTTGTCACATCTGTTGCACAGGAGGCTTTCAATGTTTTTATTTAGTTTTCTTTTTTTCAACCAAGCAACAAATATTCTATATTTTTTCAGCATATTTATTATCAGGATAATTAACCTTTTCATGCCAAATTATTTCTTGCAATCTCACCCAGTCCTCCAGTATCCTGTTTTCAGACCATGTTTGGTAACTAAATAAGTAATTTTATTATGACTGTTGATCAGTATTATTATGATAATGTGCCATCAGATCAGTGTTCACTCTTAGCGACCATACTGATAGTCATTCTCCAGGATGAGCTGTCCCAAGCCTGGCCCTCAAGTCTTCCAAAAGTGCACTCATCACTACTATAATCAAGTTCATCCACCTTGCTGCTCATTGTCCTCATCTCTGTTTCCTTCCACATTTTCCCATATTGTAGACTTCTCAAGGGAGCTGGGTCTTTGCATAATGTGTCCAAAATACGATAGTTTGAGCCTGGTCATTTGTGCCTTGAGATAGAACTCTGGATTGATTTATTATCCTTTGTTTCATTTTGTTTTCTTTGCTTCTGTGGTATTCTCAGGAGTCTTCTCCAACACCAAAGTTCAAAGGCTTCAATATTCTTTCTATCCTGCTTCTTCAAAAGTCCAACTTTCACTTCCATGGGGAAAACCATTGCCTGCATGATTCTGATCTGTGGATTTATAGGTGCATCATAGTATCTGAATATCTTTTCCAAGGCCTTCATTGGTACCCTACCAAGTGCTAGTCTATGGCATGTTTCTTGAATGCTGGTTCCTTGATGGCTGATCTTGACTTCCATTACTAGAACTTGCAAATCATAGCACAGGCTATTGATATTTCTTCCTCCAATTTTATTTATTTGTTTGGATTTAGAGGCTGCCCAACTCCCAGACAACCCTAGGCAACTTACATTTTTAAAGTGAGGAGCAATAAAATAAAGAGAAATATACATATACGTCTAGAAAAAAGCAAACAAACCAACCCAACATACTAAAGGAAAAAAATAGCAGAAGCTCAGCAACCACCCTTAGCCAAGGCCTGGGAACAACAACTGCAGGATGTGTTAGCTGTTCATATCTCTGGGGGGATGCTGTTCCAGAAGACAGGTGCCATGATGGAAAGTACATGCTTCCTAGGTCCCAAAAAATGACATTGTTTGAATGCATCTGAAGGATGCCCACTTTGCCTGATCTTACTAGGTGGGCAAAGAATATTGGAGACAGGCAGTTCTTCAAATAACCAGGCCCTATGCTATGAAGGGCCTTACAGATTATAGCTAGCACCTTGAATTACTCCCAGAAGCAAACTGGCAACCAGTCCAGCTTGCAAAGCAGCAGTGACACATTGGTATATCATGGTGTGTTCATCACTGCCCATGCCACTGCATTCTAGACCAGCTGTAGCTTCCTAGTGGTCTTCAAGGGCAGCCCCATGTAGAGCACATTGAAGTAGTCCATTCATGAGGTAACTAGAGCATGAGTGACTGTCTAAAGTGCTTCCTGTTCTAGGAATGGGTACAACTAGCACACTGGGTGGACCTGTGCAAAGGTCCTTCTTCAAAACCATTCTTATCTTCAGCCTCCCTCAATATACATATATATTCAGCATATAGGTGGAATATATAAGAAGAGAGTATATAGCCTTTTCTCACTCCTTTGCCAACCTGGAGCCAGTCTGTTTTGTCACGTTCTGTCCAGACTATAGCTTTGTGTACTGTGTATAGGTTTCTCATGTGGACAATAAGATGTTCTGGGATCCCTATTTTCTTAAGGCCATCCCGCAGCTTGACATGGTTGACACAGTCAAAGACCTTGTCAAAGACCTAACAATGTCTCTCGTTCCTTGACCTTTTCTAAAACTAGCTTGAACATCTGGAACTTCCCTTTCCATTTTGGACTCTAATCTGTGTTGGATGATCCTAACCATTATTTTGCTAGCATGTAAATTGATCAGTACAAGGCCATATTTAAAATTATGAATATTTGGTGCCAAACTTCAATTCTAATGGACATAGTGGGCCAAGAAAATGATATATATTCAAGCATTTATGCCATTTTGTTACTATAATGCCTATGATGGATTGTAACTGAAAGCAAAATCTGTGGTGGAAAGGAGCATACATTAACATATAAGTTTTCTGCAGTATCTATTGTGTAACGCAAGGGCAGAAGAATATACATTCTTCCATATTCTTGTTCTTTTGGTCCAAGATTCACTTCTGTTTCTGATCATCAACTCTTTGCAGTCTTTTCTCTTCCCATTTTCCACTGCAGTTGCACAGTTTATTAGATTCCTACTTATCATCACTGTTAACATTTTGCTTGGTTCTTATCTCTGGGGATACACCTTGGCAAGTTTAAAATCCTCATCAGTGAAGGGTGAAAGATGTGACCTATAAGCAGATGGAGTACATCATTCTTGCTATTGAACTGATCGTTAATAATCCTTCAGTCGCCTGTTGTTTCTTCTTTTCTTTTCTTTCATTTCATTTTATTCCTTTTTGCAGACAAGTATTTTCTCAATCTTAATTACAATATTATTTTTTCAGTTGTTCACTGGCATGTCTTGATTTAGTAAGAGTGGCTGTATATGTTATTTTAGCTCCTAATTTTGGATCAATAAATTTACAAGTTGTCTGAAATTGCTGTTGATCTCATGATTTTACTTCTCTTTTTCATGCTCTGTGTGAAAACTTCAGAAAAGGGAAGTTGAGGGTATATTTCTAGAAAAATGAATATCCTATAAAATTTCATTCTGTTTCATGGCTTCTAGCAATAGGCCTTTGAAGAGTTTTCCAATAGTATGCACTAGCCATACTATATAAACTTCATTTTTTTAAAAAAGTAGGATGGAATTCAATCTGTTGCCATTTCAGCTTACCTTGTTTGAAACAGATTAACCTCTCCCAAAGCTATTTGGAAAGAAATCATGATGCAGAAATGTTGTGGGCTTTTTAAAATATGTATATCCCTTAAAAATGACTTTTTGAGCAATCCTAGGCAAAGTGGAAGGAATAATGTGGCAGATACTGCTTCATTTGCAACTCCATGCCAGCTTGCTCAAGTCAAGGTGCAGAGGAGGGAGATGGATTTTCCTTTCATGTGCTTTTATATATATATGGCGGTGGGATAGCATAGTGGTTAGAGTATCACCTTTGATGCAGGAGACCAGGGTTCAAATCCCAGCTGGAACCTACCTTACCAGTAGAGGTCCTTGGGCAAAGACCCCCTAATGCTTCACCTGCCTACCTCAAATGTGAGAGTGACACGAACTAAGAGAGTCATGCCAGCTCGGACATCGCCCAGATTAACAAGGTCTGCATCAGATGTTGGGGAACCAGTGTAATGACCTGACACTCACAGCTCCCAACTCCAGTAACTCTCTTTGCAGCCAGTCTTGGTTCAAAAGAAAGTTCATTTATTGAGAATAAGTGTACAGTTCCAAAGCATTGCTAAGACTGGGCTTGTGCATGCCAAAAGTTGTTTTTATCTTTTTTCCTTCTCTCCCCCTTCACCCCCCTACCACCCCCTTCTTCTCATGTTCTCCTGCTGGTATGACCTTGAACAATCCACCATCTCTGATAAGAGGCCAATCTTCCCATAGCCTTCAAGCCCCCATATGTCCTTCAATGGCAGAACCGAAGCAAGCAAAAAAAACCCTAGCAATTAGCTTGAGTAAATTGGCGAGGATTCTGATAACCAGGACAATCTGATGATAAATCAATTACTGGAAAAAAACATACATGGACAAGACAAGAGAATTTGGAATTGATGGAAACCTACTACAACAGTAGACCTAATGAAAGGTGATACATGATACGTATGAGGGAACTATGGATGGACAGAAGACCTACATCCACACTAACCGAGAAACAACTAGTTACCCAGCACTTCAACATAGTGAAGAGGAAGCTGCTCTCACAACTTGAGATAGACCAACTCCACATTACAACCCAGACTCAAGAAGATTTGGAAGAGTAACTGGATGTGCAGTCAACACCTGAAGCTGGAATGTCACAGCCACCCCCTCCATTACAGAGCACAGCAGCTAATATGAGACATAAGATTATGGATAAACTAGCTACAATCAACTCTCAAGACTGCTTACCAAGGCTCAGTGGAGAAGTATCATTAAATAGTATGCTAGAAGACGCCAATAGAGCCCTCACAACAATCCCTACTACCACCATAACTCAAACCAATGAACTGCTATATGCTACAGCCACTGTAATCCTGGAAATGCTTGGCTACATGATCAAGAAGATCAGCAGTATATATCCCCCCCTCCCCCCTGGAAAATGAGATTGGAGGCTAAGATCAAGGTAATTTGGAGAGAAGTTAGTCAGCTGATGGAACTACAGAAGGGTGTGGAGATTAAGTATAAGACTCAGCTACTGAAAAAGTGCATGGGCCAGACTCCACCTGAAGCCCTAGAGACTGCACTGGCAGCCAGGCTAAGGAAATACACTAAAGAAGCAAAGCCCAAGAAGATAAATGGCCTGTTCTCCAAAGAACCATCCAAAGTGTACTCCCAACTGCAGTGCAACCACACAGTAACAGCAGAGCCACCAATAGCAGAAAGAAGACATGTCCTGCAAAGTGGCTGCAGGATCTTGAAAGCAGACCACAGCAATCTCCCAGAACAGGAACCAGTTACCATCACAGTAGCCAACATCCAACAGCGGGTCAAGAACATGAAGAGCTGGACAGCACCTGGCCTGGACATGATCCACACCTACTGGCTAAAGAAACTAACAGCAGTGCATGAACGCCTAGCAGCATAGATGAGCCAGCTGCTAGCAGCAGGCTCCCACCCAGACTGGCTAGCACAAGGAAGGACAGTGCTGATCATGAAAGACCGTCACAAGGGAACAACACCATCCATCTACCGGCCAATAACCTGCCTCCCCACAACATGGAAAATCCTATCAGGCATCATAGCCACCAAACTACAAGACTATATGGGCCAGTACATGAGCACAGCTCAGAAGGGCATTGGGAACAACACCAGAGGCTCAAAACACCAGTTGCTCATAGATAGAGCAGTTGCCCGAGACTCAAGGTTTAGGCAGACCAATCTGAGCACAGCCTGGACTGACTACATGAAAGCCTATGACTCAGTGCCACACACATGGATCTGTGAATGCCTGGTGCTATACAAAGTCCACTGGACACTAAGGACCTTCCTCAAGAACTCAGTGGGACTGTGGAAGACAACACTGGAAGTCAACTCAAGACAGCTCACACAAGTGGCCATTAAGTGTGCCATATACCAAGGTGATGCACTGTCCCTGCTGCTGTTCTGCATAGAGTTGAACCCCCTCAGCCAGATAATCACAAGGACTGGATATGGGTAGAAGTTCAAGAGTGGAATCACCATCAACCACCTCCTATACATGGATGACATCAAGCTGTATGCTAAGAGTGAACGAGACATCGACTCACAGATCCACCTGACACAGATCTACAGTGAGGGCATTGGGATGTCATTCGGGCTGGAGAAGTGTGGCCAGATGATAGTAAAGAAAGGGAAGGTAGTTAAGACCAATGGGGTGGAACCACACAGCTGACATAGAGACCAGCTGCAAGTACTTTGGTATCCCACAGTCATATGAGAACCACAATGAGGAGGCAAAGAAGACAGCAACATCCAAGTACCACCAAAGGATAAGACAGGCCCTGAAGAGCCACCTCAATGGGAAAAACAAGAGCCATGCCATCAACACGTACACCTTGCCAGTCATCAGATACCCTGCCAGTACAGTGAGCTGGCCAAAGGAGGACATGGAGGCTGCTGATGTGAAGACCTGGAAGCTCCTCACAATGTACAGAGGTTTCCACCCCAAGTCCAACACTCTGAGATTGTAAAACAGCCAAAAGGTTGGATGGGGTCTGGTGAGTGTCAAAGCCACTGTCCTGGATGAAACCCAGAGCATCCAGGAGTACATCAGTAAGGTGGCACCCGAAGATGAGCTGCTGCGAGAATGCCTGAGGCAGCAGCAGACATGGGAGGAATTTCAAGTGGAGGAAGTACCATGACAAGACAAGGCCCTGCATGGGAAGTACCGTTGACAGATAGCTGAGGTAGCTGACATTGGGAAATCCTACCAGTGGCTGGAAAGGGCTGGACTAAAAGACAGCACTGAGGCACTGATCATAGCAGTACAAGAACAGGCACTAAGCACCAGATCCATAGAAGCAGGGGTCTACCACACTAGACAGGACCCAAGGGGCAGATTGTGCAAAGAGGCCTCAGAGACAGTCCAACACATAGTGGCAGAGTGTAAGATGCAGTCAGGAACAGCATATATTGAACAACACAACCAAGTAGCTGGCATTGTGTACAGGAACATCTGCACAGTGTATGGGCTAGACCTTCCCAAGCCCAGATGGGAGATTCCACAGAAGGTTGTGGAGAATAACAGGGCTAAGTTCCTGTGCGATGTCCAGATCCAGATGGACAGGCAAGTACTGGCCAATCAACCAGACACTGTGGTAGTAGACAAGGACCAGAAAACAGTGGTGGTGATAGATATATCAGTGCCAAGTGACAGCAACATCAGGAAGAAGGCGCACGAGAAGCTGGAGAAGTACCAGGGCCTGAAGGAAGACCTAGAGAGGATGTGGAAAGTCAAAGCCAAAGTGGCCCCAGTGGTGGTAGGAGCACTCGGGGCTGTGACTCCTAAGCTGGGAGAGTGGCTCCAACAGATCCCAGGAACAACATTAGAGCTCTCTGCCCAGAAGAGTGTAGTGCTCAGAACAGCAAAGATACTGCACAGAACCTTCAAACTCCCAGGCCTCTGGTAGAGGATCCGAGATTGAGGAAGACACGTGCCACTCATAGGGGTGAGAAGGGAATTTATTTATTTATTTGTTTGTTTATATAAATAAATAAATAAATAAATAAATAAATAAATAAATAAATAAATAAATCCAGCAACAACAACTTAGTTTCAGGGAATTTTTCTGTGGCAGCTCTAGCTTGCAAAATCAATAGGCCCAACCTGAGGCTTCTCAGAGGCTTCCTAGAATGTCCTATTTCAGAGTTTATCATTGGCACAAACATCACTAGTAGAACAAAGTTCATGTGTAAGTTACTGTGACTTCAGTGAAAGTTGTGGCCTTCCTCTACTATTAGAGTTTTTCTGAGTTGGCAGATAGGCACGTATGCTTCACCTTTCATCTTTCTGTTTTCTCAACAGGAGGTCTGAAATTTAGGATACCTCAGTAAACTATCATTTTATAAATGTCCTTGCTGTTCTTCTATTTAAGAAGCAAATTTCTAGGGATTGGTTGGTTATTTTGGGTGGGTGGGTGGAGGAGCCCAGTTACTTTCTTTTAAAATACAGAACTGCAAATTGAAGATGACATTACTAGATATTAATCACTGCCCCTGCCCACATTTGTATTAATGAAAAACATTCAGTTTACTTGAAACAGTAATTATGTTAGAGAGAAATAATACACTGAATGATGAGTTGGAACTTGGCCAAGTTTGCCCATGCAGGAAATAGAGATGATGCGAGGAAAATACTATTTGCTTCACAAAAGAGAAAGGAGATTCTTCCCCCTTAAAACCATCATGACATTTTTAAGACAAAATATTAGCAAAACTGTTTTTTCACCCAGCCAACTACAAGCACCAGGTTTTCTGGCCTGTGGGTATCATTGTGTGTATATGTCTGTGTATGTATGTTTTAATACAGCAGCATTTAACAGCCTAAAACTGAAACATATTCATGAGCTGTATTCTTATAATTTTGAAAGGGAGGAGGAGGAGGAGGAGGAGGAGGAGGAGGAGGAGGAGGAGGAGGAGGAGGAGGAGGAGGAGGAGGAGGAGGAGGAGGAGGAGATATCTCAAACATATCTCAATCTTTTCAGGACTCATGATTCATATCATGATTTCTATAGCCACATTGCCCAATAAAACATTCCCTAATTATAGACAAATTATATTGTCTATAATTTTGCTTAAAAAATCAGGCACAAGCACTAAGCCACGTTTTAAAATTTTACTTTTGACTAAGGAGTACTACAAGAACAATTTAAATTCAAGCAAGTAGAAATATTACATTGTCTTTGTTTCATGGCACTCTGTTAAAAGCCAATAATAGCTGCACCTATGAATTACAAAGGTCTGCAGTCTCATGAAGAAATAATTCTTTTCTGTTTCATCTTGTTCAGTAACAATGCTGAGTGGGTTTTTATATCTTATTGGTAGACTACCCAAGATTTCTTGAGAAACTGCATCAGTGTTTACTACATCCTCCATAAGGTACTGCTCTGGCTGCAGTAAAAATAGGTTTAGATTTTCTTTTACTGCTCTACTATCTTATATGTGCAAGATATTTTTGAAGTAAAGCATTATAACTTAAGGTTTTTCCATGTTTTCTTAACCCACTCCTGTGATGATTCTATTTCATCCCAGTATCTAATTAAAAGAACACTGCAGTTCAGATGTCCTTCTTAGAAGGAGTTACCTTTAAGTGTTGTAAATGATGTCTGGAGAGTAAATACATCTTTCAATACAGTCATTATTGGCTTGTTAAAACTCCAGCTATCAAGGATACAGCAAAATATGGTACAATAAACCCCCTAGATTATTTCCCCAAATGCTTTCTTCTTCTCAGTGATTCCTGTTGCTACCCAGGTTTGAATACAGACCAACAATTTTTTTTAATACATGCACCTTGTGAAGAAGGATTTGTTCTTTTTTAAAATCTTGAGCGCTATTTCTGAAATGGCAGCAATCAGGTCATCTGCAGCTGCACATAAAATGTCTCCCTTCTGTAGTGGTGATGTCTTAGATTTCTCTCTTCATGGCTGGACATCCGAGATATGCAAAATCCCTTAATTAGGAAACAGGACATTCTAGAAAACAGCAGAATGTTCCTCTCCCCTTCTGGACTATGATAAACCTCTTCCCAGACTGTGCCATTCTGGGGGCACTTTGACAGTTTCCCAAAATAAATCTTCCAGGCTGGAAGCAGTTTGAGATATCCCAGACATGGGGTCCCAGATAAAGCGTGAATTATCCTGTTTCCAAATCAGTGAGATTTGCACAACTGTATTAGACATACGTATTTTCTTGTGGAGGAGGAATACAGGTAACTAAACATCAGATCTTTAGAGCTGGGAGTTTTTGTAGCCATAGTAATAATACAATAATACAAAAGAAATATCTTGAGGTAGTTTAGTCATACAGAAAGAGTCAGTGATGATTGAATTACAAAATAAATATAGGAAGGAAGAATGAAAGGTTCAAAGGAAGAGGAAGACTAAGGAAGTTGTGACTGGATGGAATTGATGAAATCCTGAAAAAGAGAGAAGTAAGAAGTTTAAAGAACATAAGACCAAGTATGAAGTAGTGGTAAATGTGATAGAAGCAAGAACGTAAGGATTTGTAAGGATGGAAAGATATGCAAAAATATAATGAATAGGGTTGATATAACTTAGGTTTAGTTACATTTACTATTATCAAAACTTTCAGGTAAGCTGTTCACAAATTCCAAAGTAAATTTTATATCCCCTCCCCTGCCACTTTGCTGATTGTACTGATTTATCTCATTAATATTTTATGTAATTATGTTTTCAGTATATTAGTTTCACATAATAACATTATTTTAAAAACCCAGATCCCTGAGACTGAAAATTAAGTTTTTCATGGTTGAAGTAATTCCTTTGACTTTCATGGTAGCTGCATCTCCAGAAAGCTTTGAACTGTGTGTTTTTGGACTAGCTGACGCATAATAAACTGAACTGCAGAGAATTCTCTTGTGAGGTCTCCTAAGTAATCATCTAGAGGAGGACTTGCCCTCCTGACTCACAGATGTAACCTAGTCTGTGTCATGTACAGGCAGCACTCCTGACTGGAGTACCAGACATGAATAAACAGTTATAAAACTTGCAATAAACACCTTTTTTCCTATCTGAGGTTGTCATGCCATCTTCAGAGTATTGCATTAATAAACTCACCGAGGACATTTTGTAAGCTTTCAAAAGCAGCAGCTCAAAGAGTTCGTTGGGTTCTCTCACCAACTGTAGGTTATCCAGATTAGTTTTCTGACCAAATTTTCTCTGCAAAGGTTTGCAGGAGATCGACAGTATTCTTAATACAAAAGTACACTCTCTTTTTGATAAAATAATATATATTTAGTACATTTCTTCACCACCTGGCTAAGACACCACTGGGAAGACCCTGAAACTCTCATTATTCTCAAAGGGGCAATTCCATGTAGAGCACTCTGGTTTTGCTTCCAAAGTTCCATATGTGACAGAGTGTCACCACCCAACCCCCCTTTTCTATAGCTGCATTCAATGCATAAGGTACCACATACTCACCAGGGCATGCTCCTCCTCAAAAAAACTGCAAGGCCCCAGTTAGTGGGCTTGTGTACAAACTACACATAGTGGAAATATGTCCTGGTAGAGAGTATAAGAAAAGAGAGAGAGGGGCCATGTGGAATATACTATAACTTTTACAATCCCAAAATAGTCTGAGAATGGCTTGAAGACCTTGCAAATTATTTTGAGATGGCTGAGTGGGTGTTCCTTCATTTTCCTAACATATGATATGCACTGATAAAATCATAATCATGTATCTGCCCTCTACCATTTGGTCTGTAACACAGACAGATTACACTCGTTTGCTTCCCACAGAGAGCATTCCATGGCAGTAGACACTCAAGGAACTATGCTACAAGAAAGCTCTTAAGATTCTCATCAGTTTGGACTGAACATTGTGCTGCCATTCATATTCTCCATTTCTATTTTTCATTTCAGCAGACCTTTCATGAGTAGAGCTGTAAAAAGCATCATACGTTTATCCCATCAGAGGATTCCAGGTCTGCTACATCCAAAGTATCCACTAACATTCATGCATTATTTCCTTGCTATCTGTGGCAGCTTAATCTTCAGGAAAATAATCCCATCACGTGTGAATTCTCCACACTCTACAGCATGCTGAATCAGAAGATTTTCTTCGTATTCTAAGTATACTGGATTGAAGGGGTTGAGAATCTCTTAACTTGCTGGTAATACTTATCTGAGTTGGAGTTTTCCTTCAAGAATCCTGATTACATTTGTCTTTGCTCCAGGTTCCATTTTCTCAGATTTATCAAGCATTTCACCAGCCTTTTGGGAGGTGCTGGGCCACAGGACTATCCACAAGGTTGCAGTGAGGAGTATTTATGCTATTTGGCAGATAAGTCACTTGGTTTTGTTTGAAGTTGGACTCTTGAGAGGGCAAGTTCAAGTGAACTGCCTGGGGCACAATCTTGTGAGGTTATCTGGACTGAATTTCATTCTGTAACTCCAGAAGAAGTGGACAAGGTCCTCCAATCTGTCAACTGTCAGAAAATGGACAAGGACAAATCTGTAAAGAAGTGGACAAGGTCCTCCAATCTGTAGATCCTGGTCCCTCCTGGATTGTCAAGGCATCCCAGGAGTGACCAAGGGATGGGTCCATATAGTGGCATCATCCTATCTGAAACAGGGAGTGGTCTCTCCAGCCTTGAAAGATACAGTGGTACTGTATGCCCCTTTCTCAAGATGCCATTGCTGGACCACTCCATTTTGGACAACCATCATCTAGTTTCCAATATTCCTTTTGTGGGGAAGGTTGTGGAGAAGATGGGCAGAGGGTAGCTGCAGAGGATCTTGGAGGAAACAGATTATCTGGAACTGTTTCAGTCGGGTTTCAGATGATGATGTAGCATACAGACAGTGTTGGCTGTGCTTATTGATGACCTTTGGCAGAGTTTCTATCCTTGTGCTCCTTGATCAGTTTAATACCCAAGAACATTGGGGGCTGGATATACTATTTCTTTTTACATGGGTGACTCTTTTATATTACAGATTTTTCTCTAGCAGGAGCTTGCATCTAGAACTATATACTGATGTCTGTATGCAAACAATTAGTTTGTCATGGAAAGATGAGCGTATTGCCTCCTTTTTCCCACCAGTCAGGCTCATGGTTTGAAAGGTCATGACATCCCAAGGAATGTCTCAAATGTCCAAAGCCAGTAAATGTTTTCTTTTTCCAAATCTGGGAATCTGCTGCCTTTAAAGCTTTCTTTCCTTTTAAGTCCATTGACTCTTTTCCAAGGTTAGCTCCAAATACACCATTCTTGCATCTTAAGACGTTCAGACACTTGCTTTGTCCCTGCCTGTGAATGTGCTGTTTCTCTTTGCACTTGCTCTCTCTTGCTCACTCATTCTCACACGCAGATACATGCACACCAACAGTTCCAGTGGCTATTAAAATAAAACCCTTTGAGTCTGCAGCAACAACTACAAGCAGTACCTTCTGTTAGAGGGGATCCCATTTCATGGGCCGAAGCAAGAAGTCATGAGCAGTTCAATAATTTGGAAATAATCTCCTCCGTAAAGAAGAGACCCTACATGAGCTCCTCTGAGGGTTTCTCCTTTCCTGGCTCAAACAGCTGTGTTGGTATTTAGACATAAGATACCAGCTCGGCTTCAAGTTCCAGCACAGCCTGGACTCACATCCTGCAGCCTTTAAAGATCCCAGATGGTCTGTGCAAGGCTCAGCCAGCCAGCAAGTGTTTCTATCTGGTGTGTAACTCGTTGGAATGCATTTGTGGGGAAAAAAAGTTGGAAGGAAAGGAGGAAGGGTGGGGGAATGCTAGATCATCTTCCCAGAACATATTCTTTTTCATCTCTTCCCTTTTCACAGACAGAAACAAGCCTTCCTAAAACAGCTTTTGTTTGGCTTTGGTTTGGAGCTTTATATAAAGGACTGCAGTTGTCACCAATGCACACCTGAAATGAACAATGTGTGCCCTGTTTGTTTATTCATTGGAAAGGTTGCCAGAGTTTCAGAAAAGCTGCAAAGTGTGCACCACAACCAGTTCAGCCCCTCTCTTGCATCTTTAGCGATTTTGTGTCATGCTTGACTAGATCCTTTCAAAAGCCTAGTCCTGTTTCCATATTGCCATTTGTCATCTACAGTCCTGTTCCTAACTGATTGAAAAGGCCAGTCATTCCCGAATGATTCTTCATTGTCCGCACAGCCCATCAGACCTTCATTAGTCCATACAGACAATAGGAGAATTTGTATGGGGCATGCAACTTGCATGGCTGCTTATAACTTCCACTGAACACAGAGCTTGTCTTCATTAAATGCATTTTCATGATCAGGGACTGGGAACTTGCCACAGTGCAATAATATCCCCATTACAATCTGCACCTTGTTTTCCCAGCTGAAGAACTGCTGGCTAAAGAGCATCCCCTGTGTCTGTTGTTGGACCAGAGGCATTTGCAGGAGGACTGCACTACTGTGATGCACGTGTCACACAACTTATTTCACAACACCATAAAACTCTTTTTGTCATTTTGATGAAAACATCAGATCTTGCTGACACCTATGTGTAGGACAACACTGATTTGATACAGAAAGCTAGACTGTTTTTATTTCTTTTCCTTACCTTACAGAACTGTTGTTTGCCTGGCATACTTCCTATTCACTTAATTGAGATGGAGCAATACTATTTTTCAGCAGGGATTTTTAGCCAGCTTTGATTAAGACTTTGGATGTGTGGTCTATGGGCTTATCCAAACTGTCAGGTTGCAACATAACCAGTATGGCCAACAACCATATTTGAAGGACAGGAATGGACAATATAACTCTGTATTCACCTCCTACCGCTACAAATGCATCTTCTGAATGTGTTTTTCTGCTCCACTTTCAAACTAATGCAGATCTTCCTTACTTTCATAATAATTATTATACTTGCCTGACATGCAGAAAGTCCCCAGTTTGAAACCCAGCAGGATTTTTTTTTAATTACTATTTTTCTTTCTCTGAGCTATCTGCTTTTCTGCTGAGCTTTTTTTTATTTATTTATTTATTAAGTCCACTGATGTACCATTTCATAATTTTTGCAGTACTTCAAGTGACTGGAAAAATGACAAAAGATGCCTCAGTTTGGCAGCAACACAAAAGAGAGCCTTCTCAGTAACTGCTCTCATACTCTTGAACTCTCTGGCAAAATTTCCATCATTATTGTCCTTTTACCAACAGGCAAAAATAGTTGAATTCAGACAGGTGTTTTCAATCAAGGCTGACTTGGTACTGAGGTAAATTTTACTCTGTTGGGTACAATCATTTTTTTTCTTTTTTCTTTATTTAATGACTTGTTAATAAATGAGTTTTAGCACTTTAATTAGCAGTTTCTTATTGTACTTGTACACAATAATAAAAGGATTGGTAGAACATACATTTTATAAACAAATACTTGATAGTTGCATAGGACAAAAGTATTTTCAGGTTATCTTGTATCCTCATACAAGTCATATCTGCATTGCACCTTTACTTGCTCCTGGCTTGTGCTCATGCCAGCTTAGTCGGTCACAGATTGTATGTGATCTCTTTAAGGAATAATTTCTAAATGTTGTCTTAAAAACTGGAACAGCCCATAATTCTTCTTCAGTCAAGTGTCATGCCTCCTTTCTGTAACCTTAACAATATATTCATTCTACCACCAATCAAAATGCCAACAATCATGCAATATGCTATTTTTGTACTAAATCCTGTACAGTATTTGTTTATCAGTGGATGCATTTGGAGAAAGAGGTAATACCCACAATAATATAGACGTGTTGTTCAAAACTCTCTACTATTCCTTTACAGGCAGATCTGGGGACGTGAGGTCCACTGGAGATATTCTTTTTTGCTTCCTTGGAAAGTACTGTACTAACTCAATCCTTCTTAGAAAAAAAGAAAACAAGAGGCCAAGGCAAGTATATAACTCTAAAAGTTCAGAGATGCCAAGTTCAGTAGCGTGAATAAAAACCATCTTAACCTTCCAGGTCATGAGATCAGCAGCTGGAAATAGAAAATCACCACCAATAAATTGTAATGGAGTGGAGTGATGAATGCTACTTAGAACAAGTTGATTTCAGAAGAGTATCAGCAGCTGCTTAAAAGGCGAGGCATCCTGGAGCGGTCTTGAACAGAAAATGACCTCCTTCTTTCTCTCAGATATTTTGAATGTATAAGGGTCTTTCTCTCATCCCATAAATCTTCACACAATCTCCATTTTTGTACCAGTAGTGATGCCAGAAAAGGTAATCAGCAGAATAGAGAGAGGAAAGTACTGAGGTTTGTAGGATGAGTGTGGAGTGTAGCTGAAGTGCTGTTGCAATGGCCTTCTCAGAGAGACTGTTGGAATTATCTGCAGGGTGAGATGCAGAAGGAGCAGCAGATGGTAAGGAACAGCCAACTCCACTTCCTCCTGCTTTTATCAGTTGGACTAGGTCTCCCCCCACCTTCCCATCTCAGAGTGGTCATCATTGCTCTGAGAAGAACCATAAGCTCAGGGTGATGGTAATGGTGAAATGATCTGGCCCTCCTCATGTCTTCACTAGTGGAGGATTCCAAGAAGATACCTGACAGTCACCCCCCACCTGCACCCCACCCCCAAGTAAAACCATAATTTTTAGACATGTTACAGCTATTTCCAAGAAAGTTGGGTCATTTTTAAACTCTTTCTTAAAGGCCCATTGGGGCTTTGCTTTAAAACTTTTAACAATCTGTTCCTACTGACATCATACAAATTTTAGAATATTAACATTAGTGCCTGAGTTTACTTATTTTCTTTTTCCTTCCTCATCCTTCTTCTTTCAGAGTAAACCTGAGATCAGGAAGTCTCTTGTTTGTGTTAATCTGAAAATGATTCTGGAAACTTTACTGGCTGAACTGCATGTCAGAAATACTTTAAATAAACAGTAATCAGTAACATACCACTGTGCCATTTATAACCCATCAGGCTGAACACATGATGATTGGAAATTTAGAAAACTTCCTTTTTTTCTCTCTGTCGTCTTAGAAATCATCATTAGCACCAACAACCACCACAGAAGTTGTCAAGCACCTGAATGCCAATCAACCATGGTGATGGACCTCAATAGACTAGGGAGGGAGAGATGATTTATACTATTTCTGCATGTGTAGACACATAGGTCTGCACTAGCCCATTTCCCCATTCATCTGTATCTTTAAAATACTACAGAAAACTATGAATAAGTAATCTGAAAACACTTCCTCTTGTATAGTTAAATGTGCTTAATCTTGAAATGTTATGTTTGCAAAGCATGTAGTGAAGTTACTTGAGCAGAAAGTATATTGCAACAGCTAGAGAAGTATGAAACCCAACTGATGGCTACATTCTCCTCCACATGTTAACATGGAGGTGCAAATAAGGTCAGTTGGAATTGGAAGTCACAAAGGCCAAATTCCTCAAACATTTCTAATAGGTTTAGTGGGTGCCAAGTTGGGCAACCCACACTCATATGGAGTTGAACTATGAATAATACCAAATTGCAGACTTTTGAAAAGTTGAAGCAATTACAGACCCTGCCAAGCCCACCCAGATGGTCTGTGACCAAACATACTTTGGGAGAAATGGAAACAAAACAGAAGCAGGTAAGACTGAGGACATGGCTGGATCTAGCTTTAAATTCCCCCTATGTTCTCAGTGCCACAATGGAATATTTTGGTCAGAATTCAGGAAGAACAGCTGTAAAACTGCAAATGCATGCTACAGTGCTGTATCAGTTCTGCAGGTACAGAATTATGCCTATCCTTCAGCTATGTTGACATGTGGTGAAGTTAGCAAATTCTGAGGGTGGAGTCATTGACTGAGATTTTCAATTGTGACTGAGAGAGAAAGAGAGAGAAAGGTCTTCTATTTTATACTTTATTTTGCCTTGCCCACTGGTACATAAAGAGTATAATGAGAAACCAAGCACTTGCCTTGGCTGAGCTGTTTTTCTTCTGAAACCATCCAGACCCAAAACAGATTTATAATAATAGAGAATAAGAAAATCTCTGCATTTTTCAAGTATTTGGAAGTATGATCCAACTGAGGGAAAAGATTAGTATGGTTACATATCAGTGGCAAAAATGATGCCTGTTCTGCTTTGACAGGAGACCATAAGGTGGTTCCATGATTATAGACCCAACTTGAAAATTAGACTACATTCCCCAAAACAATAGCAAACTGATTCTGTAGCACTTTCAAGATGTCCATGTAGCTACAGGATCTGTGGTTATTTTAACTAGGTCGGTGATCATCATCATCCTAGAATTTTTCCCACAGGTGCAGGGTCTGCTTTTTGGATCGACAAGCACCATTTCTCACAATTGAACGCAGCAACCAGGTCCATCCAACTGGATGATATGCTCCTTTTATTTTCTCATATTTAGTGTTGTCAGAATTTAGCTTTACCATTTTCCCCCCTTTGTAGGCTTGAGATACTATGACATTAAAAGAGTTAAAGTTCTCTTCTTATCTGATGTTTTTACCAGCAACCCTACATGTTATATCGGGGATGAAATCAAGGGTATCCCTATATATGTGGGGAACAACTTGAGCTCCTTGTTCTCACATTTATGAAATAACTCCACAGAATCTTATACTGAAATTGGTTGGTCCTGGTTTTATAAAATGCTTTCTGTTGATGGCAGCTCTTTAGCATCTCTGGACTGCAGGGTTTAAAGATAAGCTAAGGAGTTCTCCTAGAAAATAATAGCACAGATCAGATCTGCCATGCATGCAAAATTTACCTCTGAATTGAAATGTGAGAACTATGTGAGAAAAGTCAGATGTTAAACAATCACTGTTCTATTCTCCCAGCCAAGAGAGAATGAGAGAAAAAGGCCTTAACCAGCTTACACTCTGCACCTGAAGTCATTATCTCCTCTACTGTATAAAGTGAAAATTGATAGCACATTATACAGTGAAGGACCCTCATGGAATATAATTGCCCAACAGGAACCCTACTAAATCTATCAATCATAACTCATTTTTCAATTTGCAGCATTTCCAGCCTTCAGACATGTGGCACTCCTTCTCTCTCCTCCCATTAACATATTTCATCAGCTGGGTTGTACAAGGAATGCATAAGATTGATTCTCACCTCCAAAGATGGGAAGCCCCAACTCTGCTTAGCTAGAACAGGACCCAGCAGAAAATTGGTGAAAATGTCAAAGCATGCAGTTGTTCATTCTGATTAGGTATCAGGAGTTAGAAACACCCATTAGCAATGGATGGATCAGACTGTTTTCAGTCTGAGTCTGGTCTGCAAGCCTGTAATGAATCTTTCATCAGTTCTTCAGTTCTGTTCCCACATTAATCTTCATTAAAAAAAAATATCCACTAAAAACTTCATAAAGATTTATAATGGTAAAGCATATGCATTTAATGGAAAAATGTGCATTTTCATGCACACTTAGTACCCTAACCTGTATGGTAAAATTTTAAAAAGTGAAAAATCAGGATAACCGTATCCTGATTTGACCTGTACATTATTTTAGGAAGTGCAAATGAATTACCCTTGTCTTTCACACTGGATTTTTAAAGCTGGCCATCGTAGCTTACATCTATTTTATGAGGAGCATATTGGCAAATTGTAACAGACGTCATATAAATTGGCTGGATATGATATGACAGTGAGTATTCTATAAGTTCAGTAACGTTCAATAACTTAATGAAAGGCTGGACCATTAGCAACCAATGCTGAACAATCTAAAACTGTGTTCAGAGTTGCCTCAGAGTTGCTTAGAAACTTCCTTCCCTTGCAACAGAGTCCTCTGTTTTATATCTTTCATTTTTTCCTTGGCAGTGTGTTGAACATTATAGCTGGATGCAGGAAAAGGTTCTGTGGTGGTGTTTTCTGTTACACGTCTTTTCATCAGCCTAAAGTCTTCTTGGCTGCCCACAATCCCTATCTGAAAAAAAAACAAAAAAACAGCCAATGAGAAGAGTTTCTTTATGACACCTTCCCTTAGAATTTATTGGAGGCTTGGGATGCCAGGGAGAGAGCAAAGATCTGGAGGGATGATCCAACACCTTGGCCACCTTGAAATAAATAATCCCAACTAAATAATTGACCCTAAAGAATTTTACAAGCGTTCTCTTCTCCTTTGAAAGAAATTTCAAGAGCAAATTCTCTTTGATCAAGTTGAAGCAGGACTTCTTCATATCCTGCCTCACATGATTTTTTTTTTTAATTGTTAAAATGATTAAATGACATGTAGCATGTTGCTAAGCAAGGGGCTGGACTCCAGTCATCATCATTTCCAAGATGCCTTTGGGGTCCACCTCCCTGATTTAACAAGAAACTTGTGGTTCATTATGGAGATACAAACTCAGTTCCAACATTTGAGCAAATATATCTGGGGAAGGGATCAAGGGTATACATGCAAACCTCATCTCTAAAATATACATCTATAGTGGCTTCAGGCTTTGCAGTTTCACCGTGAATGTCTGAATAAGACTTATAAGTCCATTTGGCCAGTTTGGCCAGTTTGGCATTATGGCTAAAGTGTAGGATTAAGATCAGTTCAGGTAGATGCCCAGGTTCAGATCTCAGCCCTGAATGATCATTGACACCCTTTGGATCAGTAATTCTCTCAGACCAACCTACTTCAGATGTCTATTAAGGAGATAAAATTAGAGAAAAGGGTCCTACATATACTGTCTTGATTCCCGGATGAAAGATTAAATGTAGATTTAATAAACGTATAAACAAGCTTGGGGGCTTTACTGTTTTCAGAGCTCTTTTGTTATTAGGATATCCAACTCTTTTCAGATGGAGATTTGGAGATCCAGATTTCTTCAGTTGCTAAGAATGTCCCTCCAAACATCTAACATTGTGCAGTGGTTTTCACAGGTGTGTGAATGGATGAAATGTAGGTTTGAAACTTTATGAAAAACTAAAAAAAAAAGAAAAGAATTGTGCTAGAGCCAACCAAAGGACAATCCAATCTGGCAATCAGTCCCCATATAGATAATCACATAGCTAAAGAAGCCCAGAAGCAGGGCATCAAAGGAATTGGAGGGTGGGGGTGGTAGAAGTCAAATGAGTAGCCTCACCAAGGCATAAAGGGACTTTGATTGTGCCATCCCAGTCTTCCCATCCTGACTTTTTTTACACACACAAAGAGAGATGTGCGTGCAACGTATGTGCAAAATAGGACTCTATTTGTTCCCCACTTTCTAGGAGTAGAGGCATCCTGAGATTTGTCATAGGTGGGGGAAAACCCCACATCAGTTCCTGCACTCCCATGACATCAGCTGCTAAGAGGAAGCAGTTTGGAGTAAATAATACCTGCTAATCCCAATCAGCTGCTCAGATGCTTGTCCCAGTCAGAGACTGAAGTTTCCCTTCCTTCTGCCACCTCAGGCATGGAAGGAATACACAGTTCTCCTGTTTGAATGATTGTGGCAGGGTTGTAGAGGAAACAGCTCAAACAAGAGCAAAACTCTCCACAGAACTATGGGAAGAATAAGCGAGCCTTTCTCTCTTCTTTGAAGCTTTCTTTCCTAACCCTCCCTGAAAAGGGTAATATGAATTTAAGTGGGATTGAGCAAGGAGAAATGTGACTTAACTCCACCTTGCAAATCCTTTGGGTTGTCAAGTGACAAGGTTCACCCTCTCTTCTACTGACCATAATATATAGCCATCATGACTATTGGCCTTGACAACCTTATTGTTCATGAATGTACTTTTATGTACACTCTTTTTAAAGCCATCCAAGTTGGTGGCCATGCAATGGTGAGTTGCACAGTCTACATGCTGGGGAAAAAGATATATCTAACTTTGCCCCAGAGCTCTGATAATTCAGCTTCACTAGATAAACAAAGCTTGCTTAGTCTACTACCATAGCACATAGTTTGCTGATGCCAAGTGAGGGATGGTGGAACTACTGGAATAGACATTTAGTTGCCTTGTTTCATGAAACATGGCACACTGTGAGGGGTGAGTCTGTGCGTGTGTACATGCATAAGCATTTAAGGATGTGCTTGCAAGATAGATATATTGATTCTAATCAGCAGTAATATTAAAAAGCTTTGTTGTATACACTTCTTCATTTAAGACAAATGGAGGCAGTTGCAACCATACATATCCACAGCTGGCAGTAGCAGAAGGACATGACAGCCTTGGCAGCCTGTGTGATTCGTCATTATTACATGCACTGTCCCAAAGGGGAATTAGAGTCCCTTGTTCTGTCTTTGCTAACTGGGCCCATCAAGTGGCTGAGACAGCCTGCCCACTCATCCTTACTATAGGAAGTAAGTTCACTCATCAGCATGGATGTCCTTCAGTGTCTCGCCAGAGATGTTGCTAGCATGTCCATAATCATCTCCTCCTCCATTTTGTCAGTGAGACTCTTTTGCTGGAATGTAAGCCTCATGAAGAGAAAAGCCCTTCTAGCATACATGCATGCATGAATACATCTGACTTATATCCTACCTTTCATTCAGGAGCTCAAGGCATTGCACATAGCACTTTCTCTTCCCATTTTTTCCCCACAACAAAAATCCTGTGAGATAGCTTGGGTCAGAGAGAGTGACTTGATTGATTAATTGATTGATTGATTGATTGACTGATTATGTGCCATCAAATTGTTTTCAACTCCTAGTGACCACATTGATAGCCAGTCATTCTCCTTTAGCCCTAGGAAGAAGGTTAAATCACTTGCAAAAATGTTAACAACAAGAAAACTGCATAGACTTGTCGTGTAGTGCCCAGGACTCAAGACTGACTTGAAGGCACAAATAATATAATAATAAAAACATGCTATAGCCTTTATTACATTTTAAAAAAAAAACTAGAAGCAGTCCAGTTCATCTCCTTTTCATGTACTTAAAATCAGGAGAGGAATTCAGTAGGAACTGCAGTATGGAAACTTGTCTTGGCCTGTATACCCTTTGCCTTTATCCCAAAGTTACCATAGCTGGTTCTGATGTTGGAAAGTTCATAGGGACAGTGGCCCAAATGGTGTATCTCATGAATAGACAATCTTTGGGACAAGGGACACATCTGGAATTCTGACAGCATCCAGAGTGGCTGTGATGAACATTCTGCAGAATGCCTGCAGTTCCATTCCCAGGGCTGATCAGGCAGGCAGAAGCAGAGCTTCCTGTCAAAACATGGCATTGCAGCCACCCACCATTTTCTATTTTCTAAGAACGCCTCTGGGAATAATATAAAATGAGGGAGGATGCCAGCCTCCAATTTTTAAAATTAAAATCACCTTTAAAAGTGAAATTCAGGTGGGACAGAGAGCTTGGTGGGAACAAAGGTATTTTGTTGCCCAGGGTGCCCTGTTACTTATCCCTAGTATATGTAGGGGTTTGTTTGTTTGCGCCTTCAAGTCAGTGTTAACTCCTGGTGACTGCCTGGACAAGTCCCAGCAGTTTTCTTGGCAAGATTTCAGAAGTGGTTTGCCCTTGCCTGCTTCCTAGGGCTGAGAGAGAGCGACTGGCCCAAGGTCACCCAGTTTTGTACCAAAGCTAAGGCTAGAATTCATGGTCTTCTGGCTTATAGCCTGGTACCTTAACCACTACACCAAACTGGCTTTTGTACACAGAATAGTTCACAAGACATCTGCTGTAAATGTTGGTCTTTTCATCAAAGCAACCATATGCATATTCAGAGCTGCTTTGCATCCCTTCTTTAGCGAGGAAGTAGTACCATTTATGACTCCATGTCAGGCAGTAATGTCTCACCAGCACTGTACAGTGGTTCAAGTGTTGGACTAGAACTAGAGCAATCCAGGTTCAAATCTATACTCAGTCATGGAAACTCATGGGATGACCTTGGGCCAGTCACAATTTCCCTCTCAGCCTAACCTGCTCACAGGGTTGTAAACATTAGATGAAAGATATTTACACGTGCTGCTCTGAGCTCTTAATTGATTAATATCAATCAATCAAATAACATTATTTGGAAAAGCCTCATTTCAATGTTTCTTTTAACCATGGCTAAACTCATTATTTATTTACTGATTTATTTATCATATTTATATAGCCGCCCATCTCACACAAGGTGACTCTGGGTGGCGTACAACAATTAAAAAAATAAATACATAAAAACAGCTACATATAAAAAACAGTAAAAACACACAAAACAGGAGGGGATAAAATTAATAAGGGAGCCATCGTAAAATCTCCCCAGTCCCGAGGGAGCCTCAGGCCTGATCACATAGCCAGGTCTTGAGGGACTTGCAGAATGTTAAGAGGGATGGAGCTAATCTCACTTCCGGGGGAGAAGATTCCACAAGGTCAGCACCAAAGCAGAGAAGACCTGCCTCCTGGGAACTGCCAAATGTAATTCTCTAGCAGACGGGACCCTCAGCATGCCTTCTCTACCAGATCTGATGGGACGGGCAGATGTAATCAGGGACAGGCGGTCTCTCAGGTAACCCTGCCCATGTCATGAAGGGCTTGAAAAGTCAAAACCAGCACCTTGAATTGGACCTGGAAGCAAACTGGCAACCAGTGCAGCTTGCCAAGCAGAGATGTAACGTATACCACCCTAGGGGCACACGTAACTGCCCGTGCCACTGCAATTTACACCAGCTGAAGCTTCCAGATACTCTTCAAGGGCAGCCCCATGTACAGTGCATTACAGAAATCCAAACAGGAGGTGACCAGGGCATGAATGATAGTGATTAGGTCCCCTGATCTAAGAATGGGCGCAACTGGCACACAACACAAAGTTGTGCAAAGGCGCTCCTAGCCACGACTGCCTTGAGCAGGAGTCATGAGTCCAGGAGGACCCCAAATTTCACACAGGGTCTGTCTGGGGCAGTGCAACCCCATACAGTACCAAAGATGGCATAACTCTAGAATCAGAAGTCTCCAGAACCCACAGCCACTCAGTCTTGCCAGGGTTCAGTTGAAGCCTGTTGTTCCCCATCCAGACCCTCACAGCCTCCAGGCACCGGGATAAGACATTCACAGCATTGCTTAATTTGCCAGGGGCAGAGATGTATAATTGGGTATCATCAGCATACTAATGAAACCTCACCCCATGATGATGGATGAGCTCACCCAACGGCCTCATGTAGATGTTAAATAGGAGGGGGGAGAGCACCAAACCCTGTGGCACCCCACATAACAGGGGCTGAGGGTGGAATCTCTCCTCCCCAACCACCACCAACTGGAATTGGCCCTGGAGGAAGGAGGTGAACCAGCCCAACACAGTGCTGCCCACCCCCAATTCTCTGAGCCAATCCAGAAGTATACCATGGTCAATGATATCAAAAGCTGCTGAGAAGTCAAGTAGGGCAAGGATGGAGGTACAACCCCCATCCTGCCCTTGCCAGACACCATCCAAAAGTGCAACCAATGCTGTTTCCATCCCACACCCAGGCCTGAATCCCGACTGAAAGGGATCCAGATAATCTGCTTCATCCAAGGTTCTCTGAAGCTGTTGCACAACCACCTTCTCAATCACCTTCCCCAAAAACGGGAGGTTAGATATTTGACGAAAATTGTCCAGTATAGTGGGATCTAGTGATGGCCTCCTGAGGAGGGGGTGAACCAAGCCCTCCTTAAGAGGTGACAGAACAACCCTCTCAGTCAAAGATGCATGAACCATTGCTAGAACCCACTCGCATGACACCCTCCAGGCTGCTTTCACAAGCCAGGAGGGGCATGGATCTAAAGAGCAGGTGGCTGAGCTCACAGCCCCAAGGACCCTGTCCACTTCCTCAGGTCCAACAGGTTAAAACCATTCCCAGATAACAGGGCAAGACTCCTCCCTAGTCACCTCCAGTGGACCTGCAGTAAAGCCAGCGTCCAACTGAGAACAAATCCAAGCAATTTTATCCAACAGATGCCGAGAAAATTCCTCTGCACGTCTCTGCAGAAGGTTCTCCGAGCCATCCTTACCCAGGAGGGCTCATGCCACCCAGAACAGGGCTGCGGGGCGGCTATCTGCAGACACAATAAGAGCAGAGGAGTAAAGATGCTTTGCCACCTTATTGCCACTAAGTAGGCATGAATAGCCGCTCTAACCCGTGTTCGGTCAAGTTCATCTCTCATCGAGTGCCAACAATGCTCTAGACGTCTCTTCTCTTGCTTCCTGTCTGTTGGCTCTTCCATAAACCACAGAGCATGCCAGGATCCCCGAGAGGAGAGAGGTCGCATGGGTGCGATCCGATCCAAAGCCTCAGCCACCCCTTTATTCCAAGCGGCTACCAAGGCTTCAGATGGACTGTGCAGCAGACCAACAGGAACAATCCCCAGCTTCCTCTGAAACCCATCCGGGTCCATTAGTCACTGGGGGAGGACCAGCCTTCCTGCAGTGGATAGTGGTGCTAGGGAATCCCACTGTAATCAGGGATTGATCTGACCATGACAAGGGGGACACCGAAAGCTCCCCCAATTTCAGATCACATAGCCACCGCTCCAACAGGAACACCAGAACTGGTGTATGATCACTGTTCTATGTCGGGCTCTGGATGACTTGGGATAGACCCATGGCCGTCATGGTGGCCATGAATTCCCGAGCCCCCTCAGACCCCATCCCTAGAGGAGGCAAATTGAAGTCCCCCAAGACCATAAGCCTGGAGAACTCCACTACCAACCCAAAAATGGCACCAAGGAGCTCAAGCAGGGAAGTTGCTGTGCAGCAGGAAGGCCGGTACAACAACAGCAATCCCAACTGATCCCTAGAGCCCACCTTGATGAACAGGGTCTCACACCCGGTGACCTGTTGTGCAGCTCCCTTGAAAGCTGTAAGAGATTCCTGGATGACAATTGCCACACCTCCACCCCTGCCCCAGACTCTCAGCTGATGCCACACTCGAAACCTGGCCAGGCATAACTCTGCGAGGGCTACCCGCCCCCCCTGAATCCAGCCAGGTCTTAGTGATGCATGCCAGGCTAGCCCTCTCATCTGTGATTAAATCACTGATGAGGGATGCCTTATTACAGACTGACCTGGCGTTTAGAAGCAGCAGCCGGAGACCAGAGCCTCTGAAGGCCTGTGGACAGTGCTCTGCAGCTCTCATTCTCCCCACCATCTTAACCAGAGGTTTATTCACAGAATAGCCCTATTAAGACTAAGCCCCAGCCTCTTCAGGCTCCTGCTTTGTCTTTTATTTAAGGCCATATTATTGTGTCTCATATCTAGAATGCGGGGAATATTTCAAGAATTTCTGTTATTACTGTTCCGCATCTTCCACAGTGGATAACAAGAAATACTTCTAAAATTTGCATTCCTTGTCTTGGGCAGCTGCCAAAATCATCCAGCCACAAGTGCTAATTATAATTATTTTATCTAGTAATTTTCCTGGCTACCACATTTTGGTACTTCATTTTCTTACATTTCCTTTCCTTTTCACCCTCTTGTAAAAAGTGCCTTAGCTTCCAAGTTCTTAATCATAATACTGTTCAAAAGTTCCATTGAGATTCATGATTATAGGGCTGTTTTGATCTGCTAAAGGAACTTTTGTTTCGCCTTTCAAAAACAAATTAGAACATCGGAACATTTGGACTCAATGTGAGCTCTTTGTCAGTCAACCTTCAGATTGCCGCTGAGCCCAATATGGATTTGGAATCAACTCTTCAGAATGAAGGAATGTGTCACTTTCCCTGTTAGTAGGAAATGAAGTCCTCAAAGAAAACCTGCATGGAGAATGATATGTGTAACAGATGTTTCAACAGAGGGAGTGGGTAGAAACAAGCTGGCTCGTGCAAAACAAAACAAAACCAGAAGAACAAAATTTAAAACCTGTTTCTCTTTGACATTTTGCTCAGCTGCCTCCCAAATCTTCAAGGGAAACATTTTTTTCTAATTTAGTTATTTTGGATTAATCTTAACTAGCTTTTATCTAAAATTATGTGCATTTTTAACATCTGCACTTTATTTTGGAAACAAGCTTACATGTTGTTGCTTGGGGAAACTGAAATCGTTTTGGAGAAGTCATTTCATGGAGTAGAGAGAGTTTGGAAAAAATGTTGTGTGAGGCAAAATAGATGCACATGGCCACTCTTCTTAGGCAGATGGAGCTCAACAAGCTTGGAGGGGACAGAAGGCACCTCCAATTTAAATATAGTTAAATGCCCAGGGTGTCTGCAGTGACAGGCATGCAAAACTGGTTGTTCAGGCCTAAATTGTACATGATGTTATTTATGTGGTTTGACTAGCCAGGCAAATTTTTAAAAATAAACAGATAGTATAGTGGGATACAATGGTTTTGGCCTTCCCAATCAGAATCTCAGATGTGTGCATGTGTAGTGTACCCCCATTCTATGAGCTTGCATTTGTCATAGGAAGAAAACTACCACCGGCACCAAGTGTTACATTTTTGTGAACAGTGAAGGGGAGGGAGATGACAATTCTGATTAAATTTTTATTTCAGTTGTGATCAGGACTGTGGCAGAATCAGAAACTTAATGTCTCTTGCCCTGTATGCTACAGTCCCAGTCGGACTCATTGTGTCCTCATTTCAGCTGTTTGTTGTCAAAATCTTTGCATGGCTGATCAAAACAAATGAATAAAGTATCAAATAATTGGTCCTAAGGATATGGTATGATCAGGCAATGCCTCTTGACTGCTATTTTTTTTTCTTGGTGGGGGGGAGTGTTGAAGCTTTTCAATTACAAATGTAAAATAGCTGTGCCTCGGAATGTGCCAGGGGCTGCACTTGGTTGTGTAGGGGGGAAACAGACATGTTCAAAAGCAAACAGAGGTATGTCCAGGGGAAAAGAACATACTTAAATCCTATTCCAATGTTTTTGCCCAAGTTTACTCTACCACCAGGCTACTAGTTGTACTGTCATACTTTAATGATTTTTCCATGATGCACACACACACCACCTGCTAAGTATGTGTGCTTTGACTCTGCATGCAGAGAATTCAGTGTAAGAGCTATCACTGGAAATCACCAAAGTGATCTGTCTTTTTAAATGCAAAAGGTTCAATTTAAACAGGCCATTTACAGTAAGTCAATGAAACCTTTAAGATCAGCTCAGCAAATTCAGGACTGGCAATCAACAATTACCTCTGCTCCATAAACCATGTGTATCAGAATAACACTTCAAAACCTGTGGGATTAACACTAGATGGTTTCCAAGTGTCATGAGAAACCGCCTCCCTTTTTTTTCTGCCAGCAAGCAGAAAAATCTTGCAGCCAATTCCCAGTATAGACTTCTGGGTATATAAGAACATAATCCAGCAGACAATGTGGCTTCTGGATCCTGAATGAGGGGATGCTATTGCTGTGCCTCCAAATTGATTGGGTCTGAGTGCCTTCAGATAGCAGTGCATTCTAGAATACTTGAATGTTGGTTGCCCTCAATGCATTCTAGAATATTTGAAGAGTAGCTCTGTTGCCTCCAATTCTCCTTTATCCTTTCATGCTGCTATTAGTGGGTGGAGAGAAAGTTCTACATGCAGTCATTCCCCTACAATCTCTTTCCCCCAAGTTGCACAGCTGCCCAGTGTTCCAGACATCTTTGGCGTCTAACAGAATAGTATTTGAGGGAGAGGAGAGGTGTCCTGTGGTGAATCCTGTGATCCTAGAAAACACAACACATTTCCACATGAAATGAGATGGATCTTGACCAATATGAAGCCAAGAAGGCTGTTGCTTTTGCTCTGATTATGCTATTTCTGCCACTGCAAACACTTGCCTTCTCACCACCGTCATCAGTAATGGCCTTTTCTAGCCTGCTTTTCCATTTATCCTGGATTTAGAAACCCGATCCAGCTGCCCTGGTGAGTCATTTGAGTGCCATCTTGAATGACTGTGAGGGTTAACAGTTCTGTAGGACTTCATGCTTCAGGAAAGAACTAGGTCATCATTAGAAAAACTGTTCTTAAAAACATCAGAAAGCTGTGGCTGATGAGAGGGAGAGGGAGAGGGAGAGGGAGAGGGAGAGGGAGAGGGAGAGGGAGAGGGAGAGGGAGAGGAAGAGTAGTGGGCCACCAGAAAGATGCCAGTCTATGTCAACTACAGTTTCTGAATCTGCATATTTATGGCTTCAACAGCACCAGAGAGAAATATGCTTTTCTCCCTCTTCCACAATATTGGAATTCAAGGTCATCCTTTAAATTAAATGCAGGAAGATTTAGAGACAATAAATGGAATACTTCTTTCCACAACTATGAAATCTGCTACCATCAAATATAGCAATGGCCACTAATCTAGATTGTTTTTAAAAGGGGCTAGAAAAATTAATGGAGAACCAAACTTTCAGTGGCTACTAGCCTTGATGACCAAATAATGCCTTTTAAGTCACAAGCTATATATCTTAACTGCTGGGGAGAATCAGTACAAGAAGGCTATCACCTTCTCCTGCTTGTCAGCTTCCAGGATACATCTGGTTGGCCACTGTGTGACACAGACTGATGGACTAGATGGACCCTTGGCTTGATCCACCAAGGCTCTTCTTACATTCTTACATTCTTCTTTTGTTCTAAGCTGTCACAGGAGCCAGTCATGCTTCTTGGAATCTGATTGTCCAGAAATGAAGCCATATTTCTCTTTAACCAAGGAATGAGGAGAAGAGTTCACTTGTTTCCTGCTGAAGGGGCCATTTGTTGGAAAGTTCTGCCAAAAGAGCAGATGTTAGTGTGTAAGTGCAGATGTTAGCATCCAAGATCAAGGGCAGATGCAGATATTCAAAACCTTGGCCAAACCTTGGACAACAGATCAGCTTCTGGAACATTTGATCAAAGATTTCAGTTCTCAGAGCACATGCCCTGTAGTGGACTCCTTGAAGAATCTTTGCAGGCTGTGGGATATTTCCCCTGAGGCTCTTCCAGAACAAATTGGCTGAGGATTATAGCCAAAGGCATTCAAATAATGTGGCCTTGAAAGCAAATGCACATTTAATTGTGTAATAAGGCGCTTGATTCTCAGATAAAGAATAGTCTAACTTCCTTTTATTAACTTGTTTCAGAAAGGAATGATGCCAATTTCAACTCTGTAGGTTTAATTTTGCACAAATTTTAAACAGTATGTTCCTTTTAAAACAGTGTGTAAAGAAAATCAGTGACAGATTATTTAGGCCAGAATATGGGCTGGATAGTCAAAGAATTAAGCATTTCCTATCCTGTATTGTGGTAAAAATATAAGGCTTGATCCAAGACACCTACACTTTTAATCCACCCAGCCCTTGGGTAATATGAATTCTTTCATGTCTATTAATACATATAGTATGGAGGCCACATAATTGTTCAGTTCTGTCAAATGTCTAAACCAGGGGTCCTCAAACTTTTTAAATGGGGCCAGTTCACGGTCCCTCAGAATGTTGGGGGGCTGGACTATAGTTTGAAAAAAACTTGAACGAATTCCTATGCACATCAGATCCGCCGGACCCGGCATACCTGTCGTGTAGAATAGTCCGGCTCTGCGATCTCCCTCCTCGTGCATCGCCTGCAGCTCCCGACACATCCCCGACACTTCCGCTTCTGACAGACAGCAGCGGCGGCCAATCAGGTGGGTGGGCCGGATAAATGACCCTGGCGGGCCGTATCCGGCCCATGGGCCGTAGTCTGAGAACCCCTGGTCTAAACCATACACCAAGTGTAATAAAATGGCATTGGACTTCCTGTCCTTGTGGAACCTCACTGTCTAGCAATAAAGAAAGGAAGCATTAAGAAAGAAATCCATGCACAATGAAGATTGTGTGAAAGACATTACTGAGTGAAATAGTTTCTTTAACACATTGAAGAAAATATGTGGAAACATAGTGTTTGGGATACGCAGTTGATAAATATACAGCAGAGCTAGAGTTACGCCAAAGATTCAAGAAAACCTTAAAATTTATCAGATATCTAGTCTCTAACAGAAGCAAATTTCCTTTGACTCTACAGTTGAGAACTGATGATGATTTTATCCCTATTTATCTATCTATCTATCTAGGGCGGCCATATAAATTGCTTAAATAAATAAATAAATACATACATACATACATACATCTCAAGTGAACATACCTAATACTCCTACCTCCTATTTTCCTCACAACAACATCCCTGTGAGGTGGATTGGGCTGAGAGAGGGTGACTGGCTCAAAGCCAGTCTGTCCTAGTGGTTAAGGCACCAGGCTAGAAACCAGGAGACTGTGAATTCTAGTCCCGCCTTAGGCATGAAAAACCAGCTGGGTGACCTTGGGCCAGTTACTCTCTTTCAGCCCAACTCAACTCACAGGGTTGTTGTGGGGAAAATAGGAGGAGGAAAGAGTATCAGGTATGTTCACCGCCTTGAGTTATATAAAAATAATAAAGGCGGGATAAAAAAATCTGAAAAAGAAAAAGTCACCAAGACAGCTTTCATGCCTTTCATGAAATATGAAGAAATATATTTTATTCATATCTGAGTTAGTCTGAACAACAAGCTATTATTATAAGTTTGCCTTCTCTCTTGAGCAGAAATAGGTAACACATGGTCTAGTGCAGACCCCAAAGACCTCCTCAATTCACCCACAGCTTCTTCCTCTTTGCACCAACCAGCAATTTTGCATGGAATTGCTTTCCTTTGAGCAATGTCTTTAGCTTCTTTCCAGCATTTTTCATCTGCCTGCTTCTCTCCATGTCTTTGGCCTTTTTGGCCTTCACTGCTTTATCTGCTCGCAGGTTCTAGGCTTCAACACTGGGCGGTGGGGGGGGGGGGGAGGTTATTTTAACATAAGGAAAAAAAATCTAAAACTTTAAAATAAAGTGCCCCCACCTACTTTGGGTCCTGGACTTATACATTTTTGGAAGTCAGCTTATAGGACAGCAGATACAACCCTCAAGACCACAGAAGTGAGGCATCCTGCTCTTGAAACTAAGCAAGACGGCATTTTAACTATGAGTTCGCCTTTTAGTGTTGTCACGAATTCCCTGGCTTTTAATTTTGCTATTACAAATGTTATACTGTAAATTCAATGAATTGTTCATGACTAAGAAAAATGGTTTATTAATGTAAAGTTTTTTGTTCTATTGCCAATTTCCTTAGTTTTCTTCTGGAATCAAAGCTATATAGCAGAAGTGCTCTGATTATGGGAAATAGTCAACGTCCACCACTGTAAATACAGGGTAGTCTAGGGATTCAATGAAGAAATAAAGCAGGAAGAAAAAATATTGAGTTCTAATCCTGCTAATGCTATATCAAGCTTACCTTTCACTGACCTCTTCACTGTGACTGGGGAAATGCAAGATAGTTTTAACTTCATGGCAGATTTCTTAACAGATTTCACAAGCAAATGGGCACCTCAACAGTAAATAAGGTCCTCCTCCTCCTCCTCCTCCTTCCTCTGTTAGTAAATGCAACATTGAACTGTTACATTTTATTTCTTTGCCAACTCAGCAGTAGAGAATCAACAATAGGCTCTGTCATATAGCTAGACTTTAAGGCAAGGCCTGGCATCCAAAACTTTTGGCTTATAACCATTTCTTGCTGCTAAGATTGAACTGCCTGGGATCTGGATCTGGAGGGCACCAGACTACCTATTCTTGCTTTATGACCTGAGTCATTCTGTGAGCAACTTGGAAGATTATAGTTGGAGGCTATCCTTTTAATGGTTTTTTATGCCTCGACGTGTTGCTCAATATTGTGATGCTATATACAGTAAGGAGGGTGGAATTATTAGCCATATACTGTAGTTAAAAACAGAACATTTGTATTCAGATATAGTATAACTTGGATGATCAAGCTCCTTTCTGAGGACCTGGCCAAGTGATAGCCAGTTCATGTTCTCTTTTCGTAGGCTCATCTGCCTACTTTTTTTGGGTCTGATTTAGTAAACCAGTTCTTTATGTTCTTATACCATTGCCCAATGTATGATTATAACAAAGCAGCCAAACTAACATATTGTCACAGGTATGCATGTTATAGTATAGCACTAAAATTAGTAGGCGCTGTCAGAAAACATGGTTCTGCTGGATTTTTATGATAGTCACAAAATTGGGATGGAATGACTTGCTTTTTCTGTCTTTGTGTAAAACCCAAGATCTCATTGCTGTCATGGTAACATGATGAGCAAGCTCTTTTTTAATCCTTGCTATAGTGGCATTAAAAGCTTGCTCTTGAGTATTCCTGAAGCAGCCTTTATATGCCTTCAAACAGATTGTGAGATATTAATTGCCGATGTAAACCAAATTTAGAATCATAGGGTTGGAAGGGATCAATCAGACCATCAAGTCTAATCACCTTGCTCAGTGCAGGAATCTCAGTTAAGCATCCCAGAGAAATGGCTGTGTCTAGCCTCCACTTGAACACATCCACTGAAGAAGAACCCATCATCTCTCTGGGTAAGCAGTTCTACCAACAAACTGATCTTACTATTAGGAAATATTTTCTAACATCCCAGTAGAATCTGCTGTCCTGTACTTTAAGTCCATTATTCTGGGTCCTATACTTCGAAATGACACAGAACAGGTGTGAGGTCCACTTCAGGTTTTTGAAAGGGGCTATCACATTCCCACTCAGTCTTCTCTTCTTAAGGATTAATATCCCCAATCCCTTCAATCTTTTTGCAAAGGATGTAGTTTCTGCTCCCTTGGTTCTATTTGCTACTCCTCTCTGAAACTTTCCCACTTTCTCTAATCCCATCTTAAAAAGTAGTGCCCAGAACAGGTCATTGCACTTCAGGTGAAGTCTGACTGAAGTAGAATAAAGTGGAACATTTACTTTGCATTATTTAGAAATGATACTTCTGTTGTTGTAGCCTAAAATCTCATTTGCCTTTTTTACAGCAACATCACACTGCTGCCACACATTCAGTTTACAACTGTGAGAAACAAAATCCCTGTCAGTTTCATCAGGTAGATGGATCACTGTTGAGGAAACATTTTGTCTTGCTCTAAAAGGGAAAGTGGGTCTGTCCTCCAAGGGTTGCATGTGGATGTTAAAGATTTTGGGGAGAGGGGGGAAGAAATGAAGATTACTTTTTATAACAAGACCTCATATTGTGACAAGGGAACTAATAATCTTTCTGCTCCAAAAGTGAGAAAGACACAACAGTTTCTTATCTCCACATTCTCTTCACTTATTTCCCATCTACAAAATGGCCACTACAATAACTTACCTCTGAAAAATGTTTTAGAAAAAAAAAATAGAATTATTCTAAAAATGAGGAGCATGGTTGTCAACAACTGAACAGCAGGAAAAACTACTCCAGTTGTATCATCTTTGAGGAGCTTATCTGATCAGAAATTAAAATGTTTGCCACTTTATTCCAAGGAAAATTCTGATGCAAAAATTCTGATGCAATTCTTGCCCTCACTGCCAAATGATGTTATGTAGGGAAATCTGCCTGGTAACTTAGCATTGTGTTATAATCACTATTATTTGCTCAGTTTTAGTCATCTCATGATAAAGAAAACTGGTGCAAAGAAAATAATGCAAAGCAGAGGCAGGGGAAAATAACAAAACCAAACAGAAACATTAAAAGTTTGAAGTTTTTATAATTTCAATCCAATCTACAGAATCCATATTGGCCCCACAAGAACTGCTTACCCCCCCCCCCCCACTTAAGTAGGTAGGGATTCTGTGCAACCTTAAAGGAAATCCCTTCATATAATAGAAATGTTGTGTTCAACTGTGAGACCAAAAGATAGAGACAGACAGACAGACAGACAGACAGACAGACCGACAGATAGATAGATACTGTTTGTATGTACTTAATAATCCCTCTGTTTTCTAGGCAATCCCTTTTTCAGTATGTTACGTTGATGACTGGTGAAAAGTCTCAGCATATATTGTACTTTTGTGTGAAGGGGAAAGCAAAGAAAAACTCAAGATTTCCCAGGGAGGGGCAATTTTTTCCCCTTGGGGCATCTTTTCCCATGATACAAAATTGAATTTATTCAAAATTTCCAACCATGAAAGCAAGATGATTTCCCAAATGAAAACATGAGAAGCTTTCCATGAAATGCCAAATTGTGTGATACGAACCATCAACAGTCCTCCCTCCAGCCACAGCTGCTTCCATTTAGTCATAGTGCAAGGGAAGAATCATTACATTTGCTGGAATATCATCTCTCTCCATAGCACGTGTTTACTCAAACTGGAGCTTCAATAAACCACAGTCTACTGAATGGAAAGCAATTACCCACTGAAAAATGGTGGAGGATCAAGAACAACAAGAACCCCAGACAGCAGTTGTTCTTAACAAAGCTACAATGGTTTGTGGCAGGAGAAGAACCACCATGCTGCTGTCACTCTGGCTGTCCCGTTGAAGAGTTGGCTCTGAAGAATCCAAAATAGCATCAGAATACAATACTCTGCCCAGACAATAGATTTTGCATGGTATATCAACACATTTGTGACTAAGACTGAGTTGAAATAGACCACCCCCAACTCAGTCTCTTGTAGCAAATGTCCTGTTATATTGTGCCTTCTATAAGACACAAGGGCCTGCTTTATAGTTCCCTGTTTAGAAAATGCCCAGCCTGCAACTGTGGCTGGCATCTTCAGAGGCAACTTGGTCTGCTGTGGAGACCACAGACAACTGAGCAGGGACTGACTGGGCTCATATCTTTATAGACAGGTGTCCTGGCTGCTGATGGGTCTTTAGCTGAGCTGGTTTCCAATTGTTGCCAGTTGGTGAGGTCATGAAAGCCTACACGACTATATAATTTTAATTTACTTTATGCACTTTATACTTTTTATCAGACCAGTATGATTCTTTTTCCCTTGAATGCGGCTCTGTAAAACTAGACATCCCCTGATTGCCTCAATGACTTCATTATAATTTTATGTTGTTTTTATTTAATTTGAAGTAGAAACTGATCTTATCCTATCATTTCGTTCATTGCTGTAAACTCACAGAATTTTGATCAGTGACCATAATAAAGTTACTACATTTCTCTCACTCTGAATTGGCTAGTTTTGCCCTCAATAATTTTGATACAATACCAGTTCTAGCTGCCATTTGACATTATTTCACTAACTTCAGCTCATGTATGAGCTTGTTATAAATCTAAAAAGCAAACAAATAATGACATTATTGTATTCAGAACATGATTGAACATATAATTAGGACTGGTGAGATACAAAGAATTCTTGTCAGAAGAGCTATTTGAAACACTTGAACTTGCCTGACAATATAACGGGAGGGGAAACATTTTGGGGACAGCAGAAGGGGAGAGAAACCTCATCTTTTCTGACTTTTCCTCCCTCCACTGTTGGATCGAAACAAGAGATAAGCAGGCAGAAGAGAGAGGCATATTTAGCAGTGACTAGGTAAGTGGAAATGAGGAATATGGCATATAAACTCATTGGGTACGGCTGGAATGTGAGCATAACACGTCCTATTCCTTATGATATCAGCAAGATGCAATAGGTCCAAACTGGGCTTATAATTGGGCTCAGTATAAATCAAAATATTTTAGGGTTAAATTCATTAATTAATTCAAACATGCAAAGTCAAATTGACTAATCTAGCCATCTCTGGCATCTGTCATTCAAAACTAAACATGTAAAAGCAATCCAGCCTGGATTTCAGTGGGAGCAAAGTAATGCAGTTTAATAAAAGGGACTTCAATGGAGTTCAGCTGGCAACTATGTCCACCAAAATACATCCTTCTCAATTTAAAAAAAAAAAGAAATCACAGTAAAAAAAAAAAAAAGTGTGTGTGTTTGTGTGTCTGTGTGTGTGATAAACAGGTTTCTACAAACCAGTGCAGATTTTGGGAAGTTGCATATACAAAGACGTCTGTCTATGATTGTTGCATTTTTTAAAATTTCTCTCATTAGGGCAGTTACATTTTCAAAAGCATACCTTATGGAAAAATGTAAAACCCATTTCCCAGCATTTTTGTTCTTTTACAATCGCAACAGGATTTGATGGATTGGAAAAGAATATGTATACTCTTATGATACTGACATGGATACATTGAGACTGAAGTACACACCCCTATTATGACCCAATTAAAGTCAATAATAATAATAATAATAACAACAACATGAATAATAATAAGCTTCATAGAGGGTCCCATGTCCATTCCATTGCACCTCACATATATCCCAGTCACCCTCTGGGGGAGCTGGGCCGCATATAAATTTAATAATAAATAAACAAAATAAAAACAAATAAATCCCTCACGGTCCCAATATACACTCTTAAGAAGTTGCAGGCTGCTATAGGTGCTTCTCAGGGAAGGTAAGTGTGGTGGATTACAGACAGCATTAGCATAGATTAACAACATGCCCCCAATCATTATATTTGCTTATTATTGTTTTCTTTTTACACAAATTGCTTTCCAGGCAGGAATGTGCAATATATGAACCCTTCAGAAAAGATTTTAATCCTTGTTCACTTTCCAGTGCCAGGTATTTTCCGTCATTCTCTTCTCTCAGGCTGATGGTTTAATGATCCAACAGAAAGGACCCATATGGAAGAGTTTCCCCAGATGTCCAGCTAAGTGTTAGATGGCCCAGGAAAGAAACACCCTGTGAAGCAATTCTGAATGCTTGTGTGTTGAGCCAGGAGCAGCTGTATTGTGACTTTGCACATGGTACATAAATAACTCCACGCTGGTGACAGAAGCAGACTCCAGAGAGGTCCTGCATTATCTCCTGAGTGAGTCTCTCACAGCTACAGGACTATACTAATTTGCTGGATGCATATTTGGCACCCCCGTGAGATGTGAAACAGATTCCGTTTGGGACCAGCTGTTTACCAGACAAAACATAGCTGCAGCATTCCAAAGTTCTTGAGGTTTCAATGTGGGATCTAGGGGACATTAAATGGAGGAGCGTAATATTCAGCAAAAGGGTAAATCAGAAAGCGTGTTTTTGAGAATACCATGATAGCAAAAACCACCCATACTACTGGATGCTTGAGGCCCATTTAGTGGGCCTAAGCATATGGACAAATGCCTGACATCTCTCAACCTGTCCTCAGTGACAATTCATAACTCTTCCAAGGTCATTCCAGCGATCTCCCTGGTCCTGGTCCTCAGCCTCACCCATTGACTTCCCCTTCTAATTCCCCCAGCTTTGCCACGCAGAGTTGCAGTTTCTATTCCGCACCAGAAAACAGAAGGAAACATACACAGTTCTCATCCATAAGGGACATGGGATTGTTGCCAAATTATACACTGCAGAAAACGAATTTGCTTTCACAATTGCATAGGTTTCAAACAGCACACTCTTCCCCCCATGGAATGCTGTATGATTGTTGTTAAGGCTGAAAAGCAGATGCAAATGTTGGTCACTCAGTTGTGTTCTCTCAAATGCTTTGCAGCTTTCTATGTGCCAAAGAATTTGAGGAGCTTGAACTTAAAATAGACTCAAATTACATTTTATACCCTAACAAGTTTGATTGTAATCAAAGATCCTTAATTGTGACTTGAACATTCATCTTTGGAGTGGGACATTACTTGAAGAAATGGTGTGAGGAAAATTATTGCTTAACTTAATTGTTTCCACTATTCCCTCACTCCAAATAGAAATGACAGATGATTGGATTCTCTCCCCTCATTGATTCTCCACTTTCAGTCATCTCCCAAGGCAGCTCTTTAAGCTAAAAAAGGACCATCTTTAGGTCCACATTTAACTACAATATGTGGTTAGGTCAAAAGCTCTCCATGATATCTTTCATTTGTCTGCTAGAATTGTGTCAACTGATATAGAATAATACACTGCCTGAAATTGGATATAATTGCATCTGGAACAATGCTTTGTTTTAATACAAGCCATATAATAATATATATTAAAATGATGAGCAAACAGGGAAGTCAAGCCTTTAATTAGTTTTGGATTCTCACACTACATTGCTTTCTTTAAGGCAGACTAGCATAATTTGGTTTACGTGCAAGAGTTAAATTCTTCAGGTGGCTCAAACCTTATTATGGGGGCATAGATTTCCAGATTGTGTACCTATATTGGTCACTTTCAACTGCAGCAGGATATAGAAGCAATAAATAAATAACCTGATAAATACATACAAAAATAAAATTATTATAATGGGATCTCTATGTTCGGCCCTGATAATCAGAGTGTGGGAGTGGACATGACTTTGTGCCAAAATATGGTACTCTAAAATATGAAATATAATGACAAAAATGTATAAGCTCAGCTTCAGAAGTACTGAAGGGTTTTCAAATGATTATTTAAATTACTTATACTTACAAGAAGACCCAGATGAGCTGAATAAATATTCAAATATCTGAAAGTTAAATCACAGAACCAAGCAAACAATCCAAGAGAAACAGAGATATTGTGGTATAAAGTGAGTGTGACTTTTAAACCGTTTTTAATAAAGCCATGGTGAAAATCCATGTTTTTTATCAGATGGGACTATTCCATTATTAAGACATCATTTCAGATTAGTCTTAGCTTGGCTGCCCATTTGTTTTCAGGCAAAATACAAAGTGCTAGTTATTTTCTTTAAAGCACAAGACTTGGGTCCAGGCTATATGACCGAATACTCTTCTTTGCATGACACGTGCACACTCACATGCACTCCCTGAGATACTCTGAGGTGGTTTGCCCACAGCAACTGTAGGGTTTTCATGACAACTTTAGGTCAAGCCTGCTCAGTAGCTATTCCAGTTCTCTAGAATGCACTTCCTGCTTAGCTAAGGGGACTGAACTTTGTTAGCTCTTAAAAGGGCTCTAAAAACACCCTTTTTAAAAACAGCCTTTTACTTTTACTTGCTGAAGATTCTCATTCTGATTTTAACATCTCTGTTTTTAATCCTGTTTACGTTTCAATTGTAAATGACCTAGAGATTGTGGTAATCATCTGCTGGTTCTCTCTCATGCACTTACTCTAGCAAGTATTTGAAGGATAATAATGTGATTCTCGATGCAGAAAGAAATCTCAATGCACTTTTTTTTAATGGCATTTTAAGCAAAAAATGCAGGCTTTCCACATAAGGTCACAGACCTTGGGAGCTCTTTCTCATCATTGGGTATATGAGTTCAGCAGCATTAAAGAAGTGGGGAGACCAGGGCACAGAATTTCTCTTTGGAAATTCTGACTCTGAGGCACTGCCTTTTAAGAAACCTAATCTGAGCCTCAGGGGCAAAAGGAAGGAACTGATAAAACAAGCTGCAAAGTCCCCTGCTCCAGCTGATGCTGGAAGATCACAGCAACCAAGGACACTGAGACAACACCCAGGAGAGAAAAAGGCAAGGAACAAGGATGTTAATGAAGAAAGCAAGGAGGCAAATATGGACTAAGTCGCAAGGGGTGGGGGGAGGAGGTGGGGAGCAGCCGAGGTGGATTCGCTTAGCCCTCTGCTTGGCAGGACAGAAAGTATTTCACTAGAGTCTCAAGTTGCAGCTGCAAGAAGCAGGTGTGGAGCAGACAAGAGCCTGCGCTGAAGCCGAAGGCAGGAAGGAAATTGAATTTTCCCAAGTTCCAAGCAGCGCACGGGAGAGAGAGGAGGGGAGAGACAGAGAGTTTGGCTGAGGGGAAAAGGGAGAGATAGGCAGTGTCATTCTCTGCCTCAAGTATTTGATGGGCAGATGAAAGATGGATCGCCTCCTGGGCCTGTGGGATTTCTCAGCTGTCAGAGAAGCAAGCTAAACAAAAGGTCCCCCCTTCTCCAGCTCCGCGGGTCACAGTGTGTTGGGGAGGCAGACTTCTTGAGCTACTAGTAATGCATTTTAGGGTCTCTTCCTCTCTTGCTTTTAAACATCTGGAAGGACTCCAAGCTGCAGAAGATGGAAGGACAGAAGAGAAGGAACTAGCTATCTGAAAATGTTAGCAGTGTTAGATGAAGGGGGCTTGTTTTCCCTCAGTGCTTTCTGCTAAGGATATAACAGATGATACTTACAGATATCGGCCTTAATAAATGTTAACCCTTCCTGTTCATTAGGTCCCAGTATGAAGCAGGATTTTTCCAAAAAAACCAAATTTATTTCTCATTTCAATGTTACTTTACAGTTGATTTGTGGTTTTGATGATTAGAAAATATTAGATAATAGAAAAAAGAGAGCTTCTTTTTTTTGCAACCATAGAGTAAGAGATCATTTTGTAATCATATTTATATTTGCTGCAAAGGGAACCAGAAGCTTCTTCTTTCTATTTCTTTTTAGCTTGTCTTTTTGCACCTTTGTCCTTTCCTGTCTTCCTCTTCTTTCCTTTCCTTTCTTCCTTTACCTTGCATTAGTTTTTGTTAGTTTTTATCTTTTTTAAAAAACTTTTAATAAAACGTATATTTAAATAAATAAATAAATAAATAAGTAAATTTTACTTTACAGCAACATCCAAGCAATGAGAGCATTTTATTCATTCCTCACATCTTAGATTCAGGAAGGGGGAGGAATACAAACAGGATAACAATGATCAAAATTGAAATCTAGCAGCACATAAGAAAGCCAAGATTAATACCAGCAGAAGCAAGAGGAACCAACGCTGCATACAGAGCCAAGGTAAAACCAATAGTAAAATTACACTGCGCTGCACTAAAAGCATTGAAAAGTATATTAAAACATTGAAAGAAGTATTAAAAAAATATTTTCTCCTCCCCCCCCCCCCGATAACTCTGTAAGGAAATCAGGAAATATAAGGTAATTCCATACTGATTCACGAATTACTGTAAGGTAATTCATACAGGTTGAGTCTGTAAGGCATGGTTTTGTTCCAGATTTACAACCATGATATAATGACACTGCATCAGAAAAGGAGTTTGGATCAGAGATCCGTTATAGGCAAGTTTTTAACAAAGTCACCATTCATTAACACAGAAATCACCAAAAGATTAGCATTAAAAAAATGGTAATCTTTGTGAGCCAACTTAAGAACTTTCACAGCAACCATCTCAATTCAGATGAAGAAACTTCATTATTTTCAATGGGTGAGAGGAATAGTACTCCAGTAGACAGAGGAAATCTTCTGCATTTTCCCCCCAGCAACTTTAACTCAATTTGCTGGAAGGAAATTTGCATTAGAAAGTCTTTCAGCTGAGAAGAGGGGTTTGGAGACATTGTCATATGGGGTCCTTATCATTCTTACACTTAGCATCGGTTGCCAAGATGTAGTTGTAAATCTACTGTATCTATATGAATCTGAAAATCTCTTCAGGAGATTTCTGGTTCCTACACTCCTATCAAATACAGAGGGAAGACCTCAGAAGAAAACTCATTCCCTGGGTTTTTCAATAGTAGTGCTACTGTCACAGCTTAGGAGGAAAAATCATTAAAGAGTGCCTCCTTCACCTGGAGAAATCAGTCAACCACTTTTTCTGTTCACAATTAGGGTATGGAGTTTCAAAAAGCCATTTGTGCCCAGTTTTATTTTAAACAATGGAATGGGACCTAATTACAACTAACCTATGTCCATTTGCATTGAAGGTGACTTCAAATTTCTAACTGATTATGAATATCCTGTCCTTGATATTTGATTGAAATAAATCAGATTTTTCTTTTAAATTATTAAGCCACTTCTAGGGATCAGGTGTTTATTTCTGTAATAGAATTTCCCCAAATTTGAGTATTGGCAGTTACGAAAAAATAGATAACCTTGAAGGATGAATCCAATAAATACATCCCAATCAATATAAAGGCTTAAAAATAGAATGTGGCATGGAGGGAAATAGCAGGAACAGGTTATCTCATAATTCTCCTTGCTTTTTCTTTTTTAAAAACTTATTTGTATTAAGATGCTGATTTTAACCAATGAACTCTTCAATGATTTAACACTTCACATCAGAGAGATTACTATCTTCTTCCTTCATTGTTATAGGACTATACTTAAAACTGATCTCTTTTGAATGTGCCAGCAGTGGGCATATGGCATATGAATACATTGTTTTCAGCTACGTAACAACTATGGGACTACCATCTTTAAATTAGTAAAATCAGCATGATCCAGGTACAGGTAAGTCCCCAGTTTAAGAACAAGTTCTGTTCCCAAGGTCTGTCCCTAAGTCGAATTTGTATGTAAGCCAGAACAACATTATTGTATAATACTGTATAAATAGCATTGTGTATTTAACTCAAACCATTGTGTATTTAACTTGAATTTTGCTACAATAGACTCTGTTCTTAACTATGGGTCGTCTGTAAGCCAGGCATTCTTAATCCAAAGACTACCTGTATAGTCAAGCCATTTACCACTGATTTCATAAAACAGATGCTAGTGTGTACTTAATTTCTCCACTGAAATCAATGAGATGTGAAAAGTCAGTTTGCAAGATGGGTGACCATATACATTGGTTAAATGAACAAACAAACAAACAAATACTTGCTTAATATTGGTTGAATCCCATCTTGTATTTGTAGATTAGCTTTTGGTTGTCATGCACATGATAGTAAGATGTCTAGCAAACATATACATAAAAATATTATAAGAGGTTCTCCTAGGACAAAAACTAAGTTTGTTGAAGAACACAGTTCATGCATCTGAAGAACCAAGAGCAAGAAAGACTAAACCTTCCCAAGGTTGCCAGTCACTCTGTCTGGGACAAATATCATCCTCAATATACAGTATGGAAAATGGAAAAAGCCAACATGAAAACGAACACCATTTGTTGAATCACTCTCTACAAACAGAAAAAAAAATCCATTAGAATGGAAACATTCTTTACAAGTCTGCTGTAACCAACTGTGACCAAATATTGGTGTTAACTGGATTCTAAATAACAACTGCATTTCATGGCTCCACTAATGGCTACCTTGGTCACTTGTATAATGGCCATTTTCTGACAAAAAAAACCTTTTGGTGTGCCTTGGTTTCTGTGATGACGCAGTAACAGAGATCAACATGATTTCCATCTACGCTGTCTAAGAGCAGCTTCTAATGTAGTGTGTAATTTATTCTCAAATCAGATTTTCAGCTTGGCCACCCCAGACATTTGGCTTCCAGCCCACACCCTGCTCAGGTTCTCTTCAAAATGTTTGGAACATTATCTCCATTGGGCAAGTGACATTCCCCCCAATTGCATGTGAGAGCCTGTTTTTGAGCTGTATTTGCTAGAGCAGGGGAGGTACAGCTCTTCTCAGAAGACTCTGCATTCCCATCCTAGGGCATCTAAGCAGCTGGGTTCGATCTTCACTTTTGCCAAGCTAAGAAGACTCTGTGCTGCATTTGACACACTAAGAGGGACCCCTGTATCCAAAATATTTTCTGGGCTTCAAGAATTTCACAGCTGGCTCTTGTCTGTGACTGGCTCTTTTAGCTGGCATGTATCTACCCCCCCAAAAAACTAAGACAACTGGAACAATCTACTGCCTGTTCAAGAATTCAGCAAAGTTTTCTCTACTGTGAAGTTTCTAGTTAGATGGAAACAAATCTAATTTCCCATCAACCTAAACATAGCTGTATAGTTAACAACACACTGTTGTGCTGATTTTAGTAATGACCGATCATTTTTCACTTGTTCAGAAATGACACTGTTAACAGTCGGTTCCTTTCAGCAAAAGCCGCACCTTCTAAAATCATCCATATCTTTGTGTATGGATATAAAGGAGAGAGAAGTGCAGCGTGCATGACAAAGATGCAACCATCACAAATGTTTCCCCATCAGGGAATGGTAACCAGAAGTTAGCTGTCCTTTGCACTGGAAAGTTGAGTCTCCTGATTTAGGTCACCTGGCACCATATCTTCCCCCTTTGTAAAAAATATGGGTCATCTAAGATAGCCATGTTTTACAGAATCATAGAGTTGGAAGATTAATCCCTGCCCAGGGCAGGAATCCTTATGTCATCCCAGACAAAGGGCTGTCCAACCACTGCTTGAAAATCTCCAGTGATGGAGCCCCACAACTCCAGGAGGCTGTTCCACTGCTTCATAGCTTTCACAGTCAGGACATTCTGGTTTTCAATGCTACAGCCCTTAGCAACCAGAGCTCTGGCAATCTCAGATGACTGAAGTCTTCTCCTTTCAGAAAAGTTGGGCAGATAAGACAGATACATGCTCATTGGCAATCCAACTTGAGCCCTTGTAAGCACAGTTCTTGCAGATAGAGGAGGAGGGAAGTTTGGAGTACAGCTTCTGGGGAAAGTTTCATTCAAGCCCCTAAGATTTGTCTGGCCGGCTATGGCAAACTGATTTAGGCTCTTAGGCCATAAAAACTAGTTATTCAAAATGAATAAAAGATCAATCATTTGTTTCAGAGAACTTGGGGGAGAGAATCTCATGAATGGAACATGGTGTTTTCACTGTTACTTAGTGGCCAAGTGTTTTGGGGGTGTGCATGTGAATGTCCCATCTTTCATAATGCAACCATCCCTTCAGTGCTTATATCCCCCCAGGGAAGGTATGATAACTCCCTCTGGGCTGGACAGCCAGGGAGGTTCTGAAGGACAGAAGGATGTATTATGGAAGATAAGAACACTAGCAGTAGCAGTGCCTGCCACCTACAGCAAGGGTCAGCTCCAAAACGCCATTAAGAGGCATTTGAAATAAGTTCTGGGGAACCTGAGAATGAAGTAGAAAAACAGAACCCTTTTTCACCAGGGAACAAAACTTTTGAGAGACTACTAAGATTTCAGCACAACTGCAGTGGAAACAGTTCAAATAAGAAGCACTGATGGCTTTGGCAGGAGTCCTCTTTTCTTTCTCTACTTCTGGTATTTCATAAGGATAAGGATAACATCAGTTTAGCCCAAAGATCTGGCAATATGCCAGTAAAGGCACTCTGGAGCATAGGAATGATGCTGTCTGACACAGCCTCCTTTGCCTTCTGCAGCAACACCATCCCCACCACGGTCCCAAATGCAACAGAGACAAAATAGCTGCACTGTTCATTTGAAAATGGCTGAAACAAGAGCCTAAAACCATTGCAGACTTCATCTAGTCTCATTCGCAAACAGATCCAAAGGCTGGCCCTTGTCAAGTTTGGAGGAGGATGTACCAGTAATGGCGCTAGGAATCCCGTCCAAAACACAGCCTCAATTAAAATGCTGGGATTAAAATTTGTTTTATTTCTTTGGCTTAAATCCCAGATTTTTGCTTTAACCGCACTGAAGGAGTGGCTATTAAAAAGCACATAGCCTCATCCTGTCCACCTCAGTCTCTGAATGTGCTGTAACAAAGCAAGCATTGCACAAGGTATGTGGTTGCATCAAGAAGATTTGGTCTCATAGCAAGTCTGAGGAGTGTCAGGCAAGAATCCAGCCTACGGGCAACCACCTCACATTTACCTCAGGAGGAAATGGCCGCACCATCCAGAGAAGCTGCAGGTCGAAGAGGGCAAAGGTAGTCACGGATTGAAACAACAACCAGGAAAGGGACTTTTGCTGCCAGTGTGTATCCTGTGAATTGACTTCATTACCTGTGAACACATAATGAAATTCCCCTGTTAACTAACAAGTGGAGACCATCCTAGAAATCTTTGAGCAGATCTTAATGCAAGGGTGGCTCTCTGAACTACCATTCCCATCAGTCCCAGCATCCTGGCCAATTGTGAAGAATGCTGGGCATTATAGTTTCAGCAGCAAGTGACATATCACAGTTCCCTTCCTCCTTCCCAAGGGAATTGCTGCTTAGAATCCAATTCAGTGAGGCTTGGAGAGATTTGCCATTCAATGATTTTCAGTTCCTTTCATTGAAACGGCTGCACCAACTTCAAAGCATAGAGGCTATAGATCTTTTCAGTGAAATAACTCTTCTTATCACAGGCATAAGAACTTTTTAGTATTTTTTTAAAATTTTATAATTTTAAAATTTGTAATTTTATAATTTATCATTTCCTGTCCCTTTAAAATATCGCAGATTATGCTCATCCAGAACAACCCAATGCATGCACAGCTGCAGGTACAAAATTCATTCATATTATAAAGTAGAGATGCCCCCCAGTGGAGCTTCCTTCCTGGTTACTGCATCAATGCAGCTTTTTTGGCAGTTTATGCTAATTTGCCTTCTACCATAATTTGGTTTTCAACTTCTCCTTTTCTACAATTAGCAACCTAGAATTCCCAGTCCATCCCTCCTGTAAGTACTAATCAGTACTTACTTGGAAGCATATATAAATGCAATCCAATCAATCAATCACATCTAATAAATAAATAAATAAATAATCAAATTAGCCAAGGTCCTTCTACCATACTTCTAATTTTTTCAGGAAGAAAACAGTGCCAAGAAGTTGGCAACCAGTCACTTTTCTCCTCTGTCTCCCCACTTTTCTTTCTAAAAAATTGCTCTCTGTGGTGTTCAATCTTTGACTTTCCAAAATAAGACCATGCTGATTAATGAGCTGTCATCCCAGGTAAATGAAGCTCTTAGGAATATGGAGGTTGTCCTAACTGTGATTCCTCAGTAAGAATAGCTACAGATCACTTCGCACTATTAAGCACAGAATTTGCAGAGAGCCTTTAACGTATCATGGAGGAGCTGATGATAATGACTTTCAAGACATCAGTAAGGCTGATACTCTCCAAGAGCACCCACAACAGATGTGAAAATTGAGAGAAAGTTGAGCTCAGGTGGTTGCATATGCATGCCGCTGAAATTTGTGGTCTTCTCTTGTGCTTTCTCTCTCAGAGAGAGAGTCAGGTCAGGAAGTGGAAATAACTGCTGTAGAGTGACCGACAGGTTAATCTCATCATCTAAAGGAAGTTCTCCCCAGGTAGGTGAACCTCCCCACATCAGCACCCCTGCTGTCCAGGAACAGACATGACTGCTGTCAGTAAATTCATCAGCCGCTGGAATGAGGGGAGTGCTTACTCTGGGCTAAATAGCCTTGGTTTTGCACCCAGACTCAAAATAATATGCCTGAATATAGCACGAAAGTCAGGTCATTTCTAAGGCTGAACTGATGTGTGCAAGCAAATATTTAAATTGCAAACAAGGAATTCAAGTTTGCAATTTCCTAAGACAGATCAACCAAAAAATATCACAGTTTACTAAGATACATGTTCATGGCCATGAGGATAAACTTAGCACAACACTGGAAAAGAGATATGTTACCAACAATATCAGACTGTGAATTTAAACTTGGAGAATATACAGTAATGACAAAATTAACAGCATATATTCATAACAGCAGTTTGACCAAATTTAAGCAAGAATGGCTTCCATATATATTACATATTACACAGCAAGGCAAATTTAAGCATTTAGAGTATGGGTTTTAAAGGGAAAAAGAATTGACCAAAGAATTGGATTAAAAAATACATGAACATTTTGAATGTTTATCAGTCGAAATACAACAAAGGGGAAGTTAGAAACTAAATATTTACCTATAATATTTTAGTAGTTTTTCTTCTTTCTCCTTTTTAATGGTATATTTAAATAACAGAATAGTAGAGACTTTGGCAATTATCTCAGAGATTCAAAAAGATCACTAAAATTCTTCTTTCTTATTCTTAAAAATACCTTAATAATATTTATACTTAATATACTGAGCACTAACTGTACAGCTTCTGTAACTTCTTTGTCCACTTCCTGATATTATATCTTTGTATTAATGTTTTCTTGTTTTCCTTTTTCACTTGTTAGTTTTCTCTTTTTTAAAAAAAAAGTTTTTAAAATAATTTTTTTTAAGTTTCCAATTTACCCCTGCAAACAGAGAATCTTTGGATTAGTTTCTCCTGAGGCAACTTTTAAAGTTAAAGTCGAGTCAAATCAAAGTAAAACATACAAAACAAAACGAATTCAGCAAGCCTGTCTCTGAACAAAACCAGTCAGATTTGGATACATGACTAAGATCGGAATGGAAAAAGAAAATCTAATTCTGAATAAGTCCTCTGTACAAACCAGTGTTGACCGTCTTCAGTGAAGCTATTACATGCTCATATGTGATGGGTTATGCCAGGGGTAGGGAACCAATGATTTTTTTTTCCAACGATGAATTAATTGAAAACTAACTTTAATTAAAGTTAGTTGAAGAAATAAACCAGGAAAGTGGAATGGTGGTTCTCTTGAGGTTACTGAACTACAGCTCCTAGCATCCCTCACTATTGACCATCCTGATTCTGACTGCTGGGAATTGTAATTCGGCAACATCTGGAGAGCCAAACTATGTCTGCTAAAATTCTAGACAACCACGATGTCATGTAAAGTCCCATTTCAGAAATGAGCGCCACAGTGAGTCAGAGTTTCATAGTGCTCACCTTCCAAAGAGGGCTGATAAAGCAACAGTGATTTTTTTCCAGTTCAGATTTTAACTTTAACCAGGAAAGATCTTGGCCTCAAAGTTATTTTCAAATCCATAGAGTTCAGTCTCTTATCCTGGAGCAATTCCATTGTTTGTAATTAGGTTGCAGAATCAGTGAATTGGAGGCTGTGGCAGCTGTTTATGTCCAAGAAATAACATGTGAACAGCACAGTTTGCTGTCCGCTACTTTTTAATGTCTCCATTCTGCCTTAAAATTCTTCCTTGTTTTCAGAGAATCCTGGAGATTGGCCAGGATGCCTTTGGAGAAGGAAACAGATGGCAACCCCAAAGAGCCCTGGTCATGTGAAACGGATGTGCATTCACCCATGGATCCCAGACAGCTTTTCAAGGTTTGATGAGCTCTCTGTCCAACACAACTGATAAAAATCAAAATAAAAGGGCTGGTTTTGTGGTGTATTCTCCTCCATAAACTGCAGACACTTGAGTTTTAACCCATCTTGATATGGTATCAGTTGCTCCCCTACCACCCATTTACCAAAAACAAAAAGTACACACTGCAATTTTTGTGCAAAGAAAAGTATTCTGCCATAAATGGGAAGTTTAGTAGGAATATGTCCCAAGTTACAGAAGGACGGGAATCACAAGGATTGGAATTCTGAAGACCGAATAGCTCCTTTCCACCATATTATTAGTTAATAAATCTGTTCTACTTCAATGGTTTAATTCTACAGCAGATCAATGACATTATATAGGACTGAAAAACATTTCCTTCTATAAATTAAAAAACATTAAGACATAACAATTCAAATAGAAATCACACATTAAATATTGAATGATTGCATCCATTTACTGAATTATAGAAATGGGCTAATGCAATTAAATTATAAAAGTTGGGAAGAATCCCTGTAAAATATCTCTGTAGTCATGGAACGTATCGGTAAACAGGCTTATGTTGTACTGTATTTGTAAATCCCATTTTAGCATCTAAAATTCTAAAGCCAGAGGAATCACATTAACAGATTTATTCCTATTCTATCCATTCTTCAAGATCCCCAAGTGGTACTCATAGGCTTGTTTGTCATTGCCTAGTGTAGCTCCAGGCAGTGCAGATCTGCTCAGATTTGGATATTAAATTACATGGAATATCTTTCACCTCTGCCATGGTAGTTTTACATTACAAGATGGAAAAGTTCACTTATCCTAGGGGTTGCTTTAAAAAAAAAAAGCTGTTCTTTGAGCAAAAAGGGTTCAAAGAACATCAGTAGGAGTTCAGATTGCAATGAATAAAGCCAAAGACTGAGTGGCATGAAATTCCTTAGCTTCTGAGAAAAATAGTATCTTCAGCTACAGACTTCCATGGGGGGAAGGCTAGGGGGACAAATGATGAAATGTGTGCAATGATGTAATCACATAAATGTTGTGATGTATGTGTTTTCATCACACCAGTAGGCAAGTATAAAAGGGTGGGGCTTGCTTTCTGACATCACAATGCACATTTTGGCATCCTTAGGAATGGAATTGTAGCATTTATTCTTCTAGGTTGGAGTGTTTGTGATTATCACTCTGCCCGACATTGGTTTCCAAACCCTTCGCCATCTTTGTAGTCCTCCTCCGAACTTACTCCAGTTTGTCACTGCTTTTTTTAAACTGTGGTGCCCAGAACTGGTTGCAGTACTCCAAGTGGGGTCTGATAAGACAGAGTACAGTAGAACCTTTATTTCCTGTGATCTGGGCTCTGCGGTCTGATCTGGGCTCTTGTGGTCCCACCCCAAGATAGCATTTCCCTTTATAGCAGCTGCATTACCCTGCTGGTTCATGTTTAACTTGTAGTTGACAAAGACACCTAGATCCCTTTCATACATACTGTTGCCAAATCAGGTCTTCCCTCATCCTATAGTTCTGCCTCACTTTCTTTTTCTCCCCAGATGCAGAACTTTATATATTATTTTTCCTTGGAGAATCACTGAGTGCTTTAAAAAAGTAGAACAACAATTTAAAAATGAAATAACACAAACCATTAAAAAATTACTAAAGTTTATTTTATTTAAAAATCCTAGTGATCAGTACATCAAAATCCTGGGTGGAGAGGTTTTCATTTTGTATCTTAACCAAGTATGGCAAATCCTGCTGGTGGTGTTTCTACTCCACAGTCTTTGTGCATTTTATCCATTAGAATTATCACAAGTAAAGTTCCCTCCGTAGATCTGAAAAGTAGGCTGTGTGGGCTGTACAATTTATGTTGAGTAATTACCTCCTGACTCAAGAATGGGAGGATAGCACATTAAAGCAGCTGTCTGAATGAGCTCTCTTTCTTTCTCAAACTGAATGAAGATGCAACAGGTACAGTGAACACAGCAAACTTTTCATCAGAATCACATTAAAGATGCCCAGGGAGATTCAGTACCATATTTGAATGTTTGTTAACCTTGACAAACCATATAAATGGGTCTTGGGTGTGTTCACTAGATGAAGCTAACTTTGTAGGGCCTCAGATGAAATAATGCTGAAGACAATGGGATCTGACTGGTCTTGAGAACAAGAAATAATTTCCAGGGGGAGTTAAGAAAGCAGGAGCACAGGAAAAAATACTGCATTTGCTGGTTTGGGCAAAAGCTCAGGTTTTGCGCAAGATGTAATGAGTTTAGCTTCTGCCTGAGTTTGCTGAATCAAGAAATAATAAACCAGCACATTTTGCAGGAGCAAGTAAAATCAAGAACAAGACTTGTAACATGTTCCAATGAGATAATAAATCCTGGTGTTCATTAACTTATAGGGCCACGTTAAAAGAGGAAAAGTATGAAGACAGGAAAAACAGTGATGAAAGAGAAAAGAAAGGAACAATAGGCTAGCAATTTTAAAACCAAGGGCAAATATTCTTGCAAGCATTGGCAAATCATGTCTTGAAGCATGAAACTTCCAGGTTTAGCCCTTGATGAATTCATTCCACTTTGTCCTCAGAGGACCTAATGAAATGCGCCTCTTCAACCTAAGAACGCAAAGAACTCTTAGGCAACACTTGGTTTCAGACAGAATTGGAAGAATATTGGGAACATATATTCTGTGTGCATCTATCCATAGGGCTTCTATTGTATGTGTATGCAAGTTCTGAGCGGGGATCTGCATTACACAATCCAAAGAAATTCAGGATCTGAAGGCTGACTCTGTTCCTATCCACAAAGATGTTGAGGAACTGTAGCTTAGGCAAGGACTCTTTAAAATGTGGATCAAACCAGTTTCTCCAGTGATTCACTCTGGGGAAAAGCTTTTTTTCTGGGTGGGGGGAGGGCTTTCTTGGATGCCAAAATATTTTTTATCAAGCCCTAATTCAGTTCCATATGCCAGTAGTTCCATCCTTTGTTACTACACAGTGACAAAACAAGTTTGTTAACAGCGAGTTCCTGCTGAATTTACCTCTATCACTGAATTTGAAAGCAGATATTTATTGCATTCATACTTAAAAGTTCTTATTATACCTATGAGGTATTTTATTATTTTTATAACTGAATGTATTATTATGTTATAACCATTCTTTTCTCTTGAAAGCTCAAAGCAGTGTGTATGACATGGCTGAGAAAGAATACCCAATGCCAAAGATCTCCACAATCAAGTGGAAACTTAAGCCTGGATTTCTGTAATCCAAGTCCAACTCTCTAATCTTTATACTACATTGGTTCTTAGTAGCATACACATGAAGTACCTTTTCAAAATGTACAACCGCCCTTTGTAGCTTCATATCTGTTCTTCTTCAATCTCTTTGGGGGAAGGCTTAGTGCTAGAGGACATGCCGACTATGAAAAAGATCCTCAGCTATTGCTGAGCAAGACAGTGATCTAAAATCCATAGCCAGATGGACTATCAGTTTGTCTTTGTGTAAGTGAATATGTTAGTATATATATTATAAAATATCCCCCCCCCATCTATTTTTTTTTCTAAATTGAAAACCTTCTGAAGTCATCTCATGTAAACAATGCATCAGATGTTCAATTTTTTTTTCTGGATTCATGTAACATGTGTATCACTGAAAATCTCTTGTACCTGTGCCAATGGGAGAGCTGCATTTCTCCTACCCAAACATTTGTTCCATCTGCTGTAGCTTCCTACAACCTCTTCCTCTGACAGACATTCAGTGGATGGGTATCTAAAAAGCCTCTTCCAAAGAAACAGCTACTGTGCTTAGATTTCATTCTTAATCACTCCATGGCCTTTCACAATCAGATTGCTCATCACATTATTTCTGTTTCTGGCCCATTAAGCTAGTGTAATTGCAGAATACCATCCGTTTGTGGGTTTCTAGGAAGTGACTTTGAGAGCAGCTCTGCTTTCCCTAACATTCATATGAAAAGTGTCATTTATTTTATTGGAACAAAATTGCATTAAAGTTTATCCTCAATGTTTAAGTATGAACCGCGGTTTATAACTTGTGGTGGAATTTGTTTTTGTGTACGTTAAACCCAACAGAGATTCTGAAAAATGATCAGGTGTGCAAACCAGCTGGTAGCCATAACTAACATGCTATCTCTCTCTTTTACAATTAGAGTTAGGGCCACTTCTCCACAACTGATTTAGCTCCTGAGGGTGGATATCAGGCAGCTGCCTGCATATCCTTGATTCCAGGCTGTCACTAGGAACACAGGTGTCTTTGCCAGAAAAAAAAAGGAAAGAGGACTATGCTTATATTTGAAGACAGTCCAGAAGCTGCAGCTGATGAATAAATGAGATAAACCTAACACAGATCTGTAAAGAGCTTCACTGACGACCAGATCCAATTCAAGGCAATGACCATAATCTATAAAGGCCTAAATAGCATCAGACCCAAATATGTGAGAGACCTCCCCTAACCATACCACCCTATCTCTGTCTTAAGATCAGTTGGGAACCTTATTTGTGGTTCCACATGGGATCTGGCTTACAATGAGGTGAGCAGAAGTACAGCCTTCATTGTGGTAGTGTCCAAACGAAGTCTGTCCTGGACATTTGGATGGTAATAATTGCTCCAGGACCTGGGGTCTTTCAAAGGATTTTTTATTTTATTTTATGGCTGTCCAGCTGTGCACTTGGTGCAATGGTTGTGTACTTTTATTATTACAGTGATTTGTTTCACTGCAGATTGACTTATTGCTTTTGTCTGGATGCACCCATCCAGGAGTTCTTGGGGAAAAGAACTGTAGACCAATAAAATGATAAGTAATAATGCTAATTCTACAATACTACTACAAATATTTCACTTCTGAATGTAAGTGTGAGCCTCTGGTAATGGAGGGGGGAGAATCATATTCCAGTTACAGTTCTGAAAGTTTTTCCTTCTCCTTTTTAATCCATGCCATGTGGATGTCAATCAGGCAGAGAAGAGCTAATCTCAACCGAAAGGTGAGTGAAGGGCATTGTGAGTGCATCCCGACCAATTAGTCCAACAGCCTGTGATTAAATAGACCTGCAGGCAATGTCTCCTTTTCTGCTTTTCTGGATCCTGATTTGGTCTTCCCCCACACACTCCACCATTCAGCCACAATATCTTACACACCCAAGGACTATACACTATGCTGTTCTGTAATGGTATGTGGGAATGACCTTGGGAGACAGGAAAAAGAGCCACAGCTTAGACAACGGTCTGATAAATGAAATCTGAGTCTGAAGGAGCGGTGGGGATGGAGAAAGCATCTCAGAAGGGACCCTTCCTAGTTTTCGGGAGAGTAAACGTAAGGGAGAGGAAAGGTACTTTCAGACGTGCAAGATTCTGTTACTCTACCCTTACAATAAAGGTAGTGTTAGTATTCATGGTTGGTGCTTCTTGTCTAGACTACCTCGAAGAGCTGAGATGTTCCTTCACTAAAAAGCTCCTGATCAAAACTGAGAGCAGATAGGCTTTACTATCTCCCCCACTCCATATCTCCTGTGCCCTCCCTTTTTGCAGGATATTCTTCCTTTCTCTCTCTCTCTCACACACATACAGAGACCAAAAAACCACACACACACACACACACACACACACACACACACTTTGCTGAAACCTGCATGCTCCTTGCTGCTGGCCATAATAAACTGTTGTCTGACATTCATCAACTGCATTAATGCATACTAAGGTCCCAGGATGCGAGACTGGCTGAAATAAGAGATAAACCCAAACAGAGTAATATTTAACCAAATGCCACGAGGCTTAAAAGCTTTACAGAGATGTTTGCTTTTCTTAATAGGATCGACATTTACACTGACTTCTCAGTCACGTAGCAAACTCATCTTTTCTAGCCAGGCGGTGGATTGCTAACTGAAGATCTGTTATAATATTACGGATGCTAGTAGAATCAGAAATTTTCTGGCTTATCCGCTGTGATTCCCTCCACTGATTTTCTTTAGTCTGGGGGTAGGCAAAGGGGTGGCCTCCAGGTGTTTTGGATTTCAACTCCCATCAGTCTCTGCCAGGGGCAAGGGACTATGGGAAATGTAGTCCATAACAGCTGAAGGCAGCATGTTGGCTACCCCTGTTTTAAATTATGAAGTACCCTGGGAGGGGAGGAGGGGGAAGAATGAGCTTCATCCCAGCAGAGAAAATGCAACCTGGCAGAGGGACAGGAACTATAGGTTTATGGGTAGTTGAGCAACTGATATAGGCATAGACAGAAAACCTAGGTCAAAGGAGACAGGAAGTGCCCCTCTGAATTTGCTTTCCCAAGAAAGAACACCTTGGCCCCTCTCAAAAAGAGAAAGGAAAAATGGCTTGCAAGAAAGTGGCTTCTTGTAAAGGAAGAAATGGAAGCCGAATGCCACTGGCAAGCTGTTGAGAAGAGGCAGAAGCAAGGCCACAGGCAGCTGCGTCCTGCACAGCTTCCCTGAACCAAAGCCAGTGGCCAACAATCTTTCCTCTGGCTTTAATAGGTCTACTTCATTCATATGAAAGAATTCATATTCATACAAAGAGTAAATTGCCTAAATGGTGAAAATAGCAAAAAGCACATGTAAAGGTAAAACTGTGGGACAAACACATTGGTTGGCATGCAAGTTCAGTCACTAGCTAACAGGATGAGGGCAATCTGACACCTCTGTCACAGATGCCCTAGGATCTTATATAAATTTGCTAAATTAAATAAAATAAATAAATAGGTGGGCTAGATCTTTAATAATAAATAAGATGGAAAAAGTATTATCAGTAAACTGATAGCTTGACTTGGCATATGGCAACATGAAAATGTAGAAAACTGAAAGCAGCTGACTGGAAGAACCCCAGGTGGGTTCATTCATTTGGAAGGAATCCCATGCAACATTGGGTATGAATCAGGCTGCCCTTTCTCTGAGTTCTGCTCCCAGGCTTCAGATATGGAGAAGCCCTTTCTGTATCTTTGAGGAAAGCCTGGAGAAGTGGATATGAGTCACTTGTAGCGGTCTCCCAGTGTTCACTTATACATCACCCAAACAAGAAAAGAGGCAATACCTGGCCACCTCAAGGGAGAGGGCAAATTCATATGCATACAATTTGCATATGTTAATTTACGCATTTATAAATCAGTAAAATTTAACCATAACACAAACATCTGTGACAATGTGCATGGTGTACTTGCAGTTCAAGCGCTAGCAACTGGAGGTGATCTCTCTCACTGCCCCAGTCTGTTCTTATCATTCTTGATTTTCAAAGTGGATTTCAAAGCTTTCCAAACAAAGAAGTATAATGGAGGAAAAATGCCACTGTTTTTTTAATAGTAATTTTATTAAAGATTATAATTACAACAATAAAAATGAATACAAACTGAAAAAATAGGGGAAAAAAGAGTATAAGGTGAAGAAAAGAAAGAAAAAAGGGGAAAATAGAAATAGAAATAAAAAAGAAGGGAAAAAATAGAATATAGTAAAGAAAAAGAAAAGAAATATATAAAGAAGTGACTTCCCACCTTCATCACAAGTATAATCAATTTTAGTAACTTATCGCCTTCTCTTAAAATGCAACAAATTATCTCTTCTTCCCATATCCCATCTCTTATCAAATCTTACCTTATCCATAAATCTTATCAAATCTTATCAAATCCATAAAGTGTTATCATTTCAGTCCTGATGTCAGCAAATGTCCATTAAGGGTTACTAGAGATAACAACATATCTATTTTAACTTTGATCAAATAAATCAACTTTATATTCCTTCCTTTTACTTCTAACAATCTTAATCTTTAGTCCCTTCAAATAATGTCCTAGAACTTGATTTCTTTTCATTTTTTCTTTGTCCCTTCTCACAAAATTCTTCAAAACTTTAACAAGCCTCTTTTGTAAATCCAGTGTAGGAAAATTATTCAGGTCACTCTCTTGGTTTGTTGTTTGAATAACCCTTTTAATTATTAAAACGTCAACTGGGTTTTTTTGTATGTCCAGTGTAACATCTTTTCTCATGTCATTCTTGCAATAATACACTTTTAACTCAGTCTCAATCTTGTCAGGTAGAACTTGTTCCTTTTCTATAACATATTTTAGACACAGTCTATATATAGAGGCAGCCACTTTTAAAATTAACTTCTAGGTCCATTGTTCAAAAATATCCTTCAATATGTCCAGTGTTAAAGTATTTTGCTTCATTCTGTACTTGTAAGTTAAGTTTAAGAGTTCTTCTCCTTTAATTGTAATCTTTAGTCTCTTCTAGTTCCCTCTAGTGTCCAATTTTTAAAGTCTTATATTTTTTTTAAAAAATTCAAAATAAAAGCATTCTCACACAGGAAGGATTCTTTATAATGAATTCCAAAATCTTATTTCAAATTTATCTGGATCCTTAGTCCATTTGTAACTTTCTAAAATCAAAATGTTAATCACCCTTTTGCTGTTTATTCCCAAAAAACTTTTTTTAAGTTCTTAAAACTTATAGATAAAACTTTTTTCACTAAGGATTTAAAGAAACTCACCCACTGCTGTAAACTTGTTGATCCAAAGGTTCCTAATAGCTGAAAAGTAGTTAAGCAATTTCCAAAAGTAATTAGAAGAGGAAGTATGTGAAAAAACCAAGATGGCAACTGCCAGCAAACGCCGGGTGCGGCCGCTGCATTAAGGGAGGAAGATTGTGAGATTACTCCCCCCCCCCGGGACTCTTTCCATCTCCTAGGGTTGAATTGGGTGCAGGGGGAGACCTGGGAGGGGTTTTCCCCTCGGATGGGTCCCTCAGGCACAAGCCCTGGGACGGGTAGCGGAGCAGCGGAGCACAGCGGAGAGCGAGCACGGTGGAGAGCGGCAACACCGGGCAAGCGACGAGCGACAGACCTGGCTAGCTCCGGTGTGGTGTTGCTGCAGGGCAACGGGCCCCATCGATCCCCAGAGCAGGGCGGGGTCGATGTGGCGGGCCCTGGGAAGCGCCGGTGTGGCATGGCAAGCCCATTGAGTTCTGGAGCGGTGCAGAGAGTTCGGCCGGGCGGCGACCACCGGCAAGCTTTTAGACTATTCGCCCCCTGTGGGGTGCAGCAAGCAGTGGGGAGCCCAGATGAACCGCAGCACAGCGTGGCAACCTCCAGCAACCAACCACAGAATATGACAAACTCTGGCGGGGCCCGACATGGCATTTCCAACCCCAGGCCCAGTGGGCCCAACGACCCAATGGACTCCAGGCCTAGTAGGATCAGCAGGCCCCAACGAGCCTTGGACAGTGCAGCGAATTCCAGCAGGCCCCAATGCAAGGCAGCTGCCCAACTGTGGAGGAAGATCCCTCGGTTTAGAGGAACAGTGGGGCAGCAAGGGGGGTGCCGGACGGCATCCCAATTGACTTTTGTTTTCAAGAGGGGTGAACTGGTGCTCCAGGATCTAGCCACCCCTATTCAATCCCGCCCAGTGCCAGTGCAGAGCCGTGGGGTCCCTCCAGTGGGTATTTGGGACTCCGTCCTGGTAGTGAGAGTCTGGGGGGGAGTCTAGGAGCGTATGGGGATGTGAGGCTCCACCTGCTGGGTGAGAACCAGGAAGTGTGAGTGTGTGTATGGGATGCCCGCCCTGCCGGCTAGTGAGAGAGGTCATGCAGGGGGGCAGATGTGATTGTGGTGTGAGGTTGGTGGGGGGTGGGTCTCAGCCTGCACCGAGAGCGTGAGCTGGTGCGTGGGCGAGATCTCCCCTCACTGGGAGTGTTTGGTTTTGAATGTAGATGTTTGATTGAATGGAGGGATGTTTGCCCCAGATTGGGGACTCCGAGGGCCTGGGATTGGAGGTACTTGGGCCTAGCACCCCCGGGGATGATGGGGGGGCTACATTATTGAGATGGTGATGGGTAGGGGACATTATGGCGGGAGCAGGGGGGCAGGCCATCTTCAGGGAAGATGCCCCCGGTGTGTGCTACCGGTGGCGGGTTCCGGCCCTCCTTGCTCATTCCCAGGTCCTGGCCAGCAGGTTCATAGGGGCCCTGGCCTCCGGCTGCTGCTGCTTAATGCCAGGTCAGTTAAAAACAAGGCCCCCATCATAGGTGACTTGATCACTGAGGAAGGGGCAGACCTGGCATGTATCACCGAGACCTGGCTGGGGCCCGAGGGGGGGGGTGCCCCTCTCGGAAATGTGCCTAGCTGGGTTTACAGTGTGGCACCAGCCGACATACCAGGGCAGAGGAGGATGGGTGGCTGTTGTCATCCGAGAGTCTCTAGTGGCCGTCAGGGGCATTGCTCCACAAGTTTCTGGCTGTGAGACACTGTTTCTTAAGTTGGGCACCCACAAACAGTTGGGAGTGCTGCTACTGTACCAGCCTCCCTGCTGTGTGGCAGCCTCCCTGCCTGAGCTGCTGGAGGCCATCTTGGGGCTGGCGGTGGAGCTCCCCAGGCTTATGGTTCTGGGGGACTTCAACCTGCCATCCCTGGGACGGTCCTCGGAGGCAGCTCGGGAGTTCATGGCTACCATGGCAGCCATGGGCCTATCTCAAATTGTGCGGGACCCAACCCAAGATAGTGGCCACATGCCGGATTTAGTTTTCTTGTCTGAGCAATGGCAAAGTGATCTGAGGGGAGATGTACAGCTTTCCCCGCTGTCATGGTCAGATCACGCCCTGGTGACCCTGAGTTTCTCCTATGCCACCCCTCTCCGCAGGGAGGCAGGACCCATGCGATTGGCCCGCCCCCGGCACCTGATAGACCCGTCAGGGTTTCAGAGGGAGCTGGGGGATATTCCCATGGACCTGCTGCACGGTCCAGCGGAGGCCCTGGCTGCTGCCTGGAATAGAGAAGTGGCCGAGGCCTTGGACAGGATCGCGCCTTTGCCACGTCGGCCCCGACACTCCCCATGGTTTACAGAGGAGTTGAGGGTGCTGAAGAGGGTTAAGAGACGTCTAGAGTGCCGCTGGAGGAAGACACGGACTGAATCCGACCGAACACATGTTAGAGCCGCTATTAAGGCCTACATTGTGGTGATAAGGGCGGCGAAGCACCAATACTTCTCCGCCCTTATTGTGTCTGCAAAGTGCCGCCCGGCAGTCCTGTTTGGGATCACCAGGTCCCTCCTTGGTAAGGGGGATGTGGTGGTTCATTTGCAGGGCCACATGGAGGAATTTGCAGAGCATCTACAGGATAAAATCGCTCGGATTCATTCCAAGTTGGACTCCGAGTGTGGTGCAGGGTCTGGGGAGATACCAGGGGATCGTTCTTGCCTAGTTATCTGGGAACGGTTTGATCCTGTCCTTCCTGAGGAAGTGGACAGGATCTTCCGGACTGTGAGGGCCACCACTTGTCATCTGGACCCATGCCCTTCCTGGCTGGTGAAAGCAGCTCGGGAGGTGACATGTGGTTGGATCCAGGCAATGGTTAATGCATCCTTGCAGGAGGGAGTGTTTCCAGTGCCCTTTAAAGAGGCATTGGTGCACCCCCTCCTCAAGAAGCCCTCCCTGGATCTTACTGTACTGGACAATTTTCGTCTAGTCTCCCACCTCCTCTTCTTGGGGAAGGTGATTGAGAAGGTGGTGGCTTCGCAGGTCCAAAGGGTCCTGGAGGAAATGGATTATCTGGACCCTTATCAGTCAGGTTTCAGGCCCAGCTATGGAACGGAAACGGCATTGGTCGCACTTATGGATGATCTCTGGCATGAGCGGGATGGCGGTAATGCAACCATCCTTGCTCTCCTTGATCTCTCAGTGGTGTTCGATACCATCAACCACGGTATCCTATTGGGACAGCTCAGGGATATGGGGGTGGGCGGCACAGTTTTGTGCTGGTTCTCCTCCTTTCTCCGGGGCCGATCCCAATTGGTGGTGATAGGGAGCGAGAGGTCCCATCCTCAGCCCCTCCTTTGTGAGGTGCCGCAGAGTTCGGTTCTCTCTCCGCTCCTTTTCAACATCTATATGAAACCGCTAGGTGAGATCATCCGTCATCATGGGATGAGGTATCATCAGTATGCTGATGATACTCAACTATATATCTCCATCCCTGGTGAGGTAAGTGATGCTGTGACCGCCCTCTCGCGGTACCTGGAGGCTGTGAGGGTCTGGATGGGGAACAACAGGCTCCAGCTGAACCCTGGCAAGACGGAGTGGCTGTGGGTCAATGGCTCCTCTGTATCCGGGATGTTGTCATCGTTGGTCTTGGATGGGGTGGCACTGCCCCAGACAGACCCAGTGCATAATTTGGGGGCCCTCCTGGACTCACGGCTCCTGCTCGAAGAGCAGGTGGCAGCCGTGGCCAGGAGGGCTTTTGCACAGCTTCGGGTTGTGCACCAGTTACGCCCTTTCCTGGATCAGGATGCCCTGTGAACAGTCACTCATGCCCTTGTTGTCTCCCAGATAGACTACTGCAATGTGCTCTACATGGGGCTACCCTTGAAGAGTATCCGGAAGCTTCAGCTGGTCCAGAATGCAGCCGCATGAGCAATTTTTGGGGCCCGAAGAAGGACCCATATAACACTTTTGCTCCGTGAGCTGCATTGGGTGCCAGTTTGCTTCCGGGTCCAATTCAAGGTGTTGGTTATCACCTTTAAAGCCCTACATGGCATGGGGCCAGGTTACCTGAAGGACCGCCTCACCCCCACGATTTCAACCCGTCCCACCCGATCTCACAGAGAGGGCATGCTCCGGACCCCTGCGGTAAAAGAACTTCGATTAGCGGGGTCCCGAAGGCAGGTCTTCTCTCCTGTAGCCCCCACCCTTTGGAACATCTTGCCCCCAGAGGTGAGACAGGCCCCCTCAATTCAGGCCTTTCAGAGGGATTTGAAGACCTGGCTGTGCCATCTGGCCTGGGGCGGGGACGGAGGATATCAGAAATGGGGTTGGCTGGCCCCTTGGCGGCCTGGTGTGGCTTCTTCTGGCCTCTTGGATTTTTTAGCCTTTTGATCTTTGTAAGTTTGGTTTTTATAACTTTTAATCTATGTATTTCTGATTTTAGTTTGTTGTTAGCCGCCCAGAGTCCCCCGGTGTGAGGAGATGGGTGGGGACAAGTCTATCAAATAAATAAATAAATAAATAAATAAATGAACTTAGTGTCCATCATTTCTTCCTTGGAAGTCTGAAATATGCCACTGTTAGCAATCAGTTTTCTCCTCTTAAACCTTGCTCAGAACAGACAAGGAAAGGGTAAAAGAACATGCCTAGATGAATTGCACCCTAGGGTACTGAAGGAATTAGCAGAGATGATCACAGAACCATAATTGCAGAGAGAAGATGGAAGGCACAAGTGTAGGATGGGAGAGACCTGACTTGGCAGTAATCCATGTGAAAAGGATCTAGGTGTTCTAGGACATCAAGGGTTGAACATTATCCAATAGTGTGCTACAGCTGATAAAAAGTCAAATGTATTTTGGGATGTGGTGACAACGGCACAGAGTCCAGACCTCAGGAGGTAATTGCCCCACTTTACGCTGCCTTAATCAAACTCCACTTGAAATACTGCATCCAGTTCTGGGCAACACAACCTGAAAAGGGCATTAACTCAGTTCAGAGGAGGGTTAGGAAGTGTTCCAAGTCCAAATCCAATGATACTGAGCAGCATTTTCAGCAGCTTTTGACTTACTGACTGCCAGAGGGCAGAAGGGTGTAGATAGAGAGTTAAGGATTATCTCTGAGTCCCTCTTTGTCTATTACTCTGCCCACTCTTTGTCTTTTTTTAGGATGGGGTGCCTTCGAGTCAGTTTTTGACTCTTGGCGACTGCCTGGATTAGTCTCTGCCATTTTCTTGGCAAGATTTTTCAGAAGTGGTTTGCCCTTGCCTGCTTCCTAGGGCTGAGAGAGAGTGACTGGCCCAAGGTCACCCAGCTGCTACGTGCCTAAGGCGGGACTAGAACTCACCGTCTCCTTGTTTCTAGCCTGATGCCTTAACCACGACACCAAACTGGCTCTTTTTCCACTTTTTGTCTAAGAGATTGTTAATCTCAAGTTTCTTTCTTCTGTCTTTCTTCCCAGGCATGGAGCATAGGTTCTCAGACTCTTCTCGTGGTAGGATGCAGTTTGGTAGGTGGTAGACTTTGCCTATCTACATTAGATGGTTCTTCTCCTATAAATAAATCCTTAAAATTATAGTTATAAAAGCCGCTTTGCTAATCGTTGCTCACGTCGGATTTCTGCTGTCAGGAATACTCCCACACAGAAAGAGAACACTTCTACCTCCAACACTATGATGTGAGAGGTGTTGATACCAAACCCTATGAGAAATGGTTAAAAGTATATTCAGATTAGATATTAGGATGAATTACCTGATGAAAAGAGTTGTCAGCCAGTGGAATAGGCTGCGTGATGAGGAGCTATGTTCCCCTCCACTAGAGGTTTTCAAATCTAGGCTGGACAGTTTATCTTAACAGATGCTGCACCAAGTGGAGGGGGTGAAAGAGATGACCTCTGAGCCTTCAACTCTATCCTTCCTTCCTTCCTTCCTTCCTTCCTTCCTTCCTTCCTTCCTTCCTTCCTTCCTTCCTTCCTTCCCATTGTGAGAATTCAGATAGCTCATGAGCGGAGGCTTTCTTTTTAGCACTTTATCCAAGACTTAAATCCGTTTAACTGCTGTTTTACTGGGTTTTTTCCATGGCAAAGCCCACTGTCCTCTTTCAGAGCAGTTTCTTCTTCTGAGGCACTATGGGCTCATTTCTAAAAAGAGAAAATGGCCTAAACATGCTTTTAAAAAAAATGAGAAGAGAATATGAAATGTGTCTACATTACTGGATCTGATTGCTAAAGGATACATATTGAAGTCTCCCACCCCCTAAAAGTGAGCCCAAACTCACCCAGAGCTTTCTGTTTCATTTTTTCCTCCCCATTCCTTGTCAGATTTCCCTTTTCCATGGTTGCAATTCTACCAAAACTCTCTTCTGAAAACATTCACTCAGTCTCGCTGTTGACTAACTGGGCCTAGGAACTCAGAAAGGCTGCCTTTTGCCAGGTTAGATTAATTGAGGGACCACCTCTCTCTTTTTGCACCTGTCTGTGTTTTGGAGGGGGTGTTAAGGCAGACTTAGTTCTTTTTACAGTTTAAGAAGGCTTTAGCTATACCTTTACAGTTACTGCTTTATTTTATTTTATTTATTTAGAATATTTGTACAGCTGCCTGTCTTAAACACAACTCTGGGTGGCTCACAACAACAACAAAACCCAGTATCTATAAAACCATAAAATCATAAAACCAAAACAAATCTTTAATTTCTGTTTTATAGCTGTTATGTTTGGATTTTGTTTCTATGATTTTTTTTTCATTGTACCTTGGCAAGTTGTCCAGAGCCATGAAGGAAGAAGTTAGCATATACATTTTCTAAATAAATAAATAATTGTTCCTTCCCATACCTGGGAACGTGTGAGGCATTCATTACTAGCTTCCTAGGCTTGTTAGCTTTCCTACTTTTGTTGAGGTCTAGCATTGGGGTGCTGCTTTTATAGGCATGCTGTTTTGCGTTTATTTTTCTGATTCTCAGTGGCATCCAAAACAAAGGAGGTGACCATGAGAAGAGCCAATAACTTTATGCTGTCAAATACTGATCTGGCACAGCTGCGGGCTCCTCAAAATGCCCAGGCATTGCCAAAGTCTTCTCATGTCACTTGAGTGGGCTACTCAGTCTATTCAACTATTCAGCCTTGGACACCATGCATATTTAGTCACCTAGAGTCACTTGTATAGTGAGAGGGGCAGCATATATCAATTTGAAAAATAAATAAATAAATAAATAAATAAAAATACTTCTGAGCTGTGAGTTTGTAAGTTAGGAAGAAATTACAGATGATAAGTCTCACCCATTTGGTGTTCAGCTGTTGGCCAGTAGCTGAGATCAAAGTGAAACCAAGTTGCTTCTGTGGTGACATTCATTGCTTATGAAAGATAATAAAGGTAGCCTTAATCTAATGCAAAAATGAAAAATGATGGATGAAGGGTGTGGAGGGAGTCAGTTCAGTCTGTGAGCAGACATGAATGCTTGTCTGGAAGGCTTCTATCCATCATCTACAAGTGTGTGTTTCTTAGACTGACACCTATATTCCTGTTTTGCCACTAAGATGCCCATCAACAGAGCCATTACTAACTAGATGACAGTGAACAATTGGGCAAAAGAGAAAGTGCCAGTAATATTTGTCATTTAGTGGTCCTGAGGAGAAGAAGAAAGAGATTAATTTTACTAAAAAGCTTGAAGGTGGTACTGGTTTGTGGTTTGAAAGAAAAAATGCTATTTAAGCTGCATGGGTATTCATGAGAATCCATTATGACATCACACATGTCATGACTTACATAATTTGCACCAGTCGTGCATGATGTCACTTGTCCCCTCACCCCCCACCCTTTGCTCTTCATCCCCAGACATCCAAGTTGAGCAAACATAGTCCTGGGCCTGTCAATACTGTGGGGCCCTTTTATATTTCCTCATGTTCATGGGAGGGAATGAAGCACTACCTTTTCTCCACACACAAAGCAATCCATTTCTCTTGTGATTGTCCTCCTCAGTATGATGTGTTCACTACGTTAATGAAAGTTATGAATAAGGCCAATGAGAAGAATGAAGATTCCAGATTATCTCAAGCTGATTACTGTTATTCTCATGAAAATGCTGTCACTCCAGTTCAAGGGATATTTTGTTTCAAACCAAATTAAAAGTTGTGTGAGAGAGCTTTCTTCAGAACCATTTAATTTTACTACCCAGATAAGTATCCTCTCCATGAATGGAAGAGATATTGGCAGATTTCTCCTCAAACATCCTACTGAATATTGAACATTATTGCGACTGAACAATAGGGGGAAATAATCACTAGAAATCTTTTAGGTGAAAGTTATGAGCAGATATAAGGTTTTACATGAAGAGGCCCTGAAGGTCATTTTCCCTTCAACATTTCTTTGGGTAAGCAGATTTTTAGCACTTGCTATAACCAAGGCCAAATATCTAAATCGGCTGAATGTTATGCTGGCTCTATGACTTTCTTTAACAAATCTCACTTGGTGAAATATGCGGTCTTATGCAAGCTCTTAAATGCCACTAAAATTTATACCAATGTATTAAATGTAAAGAGAAACAAAAGAGTATTATTAAAACATGTTTTTCAATATTCCTTTTATTCCCCGTCCCCCATTTTTTAACAGAGAGGTTCATAGAGTGTTTTCATGATATTGTATGATGTTCCTTAATCTTGACAAGTTAAAAAAAAAAACTGATATAAAAAATACCATCTTTTTCTTTGTCACTGCTGGGGTGGGGGGAAGCGCTTCTCCACTTAACTCTAAGTGGGGTGTGGAGGAAGTGGGACTGTGCATGTTGCTATATGCGACCAAGAGATCACTCTGCAGTTTGTTTTGGAAGAATACGGAACAAATACATGGTATGCTCAAGGCACCAGTTTTGGCAAATGTATTTGAGATCCTGCACAAGCACTATTAAAATATAAACCTTTTGGACTATAGAATTCCACACCTACCCAATCATCTTAGAACTGCTAAATATTACATCTTGGCAATCTCAAGATTAAATGATTATATATGAAAGAATGCCAGCGTCTCACAACATTTCAAATGAGATTCTTCTGTTCTGTCCCAAGATTGAACATTTGCAAGATCTCGTGGGAGGCTGTTGGAAACTCATGAGATTTGATGATCTTGCAAAACTGTGGGGCATTCCAGTTGGGCTTGCAGCACCTTTCAAAGAATGATAGCATGGAGGGGCTGCAAGCACTGTGACTCACCCTCACTGCCAGAGCTAAGCAGGATAAGCAAAAAAGGCTGATTCACTTTCTTTGTGAACCAGCAGATCCAGTGGCACCAAAGTCTATGTGGAAGCAGCTTTTCAGCCCAGAAGAAAATCTAATGAACTGCATTTTCCCCCTTTGTTTAAAGTATTTCTTCAACAAGACTTCAGGTTCATATTCAAAGTATTTGTGATGCAGGGGGATGAAAAAGAAAACAGGTGAGCCAGCCAGTGACAATTTTTCCCTTTACAATATAGTAGAGCAACAGCACCCTCTAGAGACTGATTGTGAAAGTTCAGGATGGTTGAAGCTGCATTAGCCCCAAGAAAGTGAAACAGACTGGTCTTTTGCTGTAACTTTGTCATTTAAAATTACTGCTTTGATCTTCAATGGTCAAGAGTGAAATATACAAAATGGAGTACCTGCTTTCTCACCCTGCCTAAGCTTGTTGGTTCTCTAGCTGGACCTGTCTTTCACGGCTATACAACAGCATCCAGAAATGTTTGGTTCCATACAGTAAACCTATTATGAATGCTGCATAAATACTGTGAACTTCAAGAAAAGGGGGAATTATTTCATATTTCCAGATTGCAATTTGGAATCTTCATCAGAACTTTAACATTCTCTAGCTTATTTGGAATTCTTGTACGAGAATGTAGCTTCTTCCTTCTCCTAGCTAAGGCCAGCAACCTTTCTTGTTGTTGGGGGTAGACCTTTTTTAACTTTTTAAAAAATAAACTTCTAATGGCCATGTACAAGTGAGGGCAGTGAGATAGTGACATCACTGGAGAAAGCCCAGCTCCTCTCTTTCTTTTTGGTGCCTTAAAGATGGGAGAAATAAAAAGAAGTTATTACTATGAAAAATCAAGTGTACTGAGTTTCTATGTTTTGCTGCTAATTTTCAGTAAGGTGATCTGGAGCTGCTCCAGGGTCTGGAGGACTAAGGTGTTATACGCAGCCCATGACCAGAAAATTCCCACCCATGATCTAGGCAGTCTCTTTTCCCTTTATCCCCAAAGAGGAAATCAGTCTCTAATAAGAGGAACTTAAGATTGTCCTGACCAAAAGTATATCCTTGATGAACTTATCATGCATTACATGCTTGCGTGTTTTGATATATTTATAGAATAATTGATTTGTAAGAGCATGTTTATATTTTTACAAAATAAAAGGTTGATACAATGGATTACAAGGCACTCTTCTAATGCACAAGATATCTTTGTTGCCCCCGCAATATCCTAAATAAAACCAAGCCTCCTTCAAGCCAAGCTGGTAATTTCATGGGCACTTGGGTGCATTTTTCATGGCACAGTGTGGCATTGGTTTGCCATGGTCTTCTGTGACATTTTTTATTTCCCAGGCTGGCCTACAGCCTAGGATTCCTTGAAGGATGCCCATCCAAATGCTAATCAGGACCTGCTTTGCTTCCAAGCCCAGAGAAGATCAGCTACCTACTGCCACCTGCTGAGGCCATTATGTCACATGAAGAGCATGACATTTCTACCCAGTTGTTTTTTTGTTTTTTTTTGTTAACAATTGATTTGGGTTCTTCATAATTCATATTGGCAAGAACACCTGTCAGGCAACCAAGTTTTCCTTTCTTTTGCCATTTTTTCAATTTCAAAGAGTATCCTTGTCCTCCATCTTTTCTTATGCAAACTAGGTTACAGACTTTTATATAACTTCCCCCCTCCTTTTTTTTTTTTTTGCAAAGAGAGTTGCTGGCCAGAAATGGTCAACGCTTCAGCGGTTCGAGTCCAGCCTTCGCGTTAGCAGGGTGAGCCCCTGTTTCCTCCCCAGTTCCTATCAACCCAACAGTTCGAAAACTCACGTGAGTAGATAAATGGGGACTCTCACTCCGGTGGGAGGAAAAATGCTGGCGGCGCCTTGCAAAAAGGAGTCGGGAGCAGTTGCCGGTAAGCGCAAAAAAACGTGCGCGCCCGAAAAGGGCGCGAAGCAATGGAAACCCCGCCTCCTGCGCTCGCCAGCTGGGCTCTGCTCTAGGAAGGAGGCTCTGGCAAACCACTTCTGAAACAATTGCCTTGAAAACTGCAAGGACTCGTCCAAGCAGTCACTGCAGAGTCGATAACGACTGAGCGCAGATTAAAAAAAAAAAAAACCTTTCACATGGCAGGAATAATGATGACATGCTAATTCAAGACATGTATTTTGACTTTCAAAACTGCTCCATGTCATCTTTGTTTTGGTGTTCCCAAGCTAGAACTTCTTGCGGTTCCTTCATCTGGTCACATTAATAACACAGCATGGCACTAGCCACATGGCTGACAAATGTGGCAAGCCTCACTTGACCACAGAACCAAAGGAGTCTGAACTGAAGACAATATGCCTTGGGCTTGTTCCATGAAAAAAGTGCTGATTTAGTAATAGGTAGGCTTTCTTCCAAAAGGACAATAGAAGCTTCAGTTCTTAGTAGTATCAAACTGTGACATCTTTTTTTTTCTTAAGACCTTCTGATGGGAATGCTAATGGAAAGGGTCTCCTGTCTCACCTTTTACTGTATGCAGAATGCCCAGTAGAAGCACAATGGATTCAGGACTCTGCAGACATTACTTTACCTCACGGTAAAGCTCAGTTTATGTTGCAAGGCATGCCATGGTTTTATCCGTACCCAATTGCCACTTCTTAAATGTTTGCTTAAAATAGAGCAATCCAGATGGCTGCAACTGGTTTTTGAACAAGACTGTGGTTTCTGTTGCTTGGGCTGTTTGGGTTAAATCTACCCCAAGTCACATTTAATGGAGACTTAAGTAATTAACTCATGTTCCATTAATTTCAAGGGGTCTGCTCCAAAGAAAACATAGAAGATGCAAACCATTGACTATTTTGGCTGTTGTACAGATGCTTTCTCCAACCTGATGGCCTTCAAATCCGCCAGGCTAGAATCGCCATAATTCCTAAGTAGCACTGCGGCCACCAGGCTGGAGAAGACCAATACAAAGGGAAGATTGTAGTGGCAAGGCTGACTCTCTAAGGCAATGTTTCTCAACCTTAGCATTTTAAGCTGTGTGGACTTCAACTTCCAAAATTCCCCAGCCAGCACGCTGGCTGGGGAATTCTGGAAGTTGAAGTCCACACAGTGTAAAGTTGCTAAGGTTGAGAAACACTGCTCCAATGTAAAAAGTTTGGAGGTCTCAACTCTCTTTTCCCAGAAGGCCTCTGGGTTTGCACCCTGTTACCCCTCCTTCCTGCTTTAGTGTAGCAGCTTGCTTGCTGCCACCACCTATCTTCCAAGGGGATGTTTTTCCTTATATCCTTACAGAATGTGACAGAAATAGGACCCTGTTGGATCCTAACCCTGCCACAGACCCCCACAGTCCATGCAACTTACTGGCAACTACAGGAGAAAAAAGGATTAGAATAAAATGAATTCAGTAGCAACACCTCTGAGATCTAAAGTATGAGACACATGACTAGGAACATCAATCCTCTTCCCCTTTAGGGAGTTAGATCATTACATGGTATAATTAAAATCAAACTTTATTAGGGAAAGAAAAAAGAATTTTATTTTTTTTTACTTTATGTTTAAAAAGAACCAGAGAAGCAGGAGATTAAATAAATAAATGTAAATAAAAAATATAAAGCTGCTAAAATCACAGCACCTTAAAGGAATCTGCCATAAAATGCTATAAAAGAGAATATAAGCTTGGAGCAGATCACAAAGTGTGATGGATCTGCTGCTGAAAGATCTCAAGAGACATCAAACATATAATAATTGAACTTGTAGAGATATAATAAACATCAGAGGCAATAAAAGAGCTTAAACAGCACAAAGGAAATAAAGAATAACCATAGTGCAATGCTAACCAGACCTATGTCTGCTCAAGTAACAGTTCCTTCAGTCAGAGGTCCCATTTTCCGATTCAATTGTATCTGGACTAGCTTTTTAGTTTTCTGGAAATTTCAGTCTTAATTCTGGGGCTTAAGGAGAATTGTCTCAGCCTTCCCATGTATCTATCTCTGGCACACATTTCTTGCTTCTTCTCCTCTATAGAAATTTTGACTATAGTTACAAGAACAAAGCTCTTCAACCCAGAAAGGGACAGGTGACCCAAGGCATGCAATTGTCCCTCATGGAGATGCATATTGGAAAAGTCTGCCTGAAAGGATGTATATTGGGAATGTCTGAGTTCTGTCAGATGGCATGAGAAGCTGGCAAAGAGATGGCAGTCTTGTGAGATCCAGCTGGCTATTCACAACAAGCATAGACATCCATTTTATCTATCCTGGTATGCTGGTATAGTGCTGTTGTAATTCCTGTAGACCTCCCTTCCCCATGGATGTTTGTGCTGTCTGTGTGGGCAATGGGCCATATCACATAGCCCAGTATTAGGCTGCAACTTATGTAGTATGGTCTGATCCCATGTGTGTGGGTTCAAGTACAGTAGTATAATTTGCGATTAGTAGTGTGGTGACCATACTAAACTGGAATTGAAGCTCATTCTTCCTGACCATTCAGCCTTATGTGACCTCTTACTTTTGGCCAAAAAAACAAAATGAAAATATATAGCAAAAGATTTTTAAAAAATTTTAAAAAATGAATAGGCTTTATTGTCCCAAGATTAGGAAGCATGGACTGTTGAAAGGAATCTTAAAAGATCCTTAGACTTGAATATTTTAGGATTATTTGAAATGATAAACCATTTCCTGTTGGTATTCGGGCTTTTCACATCCAAACTGAAGAATAGAAAGTTCTGCATGAAGTTATCCAGTGGTAGGCAAATCCAAGTACAGGAGCATCTTTGCAATAATATCTCTTGCCAGTGCTTTAGAACACTTGATCCCAGTCCCTTGCCCTCTAGATGTTCCCACAATTCCATAGCCAGTATGCCCATTGAAGATGATGGGAGTTTGTCCAACATATCTGGAGAGGACCATATCAGAGAAGGCTACCATAGATACAATCCTGGCAAAATCTCCTTCTCCTTCAGTAAGACTCTGAATTCTTCTGAGGGTGCAGTCTAAACATCTACTCAGCTGCTTTGCTGAAAAAAGATAAAATGTAACATGCCTGTGGTCAGGAAGATAAATATCTTTACAAGTAAAACTTGCATTTGCCACTTCCTTTTGTGGGTAATTATCTGTAAAACAAAGAAAGAACACATTCTGCCCTGATGTGGCTCTTGGAACTGGGAAAATCTTTGGAAATATGGATGAGCATATAGCTCATTCAGTGTGTTATTACACTTGCTTAGAATCATGGCCACACTTCTAAATCCTCTGAAGTCTTCAAAATCGTTATCAATTGGCCATGATCATCTTGGTTCCTTCCTAGATTGTAGTTCTAGACACTCTGTGCATGACTGTCTGCTCTTTTCAACTCTGTTCTCTCCATATATTCCTCTTGGTATGCTGATCTGTTTGCCTGAGAAATTTTTATATTATATTTATTTACAATTTTGCCTGGAAACTCACTCTGAGAATCACAGCTGAAGAATAACTAATATAGTTATTTAAAGAAGTCAGTAGTAAAATAAGAATTATATTGATTTCAAAGTTATTTGGGAAGAATGAACTAATAGCTTAATTAGAGATGTCACTGAACTTCATCCACATTTTTAAGTGAACTGAGTTAATTTGAATTTCCTGGCCTGTAATGCAGATTGGAACACAGCTATTTTTCAGATTCCACTGTTCTCAGTTTAAAATTTATATAGTAGGAAACATTGCAGACACTCATGCATACTTTGGGAAAAGATGTCTAAAGAAGGTATAACAATTGCACATGAAAATATATCTGGATTTTCTTAATTTTTTTTAATTGAACATGTATTGCATGACATAGAAATATTAATGGGACACACTTATGATTAAGTGCATGAGAAACTGTAATGGGCCTGGTATAAATTGATTTCCTACACCCACAAAATAAACAAAGAAAACCCAAAGGAAACAGGCAAAATGGGATGTCCCAATCCCATCATATCCACTTTGCTTCACTGCCTCATCTAAAATGGTCCTTGCTCCCTTCCATGTTAAGTAAGGCCCTCAGAATTCCTTCTTGGTATCCCATGAGATGCTTTGGAAGCAGTGTGATGTCATAGGGAAGGGGTTGGACTAGAACCACAGAGACCCAAGTTTTAGTTCACCCTCAGGCAAGAAAACAAACTAGTGGGTTATTGAACAAATCAACGCAGAGTTCTCACTTGAGGCACCAACAGACATGCTCTCCTGAACCACTGCAGGCTGACTTGACCAGGAACAAGCAGATTCTAAATTAATTAATTTAATTAATTAATTAATTAAATAGATGGAGTCTCCACCAAGATGAGACCCATTGTATTTCCTGCTCCTGGTGGGCTAAACTGCCCTCAGGATCTGCAAAACTGTTAGAGACTGTGTCATCTCTTCCCTGTACACGTTAAAGCAATGTGTTTTCCCCTCTTGACCTCACCATCTACAGAGCCCACGCATGTTATAAATGAGTCCACACAATGCTACCTCTATGCTTAAGGCTTTTGAGCTTGCACTAGCTCTTTTAGCCAATCACTGCTCAGCCCAAGCCGGCCAGTCGCTGAGCACAGGGAAAGGGAGCAAACTGTCACCCACTCTCCTGGCTCTGGCCTGCTATTTACAGAATTCATTACTTGCCCTTCCCAGAGGTTGGAGTACACTCTGGATACACAAGTAGGCCTTCCTTCGTAAAGGAGCAAGCAAAGCACTTTCTTACATACATAGCAAAAGAGAGAGAGAGAGAGAGAGATCATGATTATTGAACATATTTTCTCTGCATTTGGCTGGTGATTTGCAGTGGGTTGACATGGGAAGATTGTTTTTTTGTAACAATGAGGAAATCCATCAAGAAGCCTTTTAAATCTTCCCCTCTATATGATACCGGATCAGCTTGGCTGCTGAGTTTTGTTATCCACTGCAGGAAATCCAGTAAGAGTTTCCTGCTGGTAAAACAGCATTCCTGAACTTTTTTCTAAGCTAGGTCCTCCACAACATGCATGACATTGAGGGGATGGGTGGGGAATCCTCATTTTGCAAGGGGACAAGAAGGTGGCATACTTGAAACTAGTTTGCTGCTGACATACTGTGACTTTCAAAATGTGTAGGGTAGGAACTCAAGGAAAATCAAGCTTGCATAGTGCCTTTGGGGAACTGTTGTTTAACCATTTGCTGAACACAGCACATAGAGAAATTGGCTGATCACATGGCTTGAAAAACAGGTATTGAAAAAAAAATACAAAACTGGATGATCAGAATGAACTACTTGAGAGGAAAAGATAGGACACTGAAGACCAGCATATGAGGCATGAGTAAATACAGTACAGAAAGGTGGTACAGAAATGCCTCAAGTCCAGTTCAAAACTTGCTTATTAATAAAGCCACGTTCTCCCACTACTTCTGATGCATGTTTAAGGAAACAACTTTTGAAAGCTTCCCTTGATGAGACTTGTAGCTTCCTTTGGCATGCTAAGAGACCCTATTAGTTGACATAGCACATGGTTCAAAATCCTTCTTGATCCTACAGACATTGCAATCCACATGAACTTGTGGAAGAAAAAAAAATCACTCTGTTAACGTAAGCTATCCCATTTCCAACGTCCTCATCTGTGCCCAGGGCAGAATATATTCAAGCAATATCATCAATTTCCTGAGGCTGGGGCATAAAGTACAAATATAAAGAAATACATCCCAACCTTTGCATACTAAGAGGAAGGGTGAACAAAAGTATGTGTGTTAAGAAAAAATTTGCATACTAAGAAAATAAGGGTGGACAAAACCAGATGCTATTAGAGAAAAATCACCTGCCCCCCAAATGTTTGTGCTATTAATTTGTTCATTACAAAATGTTCTATAAATCCCATTTCTAAAATCCCTGAGGTAGTTTACAAAGAGAAAAAGAATACCAACAGTGAAATCAGGAGCATACAGTACACAAATGTTTCTACCAGGGGAAATGAGCACATGGATGCAGACTTTCACAAGGACTTCATAAAAGCAAAAATTGATGCAGAAATAGAATGGTCTTCATTTCAGTCTGATAAAGCTTGAAAATATCCAGTAGGCTTTGATATAATTTGGAAGGACTTTTCTTACACCCATAAGGTGTTCTCACTCCAGCTGCCACTGATTGGGCCTGCTGTCCTGTAGATGGGAAATCTTCATTTGATGAATTTAACCTATCATGAACCTGTTAAAATCACAACAGCTCTTCCAGAATTGGGGATGGGTGGGAGATAAAGAGACAACTCATGTTTCTGCCTCCAGCTAACAGTCCAAGGCTCAGCTTTATTACAGAATCAACCAGCAAGGCAGCACTGAAAAGCTTAAAGCCATTACTAGGTCTTCTGCCAGGTGTGGCAAAACCTGAAATTGCATTTCCCTTTCACTCTAAGTATATGTCATGCAATTTAAAGTGTCCCACTAGTTTAAAAAATGCCAACTAAGTGTAATTCACCTAATTAGAGTGAGGGCATATGCAAAAGAATGTCCCACTGAATCCATTTCAGGGCATTTTTCCACTTGAATGAATAAAGTAAGAACACACTCAATAGAGAGGCATTTTTAATCAACCATTTTGTACAAAGTGGATGAGTTAGCTATAGCCGAAGGCTTCCAGATTGGACCTTCTTAAATATTCCACATAAGAATGCTGTCCTTCTGTAGAAACAGAGCTACATTCTACTCCACAAAGGCAATCAAGTCTTTCACCAATCTTATTACACTTCTAAATCCTCTTCTTCTTTTTGGTTCTCTTATATTGCAAAATAAATTTCTGTTCCTTATTTTAAAACAAAGGTAACTGGATTTGTTCCCGGGAGAAGGTGATGGTGTCACTGGTTTTTGGTTTTTCATCTTCTTTTTCTCCTTTCCTTTTTTTAACTTCTAAGACAATCATCTTGTATTTTGTTGCAAGATGCTACTTGCATCGTAACTGTTTTTACAAATCCACATTTTAAAAAATAGCCTGAGCTAGTCTTCATCCATCTTTTTCTTTATTAAGTTTATAGTCCTGTCCTCACGATCAAGCTCTAAACAAAGTAAACATGCAGACTGGAGAACTCGGATGATAACCGTCCTCCCTGCTTCATGCACAGGAGCAATGAACAGAGAAATCCGGTGATCAGCAACTACCTATTATCCTTTTTCCTCTGGACTCAGCTACGCTTCATATGCTATCAGTAATGAAACTGTTCAGATGAAAATTAAAGGGATGGACCTAAAGAGAAAGGCGCCTTATAACTCACAAAAGGGACTGTGCGCAATCCTAATCATGTTTCCAGTACCATTCAAACATCTATGGCAACTTTTCTCTTAGAAAGTTTTTGATAATTTGACCCTTGCCCATGGAGAGATGCACCTAGTCTGCTCCCAAATTCTGTCCCATTTCTGTATTTATTTCAACAAAATCCATGCACATCCCAAAAGACATTCAGACAAGAATCTGAATGTCCTTTCTCACAATGTATACATTTGCAGATGCATTTTATCCCAGATCAAATATTTCTAAATATACGTGTTTTCTTAACACACACCTTTTGAAATGCATTCTAAGCCCATTTTTCCAATCAAGAAATATATTGCAACATTTGGAGTACAGCGAAATCCAAGCAATAGTTGATTACATTCCCAGCATCTCTTCAATTAGTCAGTTGAAGATCAGATCAACAATTATCATAATTTGCAAATATCCAAATAGTCAACCTCTTCTACCCTTTACTACAGAAGATTCCAGGGAATATTTTAGGACTTGTGTTGAGTTGGACAAAATGTGGCTGTCATTCCTATAATTCTGGATTAGTTCTGAGTTACTCAACAATGTTTACAACTGTATTTTCTTAGGAGTAAGCCCCTATTATACTTTCAAGGGATCTAATTATTCTTTGCACAATACAGCCAGCAGTTTGTCCTAGTATCAGGGTGAAATTATATATGATGTAGAAGATCCTGTGGTGGGTTGCAGAGGAGAGCAGGTTTCTCAGGAAGGAGGGGGCGCATTCCAGAAAGGGCAGAGAGACAAGAGACAGCACAGTCCAGAGCAGGAGCATGGGAATGTAACAGATTCAGGATAGCCACTCCCTAGAATCTCCCAGGGTATATCCACTAGTTGCAGTAGTATAGATTTAGTCTGGCAAGATTCTGTCTATATGGGGTAAGCAATAAAAGAACTGAATTTGGATGAACTGTTTCCCTGTCCCAACTGTTTCTTGGATTGGACCTGACAGATCCTGAATGCAGCATAGCAACATAAATGCCTATATTCATTTTATACCTCTTTACCAGTTTCCACCTGCAACTCTGAGTGATTAACCTGTGAATTCTAACAGGATGTCACTTTTCACTACAAATTTACAAACAGTCCATATCCACAAAATCTTCCTGATTATGAAGATATAAATTAATTAGTATTAATGATGATGTTGTTGATGGTGGTGGTGGTGGTGGTGGTACTTTTAAGGAGCAAGCCTCCCAGACACAGTTGGTTAAATTATTGTTTTGGTATTTGATTAGCTGGAATGCATAGTGGATCATCACAAAGCAGATAATTTATTTCACTGGAAGGTAGCTGTATTGTGCAGAGTTTAAGAAGCTACTGGGGCACATTCATGAAATCAGGGGCATCTGTCAAGGGGGAAGCCAAAACTGCAAGATGGTGGATGTGTCTGCATGATTGCACTTGCCACCTTGGCTTTTTAGGCCCCCATCTGTTGACCCCTTTGTACAAAACTAGGCTGGACATTGGGGTCAGCTGAAAATAAGATGTACACTACCTGATTTTCCCCCTGAAATTGACTTGACAAAAAATCCATACCAGTGACTCTCTTATACTTCTGTTTATATTTTGCCAATATAATTATATTATATTTTAATAATTATAATATATAATTATATAATATTTTCATGTTCTTCCTTGATCATTACAGGGAGGAGGCTGGATCCCTTCTTGCTTGGAGCATTTTCAGGAGCTTTTCTGCAGAGCTGTGCATCCCTTTGCACCCAAAAGCAAAAAGGGGCTTTGGAGGTCAGGCTGGAGCTGAGAGCAGGGATTCACCCAGGTGGGGGGTGTGCATTAGGGGACTACCTGGGTGGGATCCCTTGCATGCAAGGGGCAACTCTTCCAGAGTGAAAAGCGCCAGACTTGGAAAAGGTTGTCTATAGGTTGCTACCATGTGAGGACTAAACCCACATGAAAATTCACTATATAAATTCAATATAATTCAAATATTAAAATATTCAAAATTCAATATAATTATATTTTGCCAAGCTGCTGAAAGTGGAGCAAATGAAGTAGTGTACAGTACAGAGTTCTGATGATAAAAGTAGTGGTAATGAAGACATACCATATGGTATAAATTTGAGTTTAGTTCTTTTATAATTGAATCTTTTTAGCCACACAAAATAGATATCAAAAAACCATTGCAGTTTTTGTCTACTGAAATATAGGATACTGCAGTAAGTCTGGAACTTCACAAGGGGTTTAAAGAAAACAGCATATACAGATCTCTTTGTTTAAATTTTGAAGAGGTGCTTAGACTACAGCTAGACATGAAAACTGGGGATTGTTCTAGATGTAGCTGGATGATTCTGTCAGTGTTTTGCTTTTGAGAACATCTTGATTTGTTTCCATCATGTTCATGAAAAATGGTGAATTTGGATAAGTTCTAATCAGATTCTCAGCCATCACTCTGTAGATGACAGTTGCATTGGAAACTCAGATATTCCATTTTCAGCAGCTTGGCAACATATAAATAGAAGTATAAGAAATGAATAAAATAAGTAACATCTCCCATGCTGGTCCAGAAGGTTCCCAACACTTCTGATGCAAAAATGTTTTCCCTACATCCATCAATGGGATTGTCCCATGAGTGGTATACTGGATCACAGAAACCTCTTTACCATTATCTAAAGGTAGCTGAAAAACATCTCATGATCCTGAACACAACTTTGAGGGATAAACATAAAATGACCCCCCCCCCCCAAACAGGGCATTTGTGTGTCTCTGTGTTGTATGTCACAGGTAAGCACCTTGGTGTTCTCCAGATACTTTGAGACTGCAACTTCATAGTTCTTTGACATTAGCAAAGCTGGTGAAAATTGATGAGGACTGAACTCTGTGACATCTGAAGGCATGAGGTTGACCAATCCCTGTCTTAGGCTTCACATTTCACCATACCGGAAATGAGTACTGTCCATTTCCATCCCCACCGAAAACCCTACAGTAGTTCTTCAATGGTACTTGGAGGGTTAAATCAGACGAAGCGTGCCTTAGAAAGCAGACTGAAAGTGTAACTTTTGCTTCCAAATAATCCCCTTTGACTCCAGAACATGTCTTCAATCCTGTAATTACACTCTGAGCTTGCTGTTTGCAGTTAAGGAAATGTGAACTCCTCTCCAAATGGCACCGTTGTTGACCTGAAATTATAGGTTACGCTTGCCCAAGTGGACACTCTCCCTGAGAATCTCACTGCCTTCAGCCTGCTCTCAAGGCCTTGGGTTGAATGCACGCAAGTCTGTGCCTTCTGTGGCTTTCCAGAAATCTAGGGGAGGAAACAGATAATTTCTGGAGCAAATGAGTCCCTTGGGGAGAAAATTTACATTCTTGAGTTTGGCTTCAGGCATGCAGAGCACAGCAGTCCAAGTGAATTTGAGAGGGGAATTCTCAGGCAAATTCTCCAAACCTGCATGCTTGTGCAGAAATACTTCTCCTAATTTGGCTTGTCTTTTCTTTCCTTTCTTTCTCTGTCTTGCTTTCTCACAGTCCACATACTTTCTGAATTCGCACAATTCTAAACCCTGAACCTGGATTAACCAAATACTCTTAACAGAACATGCTGTAACTGAATCAGCCATATTATGGTTTAACATGGTTTTGTCCTTCACACGCCACCCTAAGAGAGTGGCTGAGTCTCTATATCAGAGACCACCACCTACTTAACCCCCATATTAGTTTGTTCTGTTAAGAGAACCAAGCAGGATTCACTGATACTATCTTTAAGGTTTTATAGTTGGCCAACCAGATTTCAGTTCTGTGACTCATATTTTACCAGTTGAGTTCCTGTTTCACTGAAGGCCCTAAGGTTGGTTCTTAATTTTCTCTAGTAGATGAAATCTACTGTGTTGAATCTCGCTGTATTCAATTTTGCCATCACTAATGTTGGGGGGGGGGTGTTGGGGTAGTAATATAACACATGTCCAGTGGCCTATACAAAAAATGTAATTTATTTATGGGTCATTAATTCCAGGATGTAAGCGTAGAGAAACAATTTAAGTAATGATGGAACAGCACATGTCTCTTAGGTCTTACAGCCCAGTTGTATACACTGAAAAGGTCTTTGGGCTATTTTATATTTCCCCATGGATGAATTCCTTAGATTAAGCATTTAAATACTATTTATTTATTTATTTATTTATTTATTTATTTATTTATTTATTTGCCAACTCAGATTATGTGACTCTGGATGGAATACCTACATGCTGCTATGAACAAATTCCATCAGCCAAACCCTTATAAGATATTACATTTATCCACAGAATAATTGAAGGAATGAAAGGTCATTTATCACATGGGTGGCTACCTGCAGCCACAAACTATGTGTGTTCCCTTCCCCAACAAACAAGTCTCCTCCTCATTTGCTACCAAACAATACAAATGTTCAAGGTGTGGTGGCAAATTGGTTGAAAACCTTGCAATGTTTAAGGGTAGAAAAAGACAAATATGAATTTGACTCATTGATGTAATTTACTATATATTATGGTACATTTCAGGAACAAATGGTTTTATCTGTTTACTTTAAATTTGCATCTTCTTTATGCCAGTTCATGAAAGGTTGACATGCTCCAGATTCCATTGAATAAACAATGCCACCAACTGGGACCCCAGAAGCACCCCTTCTCTGTAGCAGCACCTGCCCTCTGGAATGAGGTTCCCCCTGAAATCTGAATGGCTCCCACCCTACTGGTATTTCAAAGAGCCCTAAAGACCTGGCTGTTCACCCAGGCTTTTGTCAAGGATAAGTGACACCCCTGCCTTCCTTATTGTTCTCCTTTTTTTCGCCATCATTGTTTTGTCTTGTGTTGTTTTTTGTGGTTTTTGTGTTGCTGTTGTTGTTGCTGTTGTTCTTAAATGTCTTTAACAATTGTAAACCACCCAGAGTTACTGGGAGTCAGGCAGCATATAAATTTAATATATTATTGTTGGCTGCACAGTCAGCCAGTTGTTTGCCCTGGATTTGGCAGCCTTTAAAGAATAGGACGAGTCTGCACTGAAGGCCATTTAGGACTGTTTTTTAAGCACGCTGCTCATTTCCTTCCAAGCACTTTTGCAAATGGTTCAGAGGAGGGTGGCTTTGACTCATGCTATGGAATTGCCTGCAGCATATGTTGAAGCTGCTCAGCTGGGATGACCTTTGGCCAGTGCTGGAGGAGAAGGCTCCTTTCAGCCTTTTTCTTTCATAATGTGAGCTCTATGGGAGAAAGCTGAGTGGCTTTCCACAGCAGAGGAAGGCAAAGTATCCAGTCATCTTCATTTCGCTCTTAAAAGCAAGAGCTTCATGAAATGCTTCATGAAGCAGCTTTGAGGGAGTGCTTCCATCAAAGCCTCATATAGCCCTACTAAGAAACAGGGTAACAACTTCAAGTTTTTGTCTCAGGGGAGTGTTTCTATCCTTCTACTCCACTCATCCATTATAACTGGTTTTGAACAATTATCTTCACTTTTAAGGGGGCAGAAAACAGTGTCCCATCCTGTGTCCTAAATTTTTCAGTTCCTCTTCTGAACCTCTGGTTTGCCACCACTACAGGCAAGCCTTGTATTTATTTATTTGATTAGTTTATTACCCTCATTGGCCCTCTCTCAACCTCCCCATATTCTGTCAACTGCTGAATACGACAGATGTGACATGCCAATGTTTGTGCTATCAACACTCTAGCCTTTTTCAAGGAGTGCAACTGAGTTAAATACTCATTTCTCTCTCATGTTTGTTGCTCTGGCCTTGCCCACTTTCTCCTTTGAGCCTCACCTATTTCTTTTCCTGGTCAGGCACATTTTTTTGAGTATGTCTCTTTGGAAAGAGTTGGGGAAGGGGACCAAATTTATTGCAACACTGACCCAGCCTATTGACCTTGAGTGAACTGACAATTCTAATTCTACAGCTGTGCACTAAGAAGGATTAGTGGAAGGCAGTGAGCTTTTTTGTAAGATCTTGTCAGCTATTCCCCTTCTGGGGAAAATTCCAACAGGCTTTCATAGAACTCCAGCATTCCACAGCAAAAAGGAAACGGTAGAATTAGAAAGATGGAGCTGGTCCACCTAATTGACTATGCATGGATGGGCCTTTCTCCAATATTTCAGATGATTATTTCTGGGACCTTCCACCAGAATTCTTGGAAGGAAATCCAGTAGATTGAATTTGTCACTTTTGGCGTGTAAAACAGGTACCCATCTCTGGGCTTTGGATCCTTCTGTAAGCAAAAATAATGTGTTGGCTTAATTGATAAGGACAGTATCAAAGTAGTACTCCCACCTATGTGTTATGTGAATCACTCAACTTTATTTTAAGAGACATATCAAAAGAATGGAAACAGTAGTACTTGGAGAAGCACTCTGCTTAAGCAGCATGGGAAACAGTGGGGAAACTATCTATTTCTCCCAGAGATAAGGGAGGCTTCTGGTAGTCCACAGCTCCAGATCTGCCATGAAAAGAGATATCCCTTCTGTGAGTACAACGCTCTGTCAGACCATTTGCTAAAACCTGCTTCCACGATACCCCGGTGCTTCTGATGTGAGATATCAACTGCCAAGAACTTTGTACTCAGCGCAAAACTTGATGAGCCCTTTTCAAAAATGCTGGCTCTACCTGGCTTTGTGGCAATGCTTTGCATTTGGTAAAGACAGCTATGCATCACTCAAGCTGTTCTGTGTAACTTAAGTCATCCCTCGTGTTTTCAACAACTTTGTAAATCTCATCGATTCTCTGCTCTATGCACCAGCCATATGGCTTGGGGGCTTCCTTTCTCAGAAGCAGCCATACCGAAGGGATCACTTCATGTCTCACCCTAGCATTTTCCAGCCCAAGAACAGGCCTGTGTCTTCTCCAGCCCTGTGTGGTTTTTTCCAGAAGTTTCTTGTATTATCATTCATACCCTGCGGGATACAATAGCACATATGTCTAAACTGGATGAAATGCACAGCCACAGCTCTGACCGCTTGGCCATAAAGATTGCTACTGAGTTTAATGTCAGGGCAAAAGTTGAAGTCAAATACTAACTTGAGGGATTCCAGCCTTTCTATCATACTTTATGAACTTGCTCGCTACTTTGGCTTGTTACAAGAGAGCTATAATCTCCTGAGGCTTCTTATCTGGTTCCTGTTTTAGCACTCTGGTGAATATTTAGGAAGACTCCTTGTTAGGGCTCTGGATGAAATTCATTTGGTTCACATTTTAATATGAATCTCCTAGTTCACACTTCCCAAACTGTCATGGGATATTGCAATTATTCTTTTTTGAACTTTGCACTTCTCTAAATTTTGCAATGCAAGACTCCAATCAACACACATACACAAAAGGCACATACCGTATGAAAGAAAAAAATGTATAAAATAATGTACGTTTGGGGAAATAGTTTTCATAAAGGTCTAGTGCATTGGTTCTCAACGGGGGCGGTGGGAGGATGCTGAGGGGCGGTGAACTTGTTTTGGGTGGTAGGAGGGCAGTGGGCATGTTTTGGGTGGTAGAGGGGCGGTGGGCATGTTTTGGCATTCGAACTTAATTTTAAAACTCCCCAAAAAATTTATTAAATCGATTATCCGGTTTACACCATTTGTACCAGCAATAAAACGAACTTACGCGACGGCTGCCCTCACGCACTTCTAAGAATGGTGAGACGAATTTGTATTCTAGGTAGGCTGACCTTGAAGAACTCGACACTACAATTCTTCTCCGATCCCAACCAGCACAGCGCATGCGTCAGCTGTTTTCCCGCGCGATTAATCGCAGTGCGTGCGTTGAGCGTCCTTTCAATATGAATGTTTGATTTGACCCCCCCATACCCTAAATTACAGGATTTGACCCCCCTCCATACCCTAAATTACAGGATTTTCACAAAGAGTGGCGCTGAAAAATTTTCCGCTCCTTAGGGGGGCGGCAGCTTCAAAAAGGTTGAGAATCACTGGTCTAGTGGTTAAGGCTCCAAGCTAGAAACCAGGAGACTATGCGTTCTAGTCCTGCCTTAAGCAAGAAAGCCGACTGAGTGACTTTGGGCCAGTCACTCTCTCTCAGCCCCTGACGTCAGGCTCGGGCAACAAGCCAGTCGATCAATTCCTGTCGCAACCAACAGATCAACATTTGGTTGATCCAAAACAAGTGGACCTTGCACATGGGGGAAAAATGCTGGGGGAAAAAAAACAAAGGCATGTTACGTGCAGAAACTTTTGATTGTAACGTATCTTTTTAAAGGAGTCAGGACGTGAAGCTAGTCCAAAATGCTACACCCAGGTTATTGATTTGGACCAGTTATAAGGAATATATGTTTCCCTTCTTAAAAAACATCCATTGACTACCATCGTGTTTAATGTTATGATCCTGAAAGCCCTATGTGACTAAGGACCAGTTGCATACACTTGGAGGCTGCAAGTTGTAGTACACATTTCACTCTCTCCTTTCTTAATAGAATAGAATAAAGAGGACAAAAGAGCAAAGTTGGGGCCAGTTTTAGAATACTTCCAGTTTTTTAAGAGGAGTGTCCTGGGGGTGGGGGGAGAAGGTGTCAAAGTAGATAAGATGGTGATTGAAGCTCTGCTTCTATTTTATGTGCTTTGTCTGGGCAACACATTTAAAAAGGGGCAGAGCTTTGATTATGCAGTCAAACCTGCCACATTGACATTTTTTACTCCCCCTACAGATGCCCCTATTAAATACCCACAGGATTATCATGTATAAGATAAGCAGCCATATAAATAAGTAAATAAATACATTTTTTAAAGAATCCAAAAACAAGGGAAGAAAGGGAATCTTGAATCACTGTATATTCTATCAATTCAATATGTTGTGCGGATATACACATGAGCAAAAACCCTGATTTTTTTTTGCTGGAGTTCTCAAGTGGAAAAGGTTTATGGATATATACCTTTTACATTCATTGTTCTGACATTTCAGCTGCATGTGAAGAGATTTGAACTGGAGGTGGGGGGAGGGAATTAGCTGCAACCTCAGTGGAATTTTTGAACTCACATATAATCTTGGTTTAGGCAAACAGTTTATCAGCTGGTCCCCGTCAACCTAGGGAAGTCAAGAATTGCCAGGTAGGGTCAGAATTCATTCTCCATTGCCAGCCCATTAGGGGACAATCATTTCAGCCATGTCTCTTTTCCTTGAGCGTATTTGATTGATGTTTTTATTAATCAAGGGGTGAGTAACTTTCTTGTAATTTTTTATTGGCATCTGAGGACTTCAGTGGGTGTGGCTACGACATCATGAGGTCCCAGAGGAGGCAGGGCCAAGTGGCCTTTGGGGAAGAGGTTGGTGGAAAAATCAGCCCAATTTTGGTGAGGATGCAATTGATTCCTTCCCATAACAACTCTCCCACAAACCTTATAAAGCAAATGAAGGAAAAATAGTTTAGCCCCAACCACTCCAGGTATGTTCTGGTGGCCACCAAAAGACACCTAGGAACTGGGAGAGATGGGTGGCATACAAATTTGATAGATAGATAGATAGATAGATAGATAGATAGATAGATAGATAGATAGATAGATAGATAGATGGATGGATGGATGGATGGATGGATGGATGGATGGATGGATAGATAGATAGATAGATAGATAGATAGATAGATAGATAGATAGATAGATAGATAGATAGATAGATAGATAGATAGATAGCATATGAGCCAGGGGTTGTCAGCAAAAAGGCCCAAGTGCTCTGCCAGATCACTGTGATTCACTAACCTTCTCCAGGCATTATGTTATACTTATGGACAGGCACTGGGGACATGTACTCCAGCTTTATCCTGCTACTCTCAGTCTAGATTGGAGGAAGACTGACAAGTTGTAACTGGGTTCAGTTAAAGTTTCATTTTACATAGGATCAAGGACCTCTGGTGGTTGCAGCTAATCTTCATAAACCTGGAAAAACAGGAGTCAATAGATGGGATCAAAAAATATGATGGATAACAAACAAAATAGCCACTATGATGATTTTTAGACAATATATTTTATTCATACTCCACAATAATTTCAAATAATGATTCTTCATCAAGGGAAACTCTACAACGCAAGCAACAGACCAACAGGCCTTGTTGCTTCTACCATTTTATGAAGCTAAATAAAACATGTCCCTAGCTCCTGACCACAGTGAAAGTTACTGAACACAAAAAAGGGCTACGATCTTCCAACAATGAGTAAAATCCAGAACCAGGTAAAAGAAACAGAAATGAAACTTGGAACAGAGAAAGCACAAAAATCAGAATAACTCTTCATGAAAGATGGCAAGAAAATCATGGAAAGGAAAAAGCCCCAGTTAACATTTTGAGGACCCATCCTCAGGAGCTTGCCAAGGTTGTAGAACATTCCTTGAGGTCTGGAATGCATCCAGTCAAATGCCTCCATGCCCAAAGCAACCTAGAGACACACCAAACTATCCTAAACCACAGGTATTGGCTGAGGCAATGGGGGTGTTTTGTCCATCTATTCTATTTTAAGTGATCAAACTGAGGGGAAGACAAAGCAATGTGTTGGCTGCAGGACAAGTAAGGGCAGGACCTGAACTCAAATGTAAGGCTACAGCACCAGATATGGACTGCAAAACTCTACATGGCCACTAGATGGCAGCAAAGAGCTTCCAGCATGGCATCTTTGCACAGAAAGAATCTTATTATGATAATGATCTTTTGGGGGAAGGGATGAGTTGATAGAAGGAAATCCAAGATAATAGAAAAAAGTAATCATACATATACAAACAAAAGGTGTTACATCCTGGAATTTTTGTCTAGAAGACAAGCCAGTGAAAGCTTGTGAATTGATGGAGTCAAATGCAACTTGGTTCATCTCTCATGTTCTCCATGAGTCTAGGTAATTGGCTGCCATATTGAAATAAGATAGTTTAAATGAATCTTTTTTTAAGGTAGAACAAATGTGGTTGGTAATAGGCTGTGACTGGCTGAGCTGTCCAAGGCAGAAAGGACTTTGGTAGTCACTGGGGGTAGACTGTTCTGATCCAATTCTGAATTCAGAGAAGAGAAGGCAGTAAAAATTTCAGGGGACTAGGAAAGGCTACAAGGGTGAGGATCATGTTCATGTGAGTCTTCTGTCCTAAATCAAATTGAGCTGATCTGGATGGTTTCAGGAAATTGTTTTTTCTGAAGCAATTTTCATCTGAATAGGAACCTTCCAGAAGTCTCTGTGATTTGTAGGGACATTGTGACACAGGCAATTTTTCTTTTTTCACAGCTCTCCATGAAAGTACTGGAGAGTACTGTAATGGTTCTGATTCTTCAGCACCTCTTGAACCACTGACCACAAGGGGGCAGTAGGGGTAGATAGAGAATTAAGGGTTTACTCTGTATCTCCTCTTTCTGCCTGCTTTTTGACTAAGAGACTGCTGATCTCAGGTGTATTCAGCCTGCCTGCCTTCCTTCCCAGGCACTCACACATGCTTTTTGGACTCCTGGTAGAATGTTGGTAGCTAGTGCTGGGCTTTGCCTATTTGTATAATATATTTTCTGTAAATAAATATCTTTCTTTATCCGTAGAAAGCCTCCTTCAATGCATTGCACATATCATTTCATAGTAAGCCCAAGAGAGGGAGAAAAGAAAGTTAGAAGAGGAGTGTTGTTGTTTTATAACTAAAGTGTGAGTCTTCCCTCACTCTGACAATTTTTGCCATGGTTTTCCTATCATAAAGCTTTCCTGAAGGGACTTAGAACATACGAAAACTGAAAAGCGCTGGAACATATTGCAGAATTGTTTTACGGTTTGGTATTCTTTGCGCCACAGATTGGAATATTAAGAGATTCATGGGAAATCATGGCTATTTATGTCCTTCTGCCTCCCCATGGATGCTTGTCCATAGCCCTCAAGCACTTCTACCATAATGCATTTTCTGAAATTTTTATGAACAAAAAATAAAGATGTTTTCTATTGCTTTTTTATTTCATTCTGTGTCTCCTCTGAAATTCTGTAGCTGTAGCTAGAAACATGTCATGTATGTTATTCCTATAAAATTGGCCTCAAAGGGAGGGAGGGAGGGAAGGAAGGAAGAAGATATATCACTCCCATCCCTAATTCAAAGGCTCTTCGTCTACAAAATCCATGGCTATTAATCTCATGGAAATTGCAGTTCCTTAGCTAAAATTACTTTTATCTTTTTCATAACAATTGCTCACAAAAGCAAACAAAATGGGGGAAGGAAATGTCCAAAATCTAAACACTGCTTTTTTTATACCACTCCCCAGCCATTAATCTCAAATGTATTGTTGATCATCCCAAAATTGGGAAGTATGGCTGCAAATTCCATCCATCTCAAGAATTTTTCAGTTATTTTCCACATACTTTTTTTCATGAAAAAATACATTTTAAAAACCCCTTTGTCCCAAATCTGTCCAATAAGATACTACTACATGTGCAAATATCCTTTTATATCAAACAGCACAAAAGCATCGTCATCGGTTTATTCCTAATGCTAATACAGGATTTCAATTTTCAAAGCAAGGTTTAGATTTGAACTCCTAGTCAAATTAGCTATTTTTAACAAAAAATCACTCTTTGGTACAAAACAATACTATCCACTGGGTTTCTACTATCCATTTTGCACTTCTTAGTATTTCTCCATCTATTTCTCTATGTTTAGTAAATTACACATTTTCATCTATTTGCTCTAGTTTTTGCCATTTATATATAAAACAAAATTGTTTAATACATTTTCCCTGTCAGCACAACTAGCTGGGTCCTTGATACGTTAATTTTCAATCCGTACTCATTGTTGCATCATACAAAATTGATATAGCATTTGCTGCAAATCATTCTTTTTCCCAGCTAAAAACACACCATCATCTGCATACAAAAGTTCATATGCATTCATGTCTCCAACCAACTAACATCACCACAAGCATTCCTTATATAATTATCATACATATATTAAACAGCCAAGGGTCATGATATATCCTTGACTTATTTCCTGCTCAGTATTGAACTATTTGCTAAGCACTCCATTTATTTTCAACCTTGCTTTAGTTCCATTGTATACCAGGCTTATCCAGGGGCATCTTTGGGGGAGGGAAGTCAATGATATCAAAATAGCAGGCACAGCCAGGCAATTGGACCCCAGCCCCTTTTTAACTTGTGCAACACACATCACATTCAGCAAACAACCTTCAACTCCATCTTCATGCAAAGCCACAGTGCACCCCCCAAATGCTCACTGTTATTTTTAGTACCTTTCAGTCAGAATTCTACTAAACTATGTATGTAGTTTAACTATGTATACTTAACAAATTAATCCTCTAGTAATTTTCACATTCATTTTTGCTATCTTTCCTTTAGTATAGGGAAGAGTAATAGCATTCCTCTGATTGTCAGGCATGTACATACCTTAGGTTAGTTAGACAACCAAAACTTATCCTTGTTTTTTTCATGATCACCATTCATAGAAGCATACCACTAACCTATGAATTCCTACTTTTGTTCACACCCACAAGTCTAGATGACAACAATTCATGCTTTCTGACATACAGGTGGTCCTCATTTAATGACCACTCATTCAGCAACTGTTTGAACTTGCGATGGCACTGAATGAGTGGTAGTTACAAGTGGTCTTTGCAGTTCTGGCTGTCACAGCGCCCCTGCAGTCATGTAATCATGATCCGGGTGCTCAGCAACTGGCCCAGATTTCAGACCATCGCAGCATCTCACAATCATGTGATTGTGATTTGCGAACTTCCCTGCCAGCTTCCCACAAGCAAAGTCAATGGGGAAGCCAGCAGGAAGTCAGAAGTCATGATCACATGAGGTCCTCACTTAAAAACCCACACAGTCCTCACTTAACAACAATCATTGGGACTGCTGAAACTGCCATCACTAAGCAGTGCAGTCACATGACATCATACTTTACTACTGCATTGCTTAATGATAGAAATTACCATTATTAAGCAAGGGCTACCTGTACATTTTATCTGCACAGTTTTGCACATAACTAAATCTGCACCTTCATTTCCATGCATGTAATCTCAAGGACACTTTCATTCAGATCTATTACATCATTTGCTTTCTTCTTTGGTTCACAAATCTCCAATGTATGTCTTATTATTTTATCATTACTTCATGTACCTTACCATACACTCCTCTTATATTCCAAGTTGAAATCTTCCATTTGCCATGGTTGTCATCAGATGGGCCATAGATGTTGACTTCTACAACCCATGATTTTGGTTAATCAGAGGGAAGATATAGACCAGGATACCAGCTTTTGTCTCATGGACCATTCCTTAAAATGGGAAGAGCAATACCCATCCTTTGTAGTATGTTCTGTTCAATATGCCAGAACAGTAACCAAAGCCCAGTTTTCCTATACTCTATGCTCACACTATTTTGGCAACCTAAGATAGCTGATTTAGAGACTACCTTGCAAGCAAATATATTATCACCCTCATCCTAAGGTACACCCAGTGTACTAATGATCTCAGGGTCCAATGTGTTTATTCTGTTTTATGCCCTGGTTTAAATTTGCACAGAATTTAATACACAGGCTACAAATACAAAAGAAAAAAAAGCAAAGAAATATGGCATGAGAGTTCATTGTTGCAAACACCAAATGTCTAAGCAAAATTTCTATGAGTTCACAATGGTTCTATCACAAAAGCTTTAGCCCCAAACTCCCATGGTTCAGCCTGACCAGAGATGCAACTAAGAGAACATGAAACAATGAAATTCTGCAATTTGCAAGATTTTGACAAGGTTCTCAAAACTGGAACTCTGAAAGGTTATCTGAAACCTTCAATGCAGGTCTTCTTCTTTTACTCTAGAAACATTTCAAATCATCAGGAGCTCAATCCTTCATCTGTAACCTTCCTGTGGGAAATAAATGTAGTGTGGCCTTGTGGTTAAGAGAGAAATGAACTTTTGAAAGTCCGGTCAAGGGATTTGGGATGTTTGAGGTCATCCACTTGGCTTACTACATGCATCTTGGGGATAAGCCAGGCCAAAAAAAAAATGGGGGGGGGGCTGTTTCCCTTAAACTGATTTTGTAAAATCAGTAAATTTATCAAACTATTCTCAAAGTCATTTTAATGACAAAATGTGAGAACCTATATTTTACCAAACCTTGGCTCTTCCCTCCTAGAGCAGGCTACTGGTCCAGCTCGTCTGTTGTTCTTCCTGTGGCTGGAGCCAATTCTTTGTGTCTCAGAGGAAGACAGTCAGCCTCTATAAAGCACCTGGCCAATTCTACATATTTGCGGCAAAGAGAGAAATAGTTCTTTCCTGGCTCCTGCAATGATCTTAATGCACTGAAGCAAGCGATCTGGTTACTACAAGTGGTAGTGATCAAACATACATTAATTCACCCTCGGTATTTAAATTCACTTTGTGGGTTTGACAGATGGTTCAAGAGTTCCTAGTCCGTTTGCAACTAATAACTTGCCTTTCATTTCTTTCTGTTCCCCACCCCTAGAACCAGTGCATCTAATCTGAAATCTAATCCGATTTTGATTGGATCATTCCAGATATCTCAGGGAATAATTTTTGGACCTTCCCCAAGTTCAGAGCTAGATGTGGGGTCTCCAAAGATCTTGCATAGATTCAGTTTGGACTTAACATTGCATTTGTAAATGATGTTTTTATTTACTTACTTTGGTCTTGGCAGGTTAAACTTTGAAGGCAGCAGGCACTGGGTCTATCCAAGAGCAAACAATCCTTAATATCTGAGGTTAATATTTGCAGCTGGCTCTAAAAATAAATATCCTAATACTCCAGTATTACACTGGGCAACCAAGTCATTAAAAGTCTTCCCTCTAGTAAATGTGTAAATGCTAACCACAAAGAAAGTTTGGCAAGTATTCATCCATGTAGTAGTTGTGAGATCTCTTTCAGCCTTGCTCAGCTTTTAAAAGCTTACAGATAATCACATCTGTCATTGCAGGAAAAGTTTTTCTTCAACGACAGCATTGTACATGGGTGTATGAGATCCAGGGGAGAATGTTGGAGCAATACTAATTCGTTAGTAGAGTTTTAGGCTGTTCCTTGACAAAATGGTCACAGCTATAAGGTACCTCATGACCTTCCTGGACAAAATGGTGGCAGCCATAAATATGACCAATAGCTCCCACATTTGCCACTCCACTCAGGCCTCCAGTAAAGCACTACCTGCCTCTTTTAAGCTGACATGGCATGGCAATGCAGCTATACTCACTCTCTCCCCAGGCGTCCATAGCATGAGAAGGTAGAATCTCTACCCAAAACCTTCTCCTACTCCTCCTCTTCCTTCAGGTCTCTCTTTCCACCTTTCTTTCTCAACCCTTCAACCAGACTTCCATACTCATTACCTTGAGAAAGTAAATGAGAAAGAAAACAGGATGGTGAATGTGGGAGCCAACTGGCATACTTATGGCTGGCCCCATTTTGTAAAGGAAAAGCATGAGAAATGGAGAAATAATGCCAGAGATAACTGGCAGTGTTCCATCTCCTTGAAGCCAGGACAGAGGAGAAAGAGTTTCTGGAAAGCTGCAGCATGGTGGAAAGTTTACTAAGCTATAAAGACAAGGTAGAGAGAGCTGTAATTAAACAACTTGTAACTGGGATTGAATTGGACTTGCCTTGAGCAAAATGGAATTACGAAGGACTAGTCTGAGCAAACCTGTTGAATCCAGCAACACTTAACTCTCTGCCTCCTAAGATACTGGAACAGCTAGAAGGATGATTAAGGGTTAGAGAAGGGAAGAGCAGAAGTTTGATCCTATGGTTTAAAGACAGGGACTGACACCCCCCCCCCCACACACACACACACACCTTGAGAGAACAGAGAGAATAGCAGGGTGGGGGTGTCTGCTGAGACAATTTGCTAAGAGATCCTGGCCATTACAAGGAGCACTGCTCCACAGGTGGCAGATATGACACCTTATGTGTGAGCTAAAGATGCTGCTGTTGTATCATCCTTCCATCTGCATAGTAACCCTGACTGAACTCCTTGATCTCATTGCTGGAGTGATTGTGGATTTGCCCAGCCTGCTAATCAGGAGCATTACTGCCACATTATATTGCTGCTACAAGAGTTCCATTGACTTCCCTTTTGTTTGCAAGTGCAATTCGAGGGGCTGGTTATCAGCTGTGAAGCCTTGTAGGGCTTGGGAGTTTGGTCTCTTTGAAACCATCTATTCTGGGTGAAATCCACCTGCTCAATATGTGCAAAGAGAGAGTGCCTGCTGAAAGTTCCCACTTACTGCAATGTCTGTCACTGGAGGCATGAATGAGAGCCCGTTTCATGGGAACAAACCTTCTATAGAGCAGCTTCTCCCAGAAGGGAAGGTGGCCCCTTCTCTCATAGCCTTCCAAATACTTGTCAAGGCCTGGTTATTTCAGAAGGCCTTCAGAGATTAAACTGTTATGTGAAAGACAGATTGCCGTGAATGTGTCACTAATATATATTAGGATATATATGGCTTCTGATACTGTTTCACTGTGCTCTGTGATAATTTTATTCTGTATTCTCAATTTCTGGCTGTAAACCACTTAGATTCAATGGACTAGAAGCCTCAAAAACAAATGCATTTTAAAAGGGGGTTAATAGTGGCTTAAATCCAAGGAGAAGTGTTCAGTCAGGTTCTGGTATGAAAGCTCTGGCATTCACAGAACTGGGAAGCTGCACAATTGTACTATCTGGATGCTTCTAAAAGAGAATGATATGAAGCAAAACCTCCAAAAACTAATTGTAAAGTGAGTAGTCTGCCTTCCATGCCTTCATGCCATGCAGACTTTTGAAGAATCAAGGCCAAAGTATATAATTTCCTAAGGAAAAGTTGAGTTAAACTTAATCTTGGGGCTATCAGATCTGTGCTGCAAAAATCCGGACGACCACTAGATAGCATCAAACAATTAGTGCTTTCTTTATCTCTTTTCTGCCATCTAGCAGTCATCTGGATTTTTGCAGCACAGATATGATAGTCATATTACTAGTAATAAACTAAAACATGGATGGTACAGAAGACTGGAGAGTAACTCATATTTAGGGCAAAGGGAGAGAGGAAGAAGAATCTTCGCTGATTTGCCTTGTGATCCAAGCATGGAGTCCAGGCCTAAAATGGAAAACTTCAAGCAAGAGAAGGATTCGAGGTGGCAAATTGCATAAATCCCCAATGGATGGGTGACTTGTATTTGCATTTGATAAACTGCCTCTTGGGCAATCTTCTGTTAAAAAGAAACTTTCAAGACAGCTGTAATCTGGACTATTTCTCTTTGCTGGCATGATATTTTGTTGTTTAATTATTCATTTATTATTGGATTTAGAGGCCGCCTGACTCCTAGTGCCTCTGGGCAGCTTACATCTCTAAAAGTAGCACCAATAAAAGGAAAGGAAAAAGAGATGCACATCCAGAACAAACAACCCAATACATCAAAAGAAAATTAACAGAGGCTTGACAGCTACTTAACCCCAGGCCTGGGAGCCAAGCCAGGCTTTTAGAGACTTGCAGAACAGCTGCAGGGTGGGAACCATATGGACCTTGGGGAGGGACGATGCTATTCCAGAGGGCACAATAGAGAAGGCACACTTCCTAGGTCCCAAAAGATGACACTGTTTAATTCAAGGGGCCTAAAGGCTTCCCATCGTCCTTGAAGCTACCGGGCAGGCAGAAACGCTTGGAGACAGGTAGTCCCTCAAATAATCAGAGATGACCATAAAAACCTATTGTGGGGGCCTGAATGCATAAACAAAGGGAAGATGAAGTCATTACTTGATACTCTTCCAGGTGCTTATCTTCCAGATAGTATTGAAAGAAGGTAGTGAGATCTAGAATTAATGTAGAGGCCTCTATCACCAATGGCATCCTCCAGAACTAAACGCACACACACACAAACACCATTTCTTAGGCATTTGCAAGCCATCATCTCCCTGCCAGAAGTTCAGCTGAGGAAGTCTTCAAATTTTCCTCATGTATGGCTATTGCTAGGCCACACAGAGAAGTATCTTCCTCAGCTTCCCCAGCATATTCATACACAGTATAATCTTACAGTTAAGGAATGGAAGGGCTGTTGGTTCTCAGTGAACACTATAGACTTATAAGCCAGTAATCAGGCCTGCTCCTATTGCATTCTGGTATTTTTGCAAATCTGGAAATAATTAGAATAGATCCACCAATCCCTGCTCCATTCTAATCAGAAAACTTGGGCAACAGAATACCTGTTAGGTTATCTGGAATTGATCTTAGTTACAGTGTAAGAGTATAGCTCCCACAATCTCTTGGTTGGGACTAATTGGAGAGAAGTCCAAAATATCTGTAGGGCTCTCCCCCAGCTCCATTCCCTAGGTTACAAAGCACAATGAAGACTTTACAGCATTCTTGGTCAACAAAGTAGGATACTGTATCAAAAGCAAATATAGGTGGAAGGTGGGAAAGAAGTTGGAATTTCAAGAAGTCATAGTCAGGAATCCACCAAAATATAATCAAGCCATTTCAGATAATTTGGCAGACTTTCTTAAAATTTGGATTAATTCCTTGGACAAATAACATAAACAAAACAATTGCAAAGGATGTGGAATATATAGGGTTTTATTATATTAGTTGCTTTGTAAGTAATTTACTATTGACTCAGCAGTTCTGGCAGCACATTACTTCCATTTGTCCAGCAGGCAAACATTTCACAAGAACTTGATTTCATGAGTGCTTCAAATATTGAAGATCTTGGTTGCAACAATCTTCTTAGCTCCAAGCATGAAGCTTTCACAGACAATTTTTTTTTTTCAAAACGACAATTTGTCATTCCCACCAATAGACATGACATACAAATTGGCCACAGAAGATGAGGAAGTGACTGGCTGCCTCCTTTTTGATGTCATATTCATCACTTTGACATTAGAAGATGGAATAGTGGAGCTAGAAGGTGTTACAGTAGTTAGGATGTTCTACAGTAACAAGCCATTAGTAACTCTCAAGGAAATTTGGGTGTGCTTTTGAAGGGAATCAGCTGGTAAAACTGAAAACAATAAAACTGTTGTTTTCCCCTAATGCTAATTTTTGGGAGGAAAATGCAGAAAGGAAGCACAGAGAAATAAGTTTGGAAATGGAATTTTTAGATGGCATTGTCCAGGTACTGTATATATTGCTATATTGCATTACTGTTGTTTAAGTTTCATAAGTACAGTGGCCAAAGTTGCCACACTTTCAATTTCTAAATTTTTCCAAGAATTTATGAAGGTCATCAGTATTAGTGATAACATATCATGATCACTTACCGATTGCAGGTTAAGTTTCAGAAATAATTTGTGTTTAAAGGCTGTTTCATGTGTTACAGTTTTGGTGTATAACCTTACTGTAAAACATAGGATTCATATTAATGTCTTTTGAAACTTATGTGCAGGAAATTCCTACTGGACTATGGTTCCATGCTGTCCATACATATAGGAAAAATGTAGTTTCTATGCAAAGGTGAGAAGTACTCATAGATCATATTGTGACATAGATTATGAATTAGGTTTAGGAACTGCCTCAGCAAAGTCCAAGGAAGTTCTTATTAATTAATTATCCTGCCTTCTTAAAAAAAAAAGTCTTTATTAAGTTCTACATTCTTTCTATAATTTCAATTTTTTTTCTAAAAAAAAAGAAGGTGTAGCTGTTGCTGTTAGAGGTACATATTAGAGATAGTCACAATATATGCATCTATATATATATATATATCCCCAAAATGTAAACTTTCTTGTGTTATTGGTAGAAAGATGAAAAGCAATTTGCCTGTTTGGAAAAGCCAAATGATATGATAAAAGAAAGATATTTTGGGGAGAAATGTGACATACCTTTCTGAAACAAAGAGAGAGAAAGAGATTGATCCAATAAGAATCAATGCTATTCAGGAAGTAGTGCTCTCTCATGGAGCAAAATAAATTTCCTCTACAGGAAAAATGACGAATGGAGAGAAGCTAGAAATATATGGTCCATCCTTGCCCTGTGACATCTTGTCCTCAGCCTCCCATATTGATGGGGAAAGTTTCAAGCGTGTGTGCAAATGCATTTCACTGCATGGGATTGCAATCCTCTTTGCAGGTGGGAACCTAATGGAACAGGACTTCTGACCCTGTGCAGAGGTTGTCTGCATGTTCAGAAGAATGCAGATAGTCTTCTGGTTTACTTTCTCTAGTGGCAAAAGCAAACTGGGAATTGAGGGGCAAGAGTGGAGGAGGCATTCCTGTTTCCCCTGCAAATATTCATTTCCATTTCCCTAATGACTGAAGGGTTAACATGACCCAGAAAAATTCCCTTTGACCAGATTGCAACACAGTACATTGCAAAGCAAACATTCCGCCCCCCCCCCCGCCAACTTCCTTAATTTTCTGGTATCTGCTAGCCCCAAGTTGCAAATAAATTTTGCAAAAAATAAAGAGTATATTCCAGGGGAGGCTAAGCATTTTTACATCCCGTTTATTTCCATGGGAGAGAATTAACCATATACTGGTGCACCTGCAGATGATAACATGATTTAAATGTGTATAAATTTGGCTAGGAAATTACAAGAACGTCTCCTGCCGCAAATTTTAAAAAGGAAACAAAAAAAGAGACCAGAGGTTGCACCACAGGAAGTGTATTTGAACTATGCAACTCCTGTGCTAAGAACATAAAATTCCAATTATGCTCTGTTTTTCCCTGGAATTATCAGTGTTGTTCATGAGCACCAATATCCCATGGACGCCTTCCTTGACATCCCTGGGGCTTCCTTTCCAACCTTCTTTGTTTGAGGCTGGCCATACATCATGGTAACCATTGTGTGAATGTGCAGCTCCCTATAATGTACATTAAAAGCTCTCAGGATTTCAACCCAAAATAATTGAGGACTGTCACCCTAGATAGTGTTCCTGTAAATTAGGATTGCAAAACACCAGATGTTTACACTTCTGATAGGTTAGATGGAAGGAAAAAAATAGAGTTCCCTGTATGTAGTGGTCATTTTGGATGTTAGCATCCCAGATGTTGTAGCTGTACAGTTGCTTCCATATATGCAACTTCTCATGGAATACGTTGATTTCTGTCTACCAAGTTGACTGCTTATTATTCCATTTTAGTATCTTGGAATTTATTAATGTTTCTTTGCCATACATTACAAAGACACTAATTTAAGGGGGTAATGATTCACCAGATATTCAAAACAAAGCAACAACAGCCAGGGGTCATATAAAATAAAATAAAACTTAATTGAGAAGGACACTATTTAAACAATTGCAGAGGCCCCTAAAGGCTATTAGTTAGGCATGAATGATAGAAGACAGAAGCAATGAATAAAATGCAGCAAGATGCATTGATTCCTCTTTTAAATTGTGTCATTTGTCTATCATCTGATTCCTGCTGCTGTATTGTGGCATGAGTGTATTCAAGATTTCACACTGCCCATGACTACAGCTGTAACCTCCCTCTTTGCAGTTGCAGAAGTTTATTTCTTCCTCTCTTTGGTTTCCTCCATTTTTCCCCATTCTTTCACCATTTCCTAGGAGCACAGAGACATCTGCTGGCCTGGAGAAGCATCTGGAGGTGCTCAGTATGTCTTCCTCACATGTCTTGGTCTAACAAGCTGCAGAGAGGATTCTAACATATGGTCAACATAGAGTCAACATTGAGGGTTTCTAAAGGGGTTTTTTTATTGCCAAGAAATGGGGTTAATTTTGTTTACTTGCCTGCTTTTCCATGCAGTATAGATGAGATCAGAAATATTCTGGTCAAAGTGTGCGGGCTGGACTTCTCTAAAACAAAAAAGGTGAATACTCTAGGATCCAAAGAGCAACGCTCTGCACTGGGAGACCATTTGGGAGACTTTCAAATTGGCTATTTAAATAAATTGCTTGGAATGAAACTGTTGCAATACCAACCGGGTTAAAAAGGCTATCAGCTCTGACCTTCTTTCAGATCCTGGATTAAATATTTTCCTGAGTGCAACTTCCTAGCTTCTTATGCCTCTAATAGTGTGAATCAGTTCTGTTAGATTAAATAGGGCTTTAAAAAAAAGTTGTAGAGGTGAAAAACACTGCTATTGGTAGAGAGGACTGCAGAGGACTCTTGGAGCAGGAAGGCCTCTGCGAATGGTAGACTTTGTTACTCCCAAATAAAATAAAAGCTGTTCTGGGTCAAAGGCCTTTCCCAAGTCTTCATGATTCTTGGCTGCCTTTTGCATCCTTGTGTGGCTCAAAGAGGCCTTAGAGAGACTTCTTTTGACACATTTATCTATCATCTTGGGGGCTTTTTGATGACTGAGTAGAAGGTGGGAATTCTGGGTTGAATTAGAATCTGACCAGAAGAGTATTTGGGAGTTAGTTATATGCATTTCTTCTTAATGCGTCTTCATCTAGTAGACCCTCCATTCCTCAGCCACATTAATGTGCCTTTTGTGGGTGCCACTGTGTTGTTTATTTTGCTTCAGAATTAGGGTTGTATTTATCTCTCTATATCTTAGGATCTTCTAAACCACTTCAAGGACTAAATCTGAGGATCAGGAAATAGCTTAATTCCACCTCAGCTCACTTTGGAGCTAGTCAGTTTCAACCTGTTCCTATTAGTTTTTTGTTTTAATGGAGCTTTCTTCTTGCTGGAAGGATTTTTTGTTTTTTTAAAGTCTTTCCTTCAAGGATGAGGTTCCCATTTCTGCTCTTCAGTTGAGAAAGTGGTTAGAGCACAGCCACTGCAGTACAGCCAGGACTCCCTTTTGATCCCTCCCTCCCAACTTTCATAACACAGCCCTTCTAGAGAGCTGTCTACAGAGGCTGAGATTGCATAAAAACGTTTGCCCCAGGACCATGAAAGCCCTACAGCATTAGCATGTGAGAATAGGATGGCCCTGTGGTAAGGAGGGAGGACTAACATTCCTCCCAATAGTGCCATCTTGACCTTCTTCTAGCTATCCTTTCAGGCAATTGCAATCCCTCTATATTTTTAGCTAGGCCACAATCCTGGTGGAATTAACCTAGGTATACTAAACTATGATTTTGGTGTGTTTGCTCAACCATGTCAACAGCATGCTGGCTGGGGAATTCTGGGAGTTGAAGTCCACATGTCTTAAAGTTGCTAAGATTGAGGAACACTGATCCTAACTGTATCATATATTGTAAACTGTAGTAATTTGCAATGTTTAAACTGCTGAAATTATCACTGAGAATGAGATGTGAGGATTATGACAAATTGATCATATGCCTGGCGGTAACGTTTGGGTAGCCCGCTCAGAAACTTACTATGGCCCCCTAGAAATATAGCATGCCCCCACTCCTTGAGAAAGAAGTCCTTCCAGAGAGAGAGCTCTACAAAGGCTACCAGGAAAGCTTCTTGCCTATTGTTTTGCCAGTGGTATCAAGGAGCAGAATGTTCAAAGATGCTTAATGGAACCATAACAGTCTTGCAGCCCATAAGCCATTCTCTCAGGTGTGCCCAGAGCATTTGGCCAGGAAGGTCAGTGACAAACTTGGAAGGGTAATAGAGGAGGGATGGCAGCTCCCAGAATTCAACCAGGTACTACAGGAGCAAAAAAGGGTTGCATCATGAGGTACAAGCAATGTCATCATCTATGATAGAAGGTGACCTCACTGGCTGTGTGCTGTGCAAGTCACTCATGTTACCAGTTTGCTGGGGCTCCAGGGAGGGCGTTCCAGTACATACACTTTGTGATAGAACAAAGGAAGGCACACCCAGTGTGACAAAACTACAACTAAGTATCTGAGCGAATAGTTTCAGATACCTTAAAGTACAATACCTTCAGCATACTGTAATACTGCCCCATCTCATGAATCCCTTTGGGAAACTGTATTTTGGAGAGATACATGTTAGATGGGGCTTCCAGTGCTGAACACAAAATATATAGGTAAGAACCTGTGGGGTATGTCTTATAAGTGTATACTCCTTGACATCCAGGCTATTCTGTAGAGATTTCAAGAGGGACAAATCAATGATATAGGCTCCTTCATGGTTATTTGGATTGATTAATAAGAACTCTCTTCTCCGCTACCACTGATACCAGGAGAAGATGTCAGTTATTATCCATTTCTTCATTTCACAACTACCTCTAATGACCCTACAGTTTCACCACCAGATTTGCTGAGATTCCTCCAATTCCTTTAATGGGTGACAATTTGTCTTTTTCAGAGTCTTCCTCTTATAGGATGGAGACTTGAGCTTAGTTCCAGAAACCCATGTAAAGCCTAGCTGGGATGGGGAAGCATCAGTCCAACATAATCCCTTAGCTGGCTGTTCCTGCTTCCTTTACCCTGCTGGCAAATGGGGAAAAAATTAATTCGCAGCTGCTTAGAAAGTGAATGAGTATTTATAAACTATGCTGGATGATATTCCTCCACCGCAGTCATGTCCTCTATGTAATATTCTCCAAAAATCTATGACGGAAATCAAGACCAGATCTCACTTGAAATTTACCAGAACCTCTGGCAGAGGAAAAACATGAAAGGAAAAAAATAAAAATAAAAAATAAAGCCATCCGTAAAAAAAGGAATGAGTCTACAGTTTATGCTTGAACAGAATTTTAAAGAAATGCTTTCAGACATCAGGGGGTTTTATACTACAATTCAATTTCCTTACACTGGACTTTCCAACAAAAGGCATTAGTTCGGTTGGATTCCTAGAAATCTCAGTTGTCACAGTAATCATCTTCACCACCACCAACACTACCATTTTCATCTATAGTAGGAGCAATAACAGTGTAGGGAGCAGGATGAGAAGCACTGCAATTTTTGCAAAATGGTGCAGGAAACATAGAAAGCAAATGAGCATGGCTATATTCACTTCTGGAAGGTGACAATATGTTGTTGCGGGCAGTGAACAGAAGGGAGGTAAGAAAACACATTTATTGTCTACAGTTTGAGGGAATGGTTGTTTTTAAGATAGTGGCATGTCCCTTTTGTTAAAAAAAAGAACTGTGATATTTAAGAAATACATCTTATATTGTTAAAGCACCTTTTTCAATCAAATTGGCCATCTGTTGCCTATTAAACCACTGTCTGTTACTGCTGCATTCTTACACAATCCTTTTGGCAAGTAAGGTCAACATGTGCTTCATCTTCCAGTGTGGCCTCCTAAAAGGGAATGACCCCAATTTAGCATTTTATAGAGGTTGCAGGGTTGCTTTTTTATTTTCCCCATTGGCCATTGCAGAGAGACCAAAGCGGAACTTTTATCATTGCCTCCAGCACAAATTAGCTCACTGCTATTCCTCCCCAGCTGGAATTCACTCATCTATCTGTCCTCTGGATTACATATTTAGAACAAATTTTGGTATTTTAGGCTGGAACTACATACTTCACCAGGATGCTCCTTTTAATATTTAGCCAAAATCAATTATCCTGAATTTTTCATCACTGGTTCTCATCCTGTCCTCTGCTGCAACACAGAACATTCTGTTTTACCTAGCCCTTAAGATATTTGGAGGCAGCTATCATCTTTCCTCTCATCTTCAGGAAATGTCTACCCAGATCTTTCAACCTGTTCTCACAGAATTTGGTTTCTAGACTCTTCCCATTTTTTATTACTATTCTTTAGAGAAGCTCCAAATAATTAATCATGTCATTCTTAACACGTGACTCCCAGAGGTATATACAAGATTCCAGAGTAGGGCGATGCATACATTTGTTTAATCCAATCTGAATAAGAAGTAATTCCACATTTTCAAAACATTTTCAAAGCACACATGTTAAACCTTAGTTATACTTCAGAATTCACATATTTCTGACTTCTGTAGTGTAGCTTTCCTTAATATGCCTTATTTTCTACTTGGCAAAGTCTAGAAAAACATTAATGTATTCATGAAGCAAATGCACAAAAGGAATACAATTTGAGAACGCAGCTTTAAGAAGCCGTTTATTGGGCAAAATTACAAAGAATGTGTATGTTTGGAGAAATATGCCCAAAAGGGCACGGAAATTTTAGCGTGAAGTTTTTAAAAACAAAGCTCAAATATGAGAGTAGAGACCAGACCAAACTTATGGATGGAAATAAGCCAAACCTATGGGGGAAAAAAGGAAGAAACTGAAAGAAATCAAAACAGATTCACAGAAATGAGAAATCAAGAGAAACCCAACTGATAGAATTGTTCTTTCTTACTCCAGATGCAGCCTGCAAAATCCAACTGGAAAGAGGAGCTGCAACAGACCGGCCAGAGATGATGCTTACCCCTTCCACTGGGGTTCCAAAGGAGTGTTTAAGATTGCAAACACATGTCTGGAAGCCAGCTGGCGGAAAAGGCTTAGTGCTGGAGATGAATTGCAATGGGAAAGCGGGAGGGAGGGAGATTTTAAAAACACATATTTATCCTGAATTAGCAAGGGGAAATTAGTACCTGGGGACATCTGTTCAGGCACAAATTATTCCCACCCATAGCCATAGACCCAGTGCATGAAGAATGCTTACTCTCCCATTGGGTAGGTGGTATTTAACCAAGTGAAGATATTCTGTCCAATCAGACTTTGTTGACTTTGGTGTTTGGGAAATCAACCAATCCATAGTTTTAGGGAAGCTTTTTAGCTACCCTTGGAAATTTTACATTGCAAGCCCATCCCTTGAAGAGCTGTATTTTTCTTCTATGAAGCCAAGAGCCAAACAAGCTGGAGCCTGAGAAATGGGAAGTGAAAGCTGTCATGAGCAGAGAACTGTCCAACAGCCAAAAAAAGAAGAGGAGGACGCCTTGTTATCCACAAAGTGATTAAAAAATAAGAAATGCTTGGAAGCAGCAAGTACCAAGATGGGAAGTATGTTATGAGTATCATTGGCCAAAACCAAAAGCTAAAACATTGAGGTAGGAGCATAGGAGATGCCTGTACAATACTGAAGGTGTGCATCTGAGACATCAAGTCTCCCTGCTCCACCAGTTTGTTAATTTATGAAAAAATGGGCTGGAAAGCAAAGTTCTAGTAGGATTGTTTCTTACAGGATTCTCTCTCCTGGCCAGCATTAGCCCATCTTTGTGTTCATTCCAAGAGGGGTTTCTCTGCATCCTCAAGCCCCATGAGATGAAGGAGTTCATGCCCAGCAATTGCCTTCTTAAGTGGTCCCCGCATTACTGAACAGCTTGCCTCCTAAAGTAAGGGGAGCCCCCTGCCCCCCTGCTTGCATTTTATAAAGCCATGAATTCCACTCTATTCTGTAGGGTCTTGAGGACAGATGGTGGACTTGGTTTGCATTTGTAATTTTGCAAAATAATATGCATTATTTTGGTTTATACTTATTCTGTAAGCAGCAGTATAGAAAGAGTGCAATCAACAAATCAATGAAAATCCTTGGTTAAAAATAATGTCTTGAGTTCTTTTCTAAAAAAAAAAAAAAAAGAAGTGGAGGCTGAGTGCAACTCCTAAGAAATTGCATTTCCTATCTTGGGCACAACGTAAGAGAAAACCCATACAGGTGACAAGCAGACCATGGACAGTGAGGGCATCTTTAAGAAGGTTTAAGAATCTTTTCTGTTAACCTTAATATCCAGACAGCTTCTCTCAAGAGGGGGTGCACTGGTGCAAGATCCCAAATTGTTTAATACTTTAAAAGATTATCCCAACTTCTTAAATTTTGTTCCAAAAAGGACTGCCAATCAATTCAAGACTTTCAATGTATATGTAACATGTCTTGGTATCATACGCCATTTAATAGCCCAGATGCTACACTTTAACCCAATTCAAATATCTGGAGATTCGTCAAGAGTAGTCAATATAGAATGTGTCACAGTAGTCAGGGGTGGGGGAGACCAAGCACTGGGTCACTGTTACTACATCTGATTGGCTCAGGCCCAATGGTAGCCAATGTGCTAGATTGTGCAAATATACTTCTTCTCCCAACTGCCACCTGGAATTCAGAGGTATCTAGGAATCAAGAAGCCCTCACAGACTGTACTTTCAAAAAATGCAAACCAGTTCAGAAGAGATCAAAACTCAATCCCAGAGCCTCACTGCCTAGCAACCCAGAGCACTTCTGTCTCACCTGGATTTAATTTCAGGTTCTCTACTCTCGGCCAGCCCATTAACAAATTAGCATTGGTTAGTGTCAAGCAGCAGTAACTGGATGCCATCAGCATAGTGAACATACATCACTTTAAAGCTCCAAATAAACTCACCCAGCAGTTTTATGTAGATTCTGAACAACAATATGGGTCCCGTGGGTCATCACAGACCAATGGCCTAGGTGCCAAAGAATAGTCCCCCAGCACCACCTTCTGAACACAGTCTGACAGGAAAGTTGGAACCACAGTAAAATAGTGCCACAATGCCCATCCCCTGTGATGTTTGTGGGAGGTGTCAGAGTGATACATGCAATGTTGCAGCATTGTGATGCAAGCCCCACCTTTTTCTATATGTGACATGATGTCGCACACGTGCCTCAAAGGTTTGGAGCTTGCAGAAACTTCTGTCCAGCCCTGCCATGCAGTTCAGAAATATACCAGGTCAATGACATCAAATAAGACAAGAAAATCCAAGAGAACGAGAAAGGGCACCAAAATACTTTCACTACCTTATTGTCATAAGGTCAGAGGTGACACCCTTTGTCTCACCAACACATCTGGTGTCCCTTTGAGGTCTCATCTGTCACCTTCAATATTGAGAGGAGGCTTTTTCACATATGTTGTACATGCCCAGAAGAAACTACCTGATGGGGCTTTGTGGTGAAGCAACTTGACTGTGGGAATTGGGGATGACACATAGGTTGGCAAAGCACTTTCCCTGAACTGAAGGAACCCCTTGAAGCTTTGCTGAATCCTAGACATATAGAGTAGCCAGGAGTTGGGTTGTCTGTGACTTTACTTCATACAGTCTTCTTCAAATCTCTCAAGAAGGTCAGTATCTTCTGTGATGTCATTCTGGACTATCGTGGACTAATCCTTTCTGCTTTGTCAAACCAGTTTTCTGTGCTGCTGGTTGTGTTTCCCATACCCATCTAATAATGATTATGCAATCAGAGGAAGCCACTGCTTCATTGCCATTTCCTTCATTTAAAGAGCATCCAGGACGCTCTTTGCAAATGTTATACAGAGCAACAGAAAATAATGTAATACTTAATTGCATTCTGATCTAAATGTCACCAATGTAAACCATAAAGAGGGAGTTTTTAATTTTATGTCTGAGTAAAATGAATCCCATTTGGAAAGCCAATTGAAATCAAACCAAACAAAAGCCACCACGCATTTCATGGCCAGACTAGATATTACACACTAGTTGCATATGACTTTCCATCAATCTTTGTTATTCTTCTCCCTAACCCAAAGCAGCCCTGACAGATTACAAGTATGAGCAAAGGAACAGCAGGAGGGAAGAAATGCTTTATCATTTATCATGCCAGTGCTGGTGGGGTTTTTTTTTTTTCTTGTTTTCTTTTCCTTTTTTCCCTCTTGTAGGGAGAAAAGCTCCTGCTTTCAGATACCCATCTCAGTCTCTACATGTGACTGGCAGGCATGTTGTGTATCCTTAGATGGACATGACAAGCTGCATCTCTTCTCCACCACTTCTGTTTCTTATAATTCTCCCCAACAGCTGCTCCATCTGGGATGAACTTTGGCAGGTCTCCCATTATGCTTAACAATATCTCTGTGGCATCCGGTTACTGATGAGCTGAAGCAGGACATGGGAGGCTCTTGGGAATCAGCATAGGGATTCAGAATCCGCATCCTGCCCCACGTTGATAAACCATGAGCTTGTTCAGTGAGGAAGTGGTGCTCAATGTAGAATGCAGCTGTGAGCTAGCCGTGCAGATGCTTCCAGGTGATCAGGTCAAAGGTTCAGCACCAACCTTCTCTCTTGTAGCAGTCAGCATGGCAGAAGGAAGGCAGGGGAGTGGGGAGGAATGATCTCTCATATTCCCAAGGAAAGAAGCAAAGTTAATAGTTTCCACAGTGAAGGAACCAACAAAGACACCATATTTTGTCAGGAGTAGAAGGGACAAAGAAAAACTGCTGTTCCTGCAGAAGCCAAAGGCTTGGTTTAAATGGCAAGTGCCTAGGGCTAATAGCATAATTTGATGGAATCCATCACTTTTTTCCTTTCCCCAAATAGATTTTAATCCTGTCACTTTCTTTTCACTTGAATCTTCAAGTATGTGTCTTGGCAAGATTCGGGATGAAAAGGTAAGCCATGTTGACTCAGATTCATAAAGGGGCTGAATAGATCTTCTGGTTGATTTGTTGGTTGATAATGTAATTTTATGCTGTTCCAATCTCCCAACTCTGGGTGACATGTAAGAATCTCACAAGCAATCTTATCATAGCCAGACCAATGTAGTCGATAAAAATAAACAAAAACAATAAATGATGGCCATCCTCCTTCCCCACTAGGCCTTAAATCCATCAAAGGAAAAAGGAAATTTTTCAAAAGCTTCCTATAAACCAGGAAGGAAGGGGATAAATGTATCTCCAGAAGGAGCGTGTTCCATAGGATTAGGGCCACAACCAAAAAGGACTGTCTTCTGGCCCACAAGCCCCTCATTTGCCATGGGGATACCCTCCTGAGCAGGAACTTTCTTGATGTTCTAACAGGAAGGGCAGACTCATTATCAAGAAAAGAGCCCCTAAGTAACCTTGTGCCATGTTAGCTGGTGATTTGTTGAAGGATACAAATTAGCCAGGGTGTGTGAGGTTCCACTTGGGATAAATGGAGGAGCAGATATCTAAAATACTATGATTGCACTGCATTCATGCTTAGTCTGCTTACTGAATTACCCCGTTTCATGACTGTAGAAAACACATTATTATTAATTACTGTAATTATTGATTTCCCACCATGCAGGCTTAGAGATACTTACAAGCAATATAAACAATAATAAATAAATATGCAAACTTATTTATAACAAACTTAGGATATTTCCTACAGGGCAGGTAGGACAGGAAAATATAGCTGAGTGGGCACTGAGCCATGAACTAATGAAATTAACTGGACTTGCACGGCGTATGAAGCCACACAAAAACCTAACCATTATTAGCCCTTTGCATGTTAGGTAAATGCAGCTTACAGACCTTGAGCTGACCTGATTCTGCAGATCTGCGAACACAGCATTACTGTAACTTCATTGAGTATATAATAGTACAAGTTTCCATGATGTCCAGAAGAAATATTTAAAAATGCAAACAAAATATAAAGGCCCTCCAGTACTGAAACAGGAAGGGGGGAATCAGTGGCTTGGAAAAGGGACAGCAGATGTCGAGATTAGTTCTCTTTCGTTAATATGAAATAATCTTGGGAGTAGAGTGCTGAAGTGACATACTGGGCAAGAAAAATGATTCGAATTGGACCTTCTTTCATCTTTCAACTCCTGTCTAATTCTTTAACCTTGATAAAAGTAATAAAGACTTGAATTGTTGCTGACTCAGCACTCTCCTTCTGAAAGGGTTTTAACTTTAGGATGTGCATCTCTCCTTGTGGCTAAGCTACAAGAAGGAAGACAAGCAAGGGGAGAGGTCACAACTTCACCTACTCCCAAATGATTCAGCACAAGAGAGGATTTCTTTGGAGAAAAGTGGTTGATGTGAGCATACCAAATAGACTTTCCCCAGGAGGGTAGGAGGTAGAAGTAGAGACTGGGGAGGAAGGACTTAGGAACCCCCATTCAAGGGGACAAAATGTGCGGGGTGGGAGGGGTGTGCATGCGCGCATGTTTGATTTCAGCTAAACTTCTAATCGGAGGTAAACAACTCTTACCTTGCTTTTTAGAAAGTCATTAAATTGATTGTTTAGCAATTCGACGAAATAAATATAAATGATGTTTTATAACTAAAAATAAACTATAAATCAAATCAAATCAAATCACACCTAAATAAACAAGGTACTTCCATGCAAGTTTTAAAACTGATTTAAGATGTTTTATATTAAAAGATTGTTTTTAAAATCGGCACACTAATCCTAAAGTTGATCCATGCCCTTTCGTTATTCTACTGTATTAAGAGGGCTACCATTTATTTATTTATCCCTAGTACTTTATATACCTAATAATTGCTGCTAGAAAAGAGAACAACAATTTTCCAATGGCAGGTGTGATCCCAGCCTCATTCTGATAGTAGTAAGGGGCTACTCCTATGAAATCCCTTTGTTCATTAGCACCAAGATCCCTACAGCAACATTGGTGACTGAAACCATATTGCACCTTCTCCAAACTACTTTCTTTCCCCTTCACCTAATCCAAGTAAAGGCTGTAAAGAATATGGCTTTCAGAATCTCTCTCCAAAGTGATGTTCCATCACTTTTCTCTATTACAACCCCAGGGAGCATAATCATATTGTGAGAAAGGATAACTGGAGCAATGGCCACCTGCAGGCATAGCCGTCTTCTTGCCTGTCACACCCAACAAGTTTGCAGCAATGGCTCCTTTCTCCATGAGAATCTTCTTTCCATCCATGTTGCTCTCTATAGATGCAAGCAACACTTGATGGCCACCATCATCATTGAACCCTGGGAACCAAGTCCTGCCCTGGCTCTTTCTTACTTGGATACATGGAGTGGGGAAGGCCCTCCCCCAAAATAGTGGCTGTCAGAGAATTGCTATTAAGAGCTGGGTGTTCAGCTATTGTTCCTCTCAGCCAACATTCTAACTGAGTGACACCACCAAATCAGTCCACAAGACGGACAGGAGTCTCCTTGCCCCACATGTATCACCTCATGGAATTCAGGCTACTTTGACCTATAGCTTTAGAAAGAAACCCCAGGGCTGGGAATGGGTTGCTGCTTCTAAAAACCATGTAAAAGGAACTCAAGGCTTAGTAGCCAATGTTTCCATTTTCTCTTGTCAGTTCCCCTTCAAACCTTCCCAGCTTGTTTCAATGTCTGTCAGAAAGCAATTAGATCCATACAGCTGGGATGCAAAATTCTGCATATGGAATAGAGGAAGGGAACAGGAAGCAGCTGCAATCAGAGTTCTCATTTCAGTATGAGTTTAAAAGCGGTATCAGCTGGTACCCAGCACAGCATGAGTGGTATCTCTGTTCACATACATGCATACCTGGCTGTTTGGAGTCCAAAGGAGTTTTCTCTTCAATTACAGAGAATCACTACTAAGGAGGCATTCAAAGATTGCATTCCAGAATCCCAACTGGCATCCTGAGATGATTACATGGATGGATTTGCTCATTGTTTGCCCTGTGCTGAAGTTGGTCAGTTCCTCATGGCTGGCTGGGTTCACAATTCGTTTTAGGCTATAAAGTGTCCAAACAAGGTGCTTCACAACACATGGAAGCATGAATGAGGTATCTCTCTTTTGCAAAGTTCATGTCGCTGCTTGAAATATGTCTCTGCACATCTGCAACTGCAGAAGTAAAGTGGCTAGGTGTGCACATACATGTGGATCAGCTTTTGAATAAACTTCATGAGTCTTTCAGAAGACAAGGCTGAGTCAATGATTTAAAGAGAGATGTTTTGTGCTCCCGAACGTTGCAAAGCACCTTGTTCAAATGTTTTGCACCCATCTATTGTGCAAACTAGATCCAACCACTGTGGTGTGTATGTGATGGTTTATGGCTGAAAATTACATATGAATTTGGCCAATAATGGCTTATTCAGCAACCATGAAAAGCAACAATGGCTTAGGGTGAAGTGTGAATTCTGCCTACATGTCCTGAGTTCACGCATTGCCTTTTTGGCCTCAAGCAAGAAGAAAACAGTGGATGAAATATTAAATCACTGAAGATTTCTATATTCAAGGAGTCGATTGCAAAAGGACCTTCTATTGTAGGTGGCACAAAGGAATTCTAAACTCTCTTGATCCAAAACTGTGAGTGAGAGGGAGAGAGAGAGAGAGTTATTCAGCTGCTCAACTTGCCATCAGCAGCTCATATAGAAGGTTGGCTTGGCTGATTGCCCTGCAGAAATCAATGTGAGTCATGTGGCCATCAAGATGGAAAGAAGCAATCCAGTACAAGTTGTATTATTTGAGGGGTTCAAGATTGCAGTTGCCTGTGTGGCACGTCATGCCAAATGGGCTGTGGAAAGGGAAATAAAATAAAATACAAATGAGGCACAGCATCAAAGGAAGAGCAGATCCATATACTTACGAGCATATGGAAGTCCTGGGGGCACGCCAAATGGTTTACCACTAATTGGAAAAGGCCTGACTATTCTCTTATTGTGGCCACCAGGAGTAACCTCAAGGTTATGGAGAGGGAACAAAGGATTAGAATGGAAGATACTAGTCTGTGTCTCGAGACCCTTGAGATAATTTGAGCAAAGTTCAGGAACTTACTGAATTCAAGAAAGAGTACAGTGGCAAATGAAAGTGCATGGCCCTATCCAAAGCACACCATGCATATATACATACCCATCATGATATTCCCTTTCAGAGTAAACACCATTGTGCAAAGTGCAGCTAGGGAGTAACAAAATAGTAAGAAAAAGAAATTAAAGGTAATGGGTAATGCAAAAGAAACACTAGTTCACACCAAATATTTACTGTGAGCTCATCCTGATAGCCTGCTTATCATAGCATAAAGATGCCTCGTCAACCATTTTTGAGGGAAATGTCCTCATAACATTGCCTCCATCTCACCCCCAGCACACTTGTACCTATAATTAATTTCTGCTCTAACTTGGAGTTAATGGATAATGAGTGTTCCATCATCAGAGGCAACTGTTAGCATTTCAGATCTTCTCCAGGAGGGTTTGTCTTTCAACCTAGTCCTTCAGGTCTTCCAGTGGTGCACCCATCACTTCTGTAATTGAATCCGTGCACCTTACTGCTAGTCATTTTCTTTTCCTCTTTCCTTTCACCTTTCCCATTATTACAGACTTCTCAAGAAAGCTAGGTCTTTGCATAAAATGTCCAAAATATGATAATTTGAGCCTGATCATTTGTGTCTTGAGTGAGAACTCTGGATTGATTTTTTGTGTTGTTAGTTTTCTTGGCTGCCCAAAGTATTCTTAGAGTCTTCTCCAACACCAAAGTTCAGAAGCATCAATAGTCTGTCTATTCTGCTTCCTCAAAGCCCAACTTTCATTTCCATGGTATCCCAGAACTTGCCCTGCATGAATAGCAACATTTTAATTTGTATGATGATTAGATGAAATTCTGATTCAGAACAAGATGATTTTTTTTTCAAGCAGGAATTAAAAATTAAGTTTACAACCTATTGTCCTTCAGGAAAGCAGCGAAGACCTGCCTTTCCCCTAGGCGCTGGCACTTTGGTGTACCGTTTCAACATAATAAATTGTAATGTTGTATATGTCAGATTCAGCCGGCATGGCCAAGGCACCGCTCAGCTTCGCCTAAGTCAATTTCACCGCCCAGGCGCGAGCAGAGGAAAAGGGGAAGTGAAACCGCGAGCTGATTAGGGACAGGTGGCGGTGCTTAACTCAAAACCGCAAGCGGATACTTTGTATCAGCGCAGCTTCCCTGGAGCGCTGCACACAAAGGAAAGCGCAGAGGCTCAGAAGCGAAGCAATCAACGAACTCCTGGCTTTGCGCAAACAGGCAAACCCAACAAAGGCAACAACAGCACAACCCATAGAGTGCAATCAGAAAGACAAAAGCACCGGACTGAATCTGCCATTTGGGCGAGGGGGGATTACTGTGGGTAATCTGTAACTAAGCAATGGGTAAAGCGTGGGAAAGGGGAAGCTATAAAATACCATGTAAGCTATGCCAAGCCAACCCTGGCTTTGTCTGTACTTACTTACATTACGCTTGAGTAAACTTCTTTGCTGAACACGTGTCACGAGAGTTTCTCTGAGACGAACGGGGTAAACCTTACAGTATATACTTTTGCCAAATGCACATTTTGGGGGCATATTTTCATGTAATATATACATTTTTGCCATCTTTATTATTGTTTGTGCTACTTCTGTACCTTGTCTAGAGGAGCTGAAAGCAATAAGAAACACAATATCAACTGAAACCTCAAAATAAAACCAGCAGTCCTTAAAACCAATAGATGCAAAAATTAAAACAAGCTTTCATTTTTAAAAAGAAAAGTAGCACAATCGGAAATCAAAAGATAATCTGGTTCTACAGCAGTTGTTATCCTGAAAACTGTGCTTTAAAATTTGAAAAATGGAAATGTTGGCACACTCATGCATTTTTGGTTCTCCTAAATATCTGGCTTCCCTTATTTAATTTGATAGCTCTGAAATGGATATAAGGATATAAATACTGTCTTGTGAAAAAAATCTTATTTCCCAGAAATCAAGATCTTATCATTAAACCACACATAACAGTACTTTGGCATTATTTTAATTTACAAATTAATTTGCAGGAGATTTTGTTCGTGTGTGTGTGTGTGTGTATTACACAGACAAACACAAAGGGGGGAAGCTGGTATAATTATTTCTCATTAGAGACAATGGGATGAACCCATAAAAGGGAAATATGCTTTTCCAACTTCTACTACCTCATGTTCTTGTAACCACCTGCCCTTTTGGGATTTCAGAAAGATCTCCAGGTGAAAAGGAAATTGAACTCACGTTTCACTTATTAATAAGTGCAAAATGTTTAGTAGCACAATGACATATACTCTTAGGTAAAATCTGGGATAAGAAGTATTTATTTATTTGATGGCTGATGTGGGTCCCAGGTTGTTTGGCTGTGTTCTGGAAGTTTTGGTTCCTAACGTTTCACCAGAATCTGTGACCGGCGTCTTCAGAGTGCAGGAGCACAGACAGGAGCGGTTCTCTCTGTGCCCAGGATGATGTGACCCTTTGTGGGTATTTATGGAGATAAGCAAGGTGCCTGTGGGTGGTGGTGGGGGGAGGTTGTGGGTTAATGAGTGGCTGCTGTTTTGGTGATCGGCGTATGTGTGTGTCTTCCTGGAGATTAGGCAGGGCTTTATTTATTTATTTACTTATTTATTTATTTATTTATTTTCAAGTTTATATATGCTGCCCATCTCACTGTACAAGTGACTCTGTTATTAGGCTAATATCAGTAGCTTGACAATGCTAAATTCAATATAAAGAAAGAAGCACCTGAAAAATCCTTAGTGGTTTCCTTCTACTACTGTAGTAGATGTAACAGAAAGTTTGAATCAAGTTAAAGTAAGACACAGTTCTAATACGAAATAACTACTTTTCAACTAGAGTCCCCTCCCAGCCTGCCGTTTTAACTCCTAGAATTGATAAAACTGTAAATAAGCATACGAAGTTATTGCATTTTCTTAAAGATTGAATTACACTGTATTATGTTAACACTATACAATGCCAATTTTTATAAGTATATTTCATGGAGTATCTGGGTTTGTTGCTAAACCAAACTGAATCATCTCATGTCCTTCTGAGTGAAAGTGTGGAAAAAATAATTAAAAACTCTATTCATCACTTACCTTTATATATCATCTTTACATGCCATTCTTTTGACTTCTGCCATTCCCCCCAAGTTCCTCATAGTGATGAAGATGGGACATTTGCAAGGCCAGCTATGAGGGATATAGGCATATTCACTCCTCTTTGCTTCATTCTTCCTCCCATGACCTGGAGCCATGCCCACTCACACACATATATCCACCTTCCTTCTAACTCTGGTCTACCTCACTGACTCCCCATTGTTAATAACAATGGAGAAGCTGTGATGAGGGCCTCACTATAATAGAAACAAAAAGCCCATTTTCCCTAAGGAACATATTTCTCATATATATGTCACTGTGGTGTAGGGGTTAAGCTGCTGGCCTGGGAGAGTAGACCTAGATTCTAACCCTCCTATAGTTACAAAAGCCAGCTAGGTGACTTTTGACCAGTCACTCTCTCTCAGCCCTACACTGGGAATCAAAAAACATCTACCTCCCAACCTGCACTGGACCAGCATGGTAGATTATGGTCCATAACCTTGAGTAAAGAGGCCCACTTCTTGCAGTGGATTGATTCATTTATGGATGTTTGAAAGACAATTTTAATGATCTTTTTCATACCTTGTGTCTCATCTAAACTACTTCTGAGTCCCATATGTGGTGCATGTCCATCAGATGAGATCTACTGGCTTAGACAATTCAGCATTCCATGTGTGCTTAAGCTTCATTCTGTAGCAGCTCCCCCCAACCTGGCATTCTTCAGATGTGTTGGGAGTGAAATTCTTAAAATGCCTAGCTAACAATGAAAATTGCTTTGGGTGACTTTTTTAAAAATATGATACAATCTTGGGAGGCTCGTGGCATGTGATACAGCCAAATTGTTTTAATCTGGCTGGTTGAAAATCCTGTGTACTCTGAATTCTAAAATAAAGGAAATGTGGGACATAGATAGTAATTAACAAGCAAATCAAGAAAATGTTGCATATATCCTGTAGGAAAACTTTCCTCCTCTGGATAAGCTCCCAATGTGTAGTCTTCTAATTCCCAGAATTATTAGCCATGCTCTACACATCAGGAGTTATCCAATTCTGAAAGGCTGCTATAGAGATACCACAATTGCTACTGGTGAACTGGTTTAGAAATGGGAAGCCTAGATATTCCACCTTTACCTTGACCACAGTGGATAAAAAGCCTTTCAGGAGTGTCTGCAGTGCTGAAACCTGAGATTGTACATCCATTTTTTATAAGATTTGCTCCAGTTTCCCTTCTCTCCTCAACACAAGTCTGCTGCTCCAATTATTTTTACTATTAAATATCTTATATTTCATTTTTAAATAAAATCATTTTTTTAAATGGGGGGATCCAGCTACTTTTGGGACTGAATTGAATTGAATTTGAATTGAAAAAGAAGTGCTAATGTTTTAATTAATTCATAACTGCCTTTCTACCTCCTTTTTATTTTTATTATTTATTTATTTATTACTTTTTATTACTAGAAACAGCATTACATTTAAATGAAAGAGAAAAGATGCGTTTGATGTCAAACACTCATTGTCCACAGGGTTTTCTAAAGGTTGATTATCTGTTTGTAACAACTGGGCAGCCCAATCCTTAAAAATACATTGGAAGGCAATAACCATGGGAAACATTCCCATGTGTACAATCATAATAAAAGCAAAAAATAATGAATGGTCATCACTGGGCCCAAATCTAAACCCGGAGAGATAAAAGCACTTCCCCACATTCAAATATGTGTGGGGAGAGGGAGAGAGAGAGGGGAGAGAGAGAGATTTTTAAAGCTAAACCCCCATCTCCTGACATGTTTGTAACAAGAGAAGGAAAATGGTTTTTTGACTGGGATCTACTTTGCTGGCAGCAGCCCTCATCAGACTGGAGTGGACTGCTGGATCATCGCAAAGAGTGATGAAAGAGCCACAATCCCACCAACTCCCATCTCCCAGAGGAACCTCAGATTTCACTTCTGGTTGCACAGAGTTCATGGCTCTTTGCCAACAGCCAAGCAGCTATCAGAGCCCTGATGGATGACGGCACGAACCACCTGAGCCAATTTCCACTGGCAGCCCCACAGACCTAGCTTTCATCACCCATCAAGCCATCTGTTGGTGTCCACTGGGGGGCTTTAGGTCTCCATTTCAGTGAGGGATATTTTTACAGCTGAATGGTGGCGGAGCTGGGATAGGTGAGAGTGGAAGACTGGGCTGAAAGCAAACACTCAGGACAGATTTTGGAAGGGGGTGAGTGGGTAAACCCAACAGTTTTCTATAAACTCAGTAACCAAAGCCAGTGAGCCAACTGACAAAGAGAGTGCTGACAAAGGAGAGTCTTAGCATGGGCCTTTTTCCTATAAAATGTATTTGTGCAGCTCAGGAAATAAAACCCTTGTGAGCACATTTACCCACAGTTAAGGATTACAAGCTTAGCAGATTTTCCAAAGTCATTCTAAGCATGTACTTAGCCCAAGCAATCCTAACATGTCTACTTAAAAGTAAACCAGACTGAATTCAATGTGACTTACCCTCGTGACAGTGTAAATAAAGTTCTAGTATAATCCCCTCTCAGTGAAAGTGATGGGATTTGAAGGTATGCTGGAGATATCTTACATCTCCAGCTTCTTAAAGGGTGGATGAAATATATTTCTCTCTTCCACTCACATTTCTTAATCAAATGTTCAGCAGAAGCCAAAATGGAGGAGTGACTGCTGGCAAGACCAAAACTTGAGTAAGACTGATCCAAACTGTTCCAATTAAGGCACCCCAAATATTGTTTAAGGCCAATCTGAATTCTTGATAATTGTCCCTCAACCCTAGAAAGAAAGCCCTGGCAAGCCCTTCTGAAAAATTTGCCAAGAAAACTGCCGGATCTTGTTCCTCTAGTCACCAGGAGTCAGGGTTGACTTGACAGACCATTACAAATGGAGGGCAAAAACTCATAGAAGGACCAGGAGAGGTAGACACATATCTAGATGACGAACAATAGGAAAGGATTCCTTCTAGTAGCATTCTTATTTTTTAAAAAAGTGAAGGGGCTGAAGGTCCAGTGGAGTTAGAAGATGTCTTTATGCTCAGTTTGAGGTTATCTAAATCTTGTCTTCGGACTATTTCAAGGTGAGTAGCTTGATCCTCAGAACAAATCTTCTTTAGGATCTTGAGAATGAAGTGTTCAAATAAAGCTCATCTTATTTACCACACTGGAAGAATACACAACCCACAATATCTTTCTTTATGCATTGAGATTGCATAATAGCACACACACAGTCTGCTTTTAATCCTAGTTTGCTTAGAAGTAAAACTTATTGATTTAAATGGTTTGGCTCATCCTTCAAACCTCAGCTAGCACAAATGTACTGATAAAGGGAGTTAAGGCAAGCAGAGTAAGAGGTCAAGGGGAAAAAAAGAATTATGTCCTGGTGCAGTGACCATAGGTGCGTATTTTGAAATGTCAAACTTGGTTTAGAATTTCTGAATGATATTGCTACTGTATATAAGTGACTGGCATCTGAGAAAATAGATGGCTCTTTTCAACCCCCATTGAATATTCATGTGGTCACTCAGAGACAGCTGGTCATACTTTTTAAACTTGGCCATTTAAAAGGCTAATTTCTTAGATGTTGAATGTGCAGAGGGTATCAGTACATGCTGAGCCCAAATCCATTTGCTGACATCAATCTCTTGTTAAATTGAATCTGATTCCACCATACATGGAACAGCAGAAGATCTGAAAAGATATATTAAGAGAAAATGGTTTTCATGTTACCAGGCACGATCATCAAAACCCTTCTAAATAAATTGTCCTTTGCACATTCACTGCTCTGTGGGGGTTGTCTCAATAAGCAAGCTGAACTTGGCAAAACTTTTATTTGATTAAAGAGTAAAACAAGTTCAACAGATGGAAAAGAACAGAGATGGCTTTTGTTGAATGGAACTGCAACAGAATAGATCAGGACTGATGCAGAACAATGTTTGCAGCAGGAGGACATGGACATTTTCTTTACTCTCACAAGAAGGATAACACAAAGTTCCTTGGCTTTACTGGGTTGTTAGACCACATGGAAGCAGGGCACCTAATTATGTCTGTACTCTGACTGACCTGTTATACGTTAAAGGTTATATAATGAAATTAAACTATATTGTGCTTTCCTCCCATCTCTATTTCAGCAGGACAAGATCCAACTACTAGGTGCTTGACAGAAGGCCTGCAGAGGTAGCCTTCATTCATTCAGCTGATTACTTTGCAGTTCTGCTGGAGATCTACCACAGAATTTAGAGTTTGGGAAAGCAGAGCCAGGGGAGAGATATTCTCCTATCCATGTACTCTTGAAGATCTGGAGGGGAATTTATCAATAGGAAGAAACTTCCTAAGAGAAAGTTTAATCTGCTTTTGATATGAAGGTCATTGCCTTGGAATTTGTAGAATGGTTTTATGATTTTTTTAGTTTACAAAGTTTTAAACCATCTAGAATCAGTCTAAGTGCAGAACAATGGAAGCCTTGCAATCAATCAATAAGTCAATCAATCGATCAATCAATCCAATTGGAACTGGAACCCTTTGCTGGAAGTTTGGATCAGCCCTCTGCCAGGAATGCTTTTCTATGGATTTCTGCCCTGAGCAAGGAATTGGATACAATTACCCAAATGGCTTCTAACTGTTGATTCTGTGCATGTTGTTCTTTAACCCTTTGTAATCTTTTCCACACTTTCACAGATTGTTGCTGCAACAGTATAGCTGCAGTGTGCCAAATATCTCATAGGTCAACCTTGGGCTGAACTTGGTGATTTGATCCCTGGACCAAAGATCCAAGCAGGCACCAATGGAAATGTGTGTATTTATTTATTTTTGCTGGCTTTCTAATTGTTGCCAACAGATGTTTCCAGAAAGATCAGATTGGATGCCCAGAAATCCAACATAACGTACCTCCTCCCAACCTCTGTTTACAAAATTATAAGCCTTTTCTCCTTCTCCTTCTCTTTCATCCTGGCCATTCTCCTGTTAACAATAATATTCTTCATCTCTCTGAGTTAGCCCATGGAAAAAGTGATTTCACTCAAAAAACATTTCTGATGATTCAGTTTGAAGAAAGCACAACCCAAGCAAATGAAGAATGCTTGGCTCTCTAGGGTCAATCATCCTTGAAGCATAGGCATCTCGCATGTGAGTGACACAAGCAAGTAAATCACCCTGAGCCACTTCCAGATGGAAAAGAAAGGATATATTTCCCAGACACCATTTTGCACATTGCACCTATATTTAAAGGAGTTTGGGGTTTTGTCCATGCCGTAAGACAGCCATAACTTGAAATTTGCCCAAATTGCAAACAAATGGATGAGGAAATACTGTCCAAAATTGACCAGAGTTGAAATAAAGGTACAAGTTCAGAATTATAAGCCAGGCAGACCAATCCACAAATTAGTTAAGTCTTTGTAGCTGGATGGAGTTGGTTTAGATCCAATAAGTCAAGGGGAGTAAAGTGCCTTTAAATCCAAGTATTCCAGCTTAAACCATTTGTGGGTTGGGATTAAGCCAGATGCTAGTAATTTCTTCATCTCTGGGAGGTTTCTTGAATTAATTGCTTCTGTGTTTCCTTGCACAAAGAAGATGGAAGGCAGAACCTGTATTTGGCAGGGATATATATTCACAGTCCCTTCCTGCTGTCTCCTTATTCTAGCTTGGCTGCATCCTTCATCTTTGCCCCTCTGTCCCCTTCTTTCAGTATTATATTCAGTATTAACAGAAATGCTCCTCTAATGATAGCAGTAGATAAACCATGGCAACAATTTTTAGGAACTAATGATAATAGGAACAGTCAAAAGAGACTCCTACATCCCAATCTGATCTTAACAGGATTCTGCCTATTCTAACAGCTCAGTAAGCAAGTTATGATTTTGACATGTTGCCCAAACACTTTTTTCTGTTATCCTTTTCCATGAATTAGCTGACTTGTGGAAGAATATAACCGAGTTAATTATGTACAGAACAAATTAGTTACTCTGCGTACAAGTTGCCTAGCATTAGGTGGAACAAAAAGGTTTGTGCTGGGCTTCTTCCTACAGTCAAAAGCAAAGCATGCTCTGTTCGGGATTATAATGTTTCTTTTGCTTTTAAACCTTGCTGCTTCCAATAACTTTGAAAGACTGGTGCACGACAGGAGTCAGCAACCTTCTGGGGCCCATTTTGATCGATGGCTCCTAACTTTCCTGAAATCACATGAAAAATGATTTCAAGTAAAGTCTCATGTAAAATATTCAAATCTCATGGACTATTGTGAGCTCCATAGGTTAAAAATCATATTTTTGAGAGGCATTGTTTGTAGGATCTTAGTACATTGCATTTTTAACAATTCACCCAGAGGAAGAGTTAAAAGCACCTGACACATTTTCACTGACGAAGCTATACCTGTTTGATTGACATCCCTTTTTGGATGGTTGATTGCCTGGAACACATATGGAAACAGATTCTGGAACAGGGTTAGTAGAAAAGCAAATTCCAGTATACTTCCTAAATTAGTTGCAGATGCTAAATCACATACACACACTACAGAATACAGCGAGAAAGGGAAGGTTTTCACTGCTGGCTGTTCTGGTATTTTTAGGGTTGCAAAACTCCAGAGGACCGATAGATGACAAGGGGAAACAAAAAATCCTCCTTTGCTGATCTGGTGGTTATTTGAATTTCTATTGCCCTGCTTTGGGACCCCTATGTTATCAATTCCCTCCCTCCACCCAATAAACAGGCAGCCTGCTTTGCAGCCCCCTTTTCCTTTGCACTTTAAAGATCTCAACTTTTCTGCCCTGTCAAAAGAACGGAACCATAGCAGGAATAGCACCAACCCTAGAAAGCTGGCCGGGAGAAGGAAAAAAAAGTATATTTGAAAGGAAGTAGCTAACTTCCATGCACACACCCACATATCATCCAGTGTGTCCTCTGGCCAAACTATTTGCACTTGGCCCTTTCTCTTCCAGCATTGCCTCATTTGTAGGAGATGACTAACCCCTAGCGGCAAAACCCCATCAACAAATCTGAAAGGAATGTGAAATTATATAGCTGTTGACAATCAAATAGCCATGTGAAATACATCGAGAGGGGAAAGAAAGGAGGGAGAGTTTGGTCTGAGGGTGATCCCCTGCCTAATAATACCAGCATTTTCATTTGCTTTTCATAATATATCCTGCTTCTCAAATTTAGACTCTTAAGGTTATTGGCAACTTTTCAGCAAGGGCTGTGGCAGGAGAAGGGAAAGAGATGAAGCCGAGGCCCTGCAGAGTTGTTCAGACAATCCCAGGCAGCATGGCTCTCTGTCAGGAATGATATGGATTGTAATCCAATGACATATGGGAGGTCACAAGTTTTTCCACTCCTGGTAGCAGGTTGTGGAAACTGAGATCAGGTAGTATTGAGAGGGGCCAAGAAGGATCACTTTGAATCTGAAATTCTTCTAATCTTGCCTCATTCTTCTAATTGATTACAAAACAGTAGTACAATGGAAATTAAGGAAGAAATGTCTATTCAGTGATAAAGCATGTGTTTTGCTTGCAGAAATTTCTAGATTCAATCCCTTGCCTCTGTACTATGGTTGAAAGAATACAGGCTAGCTGGGGGTAAGGAACAGCCCTTCACTTCTGCAGTCCTCCAGGATCAGGAGTGGGGAACCTGTGACCCTGCAGATGTTGCTGAACCTTGCCCAGGTTAGCTAAGATTTGTAGGTTGTAGCTCAATAACATCTGGTGGGTCACAGGTTCTTCACCCAGGTCACTAAAGGGACATAGAATCTGCCTTGAGCTCAGTAGAGACAGAAGCTAAGGTAGGAAAGGCTATATTATTTAACACTCTACAGTCCACATACTCCACTCTATACTCCAAATGTGTAATTTTCAAGGAACAACTCCAGCTGTACTTTTTCTGCATTTCAGGAACTCTGTTTCCTCTTCACAAATAATGAGAGGATCCTGAAAGACCAAATTAATTGGAATCTTAGTTGGAGAGGGCTGTTTAGGTCCCTGAGTCCTACTCAGTGCAGGAATTCAAATTAAAGCATCCTTAACAGATGCTTTGAGGACTACCCACCTCTTGAAGAGAACAGGTCTTGACTTTTTTCTGTGGACATCCTTTCAGGTAGATAAGGAGTGCTGTCCTACCCCCTAGGTGTAAATATCCTCTCTCAAATTAATGCATCTCATGGAGAGTTGGCCTATAGCTTTAGCTGTCACTGGGCAACCAGATAGGATTAAACTGGCTAACCTGTACTTTAGGATTCTAAGAGGCAGAAGACATCATGTTGTGTTAAATTTGGAGAAATACAACAAAGCTAGAATTTAAAAGGAAGAAGGTTAATTCAGTAGAGAAATGTAAAGCTACTGGAGGAACTTGGTGTTATGAAAGAGAGAGTCTCATCACTGCCTATCTCATTCTTTCCTCAAGCATACCAGGATGCAGTTGTTTCCCATATCCTATCCTTCATTCAGGAGCACAAGGCAGTGCACATAGCACTGCCTCCTCCCATTTCTCCCCCATAATAATCCTAGAATTTAGGTTGAGTTGAATGAGATAGGCTGCCCCAAAGTAACTTAGTAAGCTTCTGTGGCTGAGAGTGAACATGTGTATGCTTGCATGAGAGTATGTGTAAGAGTGATGGTCAACATCTCCAGAATTTAGGGATGATATTGCTCCTAACTGGCGGCATGGTTTACTCCCATTTTTGTTCTTAAAAAAGCAAAAGCCTCAACCAAGCCAAAATAACAGGGAAAAGAAAGAAAACTTCCCAACTCTGCTATGCGTGTGACACAGCCATGTATATATTCCATTGCTTATCACCACACCCAACATGGCCCTCAGCCCCATGATAGACATGTGGCCCCAGACCACCAAGAAATGCCCCGCCCTATCAGAACGGAACTCCACTGGCAGAATCAATTCTTTCTGCAGCTCCTTGTTGTTTAGTCAATCACTTCTGATTCTTCATGACTTGAAGGACATCAGTTCACCAGGACTGTCTGTCCATAATTGCTTCTTTCAGGTCTTATAAGTTGATCTTGTATCATTGCTGGTAGTGTCTAACTACTTGTCCTCTGTCAGCTACTTTTCAGTTGTCCTTGATTTTTACAAGCAACAGGGTCTTTACCATTGACTTCACATTTATGTTCTAAATATTTTAGATTTAGCTTCATTATTAATGCTTCCAATATGTAGTTTGGGTTTACTTCATCTACTATAGAATTACTTTTTTTTCTGCTGGTAGTTTGAGATATTCTCAACAACTTTCTTTAGCACTACAATTCAAAGGCAGCATTTCCCCCCATTCTGCCTTTCTGATGATCCAGCTTCCACAGTCATATGTTTCAAAGCTGGGAAAATCATAGCTTTGACAATACATACCTTTCTGGTAAGTATGAAGTCTCTGCACTTTAATAGTTTGTCTAGATGTGTCATAGTCTTTCTTCCAAGTAGCAGGGGACCAGCTTTTCCTCTCTCCCTATATCTATCTATCTATCTATCTATCTATCTATCTATCTATCTATCTATCTATCTATCTATCTTCAACAAGAAATTCCTTAAATCTTTCTTGCTTCCTGCCACTGAAGTGGTATCCTAATCTGGTATGTGAGGTCACTGATGCTTTTCCCAGCAATTTTCCAATTTCTATTTCTTGTAGTCCAGCATTACTCAAGATATATTCTACATATATAAGTTAAATAAATAAGAGGACAGCGTAGAACCTTGGCACACTCCTTTCCCAAGTTTGAACCATTTAGTTGTACCATATTCACTTGCTTCTAGTCATGGTATAAATTCTTCAATAGGCAGATAAGGTGGCCCAGTACAGATGTTTTTCAGGGTTATCCACAATGTGATGTGGTCTATGCAATCAAAAGCCTTTGTATAAGCAATAAAGGAAAGAAAAACATATTTTTGGAACTTCCTTGCCTTTTCCATTCTCCATCAGATGTTAACAATGTGATCTTGGATGCTCCTACCTCTTCTGAATCAGTTTGTTCATCTAGCAGTTCTCATTCCATGTATTATTGAAGTCTGTATTGCAAAATATTGAGCATTATTACCAGTATTACTAGCATGTAAGATAACTGCAACTATTTGGTAGTTGGAGCATTCTTTAGCACTGCCAGTTTTTGGTACTGGAAAATAAAATGATCTTTTCCAGTCCTTTGGCCCCTGCTATATTTTCCGTACTGACTTACAAACTGCATGTAAGATAGTAAACAGAACAGCTTGTATTTCATCACCTCCTGTAACTTTGTAGTTAGCAATATGTTTTAGGGCCCATTAAGCTTCACTTTCCAGAATGTCTGGCTCTAGTTGTAATCAAATTTGGGGATTTTTCTTTTCTTTTCTTTTCTTTTCTTTTCTTTTCTTTTCTTTTCTTTTCTCTTTCTCTTTCTCTTTCTCTTTCTCTTTCTCTTTCTCTTTCTCTTTCTCTTTCTCTTTCTCCCTTCCTTCCTTCCTTCCTTCCTTCCTTCCTTCCTTCCTTCCTTCCTTCCTTCCTTCCTTCCAGTACAGTTCTTCCATACATTTGCACCATCTGTTCTTAATATCTTCTTTCTTCTGTAGCTCTTTGCCTGGCTTTTTATTATGTTCATCTTTCCCTTGTTCTTCATAATTTTCTTAAATAAACCTCTGATCCTTCCCATTCAATTGTGATCATCAATTTCCATACATTGCTTATTTCTGTTTATATCTTTGACAAAGAGCTGCAACTAAATATGCAAAATATGCAAATGTACATTGTTCATTAGATTCAGCTCCTTGTCTCTTCTTGCTTTTCTCTGGAATTCACAATTTAGTTGAGCAAACTTTCTCTGACTGTGTTATGTTTTGTTTCTGCCTCGCTTCAGTTTTTTTCAACCTGTTAGCAGAAAGCCATTTTACCTTCTTTTTCCTTTTTGCATTTCAGGATATTTTTGTTTGCCTCGTCTTTAATGATATCACAAATTTCAGGCCAGAGTTCTTCAGGCATTCTATTAAACATGTCTAATCCATTAAATATTTTATTTACCTTCACTGTACAATCAGATAGAATATTGTTGAAGTCGGTTCTTGTTGGTCTGATTATTTCATTTGTTTTCTTTAGTTTAAGTTGCAATTTTGCAAGGATGAGTTCATAAACTGAACTGCAGGCAGATCCAGATCTCATTTTTGCTGACCGAATGGAGCTCCTCCATCTTTGCCTATAGAGTATATAGTGAACATGATTTTGGCGCTGTCCATCTGCAAAGTCATCTTTTAGATTGCTAGGAGAAGGTATTTGCTCTAAGTCTTTATTTATTTATTTTTTTAGCAGAACTCTTATCAGGCTGTTTTCCATTTCCTTATATACACCAATGACAAAAATTCCCTTTATTCCAGATTCTATTTTATTTTTAACTTTAGCTTTCTAATCTCCTGATTTGTAAGTCATCAGAACTGTTCTGTTTCTGCCTCCTCTGCCTCTATAGTTGGACCATAGACAGATTACCTCAAGACTGATAGCTTGTCTTGGATTCAGACTGAGGTAATCTATCATCTTGAGGAATTAGGGAATGCTAATTTGGACATCCTTTTATAAATAATGCTGGCTACTGCATTTCTTCTTTGATTGTCTTGTCCACAACAGATCTTATTCCAGTCCATTTCAGTTCACTGATCCCCAGAATGTCACTGTTAAATCTTGACTTGTAGAGATGAATGGGCTTGCACATCCTAATGATCATATGAGCTATACCATGGGAATGTATGATACCAGAAAGGACACACACAATAAGCAGGTTTGGACAAGTGCTTGGACTAAGTACAGTCCACTGGAGAAGGAAATAGCAGTGCTTTTCAGTATTCTGCCAAGAAAACCAAATGCAAATTCAAAGTCTGTAGGTTCTTGTTTGCCCCAAAATCTGCCCCTCAAGTTTGGGGGACCCTCTAAGTGTAGATATTTGGGTCAAGATCCAATTTGGGGGCATGTAGAGAATTACAGGGATTAAGAAGGAGGAGAGGTTCCACTTTATATGATGGAAGATCATTTATATGGCATTAGATGTAGTTTGTCTTCTAGACTCAAGTGGAATTAGAAGAACCCTGTTTTGCTTTTGTCTGACTGTGCAATAGCTCTGTTTATTCTACTTATAGACTCATGATCATTCATTTGGATTATGAGGTGAGATATGCTTACCAGGTAGGAAACTGAGATATATTAATGAACTAGGGGGAGGTTGACTCTCAACAGCCAGCAGCCTGTTCTCTTTCATTACCTGTATCTCAAATCCTTATTCTTAAGCAAGACTCCCCACTACCAGGAGCTGGTGACTCATCCCAAGAGCCTCCAGAGCATCTCCTCAGATGAACATTTTCCAATTTATTTTTCAAGATGACCATCAAGTGCATATCTACACAGAAGGACCTCCTGGGTTTGGTGGGCTTACCTGTATCCAAAACCAGTTATTTTTCTCTTGTCTCTCACTCACACTTTATGAACTTGTTGTTTTGCAGGGAACCAAAACATGCTGATAAAAATCCTTAAATGGAGCAGCATGTAATTCAAGATGAAATAGAGGGTTGCTTAAGATCAAGGGATGCAAAGGAAATCTAACTTGGACCTACTTCTCTGCTATGATATTGCAGCATCTGTAGGAGGTAGTAAACTGCTCCAAAAGCAAGTGCATTAATCCAGGCTCAAATACTGTAGCATAATCTGCTTGAAGAAGGGACATAGTTTAGCTATCTGTATGCATTATGCAGCAGGTGCGACTTCCTCCAGTGCTACTATATCCTAACCAACCATGAAGGCACAGGAGATCCTCCTCCACTCAACAGATAATCCTACAGAATATGAATATGGAAATAAATCAAGAAGGGATAAAGTGAGAAGATCAGTTCTAATTGTCTTTAAGAGGAAACAGAACAAGAATCAGTAAAGCCAGACCTGTCTTCCACAACCCAGTATCCTCCAGATGTGCTGGACTGAACAAAACACACGGTTTATTTGGAATAATGGTGGGCTTTTAAGTCTTGCTCGCTGGCAAACAGTTAGAAGGGTGTCTCTGTCACACAGCTTAAGTTCACTTTGTGCAGGCAAAAAGTACAATGCTGCCATCTGATGGATAGCAAAGAAAAAGGAAAAACATATATGTACCAGGTGGGGGTTCCCATTTTAATACTTTGTTGGAAGAAGCATTGCCAGGGCTACTATTAAACTGACATGCGATGCTAAGATTCCCTCCACCTATAGTATTTGTACTACCGGTATCAGCACTGCGCCACTCTATTCCCAGCATGTCAGCTTCCTCGGGCAACCTTTTGCTCAGCTGTGGCACAGTTAAGATGGCAAAAAGGGCTGTTTTGTGATGTGTGAGATACGTGGTTTTGGACTTGGGACTTGGGAGCAAATTGTTTTCCCATTTGCAGCAACTCCATTTCTCCCACCATCTCAACTTAGAGCTCCCTAGTGGATTTCATGGCACACGTTCCACTTTCTCTTCCAATATTTCCCCACAACAATAACCCTCTGAAGTAAGTTGGGCTGAGAGAGGTACTAGTTCTGAGCCACTCAGTGAGCTTCCATGATTGAGGAGAGACTTGAACCTCAAGTTTTCATTGGTCCTACATTTACACTGGTTTTCCCCTGCTTATGTAAGCCAGGTTTTCCCTCCTGCTTATGCCCCTAAGCTCAAGTGGGCCATTACTCTACCTCTGCGCTACCATCTTCAGCACGCACACTCATACAGGTAGACTCTGTTCCACAAGATACTTAACCCAGGCAGCCACAAACCCAGTTAGACCTAAAAGAACTCCAGATAGAAATCTTGGCAAAATGGGATGTAGATTGTGGAAAGACTTGGTCCTTTTAAGAAAGACAAATTTGAGAAGAATCCATCAGTTTTTTACAGCCGCAGTCTATAGTGTATTTGCCTATGATTTTTATGGATGATATTCAGAAAATGACTTACACCAGAATTTAATTCATCCATATGTTAAAACAATGAATAATCTGGATTCAATGAGTCTTTTTCTCCCACATGATCTTCTCATATGGATCCTGAGAGTGTTGAGTAAGGGTCTCCCCTATAGCTTTGTTTATTATGCCCATTTGTGTTGACCAAACTTGTACAAAGAGCTAAACAGGGGTGGGGAGAATGCAGAGATGGCACCAACTTTCATTCTTTTAGGATCTTAAAGGAATAAACCTAAGCAACTGAGCAATTACTATGATGACTTAAATGGGTCTACAAGACTTAGAAATGGATTGCTAGGCAGAGCATATTACCTGCTTCTGACCTTGAACATGCTTCCTTGCCAATCCTATTCATTTTCTAAGCATCTTTTTGAGCCAACCCACTTGCCAGCTGGGCTGTAACCTCTTCTGGATTATCTGTGTTGAGAATGAGACCAGTCATCAATATAGTCATGTAGTTTTACTATATGATATCTTTCCTCAGGATGCTGTTCTACTGGCCTTTTCTTTTCTTTTCTTTTTTCTTTTCTTTTCTTTTCCTTTCTTGGCAAAGTTTTTTGGAAGTGTTTTGCCCTTGCCTTCTTTCTAGGGTTAAAAGAGAGGGACTGGCCCAAGGACACCCAGCTGGCTTCATGCCTAAGGTGGGACTAGAACTCACCATCTCCTGGTTTTTAGCCTGGAGCCTTAACCACTACACCAAACTGGCTCTTTTTCAATTACCTCCCTTATATTTTAGAATGACCAAATGAAAATATTCCATACTCGATCTAAGCTGAAGTTACAAAAAGACCATTAGGCAAATGTTTCTTTCCTTCTCTGTTACGGAGGAAGCTTCATTCTTTTCCATTCACTTTTCTTACTGTACTTGTTCAACTCGTTCATAGGTTTATAAGCCAGTTCTGCCAACATGGTTTGGGCCCATTGTATTAAAACAAACCCTAAGTCAGGTACAGACAATGAAAAGCACAAAAGATGAAGTTGTACTTCATGAGAGTGGAGAGAAAAAGAAATGCCTGACTTCATGGCTTACAGCTCTGATCAAAATTTTCTGAAGCTAAATTAAATTGAGAGCCAGTTTGGTGCAGTGGTTAAGGCACCAGGCTAGAAACTGGGAGACCAGGAGTTCTAGTCCCACCTTAGGCATGAAGCCAGCTGGGCGACCTTGGGCCAGTCCCTCTTTCTCAGCCCTAGGAAGCAGGCAAGGGCAAGCCACTTACAGTATAAAATCTTGCTAAGGAAACCACAAGGACCAGCATAGGCAGTAGTCAGGAGTCAAAAACTGACTCAAAGGCACCAAAAATGAATGAATGAATGAATGAATGAATGAATGAATGAATGAATGAATGAATGAATGAAATAATAAGAGAAACTAGACATTCTTTAAAGATGGCTTATGGGAAAGTGATAGCTACATTTCATCCAGAAATATAGGGTGAGAAACATAGTTATTCCAGAGCAATAGCATATTGTAGGTTGATCCACACAACCATATGAGGGTGATTTCTCAAGGACACATGACATTGTCTTCTATCTAACCCCAGCTCCTCAGGAAGGCAATTTCTAGCTATGCTTCCCTGCTGTGTGCAAAAAGTAATGTTTTCTGCCTTGTGCTGGTGCAAGAGGTGCTTTCTGGTTTATTTGCTGTGCTTCATTTCATTGTAGACAGACATTTCCCCTTCAGCTGGCTATTCTGCCCTATAGCAGGAATGGCCCCTCCCCTCTGGTCCCTGTTTGCAGCCCTCCAGAGCCATTTTTATTACAAGTTTCCTGATGGAATAGTGGAACTGTGCAATAGTGGATTTGTGGTTTGTTTGTTTGTTTAGAAGTTCACTGATGAAACAGTGAAAGAGTAGATCTCTCTCTCTCTCTCTCTCTCTCCCTCTCCAGGTGATATTGTTAAGAGTTCTGCCACTTTCCTTTTCCAGGTGAAGAGACAGGAAAACGTTTAAATGGTTGGGTTTAAAAAATTGATCCACTGATGGAGGCAGCTTACAAGAAAGTGTCAAATACAAGGGAAAGTCAAACAGAGGGAGGTGTTCAGATGAAAGGTTTATCAATGGAAACAACAACTCAAAAGAAAAAAAATATTGCCTTTATGAAAAGAACATGATTGGCGCTTGTTTGCAGCCATGGCTTTGGAGCAAAGAAGCAGGGCAATCCATTGATCAGGAGCCATAGTAAACATCTGGCTAGAATATCAGAACATCATAGTAGCCAAAGTAGAGAAAGGGGTTGAAATCTGAAAAGGGATTTGAAGCTAGTTTATGCACTGGGATCAAGCATCTTAAGACCACAGTGTGGAAAAACCCTCAGTTTGTTAATTTGCATTTGAAATGAAAGTACAGGAAAAGGATGTGGGATTCATTTGTTGTGGGCAAAACTTTGTGTTCTAGTCCCAGAATGTTCAGGGAGAAAAATGGAATATTCCAGAATCAGGAGCCTGGAATTCATTACAAACACTGCATGAATGTGCTAATCTAAACAGCAAATTGATTCTCTTGGGAAGCTGTATCGAGTGAAATTACAGAAAGGCTAAGATATGCAAGGGCATGTGAATGCTATGTTAGAAATGTGAAACAGCTCCGTGGGTATTGGAGAAGATAGGAAAGAAAGCTACATAGCAAGACGCTCGCTGGGCAGTTTAGCACAATAATGTAGGGCTCTCGATGTGAAGCAGAATGGATACTGGATCTGGCAAAGAGCAGGCAAACTGATGAATTAATTTCAGGAAGGCATTATGGAAATTTTATATTCCTATATTTTTTCTCTGTTAACTTTGTGACCTTTATGCTAGTGTAGCTTTACAAAGAAAAGTCTCTTCTCATTTCCCTTGTTTTACTCATGGACACCTTGAGTTTTAGAAAAAGTGAAGTCTGCCTCCCTATTTTCTCCCTTCTTGTCCGTCTACCCTTGAATCCCCCTCCTGGCTTTTCTGTTGTTATTCCAGAGCATCCTCAGCTACACTGGATCTTTCCCCCACCACTGGAGAGATGAAGTCTCTCAGAAGGAACTTGACTAAGATTGACCATTACCTAAACACAAGCAGACATCATTTAAAATTCTTCCTTTTTACACTCCTTTTTTTAAAGTGCCTATATCTCAATAAGTAGATATGGAGTATAAATAGATAATATTTATTTATTTATTTATTAAATTTGTACGCCACCCATCTCCCCCAACGGGTGATGCTGGGCGGCTCACAATTAAAACTGAAAACCCATGAACAATTAAAAAATATCACATAGATAATTAAAATGAATTAATCCATTAAAAAGTCAAACTGTAAAACAAACCATATACATAAATACTAAAAACATTCAAGATGACAGGGGGCAAAAACAATTACCCCACAAGCCACTTCCACTGATGCGAGCCCCATCCGGCCCCCAGGGCTTCTGGCATAGCCAGGATTTCATGCTTTTCCTGAGGGCCATGAGAGTGGGGGCACACCGCACCTCGAGAGGTAGGCTGTTCCACAGAGTGGGGACCACCGCAGAAAAGGCCCTCTTCCTAGATCCCAGCAGTCAAAATTTCTTGACTGGTGGGGTCTGCAACATGCCCCTTCTGCCAGATCAGTAGAATTTTATTATACTATATTATTATAAATAGATAATATCAATATTTTTTTCTCTATAATGAGATAATCTTGACCATTAAACCTCATCAGGATATTCCTTCAGTCATTGTTTCTATTATTTCATGTCCTTTGTTTGTATTGCCCTATTTGTTTTAAGTTTACATAAAATAAGATAAGATATGCATAAAAACCTGTATCAGAATGGTGTAGGAAAGGGGGAGGTGTAGCAAGGGAAAGAAAAAGCTGCCTGTGTTACACTTCCCCCAACCATAACTCCTCAAAAACAATCAAATCCCAAAGTTTCAGCAGATAATTTAACGTAACATTAACATCTTTATACTGGAGTGGGGCCAAGGGGCTTTTACCCCAGGAATTGCTATAATGCAAAGGATAGCCTGCTGATTGAATGACAGTGTTTGCATTCTCCTGTTGATCAACCCAACACTGATGGGTAGGCTTGGACAGAGTGATTCATATTCACCTCCATAAGGTAATTTGTGCTTTGGAGGTGATAGGATTTGCCTTATCAAATCAAAGAAGTCATCTGATTCACCTCAACAAAGCAATTGAGGTGCCTTCAAAACGTTTGGGCCACTGCTGTGGGAAAAGGTTCCTCTCAGCCTTCTCCTCCAAGACTGGCCCAGGTGTTTCCAAGCTAAGTGGCTTCAGGATTCCTCAGTGTTTACTCAGGCCACCCAATGTGAGAGACCTCAGTTCATGCCAAGAGAGTTGCAGACTGAGGATCTCTGTCATACTACAGAATTGTCCACATAACACACTCCAGTTCATGTGCAATTTTTTTGGTGAATGACCTGCAGGAAATAAGCACTCTCACCAAAGGTTTTGGTGAGTGTTGTGTAAGACGAATCCATCACCTTCTCTGGTTCATTTGCCAAAGTGTTTGCACCAGAAGCTTTTGTGAAAGGTATGATGGACGCTTCATACTGGGTAACTTTGGTGTTTAGTGCCAGATTGCCAGAAGCATTTGCCGATATACCCAATTTGGAAGATCCTCAGCAGAGGGAGAGGGCTTCAGGCTGCCACTTTTGGTGCACACTGTGGCCAATTCCACAGAGTTCATTCAAACTACCCAGCCTGGAAACACTTCAGCCAGCCCTGTGAGAGAAGTCTTCTTTCAACCTTCTCCTTGCCAAAGAAACTTCTTTTCAGACTTCTCTTATAGTACAAGCTCTGCAGGAGAAAATTGAGAAGGGCTCTGAAGCAGAACAAAATGAAGGAACATGGTCACTTTGCTCTCTGTATCTATGGGACCAGGTTGCTTTGTGACAGGGGTTTCATTCAAATGTTTGTCAAAGCAAAGTATACCCATCTTTGGAGCTTCATCCAGCCTTGAGTGGCTGGTGATATTCTATGACTGTTCTCAGTGCTCTGAAGTCGTCAGAAGTGAAAGCAACTGCATAGCCAACTTCAAAACAGCTTGAAAGTACTGGAGTGTGGAAACAGCACTACATGGAAGAGGTCTAAAACACTTCCATTATGAAGGACATCAAGGCTGAGCTGGCATAATTTCCCAAAATAGAACAGGAAAAATTATAAATAATACTGAGTCATGAAAGGAGTTGGATTGAGCTTGAGAAAAGTGATGAAGTGGAAAATATGAATATGAGGAATTTTGGACAGAAGACTGAATATATCCAAGTCTCCTCAAGCCCTTCAAGAAATATCAGGAAAAGGAACCTGAGGCAGACAATAATCTTCAAAACCAAATTGAGACCAACACAAGAATGCAGAATCTCTGACTGAGAGGTTGCAGAAGAAAAGTAAACTGGCGGAAGCTAACAAAATAATCAGTGTGTTGAAAGGGTAATTATTAGAGTTGCAATGGAACAATTGAATCAGAGCATGGAAAACAAAGAGCAAAGAACTGCAGAATTAAAAGCTTCCATATGGACAGAAACGATGAAACTGGATGATTTTTGCAATGAAAAAAATGCAAAAATTTAGTATGTTTTAAACAAGAAAATATGATACTGTAAGGTGAATATTATGTATTAACTCATATGTTGTTATAAAGGATTGGGAAATGCTGTGTTGCCTATATCTTTGTACATTATGTTTTTATGTAAGTCTTTACTGCAAGATAGCTGGCAGTTTCCAAGAAACCTAAATGAAAACAGTCCAGCAACAGATCTGCACTACAGTTACTGTACAAAGAGGCAGTTGGTTACACTTTAGGCAAGTCATTTGTTGTTTATGTTTCTTTCTTTCCAGTTTATTGCAGAGTGAAGTCTGTTATTTTCTATATATTTCTGCTATCAGTTCAAGTCATTTTTAGGTTTATAAACAAATTCTGCCAATAGACTCCCTCGAGTTGAGGTCAACTCCTGGTTACGGTATATGGACAGGTTCACATAGTTTTCCTGGCAACACTACAGCAGCATTTTCCATTTTCTTCTGAGATTTTTCTCATTTTTTAACTTTCAAGTCTACTCTAGGATTCTGGGATTTTCTGGTGATCTCCCATCCTCTAATTATAAATAGAGGAAAATTATTTGAGAAAGAATCTGCATGGTTTTGCCAAAAGAATGCCCTGCTTCACTTACCTTTTAGAGAAATGCAGATACTGGTAAACTTACAGCCATTTTGAAACAGGATGGAATGAAGGTTACCTTGCAGTCGAGGTCAGAAGAGCAAACAGCTGCTATTGAAGAAGAAACATGCTGGATCTCTTATTCCACTATCCCGTACTTCTTTGGAAAATGGAAGAAAATGCTGTAGGACCTTATTCACCTAGGATGTGTGGCTTGAATAACAACTCCCAACACCCTCAGCTGAAATGCTTGTGTCAATTTTAACATTTCTGTTCTGCTCACTTTTATGTTTTTATTAACATGTCTCTATGTATGCCACAAACTGATTGGATGCAGGCCCAGAGTAAATGTACTAGTGGTATCTCATGTCAACCATCTCTGGCAATTCAATGTGACTACACAGAGACTTAGACAGTAGTATTTTAAAAGAAATTCTTTTATGGTGAGGCAGGATTGACCACATCTGACCTGAAAAGATAGGTTCAAAAGGAAGTCATTGCATAACTGAGTAATTTAAATCCAAATAAGAAACTTCTGTGATTCCTCTATCTAGACAGTGCAACACAAGCATTGATGGAGTTCTGATAGGACATTGAAATAGAAATAGACAGCTAGCTAGCTACCAAAAACATGTCAGTCTTTTGTGGATATGGTGAAGTTCTTTAAACTGATGATTCCCATACCATCTGCATTTGTTCAGAAGTGAGACATAGTCAGCCACACTGCAGATCCAAGCCATTTTAAGTATTGTTGGAGAAAGCCTGATTTTTAAAGGAAATCAGACTTCTTAGTTACCTGCATGCCACTGGATGAGAGAATGGAGTGACTGTGAAGTTATAAGCAAGGAATCCTTGGTCAAATCTTGCCAAAGTGAACAACATTTCAGTTGAAGACTGACTTATAGAACTAAGGTGAAAATGAGTGAACCAGTATTACAAAGTATTTTGAACCCTTGGAATACATAACTGTAACCTGGATTTAAATTTTTATTTTCCAGTCCTTATTGTGATTGGCATTGTCATAGCAATACACTGTTTAGATAAAGAACAAATATATTGTTTGGGTTTTCCAAGTCAACAGCATGTAGTTCTGTAGGAGGTCAGTGTGGCATAGGGGTTTTAGTGCTCTGGCATGGCTGCTGTTCTGCTGGTGTGAGCCAGCCATTGGGGTGAGTAAAAGCAGCTCATTTCTGCCCTTGAAGGGCAGCTGTGCTGTAACAAGGGCCGATGAGCTGACCTGGCTGCTAGCCAGGGCTGGTGTGGGGAAATATTGAGACAGCACTCCCATTGTCCAGCCTGGTATATAGGCTGGGGACTAGAGCCTTGTGGGGGTGGGGGGACTCTCACCTCCTCAGTTGCTGGGGCACATGCTGCCAGCCTGACTAAAAATTGGAGACAGAAAAAGAGAAGGAGAGGAGAGAAGGAGAGGAGAGAAAAGGTCTGTGCACAGAGTGAATGGAGTGGCTGGAGAGCAAAGTTGGAAAGAGAAGTTAAGTGTGCTGAGCAGTTGTCAGTTCCTGGTCAGAAAGGGAGAAGAAAGGTCCATGGCTGGCTTCCCTGGAAGAAGGGAAGTGAAGACCCAGACTGTTGAATTGTTCATGGATTGTGTTGAAGTCAGTCCACTGTTGTTGGCTTCTTTCTTGGGGTCAGTTCAGCTGCCAGGGCACAAAAGGCATGCTTACCTGTTGCCTCCATTGTCTGTTACGGAGATTTAACAAATGTTTTCATAGCTACTTTTTCAGTTGGATAGACAGTATCTAATACTTAGAGTGGACTAGTTGTCCACTAGGAAGAAAAAGTGCAAGGCCATGTATTGTTGACAGAACTTACATTGGCATTTAAATCAATGAATAAATACAATCAAAGTTGTGGTGGGTGGCTACTACAGAGAAAGTATTTTCAGTGGTGACACCCCAGTTTTTTGAATGCTTGTCCCAGTAAAACCCTGTACTCATTCTGATATCTTTTTGCCTTTTTTCTACAGCATGTGTTATTTAGATGCTACTTCTGCTGAGCTGACACATTACACTAGGCCCACTTTTTAAAAACCAACTTTTAATAAATATTAGTAGTCTTGTTCACACAAAACATTTAGTCACAATGATGCATGCTGTGTGAACCACAAATAATCCACATTATGGTTTAATGCAATGTATGAAGCCAGACATAGTTTCTATTTTAGTAGCTTATTTTAATATATTACTTGATATTGTTTTAAATATTTGTGATCTTCCCTCATAAAAATAAATACATAAATATGTGCATATGATTTTTTTTTCTTCTTTGTCCACCACCATCTCTTTAGTTCAACATGGTTTCATCAAACTACCTGTGGGCACATTTGCTTCACTTACTGCACAAAATGCTGTAAATTAGTATCTACAGATCCCTCCTACATTGAACTACAGTATTCTGGACTGAGTTATATTATTACTGTACTTCCTATGACTTTTTGTAGCCCTTGTTTTAGAATTCAGGTATGACAGATGTCTATAAATTTCTTTAGTTTCTATATGATACACTGAAAGATACAGTACATATTCATGTATTTAGAGCTCTAGAAAATCATGCATGTTCTAAATAGTTCTTAATGTGAAAACTAGGAAAAACTCTTCTGAAATTTGCATTGGTCTTACCAAGTTAGTTTTCCTCTGAATCCTTCTCATCTGTGCCGGAATAGCCAGATTCACCTCAAATTTCTCTTTGGATAAATCTGTACTCATCCTAGTGCTTGGGTATGTTAAACTCTGTGGTGAACAAAATTTTCAGTGTAAGACTGCAAGCGTGAATACAGCCACCATCACAAGTACCCTGTGCAAAAGGTAGAGAGTTTTTATTCCTTCCCTCCCTTAAAGTTTGAGATACAATTCCAACAATCCAGACACCAAGCTGGACAATTCAAGCAACAGTATATTTGATATAATTGATTTGGTTTAAAATCTTATCATTGATAAAGCCATACAAGGAACCGCAATGAGTCAAGAAATAGATGTACAAAGGGAAAGGAAAGCTTGGGTGGTGAAATAGAGAGAGAAATCTGTCTATATAAATACATAAAAAGGGAGTTGGGTTTTTTCCTTCCTTTTTGCTACTCTATGTTACGTGTAAGTGATCGTCTACATATTTCTGTTTGGGGTTTAAAAAATGGAGAGATGCAAGGGAAAAAAAACATGGTTTCATATAGTCATACATATTGACAAGAAATCTGTAACAACAACAATAATAGTCAAGGCAAGTAACGAAACAGAGTCAAGAAGTCACCGTTTTAATCTGGATCTCCCCAATTTATACTGGCAATTTTAATGACAATCTTACTAGATACAAATCCAACTCAAATCCATTGGATGTATTTCTGCCCCCCTGGAAATACAGTAGATGCTGGATTTGTGTTGCTTGGACTCAATCTGGAAGTTTCCATCAGAGAAGTCAGTTTATGGTATATGGCCATTGGTATACAAAGGGATCATTCGTGTAAATAATAATCATTCCATGCGTTTTGAAAGACCCTGCTGAAGCTAAAACAACCAACCAATCCGAAACACATTACTTATAAAGCCTCCATGACTTCCGGGATAGTAATGGCGGTAGTTAAAAGCAAAATGTCATTTTTCAGTTTCTAGGTTCTTAACATTTTAAAAAATAGAGGATAGGATAGATACATACATTGCAGATTTGGACAATTATAGGAGTCTTGTGAGGTGCATTACCACTTCATCATTACCGGGCTCTGGATTATTGACCATGTTGACCAGTGAGGGTGAGCAGATCAAAAACTCTGCAACCACTTTGTCAGCACAGAATAGAACCACAGCTGTTAAAATTGATGGAAACTTTGCAAACAGCTGCAGCAGAAGAAATGTTAATATTCATTGCCTTGCATTATACAGAAACTCTTACATCTATATCTAAGGTAGAGAACTTACAGTGCACAGGCAAAGTTAACCTATTCAGTGATGATTCTGTCCCTACTGCTAACTTTGAATTGACTTTTCTTAGCTCAGTCAAAACAGACTTCCTCCCTTCCAAACCTCTTTTCCCTTTTTTATTTTTTTGCTCTAATACTAATGGAATCACATTCCACATTTCATTTAAAATTCAAACAAAACAAAACAAATTGGCATCTCTTATGAAAACATACATGCAGAAAAGAGAATCGGTGGACGGAATATTTCATGGTAGGAATTGGCTTGAGAAGTTCCTTTCTGCTTTTTCTAGAGTTCAAAGCAATCTTCTGTTGTAAGACATCTAAAACACAATCCTTTTGAATTTTATATTTAGAAACTTCAAAAATGGTTGGTTGGTTGGTACCTGATTCTGATTAATGGGCCGTGTTTTGATTTGTCATAGTATCCTACAGCCAAAGAAGTGAAATCTGAGTAGTTTTGATGCCAAGGTGGACAGTGCTATTTTTAGACTGCACCATTGATTTTTTGAAGTGCTATTACCCAGCAATACATCCATAGGAATAAAAGTTATTATTTCTGGAAACATCACGAAAGGACAGGGATGATGACCCACATCCCACCTGTTTCACGCTCTCAGAAATCAAGCTGGAGGAGGCCTGCAAGCTATTTATTTTAACTTCCCATTCAAATCAGGAAATCCAGAAAAAGAACATTCTTATCAAAAGGATGTCCAGCCAGTAATTTAAGATGTCCAGTGAGGCTTCTGCAGCCCTCTAGATAACTGTGCATGATTAATATAGAAAACATTACCCAAGAATGGCAAGAATGCTGATAATATAATTATGTGTTTATTTGTTTAAACCACTTCATTTAATGCATAGAAGAAAGGTCCAGCAGTGGCTCTTGATCATGTTAGCGAAGAGATAGTCTTGCTTTTAATAGTGAAAGTGACAGAGGGCAACAGATCAAAAGCTAATATTTCAGATTGCTTTTCAGTGTGCCTTACATAGATACTCCATGAAGTCAGTGTAACATTTGCCCTGAAATTTAGCAGGATACATCTTATCACCAGCTTGCTCTTTTGCCAAACATTTCTTAAATACACAGCACAAAAATAGCTTGAATTGAGCCTGTTTTGAATCAACCTTTTATGAACTATTCAAACTGATTACTGCCAAAAGATGTAACTCAGCCCTGCTTCCTCTTCACATTTGTTTCTCCAGTGCATCCAGTTTAACTGCAGATGGGAACAGATATATATATATATATATATTTATATATATGCTGGTTGTTGGGATATTGGTCCAGTGTGGCTATTTTTTTATGACTTGGGCCAACATCAGCCCCAGAACTAAGGACTATCAGTGAACCATCATATAAAACAACAGCCTGGTATGTCAACCTCTGTATAATACAGAAATTATGGGAAATTATTCCCCATATCTGTATTGAGCTGGATGTCAAATGACCTCTGTAGAAAATTAAAAATATTTGCCAATGCCCGCAAGCTCTGTCAGGATAAAAAGATACATTCTTGACTCTAACATTAGGCTGATCCAAGCTATTTTGCTGCCTATGAGGAAGGACAAGATGGTGACTCCTTTAGTCTATATTGACAAACCAGGCAGTTGAATTTTCCTTCAACATTGACAATGAGGATACATCTAAGGGCAACAGGAGGACTTAGTGGCAAGAGGGGAGACTGAGAAGAGACACACTTTTGTCTGCTAAGGTTCTGACCCATATCTGCTGCTTAATGCAGATGCTTTTCTTTGCTACAGGTAAGGCTGGGCCTGCTCAAATGTTATTTATTTGTCAGATATTTATCAGAGCTGCTGACAAGAAAATCAGATCAGCCTTAGAAAATGGCTACTTTTAGACATAATATTTAAACAAACCAGTTTCAGACAATAGTTTGGAGGGAAGAAATGTTGGAGTTCAAGGTCTGTGGAGTTTCCTCCTGCTCTATCTGACAAATGCAATGTATTTTGGCTGGTTTACTGCTCAAGAACTTTCTTCAAATATCAAGCTACATATACATATTCTAAGGGTGGACAGAATTTCAGAAATTGCTAGAGAAAAGTCACTAGCAAACACAGTTCAAACAATCAAATAGCTTTTAAAAATGGAAGAAAAGGGCAGAGCCACACAGAATAAATGTACAACCATGAGGAAGAGAAAAGTGCATTTCAAATAGGTTTCTTTGGCAAGATTATGTAATACTCTGTGCACAGAGGGTGCTTTGAGTGCATTCTGTATAAAATCTAACATCTTCTAAATCATTACGTAACATACATGTGCTAAAATTACATTAGACCTGAGTCCCAGGTATTGGACGTGAAGTGGGGTGTTTTCAAACCAAAGCCTGCTTGCCGGTATCCCTAAAAACACAGAAGCAAAACCACAGCACTCCCAGGGTTTGAAGCTCAAGAGAGGCAAAGTAAATGATCCTGGACCAGAGCTTCTCTCCCCTGCATCCCAGAAGTTTCTTTGTACCACTGATAAAGTTGGGTTTGTGACTAAGTCCAAAAAAAGAAGATTGATATAGCCAGTCATTCACTCACATCTGGATCAAATCACTAGATGAACCAGTGAATAAGGCACATGAATTAGACCAGCCTTTCTCAATTTGCTGCCCTCTAGATAGCTTCATATGGGCACTCCTAGAACTCCTATCCACATGCCGGTTGGGAATTCTGGGACTTGTAGCCCCATTGGGAGGACATCAGGTTAATGGAAGCAAGCTTAGCCTAACAACCCTCAAGTTAGATATTCTAGAAAAGGAGGGAGATAAAACAAGGTGGTATTGCCAAAGTTGTGGCAATAGAATGAAAACTAGTTACCCTTTTCATTTCTCACATATCCAAGACAATCCTTTCTGACATGGCTGGATCAACAGTCCATCATGATGGACCAGGGTTGAGTTTTGAGTCTTTGGTCTACATCCTCATATACAACTGGAGTAGCCCAACATGCCACTTGAGGAAAGTTGATTGAAAGTCATAACTTTCTGACCTAACCAACATATGCTCAAGGATTGTAGGGTTTAGGGGTGAGTCAGATTTCCCATTAGCTCTAGAAATTGCATGTGTCCTTTTGGGTATTCTGCCTCACATACATTTTAAAGCCCTAGGCTGAGAGAAGGACCGGAAAGGTGATCTACATAAAACCGGCGTGATAAGTACAAGGTTATTCCTAAAACGCAGCACTGTCTTGATACAAGTTGTACAAGCAACAAGTTATATAATGTGATTAAGCGTTGCCTCAGCAAGTAGGCTAAAAAGAGAGGAATCTTAAACTTTCCATCTTTAGCTTGTGAGTTAGTATAGGAACAGTGCGCAGGGCATGGCTGGAAGCAGATATTTTGTTGACATGCATGCGCCTACCAACGTATTTACTTATATGTGACTACTGGATACTTATATCAAGTTAACATCATCTGAGTGTCAAAAAAGTCATGAACCATTAACTTTCAATATATTTTTCTTCTGACAAGGTAGCAAACACTGAGAAGGGGGACAATTTTGAAAGCAGTGAAAAAAAATGAAATCTGAAAAATAGAGACTTTCAAAAAATATATATATTTATAATATTTATATATCTATATAGACACAGTATTTTTCTAATTGGTTAATGGCAGGGTGAGACAGTTGCAGGTGAGGGAGGGGGAATCATCTTGCTTGAATTTTTCAGAAGGAGAGAGACATTGATAACAAACATAAAGAATAACTCTCGCAGTCTCCAGCATCCCATCTGGGTGTGGATGGGATACAGAGCCTGGGTGATGATGCCAAAAACTGATGTTCCCACTCCATCCAAGTACCTGTCTCAACAACTCTCAGATGCAAAACTCATGCTTTATACGACAATATCCAGAAAGGAATCTCTCTTCACACACTTTCACACGTACTCACACCGTTATCCCTCACGTCATTCAACAATAAAATACAAATGCATTCATGCTCATTTGCTCAGGCAGAGGATGAAAAATGTGGGGGTGGGGATGAGGAACATTGTACAATGTCATTGTCCTGGGGCACAGTATTAGAAGCCCCTGCTTTTACAGCATTCGGGAGGTGGAACTGACCTCAGGTTTTGAAACTTTGCCCATGATGGCCACAGTAACAAAAGGAAAGCTTTGGACCTTCACTAATCCCCAGACATGGTATTTTCCAGATATACTGGGGCTATAACTCCCAGAATTGCAGGAAAAAATCCCAGTGTGTCTGGAGGTGGCAGGTTATACAGAGAGTATTATGGGGTAGAAGGAACAGAGGGAGCTGCAAATATTGGAGGTGAAAGATAAAAGCAACAGGGCCAAGAAAAAAAAAATAAATACTTTGTGTAAATTTCATTTTTTAAAAAATTATTGATTAGCTTACATTATTTTGTCAGTATATTTCATACATACTTACATACATACATACATATATATATTATATAAGAAGGCAATGAAAACGCATGGGGAATTTAGGTGACTGCATGTCTCGCAAGTTGTCGCACTGGTTTGTAGTGAATACTGCATGAGTTTGTATGAAGGGTCTCATTAACATGGGCTCTATCCCAAAAGATTTCTGTTCTCTGCTATTTTGTTTCCTGTTCATGTCAGAATAAAATTGACGGAGAGACCAATTTTCATTAATGGTTTCTAGTGGAGGCCACTAAATTGTGTTGGGGGGCATCAGTCTGACTGTCCCACTCAATACTATTAACTCACTTAGATTTAGGTCCACCTCAGCTATATAGCATATTGGATAACAATTGCTCTCCAATGATTTCAATCAGATCTTGTTGAACTGCAACAGTAGCAGTGAACAAAATTTATAAGGTTAGGTTATTAACAGAGCATGTATAGAGTTTTTCATATTGTTTCCATGTATGGTAGGCTCTTCAGTAATTTTTACCAGTCTGCCCTGGATCAGCTGATATATAGTGAAACAACAGTGGCTTCCTTGAGTCTAATTTAAGTAGATATTGAAAAAATTCACAATAAACCCATAGGATCTGGTAGAAAAGAACACCTCTTTATCCATTCAGCACAGCATTTTTATGCCTAAAATTTGCCAGTTATAGATGTTTGGGAGGATAGTGAGAAATTCTCACGACACTACAGAAATTCTATGTGATAGATCAGTCCACATTATTCACCCTCTCCTTGACATATACCAAGCATGAATAGTTTATAGACAGTGTATACGTGGCCTCCATTAGAAATGCCAAAAATCATACTAGTAGAAGGATTCACCTGTGATGTTAAATATAAAAAGGTACAGTCTCTCTGCAACTGCTACACTTTCTCATTTACTCTGGAAAGGATATGAAGTTGCTTTCCATGAAATGATATGCAAGATAAAGGAACAGTCTCCCTTTTTACAATAAATGTCAATCTAGCATAACATTATTAGCAGGTCAGTGCAAAATCTAATGTTTGATGCCTCCAAAAGCAAAAATAAAGCTTAATAATGCAACAATAATGAACTAATTTTGCTACATATTGAACCTCCAATGGACAAATTAATCACATATGGCCACTGTCTTTTCAAACAGCTAGGGCCATGCTTAAATCAAAGTCTCACATCAAGCCAAGTCTTTATATTGGTTATTCTTAGTGATTTCAAAACAAAATCCCCCCTCCCAATTATTGGATTATTCATCTTGCCTTTGCTCTATTGAATAATTTCCATGCAACTTCCAAAATCACATGTATGTCTCCCTAAGGACAAGCCTGGGCAGGACTGCTTTTATCCTAAACTCAAAAGGAAAGGCATTCCCCAACCCCGGTGTTTGAATATTTTAGATAAAGAGAGTCTTAGGACAATTTATTATGGACCGCATTGCATAGTCTCTGATAGATACTACTGGATTTTGCTTTGGCTAGCATGCTCCACAAATTATTACTGAAAAAGAGATTCTCAGCTCTGAAACTCGTTTGTACAGATTGGTAGGTGCACATGCATGTGTGAATGAGTGTGACTACTGATTAAAATAAATATTTCCCACTTCCACTGCTAAAAGCTGTTCGTAAGTCTTTCTTTGATGTGATGGAGGCCTATGACCTCAGGGGAATGGGATGATGTGGGTTTCAACAGACACATGTTCTGAATAGCCATCAGAGGCAAGAAGTCTCACATTAAAGCCCCACATTAAATACTGAAATATGTGCATATCACAGACAGACACACATGCATGTGCACACACACTCATACAGACACACTTCATACTTTCCGCAGTAGTTAAATTGGGAGCATTTGCTTTTAAAAATGACTGCATTTTTAGCATCTCTCTGGATATTATTCCTGAAGCTCATATATTCATGGGTATTTTTGTGTTGGTTTTGTTTTTGCCTTATTTTCTAAACAAGCAACTACTAGATAGACCTATCCCACAAAGATTACTAAGACTCATACTTTGGCCTGTGGGGCTGAATTCTCTGATTTTGTGCTGATCCAAAAGCCAAAATTGTTTCCATCTCTTGATCTTGGCAGGGAAAGGCAATGGTGTCAGTTCCTTGGTTTCTGCTACATACATGCGTTTGGTTGGTTTCAGCCTTCCAACAATCCAGATCGCTTTTTTTTTAACCTCCCCTTCCCCCCATCAGTTCACGTCTCTCCTTCACGTTGCACTTCCTCACACTACTTCTCGGAACAACTCCAAGTCCTTCGTCAAAATTCAAGGGCAAGAAGCCCCCTGCGAGGGGGAAGCCACAGTTCATCTCTTGTGAGAGGAGCCAAGCATAACTCTGGAAACGAAATTGACAATGGCAGCAGCTGGCTGATCTGGATCCAGCTCAGCAAAGAGGTGGCAAACGTTGTCCGTCGTACTGCCTTGCTTCCTAGCCACAAAGCCAAAGAGTCTGCATGGGTGACAAAGAAATTAAGGAGGAATAAAATCACATGGGTCAGACAGGAAATGCCCACCACTATTTGTGATCACTACTGTATCAGATAAACTCTTGACACACTCTGTCTTCAAGCATGCCATTTGAAATGGACAGGGACCCAAGAGGAATAGATTTCATTTTAAATGGCAAAGGATGTGAAGTTTAATTCCCTTCATAATAAAGACAGGGACTACTCAATGCTGTAATTCCATTCTTTCACTGAAGACAAAATAATATTAATTAGCACTTTCAGATCAAGTTCTAACTACGAAATGTAAAGGAGGAAAATGCCACTCTGTACCTGCCATTTCTAAATGGAGAAAAATCAAGGCAGCTGGAGTTTCTAATAAAAATATCCATTCCTGTACACATTGCCTAAGATTAGTGGGGGTTATGGAACCTGTTCCAAAGGGGCTAAACTCGTAGGACATCAGGTGAAACCACGGCTTGACAGTGGAAGAGGTTCAAATATCTTAAATGTGTTTGATTTTTTATAAGGGTTTTTTTTTGGCCCAATTATAATACAACCATGTGTAATATACACACTCATGCGTGCAAGCATGCACATACACCACTTGGCAAGCCAAATTATTACATGACCTGCATTATTTGGAGCTCCCGGGGAATAGGTCGTAGCATTAAGTCAGTGTTATATCCTTAATACAGGGGCATCTTTCCAATGTCATCTTGGCAAAATTAGCAATGACATTTGGCCTTTAGGTTTGAATCCTTTTCTATTGATAAAAAGTGGGGGGGGGGGAATCTTGAGACTCTAAGAATGTAAGCAGATGTTTTAAAAATTCTGAACAGAAGAGAATTACATTGTCTTGCAACTGAAATATTTTTTTCAGTTTCTCATCTTTGGTATTAAAGATCCATTCCAATTCAAACTCTTATTCAGGGAAGGAATCCAAATCAAAGGATAAAGGTTTGTTCAGCCCCTGCTTGAACAATCCAGCAAAAGGAAGCTCACCACCTTCCTCGATAACTGGTTCTACTGTCAAACTGCTCAGGATTAGGAAGTTTTCTTACATTCAGTTAGAAATTGCATTTCTGTAACTTAAAACCATTATTGCATGTCCTGCATTCTGGAATGACAGAGAACATATCTTGACTTTTTGTGTGGTATCGCTTCAGGTACTTGACAAGTACTATCCTACTGTCTTCTCAAGGCTAATCACACTGTTTTCTTAGTCTCTCCTCATAGGACATAATTCCCAGTCCCCCATCCATCTCATTGTTCTTCTTTGCACCTGTTCTAGCTTCTCTGACTCCTTCCTAAAGTATTGTGCCTACTTTAAGGTGGAAATAGGGTCTGACCAATGCAAAATGTAATGGATCTATTATATACCATGCAACTTCCTGCAGCATAATGTTTGGACTGGGTCATTACATTGTTTTGGCAACCGTATTAATTCATATATGCTTTATATTGCTATTTTTCTAAATAAACATTTCTCACTGTAAATGAAGTGAAATATTATATGTATTGTATATTTTTCTTAAGTGAGCAATGAATAAAATTCAAGCAATCCTGAGAATTCACAGACAACAGAGAATTCAACCAGGATGCTTTTCCTCAGAATACTCACACAGAATTAAGTATCTCTGAGCTACATATCTGAAGCTATAAACTCCCTTCACATCATAGTAGGTAGCTGATTCCACCCTGCTTGGTTACATAATATATGAATATATAATCTGGAACAATCAAAGATGACTTAACAGGATGGATTATGGGCCACAGAAAAAAGTGTGTCTTAATTGTGCAAGCAATTTTGCTAAGAAGGTGCTTTGCATTCAATCACAAATTTGTGAGCAAATCAACTACTAGAGGTCACCAGACTTCACCAACTTTGCACTGTGATCCTTAGGTCTGATCAGAAAATCAAATCAAATGAAACTTAAAAACTAAGCAGTTTGATTTTGCATGATTTCAGGCTTCTTAGGCATATATAGACTGTAAAGATATCAGTTCAGACCAACTGTTGAATGAATCATTCCTTAATTTAGCTCTGTCTCCTTTCTTAGATCAATGTCTCTGGAACTCTCTTTGAAACCTTTGGTGGATTTGAGGACTATGAGAAGGATACCCTGTCCTGTGTGGCCATATTTATATTTATTCTAACTCTGACATCGATCAAAGTAAACAACTTACTTGGCAGCACCACCAGATTCTGATTTAGTCCACCTGAGAAGAAACAACAACAAAAAAGCTCTATTTAATTTTCACAGGGAGGATGATTTGACATTTTTTTAAATGGTGAGTTAAATACATGGGGTATGTAAGAGAGTGGGAAGCCCTGAATGGAACGCTACTGGTTCATTGACCAAACAATAGAGCCTTTCCTCTGTAAATAAATGGCTACAACAACCAGGAAAGGGGTTGAAATCCTTTATATTTCCCTATTGTTTGAAAATCCCCTATTGTCTCTTAATTTTTCTGAGAAACTATCTGCTGCTTAAAAAGTATTATGATCTGACTTTTAGAAATACTGGGATTAGAAATCGTTTGGAAAAGTGTTCTAAAATTCCACCCCCAAATGCCACTATAGTGCCTACTGACCATTAAAAAAATAAATGAACAATGGTGTAATTTTTTTCAGTCCTTCCCTATCACAAGCCTGCAGCTTCATTGACCTATATCAATAAATGCCAGTATCTTAAGAGCATTTTACCCCAAACTGCATTATCATTACTCTGCAAAGAAACAGATCAACAATTCTCTGTTCTTCATTAGCAATTTAGTTCTCTACAGAGCAGAATCAAGTTGTGGGAGACGTGCAAATCTCAACTGCTGTTGATAATTTCCTGTATATTTGCTTCAACATGGAACAATCTCATTTCTTGGAAATCAAGGAGATCTGGCAGTAGCAACATAGGGGAACAGATGTTTAATTATAGAGATTTCTGCTCATACATAGAAACAAAGAGTCTGCAAGAATGATTAGTTCCTTTCAAGAGCACAAATTAAAATAGGATTCCAAGAATCCTGTCCTGGGCAACTTCCAATTTTTTCCCCCTAATCTATGTGTTCCTATCTTTCCATTCCAGCCAGTGGTTTTTATTCATTCTGATACTGAAGCATATCTTGTCATTTCCATCTCTCAGTTTGTTCAGGTACAAACTGATAGATGTTTGTTCATAGTGAGGATTCTGTTGGGTATTTGCAGAAGCTCTGGAATTAATATTAATCAGAGAATTTTAAATATATATTAACCCCTTTTATAAATGTGTTTGTTCAAGATACATGCATTAGAGGCATTCTTCCAGATCCAATCCCCTGCAGAAGTGGCACCACCTTTTTGATAGTGGCTTTTTGGCTGTAAAATACCCTACAGAGATTTTTAGTTGGTTCCTCCTCTACCAGTTTTTAAATGCCAAGACACCATGTTTTTCATTCATGATGGATTTTACTCCTGCTTTCACTGCTGCTGTTTCAGCTGCTAAAGAGTTAAAACTCTTTCAAGATATATAAGACGTCGGGGGGAAAAATACGAGGACCATTCTGACACCTACATACACACTGCTACCAGGAGTTTCATTGCTTGAGTTCACATAAGAATTGAGCAAACAACTACACTTACTTTCTATCCTGTGGGTCCACATCACAGAAGGTGACAGTAATGATAGGGTAATGTCGTCTGAAGAACAGCCTGAAACAGAAAGGTGGATAAGGATTAATTACACAGCCATCTGAAATAATGGCAACTGAAGGATGGTGAATCCATGCAGACAATAACTAAACCATCCCAAGGCAGCTTATCTACATGATCAAGAAGGAAAGTTCTGACTATATGGCAGGTGGTGATAGTACCATAAGACCTGTATGGGCTCTATATTTGTAATATTCAAAGTTAATGAAACACTTCTGGGTAGAGATTTATTCTGTTCAAAATACCCTGACCCTTTCTGATAACCTTGCAAATATCATTTCACTCGTTGTGGCCACAAAGAACTCTGCAATATGATGCTAGAAAATTTTGTAGTGAAGTGAAGAACACATTGAAGAACTTGTCCCCAACAAGATACTGATGCCAGAGACACCCAGGCTTCTCCAAACCCTGAGCCCCAGATCATCCTGTTCCCTTACTTCCTCTGGTTGTCTGTCAAGGTGATGCCTTGCGTGGAGACCTTGAAGTGGACGATAGTAGCAGAGGGAGGGATGTCAGCAGCCAACGTCTCAGTGATTGCTTTGGCGATGGCCTGAGGGCCTGTTAATGATTCCATCTCCACTGAGTTTATAAACAGCACATTGCAGGCTGGGGGGGAAAAAGGGGAAATTGACACAAACATTTTTGGGATGGTAGAATGAAGGAGAAGAACAAACACTGAAGCATATACAACACTGCTACTTGCACTACAAGGAAGGTAACATATATCACCATTCCCTTTTGCCTATGCTGACCAGGAATTCTGGGATGAATACTGATAACACATCTGGTGAATGCCAAGCAAGGAAAGGGCGGTGTATATATGTCATGTTTTTCTCTTTCACAACAAACAATACTAAGGAACTTATTACCTGGCTGCTTTTCACATTATTTCAATCTTTTTCAGTGTCAGAATCAGAAACATTCTGTGATGGCTAAGTTTAACACAAGATTCCCACCAGCAAGAATAAACATAAACCAGAGATTCATTCATTTATTCACTGGATTCTTACCAACCCTTCCTTCAGGACCATCCTTTAATTCTACCGTCACAGCAATAGTTAGTTAGACAGCTGGGCTAAGATTAAGTGACTGGCTTAGTGATTCAGGGAGCTTTCTTTGCCTTGTGTGAGTTTGAACCTGCAATTTCCTGGCAGTAGTCTAACATCCTAACCATTGAGAGTGCCTTAGATTTTCATTTCAGTTCATTCAAAATGGGTAACCTTAAGTCGCTCACCTGCCCCCTGTTTGAGCAAATCAGTAGCTGAGTTGCTAGACGACGTTGTTTCCTTTGTTTCATCCATAGGATCTTAAAATAAAAATGGAGAGGAGGTTATTTCTATTAACATGCACCGATGTTATTTTTCCGTGTTCGCAAGGGATTATATTTAACAATCTATATTTATGGAGAAGATTCATTTTCATCTCAGATTTCTGGAAACCAAATAAAAGGGTGGCAACTATTTCAAGTTAACTAAAAAAAAAAAAAAAGGAATGTCTTGATTTACAATACAGGGATCAAAAGACAGTATTTTTTCATATAATTTTTATTAAGAATTTTAATTACAATAGTAAAAACTAATACAAACTGAACTAGGAGAAAGAGAAAAGAATGGAAAGAAAGAATAAAAAGTGCAGGAAAAAAGAAAAAGAAGAAAAAGAAAAGAAAGCATATAAGAAAGAAAAAGAAAAATATATAAAGAAGTTATTTCCAATCTTCATCATACCAAGTATAAACAAATTTAGTAACTCTTCAACCCCTATAAGGTTAAACAAATATCCCTTCATCCCAAATTTCATCCATTTTCTATAAGCAAATCTATAAAACAGCAACTTTTCAATCCTGGTGTCAAGGATTGCCAGAGCATAGCAAAAAAAAATTCTTATTTTAACCTTGATCAAATAAACCAACTTTATATTTATTCCTTTTACTTCTAATAGTCTTAAACTTTAATTCAATCAAATATTGTCATAGGATTTTATTTCTCTTCAATTCTTCTTTATCCCGCTGCACAGATTTCTTCAGGGTTTTAACAAGCCTCTTTTGTAGATCCAATAAAAAAAAAATTCCAGATCATTTGTATTTCCCTTTTAATTTTTAAAACTTCAGCCAGTTTCTTTTATATATCCAGTAAAGTGTCCTTTTCCAAATCATTCTCTTGGCCTGTCATTTGTAGTTCCACATTCTGTACTTTTTCTGCTTATCAGATAAAATTTGTTCCACACCTGTCATTCCTTCATCAACATCTTTTAGACATAGTCTATCCATAGAAGCTGACATCATTACTGTCAGTATTGATATTGTAATTACTAACTTCTGGCTCCATTCTTCAAAGATCTCCTTTAATATTTCCGATGCTATAACGTCTTCTATCATTTTGTAAATCCCAGTATTAACTGATATCAAGAACAGGTTTGTATTTTTTTTCTTCTACTTAAAATCTTTAGTCCCCTCTAGTGTCCAGTTTCTAAAATCATCACTTATCTTTTATTATGATTTGCAATAGCCAAGATAACCAAAATAGATTTGTTTCCCACAAGTTGTGGGAAACAAATCTATTTTGGTTATCTTGGCTATTGCAAATCATAGTCAGTTTGGAAAAGTCAATATTCCAAATTTATCTGGACCATTAATCCATTTATAACTTTCTTAGATCAAAATCTTATTTAGCTTTTTGCTGTTTATTTCAAATTCTTTAAATTCTTAAGCTTGTAATTAATTTTTCTTTTGCTGAGAGTTGAAGATAAATTCACCTGATGACTTTTCAGACTTGTCTGAAGGTCTCTAATAGCTTTAAGATGGTTAATAGGCTATTTCCAAAAGTGATTAGAAAGTGAGGTTTGCAAACAGTGTCCTTTAAAAGGCTCTGCTGCAGTTGCAAGCAAGGTGACTGATCACATTGTTTCCCGGTGCTCAACCCTACGGAAAACCTCTGTCCTGAAGTCTCCTTGTGAGGAGCAGCTGTCTGGAGCACATTTGGGTGATCTCCCATCCTCTCCTTATCTGGAGAGGTTCCAAGGAACTGGTCTAGACACTTGGTTCCTTGGTCCTTGCTGCAGTCATCAGCTCTGCTTTCACGGAGCCATCTTCAGTTCTCCATACCTCCCATGGAAGCCCCCCAGAATAGTATTTTAATGGCTCTTAAGGCCTATACAAACAAATGCATATGAATGCCACAAAAATACCACCCAGTTTTTGTGGACTAAAAACCTGGCTTTCAATTAAATATATGGCAGTAGAATTTGTTGATGAAAAATATGGCTATTCCTTATGCTTTATTAAATATGGGGAGATTCTTATCTTCTACTCCCTCACTATAAGTTGGGAATCCCCAATCTGGTTCTTGCTGGGAGTGCTTGAACTTGGGGAAAGCTAACATATGGGACATTTGTCTATTCCCTTAATTATCTGATTAAAGACTCATGTCTTCTAACATGGGCTGAGATCAGCTTTGAAGGAAAGGGATTTTGGTATTTCTAATTGGGTCTACTTGACCAAAGTAGGAATTTAAAAGGAGAAGATTTCCCGTGTCCCTGTATGAATATGTAGAAAGGAGATCTTCCTGCCTTTAGCACAGATGGATGATATTTCCTGAGCTGTAGTGCAGAGGTGAGCATTCTTTACACTAACACATACTCTGTGAAACAAAGTATGTTTTAGTAACAATGGATATAAAGGTGAGCATTCTTTACACTAACACATACTCTGTGAAACAAAGATATTTTAGTAACAATGGATATAAAATACTATATATAAATACAACAAATAACACCTGTGTCTGTGTATAATTACCCATATTTCTATTTCATTGCAGTATCTCCTAAATGCCCATGAGACCTTTCCATACTGTGTATTATAAGCCACCATCAGGAATCCTCCTTAGAGGATGAGCAGAGTCTTAGGAGCCTCATGGCTGAGTATCCAATTCTGACCAAGACTGGGGCTTATTGGTTCAACAGTGGGGAACTGGCAGGCATAGAAATACTTCCATGCATGGAAAAGTCTCAATGTGCATGATGGCTCTACTCAAGAATAAGATATAGCTTGTGAGTAGTCCTTTTTTCTGGGTTAGTTTTTGAAGATTTACAGTTGGGCTGGTTGAGTGTGTAAATGAAGGTATATATTATCATAAGCATCCATGATGACAAAAAATGATGGCACAAGGACACAAGTAATGAGTCATGGGGTTTGCTGTGATGTCATAACACACATTATATTATCCCCCTCCCCTGCCCCTGTCATGTTTGCAGGTGCCCATCTATATATAACCTGTAGACTGTAGCAGTGGACTAATACTGAAACAGCATCTGGTATTACCTTTGCTCCTCTATGCATGCAACATGGTTGCTAACTTTGGAATAATAAACTTTCTGTATCTGAATCCCTCAGATTACACCTCTAACTCATAGGTTGATACACACTACCTAATCTCTGTTCTCCTCCACTTGCAGAATATTTTTGCTGTTGCCTCTATTTTTTTGAAGTTGGCTGGCTTAAAACTTTCTTGGTGTCCCTGTGCTTGTCGGGATGAAATACTCTATAAGAGGACATTATGCCCATGTAATGATGCTGGGAACGTTACCTCTGTCAGGAATGACCAGCTTACAGGGCAATGCCAGAGGCATGATTGAGTGCTGATACACCAGAGCAGACAGGCAACCTGGGAAGGGAAAAAGAGATCTGGTCAAAGCTAAAGGCAACTGATGATGTTACACTGTCATGATGCCTGTTTTTTGGAACATCATCCCCCCAGAAATTAAATTGGTCCCAACTCTGGTGGCCTTCTGTATGGCTTTGAAGACCTGGTTATGCCACTGGGCATATATGACAGAGCCTGGGGGATAGCTGCATTGATGGATCAAATGGTTCTTTACCTGGCTGCTATTTATGTATTTATTTGGGGTGTTATTGTTATTTTATGGTTTTTTAACTACTATTCACTGCCCAGGGTCACAACACTGAGATGGACGGCCACATAAATTGAAATATTTAGTTATTTAAATTTATTATGGCTGCCCACTCCAAAGGTAATAGACACACATTTATTAAACACATTTCTGCCTCTGTATTTTGTCATGATGTCATTAATACCTTGTTGATGGTTATGCAATGCAAATAAATGGGATGCTCACTAAAGTAAGCTTAAATGTTCAGAGTCTCATTCTAAAACCTGTCGCTTACATTTCATCTTAATTTATCAGGCACATACTACTAATCTACTTCTTGGAAATATCTGGTTCTAATTTTCTCGTATTGTAATACTATCCATTCTGATGTTTATAACATATCCTGTTTTCACATGGCATCAGTGCTTAGATTTAGCCAGCGTTTGCTTCATATCACACAAGCCTATGCTTCTGTTGTATTAAGTCCACAGAATTCTGTGGCAAGCAGTTGTTCAACAAGGAATCAAGAAGGTGTCTGCACATAAAGTCAATTCATGAACTAAGCTATTCTGTTATCACGTAGCATAAATTATGCTGCTTCAGACTGGCAAAGAATAATTCATGACATGCACTTATGGGGTGCATGAAAGGACTGAGAATATTTACAGAGAAATGGAAATGATACCTACTCTGGTGAGAAGATGAAATTAAATGGCAGTGGTATATAATCTGTATTCTACACACAATGCTAAAGAGTAAGCAATATCATTGCAACTGTGTCATGTTCAATTATGCCTAAAAGAAATGCATGTTGTACAAAAATGCTTCCTGTTCTTGCAAATAACTCTGAATTTCTGAGACTTCAGAAGTTTAGACTATTTAACCAAGAAGCTTCAGTAGATGCATGTTAGTTAAATATTAATACCCTGTTCCTTACTTCTGAAACTTCAAAAAATACACATGCTGTCACTACAGATTCCACAAGAGGGCAGGATGAGACAGAAGCCCGGAAGACAAAACTGTAGGTACTCACCAAAATTGGGTTCATTGGGACATCCTTTTAGTTTCACACCTTTAGGGCTGGTTTCTATCAGGAAGTGCCTTACCAGCTCATTAGTGATATCTCCTAGAGGGATCAATCAGAATTTCAGTATAGATGGGTTTGATTAAGCTTGTCACAGAAATTGCCACATAAAAGACAGCGTAAGCTATAGACTGGCTATTTCTAGCACAAGAAAACAATGACTGTGCCCCCAACAGTATATTCATTGTGTCAGTGCACAGGTTGGCATAGCTGTAGCTATAGAATATATTTTCCTGGGATTAACATCTCAATTTTCTATCACCAAAAACCACCTTTGCTGGTCCTAGCTCAAATCTATTCGCCACGGACTGAAGCAGCCTGCCATGCATATGCTCCATGAGGGCAAAAGGGAAAGGTAGTGGGAAGTTGTATGAAGGCTATACCTTTCTTGCTCTGTTGTACAACACCTGGAGGTGGTGAAGCTACTTTCATGGCCAGTCCATAGGCTCCCCGGAAAGAGTGGCTGTCTCGAATGATGAAAGCCCCGGGTTCCTTGTCTTTTAGCAATGCAATGGCTGGGAAAGAAGTAGAGTGTACTACATGAACATAAATGGATCTAAACTTTTAATAAGAAAAACCTATAAAGAAATGAGTAAGTAACATGACTATCAGTGTAAAGAAGGATGGCCCCCATGAATCCCACTAAATACACTACTAAATACACCCCCACTAAATACACTACTGCTTCCCCCACAGAGTCGACCTGGAGGAAGCCATGATGAAGGTACTTAATAAGTCTCACGTTCCATGTTATTGTGAAATAAGCATAAAATATGTCAGGAACTAGAAAAACTTTCTTGCTTTTATGACACCATTATGAGGTATATGACAGAACTTCACACCTTTATCATGTCCTATCCCCCATCAACATTTCTGTAAACCAAAAAGTCTCCTGTGCTGCAGCCTTTTCTTATAGGGAAAATTTTCCATGTTTTTTATACCTGTCACTCATCTATTTACATACTTTTATGAGATAATCTGTATTGACTTCAGTAGCATTTTTTCCTAGGTTTGGTACGAGTTGGCTCTTTTCTTCCATGGGCAGAGAGAGAGAGAGAGCTCTGATTGTGGAGGAAGAGATACAACTTTGGAATCTTTCTCCCAGGCCTTATAGAAAGATCTGCAGCTTTTGCCTCTCTGATGTCAGATAGAGAGAGAAATCCATGAACATTGCCAAGGAATTATAGGAAAGACTAAATCCACCATCCTTAGAGAACCAGAAATACACCAAATATAGGAAGAAATGTATATTTGCCTCAAGTTGGCATCAAGATGTCTTTTTCGCATAAGAAAGTAACCAAGTCTGGAAAACAAATAAAAAGCTTCTCTTTTCTACTCTGTTCAGTGTATGCTAACATGGTTTTAGATAACTTGGAAACTCAGAAGCTAGAGTTCTCCAAAATGACAGATGTGATTGTCCTGTCCATGGCCATTAGTTTGGGAGACCAGCTATTTCTCTGTTTCTTCTTTGACTTACAGTTCAGTTTTCTTTCAGAAAGATGACATGAATTCACCTTTGTAAGTCTCCCATGTAACATCTGGGGATTAAGCTAGTTATGGATTATGGTGTCAGGTGTAAAAACTTTACAAAAAAAAACAAAAAAAAACCCCAGGAGCATTCAGGGGACAGTGGAAAAATGCATATTATTAGCAATGTCATGAATAAGGAACAAACATGGCCCTGGATGAGTGCATTCCACTCCCCCCTTAAGGGGGATTTTCTCATCAACTTGTATGATTTAAATGTGAAAGCTCTTTTGTGGTTTGAATCTGGGAAGACTGAATTACAGGAGGGACAGGAATGACCCTGTCCCTGAGAATCTGATCTGAAACAGGGCGAATGTTCATTCAGTAACAGTCACTCTACCCTTGAAAGGGGAGAAATGAAAGAAATGAGGGATGTGCCAAGTGCTTCAGCTGTTGAATGGATGAAAAGAACTGCTGTTGACAGATACATGAACTTACTCTTTTAAAGGGCTCACTCCCAATTATCTGACAGGCAGCTTATCAGCTTGAGCTGGAGAGAGAGGTTTGCCATCCTGAAAGCTGAAATGGGGGCCAATCTGTTTTGTAGACCTTTAGACCATGCCACCCTGAATTTGGAGAGATATCCTTGCATACTCAATTGCTAACCAATCTAAATGTAGAAATTTACTTCTTTGATTGGAAGAAGAATATACAATAAAAATCCAATTCTCCAGACCTCCTTTCAGCAGACTTTGGAAGCAATGGACAAAATTTTACTTGGGGCTTTGCCAACTGTTATTTCTGAAGCAGTCTGGAAAACTGGCAGAATTTATGTCCTTTGTGTCAATTGATGTACATACATAATTGATGTTTTTAGGTTTTTGCATCCATTTGTGTCATTACATAATTGATTTCTATGTAATGGCACAAACTGATGCAAATTATGTATGTTTGGATTTAATATAGATTTGGCTTGAGCAGACATGCCTCCCCACAAATAGACTGTTAAATCAAGGTTTTACTGCTTTTTTTTTTTAACTGCTTTTTTTCCAATTAAGAAAACCATTTTTTCTTAATTTCTTAATTATATAGAGAAAACCAAATTTTCTACTCGTGGAGGGACAAGAGAAGAAGATCCATGTGCCACAAGATGATTGTATAATCACTCTGTCTGCTCCCACAGTCAAGGAAGGCACGGAGGGAGGGAGGAGCTCTCCCAACTTTGAATCCTCCAGTATTTTCTACAGCTACATCATCTGAAGACACATTGTCAATAATCAGGGATAATGACAGCTGTAATCCAACAGCACCTAGGGTCCCAAGGATGGAGAGAGGCTGATTAAGGAGTTTGATGCAGACAAACTCCAACATTTACTGCTTAATTTCTTGATATATTAATTACATTACTGATATGTGATAATGAAAATAATGTCAAGTCCAATGACAATAATGCCATGTAGACACCAATCAGTCCTTAGATATGTTCTCTCATTCTGAAGTATCCTAATCATTGATATAATTTTGCCAACTTGTAAAGATAAGGTTGTCACATGAGCTGCAAAAACTAGGAGAAACCATTCTGTCTATCTTGTACCTCAGAAGAACCATAATTATCCACAGAGATCCAAAAAGAGTTATCATAAATCCTGCCATTCTGGGGGTTCTTGGAGATAACAAGACATGTTCTAACAGAATGTTTAGTGTTCCCCTTGTTTTGTGATTGCTTTGTTTCTATGGAAATCAAAGAAAATCACATCATTGTCTGAACTGCTAAGAAGCATCAGTGAGCCATCTTATTTTGCTAGGGCAAAAACTCACCTTGTTCTCTGGAGATCTCTGGCTTGTACCAGTATTTCGAGGTATCCTGGACAAACTTTACATTTGCTCTGGTTTCAGGACTGCTGTCTAAGAAACAGAAAAAGAGACGCAAGGAGAACGTGATACATTTGTGTAACAGAAATTTTGTGGACTGGGTTTGTACAACTTGCTTAACCTGGTTACTGAATTAGCCAATTTCTGAGATTGCACAATATACTGAAATGTTAATTGACCACACTCAGTGACTTCTCACAATTTGCACAACCAGAGAAAAAATAAATCACTAAAACTAACCGGCTTTACATACTCTACAAATGGACCTACAGGTAATGCCCAGTTTAAGAACAAGTTCTGTTCCCAAGGTCTGTCCTTAAATCAAATTTGTATATAAGCCAGAACAGTATTATTGTATAATACTGTATAAGCAGTATTGTGTAATTAACTCGAACCATTGTGTATTTAACTTGAATCACTGTGCATTTAACTCAAATTTTGCTATAATAGGCTCCATTCTTAACTATGGGTCATCTGTAACCTGGGCGTCCTTAACCCAGGGACTACCTGTCCTAGGTCTTTAACTGAACTGATTAAAAATTGTCATTTGAATTCAGCTATCATGCACTCGCCCCCAGTTTTAATTGAAATATATTAATTTGAGATAAACTCTATTTTATGAAGCTATGATGATTATTAGTAAGACTGAAAATCAATAACCTCTCCTGTGTTTATTAAGCAAAAGAATAATAGTGATGATATAGTAGTGGCACAAAAACAATTAGAAATTTCAAATTCATCATTCAGGGTTTAAAAAAAACACATCATATAATTAATTTTATAAACAGACCATGTAATGTAAGATTAAAATTGGGAAGAGATGGGGGAGTGGAATAAAGAGCCTAGAAATTTTATCAAACAAAGCAATGCCATAAAATTTGACAGATAGTTAAAAATTCCTTTTCCTTGTCCGCCTGTTGAAGGGAAGTTAATGAAACACTGGCAAGTAACTCATACTAGCAATCCACTGCTGCAGATCAGGTGTGGACTTATTCTTCCAAGGTTCCAAAAACACTTGTCATAAATGGGCAAAAGATCCATAATATGCATCCTTGATACTTAGAAAATACTAGTCCTCTCTCATTGGAAAGCATATACCGAAACTATGATTATATTAAGAAAATTCTTAATGGTGATCACTCTTCATCCATTAAATACTGATAGGCAAAGTAAATAGAAAGTAACATAACAAAGCATCTCCTTTTAACTTAGAGGTTCTCAAACTGTGGATTGGGACCCCCTGAGGGGTGATGAGGAACTTAGAGGACAATCACATATTTAAAAACTCTGGTCTGGCTTGTGCAGAAAGTGGGGATACCGTGAAAATTTGGTCTGGGTTCCGCTCCTCATTTTGCCTGCACAGCTCTGAAATAGATAGTTGCAATCTTCTGATAAATCAAATTTTATATATTTGTTTAGTTTTATATTATACAAGTTCATTTCTTCTAAGGAGGTCGAGATACCACAAAGTTTGAGAACCTTTACTATCATCCATTATTCTTACCCCTCAAGTGAGAGAGAACAGGAAACAAGGTTTTACCTGGCATTGAGAATTTGGAAAAATCTGGCAGAGTATGATGAAAGGCCATGCTGCTCCCACTACTGGGACTGGACATGCCACTGGAAATGGGTGACGAAGTCTTGCCATTCACTGTAGCATAGTTTGGCAGGCTGTTTGATCGATCCCCTGATGACATCCTTCTTTTCTCCGGGAGCAAAGGTTGGGTTGGGTTGGGGCTGCCCTGTCTGTATACTGCTGAATCAGGGGAAGAGGAATGTGGGGTAACTCCATGATAGTATGCCGGGGAGACAGGAAATGATGGGGTAGAGGGAGCCTGATAACCTGAAGCACTGCTCTGGCGAGACAACGTTTGGTGCTTTTCCTCTGGAGTTGAGTACCCACATATCATGTGTCGATCCAGACTGGGACTCCCAGAAATAATGGCTGTGCTGCCCCCTGCTATGGGCTGGTGACGAGCATGGCTTGGACTCCCAGGTGATGAAACAACAGTGCCATGGGGACCCATTAAGTGCCTGTTCATACTTGGGCTTCCTGGAATGGCCACCATGTTTGTGCTAACAGTTCTTCGCCCAAATCCTGGGCTAGGGGGAGTATTGGTAGCTACTGTTCTATGGAGAGCATGGGGGCTTCCAGGCATGACATGGACCCCAGATGCATTGATCTGGGCTTGAGACCTCGGATGGTTATCTTGCTGAGTGCTGGTTCGGCCATCAGGGAAGTCGGCATTCATATAGGCCGGGAGGCCCTGAGTTGATGTAGATGTATTTTGGTAACTGCTGTGTGCTGACGGACCCTGAGAAAGATTAGCGGACTGGAAGCTGGACTCAGTGGACGGTTGGGAGGAAATGGCTATGCTGGTACTGTTTTCTGAAGGGTAGCTACCTATAGAGATCCTGGAGGAAACAAAGGAACATATTTGAATACTTTATCAAGTGATTCATTCATAGTCTGAAATAGTGTTTGAAATTGCAACAGGTTTGGAGCACAAACATAGCATCTTCATGAATACCTCACCAAATCAGAGGCTAATATGCTGTGGCTCTTGGACTATATGCAGCCCTCAGTTTCATTTCCAAAGCCTTTAATATATGTTGGTTTCAAGTTCTGATAAGAAAGTTGGGTTGTTTCCTTGATTTTCCCTTGGGAAATGTGAAAGTGGGTGAGTAAGAGGGAACTAAAGGAATGGGGAAAAGAGAAGCTTCTTTCTTCACTCTGGTACCACCCACTGCCCTGATGTGGTCCCCAAAAGCTTTCTCCTAAGAGAATGGGGCCACCTGGCCCTATTCCTGCTTTAAGTCATAGTGATTTAAAATCATGCTCAGACTTCTATCTTTGATATTCATTCAGATAAGTGACCATAATTATTTGTTCTCAGGGGTATTTGCATTTCTGTTCCTCTTTCTGAAACAATATTTAGATAAATTTATTGAGCAATTTCCTGTGAGACAGTCATTTTGACTTCATCTTGTAATTTCAGTTTATAATACATTATGGAACATACTTTCTTTACTGCAAACATTTTAGAGAGGAAAGAATTTCACAATACACTTGGAATATGACATTTGCACGTGGACAAATGTGAATGGATATTGGCATGCCGTCAAAACACGCTGGTACTTACAGATTTATAAACAGTTTGGTAAAATCAAAGGTCATAAATGAAAATGAAGATAATCATTTCATCTGTCCATACAAAAATACCTTACTACCTTCTTACATGAAGATATCCATATGTCATACATTCAATAGTTATTTCACTTAGAACAACAAAAAAGGCTCTACTCTCCCACAAGATACTCAGAGAAGCACTTTTTTACCCAATGCAAAGCATGTGCCACATTGCATGTGCTTTCTAAATCCTTTCTTGAAACAAGAGGTCATTGTCTTTGCTATGCTTAATGCTTACCCACAGCATCAGGGTCTTGAGTACCCCTTCATTCCACAACCCTTGAGGCATACTTCCTTCTAACTTTCACTCTCCTATGGAAATACTATTTACCCACACATTGGGGCAAGTCTCCCTTCAGCTAATGGCAAGTCCCTCTAGTCAAGCTTCTAATATGCTGATGTGGAATGATCTGCCATAGATCACAGCTTTCCATCACCTCCCAGCATGGCCCTATTCTGAGGTGCTAAGAAACAATTTCTTGATGCACTTTCATTGGATTGCTATGGTTCAATTCATAAAAGGGTTACCATGAGATGTCTTATTTATCCTATTATAGCAATGTGGTAAAACGGTGTTGAGAAACTCATCGCCCTGAAATAAGACAGCTACTTAATATCTTCTGAATTATGGAAGAACAAAATTGCTGTGTGTTTTTTCCCCATCACAAACTATATTGACACATGGTATATTTTGGAATCCTCCAGTAGGGACAATGCTTATTAATGTGTTTAGAAGAAAAGAAATAATGAACCAGTTCAATTTGGTCAAACTGTCCTGATGGCTAAAGATATGATACAAAAAAGAGCAAGGTAACCAACAGTTATTGAAGAAGCTCTTACGAGGTTCTTGCTCCATGGAACATTTTTTTCTTGATCATAACTGGGAATACCCTCACATTTTCTATTTGGGGGAAAATAAGTTCCCCCAGTTGTCATTGCTTTTGTAGCGATGATGATGATGATGATGATGATGATGATGATGATGATGATGATACACAATTGCTGTTCTTCCTCCTGGATCATGAGCGGATGAATGTAAGCAAAAAGGACGCAGACCAATTGATCGTGGTGACAGAAGGCAGTTCTGACAGCCATCTCTCTCCTGCAACTTACCCATCCATGCTATGTACAGGGCTGCTGGCGGAGGCTGGGCTAGGCAAGGTGAAGGAGTTGTTGAGGGATTCATTCCTTACAGGTGTCTCAGTGCTGTAGGCCTCTGGAGCCAAGGATGCCTGGGGCTTCCCAGCAATGCCGCTTCCACCACTACTGCCTGCTGCTGCTGTACGAGCCACAGATTCCACGTAGCTCCGGGGCTCTAAGTTTACATGCGGAGAGAAAAACAAGCAAACAGAAGAATGATGCCTAAGTTGCCTGGAGCCATAAACCCTTAAACTACTAATATTCATGATTCCATTGGAGTTGGGCGGCTGATATTTTTAAATTTAAATAAGAATAACTGATTTACCCTTCAAACTCTTATGCTCCATTTTTCTTTGCCAAATAAATTTAAAGTGACTTAGAGATAACAACAACAATATAATCAAGACAGACCAAAGTACTAACATCAGTGTAAGTACTACCCAAGTCCCCAAACTTAATCAACTTAATATGTGGGCTAATATGACAGATCTTTCTTTCTGACAGCGAGATGACTAATGAAGCTGTATTGAGACCTTCCATTCCACAATGATCAAATTTTTCTATGCGCAATATGTACCTCAGTGATTCCAGAGACAGATTCCAGAATGCCATATGCCAAGATGAAGCTGCATGGATTTGTGTGAAAATAGTGGCCCCCTGAAACTAGTCACAAATACAAGGACTGTTGTCAGATAAGGCTATTTTAGCTGTTGTTTGAAGACAAACCCAGCTACTGTACATATTGCATCTGCCTTGTGATTGTGAGCATCTGTGTAACTGCTGTTCTATCCTTATGCAAGCTTCAGTAATAGAAATCTGGCAGATGCTTTTTTTTTCCTTCTCTCTCTCTTCCACTGCCTGTTTTATTTTTTTATAGGCATTCCTGACATTTCTTTTGGGTACCTGCTTTATTCCCTGGATCCTATTTTGGGAGTGGGGAAGGGAGACACTTTCTCAGAACTGGACATTCTTTATTTCATCACCTTTTCTTGCATGTACTCCAAACTCTTCTGCAAATTTGTCATTTTTAAAACACAAGATTTAGATTAACGAGAGGGATAAAAGGAGGTATCAGACAGCTTTAAACCATATGAAAATCTCATTTATATGTGCCTTCCAGAAATATTCATAAAGTTGTGGCTTTTTTTTTTACCCACCCATGACCAGCACCTGCATTGTTGCCTTTTTCTAATCCTTCAAGAACTAAACTAGCTTCTTCCCTTTACTTGTCTTAGGATATTGCTGCCACAAAGTTCTATTATTGTCCCATGCATCTCCTTTTTTTCTTTGTCATTTTCCTCCTGCTCTTCCTTTCAGTAACTGCCAATTCAACATTTGTTATAGGCTAATGCTCCTGCCTAAAATGCCCTCTTTGGGCAACTAATTTCCTTTCAAAACTGTAGAAGGTAATGTCCCAATGCAGTTGTTCCTATCTCAGGATCCCCAAATGCTTCACACCTTCCACAAACATGATGGTCAATGATCCGAACGGGAAATGTTGCAGTCTAACTACATCTGGAAACAGGTTGGGAGAGACTGCTGTCTTGAAACCAAAAATCATTCCCTCATACATTCCCCACCTCCAGCTGGAAATGTGGAAGAATTCAGTTTGGTCTTCAAGATAGGCAGCAATGCAATTAATAATGTACCTACAGAATCCTCATCCTACAGATCCTTCTCTACCAAATTATGAAAAAAACAAGGCCAAGCTATATGTCCATCTATAAAGTGTAGCTGTGTCTTTTCCACCCTCTTATTTACTCACAAATATATGAGGTGTAATGAGCCTGCCTGCCTGCCTGCCTGCCTGCCTGCCTGCCTGCCTTGCTTCCTTCCCTTTTTTTTTTTTTTTTGAAATGTTGGGTGTGGAGGCAAATTAAATCTTCCCTCTCCAATCTAGACTAGGGACCTGTGGGCTGAGTTGCACATAAGAAATACAGGAGGTCCCTCCTGTTTAAAGGTGTTTAAAGGTCCCTTCCAACCTCATGATTCTAAGGGACAATTGAGAACACACTGAATTATCCCCACATCCAGGCCAGGCAGTTGAGGTAGTCTACGGGGTGGTTTCATCTGAACCTTGGACTAGGTGAAAGGAATGTAAATTATATAGGATAGTACTGCAAATGGTATGCTGAGAATATTCTTAACACATCTAAGCTGGAAACCAATTAAATAAGGGCACAATTTTATGAAGATGAAGCAGGATTTTGGAACAGACAAGATCAGACTGGTGGTCAAGCCTTCTCCTAGAGTGTCCAAAGTTGTTTTTGCCAATTGGCAGAAGTGGCAGGAAAGAAGGAAAAGAAGGGAAGGGAAGGGAGGAGAATGATGACAAGGAAGGCTGGGCTGAACATTCTGTGAGACAAAAGCCCAAGACAGTTAGCTTGGCCAAAATGAGATATGCCAAAGATTTGGGGAAGACGTTGGTGCTAGGCTGAAGTGCAACCTCAAAAGGCTTGCAATGTGTATAATGTGCTAGTCTGCCACTTAAAGTAATTACATCTGTTACTGCTACCCATTTCCAGCTCCTCTCCCTATCTAAAAATAGCATGGTTCAGCATTAGCTTGCAAACTAATGAGAAACTGCTGGGAAAGCCAAGACCTCTCTGAAATGGAAAAAGGAAAACCAAACCAAACCAAAAACTTCTCTTGTTTATTCCAAAGGTAGTAAATTCAGAGATTGCAGGAGAAAGGCCAACAAGGAGGAGTGATACTAGCTTGAGATACACTATTTGTTCCTTCCTCTTGTATGAAAGTTAAGGATCATTTGCTCATTGTTGGGAGTAATTTTTCTTTGTGAATTTTTTTCTCAGTCTGATATGTATGCTAAAATCTTGTTCAACTAGCACTAAAGCATATACCAGTGCTAAGCTCTAAACCTCAGCTGTACGCAAATTATTGGAGGATCCTGGAAAAAAAATGGCAGTAGAATCCCACTGCCAAACAGAAGAGAGAATGAACTCTGGGAGCTCACATAGGGATTCCTCAATGAAATCCCAAGTTCTGTACCATATCAAACAATGTAAAGAACCAACTTCTCTATGATTAATTTGAGCAAGTGAACAGTTCATTGTGTGGTAGAGAAGAACCACAAGGAAAAGTCTAAAAGGACAATTACATGGCCTAATAATATTTGAACTACATAAATTATATTCTGTTTCATTTTTCCTTATCCCACTAACAAGAAAGCGTAAAAGCACATCTAATAATAGTAGCATTCAAAATACAACAGAGTCTGGTGACACCTTAAAGATTAACATTATTATGCATTATTACAGCTGTAATAATGTTACAGTTAAAGCTGTAACATTATTACAGCTTTCATACTTCTAATCATCTGTATCAGATGTAGGTGGTAGTCCATGAAAGCCTATTCTGTAATAAATGTTTCCTAATATTTTTGTTTACCATAAAAATGTAATTTCTTTCTGCAAAATCCTGATGTGGTCATGAAGATATAGTCCAAATATAGGCAATTACATAATTGTGCTAAAATCCAGATCTTCAGCTTGACTATGTGGTAGAACTCACATTCTCTAGATATTGTTGAACTTCAGTTCACAGCATCTCCAATCAGTATTGGAGAGTCACATATTCCCAATTTCTGCTGTCTGGAAAAATTGTATATTCGGAGAATCATAATGCTGAACGGAGTCATTAAGCCATTAAGTTCAATTCCTTGCTCAGTGCAGGAACATGACTATTTTGCCTCTGCTTTAACACAACTAGTGAAGAGGAATCTACCAATACTCTGAGTAATTAGTACCACTATTGATCTTTTCTTGTTAAGAAGTTTTTTCTAACATTCAATCAGAATCTGCTATTATCTTTGCCCTGCACTTTAGGTCTTAACCTTCTCTCTGACATCTTTTCAGTATATGGGAACTGCTATCCTTCCTTAGCTTCCTCTTCCAAAGGCTAAATTTTCCGATTTCACTCTTCCAAAGGCTAAAGTTTTCCATGACTCTTTTTTTCCCCCAGAAGCATTAATTTCTAATCCTTTGATGATCCTTATTGCTCCTTTCTGAACGTATTCTAGTTCGTCTGAATTCTTCTTAAAGTGTGGTGCTCAGAACTGGACATGACACTTGAGATTGAGTCTGTTCAGTGTAGAATAAAGTGAAATAATTACTTCTATAATTTGGAAAGCATACTTGTTTTTTAGGAAATCAAAAACCGCACTAAAACTGCTGACTATTCTGGTTGTAATCATTTACTATTCCAACACTTTTCAAAAGTGGCCTTACCAAGCCAATTATCCACCATCTTATGCACGTGAAGAAATTTATACTGGCCTATTCAATTTCATTCTGTTATTTCCAGCCATCTTCTCTAATTTACTAAGATTGTTTTGAATTTTATATCTGTATTCTACGGAATTAGCTATTAGATCCCAGGTATTAGCTCCCACCTAATTTTATACCATTTGCAAAGTTGATAAGCAATCCCTCACTCTGTACATCTAAGTCATTCATAAAAATGTTGAATAGTATAGGATTAAACATTAAATCTCCTGCCATCAGTTGATGAGAAACAGTTGATGATTCCTTTTCAGCACAGTTTTTGAGCCAGCTAGGTATCCACTTGATTGGCACACCATCCTATCCTTTAATATCAAATAGCAATCTTTTCATGCTGGTTATTATTAAAGAATGGGAACTGGTATGTTTTCCCCATATTTTTAATCCCTGTTTGTAAACTGACTGGAGAATTGAAGGGAAATATTACTATATTTAGCAACTGAAGAACCTTTGAAACAGGCAGAGTGTAGAATCAAGCAATGCTCCCCATTTCATTTTGTCCTTTTTTCTTATTTGCTTAGGCAAGCATTCTATACCTTACAAAAAAGGGCTTGAGGTTAGTGTCTTTGTGGAGCCCCTATTTTTAAAAATTATTGTTATGGTTATTTTTTTAGTCTGGGTGGTTATCTTATTACTATTATTTTAATTCTCTAGTTTGATATTGTAAGCCACCCCAAGTCTTCTGGAATGGATGGCCATAACAATTTTAATCATCATCATCATCTGTTCTCTGTTCTGACATGAAATCAGTATGGAGATTTTAACATTGAATTATGTTCTTAGACTAAGTTTTATCAGGAATAGCATGATAGGCCAAGGATGCTAGGTCTCTCAGTGTAGATTGCCACCTTAAAAAGAAAAAAATAATTGATTTTTGAATATATCTGGCCCGACAGGATTGACTAACCTCCATAAATTTTGTCTAAAGCTAACATTTTCAACCTAGCATGAGATGGACATCCTGTTCAGGGAATACTTAGGATTCTATTTTGGTTTATTTAGAATACCTAAAAATGCAGCTGCTTTCCAAAAGATTAAGCTGTATCCCAGCTGTGTTCTGTCCTAAACAGCTTCTTAAACATGTAAATTCTTGCCCTGGCTTTGTGTTTATATTAATTTTCTTAAGATCAGCAGTGGCCTTGCTTGGGGGTGGGTGGGGAGAATAATTAATAAGAATGCAGATCCCTTGTATAGTTACAGAGCAATGCCTAAATTTGAACTCAGACAGAAGAATATACAATGCCTTAAGGCCAAATTGCACCTGAAGCTGAATTGTGGTGTAGTTTCCTCCCCTACCCACCCCCCTTCCTATTTTTACTGATTTTTACAAAATGGAGATATAGGAACCATATATGGGAAAAAAGGAAATTTAGCCATTGTTTCTCTAGTATGGTATTCTTTGGGGGGAAGCAGCAGGGAATTTTTTTCATATAAAATCAGTTAGGGAAGAAAGCGTTAAGAATTCCCTTCTTGGATCTCAAATTGCAGCCCTCATAGCTATACTTATTAAAATACAAAGAGATCAGATAAACCTCTATAAAGCCCTTAGATCTGCAAGCAACCAACCAAGCTCAGAGAGTACCAAGAATGCAATAGAGTAACAGTACCGGGGCATAGTTCTTAAAGGCAGAATTATATTCAATCATTTTAAATATTGTTATTGAGTTCTGCCAGTTTGACAAAAAACTTTACATAAGACTTTTAAAAAAAAATTAATTTAAAACCACATAATTTAGTGGATGGCAAACTCTACTGTATACAATTGTGCTTAACTCTGAGTAAACTTGCATAGGATTATACGTGAATTACTCTGGCTAATACCCACAATCCCTTTTAGAATTCTGGATGTGTTTAAACGTATATGTGCTAAGTTTTTTTAAAGCTGCGGATTTGTTTAATGAAATAGACATGTTTTAAAGTAGATGTTATAACTGCTTCTTTGCATGATATAAACATGATAAACTGTTGAGTTAATCCTATCCACTGAAAATTTCTTTTGAAATTCTACTGATTTGCATCAGGTTGTGAGGACTGTTGTAACACTAGGACACTACTTAAGGGTCCCTTGGAAGGAAGCAGGGTACAAAGGTAATGAAGAGGCACGTAAAGAGTACTACAAATTATTTTGTGTTAGGGAAATTTTATCAAAATATTATCATCTTGCAAAAAAGCCCCCTGCTGTCAAATAACTAGAAAGATTGCTGGAAAAAGTAACCCATAATTTTGGAAGGAATACTCTCTTCAGACTGTATCTTTTACCATGTTACAGCTGCTGCTTCTGTGCAAGTTAGTCCCATTCCAACATGGTAACATATACAAATATACAACAATCATCAGCGATAAGGGCATGGAGAGATGGACATTCATTCATTCATTTGACTGGAATGGCTGCCCATCTTATCTACGATAACCCTGGCCGGCTCACAGCAAGATCAAGACATTGTCCAGCTAATGGCTGAATCAGGCCTAACATTACTTAGGATAGTATACATAGATACTTGGAGCTCTCTGGAGCTTTCTTCCAAGTATATGTGGTGAAAATTACAGTGCTCATCTTCCATTCAGCAACACTGAAGGAATTCTCTGGGAAACATTAACTGGGAAATATTAATTAACTAAGATTGAAGCTAATTCGCCAGAAGTACCAACTCTGCAATAGGAAATTAAAAAATGATGGCTACTAAGCATTCAGATTAGTAGGACTAGAGATATTTACCTAGAAAATACTTCTGAAGAAGGAAAAGTAGTCCGCCCATGTTTACATCAAGGAGATAAAAAATGCTACTCTTAGAAAAATAATAATTTCCCTGCCGCTTTCTCTGTCACATTTATTTGAGATTAATGCCTGCATACAGCAACCCTTGAACAATCTGTGATGCTAATAGATCTAGGACAAAAATGTTTTGTTTAGCTTTCTGACAATACACAGCAAGCCAATCAGGTATCTTGGCAACTGAAAACTGTTCTGTTCCCTTCACAGTTCATCCAAACTGTTCTAATAAAATTAAAAGAATGCCCTCCTTACCTTGATCATATTCAACTACTGTTTCCCCATCTACTTCTGTGGGGAAAGGAAGGAAGGAAGGAAGGAAGGAAGGAAGGAAGGAAGGAAGGAAGGAAGGAAGGAAGGAAGGAAGGAAGGAAGGAAGGAAGGAAGGAAGGAAGGAAGGAAGGAAGGAAGGAAGGAAGGAAAAGAAAGAGAGACTGATATTAGCAAGCTTTCGCTAAACAGTTGAGAGTATCAGCAGTGCCTGTGCCTGATGAAAATATAATCTTTATTATACAGTGGAAGACTTGCAAATTATTATTATGGAGGTGAGCTATACATGCACCACATAACATGTGCTGAATGCCTGCAAAGTAATTTTATGAGAAAGTACAATGTACAACCAATGAGGCTCATCTCTGGCTAAAGTTTCCTTTTTCTTCAGAGAATTCTGTTCTAGTCTTCAATGGATTCAGAAACACAATACTTGGATTTAGAATTCTGGATGTCAAAAAAAACAACAACTGTAAAATAAAGGGGAGACTTAATTTTTAAAACAGGTTGGGTCCATGTTTTTATACTATGCTCCTTTAAGTCAGTGCTTAGTAAATGAAAGCAATAAGCCTTTGGGTCTCTTCAAAAACTAACAGGCATAAATATGCAAAATTATTATTGGAGAAAAATATCTTGATGCCCAAGGATCTCTGAGACTGACTGACAGCTGTCACACTAGGATGAGGCAAATCTCCTTAAAAAAGCAGTTGCAGAGTTGTTAAATCTGTTTTCCTCTTCTCTGATTACTACACAATCCATTCCATTCTATCAACCTGCATTTAAAAGGTGCACAAAATTTTGTATTTGTTTTACCTTAAATAATATTCAACCAGAATTGTGCGTTCTTATATGCATTTTAAATTAAAATATGCATTCATTTTTATACATATTTTGGCACATTTTTAAAGATGATATCAGAGAAATTTACGTGGCTTGTAATGTATGGACATGAAGAAGTGCCATAGCACAAGTTGCCATTTTCATATTATTAATTCCAGATGTTGCAAGCTCCCTGATTGACTCCCACCTGCTCCAAATGAAACTGAATTCAAGCAGGTTTGATGTCAGGAAGCCCTCAATCAATTTGAGAGGATTTTTTCTGTCCGTGAGAGGAATGTTCTTCCCCAAAGAGCAAGTTGGGATGACTCTGTGCTGCCCCAAGTGCTGAGGTCAATGTGATAGCTAGAGGGCTTATTACCAGATGCAGATGATGTAACATTGCTACCATTATCCATGCATTGACTGGATCTGAGAACACTGTTGCAATGGATTCTACATGGGGACACCCTTGAAGGATAGGAAATTGCAGCAGGTCCAAAATACAGCATCCAGGCTCTATCTGGGATATCCTCCTGGGAGCATCTAACATCTCTTTTGGGTCAGTTACACGGATTTTCCCTTACATTCCATGCCAAATTCAAGGTGCTACTTTTCGCATATAAATTCCTGTATGGCTCAGGCCCCTTCTGTTTGAAGGAACAGCTTCCTCTTTATGTTGTTACCCAGGAGTTTCATTCTACACAGAAGAACCTGTGTATGGCTGTCTGGAATCAACTGACTACAGGACCTTTTTGGTGGTAGCTCCAATACTCTAGAACTCCCTCCCCCAGTCAGTCTATTAGCCTTTTCTTCATTATGTTTTAAAATCTTTAAAATATACAGTGTATGTATGTATGTATGCATGCATGCATGTATGTTAGCATTCCTCCAGATCAAGGTTTCTCAACCTCAGCAAATTTAAGGTGTGTGGACTTCAACTCCCAGAATTCCCCAGCCAGCATGCTGGCTAGGGGATTCTGGGAGTTGAAGACCACACATCTTAAAGTTGATAAGGATGAGAAACCTTGCTCCAGATAGCAGTCATGTTTATTTTGCTACCAGGTTTCAATTTGTTGATGCCAAACAATCCTAATCATTTTTAAATTGTCTTTGATCTATTATTTTAATTGTTTTCGTTATTATAATGCTGTTCCTTTGTGATGCTTTGCTCACATTTGAGACACAATGGCTGTTTGTCTGTTGTGTATTATTTTCATTTCTGGCTTTGATTGTTATTAGTTGGAAGACTGCAGGATATAAATCAACAAAATAAAGAAGCAAATAAGTTCCCTTGCTTTATCACCCTAATGGCATTTTTGTTGTGCCCTAAAGTGGCCCCTCAAGAAATAAAACCCAGGAAATATTAATTAGTTTGTGGACTTCTTTGGGGCTCTGTGTACTTAACAGTGGACCTGATACGCTACTTCCTTCAAAGGCTTGACTTTCCCTTGGATACGTGACTAAGTGGCCAGCAGCAAAACTGATTTATCTAAATATCCAATCCAGGATTTAGGCATGCAGAAAGATATTTTTATTCCAACCTGATGGTACTGGTCTGTTAGGAAAACCATTTTTCCCTCCGTTTTGCTAAGATTTTCAAAATCCAGATGTCAAAGGTCTGTGTTAGATTCAAGGAGCGGTGGTGGTATTGAACCATAAGGAGAGTGCATACGTCATTCTTTCTTCTTTCTTGTTGTCAGCGACAGGCTTAAGTTGTGTATGGATTAGAATCACTTTCCTTTGGCATTTATGATCATATACAGTTTGATAGCTATGTTAGATCCTAATTAGGGAATTCAAGTAAAAGCAGATTCAAATATCCAGGAATGCATGGGATACCTGGGATTTACCATTCCAGGAAGTATATGGAAGTCTGCTTGTTTAAAAATGCTGCAATGTAAAACATCTCTCTACATATGGATACCCTTACAGATAAAACAAAAGGCTGCCAGGCAAAAGACTAGCAGAGAGCATCCATGAACACCAACAGCAGTCAGAAGACACAATGAAAACTTCTTAATCTCATAACACATGGACAGACTCAATCACAGTTTCAACTGGGAAAGTGTGAGCATCCTAGACCAAGATAAATCCAAAAATGCTAGGGAATTCCTATAAGCTTGGCATTCAGACAAATCAGCCATCAATAAACACACAGAAATAAACCATATTTACACACCATTCAAAAGAGACAATAAAAAGCTAAGAAGGAAACAAAAAGACCAGAATATATCCTCTCCAGGAGCCAACACCCAGGTAAGCAGGGATTAACACCAGGTAAACAATCAAGCAGAAAACAATACCCTAATCAAGGAACTACCAAGGAGAAAACTACTCTCCCACCAAAACTGGCAGGGCAAGCTACTATATATAAACAGGGAGCAAACCCCACACTCAGTGGCACTGGTGATGTTACCTAGTTGGGTAATGAAAAGTCTACAAGCTAACAACCAAACTCTCAGAGAGCATTGAGGACTCCGTGTGTGTATCAGATGATGCCCTATTTCTGTTACACCAACCTTTTCATTATAACAATACTTTCACTTACCTCCTGTCTGTTGCAACAAAATCTCTGCTGGGTTATGAGGTTTCAGCCCCAGTGCTGAAAGTGGAGTTTTGGCCAGTCCTGGCGGAGAGCGCACTGTTTCAGATATACAGAGAAAGAAAGAGAGAAAGAAATCAACAAACCAGAATATTAATAGATAAATTAATAATAAATCCAAAAATTGATTTGTTGCTAATTACCAGGATATAGCCAAATCTAAACATGACTGTAAGCATACAAGGGCTGCTGAAAATGCCCAGTGTGGTTGTCCTTCTGAAACCACAAGGGAACTGGTCCTTGTCACAAAAATGCCTTTGGCTAAAAAACCACTTTTCTTTTGTAGAAAAGAAATAAAATCAACCTCTAAAATGCTAGAGAACAAAACTTTCCCTCTTTAGCAAAGTTAAGTTAAGATAATCAAGATAGCAATTCAAGATAACAAAAGAGCAAGAGTGTTCTTGGTGTATTGGGAGTAAAGATTTATTAATAACACAGTCTCACCAATACTCGGTATGGACTTTTGGCCAAAGCCTCTCTCAGGCACAGCTGAGAGATGCACTTAAATGGTGTCTTCTCCATCATTTCAAAAGCAGGAGGGGGAAAAAACCTGCTGATGATAATACAGCCTGATATTTTGTGCTACCACTGACCTTGGCAGAACTGGTAAAAGACACCCCAGGCGGTTGTGCCTAATATCTGCCAAACATTACTATGCCTTTAACATCATGGCTAATAGAAAAAGAGACAGGGAAGAAAAAAATAGGCGCTTTTGTGGATTTCCATACAATGCAGGTCTGACAGGTTTTCAACAGGGCATAGCCTATACCCATCCAAAGGAATCTGGATCCCCATTTTCTTATAGCATAAAAATAGTTCCATGTTATTTGTACCCTACATCTTTGCCTGACATCTACATATTACATTAGTTCTAATACCAAGGATATAACTGCAATGGTCTTTTCCATATTTAGCCATACCAAACAACAACCCATCAATGACTTAGTCCCAGTGACACGGAATTTAGAGTGTATATTCCAAAGCAGGACAGGGTTGAAGCATAGCTAATTTTTTGGATTGCAATTAATTGCAATCTCCTATGAGAAGATATCCAGAGACTGAACACATCCCCCTTTACATTTCTCTCGTTTATAAAAATTCAGAATGATTTCATTTAGCTTTCTTAAGCATACTTCCTATTGGCAGCTGTCTTAGAATTTAGAACAATGCAAAACGCAATACCTATCCACTTCCAGATTATTCTTTACTTGCTTGGTATGAGCCATAAAAAAGCAAAAATATTCTTGGCAATAAATGCCCAGAGCCTGCCCATCCCATTACCAGTGTGTTTGGAAAATGTCCATGAATGAATGGATGACATCATCTCATGTCACAGTTTTGCCCAAGGGCAGATATGGCATCTGCAAAGATCATGATCATGAGACAGAAAGAGGGACCACAAACACTACATCAAGGCATTGTCTATCATAAATAGCAACATCATATACACAGCTGCAAAAGTCTATATTTATAACATGTACATCAACAAAATATTTGCACAATTACATCAACATGTATCAGATTTTATGCCTTCCCAATCTAAAAGGAGAACAAAATGTAGGGCATTCTTGCATATATACCCATAGTAGATATGCAGCAAGGAGCAATGGAGCAAACAGAGGCAGATGTATATGTGAGATGTGTTTGAAACAGCAAGTCTCACAAAAGTACTTTCTAACCTTCATGATTTCTTTCAGCTGCTGCGTTTGTTACTGACAACTCCAAACAATTCAGGCTTTTTAACTGAATGTCTCGTTTTAAAGATTACCGGATGGAAGCAAACAAGTGAAGAACTTTTGTCTGTTGAGGGGGGAGGGAGTTGAACACATTTTTCATAACTTGCATTGCAATCATCTGACTTACGGCTTCAGATGGGCACCTATGCCAGAGCCACAGCAGGAGGAGAGAGGAAGGTAGGCAGGCATATTAAAGGAAAGCCAGTTACCAAGAGCTTGCATTTCATCATGGATCAGCTTGGCTGGCTAGCATTCATTGCTCAGGGCCAACAAGCAATGGGGAAACAAGCAAGTTCATGTCCAGGATGTTATGTAACCCAGTGATCAACTGGGATTCTCTAACAGTGCATATACTATTGCATTTTTGTTCTCAAACTCCGTGGGTCTCATGTACTTTAGTTTAGTTTGCTGGTGAAGAAGACAAGTCTTCACCAAAAAGTTCACAGAGGAGCCATAAATATACATATTGAATACTAAAGAGACCTCTGGCCTGCTACTCTAAGAATAATTTAAGACAGCATATGTCTTGCACAGCTGTCCCCAATAAATGCCCTATAATTACAGGCTCTCGTTTTCAATCCCTAGCTATGATGAGTGTGAATTTGGGGAGTTTTAATCTAACATGTCTGGGGAGTGCAAGGTTAGGAAAGGTGAGCTAACTAAATGGAACCAGAATGCATGTTGTCCCTGATCCAGATATTAAGCAAGGGATAGTGTTATGAAAGCTGCAGTCCTATACCCACTTATCTGGGATTAGGTTTTAGTGAATTAATAGAAATTAGCCAAGTTCCATGAGATAAGGGAATGTGTGCCACAGAAAATAATGAATGGACTCAGTTAAAACTAGGTTAGCCTGATCACAGTTGTGTTCTACCAATGAAAGCAGGGAAGTGTCCCTGAGAATGTCTGGAGGCTCTCCAGACACTTCTGCTCTAGCAATGGGCTGCTTGCCAGGCATATTGCACAGTCCAGGCAATCTTATATTAATCTCTGTTAGTTTTGGAGACTGGCACAAAATCAGAATGTATGAACCTGTAAGAATCACATATAGTCCTGGTCAGCTTTTGAAAGAAGCCAATGAAGAGATAGTCTTTGTATATCGAAATGCTAGGAAAGGAATCTATATGAGAAAACCACACACACACACACATCTATGAAGCTCAGAAGACAGGTTCTATTCTTAATCCTCTCTAATCTTGGGAGGTTATTCATGTGCTGGATACTATTATTTTTCAGGATTGTGCTCACCTTGATGCTACTTAAACATTCATATGTTATGATTCACTGTGTATTGGGAAGAAGGGTAGCTTTTTAAAAGTATCTTATTTAAAATCTACAGATGAGAGTTAATAGTAATATCTAGCACTCTGACATTTGGGAGTATTCAGGCTGTTCAGAAATAATCTAGTTTACACCTGTTATTTTAAAAAAGGGGTTTCTTCCACCCTTTGGGATCGTTGCTCTTTCCCAGTCGCTTAGTGGCCCACTGATCCTGGTTCATGCTTAGCCATGTTAGCACTGCCCTGATGAAATACTGGCACAACGGTTCAAAGCTGATGAATTTTAAAAACCCACCACCAGGTTACCAAAGGTTAGTCACTCAGAACCATGCTTGACCAGAAGAGGAAGACAGAGAGGGCATGCAGCAGGTAAGTTCAGACCAGGTTTTCGCCGACAACTTCAGCAGCTAAATGAGATCGAAGTCTGATCTTCTGGGCTGTTATGCCTTCACTTAAAGCAGAAACTTCTACAGAATTCATACCAGATGTGCACGGCCTAACAGAATGAGCTTATTCAAACAGGCTGATTTGGTTGCAATTGCAATTACTGCACTACAGTTTGTAGAGAGACAGGACTGCTGTGGGTCAGTATGTCCATTTGGAGCGCCCTCAATCATGGAAAGCTGATTGGCGTACTAGGCATCAAGGCTCACCTCTGCTGTTAACCAGCTTGCAAAATTCCAGAAAATTTAACAATCAGCTCTCAGGGGCCAGTATGAGCTGGCTCCAGGGCCCCACTGGATGAAAGGCATACCTTACAGTTGAAGTTAATGCAACAAATGCCTCAGATGAATGGGAGCAGTGGCTTTACAGCAGCTGAGCAGAACTTCAACAGTGAAATATTACCTAAATACAGGAAATTTTGCATGTAGTTTTAACTGTGTGCCTACATATATCTGCAATTAGATTTATATCTTGAATGGGGCCACACAATCCAAAGAGTGCATTTATCTCCTCAGTTTGGGGCTGCAAAGATACCTACCAATGGAATCAACATTCTTGCTGGGAATTGCTGCTGGCATCGGGGTGGGGTAGCTCACACTGATGGATTTTCCATGATTTCCTCCCCTTCCCCCCCCCCCCCATGATGGAATCTTTCATGTGCATTCTGGAGGATTAAGAGATGTGCGGTGTAAGAACCGCCCTAAAGCCATCTCCATCAAGGTGAGATACACAACATTGGTGACTGATACATTCAAAATGCCATGCTTTATTTTACAGGTACATTTTATAGAATGCGTACAGGCATACCTGTGGAATAAAATGTGGCATTTGGAATATATGCTTTATTTTCTTATTTATTTATATTTGCACATTCTTGCCTCCCCACCTAAAGTTGTCTATTTTATGGTAAATGTCATTCCATATACTACGTACAGTATAAACTGGCAAAGCAAGGCTACATACGGTGCATTCAGAGTGGATCTTTTAATAGGAAAAGCTAATGCAACTCATGTGTTCTCTAACAGACGTGTATGTTACTGAAACATCTACAGTATTTCAAATGTATCTTTAGGATTTGGATTACTTTTTACGTTCTCCCACCTGCAGAGGACAGCTGCCTCCCCCCCACCCAAATAACTCCAAAATAAAAAGAGTCTCAGAGGAAGAATTACAACTATTACCTAAAATAGGATCTATTTGCCAAAACCCATGGATTTTTCCTCTGGGACACTCCACAGCTAGACTCAGGGGTTACGATTGATTAAGACCGGATCCCCTTTATTCTTCCATAGATGCTGTTGGGATATTATTTTTATACCTAGAAAGACTGTTAATGACAGTGAAAGTAATATATGTAACCATTCGTTTTCTGGGAGTGTGGGATTTTCTAGAAACTATACGCTAAAAGGAGTATCTCTCAAATATCAGATCAAAGGAATTTCTGTGGTTTATACATAAGAATTGGCAGATTTTAGATGTCAATCAGGGATGTGTAATTCTTATTCCAGTTCACAATTCTGCCAGATGCTTCCCAGGATGGGGAATTCTCCTCTCATGATAACAAGGTCCAGAGCAATTTTAATACATTCCCATGTAGGATTTCTGCACTAGGAGTTTTCACAGTGAGGAATAATGTTTCCTTAGTGAGGAAGTAAGCCTGCAAATGTATTTTTCGAAAGGTTAATAAATTATGTTTTTGTTATAAATACCTTAGAGAAATTCGTATCTATTATGGGTTGCTGATGGATGTAAGAGAACTACTGTCAGTCTTGTATCGCATCATCTTGTTGATTCTGATAATTACATGTTTACCAAAGTGAGCGGGAGCAAAAGTTTGACCCACATGACTAAATTAACTATTAAAAAGGGATTAACTTAAATTATTAAATCATTTGCATTTTGCCTAAAAGAATAATTATCCCCTGCTCCCCCACCCAAGATTTAGAAGCTATGTAATATATTGCTTCCACTACTACTACAGTAGTCCTTCCTGATTAATGATATGCAAAATCAGGTAAAGCCAACCATATAAGTTGTATTTTAACCATATCTCCAGCAAGAACCTTAAAGATGTAGCAAACAGAAAGACCCACAGCAGATGAGCCACTTATGTGGTCATAAGTTATGTACTTGTGCCCTACTTTAACTGTATATTCTTGGTAAATGATCTTGTACTTTTATGCACTATGGGCAACAAGAAGAGAGGACAGAGTGCAGCACTGGGCTATATTACTATTATTATTATTATTATTATTATTATTATTATTATTATTATTATTTCAGAAAGGAATATGCCTTTATCACCATCCGGGAGCTACTGGCTAAATTTATATCATTCTTGTAAAACTTTGCCATTGTGATTATTATGATGGAAGGATGCATACTTTATGGTAGTCTCATGAGAAGAGTGCACCAAGCAGAGATGAAAGGGGGTGAGGAAATAGCTGAGATGGGCTGATGGATAGAAAGAAGAAAATAAGAGTGTGATTACAATGGTGGTGGGTGTCAGGAAGCTGAGAACAGTTTGCCTCTAGGTATGGCTTTACCAAAACCATGCGCCAACCTCCCTCTCCCACCCCTTTGCCCAAGCCACAAAACTTACACAGGTTGCTGTAAGGGGTTTGTGGTGAGACAGGGAAGGCAGGGGTTGGGGGAGAAGTCTCACCACCACTGGAAGGTGGGCTGCTTGGAGAGGTCCCCTGTATTTCCTCAAAGGCTTCTTTGTAACTATGGAGATGGGGCTGCAAAAGAGAGGAAGGTATAATAAGTTACCAGAATGGAATAATCTACCCTCCTATCCATTCATGCCAACTCTTAGCAAATTAGACAGCAGGAATTTACTTTTTTTTCTATGTACTTCCCCTCTCCTTTGCTCCAGTTCTTTCCTCTTTCATATTTTCACCTCTTTCTCATTCCTAACATCAAAGATCTTTCCGTTATTACCTTTTCTTCAACTGGTAGCAAGGCGGGGGGGGGGCAGAGGAGACGGGTTTCAGCAGGTATTCTGCTATTTATTTTTGCTGGGAGGAGGAATAAATTCCCAATAAATTCCTAAGCTGAAGGAAGAACCACCCATAGGAATGGCCAAATCAATTTTATGCAATCTCTCAATTTTACAGATTTCAAAGCAAGTGTGTGAAAATTTACACATGTTCTCCTCTGTATTTCTTCTAAAGTATACATTTTTCCATGTATGGTATATTGTTGCCTTTCAAAGCTGGATTCTCTAATATAATGTTGGTTTTGTGCCCATTATTCCCAATACATTTGTGCATTCTTTTATCTAAAATGCAACTCTTACTTTTTTCTGTTTGAGTGGCAAGCTGCTTCATAATGTTCTGAAAAAATGAGAATTTCAGGGCATAAGAGTGTACTAGACAGGGTGTAGGTTTGTATCTAAATTCAAAATCAATTTCTTTTTCATTTCTACCTCCACCCAATATTTGAGGAGGGCCTCCTATGCCTGTCTTCTTTGCTTACTCCATTCTACTGCCAAACAAAATTTCCCTTTAATAGCTGGGACTACTCTATCTTCCACCAAGTATCTTTATTGCCATGCAAGGAGCTAAAAAGAAAATCATCTTTTAAAAAGTACCTCCTTGGGTCTTCCTCCAGGATTGGCAGCAATAGTGCTGACCACCTCTGGTGAGACACAGTGAATTGGTGATCGAACCGTCGGGCTTCGTGGTGAACTGGGTTCCTGGGGACTGTTCTCATATTGACCTTCACTGGTGGTACGTCTCCGGACAAAGGCTTCAACTTCATCTGGTGACTTCTCCTGTGGTGGCTGCACTCCTGAAAATTCAATTACGTGAGGAAGAAGGATGCTAAGTATGGGATGAGCTTAAATGCAAATGGAAGATCTCTGAAGCTTGGCATTCAGCTCTTTAGGCTGCATCTTGGCATAGGAAAGAAAGAGGTTGTGAGATCTAATAATTTATTAATAAATACACAAATTATTCTTCAACCGCAGATTATTGTGACAATCAGAATGCCACTGATTTAGTTCATATTTTAAAATCTTTTGGTACATAAACTCTTTCACAGTGAAGACATGTAGCCTCTGAGTGGCATGCCAGGGAATACCCTCCCCAAGGCAAGTGGGCTCACTTTTATTCAGAATTATAATCACCCAATAAACACTCCTGAAAAAAGCAGTTCACTAAGTACTGAAAAGATTAGGGAGACCCTAGGATACTGTTCTTGCAGCATTTTAAGATCTAAATAGAGTTAAAAGAACAGTTTCTTCTCACAGTTGTTTGCTAAGTTGGGGAGAAAGACAAGAGCTTTTTAAGAAATTGGGAGGCCTCTAACTGATCAAACTATGTCCACAGCAACCCCCCAAGGTGCAACAAAAACCTAGAGAACAGACTAACAATGGCTTAGTGAAGCCCAGATTCATCTGTTTGAGATGAGTCCACTCCACATTGGGCCCAAGGAACTTCTTTACTGCTAATATAAGTTTAGTTCTTCAAAATATTCAAGAATAACTTCTGTTTCTCCTGACAACAAAAAGAATGTCTGATGCATAGCAATGAGGTCCTGAAAGCCAGTTGGAGTACTGGATTTTGTTAACATAGAAAGGTGGCTGCAGAAGCAACACATGCAACCACTCAAATATGTCCTACTGCTGCACAATAAACTGTGCAGTGAAGGAACACTTTTGATGGAGAACAAAAGGGTCAGTTATGAAGCCAAGTTATGTTTGTTGCAATATTTGGAACGTTTTACAAAAATTTTTTACAGGGGGGAGATTCTTCTCACCCTCTTTTTTACATTTGCAGACATACACTTTGGAGAAACTACATTCACGTTTGTTCAGCCCCAGCCAAGGAAAAGAGCCAGGCACCGCACCTGGATCTCATCCCAGCTTAGCTATTTCTTCTTGTTTATAAAAACAGTAGTGGATGTCCCTCTCATGCAGCCTATCTCTCAAATATATTTAGATTTGTATTTGTTTTGCTCTTAAGGCAGCCAAGAAGGTAAAGCATTGGGAGAGATCCTTAAAATGTTTTTCAAACAAATTCAGGGAACTTTCAATCTGCATTTGGACCCTTGGCAGATCTGGTTTTTTCCTTAACTCATAACAGCCATACCACCTTCTCAAGATGGAGAGAGGAGTGGGGAAAAGTGGAAAAGCCAGATTCTGGGCAATCCCAATATAGAATTAAGCAGCAAAAAAAATTAAATAGCCAAAATGCATCAGCCAGAATAAAGGGGAAAAATCTATCCGCTTAGAGACAAAGAGAGCTCAAACAGTGCCACATGTAACAATCATTAAGTAAGGCAACAGCAGAGTTTTTTCTTACAAACAAGACAGATCATTTTCTAGACCTGCCAGGCTCCAAAACTTTCAAACATCCCTCAGAGACATTTTCCTTTAAAGCCTTACCTTCAATGGCCAAGTTTAAACATAGTCACATTTCAGTGAACTAATAAATGCAAAACACACACTGTTTTCCCTCCTTTCCTCCTCATTGCTGGAGCAGCACATAATCAGAATACAATTATACAGCTGCAAGAGATCCAGTAAAGACTGGATTTAGATCTCTTTCCAGCTATCTTTGAACTATGCCATCTTCCTTGGATTACATTTTGCAGATGAATGTAATTCACCTTTAGAAATAATGCCTCTTTGAGCTGCAATTCATATATAAACTATAAAAAAGTTGTACAGATGGAAGCTGATTTCCTTAGTTATCACAAGCTCATGCACACACACCAATTCCCCACCATATCATACATATTTGCAGTCTGCTTGGCAAAAAAACTGAAGGTCAACCTTATCCCTTTGTAACTTATGATTTATCCTGAATCAAATGAGCACTGTATCAATGCAAGAAACTAGTGGTTAGGCCCACGAGTTTCTGAGAGAAGGCACAAGCATGTTCTTGAGGAAGAGAAGGGAGATTATGATACAGAAAGAATAAAAGAAAGCAAAGGACTACAGTTTCAGTGGAGGGAAATTTATATGGAAGCAGCAAGGCCTGAGCAAGAGATAATGCCCATTAGAACAAGAGAAATAATCAGAATGAAACTGCTCATGTGTGAAGGAAAACCCAGAAGTGATCCAGTGTTCTCCGAAGCAATGCATTCCTCTTCTCTCCCACCTCAAGAAAATGGTCATTGCTGGGCCTGTGGTCTTGCTGCTGCAGGCATATTTCAAATAACTCTTGCACCAAACTCAATCCTCTCCTCATGCTCCAACTTCATCCCCCCCCCACCCTTATGTGCTTTGTTTCCTCCTTCCTTTAAAGCATGTAGGCAGTGGGGGGGGGGGGGAGGATAAGGAAGAACAGAACCAGTGTTTTGGAGCCAAGAATGACGATGCCTTGGCTTACAGCAGCCAAGCTTGCTGGAATGATTGAAGACAAGCTGAAAAAGATGGGCCCATTTAGTGAGTTATATTTCTGGCATTCTGTCCCTTCTGCATTATATTTGCTAGCAAAATTATAAGCTTAGTGTTGCACGTCCTTAGGGTAAGGCCATAAAGTACTGTAACCTTTAACCAAGCTCTTCAGTGGTAGGGAAACAATGGGGCCATCCAGCAGTGGAACAAAGTGCACCCCAAGAAAACTTGCCTGTCATCATTAAACTTTGGATCATGGAAGCAACTTGAAGCTGTACCCCAAAGGACTCATGGAGAACCCTACCTATCGTGGCCAACCAGTCAAGTTGGATCATGATGTACACATTAATTTATGCACTATCTGTGTTATCATTTTATAAAATGAGGGATACAGAACATGAAATAGAAGCTGCAGGTGTGGATTGCCAAACCTTTCTATTTCTTTCTCTCTGTGTCCCATTTCTTAAAAGACTTTGCATAGCTCTGATTCCAGAGACAGTGAGAAGCGGCAAAAGCAAAAAGAGTTTCCATATCATTGTATTCAAGTGTGATAAAACCATACCTATATTTTATGTGATTCCCACTTAATTACAAAGAAAGCCTAACCTAATGATGTAAAGGGTTTTCTAAGAACACAAGAGCAGCTTTAGTAGATGAGACCACAGATCCATCTAATCTAGTATATTACTTCAAACAATAACCAGACAGATACTCCAGAGAAACTAACATGGCTAGACATGAAAATAACTATTGGTATTCAGAGCAGGGCAACAGAGAAACTTCTATATTGCTGCCCTGGCTAATGACTACGACTGAATAATCCTGTTTTATATTTCTTGATTCTGCACAGATCTCAGAATGTTTTTGAAGTATATTTTGTATCAAAACTTCTTCTGTCATTCATTCTGGTGGAGAGGCCAACACCACCTCCTTCATTCTCAAAAATAAGATGCATTTTTTTTTGTTAGAGAAGAAAACAGAAGTCTAATTCACAAGCCCACACTTGTGCACATAGGGGACATTCCTTCTGTAATATACTCTTTTGTCTAGTTTCACATTAATGGCTGAACCTAATTTATTAAGGCACAATTCAAACAAAACATTGGACATTACAGAAAACAAAAGCAAGGAAACAAGAACTGGTGAGGTGCAAAAAAAAAAAAGAAGAAGATATGAGATCTGGTGCAATCACTGAAATGGTAGGGAATGGAAAAAGCATTTAATTGTTAAAGTTGTAAAATGTGTAACACTCATTTAAGTGGTATCATGAGATATAGAGCTGTTTTCAGTTTTTTGAAAAACTTTTTAAAATGAGAGATAAATGGGACTTTGGACATCTATCCTTTAGTGAGCACATTAGCCTTTTTTCCTTCACAAAAAAAGTCAGACCTTGAAGTTAAAAAAAGACAAAAGCAAAACAGGGAAAATGCGAGGATTATAATGGATGTTCATCTCATATAACTCACTTTCCTCCTCCCCGTGGCAATTTCGCAGTAAAGGACCACATCTGGAAGCAGCCAAAGATGAGATATAGGTTCAATATCATTCATCCCTAAAACTCACTGGATGACCTTGTATCAGTCACCCACCCTAATTCATCTCATAGAACCGAGAAAAGGGAAGGGGGATATATTCTTTGAAGGAAATTCAATCTGTAAGTAACATCTATTTATTTCATCACTTGTATCCTGCCTTTTAAAATAAAAATCTCTCAAGATGGTTTTGCAAAACAAAACAGTAATAAAAACAATGTATTGTCGAAGGCTTTCACGACCAGAATACAATGGCTGGTGTGGGTCTTCCGGGCTGTGTGGCCGTGTTCTGGAAGTTTTGTTTCCTAACGTTTCACCAGCATCTGTGACCAGCATCTTCAGAGAGCAGGAGCACAGACAGGAGCAGTTCTCTCTGTGCCCAGGATGAGGTGACCCTTTTGTGGGTATTTATAGAGATCTGGGGCGGGGGGGATTGGGCTCTCTGAAGATGCCGGTCACAGATGCTGGCGAAACGTTAGGAAACAAAACTTCCAGAACACGGCCACACAGCCCGGAAGACCCACACCAGTAATAAAAACACTTTAAAAATAAACATTGTCAGTTAGCATATGGGAAATAGTAAAAGCAATCATAATAAGCCTCACAGGAAGAAAAGAGTTTCCACAGTATCTAAAATGAGAATATAAAAAGCTAGATGAATTCCAGAATAATGGTACCATCAAAGAGAAGGTCTCCCTCACCTGATCAGATTGAAAGATAGTATAAACTGAAGGGAAGTGCTAATGTTGTTTTTAATATTAATAAATATTGATAGTATTTCCTGTTTTTAGACTAACACTAATAGTTTCACCAGATTTTACAAGAAACACAGTATCTGATAGGTTGTCTCTGTGCTATGTCTCACATATCAGCAGTAAGGGAGCAGGTTTTTAAACTGTAATTGCTTTTTACCAGCCATAATGGCTTGGTTCACTCCTAATACTAAATCATAATGGGTGGATCCACATATTTCACTAAACCAACAATAAACATCATTGACTTAGTGTAACAGTGAACCAAGCCATGGTGTGATGTCATTAGGTAATGTATCTCAGGAATATAAAGAAGAAGGTCCAAAGGGATATAAAATGGCACTAGGTTATCAGATTACTGTGAAGTTCCCATGACCGTTGGGAACTAATGGAGAATTACCAGATGTTGCTTCAGGTCTGCTTGAAGAGTGGATTGAGGCCTCCTCCATCAGCAGTCATGTGGTTTCTTGAAAATAGCTAACTTTACTTTGCAAGCAGTGAGCTTTGAGGAGAAACAACTGAATTTTGCAGTAATTTCTAGCCTGAACAATCTGTGTACCCATTGGTGGGACTGCCTGGTTTGCCCTGCTTCCCAATTTGTTGGACCCTGGTGTGATGGCTGAGTCGGAAATGGTTAATTGCAAAATTCTTCATAGCAGAAAGGGTATATTGGCTTTCCTCCACAATGCACAGTGATGCCAGCACTGTAACTGTTTTAATATATGTTTACAAAGGGCAGGGGGGGTGTCTTTTTGCATGAAATTGAGGTGGTGGCAGGCAGTCCAGTACTGATTATAAGAGACATCTCACTGTTCATCTGTTGGCGAGAAAGGGAAGGTTAGCTATCACATCTTGGTTAGCACTGTTGACTTGCAGGGGAAGAAATCATAGCCATTCCCATGTTGTCTGTTACTTAAACAATAAAAACAGTCCTCAAGCCCTCTTTCCTTTCAGTCATTAAATTTGAAGACTTGTCAACAGAAACATTGGCCCTCCAAAAGTGCCTTTGCTTTAAAAGGAAAAGAATATTTTACAGTACTTATGAAGGAACCTTACAGTACAGTACAGAATCCATAGCTTGATCTGCCTTTACCGGTAATTTGAGCAGTTAAAAGATTAGCAGGATCGGACCCATGCTGGGAGAAACATGGCTAGCACAAGAGCAGCCAACTATTCACTCACTGTAGATTCCTCTCCCACACCCCAGGAATACTAGTGCCTCTCAGCAGAAGAGATAACACCATTTAAAGAAATTTTGGGGAATCACAGAGTTTATGCAATAGTGCTGAGGCTCTTTCCTATGTGTGAGCCATTTCCATCATTCTAACAATATTCTATAGAGCTGATGTGCGTGGGGCCCAAACGTGTGAAGTCAATCACGCATGCACTGGTGCCCATTCCAGTTCTCTTTCCACTCCTTTTCAATTTGGGGGACAGGGGGGTGAGGCTTGTACGTATTCATTTTCATTCCACAGTGAGGCCAGAAGCCAAAGTGACAGGCTATCAGGTGTACAGCATGCTTTTGCACTAATCCTGGAGCTGTCTGCCAGACAAGCAAAGTCTAAATGAGATCACGGTCCCCAGGCCCTCAGGAAGCAAAGAGTGGACAAGCGAAAAGCCATCTTCCAGACCAACTAAAGCATTGTGAAATTTTGCAGGCGTTCAAATTCCAAACCTGTAGGGACAGAGTTGGGTGGATTCAGAAGGCCCAAGTATCCTGTAATTGGCACAAATTAAACAGATTAAACAGTAGTATCTTCTGTTAGAATGGCAGTCCTTCTTACTGAAATATAGAGATTGACACAAATCAACACTGATTTTAGAAGCAGTCCTAACAATGATGCAAAAGTTAACGGCAAACATTTATATACCATGGGGGTTGCATTGGTGAAAAAAAGTTGAAACATTTTTCAAGTATTCAGGACTCCCTGCTGCTAAAAAGGAAGTTCCAGTGAAAGGTCATTCTTCTCTGGAGAACTTCAGGCTTGCTGTTCCATAAATTCCAAGTATGTAATAGGACACTATGAAGCAACTGCACTTTTGAAATCCATTGGCAGCCTCCTTTCTCCAGAGTGGCCCTGGTGAATCAGATCTTCTAGAATTTACACACCCACATGCTCACACTTTCTTTCTTTGCCATGCAGAACTGGAAGCCCCTACCCTGATTCCATTCAGTGCTGCCAGGCTCCATGGAAAGATCTGAAGTAAAATGCCACAGCAGTGCTGCAGAACACACACAGGCCCTTAAATAACTTTGACATCTGGCCAAGCTGTATTGAAAGTGAATATTCCATTCCTGAACCGTTGCCTCTTTCCACAACAATCCCATGCAAACTCCTCCCTTCACCAGTTCCATGCACACTCCTCCCTTCAACATTTATGGAAATATTGATCCAATGCCAATCACAAAGCAGTAGTGAGTGTGGTTGCCCTGAAGAAGACAAGCTCTCCCCAGCCAGTCCTTGTGCAAGTGATTTCTAGCTACACGCCACAGATGAGCATCACATAGAGCAAATGGATCTCTCATTGAGCTCACTAAACACGCTGTAATAGAGGAAGGGAAGGGAAGAGGAGGAGGAGGAGGAGGAGGAGGAGGAGGAGGAGGAGGAGGAGGAGGAGGAGGAGGAGGAGGCAAAAACATAACCAGTGATAGAAACAAAAATGTTGGAGTTAGTAAGGCTGTTTTTAGAGTCCAGTCCTGGGCAGCACATGGGTCCGATACAGATAAACATGGAAAAATTGAGGGGACTCTACAGAGTATTACATATTTCCACGTGAGTAGGGACCTATCACTGTCTGAAACAAAGATAAAAAATGCAGTGCCTGCAGGAACCAGTCTTTTGGTAAACACCACCCTGGATGCTCACCAGGCTTTGTACTCCCTTTATTTTTTAAAAAAAGACTTTTTGGATGAGGATGGGGAAGGAATCTGGCCAATTGCAAGGAGCAAGAGAGCCTTTGGTCCCACAAAGATACAACAGAATAGTAAACTGCATCTTCTGAGGATGTTTGCCTTCTAGTTCATGGCATTTTAAACAAGCTATGGGAGATTGTGAATAGGCAAGGCTGCCATTTTGTGAACACACCTATTATGTGCTTTCCAAATTCCACATGCAGTTGCAGGGGAAAAAAATGTTTATCTGTGGTGTGAAGTCATCCCTTTCACTGAAAAAGAAGATAAATTTCTCAGACCTTACTTTCTACAATGAAAGTTAGCTAGTAAATAAATGAACGGTGCCATGTTGGAAAGGACTCTTAAATTAGCCATATCCTTCCACCCCCACAGTATGGAAAAAAGCTGCACCTTTCCAGTTTAGAGTTCATGCCACAGCAAGGGAGCCTGAAGCCATGCAAGGGAGACCTATGGCAGGAAAGTCCAAGGAGAAAGACGGAAAAGCAGCAACAGAACAAACCAGAAAAGGAGAAGGATCGCTGTCGGTGAAGAGGAGGATGGGGGCTTTTCATGCTCTTCCGGAGGTCCCGGAGTTTGGCGTTGTATTCTGACAAGGTGAGATGGAGGTAGGGTGGATAGGAGTAGAGGAGCAGAAGGTCAACCAAGGATGAAACAAAATCCATCATGGAGAGTGTGTGAGAGAGAGAGGACACAGAGAAAGAACAAAATTACAACAGACAAAGGAGAAAAGGGGAAAAGAACATAAGAGAAAATATTAGTTGAAATTTTACTCCAGACTTTAAGACATTGCCTTGAGAGTGGGTCATAATACAAGACCTGAAGAAAACTCTTCAATTACTAGTTCTTTCACTGTACCTTGGATATAGAGGGTAACTTCAGGAATAAGAATTCTGAGGTAACAAACACCATTCAGACTGCTAGCTTCCTTTGGACTCAAACCATGCTCAGGACACAACCCTTATCAACTTGGTATTTGAACCTCAATCTGACACATGGTGGTCTAGCTCATGGTAAAAACAGGATGTGGTCTGTTGTGGCTTCTTCATCTGTATTCCTCTCACATGTAAACAGGGTGGGAAAAAAGAACTCCACTGGGCAGTGGTGCAGACTGAGTCCAGAGGAAGAAACAAATGAAATGAAATAGAGAACAGCAATAATATCAGGAGGTGAAGGACCTCGTGGTTATCTCACCTAAGGAGTTGATAGTGTGACAGGATACAGATAAAATGCAAATGCAATCATGATATAAATGTGGCTCTATGACTACTCATATTATAAGAAATGGAGTATCTGTGATACAGACATATCTGGACCTTCTTCAGTAAACATTGCTGCACTTCCTCTTGACCAAAGGCTCAGCCTATCTCTCTATCCTGTCCTGAGTTTCTTCTCCTCCATCACTAGCACTTTACATTTTTTGCCATTGCAACAATATGCTCATTTTTTAATATTTGTCTAAGTACCCATTTGTTAGTAATTAGTTTAACCAGAAAATGCATCTATTTCACAAGCCTCATGTACTGCCTTTATCAGATACTTTTGCACAACTGTCAGTTCTGTCAGTCTGTGTTAATTAGCTAACAACATACATGGAAAAAGTAAGGTGGCAATTTAATTATAATTCCATTATAATTCCATACTTTTGAAGAAAAGCTTAGACTCAAAATTATTTTTGTTGCTTGTAATGTTTGAGAACTGCAATAAATCAGTGGGGTAACTAAGATTGCCTTCATATTCATATATCAAGTACAAAAAGGTTCATGTTAAAAGCATTTCTCTCAACCTCTGCCTCAGCATTTCCATACAGGCTGCAATCCTATACCTTCTATACGTAGGAATTCCCTTTTGGTGGGACTTACTGCAGAGCAGACATATATAAGACTGTGCTGTATCTGTCATTTAGCGATGAAAAATTTATGTATTGCTATTAAAATGCTTTCCCAATATTTATTTTAATAACAAACTTCAAAACGTATGAAATCTCCTACTCCTAGATAGCAAATCTGGATTCAGGGTGGATTTTAATCAGTCCTGAATACCAGGGAATTTGGGAGTTTCCTCAATATGCAGTTCCACCCTCCATCCAGAAAGGCTCTCATAGGAGAGGTAGGCATGTAATATGAACTAAATTGTATAAGTAACTCCATTAATTCAGAGGAGGTTAAATTTAGCCCCAACTGTCCCAGTCCTCTGCGGGATGGGGGCTAAATTACTTTGCTTTCCTCTCCATGTTGTGTGAACAGCCTACCAGGGAATTAGTTCATTCTTGTGCCAGAAACTGAGATGATGTCCTAAAGAGGCCATATGAAAACAGCCCCTCTGTAGGAACTGCTCTGTAGTTTTTACCAGCCTGAAGCAACTGGGGGTTGTGAAAAAGGGGTGGAAAGTGATATGGGGTAAGCAAGACTTCCCCTTTACATCTGTCTTCACTGGCACACCACAAATTCCTCCACTCCAGAAAAGAAGTAGAGGGAGAAGAGGCCAGGAAAGCCAGAGCTTCCGGCATCTTCCGGAATGGTCAGAAGGACTAAAGCAATGTTTCTCAAACTTGGCAACTTTAAGATGTGTGGACTTCAACTCCCAGAATTCCCCGGACACCCAAGCACACCAGACTAAAGGATTCAGAGGGGATGACAGAGTTGTTATGGCTGGCAAACCCAACCCAACCGTAGTGAAATGGATTATGAAGCATGACTCAGCCAGATCGTGCTAATTGTTCCAGGGTTTCCATTTAGACCTTGGGTTCTCTTGGGATGAGCAGGATTTTCAGGGATGCTGAAACTAATGCTTAGCTTTTCCTGGGAAGCAAGTCCTCCTAGTGACATTTTGCTGTAATCACTGCAGGAGGGGTCCCCTGCCCCTGAATAGGAAACTGGAGTTCTCATGACAGCGAGAACCAGAGAGGAGGATGATCTGTGAAATTCCACACATACTTGCCTTGGAACAAACAGGCAATTTATAGCAAGTCATTGTAAATAACATGCTGGCCCTTGCTCTTTCAGCTTGTTCTGGGCATTTCCTTCTTATCATTCTCTAGCGTCTGCCAGTTGTTTGCTTTCAAATTGGGCTGCATGATGGAAAGGGCAAACCTGTCCATTTTGGTTTCATTTGAGTTTTCATTTTTCCAATCTTATATTTAGATTCTCCGTCGATTTGCATTTAAAAACAAAAAGTCAACACAAAATTTCATATGCATTTTGTGTGCATTTCTCCCAATTTACATTTTTTTTCCCGAGCAGTTTGTCATAATAAGTGACTTTGTGCATGCTTTTCCTAATGTGTATATTTTAGTATGCTCTTTTACTTAACACATGCATTTTTATGCTTTCTTTTTTGAATTGTCAAACTACATCTCCAGGTCCAGAAACCTGTATTTAGCACATTGGTGCATCAGTTCACATACATGTTCAAGAAGTTCAAATTGGATAAGTTCACACTGAATTGAAATATGAACTGAACACATTTCCCCTGTAACTTTATTAAAATGTAGATTTTGAACAAGTTCTAAAAAGTAAGTTTCTTCTGCAACACATTGAAGTACTGTTCTGGAGAAGATGAAAAATCAGTGGATTATGGGTATTACTGCCAATTTCCAGGCAAACAAGCACTGCTTACTGCTAGGTTTTGCGTGAATGGACAAAACTCCTTTTATCTGAGTTCAGGCTGTGAAAGAACACTGAGCACCTAAACTAAATTCCAGGAACGTATTTCTACCACAGATTCACTACTTAAATTAAGTGCATCTACACACATTACAAGAATGTGTAGCACAGTGAATCAGCCTTGTGCTACTTTTTTTTTTCATCTTACTGTTTTCTTTATCCCCAAATAAGCCATTTTCTCTCTGCTCCCCAACTAATACTTTTAATGCCCACGCCCCAGAAGCTGAAAAGCACCCTTGGCTAGCACTGATGGCTGGATTAGATCCAGGACGTTTCTGAGTAGCTCTACAATTAAATACTTTTTCATCTAATTACCATCTCTGAAACTGCTGAGGCTGACACTGCATACTGAATGCAATCGTCACATTATTTCCCCACCACTATGTATCGTGGTTTTCAAAGAATTCCAGAGCTTTAATCCCAAAAACAGTTTTGGAAAGTGTACCCTCTGTAATTTCTGCTTGGGCAAAGCTTGTTCAATATGCAACCTTGTTCAATATGATGAAGGCACTTACTGAAGGAACTATTGTTTCAAAATAATCTATCCATATCAGTTAAAAGGGAGGGTTGCCTGAATACATTTTTAAAAACCTTCATGGTATCCAAGACAAAACATATTTACCTGTTGTCATATACTGCATGGAATAAAATCTAGAATCTGTTATGTAAATAAAAAGTCAAGTCTGTTTTAAGATGGCAAGCTTCTAATCATCAGGTTTTGGATCAGCATTTTTTTAAGGTGGTCAAATATATGCTTGAAGAGAGATGTTTAAAAAGCACCTGGACAGCTGGGTTTAGTAAAATTATCACTAGGGGTGGAAGAAAAGGCTGTTGAGCATGGCATTAGTAATGGGTCAGGAGTGGGGATCTAACAGGCTAAAGCGTTTTAGTCCATTATAATTCCCTTCCACTGATTATAGCAGGGTCAAAGATGCTTTCGACCAGGGTTATAGGCCAAAGGGTTAGGTACCTTGTCCTTTCTGTGCCACAGACACGCTACAAAAAGTGGGATTCCACCACTTTTTCAGATATCTAGAGTAGCAAAGACAAAGCTCTTCGGCAAAGCCTTTTTCACCAAAAGGGAAACAATTATGGGAATTTCACCCATTTAAACTCATGCACATTACTTGTTCTCAGCAAATACCATTTTCTCAGCTTGGAGAATGCAGAGCCAAGCCCAAGACTTCCAGTGCTCTGGGCTTCAGAAAAAGACATGAAAGAAGCACCCGAGGCTATGGAATATTGAGCTTCTATGGGTGTGGAGGACATTTCCTTCCTAAGTCAACAACTTGCAGCAAAGACACTAAAAGCTTTTTGCCACTCACTCACTGGATATAAAATCAAATCAAAGCCCTGTCTTGTTTGCCACAGTCAGCCTAGCAGTTGCTGGGTAATTTCTCCCTAAGATCCAACCTATCCAACAATGTTGTATTGTATGTTTTAATGTCAACTGCTAACAATTACACATTAGAAATACGGGCTTTCATATGTTTCAAGTTGTAAATTTGGGGCAAGGGAGGCATAGATGCACGGTACCAGCCCACTGATTAGCTGTGGCTATCAGAACCCAGGGAGAGCATCCAAATCCAGAGAAGTGAGCCCAGTGGCCCCCAAAATCAACTTTTCTCCTTCTGGGAGAAGGAAGGAAGGGAATTCTCTACAAAAAAAGCTTGGGGAAAGGTTTGTGGTACTCACTGTTAACTCATGTTACAAAGAGACTATGTACAGATTACAGAAAGCCAACATATAGCAATGATACCCCAACTTGCAGGTTGAAATGGTGGGGGAGGGGGATCCTCTAGTCTTCAATATGGGACAATTAGGGCTGCAGTCCTGCCTGTACCTCCAGCTTAACAGGGGCAGACTATCTGAGCTATAGTATGTACTATGCTGGCACTATCAAATACTTGGTGTTTGAATATGACACACTTGCAAAAATGCTAGCCATTACTGGCCCAAGACAATAACTTATGTGAAATATCTGAGACATTTTCACACCCCTATATTAATTCATGCATTGCTATGCATAGGGGAATTCTTCAGCTATGCATTTTTCTCCATGAATTGCCAGGGCAGCCCTTCCTTTAGCTACATCAATGCTTGAATCTCTTTTATTGCACCACCAACAGTCCCCTTCTAACCTCTCAATCTGTAACCTCCTGGAACACAACCTCCTTGGGCATGGCATGCAGATCAAGTATGAGGCACAGTGCCCAGGCCATTGTTTAGTACTGAATAAATAGTCAATAGCAGCTATTGAAAATCTATGCATGCTTAGAGAAAGGCCATTGTGGGTGCAAATGAAACATTCTTCTTTTCTGTATTACCGTATTTTCTCTGTGCTTTTTATGGGAAGAGTTCAGTTTATCACTTTAATTTGAATGAAGCCATCCTAACAAAACCAAGTTCCTAAGCATCCTACTACCTAGAAAACCCACATTTCAATCCCTAAAATAGAGCCTGCTTATTTGTAAGAAAACACAAAGCAAGACTTCCTTACCTGCTACTCTGTGAGCCACCAGACCTTCAAGATGCAAAGGCTCTTCCCCTGAGGCCTGAGAGGCTTCTCCATGACTCTCAGCCTCCTTTAAGGGCATCTGGGGTTGGACTGCTGTTGTGGATGAGGGAGGTGATATCAGCAAAGGATGCTGCCCTTCCATGACCTTGCATGCTGCTGCATGAGACCTAGGAGATGTGGGAGAGCTTCCTGCCATCTGCCCATGGCTTTTTCCTTGTATGACAATTGGCTGTTGGTTCTGATAGCCATATGGAGAATAGGCCTCTCTGAAATCTTGTGCTGGACGCTCTGGTTCTCCAGCACTGTTGAGCAACAGTTTCATAGGATGAGCTTTGGGTACTGGTTCGGCCATCTGGGGCACACTGGTGCCTAGGGAGTTTTGTGAAGGGCTTCCTGGAATCAAGCCAAAAGCATTGGTGGCCTTTGGTTGCACCACTTGAGGTCCAATCACAGGTTGGGCAGACATTGAAAGAGTTACTGGATGTGGCCTGCCTTCTCTGGAAGCCAATGGAACACTCTGGGATTTGTGCATCATGGAGACAGAGGGATCCAGGTCATACATGAGCATGTTGAGGGCTTCAATTGACTGTTCTATTTCCTTCTGGGAGGCAACTCTAGGGAATTCAGGGATGCTGATGCTTTGAGGGGGTGCTGCTTGTGAAGGGCTGGATTGAGGGCTCACACTGGCAATACTGGAACTTTGGCTGTCTCGAGCACCATCCTGTTGACGCGATGGTGGTCTGCTACCTCCACCTTGTTGCTGCCAAGAATTAAGCCCCCTCTGGACAGCTTCCCGACTACTTGTGCTTCGGGCTGGTGCTTGGGGAAGCTGGGAGGTTTCAGCAGTAGCTGTGGGGAAGGACTGGGAGCGGTATATGCTATTTGAGTCACAGCCATAGGGATACTGCTGGCTGGAGGCTGGTAGCTGGGGTTGTAACCAGCCAGGAGTGGGGAAGCCATGCTGGTGGTAATCAGCCAGATTTTCTTGGGCAGACACCGAGGGCCGGATGTGCCCGTACAGATCATGAGGATGACGCCCCATGATGTTCCGCAAGGCATTCTGGTTGTTGTAGGGATAACCACCATTGATAACCATCTCTGAATCATGCAGCTTGTCTAGGCCATTGAAATTGGACGAACCATTGGGCAAGGAAGTGAGGCTCTCCATCCGGGGGGCCTCATGATAGCCCATGTCACTGGTGTTGGTAGTGCCATCGAAAGAGGAAAGGGTACCTAAACTACCCACACTGTGTCCATCCTGGTTGGGCAACTCATCATCCAAAATGTCAGTTTCCCTCTCAGCCACTAAGCCAGCAGCTTCTCCATTGACATGAACCTGAGCTGGTATTATATGGCGGCCAGATGAAGCAGAAGCAGCCACTGTTACCTCGCTGGGGCTGTGGTTGTGCATGGTGGCTTCGTTTTCCAAACCAAATCCACTGAGCAAACTCTCAAGCTCCCGCTTTTCTTCAGGGGTCAAAATAGGGTTGTTTCCTCCACTGCTGCTGGGGACTGAAGGGGCTGCCTGCTCATCGGTCTTGTCTGTCTTGGTGGACGCCGTTGAGTTCCCTGAATCGCTGCTGACCGAGAGTGTGTGCTCAATGTGGTTGGGGGCGGCAGAAAGGGCAATGCGATTGGGGTTGACAGCGCCAGTGCTGCCGTGAAGCGAGTCTTTCTTTTTCACCTTGGCATAGAGGCTTCCATCTAGGGGCCCTTGAGTGTGCCCAACTTCTGCATGGAGGATCAGAGAAAGAAGACAAGGAAATCAACAGTTAAGCCAGATCTCCCAGTTGAGACTTAAATAATGTCTTGGCTGGTATCTGCTTTTAGTTACAAACAGAAGAAACACTGCAACCCTGCCAACTGACTGCCGGGCACACCATATCATGTGCGCTCCTGTCCTCTGCAAAGAAGAGACACCAGTCTGCCTCCCTGAGGTCTGCGCCATATCCCCCTGCCACAGGAACTCATTCCAGCTGAAGAAGCACTGATGAAAACTGGGCCAAAACAATTGTACAGGACTCCTTCCCCTTTTCTTTCCCCCCTCCCCCCCATCATCTGAACACAGGATGTTTTGTGGCAGATGCACTTTACATTGATCCAAGGATATAGGAAACCTGGGGGGGAGGAGGGAAGGGAGGGGAGGGGGATGTAAAACTACAAAAATATAAACAGTCTCCCATGAATTGCATTCTAGGAGCTGAACCTCTGATTTTTGCTATAAGCCAGGAACTACAAAATACAGGAGGGTTTTCAAGCACCAGACAGGCCCCTATATAGGTCTGCTTGGTTCTACTTGGCCAAAAAATGGATCTTGGCAACTGCAATGGAGAATATAATGAAAAAGTTGGCTGAAAGTGCAAGCTTCTCTCTACTGGTTGCTGAGGAACATAAACGGGAGGGTACTGTTATCTCCAATATTCTGTTTGTGAGTTTTCTGTATTTGACCCACCACTGTGGGGACCAGTGTTAGACTAAGGACATGCATCTGTGACATGTTAATCAGGCAATGTGACAGGTGGTTAAACACACTGCTCCACACTTACCTACACTTGCCCAACCCATCTCGCCCCATTAGGGACAGTGATTGGTGGTTGTTTTTCCACTGGCAGCTGAAATTCAGTAGGAGAGAAATGAAGGAATCTACCAATCGTATTCCTTAACTTGTCCCATATTAAAACTATACTGTCAGCACCAGTTGTTAGCCTAATTACAGAGATAGAATAGGACTTGGTGATCAACCCAGCAAATTTTATGCCAACAGAGTTTTCTGCCAACTCAAAGACTGGTGAGTTGTCTGCCTGTGCCCTAAATAAGACTTTGGTCATAACTGTCACAAGACAGTATTTTCTGTTTTAATGCTGAATAAATAGAACAACTTACCCAGAGATCTTGTCAGATAAGTAAGATTAAACCTCTGTTTACCTTCTTATATGAAAGATCTCTGATAAAATTTATAGTTGCATTAGGTCACACATTTGATGCTTCAAAACTATTTTTTGTGTGGTGTTCAGGCATGTTCAAATAGGGCTGTAGAGTTTTTAAAAAAAAACATTCTATTTAATCATAAAGAAAATCAGGCAATATGTTCTTTTTCTTCTTCTATTTTGAAGCCTCTATGAAGTTTCCTGGAACTGCTTGAATACAATATGGAATGCACTTGTTCAGGGGGGAAAAATGACTTATATCTGGCAAAAAGCCAAAGATTGATTCAGGAACAGAAAATGAACTAATGGAAGAGTGTGGAGTCACAAAGTGCTTATCTGCAAAGAGCAAGAACTTCTGAAATGGCCTTACAATTCTAACCTACCACAATTCTTTCCCACAGAATACAAGGACGCATACATACATGTACACATATCCATACACACACATACATACACAGACAGACACACATCCTGATAGCAACTATGGAATTAACCTGCAGTAACTATACAGTTTACGTAAGCAAAAAAATGGTAAATTCAGCATATACCTTCCTTTGCTTGCCCAAAGAGGAGGCTAAAGTAGTACATATACACTCAAAATCATCATCAAAGCACCAAGCATGCATAAACACACAAAGAAAATGCTCAAGAAATACACAGTAGTGCTCAATATTTAAAATACAAGGCATTTGTTTATTTCACGGCCAGCTGCATAATGGTGATGTGCATATACAATCCCTCATCTAAAATTTGTTTACAGTAACTATTAGGTGAGGGGAGGAACACGCACATCCTTACAAACAGGCAGTCATAAAATACTTTCCAGGGTTTTCTACTGATCAACAGTTAAACCTACTAAATCTTTTCTAAGTTCTCTTAGAGAACTTTCAACATAGTTTTTCGGAACTGACCTTTCCCAGAAGGCTATATGTAGCCCAGGTTGCCCAATTGCAGGCATGGAATGAACCTCCCACATTCTTCCCAAGGGTTGGGCAGCTGCACATACAAGCAACTGATGAATTTTGTGGGGAAGCCACAAGAACAACTGAAGAAAAACATATACGTAGACTGCTTCTCCTCTTGGAGTCACACCATCCCTACCGTGCTCTTACAACCTTCCTCTATCAACCTCTTGGAGCTATTAAGATTCATTGGTGAGGTTGTATAACCAGAAGAATTGATGCTACCACAATGGCACAAATGACCTCTTAAGAAGTGAATTGTTGGGCATACAACGAAATACATCTGTATTTAGTTATCAAGTCCAAAAGCTGCTCCTGGTGCCAACAGAACTCTCCCAAAGTCATCTTGCTGCTAAACAATTATTTTTAATTTGAAAACACAGCCAAAAGACATACCAGAATGCATCCTGCATGTCATTCTATTTCAAGGGTCCATGGGAAACTGAGAGGGGCAAAGAGGAGAGAAACTAATCTTGTCCCCAAATACCTCTTCAAGAGGATCACCCACCAATTTAGGGTGCTCATTGAAAGAATGGTGGGTATTTTTCAGGGTGTTCTGGATACCTAGCTGACCTTGTTCTGTCCTTGCGGTATTTCTATCAAAGCTGCCCCTATAAATAGCAGGTTGGGTCCAGGGAATCGTTCAGTGTGCCCCAGAGAAGGTGGTGCTATTGTGTAGAATAATAGGCTGTTCTGCCCCCATTACTGCCAGCATCGTTCTATATATTCCCAAGATAACAGTGAGCCTTATAGAGGTGATACCTCCTGTTCCATTGTAGGGATGAGCATCTGAGAGTGGCATGTCCCCACTTGGGAAGCTGAGCCAATAAACTTTTACCTCAGGTCTTCTCCAGAGGAAACGCTGGGATTCAGATGGCTTCTCACTTGTGTAAATTCCCATTTCTTTTTGTCTCCTGAGATTGCCCCATTCCTGCATGAAATCAAGGTGCCATGGTGCTTAGCTCCTCCCCCCTCCCCCCACTTTTCAAGAGTGTCCAGAGGGTGGCTTTGCTACTATCCTGGCAGAATTGGCTTTTAGTTTCCTTGTTTCCTTCCTATGAAGGAAAATCCACCAAGGAAATTAGGATGAGTATTGGCGGAGGTATAGATTTTCCCACTTTCTCACTGACAAAGAAAATAGCCCTTCCTTCCCTTCCTTATCCATAAAAGTCCCAGAAAGTAGCCATGATGGTAGTCACACAGTGGCAAAAAGTGCAGAAAGTCAGAGGGGTGAGGTTGGTAACTGTGTCCAAGAGCCCAGAGTCATTAAGCCAGAACAGAGGGCCTTTTGCCTTCTACTGACAGTATCATGCAACGTGGTTGATGCGGCATTCTGCCCTTCTGCTTTGTCTGCTCTAGGTTGCCCAGAACTGTGAAAGAGAATCCTTCCCACCCATTCCTGCCAAGCCAATACACACTATTGATATGATGATAATGCAGGTTTATCACCAAAGCTTAAACACTGAAAACTGTGGCTATGGGGGGATAATTGCACTTTATTTTTCAGTTTATAATAAAATGGGAATGGAACTAATTTCTCACCCACCCTTATTAACATGCTGAGAAGAGAAGAGAAGAGAAGAGAAGAGAAGAGAAGAGAAGAGAAGAGAAGAGAAGAGAAGAGAAGAGAAGAGAAGAGAAGAGAAGAGAAGAGAAGAGAGATGATACATGGAGACAAAAAGCATTAGTGTTCCACATGGTCTGTTTGGGAGTCCTTCCAGGGGAGATCAACACAACAACAAGAGCATATAAATGCTGGCGAGAAATAAATATATAAATAAAAACTAATGGTGATAAAGAACTACAGTAGGTGCCACGAACAGGACCAAAATGGTTACAAACCACCCCAACATGTGAACACCTTTGTTATGACTTTAATTAAATTTCCTTCCTTCCTTCCTTCCTTCCTTCCTTCCTTCCTTCCTTCCTTCCTTCCTTCCTTCCTTCCTTCCTTCCTTCCTTCCTCCCTCCCTCCCTCCCTCCCTCCCTCCCTTCCTTCCTTCCTTCCTTCCTTTTCCTTCCTTCCTGTTTAATGAAAATGTCCAGCTTAGGTAAGGCAGTTTCCCCCTCAGCCACTTGTAAAAAAATCTGCTTCGATGCCCAGTCTACTAGGAACAGGTGCCTGCCTTGTTGATCTCCTCTGTTACAGTAATGAACGCCAGCAGACCCATTCAGTCAAGTGACATGCAAGGAAGAGAGGAGGAAGAACACCCGTTTGTTTATTGACCCAGCTGCCAGAGTTGTCAAAGGTGGTTGATTCTGCAGGGTATGAAAGGGGGAAAGCAGCTAAATTATCTGTATTGATTCAGACAGGAAGAACAAGGATCGCAATGCCAAGAGCAAAGAATCTTTCTGCCTCCAACCCTCCCCTTCTGGCTCCGCTGATGGAAATTAGCCTAGTCAGGTAAAGATAGATTCCGTATTCTGCTCTTGAATGTCACATCTTTCACCCAAATGGGTAATACTATAAGCCATATCCTATAGAAACATGGCTGGATTATTTGCTGTTATTCCCCACTTTTTCCTATATGTCTACCCCACACATCCCAACATCTTAAAAGAAGGTTCATGTCTTGATATACAAGAGATATTAAAAGAATCTATAGCAAAAAGGTGCTGCCAGTTGGGACCACTTCCAGCTCTCTGGAAATGATGGGAGTCAAATCCAATTATAATTTTGCAAGCCTAGATGGCGTCAGTCAGTCAGTCAGTTTGCCCTGCATAAAAATATTAATAAAAAGGAATCAGTTACATGGGAAACAGCAGCTCTGGAGCAAAGCCTTGGGTAGATAAATTTTATTCTTCAGGTCCTATAAGTTGGGGTTCCCAGTTCACATTAAGTTTAGCTTTCAAGTTTGCTCAGTAAGGAGCAGCTGAATCAATCAATCAATCACATACACATGCACACGCACACGCACACACACACACACACACACCGGCCATAGAAACCCTGAAGCTATTTCTGCTAATCTGTCAATCTAGTAAAGATTTACATCCCTTCTCCTTTGGGCTGTCCTCAGAAATTCAGTGACAAGTCGTAACACAAGGATGATGATAATAACAATAATAACAACAATAATAATTTGATTGGGTTTGTGAAGATTAACTTATACAAGTTCCATCTTGAGAGCATGTGCATGCAAGTTTATAAAAAGAGGGGTGCTTTTCACAAAACAGCTTGTTTTAGGCAACAGGAAGACTAGCATCTCTCGGCACTAATCCTCGCTGCCTTAAAGAGATCCTGCTGGCCATTGGGATGGAGGACCCAGCCATGTAGCAGACCTATGGGGACAGTCCTGTATACTCGGCATTAGGGACCCTCAGTACCAGCCTAAAAGTTGTCTACTGTTGCACTGCCTTCTGATTTAGGAGGTGGGCAGCATCCAGAAGTCCTTCCTTACCTCAGCCTTCATTCCAGGCAGGAAAAACTGAAATTGATCCCATTTGCCATTCCTTCAGCATGGCTCACCCCAAGAGCAGAACTAAACCCCCACACAGGGAAGATGAACTTACCACCTAGGAAAGCCTCTGCAGCTGGAGAGAAACTGGGCTTGTTTGTTTATTCTTCAGAGTTGAAGTGCAAGGGTGCTCCTACAAGAGCTCGCTGGAGCACACTGTCATTCCATCTGTCTCGGGCATGGGAATGAGGTTTATTTTTCCCTTGGCTTGTAGGAAGCGAGTGGGATAAAACCCTGTCTGTAATTTCAGCCAGTCAGATCCCGAGGGGTTCACTTATCATCCCGTAGTTATGTGATTTCAGGATGACATCACAGAAGAAGCTGAGTGACTGGAGTGCAGAAGTTTGCTTCAGCTCCCAGCCACTAAAATGCAGTACTCTAGTCACCGAGAAGCGGGGGGGGGAGAGGAAAAGAGGTGGAGAAAGGAGACAGAATGACAGAAGGGAGTGGAAAGAGAGTGGAGCAAGAGGGAGGGAGGGAGGGAGGGAGGGTGAAAAGAGAGCTCTATCCTAAGGGGAGGAGATCAGAGACATGGCCAAATCATTCCTTTCCATTCCATATTCGCCAAAACTTTTCTCTTTCTTCCAGAGGGACCTCCCACAACCACAGCAGCATTTTCCAGCTGCTAAACAAAAAAGACATGGGAAGGGATTTATTTATTAAAAAAAATAAATAAAAATAAGGAGAAATCACATCTAGTTTAAAATGTGACATTAGGAACAGCTGACCACCTCTAGCCACTGAACTGATGGATTTAGCCCATCCAGGGAAAAAAAAAAATCTCCAAGCAAAAAATAACACTTCTCCTAATTTCTTGACACTGGTATTTGGTGTGATATTTTATTCCTCCTTATCAAGCGTCTAATGCATTCCCATCAGCCTTGGTAGTGGAGATGCCAGCTTTCTCTCACCTCCTGTAGTAATATGAATGCTTTAACTCAAGCCTGTATATGTAACTTTAAAACAAAAAGTCCAGAGCTTGAAATTCTCCACAATGGGCCTAGAAGAGAAAGCAGTATTTCTGTGGAGTTTCAAACCTGCTTTTCAAAAACTTGAACCTTGGACCCTAATGAGCAACAGAGTTATCTGATGCTTCTGTTAACAGCCAGCTGCAAAACAAGGAGATCTTTAGGACTTGGGTTCCAAAAAAAAAAAAAGAAAAAATTCCAGCAAACACACTCAGTACTCAGCTTGCATTTGAAGGGAATCTTGAAGTGAAAGGGAACATTTCTGTGTTAGCCAAATAACAAGGAAACGAAGCCATCTGACTTTTTGTTTGGACCTAAAGATCAGTGGTGAATAATCCAAAGAGATGAGGCCAATCTGCAGCAGGTGCTACTATGCTCAATTCTACTTCAGCTATCCTGAGCACTGGATTGAAGCCAAAGGATAGGATATGCATTTTCAACATGAAATGGAAGTGTTACCGTTTCACCAATGCTAAGGCTAGCTCCAAAAGGAAGTGAGACTGGACATTTGCTGGGGAATTCCTGATTAACAAGGAGCCCTTGCTCCCATCACACTGTTCTCATTTTTCACAGATCATCCAAAAGGATCAGAGGTCTCTTGAGAGGGCGAGAATATTGAGGTGGCCTTGCCTGAAGCCTTCCCACCAAGTCTTGAACCAGCTCGCTTCTGGCTTGTTTATTAATTTGCATTCCAAGCATTGTGAATTGGAATACATGTTACTGGCAATCAAAACATGGGCAAGGGGAAGTGGCTGTGCCAGTCTTGCCCAGCATGGTGCCCTCCAGATATCTTAAAACTACAATCCCAAAATCTGGCTAGAGCACCAGTTTGGAAAAGGCATGCCTGCACTGACTGCTGTAAGACAGCAACCAGGCTCCGAGGTTGTAAAGCCAGTGCTAAAATCCCTCAATAACAGTGCCTCTTCCTTGAAGTTCTCCTCTCATTATTTCTCTCTGTGACTTCTGAAAACAAGCCCAACTAGTGCAGAATTTTCAGAATGGATGGAATGGGGACACGTCTTCTCAAAGTTCCAAGAGAAGAATGATTGAGAAACCTAAATCATTTCTACATCATTTTAGTCTGGGAAGACCCACACTTCATAGATATAGCTTCCCCCCTCTTAGGAGGCCTTAGCTTTACTCCAGAGCTGAATGCTATTTTCAGAGAAGACATCATCATATTTGCAGTTTCCCTCATAATGCACTGCCTTTCAGGGCTGGGCTGTGTTTTTTCACAGCACAGGCTTCTGCATTGCGCCAATCTAGAAGATTCCCTGCCAGCCCCTAGTCCTGCACCTTGACATCTCAAACCACAGAGGAGGATGTCCATGCCAACAAAAGGAGAAGTAAGCCAAGAAGGTAGATTCCTCTCCCTTTAGTCATCTGCTGAAAGGCAAGGAGACAGCTCCCATCTCCCTATAGGCAAGAACAAGGGGGAAGGAGGGAGAAAGAGTAAAAGAGTCAAATGCAATGATGGAAACAAAAACCTTACGCTTGCTAATGGGAGTTTCATATGGATTGTTGATAGCTTTAGCAGGCGAGGCAGACCAAAGCCGCTACTCAGAAAGATTAGCAGCCAACCACTCTCTGTCCTGCTCCATCGGCTTTTTGTGGTCTGAAAGTGTATTGACTCTTGTGGTCTTTTCACTTATGAGATTATTGGCTCTTTTGTCCTCACTGGAGACAGATTCCTGTTTTCTCTCCCCCTCCCTTTCTGGAGGATGCTGGAAAATGAACAGAGTTCCTCCTGACTCCTTTGTCTATATGATAGCAATCAAGGACTACTGTAGGAACACCAGATTGTCTGTTAAAAAATCCTTAAGTGAACAAAATCCTCCTCCTACTGCTACAGACATAGACAATACTGACTATAAAGAATCCAGATACAAAGAAATAATGGCTGCACAAGAGAGATGGTTTCTATTGAGCATCAAATCAATCTACGTTTGACTTACTTGTGTTGAAGGATAAACTTTGTCCAAGCCTATTACTCCCAAGCAGTAAACTTCCAGTGATAAAGAATTTTCTCAATGGTAGAGCTTACCATTCCTTGGCCACTAAGCAAACTAATGCTCAGGAGTGTACAAAATTTGCATTCAGGAGCTTTCATTCACATGTGTCACTGTGTATTTTTCCTCTTTAAATTCTATCAAGGAATGTTTTAATCGTCTACATCAATGAACTCTTTCCTATTCACACCAGTGCTTCAATATTTGCCAGTCCATATGCAGATTCACTCAATAATTTAGATTAAGATCAGACTATCACCACTACATGTGCTCTTAATGGGAAAGGTAAAATTTAAACCCTTCTTATTATGCAGAAAGGTAACCATATAGCTAAAAAGACATAGATTCAGAAAACATACTCACCCACTATTTTTATTAAGGTTCACAAACTATCCTTGCAGTATGTTTACCTCTGAACTGATCACTGGCAGGTACAAGAATGGTGGGTTCACTAGAGTTCAGATGTAAGAATATTGAGCCAATATATTGTCAGTTTATGAGGAGGTCATAAAAGACAGATGATAGATCATAAAAGGCACATATAACTGTTTACAATATCCTGCAGCTGCTTTTTGTGTGTGGCTAACCAAAGAAGATATGAAGTTGCACATAAAGATCTGGCAATTATGGGAACTGAAGTCCAACACATCAAGAGGGCTCCAGATTGAGAAAGGCTGAATTACGGAATGAAATTTAGAGCACATCATGCTTGCATGATACTAAATATGATATAATAAAGTCACGCCCATCTCCCGACAACTTTTCTCTGAAGGTTCAGAATATCTGAGGAACAAAATGAGTGCTGTGGGCATAAAAAATTCAAAAGAGGAAAGGAGAAGAGAATGAATGAGACACGCCTGGAATGAACAAGATTTCTTCGGGCCAAGTTGGGTACAGCTATACTGAATCAACACCAGTCTGAAGTCACTTCATATGTTTGAAAGTGCATCTGTCAACAGGAATCAGGTTTAGATAATGGAGAAGAACTGCAGGTAAATGCCTTACAGTTATTTAGAGTTGAGTGTGGATTTAAAAAAACAACAACAATTCCAGCAATTTCAAAATGCTTCACTAAACATTTAGAGAATTACAATACCACTGAAGTGATAGCAGTTCACAGGAAAAACACAGAGCAACTAACTGAACTATTTCAGCAGATCTACATCATGTTAATTTCCTAGCAAAACTGGCCTATAGAGAAAGTCATTTCACCCTTTTTGCTAAACTTGCATTGGAAGTTTTAAAAATAAACATTGTGCAGCCATTCACTCCTGGAGATGTAATCAACTCTGTAGAGTGGTGCTGTGTATAATTATCCAACAGGTATTTGGCATACATCAATTGCTAAATATGAACAGCACCCGCTGTAATGTAGTACTTTATTTAAAAGTATTTAAGCAAGGTGGCATCTACAAATGATCTACGAGCATGATTCTTTGCCCCCACCACAACCCTGCTGTCCCTTAAATATGATGCATATGAGATTTCATACATTTCCCAGGATAACCAACCCAGCCTAGCAACACAGGATGGCCACAAATACACAGTGACTGAAGTTGCTGCTAGGAATGGTCTGTTGATATTCAATCTTATATCCCATGAATGTCCCTTAATCATTTCCATTTCTCCAGTATCCCAACATGAATAAGATACTCACAGGAGCTCCCGCTCTTGTCTGTCCTGCATGCTATTTATGAGAGAGCTACAAAACCCTGGACAAACAGGATAAATATGGTGTCTTACGGATAAAGTCCCTTAAATAAACACCAAGGAACATCTATTTCTACTGGACCTACATGACTGAGGCCAGATTTATTTTCTCCCTCTATGGCAGAAGAGATCAGACTGAAGTTTTATGTCCATGAAAGTGGCTTGAATTAAATTCAGGATAGTTTAGCTAATAAATGACAGAGGTTCCTGTTCAGGACTTAATAGACAATCAATCAATACATTATCTATATACAGTTAACTTCCTTTGCATTTTTAATAGAAATATCTTTCTGAGTTTATTCAGATGGTCAAGAGAATATAGTGACTTGAGGATGATACTAAAGTTCACCATTTTGTTTTTTGACATTTAATGTGGGACTAGCTTGCCCTTACTGTTACAGACCAGGTCAGTTCTCAGTCCTTCCATTGCATCAGAGGAGCTCTGCTGTGTGTGCATTTTAAATCATTTAAAACAATTCATTATTATTATTTTTGAATTTGATAGTAAACTGCTTTGAGGTGCACTTGTATGGAAATAAATTAAATAATAGAAATATGTTAAATCATATATTATTTTGGTCTGTGTCAATCTGAATTCTGGACGATTTTAGTAATTTTGCTAAATTATTGATGCCAGCAGACAGACAGACAGGAGCTGAATCTCTGATTTTCTAGAACAGCTCAGTTGCTTTCACTGTAATTCCTTAGTTCTTAGCAACACAAATAAAGAACACTTATGTTAAGAGAACTTTAATAATTCCAATTTGTTTTCAAGCACAAAGTAGTGGTGAAAACATTTATAGCCTTAATTGGCCTTGATCCAGTTTAACATGAAACATCTCATACTCATTGATGACAGTAGCTACAATTTTCTTCCGCGTGGTGAAATTCACTCCCCAAAGAGGCTCTCCAAACCAGCTAAGTTTATTGTTAAGAACTACAGTATATTACAAACTTCCCTGTTTCAACAAACTCTGGGAATTGGGAGTCTTACTACTTGTCTAAGTTTTCATATGTGGTCTCAATCTCTTTTTAATTTTTTTTAACAGTTTCTTTAAACGTTGCATTTGCTGAGATTGGGGAAGTGCAAGTTCAAATTCCACTCAACCGTGGAAGTCACTAGGTGATTTTGTGTTAGACGCTAACAAGGCTATTTTACTGAAGTTAAAACGAGGAGCAAAACCCAAGTTGCTGTCCTGAATTCACAGAGAAAAGTGATATATACAGATAAAAATGTATGCTTCTTAATGACATAATTATGGTGCTAATATTCCTGAGGTTCCAGAGAGCCATGTTTGACAAAAATATTTCTTTAATAATGAAACCAGTAAAAATAAGAAGTAGCTGATAAACATAGAAAGATTGTGACAGGTAAGGAGGCAGCCAGCGATTAGTATGTCTGAATTTCTACACGTATCTCAGCCACTAAGACTGATTCATTCATAATAGATTACACAAAACCCGAGATGACAAAAAAGTAAAGAACAGAAAAGGCTGACACATTATTTACTTGTGATAATCATCTGTAGATATCTGCATGATCTGCATTTAGGTTCCTTCTCTTGATCAATGAAGTTCATCTCCCTGGGTGCATCCCAGCTGTTCTGCTTTCCCCCCACTGCATTCCACTTCCTCTGCCACTAGGACCAGGCCAGCAGAGTTGCTGTCCTTCCTGACTATCTGAGGTCTCTTCCTCCCTGCACCATAGATGATCTGCATAGGGATTTTTCTGTTTTCCCATGAAAAACACCATTTTTGTGCCAGATCACCTTCGCCCTGCCTGAGCAACAGAGTGGCACCAAGAGGGAGGCTCTGTTGTGAAAACAGGAGGTGGAGCATTTCAAAGCCAAAGCAAGTGGGTGAGCCCTCTGTCAAGCTTGGCCACTTGGATCAATTATTGCAACACTACTATATGTATTGCCTAATACAAACTAAGGGATTCTCTTGGTAGTATTTGAAAGGGCTACTCACTGCAGCACATGGAACCTTCTAAATCAGCAGTTTGCTCTAACAAAAGCTATAAGGGTGAGGCTGGTCAAAAGGTTCCTATACAGATCCTGGGATAAGTTCTTCAGCGCTTGACTGTTAGGCTCAATTTCAGAGTCAGGAATCTGAGCCAGTTTCTCTGATGGTTCTTCATCCTCTAGCTATCATCCCAGCCCATGAAAACAGTTGCACTTGGCTGAGGGGTTTTTTGTGAGTTTGGATTTAGTCTAGGAATCCTCATTCCAATATGCATGTCCAGCAACAAATGCTAAATGTGAAAAGCAACGGTCATACGGGATTTATCCTGGCATGTACCACAAACAGAGTATAATAATGGTTTCCATTTCACAGGGAAAGACATTTAAACGTATGAAGGGGGACTTGAATGAAGCATGTCTGTTCCATAGTGATACTCAAAAACATTTGAAATCCTACCTAAAGCCAATATTTATATCCCTATGTGTACTAGCAAGCCAGAATGGCAAGATACTTGTGTCTCAAGCAGCTGTTGTGTGTATTTTCCATGCCACAACCTGCCATGACCTCACTCACAAACCAGATATAGCTCTGCTTACCACTCTTCATTCCCCTGGTGTGAAGGGGCATGATTTACAGGGAGGTTAGTACTTAACTTAGTGAATTAAAGATGATACCAACAATGGGGAGAGATCAGCATACTGGACTGTAAATAACAGTGTGAACTCAGCAAGGAAAGCATGGAAGATATCTCAGGGCAAAGTGCCTGGCTGAAAAATATGGATGGATGGATATGAACAACTATTGTATGAGTTCATGGCACAAATATGTCAATTAGCAAAAAAAATATGTACAGTACACACACTTTCATTCATCAAGGATGTCTCCAAAGTACACAGAAGAGATGTTCTGTTTATTCTGAAAAGCCAGAAGGTTTAACATTCTCTTCTTTGAACTCTTTATTATGTATGCACTTCTAGAAATCAAATTTATTTTGGAAAATGTACAATCTCTATCTGTATAATCTCAGACAATCTTCATGAGTGTTGTGAGTCACAGATTTAATGTGTAATATATTTTGGCAGGGGATTGCAGAATTGGCATTTGGGGCCAAGTAACATGTTTCACAGCATCCAAAATTGTGGGAGTTACAGGTATTCCATCTAGTGGAAATTCTCCATTCACTCTTTTCTTGTGGCCATTTCACATAAGATGAAATCTTTAAATGGAAAACAATTCTGTAAGCTATCAGCATATTGCAATATCAATATGTACGTGAGGATGTATAAGAAAGCTAGGACAGGCCATCGTTTCTTAATATGTATGTAAGATTATCGGAGAATGCACAACACAATCTTCACAGGACAATTGATGTAACAAGCTACTCCTGGGTTAGCAGCTTTTTATGTTGAATTTTTTGTGCATCAGGCAGTTCTAAATCCTTTGCTTGTTATGTTACAGGCAAAATTACCAAGCTTTACTATGTCTCTCTGGGGCCTTGAAAATGTTGGAGAATTACTGTGGGTAATTTCCAGTTGAGTGTGGACCCAGCACATTCCCAGTCAATCAGAGCAAGCATATGCGCCACCCAGTACAGCTAATAAAAAATATAGCTTGATGTTTAATTGCAAAACATCAGCAGACATCAAAAACATTTATCAGGCAAAAGCAGGGAGAAGAAAGATATGAACAACAGGCAAGAATGTACATTTTCTATAGATATCAAAATGGGCAGAACTTTCCAAAACCACTGGAAACTATACTGTGGATAATTAACACAGACAGTCCCAAAGGGAGCTGTCTTGGTTATTCTACCTTACTCCTTTTGTGCACGTAACGGCAGCAAAATACTGCAGAGACAGAAAATAGGACACCAGGTGATCCCTCTATTTTGCACCATAAAGGAAACATTAGATGGGGAAGTTGTATTATTTCTTTCTTTTTTTTCATAATGACCAACCATGAGGTTGCAACAGCTGTTCAGGCCTACATCATACTGCAAATCTTGCTGCACGGTGTGATATTTGGTATACTGTGTACTTCATATACTTGGTATACCGTGTGATACCACACTTGCAAAATGAATGGTAAATACTGTAAATCAGAGGACAAATGTTCATCCAAACAGCTGAGAACCATTTGGCATTTTAAGTTGTCAGGTTTACAGCATTCTGAAGAGATCTGTTTTATTTAATTATTAAACATACTTGTATGCTGGCGCAATCAAAAATAATTCTTGGCAGCTCCCATAGAGTAAGAGATAACAACAATATAGATCGTGCCCACGTTATTCAATTTGCTGAAACCCAACTCCAAAGAAGTACTTGAAATAAATCATAAATCCTGCCTTCTACACAAGAAAATGCTAAAGTTGTTCCCATAAATGCCAAGCAAGAAACAGGGCAATGTATCTGATCACTCAGCTTACAGTTTAATCAAAAACTAAATATACAGCTTGTTTAGTATCTATTCAAAAGGGTTAAGGAAGTCCAATAAAATGTGCCATCTCCAAATAATAACTAGCAAAACTACTGCTCATTTTGTTTTTATCGGGCAATCCAACTTGTTGGGCCTTCTTGGGTGTACAACGTGGTATCCAGATATATAATGCTTACAGATGCTTGTACATAAATCAATGCATCCCTGCCTTTTTTTCCAAGGATAGCTCAAGCTGGCATACATGTCCTCTCCTCCTACATGATCTTCAATCCAGGGAAGTAGGCTAGACTAATATATAGTGACTATTCTAAGGTCACCTAGTAAATTTCATGGCTGACTGGGGGAATCTGAACCAGCAATTCCTCAGTCTTTCTTCATCACTCTATAAACGATTCCACACTTGTTTTTTCATGAGAGTTAAATGAGAGAAAGAAGGAGTCTTTAATTAAACTACAACTCCTACCTAGACAGAGAAAATACTAAAATTCAAGGTAATGTTTCATGAGATTGCTCAATGATAGGAATATTGTTAGCCATTTGCACATAACTGGCAGCTGAGGATAAATACACGTTGAAGAGTACAGGGTCATCCCTCAGTCAGCATGAACAAAAACCCTTCAAGGCATACAGATACAAGAAATTGTGCTGTTGCCTGCCTCGCAGCAAGCTCTCCTGGCAGGAATGCCTGTTGGCATGATACCACTTGATAATTAGAGTGCAACAAGAGTGATTGCTTCTGGCAGCCTGTCATGGCTGTAGCAGAGATACATTCTTCAACCCACTAATCCAGCATTTCAGAGGAACAAGCCTGGGAGTTGTCGAAGGATCTTACGAAGCAGTTATACCTGCAAAGGGTTTTGTGTTCTTCTTGAAATATGGAGGGCGGTTTCTAGGATTGGAGTGCACTGTCCCCCCAACTGCTTCTTTCTCAATTTACTCACCTAAAGGCCACAGTTAAAGACAGGTTATGGTAAACTGAAAAATCCGCCGAGGCCCATGCTGCTGGATGAATCAGGCTGACAGCTAAAACTACCTTTTTGTATGGTCAAGTTACTACTGGACTGGTTCCCCATATTAACTAGCTCAATTGCTTTTTTTTTTTGCTTTTTTTTTTACAGATAGAAAATCAAAAAGTCCTGTGGCAAACATTAAACTATCAAAAGCAAAAGTTTTTCTGAACAAAAGCCTCTTCTATTAAATGCCTGAACTATCGCAGTGGGATATAAACCACTGCCTTTACAATATTACGTAAGATGTTTTTTTGCTACAGCAGATCAATATGTTTACCCCTGTGGAGTGTCTAAATCCAGTTACTTTCCCTAAACTTTCAAGAAAATGTATTTTCTTTCATTGAACTGTTTGAAAGCTACCTTTCCAGACCAATCCCTAAAAAACGATGAGGTTTCTCCACAGCACTTATATATTAAGGCCATGGTAGCTTTGATTAGCACCAAAGCTTAGTTTGTGGTGACGTATTTTTGATGGCAAGGGGGAGGGGAGAGAATCCCACTGTGATTTGTAATATATGACAGAACTTGTGAACTAATCAACAATTCAGTGCTTCTGACAAAGTGAGTTCTTGTGCATTCCTCTACTTACAGTATTTTAAATCCCACAGCATTCTTAAGTATTGTTAATTCACTATGCCAGACTGTAACCTTCTAGAATTTGTGATTACAGAACACATTATAAACTTCATGATATATAAACTCAGTGCTAATCACTTGTTGAAATTCTAAAGTCCCAAATGTTTGGCATTTATTGGCAGCGTCTTCCCAAGAAAGAAGGAAAGGGGGCAATTTTCTGAACCACTGTTTTCTGTTTTCTGAATCTACGGCACATCTGCATTGGTACTCTGATAGGCTGGTATGATTTCTGTTCATTTAGTCCTCCCATGTTCAATGCCGTCTGTGAGTTTCACAAATGAAACTGCATCAAGTTAAAAGGGGTACTTAAACAGGTATGGGACCAGACTCAGCCTCCCTCCCAGGACCCAGATGGAATAGGACAAGCTGTAGAAAACAATGCAGCATCTGTGGTGAACCTTCCTTTGGGAATGTCATTGGCATTGCCCCAGTCACATGACCAGGATTATCATGCCCAAAATGCATTTGCAAAAGAAATGAAACAACTTGCCAGTAGCAGAGAGGAATGAGATACTTGCCTTGGAGAAAGAAAATATAGTGGGAACTTAAACTTAAAAGGGTGGCGTTTCTCAAAAGTTGCAAACTCTAAACTGATAAGAGCTGTAAGCTTCAGGTCTTTTTTCTAGTCAGACACAATATCCCCATGTGTTCTTGACTTTTACCTGAAAATTCCTGGAGTTTTTCCCCAGACTCGATATGGGGTTTCTCTCTCTAGACCTGGAAATGCTATATACTAGTTAAAGTCACCTTGATATGTAACATTCATAGCTTTGGAATCTGAAGCTGTGGAACAGCTGCATCTTCATAGTTTTAAGGACACCTTTTAACTAAGAAATCTCTTCACTTGTCATTTATTATTTTCTGGCCTGTTTTCAAAGATAATAGTCATTGCTGTTTTGCAGTGTGCAGCTAGAGTAAAGGATAATGCAGTACAAACATCCATTGTGGTAGCCACAGACTTCCTTTCATGCAATAGTTCCTCTTCTTCTTCTCATGCACCTCCCATGCAAACCCAGATCTGTTCTAGGGAATTCTCCCAACAGTCAGAGAAGATTTGAGGTGTACCAGGAGAGTGAAAATCCATTCCAACAGCATGACCACATCTTGCATGAAAAAAACACTCACGTTCAGTCATCGCAGGAAATCTTGGATCTACTATCTTTAAGACTGTATTCTCAAATCTGGCACCATCCAGATCTGTTGCGTAACAACTCTCATTATCCCCAATCATCGCAGTCACTGAAATGACAGCAGTTGTAAACTAACACATCTGGCGGGTCCCAGGCTGGGAAAAGTTAATTTAAGACCCTGCAAATCCATTATCTGGCAGAGTAGATAGAATTGTGCTAAATGTGAGTCCAGACAAGAGAGTTTTTTGCTAGCATTTGTAACATATCACCTGCAAGCTGACAGTTTCCAGTCTGCAAAGAAAGCAGCTTACAGCCAGACAGCGATTGCTGGTTGTAGATAATTTGTACTACAACAGAAATAGGTAATTCAGTCTTTGATAATCAACCTCCATCAAAGTTCATTCCTCTGTCCTTTTGTTGAGTCCTCCGGCTTCATTAAGGAAAATCCTGCAGATTCACATTTCACAGACAAATGGCCTGAACAGGCTTCTGATCTTCCAGTGTGCAGCAGGAAATTAAACATAAGCTTTTACATCTATCCCAGCTCAGCTTCCCTTAAAGTGCAGGGTCTGGAAGAATATTGTACTTTGAGAATTAAAGCGCCATTCCTCTTTTATGCAAGCCATGCTCTTTGGGCCTTTCACATGAACATGTTTTGGGAGAGAAGCTCCCATCTGTCCATTTTTGCTCTGATTTGTTCAGATTTATGCCAGCCCTTCACAACCAACAACCAAACTCATGCTTATTCCTGAGGGACCAGAAAGATAGTATTTAATTCCCTGATCTAATAAGGCAAGAAAATCATAAATAATCCACGTTCTGCCTCCCACTTTCAGTCCCCCTGTGCTGACCATGTTTCTTCTTTTTCAAAGAGCTTCTACAAGACAGAATACAGAGAGAGAGACATGTTCACTAAAAGCCAGGGAAATGGCTAGGAACTGGGAAACGTTGTTAATCAGAAAGATCATTTGCTGACATCCTTCATATATTTCTGCTGCTCTCAGAGCATTTCAGACATTACATAATACCTGAAGCACAGGAAGCTTCAGATTATTTGCTTTGGATAGAGGCAAAATTGGTGTGGCTTGCATTTCCATAGAAATTCACACATTCCAGCCAAATAAATGAACTGCAATACAATTTCCAATTTGGCACATTTTCAAATGTTGTGATGCAGTTCTTTGATTTTACAAAAAGTATATACAATGTTGTTCAATGAAGGTGATGGAGTTAGCATCACTACCCAGAGGAATGTCTGTTCACTTTTTTAACACAAAACAAGCCCCTCATCACTTTTGCTCATAACCTTTAGAAATTAAGTAGAAAGTCTCCAGTGTCAAATGCCGCAGGAAAGTGAACCAAAATCCTTGAAACAGATTTTTGGTCCAATTCATCTGAAATGCTTTTTATTTAACTGTCACACAAAGATAACTGTCATTAATGAAAGTTCAGAATTAACCAATAAAGATCCAGTCATTGCCTTCATACTGTCTCCTGAAACTTATCACAAGCCATAAATATCTGAAGTCACGCACAGACTCACAGAAACTTTCACAACCCATCCATTATTATTAATGCTTCTTTACATACAAGATCAAATGCTTTGAATGGGAAGCTTTGTGACCTGACAAGGGAATAGAATGAGTTCTACACCTGAACATTCCAGGGCAATGTTATGGGGGCTATTCAGCACTGACAAATAAAACAGGCTTTGCTGCTCCCCCTTGTCTGAACATTTCTACATAAAGTATGTCCATAAACTGAAGTCAATGCTTTTTGAAAATGGGCTGAAGGCTCTTTCTATTAATCTGTAGAAATCTTCATCTAAATATTGTCCCCTAAACGATTCCCTTTTGTTCTGCCCAAAGCTCAACTGCATCCAAATACAGTGATACCTCGGGTTACGAATTTAATCCGTTCCGTGACTCTGGTCGCAACCCGATTTGTTCGCAACCCGAAGCAAATTTTCCCATAAGGTTCAATGTAATTACCGTTAATCCGTTCCGGCGTCCGCGGACCATGCGTCAAGGGCGGAAAAACGGCCGCGGACCACGCGGCAGGGTGGAAAAAGGGCTGCGGACCGCGCGGCAGGGTGGAAAAACGGCTGTGGACCACGTGGCACGGGCGGAAAAATGGCCACGGACCACGTGGCACGGGCGGAAAATGGCCGCGGACCACATGTCACGGGCGGAAAATGGCCGCAGATCCGGTTCATACCCTGAGGCGGAGTTCGCAAACCGAGGTAAATTTTTGCGGCCGGAGCTGGTCGTAACCCGAAAAGTTCATAAGCAGAGGCGTTCGTAACCTGAGGTACCACTGTATACTGTTTTGGATATACTGTTTTTCAATAGCCATTTAGACACAGGGCTGTCAGTCCTCTTACATGTTTTTTTTGCTTTGAGGAAAGAACAAGGACAAAGAAAACTGAGAGGTTCCTTGTTTCAAAACAGAAAATATAACAGTGTTCTTTTTCTACTATATGAAGAGGGAAGGACAATAAGCCGTTCCTGAGGATTTGAGCGGAAGAAATCTGATTTGTGGTCTTAGAGGGCTGATTTTGTGGAGTGCAGATGATGCGGGGAACTCAAGGTATAGCTTTAATTCTCAATGAAAAAAAGCTAAACTGTATGACAGGAATTATGCAGTAGTGTCATCAGCATTGTTGTGGGTGCCTATGACAGTAGGAATCCATAGGATGGAGATAGTGGCATGTTACAGTCCCACAAATGCTGATAATGTAAGAACCAGAAATGAGTTTTGGGAAAATTCTGCAAATTGTGTGATTTTTTTTGCTAGACAACATGAATGAGATGAGATGAGAATGAGATTAGAAAGTTCAGGAAAAGTGATTTAGGGACCCCAGAATGAATAAGAATGGTGACGATTTGGTGAGTATCTGCTTAGAAAATGATGCTTATTTTTAATACGTGGTTTAAGCATTAGTCTATTCATACAGACACATGGCAAAGGAAGGAGTATACATCTAAAAATGTGATTTATTTGTTTGTGGTGAAAGAATGAGAAAATTAGTCAAGGATATAAAAATGATGAGAAGCTCTGAATGTATAATAAACTTAGCCTTGGTTTCAGTTACCTTATGAGCCACCTCAATCGTAATTGCAACTTTATGTGGCTAGAAGAGAGATTAATCTTCTAATCCTAACAGAATGGATGAAAATTGAATATAAGAAAAGAGGATATGGAAGTTGCTTGGAACAAAATAAAAAGGATTAAATTATGGAGTGCAAGAGAATTATGCTAAGAAAAGAAGAAAAATGGTTGGTGGATGATGAAGTGAAGGAGGTTATGCTTGAGGGAAAAATGCATATAAGAGAATTATCTTTGCAAAAAATGAGAATGAAAGAATGATATCATATAATGCGTATAGAGAAAAAAACAGCTGCAAAGAATGTAGTCAGAGTGTGAACAAACAGTTAACATTAAAAGAGAAAAATCAGTGATCTGGATGGAAATTTTAAAAAATGGTTTTCAAAATGAAGTGGGCTAAACAAGGAGCATTCAGCAGACTGTATGGAATTTAAAATAACAATGATTAAATGATTTGAGATTAAACAAGTGAGAGAAGGCTGGAAGGGGCATTTTAGAGATCTGTAGGGGAATGATACTGATATGTTGAAAAGTGGAATTGCTTATCTCAGGCCTTTAATCTTTGGCATAGTAGTTCTTACTCCTTTCCTGCAATCTGCATAACTCATAAGGGATGGGGATGTATATATCTACGTATGTAGTAGCGAAAGGTGATCCACAAGCATGGGATTAATTGTCTTCATTGAAAGAACAGATGTGCGCATGTTCATGTGTGTGTAAATAATATGAATCTCTTAAGTTTCCAGGAAAAAAATACCATTGCATTATGATCCCTTGTAGTCATCTCTGAGATTCAAATGGAAGCACAATCAACTCCCATTTCAAAGTACGCACATGTTATAAACTGAGAAAATGTGCATCCTTAATTAAATAGGCCAACATAAGCCACTTAGTTTTCCATTTTTTCAGTTCAGTTAATGAGTAATTATGGTAGCATTCACAGTATTCATACCACTATGCATTAAATCCTTCATTATTATGCTTATTAATAGTCATTTATTATAAGAATCAAAGTGTTTTATTGAAAGTGCTTTATCTTGATTGCTTTTCAAATATTCTGTTTCCTTGTGGTGTTTGGGTTGATCGTTGCTTGCCAACAGAGATGCTAAAATGGAATTCTCTTCTTCTCCTAGTCATTTTAGCTAATTGCACACATTAATATAGCTGCAGAGATTTAGTCTCATTCCTTTTTCTCTAGACCAGCATCCAACTTGTACTGGATGCCTGGGTGGTAATAGTAATAGTAATAATAGATGATACCTTTAACACCATCAAACAACAACATCTGCCTACCCCAGGTCCTTGGGAAGGACTCAACAGGTGGATAAAAATGCCAAATCCAGTCTAAACATCTGGCTGAATGTGCAACCAACCATAATAAAATAGAATGACTATGGCAAAAGGAAGCAAAGATAGTACCAATAGTTATAGGTGCCTTAAGTGCAATCCCAAAACATGTGGAGTGCCACTTGAACACCATCGGCATTGACAAAATCACCATCAGTGAATTGCAAAAGGCAGCTTTACTTGGAACAGCTTACATCCTGCAATGATATCTTTAACACCATCAAACAACATCTGCCTACCCCAGGTCCTTGGGAAGGACTCAACAGGTGGATAAAAATGCCAAATCCAGTCTAAACTTCTGGCTGACTGTGCGACCAATCGTAATAATAATAATGTTCTTGGGACTTGAATTATTAAGTTTTTACCAGTCTTTAGACTGTGAATCTAACTGTAGATTAATAATAATAACCATCATCATCATCATCCTTGTTGCTGAAGAAAACAACTAATGAGATTTTCTCTGGGTGAGCTAAGCGAAGGCTAAATCTTAGTGCCAAAGATCATGAGGTAATGAATTTTCTTTCTCTGCAGTGAGTTGTCTTCTTTCCTGCTTAGTTAGACACAAGGACATTTCATATTTTTAAAAAAACTTTAAGCAAAATCTTTCCTTGGTTTTAGCAGCCCAGCCAAGTAAAAAACACTGAAATCTTGTTGTTTGAAAAAGTGGATAGAATGGCGATCTGTTTTTGCAGCAGCAGCAGCAGGACAGGCTCATAGTGAACATCCATTACACACCCAAGCCTGCATTCCCATTTTCTGCTATTTGACTAGAAATTACCCCATGCCAGCTTTTTCAGACCCTGCTTAAGAAGAAAAGACGGGAGGGAAACAATGACATTTATTCTGTTCAGTTTCAGGATCACAAACTCAGTTTCTCTATCCCATAGGAACATGGGGCACCTTGTTTCTTCAGAACCCATTGCTCATTCAGAGGACTCAGGTGACAGACTCCTCGGAACATCTTGGCTTTACTTTCTGTGACTTATCATACACACCACTCTGGCACTCTGCAAACATTTGACTCATGCCATCTGTTCCTCAGGCAGCAGCCTGTGACCTTCATGCTGTCCAGAAAATACATCTGTTCCCACCATTCCCCATTCCTCTTTCTGCACTGGCTCCAAGACAGGCTGCCCAGGATGGAGCCTCTACTATGCATGGGGGCAGCGACAGGAGCAGTCGTGACTTAGCAACTGAAAAAAACAAGGCAAATGAAATGCTGCGGCCAAGCTTTGCTTTCTGGGCTCAGTTAATATTGGCCCTCAGCAATATAAGCCACCACTGCGGCAGTAGTCCATTGCTCTTCTACAGGAGAAGCAAAGAGTAAATGAATCAAATTCAAAAGGATTCTCCTAGATGCAGAGCTCAAGGCAATGAGCTCTCCTACAAAGTATATTTCCATGAGCTGTGGACACCAGCATTTGCCTCCATACTTCTCTCCAACTGATTTCTGCCTCCTAAGAGGAATTTCACACAGAGTGCTAAAAATGCCTCTTGAACCCCTTTTGTGAATGTTGTTTAGGAAAAACAGAACAGGGTCCTCTTAATTCTAGCCACTGTGTTATAAATCACTTTTTAAAAAACTGCATGAAGCTGTGCTAGGACTAAGAAACATGATGCACCTCAGTCTTTTGCTGCAGTTCTTCTGCATAACCCAGCGGAAGTAGCTCTCCTGATTTGCTGTACCAAGTGTAGATGGTAAGCGACATAAGATGGTGTCAATATTAGTCTTATGCAACTCAGAAAACACAAAACATCTGCTAATCGTACAATGGAAGTAAAGGAAAAAATGCCTGCTTGCATGAAGATGTTATCTATTCAGATGGTGCATAAGCAGTTTGTGCCTGAAAGCTGGGTTATGTGCAATGGCAGTCTGTGCCACCTACCGTCCATGCTGTCCTCACGACGTATATTGAAGTTCTCATAGGAATCTCTGCGGATGAGTGGATCTGAAGTGTTGTAATCCACTGAGACACTTGGGCCATTCTCCAGATGTTCCATGCCTGAGGAGCAAAGACCGCATAATTTCAGCAAGAAAGCTTTTGGTGTGGGGTCAGTGAGGAAAAAAACAGTAACATGATAAAGCAGAGAAGAAAAATCATAAGAAATAAAATAAAAGGGTAGCAGGTTCAATGGGTCATAAATACACCATATGGAAGAGAGCCAAGATCATGAAGCTAGGGCAGGAACCATATCTAGAATATCTAGAATCAAAGCGATGCGCAAAGAACTTGGCCAAGGAGTAAGGAAGTATATACACCAAGGAACTATTACACAGGAAAGGACCTCCCTGTTTACTGTAAGAATAGAATCAATAGTGGCTACTCAGGAACATAATGAATGGAGTTTCAATTCGCCAGGCAAAGGGAAATGGCAGTCTCTTTGTGAGGACTTACAGCATCTGGTGACTCAGCAGCTATCTGCTCACAGTGACTCTACTATGGATTTTGAATCTTTCAGTACTGATACAGGGGAAAGATGAGGAAATTGTAGCAGGCTACCTTTCATGGCAGTAAGTTTAACAAAACAACAAGTGTACAATTTCTGAGGCCTGTAAATGGGGTGGGGTGAAAGGAGGAAAGCAAATGGAAGTGCTAAGTACCAAGGGTTGACTATAAGAAAAAAGTAATACCTTGAATTTTCTCAGGACCATAGGAGAATACAAATTCCACCTTCCCATACTCAGGAAATCGCTCATCTGGATTTTTTTTTTTTTAAAAAAAGAAGACAAAATGGTACTCAGTAGAGATGTTTAAAATGTTATGTGAACAGAAGAGGCAGTACTGAGTGGCCTATGCCTGAACTGAAACATACAAGGCCATTGGTGGTACAATCAGTATCTAAGCAGAGGTAAGAAAGAAAGTTCTGGGAAGACTAGATGAAGTTGGACCAGCTGGGGATGCCAAGCCTGAATTCAACTATAGTGGCAGGGAGGCAGAGATTATTAATAAGGCACAGGAGACCTCCCCCTTTCTAGTGGAGCCAAGCATTTCCTTTTGGATAGAATTGCCCCTGGAATGGCTGACAGCCATATGATCATTATTTCCTCAAGTGCTGATTTTTGTCCACTACTGGCAGAACAATTAGAGCAAGGTCTGCTGTCTGATATTTCAGTGCTCCATAAAAGCTTGGGAAAAAATTAAAAACCTCCTAAACTGCTTTTACAGACTTCTGGACAAATACTTATATCATACAATATGAAGATGACCAACTGAAGTACCATTCAGCAAACAAAAACAAGACAGAGATGGCAATATAAAGAAAAGGAAAGGAAAAAAAAACGTAAGTCTAAATACCAACTTCAGTACGTTTCAGATATATCTGAATTAACATGATTGAAAACTACATACAGTATCTGAACGTGAAAAGATAAATCAGTGGAATGCCATGTAATTGCCCCCACCCTTTGGAATATTCTCCCCCCAGAGGTGCGACGGGCCCCTACCCTCCCCACTTTCCAGAAGACCTGGCTCTGCCAGCTTGTGTGGGGTGACAAGAATCTTACCCAATCTTGGGGGTAGCTGGCACCTTGATGAAGTTCCCCGAGTTACTGCCAATTTTAACATCTGTCCTGGGATTATATTTATTTTCTATTTATTTAGGATTATTTTATACTGTAATTTTAATTGATTTTAACCGCTTTGTAAACCACCCAGAGTCATTTTATCGAGATGGACAGTGACAAGTTTGATATATATAAATAAATGGTTACGGCTACAGTACCTACAAATCTGTATCTGAACTTCTCACAAGTACCCACTAGATAAAGTGGAATGTCTTCTGATCTGAAGATATGCTAAAAATACTGATTCTTCCTCCCTAGCACACCTCTGTACCATAGTGTGGACCATTCTAGAAAAGCTACAACTTGGTTAAAATGGCCCCCACAAAAAGTGTAATGCATTTTATTACTACATGTCACTCTCCACTTTCTTTTCTTGAACAAAACTGCTTTTACCTTTAAAGGCATCATCCAGATCCTCCTTATTGAAGACAATAGCCAAATCATGAATGGCACAGGTGTGGAACTGCACCCGAAAGATTACATCCCGAGTCGGGCTACGGAATTCCTTGTGATAGCACTTCAACTGCCAGAGAAAAAGGGGTTTGTCAGCCTCCCCAGGTAGACCAGACAGGAAACATGACCAGATGGGCTAATTCTCCTTTATTGTAAGGCTATATTAATGGAATCTTGCAAGTCTGAAAGTACAAATGTCCCGCCATCTCTTTTTGCAGCCTGATAAGTTAGGGTGGGTCCTTTCTAAGTTTCTTTCTCTGCCCATTATGTAGATGTGGGCTTCTCCCCCTTTTATCTGATCGTTCCCCAGGCAGCATCTCTTCCCCCCTCTCTCAAGGTCTTTCTCATATATCATTACAGGGGTAGAGGGAACAAAATGAAGCATGCCATCAAACGGGGACCTACCTGGAAATATGAACGATTCTAACCATCTGCAGGAATACTATACTTGAACCCATTTGTGCTACAAAGACATCATTTCTCTGCATTTCCCCACAAAGACTGTGAATTCTTCCTGAGTTCATGGATTGCGGACTACAGGTTGGGATGAATCTGTGAATCTCTTAAGCCTTCTATTCTGGAATCTCTAGATGGGGTGGCCAACTGAAGCTATATTTTATGAACCAAAGCCCCACAGTGGTAAAAAATGAAAACATAAAAAGTCTTGCTTGACTCTTACCAAAATATCTCCCTTTAAGAGGAGTCCTGGTTCTATGGTGATACAGATGCTCGTCTGGCTGTCTCCCTGCACATTACTATAAAGAAGAAGAAAGAAGATAAATGTGGAAGACAATCAAAGCCCCTCAAGAGCTGAGATGTCGTTCCATCTGCCATGTCCAGGCAACAGCCAGTGTGGTGTTGTTAAGTGTCAAAGCAGGACCAAGACAACCCAGGTTTCAAGTCACTGGGTGACTTTGGGCCAATTACTCTTCCTCACGGTTGTTTGGGGAAAAAGAATTGGAGAAGGGACTGCTGTATAGAACTCCTTGAACTCCTGGAAGAATTTTTTCTTAAAAGAAGGAACCAGTCTGCCATTCTGGTGTTTCCACTTTCGTTTTGTGCTACAGTTGCTAAATCATTTTTACTGATCCTAAAAGACTGCTTAGATCTGCTGAGATCAGCACTGGAGACTGATCCAGTAGATAGCTGTAGCAAACAGTTTCTATTCTGAAAAGGGTGGTGATCCACAAAAATATGGCTTTCCAGGAATGCCCTTACCAAATTTTGTTGCGTCTACTCTTCATGCAATCTACTCCAGAATATACTATAAGCAGTTGGTATATCTGGACCTGGTCAGCATTTCCACTTCTAAGTTTTCTGTTTTGCATGTGAATACGTCAGAAGCAAGAATTTTCTTGCATGTACATAGACAAAGGTTTGCCATAACCTTCATTTCATCCAATATCTTGCTGCTTCTCCATTGTTACCAGAGCTTCACTAAGAAAATTCATTGAATAAATTCAATTTTAGTTGGTCAATTATAAGCCAAGGTAAATTGTAATTGATGGGATTATGATTTAATGGTACATTTGCTGACTTGAATGGGAGGGAAAGCAATAAAAATAACTATCTCACATTTTTATTCAATAAAGCTTTCATGAAGATTGATTGTACATGTACATCAAACTGATTATTAAATGGTTGATTTAAATTTAGGTAGGTAGAAGGGGAAAAAACTTTAATCAATGAAGTCTTGTTTCACACAAAGACAATGTGCTATTTTCTCTCTGGATAACTTTGGGCCAATAACGTTTTCTCAACCCAACCTACCTCAGAATTTAAATATGTATTTAAATTTAAATACAATGAGAGATAATCCAATGTAAGTATCTGGAGTTCTTTAGGGGAAAGGCAGTATATAAGTGTAAGCAAAAATGCATAAATAAAATTAAGCTGAAAGCCATGAAGAGAAGACTGGGAAAGGCTGAGGACAGAGCTGCTAAGTCTCCTGAGGCCCATTATATGCTTGCTTGTAGTAGTAATAACAACAATAACAAATGCAGCCCCCAGGCACAGCACGAGTCTCTGCTCCAGCCACATACTCTAGAGCAGTGTTGTCCAAACTTGGCCACTTTAAGATGAGTGGACTTCAACTCCCAGAATTCCCCAGCCAGCATGCTGGCTGGGGAATTCTGGGAGTTGAAGTCCACTCATCTTAAAGTGGCCAAGTTTGGACAACACTGCTCTAGAGCAAAGCTCAGAATAACATGCAGAACAAGGTCTACAGGACACCACCTCTACCGCAAAGCTCATGAAAAGTTCTACTCTGATTTGCATCATGACTGAGAAGAACTCTGAGTGCTGGAAATCAAGAAAATAATGCCAACTCCATTTACTAGATTCCAGATGTGTAGACCGGTTGCATTGCCTGATATATCTTGAGGAAGGGCCGGCAGCCTAAAACAGAGACAGAGAGAAAGGGACCTTCATTAGTCAGTGAGATTAGTTACAGAGAAGGGAACACAAACAGAAGGGAACACAAACAAGGGGCCAAGGCAAACCATCTCGCTGGAGGAGAAGCTTTCAGTGACACTACCCTCCTTGTAACAAACAACGCTAGGTTTGTGACAGTGATAGATGTTGTGGGGAACAATAAGGCACAGTCAAGCAGCAGGATTATATTTTATTTTGAAGCACGGTCTAACACTTCCCCTGCTCAGCTCTGATATAGCATTATACTAAGTGCCAAAGCCCAGGAAACGGAAAATTAAATGAGCTAAGATAGCCTTTGGTTTGACAGTTATATGCCCAACATCCAGACCAACATGATCAAGTTAGGTAGAGACAGATATTTTGATGAATCTAACCTTTTAGACTGCTGAAAGCTTATCCTACCCTTTAGGATATAAATCACACTATAACTGCATTATGTTGATGCTACACGGGGTAGCTCTATTCTTTGCTCTTCTCAATTATCCTGATTAGGAACATAAGAGCTGTATTCTGATTGAGTAAATCGGAACTATTTTTAAAAGAAGTAGTGGTGGGAAGCTGGCTTGATTTTTGGAGCAGGTAAGAACTGATCCAATCTTCTTGAGTAAAGTAACAAATGTGCTAATTTAAACTAGGAAAGACATGCTTTAAAAGTAGAGGTTGTGGCTGTGACTGAAGCCCTATTCAGGAGTTATAAAAAGAGTTTAGCTCTTTCTATATATAAAATCCCAAATCAGCCCTACCATTACTTCACCCTCTGCTCTGCATCTATAGGGAACATTAGGAAAGGATCTTAATAAAGGCTACTATTATTATTACTACATTAGGGAAGAGGACTTTGCTCATATACCAGTATGTTTAAAGGTTCCTTTTTATATCTGTTCTTGCTACATATATGGACTTTTGGAAGAGAATGATGAAATATATTTTTCACTGGGAGGGCCTTGGGCCTCAGGATTCAAGGAAAATTCACCACCACTTATTTCTATGACCACAGATTTAAAAATCTATCAAAATAGCTCTGTCCATAGCAGAAACAGCAACACTGAACAGAATCCACTGGCATTCCTGTTTCTCTGATCAAAATCCACACCCCTCCCCATACTTTAAAAGTCACCTTAAAAAAAAAGAATTTGCATTGAGTATATGTATGTTTTTCAAAATCGTTTTTTAAAAAATCTACAGATGAGAATCTCACCCAACTAAAACAACAGGTGGCATCACCTAGCCAGCTTAGTCTGGTTCAGGGCTGGTTAGTACTTGGATGGAAGACTACCAGGAAACTCAGGCTGTAGGATGGATTAGAAAGTTGAAAAAAATCTAGAAGATGATTGATCATGTTGGCAAAAACTTGGCACGAATGTGTCCAAGTAAGCACACTGAGCTTGACTCTACATTATTAACGCAGACAGTAAAACAGATTTTATATTATCTGTTCTGCTCATCCCTTCTCGGGTCTTCTTACACATACGGCTAAGCCCTTTTTAGAGCAACTAAGACTGAAGTGGAGTAGCAAGGGGAAGCAGTATGCAGAAGTGGTAGAAGAGGCTTCACCATTTTCAGCCACAACTGTGGGGTGCTGCTCCCAGGAAAAATGAAATCCCTGCAAACACAACCCTGACACATCAGTGGGAGCAGTCCTGTTCCCTATCTGGCTTTCTATTTCTACAGAGATTTTACTACAGGAGACCATTCAAGAACAGGATTCTCCCACTGATGCTTGAAAATGTGGTAGTCCATTCTGTCACTTCAGCATGCCTACAACTCCATCCCTTTGGAAGAGCTCTGGACATAAAGGTAGTCAACAGAGAAAAGAAAGAAGTTGTAGGAACTGGTATGGTATCTTCCCACCCAGTGGAGAGCTATAATTGAATGATATCTACAATGTGTGATGGAAAGGTCAATTACCTCCTTTAGACTCAAAGTTGGGGATCCCATGCATGATGACATGATGCAAGAAGAGGGGCTTGTTGTTCATTTTGATGGTGCCAGATAGCAGACCGCTGAAGTAATGGACGTATCTAGAGTAGAAACCAAGATAGTAGCAGGGCAGTTAGCTGGAGTCTCTTGGAATATGTATACTTCAGTGAGTCACTAGGGTTGAAGGGGTATGCCATCAAATCTAAAACTGTTATCCTATATGCAACCGTCTGGAATAAGAGACCACATTGTGGCCTTCTTCTGCATGAGAGCTTTTCAGATATGTGAATAGATAGATAGACAGACAGACAGACAGCCTAATAATCTAAGGACTTGGGGAGGGTGCTTCTTTTATTAAAATGTCAGGATTTCTTTATTATTTCAAGCGATATAATCATTTTGTGAAAAAGATTAAAAATGCATTCTCATACTTTTCTTTCTTTCTGCCTGTCTTGTTGTCTTTAGAGCAAACATGAGAAAGAAAAGCAAAGTGCTGCTGTTATTTTCAACCATTACACATAAATCACTGCTCATGCCATTTTCTTTCTCCCAGTATTGTTAGCACTAATGATTCTGTTGACCTTGAAAACCTATGACTGGACATCTGGATCAGGCTTCTAGATGGATACCAAAAAAACATAAAGTTGGCCATTTAAGAAGATGGCCTCCCAAATTCCATACAGCAAAGTGGGAGGTCTAACCTTTTCCCCTGTTGTTCCTTAATAAGTACTTTCTACAGTGCAAGAAGTTATCTAAACCTATGTAAGTTTAGTTTGGGATGAATCCCATTCAACATGACTGTACAAGTATAGGCCTCAAAGGGCTATTAAGTCTCTATTTCACTTTATGTAGAATTGTGGATGGCCTAATTCACCGTAAATAATTAGTGCTAATTATTTTCAGTACTCAAAAGACTGCCATAAGAGATTCTTTATCCTACTACTCAAAGTTCAGATGTTGATGTTGAAATTATCATTGTGTCCTTTAAAAGGAAAATGCATGCAAAGAAGTTTTATGGCTGCAAGACTGGAAAGCTTTTGCCTATCAAAAATGATAAGCGTAGATCTTTGCTGGCTCAGCACCACCAAGTGAAATTGACTGGTAATACATTAGAAGCTAAATAGGACACTGGTAACTTAACAAAATTTGCAGCAGCACTGGAGGTGTTCTGAGCATCATTATCTACATTTGCAACTACAGTATCTACAAATATTAAAGGTCTCCAAGCAAAAACAGTTGATTCTAGGTTAAATACCTTTGTTTTATGAGCATGTATGCCGTATCTACCATTTGTGTACTGCAGGAGCCCAAAACCCAAGAGAAATCTGTGGGCCTTGTCTTTTGGAAGCCATGGTTCTGATCTGGATTATGATTGGGGTTGAAGTTCACTTCATCCCTAATTACAACTCTGTGGTTTGTTAAATTCTGGTCCTGAACAAGTAATGAATAATAAATACTGGGGCTTATTCTTTGTACATGAACAGAGAGCATAATTTTTAAGTGAATGGAGAAGCTCAATGTGCCCTCTGAGCATCTCTACGTGGATGTGTTGAGAGCACATCAGGGTCTGTCCCAAAAAAGGGAGGAAGGCTAACCTCTTCTGAGATGGCTGCCCAGCTGGGATCACCTTGTCCTCATAGAACCTTTTCATGGCAAAGCGGTCCAGAGCCTGATCTGCACTGTGGAATAAAGAGAAGGGTCAATACAAGCACAGCCTCGTGAATGATAGAGTTTCATCGGAGTTCATTCTGCAGTACCTTGACCTGCCCATCCACCACTGTTTATTTTCAATCACAAATACTACAGTTTCATCAGTAAAATAAAATTTGCCGATTTAAATTTAAAACTGCACTGGGGCAGCTTGAAAACAGCAATTTTACAGCAATCATCTCTGTACCAGCCTTTCTCAACCCAGTGCCCTCCAATTGGGTTAAGGGGGGTATCAGATTTGAGACAACGATTCTGTTTTACATTTGCATCTAGACCACGAGCCACTGCCTCTTTGTCTTTTGTAATAAATATTATCTCGCCCCTTTTTGAAGTTCTGACTTCTAGTCTGGGGTGGGGATAGATTACTTAACTGTAGAAATGCAGCAAGACATCCCTCTATCAATAATGAATCCTTAGCAATCTAATAGTGAGAATAACACACACACACACCAAGCACTTTGCACCCCAGCTCAGTGTAAAATATATATTTCATGTTTTCATTCCCCACCCCCACCCCTTGGCCTCTTTCCTTTGTGCTTGTCCACTTGTGATCAGCAAAACTCTTCATGTTCTTATGAACTAAACCGAGATGCTTTTTCTAGCAGCGAAAAGGACTGTGGGTAATCTCACATTCACAGAAGATGGTCTAAGCAATTTCCTGATCCATCTAAGAATTTTAGGCAAAGTAACAGAAATATGCAACAATGCCACATGATTTTGATAATCATGTCAGAAAGCTTGGATGATATGTGTATGTGTGAGCATGTGTTGGGAAGGAAGTCAGGCTTTGCTTAAGATTTGGATTCTATCATCAAAGCAGACCTGCTAAGTTTTTAAATAAGCAGATTTCCAATATCACTATTAATCCACAGTCTGAATTAAAGCCACTGCTTTTCTAACTCTTCATACAACCCCCAGTATGAGGTTCTCTTACCTGGCTGAAATATTACTATAATGCATGTAAGCAGCAATAACAACCCCTGTTCGGCCTCTGTTCCCCTGCAGACATAAAAAAGGGAGAAAGGAAGGAATCAGTTAACAGCCTTGGTAGCAGATAATATGTGACAGAGGAAAGACTACAGTACTTTTATCTTCACTAATGCCATTGGACAGCATTTTCTGAAGGGAAGAGATTTTAATTAAATGGAAGAATTAACCTGTTTCCAATGTATTCACCCACAAGCCCATCTTGTTCTCTCTCTCCCTCGCTCCCTCCCTCCCTCTCTCTCTCTCATTAATCTGATTTTTAAAACTCCACAATTCCTATTTGTAAATTTGCTTTCCCATACAATGCTTCTGTAAATACGTTGGCTATAAAACGCACCAGAACTTTCTGAAAATGTGAAAGCTAATTTATCATAGACTCCATGTATTAGTGCAGGACAGCTTTTCCCAATCTGGCATCTTCCAGATATATTGAGATTCCCAGCTCCCAGGGTGCCTTGTTAGCCTCCATCATCTGAATGAGGGTATTGGAGGCTTCAGTCCTTACACAGCTGGAGGGCATCAGGTCAGGGAAGTCTGAAGCAGATGGTGCTGATCTGTACTGAAATTTGAAAAGGTGAAATTCCTTGCACATTTCCAGGAATAACTCCCCATAATATTGGACATATTTGTGAATGGGAACAAACTCCACTTGGACCAGTCAACTATTATAAGAGATGAACAGAGGCACAGCTTAAGTAAGTTGGCAGAAGTAAACTACCATGAATGTCTTACAGGAAGGTATGACTGAACAATGGTTTCCAAAGGGGTAGAAAATCTATAAAGGGTGCTATAAAGACAAACACATGTATTCTTCCATAAATATATATGGATTGTAGTCCAATGAAGCAAATTAACCAATAGATGGCGCTGCCCCCTTGAAGAATAACTGCTGAAGGGATTTTGGATTTTGCTGTATGTTTTGGTATTTCAGTCTTCTTCTGGGAAAAATTGTGGAGAAAACTTATGTATCTCTGGTACCCCTCAAACATAGAGATGAAGAACAAATTGTTTTGGGCATTATCACAGGGCTGTTTTAAAATTAGAAAGTCAGTGCAATGTGATGGACAATTCAGAATATGGAACTGAGGTTGTGACAGGACAGCTACATCTACTCTATTTGTTCCACTCTCACTGACAGGAGAATATCTGCTTTTTTTGTCTTGATGTGAACTGATGGGAGTGTTTAACTAAACTCCCCTCCTTTCCTTCACTTCACAATGTTCCTTTGCATTAAGCATTTTTATCTCATCTTAGCACAAACAATAGAAGTGAAAGGAACAGAAAAAGAAAGGTAGTGCATCTGATAAAATGTTAGTACCCTCCCGCAGCTTCCTATTTCAAACCTTTTTAAAAGAAACTGATCCTATCTGATCCAATTCTTGGGAGCAGGGCAAATATGCAAGCGGCTGCTCCATCATGTCTAATTTGGCTCTGAGTCTGTGGTCAGTCTTTACATGTTTCAGGGATAAATAACTTGTAGCCTGCAGATTAATTTCATGAGGCCCCCTGTCTATTTCAAGAGACTTCTATAAGAAACCAATCACATCGTAAGGGGATTTGAAGCAATAAAAAAACCCCTATCTATATTCCTTTACTCATGATCAAACAGACCACAATAGAAAGACATCAGATCATTGAACCACAGAACATGGAGTTGGAAGCAATCTTAGAAATCATCTACTCCAGTCCACTGATCACTAAAACTTAATGTCTTCAGTATACTCACAATCTTATAGTCAAAGTGATCTTAAATGGTGTTGCAGTTCTCCTGAAAGGGCAGGTGTGCAGTTTAGAAATTTTCACAAATGCACCACTACCTAGAGAATTTGGGGCAGTGATTGATGAACTGGAATGCCTATTAAGTTGAACAACTATTACTCATCCAATATCTTCTCTACATCCCTAGTGGCACTTTGAGTGTACTGACAAACTTCCCCCTTCTCCCATCCTCATTACTTTCCCTGATTTAATGTTACTCTCATAGGAAAATAACATACCTGCTTTTTCCACTGTCTGCAATTCAGCCCAGGGGCTAATGTGTTTAACAAAGGAGCAAGAAAACACACCTATAGATTTATTTCATGAGAAACTTACACTGTCTATGTCTTATAATGCAAGTGGAAAGAACAAAAGGCTCAGATTACAGCAATAAGATTGCCTCATCAGAGTAATACAAATTGTGTAGTGATAGTAAGAGAATAGAAGCATAGAACAAAGGTCTTGACATCCAGCAGCTCCAAAAGAATAAGAAGAAATGAGTTGCAGCAGAAAGTCATTTTCAGGTTCTGGCAACCAAGGATAACATTCACACAACCCTGGTTGGTGAATCCATCCATTTTCTGAGCTTGCACAAGACACTTGTGCTAAAAATTTATTTATTAAATAAATATAAGCTAAATAAACTGGGTGGGTTTGCAAGCATGCTAAGTCAACCAGCAGACAGACAGACAAACCAAGATTAAAACAAGCAAAGTTTGTCCCATTGGACAAGTGGAGCTGACAGCTCTTCAACTGATTGCTTACACACATTACATTAACACAACCAAAGAGTATCACCCATGAACAAGCATGGGAAGAAAGCTTCTATTGATGTATTAGGCACTGCAGACTTACTGAATTTTATCCTAGTTTCACTGTTCAGGTTTTTCTTCAAAAATTCTTGGGAAGTCTAGTCTGATGCAGCTGCTAAAACTCATGTTTTATGTCTCTCGAGTCTACAGCATCCAGAATGTCCAGGGGAGAGGAAATAACTTCTAAACTACATCAAATCTGATACACTATAGAGCATCTTTAAAAATAACAGTATTAAATGATGGAAGCACCAGCAATGCAGAAGCATGCATAGGCCAGCCACAAACGCACAGCAACAAACAATATTAGAGTTCTGAATAGTGTCGATAAAACTGAAAGCTAAACAGTGAGAACAGGAAGTTCGGTGGAAAAAGCAGAAAATATTCCCATCACAAGAAAGTTGTGCTGAGACTACACATCCTGTTTTCACCACTATCTGCAGCACAGTCTGAGCATCCAGTTGAAGGCAAATTCTAGCACAAAATTAGCAGAAACTGCTTTACAGTAATCAGAGATGGGGAAAAAAATATACAATCATGCATAGCAATTTACTAGGAACATGGCAATAGCATGCATATAGCAGATAGACCACTGCAAAAATGAGAATACATTTTCTATTCATGGATAACAATTCAGAAGATGATCCTTTAGCCATTAGCAAGAAAGTTATGGGCAGGAGAATGAGAGTGTCCTAACCATAAACAAAGTGGTCCTTGAGATCACATGCACTAGTCATGTATTCGCTTTATGAAATCTAAATTAAAACTACTCTGAGGCTCCATTTGCCATTGTCCAATCTGTCTGCCAAATGATCTTTGCCTTAACTATGGCACCTAAGCAGAGGCAAATCCCACGGTTGCCCCTGCAACCACCATCCAGGGAAATCCTTCTCTTTCCTCTCACCTTATTATGCAGCACTACCACATTGTGTGAGTCAGCATTGAGCCACGTGTCCATGGCCTTGCAGATGCTGCATATCTTCTCCAGGGCAGGTGTGTGCAAGTCAGGCCATCCAAAATCCAGCACCTGTGGTACAAGGAAAAGCGGAGGAGGGTTCCAAGCAAGAGAAGAAAGACATGGAACTGTTACAAAAAGTTAAGATTTCTATCTTAAGTTCTTTTGGTTATCAGACACTGTTTCACAAGTTGTTCAACAACACAAAATCTGCAGGATTGGTTTTACCAGCAGGCAAATGCTTTTGGAGGTATCATTTTAAGACAGTCATTTTCCAATTCTTTATTATTATTTATGACTGTTGACAAAGGCACCCTTTGGATTTTCTATTTCAGTCATTCAAGACACTACTGCAAATCATTTCTTGCCTGGGTTGGCAAAGGAAGGCAGGCCAAGCTATGTGTTACAAAGATTAATGACCTGCAAATTCTGATGAATTCTTGCCAGAAATTGGAGGGGCACATTCTTAACCAGGAATGAAATTAAGATGCAGTACCATCCCTTGAAAATCAAGCCAGATCAAAACGGACATCAACCTTAACTTAAAAATTTGGTGTCCCACCCAAAAAAGTTTAAGAAGAAAAAATCATGGACATAATCCAGGTGGATAATATGAAATGAGGATTTTTCCTAGAAAAAGAATTCACCGTGGGAATCTGTTTCATTTCAAATTACACACACTTTAAAAAGAGTAGAGCCTTGTCCTAGTTTTATGGCACTTTCTCAATTTCTCTACTCTTAATCCTTTTTGAGAGCATCCCTGCAAATAGATCCTACACAAGAATAGAGAGTTGCATGCCACAAAGATGTTTGGCATACCAGAAAACATGAGGCTGTAATTGGAGATGGATGATGGATGGATGGATTTCACTGACTCACTTTTAATTGCTTTTGAGTATTTCAAAGTTTGTTTGGTCTCATTTCTTTTATTAAACTGTGATGGCGGAATTCGTATGAAAATTAATATGTGTTTCTGTAGATTCTTCCTGAATAAACACATATTTGCATGGCAAAGATAGAAAAATATTCTATCAAAATACCTAACATGGGTATTTTGATAGAATATTTTGACTGGACAACTCTATCACAAATTTGGAGAAGTGTGAAAAAAGAAGGGTAATGATCCTTCAGTTGGCACATCAGTATACATTAGGTCAGTTAATGTGAAGCAAACCATGGTTTGTTTTTTGTTTTTTTGTTTGTTTCTCTATGTTCACTTTCATAATGTCACAAAGGGACTTTAATTGCCACACTCTACAGCACTTTGAGATGGCCAGGCTTTCTATATCCCAACCTTTCTGATTCTGATTTGAAACACATTTGAGACTGATCCAGGCAATCTTGACTGCTGGCAAACCTCTTCCTTTTCTCTTCCCTTCCTTCTAACTCTTCCACGCAACCAGTAACCCAAGCAAGGAGAGCAGGAGTGAAACTGATCAGAGTGAATTAGCTATAGACCAACTGATACTGTTGGTTTCCTTCCAGGTATTTTCATAGCTTGTCAGTTTCCAAGGCAGTAGCTTCCTCAAAATGGAAGTTTCCTGTCCATGGAAACAACAGTGATATATTAAGATTTTGCCCAACTGTGAGACCTTGGTAACAATCTTGTTTAATCACCAGGGGGCATCTCAAGCCAAAACCAGGACTGCATCTTCATTTAGTAACTTCCTTACAACAGCATTTAGTCAAAGGAGCAAGTGGGAGGAGTTGGGTGGGAGTTGAGTTAAGTGGGAGGAGATGGGTGAGAATTGGCATTAGTTCTTCTGAGTAAAAATGTAACTTCCTTCTCAGGAAAGCCACCAATTAATCTTCAGAATCTTTTAAGTATGGCTTCAAGTGGAATTATTATTAGTATTATTATTATTTAATTCAGTTATTCTTAGGAAGGGATATCCTTATATTACTATTTTCAAGCAATCCCGATGGTGGTTCTGTCACAATGGACATTCCATTGGAGGTATCAATAAAATTAAGTACTTGCCTTTTATTTATGTAATAATAACTACCATAACTCAGACCCAAAAATTGGTATGGGCAAAAATTGTCCATAATTCTTCAAGGAATGCTTTAATTCAGAAAACATTGAGATTGGGAACCCCAGGCAAACTGCATAATAGTCTTTCAGAACTTCCTTCGGAAATTCTCAAAATGTGCTTCGCAGTGATCTACTGCATCTCTCTGCATTCACTACCAGCCAGCTGGCTGGAGTCTTTTTGCCCTGTCAGCCCCCAATTCTTGGCTATCCCCATGAGTCAGCTGGTTTGTAGAAACAGATCACTGGCGGGAAACTGACTAATTGAAGCATATAAGTGATAATACAAGCAGCAACATGAGTATTAAAACTCTGAAAACTGGTAAGAGTGAAGTAGTTTCAGGTACAGTTGCTGATTATGAGTTCATATCTGCTCATAAGTGAACGTGATCTCATACAAGCATCTCAGAAGGAAAGTAGTGAATAGGAAATGCAGCAATGAATAAGTAAACATGGGATTTCACTGGGCTGGAAATCTACTTGCCTAGCCTCCTACTACCACAGATTTGTACTGAAGAATATTTTGACCAGCAAGTAAGTTACGTAGTTGGTTAATTTGTTTCTTTATTATTTTACATATAAATAATTAACATTTCTAAGGCTGCCCACTCTGCGACAACTCTGGGTAGCTTACAAGGATTAAAAAGCAAACAATGCATTAAAATCCTCATGGTCATGCCAGGGGAAGAAAAACTCTTAAATGTAAATATAACAGAAACATTGGTTTGCGCTAGGAGGCATTTTTGTTATAGCATGGGTACATAAAATAATTCAAGTGGTAAATGGATACTTATTTAAATACTTCTTTTTGGATTAGACTTTCTGGTACAATATTTAGTTTAAAAAGGCCTAAACAATGGAGGGGATGGGGAAGCCTACACAAATGCAACTATAATTATTACTCGCTGAAAAACATGAACTGCCAGCTCTTAAAGATAAAAACATAGGCAGGGGCATTTGTATAATTTAATGATCCATGCACTTTCCAAAAGTTTATTTGGTTGTTTGCAGTTGCAAAATGTTTGACAAATGCTGCCTTATAAAATATGAAGACTACTAATGTTGTCAACCTTCATCAGCGGATAATGGACTTTGCTCCAGAGGGGGAGATGAGTGTTGATTGACTATGAATGTGAAGACTTCTGCCATGACTTTAGCATAGCATTATCCTGGAAGCTTTGGGATTTGGTTTTTAACTGTGAAAAGTGAGGATTTTTAAAATAAATAAATAAGTTTCCATACCCAAGAAGTGTTGTGCAAATGCAGAGTAATCAAGGAAGTCATGATCATGAAATCCTACATGTAATTCATCTCACTTTTCCATTTACTGTTGTTGCATTCCACTCCAGTAAAAGTGTCTTTTTAAAGCCCCTTCCTCTCTCTGCCACTCAAGCATAGAAGTTCACCATTCGTTCTTCTGTTACTCCAGCTTGCTAATTCAGCATGAATCTAGCTCCTCCTGCCAAAATTGCCTGATAAAGACAGCGGTAAGCCTAGTGCACAACAGTAGAAGCATTTCCAGAATTTAGGGCAGAGGCAGATCCAAGTGACTGGCTGTAGTTTGGGGAACCACCTCTATGGATGACAAAGACAGTGGCTACACAGTGGGATTAATGGCCAAAAAAGAGTGGGATGCACACATAGAGGAGGCAGCCCCCTCGGATTGCCCAACTTGGAGGCAAAGAGTAGCTGAAGAGAAGTGGATCTGGCTATGTTCTTAAAAGATCATAGTAAATGAAACTCATCATTACTCCATAGTTAACATGGACTTTTTAGAATATAATCCAATGAATCATGTGTAAACAGTGGAGCCCATTTCTTCATTTCAGGGTCTGAAAAAATTATAGCTCTTCTTTTGGAGATACGCTGTCTGGTTGTCGAAAAGATGCATAGAGGAAAATTTGCACAATCAGTGTGCATAAATCCATACAAGTCTTCCTAGGCCATTGAGACCACTTATTTTATTATTCCAAACAGTAACTGGAATGCAGACGTATTAGTTTCCTAGCAAATATCAATTTCTCCATTCTGAGAAACAGTTTGGGATTTTGGAACCTAGGCCTCAAAAGCTCTTTTTTTTTTTTCCTGAGTTACAGAACACACAGAAATTCAGTTTCCCAATTCCATCACTAATGGAGGAGGAGGAAGAAATTAAAATGTACAAACTCTAGCAAGCCTGCCATAATTTGTGGGATTTTGATCCCTTGCAATTTCACGGGATTTCAGATAAGACTGCCAACATCTTGAGAAAAGTTGGTAATCTCACAATAACTAATTTTATCATGAGGTCCTGCAGACATCTTCTTGGTCAAGGGTAACTAGGTGCCCACAGGTGCCCTGCTGCTGACCTTAAATTTCAGGCATTTATGCTTACAGGATGTCTTTCATTATTCAATGGATCAATAAACCTGTCCTTTTTTTACTAATCGCTGAGGCTGAAAGATGAAGATGCTGGAGGTGGGGAGAAATCAAGGGCTATGGTGGGGTAATAAATGCAAAAGATAGGGTTTGTAATTTACTCGATAACTTATTTATTTATTTATTTATTTCTTATCACATTTATATACCGCCCGTTTCCCCAGAGGGTGACTGAAAAGCTGAAAAGAAATAAAAAGTTATAAATTAGTCCTTTCCTAGGCCAATTCTCTCTCTCATTCAAGCACCCTACTGGAAATGTTATTTTATTTATATATTTATTTATGTTTCAAATTTGTCACTGCCCATCTCACTGCAGAGTGACTCTGGGCAGTTGTCTAAGTAACCATCTATCTTACCTTGGAATGCAGCTTGCTGATGTCATGCCTCCTTTCTGACAGATTAAGAAGCTAAAAGAAAGAAAAGAAATATACAATATTAGAAGAGTTGGCTTGTGTGGTGTATCTTGGGCTTGGTACAAAATGGTGGGAAAACACCTGGAAACAGAAAATACATAGTTTATTTCAGTGAAATATATACACACATATCCAAGATTCCTCCTTCCAAACTTTCCAAAACTTCAAGCATGAGTTTTTATTATTAATATCCCCAAGCGCACTAATTGTATTCAGTAAGCTGCAATACTGAAATGAAAACTGAGAAGGAACTGTGACAGATGATGGTTTTTAAGGATCTTGGCCCTGTTAGATTTACCTCGTACTAAAAGATAGTGTTCAGAATTGATAATAAAGGCGAACAGATAAAATGGCAAAGGGATGCCATATCACAAAAAACAATTCATGCAATAAGGATAAGTAATTAGAAAAGAAGTAAGCCCAGGAAAAAGTTCAGACCAGTACCAAAAAGGTATTACAACTCTTTTTGAAGTGAACCACTAAGACAGAATGCACTCATTTCTCAGAAAGTTTTTCAAAGCAAGTTATGACATTGAGTCACAGTCTTCCAAAGTTCTTACCAAGTAACTGTCCCCATGCTTGGATTTAAGCATTTGAGCCACCTCCTTAAGGTTGCTGCAGAAGGTTTGCTCTTCCGACAAACTTGCAAAGTTGACAGCAATTATCCGTTCTGTGACATATACCAGGTCTAGTTCACAAGTGTCTTCCATGGCCTGGTTTAGGCTCAAGTTTCTAGGTCAAAGAGAAACAACTGAATAATCAACAGTTGAGATATAAGAGCGAAGTTCTAAGTTGTGAAGGATCTGCCTGTGTACGAATCAGCAAGCACTCTTTCACTTTACTTGTGCTGTCAAGTCTAAAGTGTATTCTTGGAGTGTTAACAAGTGAGCTTCTCAAATTCTGTTCATATCCATTTTTTTCCAGGGGAACTTTTAATTAAACTTCCATGTATGTTTTTGAACCTAAATTGGGAAAACAGGATATTCCTTTCAAAATTACACTTTTCCCCAAGATGATATTAACCACCCAGAGTCACTTCCTAGTGAGATGAGCAGAGACCAAATTTGAAATATAAATAAAATAAATAAAATATTTGTAGCTTCCTTTTTTATTGGAATGCTGGTACAATATAGATTATTTTTCCATCAGGCAGTAGGGCTGATATGGAACAGGATATGAAACCAAGGGATTCCCAGAGACCACTGAAGCAGGGAAAATAAATTTCCACCAGACAATAATTCCAAGAAGTATTATGGCATCATAGGATGGGGGCAGGGCAGTAAGAGAAAGTCAGGAGGGAGTGCTGAGTATACTGCCCTGAACTGATGGTAGGCCAGAATACAAATCTAAAATAAATACATCAAAATTAAGCCTTTTGTATGACTGGGTAGCAAAGCACTAGGTGTTCAATAAATACAACGAAGAGTCTTCTAGCACTTATAAAACTATGGCTAGACAACCATCCATAAATTAGAGACCCTTCATGAACTAGTAACATCTACACTAATGGTTTTGCATAAGTATACAATTAATGGAGGACAAAACTCTCAGGATCTACTTGACATGATGTTGCATATTCCTCCACAGTTGACAGCAATGAACATCAGACTAATAGTTCCTGGCATTAGAACTGCTGGTGCTATAACTGCTGGTCCTGCTTGTGGGTATCCTGGAGACATCTGGTTGACCATTGTGGGAAGAGAATGCTGCCTCACGGTCCGATCTAGTCTACCTCTCCTTTGTTTTTCATATCAATTTACAGCAAGGCTAAAATATTAATGGTACTAATAGCAAATGGATTATATTCCTAATTAAAAATAAATCAGTGGTTGGGGCTTCATAGATAAAACACTTAATACAGAAATCACATCTACTCTTGAGCCTTACCTTGAAGGTTTACGTTGTGCTTGCATAATTTTGGGGGATCTTGCAAACACCTAAGGTAGCGAAAGCAAAAGAGACGGGAAATTTTTTTTTGACACAATTAGAAAAACTAATTAGACACAGATTGACACAATTAGAAAAACTGAAGAAACTGAACTTCTGCTTATTTTCCAAATCCCATATGAATAGCAAAGGTACAATCTGATGTATGATGGGATAGAGAGAGTTGTCAGTTTGAGGTGGCTCATAAAAGGTACTATAAATCTCCACTTTGCAAAACATCCCATAATAACCGATGTTGGAAAATTTATTTATAAAGTGCTTGAAACCTTTTTTTTTTTACTCGTTTCTCATGCATTTGCACAACTTTTAGTGCTGCAGCTTGCATTTTATAACATATTGAAGATCCTCATTGAAGATAACACAGGAGGAAAATCAGAGAAGTAGGGAAAATGAACATCCAGAGCAAGTCCCAGTTTGTTATTCCCTTTATGGAGCAATTCATATGGAAGATATTAAATATATTTGGGGTTTGTTCAGTAAGATGCTCAGACTAAATTACAGATCTTTTCTGCCGGTATACTTAGAAAAGTAGAGTGAAAAGGCCATACAAGATTCAGTCTACCTGGTTTAGTTACTATAAATTGCCTGCTGAAACATCCTACACCTACTCACATGTGTTTGGTATGAAATAGCTTAGGAACTTTAGAGAACTTAAAGGGAAATTATTTATCTTCCTTCATCCATGAAAAAGCAGATTGTTCTGTCCACAGCCATCTCTGCTCCAACTGATTGTTGGCCTTTGTTGATTCTGCCCTTTTCTTCAATTAAAAAAAAAAGTACAGATAGAAAGAAACACAGAATTCCATGTGTAATCTCATTGTCTGAATTCCTTAGTCCAAACAGAAGAGATAATGGGTAATTAGCAGCCCCATTTTTTACAGCTGGACAATAGCAAACATCAGGCTATTGATCAAGCTAAGCAGAGCAAAAGCCACAAGGCAGAAATGAGGAGGAGGCACCCTGTGGAAAAGCCAGTTAAGACAGTGTTGAGAGCATCATGTTCTTGAAAAAAGTCAAGGTAACAGAAGCACTAGCGATCCTGTGAAGTACACACCAACATAAGCCTAACCACCCACCCTTGGCACATGGAGTAAGTAAGAGCCATTAAGTGGTTAGGGAGCCTATTTCTCTGCAAAATATTTCCACTACAGTAAAACCCAGTGTACTAAATTTACTGGTGCTCTCCCCCATTCATTTTCTTGTATATAATACGGCTATACTAACGCAAGGACCATGAGGCACCCTGTCCTGTCTCCCATATCTGACATGCTGTAGGAGACCAAGAGAATATCCATTACATGAATATTTAGGTTCAGTCTTGCCACAATGCTTGAGCGTGCATGGCTAGATGATGACCTGTCCTATGACCATATGTTCATTCATACAGAAGTAGAGTGCATCCATGTTCAGCAGGCCTCTAACAGGTCTTTTCTTATGACTCACAATATGCCTTATACAACCAGTGGGGGTTCTGAGAAAATTGATGGGTATTACATTACAATTCTGATTGAATATACACAGATAGACTCCTAATCAATAGTTTTGAAATCTGTACATAAATGTCCATCTAACATTCAGCTGTTTATGACTTTATAATTCAAAAGTAAAGGGTGCAGAAATGAATTACAACATCTGTTTTTAAAGCAGTATTTGCAAATTAATTGGCCTCTTCTATTTAGTGAACCTCTGGCTTACATTCCTGACAGTAATCAGTGTTTGATCACTTTATCAGCTAGATCATAGATGGACAATTTAATGTCTGTGACCACACGTGGCTCTCAACTGTTCTTCCAGAGGGTCATAGTGAAGAAGATCATCCACTTTTCTCTATAAGAGAGAATGGGATATGTGTATATTCTGACCCTATGCACTTATAAAGTCCTATAACCAACACTGTGGCACTTCATCCCCCCAAAATTGTCCATCCTTGTTCTAGAGCAATTGGGAAGCCCCAAAGATATAACCCAATTGAGAAAGACTGGTTTCTATCATGTTCTTAAGAACACCCCCTTGGGGTTTTTCCCCCCCAAAATAATTTGATGGGAACTAAATTCTCACTGATATAAAGGGGATAAGCAGCCCTGACAATAAACATTCTTCGTGTTTTCTATTTCATACAATGCAGCCATTTCATTATTCGTGATACCATTAACATATTTGCTTTTCTTTCTGCTCCAGATGCAATACACTGCACAGAACAGAAACATTTATTTGTTTGTTTGTTTGTTTGTATTCATCATATTTATATAGCCGCCCACCTCACAAAATATGACTCTGGGCGGCACACAATAAAAAAATTAAAAACAATAAAATCAATCAACAATTATAAAATGAATGTTACAATTAAAAAAAGGCAAGGAGAGAGCAACAGATATTAACAGCAGGGGAGCCACCTTAACAACTCACCATTCCATTGGGCTCCCCAAGCCTAATAACATAGCCAACTCTTGAGAGACTTGTGAAAAGTTAACAGGGATGGAGCCAGCCTGACCTTGGCGGGGGGCGGGGAGATTATGTTCCATAAGGCGGGCACCATGGCAGAAAAAGGCCCATCTCCAGGGCATGCCAGATATAGCTGTTTAGCAGATGGGACCCGCAACATACCTCTTCTGCCAGATCTGATGGAATGGGCTGATGTAATCAGGAAAAGGCGGTCCCTCAGATAACCCAGCCCCATGCCATGAAGGGCTTTAAAGGTCATAACCAGCACCTTGAATTGGACCCAAGAAAACTGGCAACCAATGCATCTCATGAAGCAGAAGTCTAACGTGTGCCATTCTAGGGCACACATAACTGCCCACACTACTGCATTCTGCATCAGCTGAAGCTTCTGGATACGCTTCAAGGGCAGCCCCATGTAGAGTGCATTACAATTGTCCATCCGGGAGGTGACCAGGGCATGAGTGACTGTGAACATTCCCAGTCTAGTGGGGATCTGGTCCAAATGAGCCCATTTATTTGAAGAGTATATGAATGAAAAAGTGGGATGAAAAGTGTGAAAAGAGTTTATAAGATCATAATGGGGTTTCTCTAATGTAAGAGTGAGAAAGGAAACTATGCTGGCTGATAGCACATTTTCTTAGCAAATTTGAGAAAATTTTTATTTATAAAATTGAATCCCACTACTTACTTGCTCCATGGAAACACCTTAGCTAAACTCAGTTTTAAAAAGAGTTTTGGGGAGCTTTACAAGTTGTAATCTTAATATGCACTGAACAATTCAAATCACACCTTTGCAATTAGAGAACCTATGAATAATGATAGCATTTAGAGATTAGAAGGAAAAAAAAAAAGGATTGTATGAAATCTGGCTTCTAGATTTAATCTTAGACCAGCAAATACTACAGATTTCTCAGAGAAGGAAATTTCACAGAAGCCTTTAGATTTATTCTGGAGAAGCAGTCTTACTAAGCACCAGGAAGAAGCATTATGATACACTGCAAGATCTCTTCATGTCATTAGAACGGTACTCTCCTTTGCCTTGTCTAAAATCTTCACAGAACAAAATATCAGGAGGAAATGTCTGAGTTGTTGGAGCAGGAAGTTTCTATTTATACACTGTTCCCATTCCTCCCCCCACCCCCCAAATTCCTTATGTGCTCAATTTGTTCAGTGACTTTATAACCCCAGCAGGAACACTAAGTAGGGGTTCCAATTAAAGAAATATACAAGGAGAAAATATATATATTCATACCCTGTTTGCTTTAGAATCTTCCATTTAAACCAAGAGCAACCAAAAATAAAATGTAACTTAAACTCTCGTCCTAGGGTTTCTTGCCACTGGCAGTCAAACTTGGTGTTAATTTTGCAGAATTTCAATCACTAAAGCTAATCATCTGTTTTCAAATAGCCGCTGAATTATAAGTAATCATATAAAGGAGCCAAGACAAAGCATCATGATATACGTAAAGCATAATCAGTTAGTAATATCCAGTTAACTACATCCAGTGATTCATACTTTTAGAGCTATCTGTCTATATGTTTTTAGGATTTTAAATGGGTTTATACTTTCTGAACCTATATTGTTGTGATAAACTAAGATTAATTCCCATAACAGATTTCCAAATACAACTCATGGTTAGGTACCTATCCTGTTTTTCTTACAACTAATTCATACTAAGATACTGATTACTTCATTAGAGAGATATGAATTAGTCCCATCCCATCAGAAGACAAATTATTTCATAGGCTGGTCCATTTCACATGCAACCTCTAATCCTGAGTTAACAACAACCAACTGTGGTGTTTACATAGCTATGCCCAAGTAAACAATGTAGACTGTGGCTTAACTCATGGGTGGGCAACATTTATAGGGTCATGTGCGGCAACTTTGTCTCCTGATTTCCAAGGGTCACAGGAGGCCATCCCCTTTAGTCTGATGTTTTGGCTTTAGCAAAGGGCTAAGGATGAGGACAGAAACAGGAGACCAAGCCAATACTATTCCCATTCCCACCCTAACCCTCCCATAAAGTCCAAAAATGCATCAGTCAAATTCAGACAAGTTGTCAGACAAATTTCAGCCGCATGATCTCAGGCACTTGAGGGATGCAGCTGAGATGCTGATAGACTACGGGCACCTCATAGGTTGTCCGCCTCTAGCTTAACTTGATGGCCTTTTTCACACCATATGCTAAAATAAAGGACTGGCTCCTTTATTTACATGTTGAACTGCAAACTACCCAACCATATTCTTTTCACCTAGTCTAGCATGTTGTATGAACCAGGACATCAAATGGGGTTGACATCAAGTGTGGATTTTTTTATGCTATTCTCCTGGAGAACCCTAAACTGGGTTCATGTTTGCTGCATAATGTGTTTTTAACAATATTGCAAAAGCCATGTACATTCATTTCAAGAGTGACTGTATCACAGAGCCCTGAAACATAGAAGGAGAATCAAACATGGAGAAGGCAGCAGGGCTACGTGTTCTATTTTCCTGAAAAGTAGAATACACTTTTAAAGCTATTGAACTGTTGTACTTGGAGAATGACCTCACCAAACCTAGAGAATCCCATACTGCCAGTTACATCTACATTTGGTAGAAACTTTTGTGGTTTCTACCAATGCACCTCCGTGCACTTCTAATATCTCTGATGGTGGTAGAAGGAGGACACTGAACTAAAGTGAAGATATTGAAACTGTCCTGCAAACAGACAGAACCTCCCAAAAGTGGTCAGAAAAGAATAAACAATATCTGGTCCATCTCAGAAATAAGATGAAAGTAATTCAGAACTTTAGAATTCAGTGAGAAATTCAGAAGATTTTGGAAGCATTTTAACGTGAAATAAATGCAATGCAGATGACCCAGCGTAAGGTTATGGACACTCTTTCACTTTCTCATACGAAGTTGTACCCTCCTTTATACACTCACATGAATATTCTCTTTCATACACATGCATACAGATGCACAAATGTTCTTCCTTCTTCATATAAACATGTAAAGACATATACGTAGAAGGTTGTGAAATATTCTCACATACAAACACAGTGAAACACACATGTTTAAATTTGGTCTGCTGAAGTCAGTGGTGTATAAATAGAAAATAAAGTTCTTTTTCCAATGGAACAATATTAGCTGGCTTGAGTTGATACACAGGCATTGAATACCTTTTCCCCATGCTGTAGCTTTAGAAAGGGATCTGGTTTGGCTAAGTTTGTACAACACATAAAGCTTGGTTAGCATTTTTCCAAACCCAGTCCATTAAGTTTATGATTCAATGTATATTGTGAACCCAGAAAATGGATTAATTCTATAACCAAGCCAAAAGTTTTATGAGAACATAGCAATCTATAGTCAGAACTATAGGCAGGATGATCTTCCCCACATTTCCTTGATGATTGCAATGATCCTATAATCCTATAGTCTGATCCAAAAATTCCATCCTGCCAACCAAGGACCAGAGACAGATGCAAATTCCTTTTGGTAGATATTTAATATGTTATTGCTCCCAGGGGGTAACTCAGAATGCAATTTGGCATCTCCTTCCCACACATACCCACCTATCTGGCCTTAAACAATGACTTACCTTAGGCAGAGATAGAGTTTTCCTAATCCAGCTTGAAGCCAAGGTGCCCATCTTTCTGAAAACTCCATCCACAACAATCCCTTTCTCTGATGCTAAAAATCAGTCCCAACAAGTACACAGTAATAAAAGCAGAGTATTTGATTAAGCGGCAACGTAAGCCTAGCGTACAGCAAGCATCATGCATGTGGCAGATAGCCTGTGATGCAACGGCTTTGGTCCCTTGGTCTCACAAGGCAGCATCCTAATTATAAACAGCTCCCCTTGTTGTTATTACTTCCAGTGGAAATAAAGCCCTACCCTTCCTGAAACTCCCTCCAACACACACACAAACACACACACCCACACCCACACACACCACGAGAAACAGTCAGGCGGATATCAGCTGATACAAATAACAGCTTCCAGGCAAATTAAGCAGTCAGAAGATACTGTCCAGAATTCAGATCCGGGCAGAAAGATGAGTGGGACTTGGTTAATCTCTGGGAAGGCTGGTGTGGCTCTCAACATCACTTCCCTCTTTCCTGACTGTCTACAACTGAAAAGAAGTGTGTGCCAATCTGTTGCAACAAAAGCCACAAAAACACCAATGAGATGTCAAAGCTATTCATATAAAATGGGGGGGCACATGCAGCTTCCAAACCACATTCATTGTGGTCCTGGTGCAGTAGACAATCATTGATCAAGTAGTTAATTACAATTTCAAGGGCAGAAATAACAGGAAATATAGAATAAGTCCTAAAATAAGCTCATATTGCAAAAACCAGAGAAATGAAGGATTAAGGAAAAAAATGTTTCCCCCAGATCTTTTTGTCCCTTCCTGCCCCCAAACACCTGGAAAACTGAAACATTTTAGAAAGAGTTTTAAAGAAAACACTACAAACCAACTATTTTCTTTTAAAATAATGAACACATATTTGTTACTTATATACTACTGTTCTTTATTCTTCCAAAATGTTTTCTATTAGCGTGTAATAGGAAGACTTATATCTATAGTTTCAGAGTGAGGAAAAGCAGCATGGATGCGAAAGTAAGATGTTCTCTGTGGATGGGCCATCCTATGTTCAACAAACAAGAAAAAAGGATTCAGTTTGTCCATGGGTTTGCATATGGCTGGGTTTTTTGAGGGGGGGGGCTGCTCTAGAGGTTGGTGATCTTGTCTTCCCTAGGCCTCACAGGACAGAAACAGCACAAAGAAGTAAGCTTTAAACATTTAGCCAGTAAATTTAATTATTATTGAACTAAATTATATATTTACATTTAATATGCCAAACATCATAGTAGTATGAGTAAATCAAATTTTACAATTAAGCAGTTGCCATCCTTCTCCCCTGTTACCACTATTGCAGTTGCATCTGGCTAACTGAGGAATAGATCAGAGAAGAAGATGTCCCCCTAGTAACTTCAGCACATACAGCCCAGTATTTAACTTCATCTAGGACCAAGACAACAGATTTATTTCCAGGACTTCTTCATTGTCCTTGTAATTCATCCATGGTTACCTACTTCTCTAAACACACAGGCAGTTGCTAAGCAATCTCTGGCAGTCTGCAAGTAATTGATTTTACATAGATGTGTCTTTATCAGAGCATCGTTTTGAATAGTGAACCACCATAGAAAACCAATAGAGAAAATATAAAGATTAGAAAAATATAAGTGGAAATAGGTATTGGGGGTGGGGAGGATCCTTCCACAGCAGCATCCAATTATAGTTGTTTTAAACAATTATTTTTGGAATTCTGCTATTAATTTTTTTTTAGGACAGTCTATTAATTATGCACTTGCCTAGTCTCTCTAGATAATAAAGAATTCCGTACAGGAATTTTACAAAGGCTGAACAGGGCATGTCCCCTACCTTCAACAAACAGCTTCTGTGTTGGTCATGATGGGAAGTTTTTGCACTTCTTGTCAATATAGGAAACTAGTTGGAAATGGCACTGGAGAAACAGAGCAGTTCCAATTCTGCCTTACGGGCCAAGGGCCCTTTTTCAAGAAGAAGCAGGTGAGTAAAATATTTGTGCAGGTTGGTAACTTCTGGGGTCTGATTTATGACAGAATTAGGATCATAATTAAAGATGAAATCTTAAATATACTTCATCAGTTTAAAGGGTGATGAAATTCACTATTTGTTTCACCACTGTGTTGAACTGTTTTGATTAACTTTAATTATACAATTAAACATATTGACTTGTCTCAGTGGCCATAAGCAGAATATAAATAATGAAAGAATAGAAACATATTGTGGGTAAGTAATGGAAGTTGTAGGATTATCTGCCCAAGTATCAGACTAAATTAGCTTGCCTTGGCTATGTTGTACCTTCACTTCAAAGTAATGGAGATAAATATGCTGTTTTCATTGGATCAGTGGTATTTTTCTGCTGACAGATGTCTGAGCTCAGTTCTTCATGGTTCTGCCATCCTTACTCAACATTTTTTCAAGAACTTCCTAGGGCTGCACCAGAGAAGAGGGAAGGGCAGTCTCCTTTTATTAGGTACTTGCAAGACACTTCCTAAACTGAAGCCACTACAATTGCATATTGCAAGTAAATGTGAGTGGTACAAAAACTTTTTTCTGAGAAACCCGTCCACTTCTGGTGCTTTTCTTAACAAGGAAACCTTAATACACTGCCTGAGAACCCCTCTACTCATATATCAACCACACTGAATAGAAATAAAAATAGATTAGACTCTGTTGCTGGCCAGTCAAATGAACAACATGAACTATCACATGTCAAATTAGAACAGTGCTCTTCAAAGACATTGCTAATAGGCCAAAGATGCCCATGACAACAAACTTATGGAAGAGCTTCTGTTGATGTTTACAGGTTACACATCTAATGTATAAAAGAGACCGTGCCAGAAGATTCTTGTTTTCCAGAGCACACAGAAGCCCTGCTCAGTTCACATCCACATGATTTGATTTTAGCTTCCTCAGTTGTTAAACATTTGAATGGATTGCCAAGAAGAGAAAAAAGGCATCTCATGAGCAGCAGGAGCCAACTCATCTCCTCCTTCCCCAAGCAATGCTATCAAAGGTCCTGTGGTGCCAAGACAACTGCAAATGATTAGATATGCTTATCTGGAGAGGCATAACATAGCATCCTACAAGAAGGGGCAGAGCTAATGCAAGATAACCTAACCTACCAATCTGGGCAGCCTTGCTAAATGTTTTAGGTGTGCGTCTAAGCCACAGCCCTCTGGAAGGCTGCTAAAACCTGGCTTTTCCCCCAAGCATTACAATCAGAATGTTAGGGGACCCAGTTCAGGTAGTCCTTGGTTAACAACGGTAATTGGGAGCAGCATTTCCACTGCTAAGCGATGCCATTGTAAACCACATTGCTGAGTGACGGCAATCCTGGCACTCCCTGTTCCTGCTGTTAAGAGAGGATTGTGGGTGGTTGAGCAAGTCCCAGGCAGCTTGCAAGCAGGTAAGGCATGGTGCATGGCACAAGTGTGGTGGGACCGGGGATGGCTGTTGCCAGGTGGGGGAGAGTGTGAATGACGTATCAACATGACTTGTGACCTTCCCTGCCAGCTTCCCCATTGACTTTGCTTGTGGGAAGCTGGCAGGGAAGGTCACAAATGGGGATTGCGTGTCTGCAGGAAGCTGCAACCATCTTAAGTGCGAGCTGGTTGCCAGCGCCCAGATTGCTATCACATGACAGGATGTGATAGCAGGGGTGCTGGGATGGCCAGAACTTTGAGGACCGGTCACAAGTCTTCTTCAGTGCCATCATAACTTCAAACGGTTGATGAATGAATGGTCGGTAAGCAAGGATTACCTGTATACATGTGTTTATTTTTATGGAATTGCTATGTAGTGCCCTAGTTGTCTTTTCTTATATTGGATTACTTTAAACTGGTTATGGGGTGGGATTTTTTAGTATTGTTTTGTATGGAATATTCACTGCCCAGAGTTATGCATTTAAGATGGGTGGCTATATAAATTTCCTAAATAAATGAATAATTTTTTTCAAGCAAACTAGGATGGCTCTTCTCCCAGGGAGTGCCTCTTCATACCCTTGTGCTTGAACAAGGCCATCGGGCTTAGGGCAAGATGTTTTTCATTTCTTCCCAAGAAAAAACGGTTTTGTTTCCAGACACTCCTTGACTCTCAAGAAATTTCCATCCTCTCAGAGCTGGTCCAGATGTTACATTTCAAAAGACTGGGTCTTTTCTCTTTTCATACTTCCTTCTTTAAAGCAGGAAATCACAGATTGTACTCGCTAATTTTGTAACTAGAAAAAAATGTTTCTTGCATTTATCTAGTTACAAGAAGATACCTCAGTGACTTTCCATTCCCTACCAGATATTACAGTTACATCCAACTAGACCACCCATGGGAGCAGTTAGCTAGTTGCTAAGTGCCCAAGGAACTACTTTTCAATATTTTTTGACAATGACTTTTATAAGATTGATATTTCTTGGATATAGGATATTGTAGAATGAAGAATGTGATTGCTAAAGAGTTGACAATGACTTGATGGCACATCATCAAGCAATATTGAAAAAGCATCTTCAGAATTCAGAATTGCATAATATTGTTAAGCCACACACACACAAAATTCCAACAACAACGCAATGCTATCGCAATAGCTTTCAAACTTAGCTTTATTTTCGCAGGGTAAGAAAGTGAATGTACGCTTCATGTAAGACTTAGATGTCAGTGTATTTGACTTCTGGTTTCTTTGTAAGTGCTTTGCATTGCTCTTAATACTGAGTTCCCTAAATTTATTCCCAGATCAATGAATATTGTTTTCAGAATGTGTGAGGATGATTTTATTGTACTGTCACTGGAAAAACAATGTTGGTTTCTTTCTGTTTAGGACTTGATGCTATAGTTCTATTCTGTTTCAACAAAGACCATTGAATTGGATTTATGACCCATGCAGAAATCTGCTAAATAAATTAGGGCTGTTCATGCTTGAAAAACAATTTGGGAAAAATGCCTTGGATCTTGCATAAGTCTGAGCCCAGCACCTCTCTACTCTTCATTAAAGCAGCCCATAATTTTTCAAGCTTCTGTGCAAACCTAAAAAAAGTTGTAGTTGTGCCTGAAAATCCTGAAAAACAATAGGCTGCTTTAATAAAGAACAGAAAAATGCAGGGCTCCAGTTTATGCAGGATCCAAGGCACTTTTTCCAAATCATTTTTGGAAAAATGAGAAGCATAGTTCAAGAAGGCTCTTCCAAACATGACTTTTAATAACTCAGCTTGTAATGATTTTAAGTAAGGTTATATAGACTGAATCTTGAGCACAGCTAGGAGAGGTTGGAGCTGGTTTGAACTGTGTTAGCTGGGTTTCTCTTGCATTGTTCCCAAGCTAAGGACACCTCCCTCAGGAGTTACACATACTCCCCAATTTCTCTGCCTTTAGGAAAGAAGGCAAAACCTTTCCCTTTAGCTGGGACTTTTAGACTGAATTAAAGATGATTTCATGTGGGTTAATTAAGTGGGTTAACAGATCAAATTAAAGATGATTTTAGTTGCTGTCTTAACCAGATTTTAACTATTTGATATTTTGCTTTTGCTTTGCGTCTATTTCCACCTTCCATTTCCTAGGAGTGGAAAGGCAAGGCAGAGTAAAATGAAAACATAAATAAATTAAGGTGGATTGAATTAAGCTGGCTTTAATGCAATGTTTGAGAAGCCATTTCCTAAGTCATATCACTTGCCATTTCCTAAGACATATCACTTGCAAATGGTTTAGCACTAATGTTTCACTCCCGATACTAGACCAAAGAGCTGCACTATGTTGGCAGGCCGCAGGGATGCCCCCCAGCAGCACCCTGCAGTTCACCTGGAAAATAAGATGCAGTCCTATTGCCAAATGGGTTAGAAACATGATAACACTAAAGAAAGACTGAAATAGCTGTAGGAGCCAGGGACTGGGGCATCTCTCGTGGCCGGAAAGACTAATAAGGTTGCAGAGAATTAGACGGGGAGCTACTTGACACGGAACAGAAGAAATGGACACAATATAACGTGGATCGCTAACACCATTTCCTCTCCAAACTCTAAAAGAAAGAAACTTACCGGGGTATCTACATGCTTTGCAGGGCTCTCCTCAGTGGATGGCTGTACAAAGAAGAAAAACAGAGAAAGCATGAAAGCCAAGTTCAAATTTAATGCTCCCTTGCGTATTTATAAAACAAACCTTCATATTCCCAAACAACTTTCCTACATCCCTCTTCCTTCCTGTAACTGTGGAAGGAGATTCAAAAGGTCAGGAATCCCTGGAAGCTGGGCCAGGCTCCCCAGTTAATGACAAAGTTGAATTTTAAAGGATAGAAAGGAAGTTAATGTTGAGTGCATAACAAATCATTCAAGCCACTTGGAAACATGTATGAAGTCAAAGGGGCTTTATAACTATGCAAAGGGTTTTGCTACAGTTTTAACTCTGTGCTTTCTGTCTAGTCCATTTTCTGTCATCTGCCTCTGAGCTCATGTGTGAACCCTTCCCTAGTTATCCTCAACAACTCCATCTCATAGTCCTTCTGCTTCGGTTACTTCATCCTCAGGAGACTACACCTCCAAATTCACTGTTCAACCTCTTTTTCTGTCTCCAGCACCACTTGTCTTTCTGCTCCAGTTTTGCAAGCAGCTCCTTCTCTCTTGTTCATTACCACAAAAGTCTCTGTATCCCCTGTCTGTCTGTCTGTTTTCCTTCCTTCCTTCCTTCCTTCCTTCCTTCCTTCCTTCCTTCCTTCCTTCCTTCCTTCCTTCCTTCCTTCCTTCCTTCCTTCCTTTCCTGCACTCCACAGAAGTCTCTGCACTAAAAGTCTCATGTGGCAACTACCTGAAAAAATGGCAGCTTTTACTGGCATGAGCAACACAGAATGAATTATTTTCCCCAGCACCATGGTTCTCATCCGAATCCTCATCTTCCAATCTTGTCATCGGTTTGCTAATATCTGTATGAAATCTGATCATGGTGGATCTCTCACTGACATGTTTACTTTTAATGTTATAAAACAATCAGTTCATGGGGCTCTTCCTTTGAGGAAGTACAAGCCATCAAATTTGTTCAAAGGCTCCAGTGGTTTCCGGCAGTTGGCTTTGGCAGCAGAGAAGTTTCAAACCCCAAGCCAGAGGCTTAACAGAATAGGGTAAAATACTGGAGAGGATGTAATTCTGGTTTTTAAAAAATGACATACAACTGATATCCTAGAAAACTGAAAGAGTTTGTTTCCAAAGGCCCCCTATCATTGATTGCAAAACAATACAACGGTACCCACATGGGTTTTTTTAAACGGCTGGATGGCTGAGCTTAGCCTATTCTTGTTTGAGGATTGCATACACAGTATACTGGGATAACAGCACAGAAAGCACAGGTTTTGCCATTTCTTCAACACTGTTTGTTCTGAAATGCTATGGCAGAATCTTAAGCCTTATTGCCAGGAGCAAGAACATGCCTCTCCTTTTATGGGAAAAGCATTACACACAGCATTCAGTTTGCTTGCAGAAGGTTCCAGGTTCAGTCCCAAGCTTGTCCAGTTAAAAACATCCCAGGGTCAATGTTGAGACCTTAGACAACCACTGCTAGGTCAGAACATACAGTACAAAGCTGGAGGGAATATCAGTTCTTGTAACCGTCGAAGAATTTACACCAAAGCAACTTAATTTCTTATCTTTATCTATGCCAGTCAAAACTTGCATCAAGGCCTGTCCATGTATAGTCTGACATAACTGTGACCGACAACGAGTGTTCTCTGATGTAGAAAACCAGCTATTTTGCATTTAACCACATCCATTTGCAAATAAGAAAATCCATATTTTTATGGACTGCATGCTTCACATTGCAAATGATGACAACAGACCTGGGCATAAGTGGGGTACGACAGATGGGAAAAACCTGATTAAAAAACTTACCCAGCAACTTGCAAATGTTTCTGGACTAACTCCACAAAACGTGCTCTGTTTTTGCAGACTGATTACCTCAAGCTTTTTCTCAATGCAAGCTGTATTTACAAAGCTACGTTCAGTGCTATACTTAAACAGATAATTTAAAGATGCCACAGGCAAGAACAGCCTCCAATTAATCCTGAAACATAATAGTTGGTACCTTTCCTTGACCAAGTCATGTCATGTTATCTGAACTCTGAAGAGAGGGTTAACCTGAGGCTCCCCCTCTCTCCAGCCTGCAGACATACAAAGGCCTTACAAAAAACACAGCTGCTACAGGCATTCCATCTGTTGCGGGAAGCTCTCCTCATCTCCTGCAACTTCCCTCTGGTAAATTGAGGTAGCCTTCAATACGCTGGGCTGTCTGTTTTTCACTCACCAGATGAAAACTTACTTAGAAGCGGTGGCAGCCCAGTTAAGTGGGCTGTGTGGATGGGGGCATTTATTTATTCACTTATTCACTTCATGTGCACACCACCCAATCCTAAAAGTGTCTACAGAACTATCTCCCTGGGCAGCTGAAGTGTATGACTTGCTGCCTTGCCAGACCCTTGGTCCATTCTAGCCTAATGGTGTCAGCACTGCCAGGAATGGCATTTCAGGGTTTTAGCTTGAAGTATTTCTCGGTTTTATTTAGAAAGGTCAGGAATTAAATTTAGAAAAATTAAAAAGAAAGAAAGATATAAAGCCGTTTCTTTATATCTTTTTTCTTTCTTTTTCTTTTTTCCTTTCTTGCACTTTTAGCTTCCTCTTTGATTGCTTTTTTTTTCTTTCTTACTTTTTGGTAGTTTGTATTAGTTTTTATCTTTTTTTAAAAAAAACATTTAATAAAATTATTTTTTAAAAAGGAATTGAATGTAGGACCTTTTGCAATGTTTGTTTTATGACTGAGCTACAACAAACTAGCAGCTTCCTTTCAGGTATTAGAACAGCATTTAAGACCATTTTATTTGCCTAACTAAATAATTCCTCTTATTCCTTGAGCTGCACTTTAGTTTAATCCTAATATAACTCAGACATTGTTTCACTAGCATATTTATGATATGAGATTGCCTTTTAAAAAAATGCATTCATCGCAGTCAAAGCATGGGCAATATTAAAATTGGTACTTTAAATCTACTTTATTGAAAACCATCTTAACAGTTAATCATTATTTAAAAAATCAAATCAATAAACAAATAAACACAATTTCTTTCTTTCAAAGACTTCTGCTTGGTTCTTTGCCCAGAATGATGTTAAATGTTCCAAGCATAACGCAATTAACAACCTGAAGTTTGATGATGCAGAGAAGCGTGGGTTCCTAGCTCATCAGAACTACTTGTAAAAACTGCTTCCCCTTTGCTGAACTGATACAAATAACAAAAGCACTGAGGTTCAATGCCACTGAAGGTACTTGCTCTTCTCCAAGCCAGCAATCCTGAAATATCAACCCTGCCTAAGGCTGTTTGGAGGCTTACAATGGGCCAGTGTTTTCTGTGGTTTATGTGCTGTGCTGTCAGTCTTGGTTAAAACGGAAAGACTAAAAATAAAGCTTTACACATTAAATCCTGCAACAGTTCCAGGTTCGACTTGGTGTTTTAAAATCTCATGTTGTATGCATACGTTAATGCAACTTTTGTAAGATTTCCCTCACAGCTATTTTATCAAACTTTTCATCATTATTTTTTAAGCAAGTCAGTTCTTCCTTAGTTCAGAAATTGCTTCCACATATTTGTGCTGCAAAATACCATACCTCTTGTGCACACTGCTACAGCCACTGTAAATCACTTTCTAAATTCCCAGAAATTGGACCCAAATCCATTGGCTTCTGCTTATGAAGTGTTTATGATTCTTGTTCAGTTGTTCAGTTCCAGTTCATTATTTGCAGCATCAGTACCTTCCTGTCTCTTTCCATTCAAAGCTCAGAACAATGCATCACAAAATGAAGATGCAACCATCGTATGGAAGAATAGATGGAGTCAACTCAATATCCTGCGAACTCCTGCCAGGTTCCCCATGTCTCAACTCCAGCCAATAGAATTTAGACATGCAAGTCAAAAGGAATGCTCCAGATGGGATGCTCCTATTGCTATCAGACAAAGGCCATGAGGCAGCTATTCTGTCTTTCCTCTCCTGAACAGATTTTCTGGGAAAGAAAAAAGATGGAAAATGAGCAGGAAAATAGGAAGGTTAAAAATAGGAGATAACACTGTCTGCCTTGCCAATAAATTCCATGAATAAGTGCAAGGCAAGCCATCTACTGCTTCCTCAACCATGACATTTCTACTGATCCAGCATGGATGTTCCCTGTTCTGAACTCTTGCCTCACATGCCTCACAGCTTCTGGACTCAAGCAAGCCATTAAGTTGCTTTGCCTCATTCATATACATTAGATACTTTACACTAAAAGTAATAACCATGATTGCAGCTGTTGGGGAGAGTGCCTGGCTACACAACGATGGTGTCACGCCATCATTCCAGTTTTCAATGGGGATTTATATGAAGGAAAAGTGACAGCAGAGGTGGTACAGGGATAGCAATTCATTTTTCCCCCTCTTTCCTTGTAAAACAGGGGTTCCTAAACGTTTTGCTATCACACGTCCCTTTGGTATAATCTTAATGTACACACCTCCCCTAAAAATCCAAACACCAAAATGAACACAAATGAACAATAAAAACAATAAAATGGAATTTGGGGCAAGGTGGATTTATTGTAACAACATAACTAAAAGCTTCTTCACACCTCCCCTGGGCTCTGTCTGCACCTCCCAAGGAAGGTACGCCTCACAATAACAAGGGCAAAATTATTTTTGTTATGCCAGGCTGGGGGTGGGGGGGACAGGCAAGCACTGTTTGATGATTTCAGTAGCATCCCTCCTATCGGCTGGCTGGAGTGAGCATTGAATGGATTACAGTGTTCCCTGCTTGCTTTCAGTGTCCTGAGATCAGCAGGTGTGAAGATGATCTCATGGGTCAAAAAACACTTTGTAGGGATTGTAGGAACACTATAGTGTACGTAGCATCCCTGAAAGCATCTTCAGGCAAGGAAAGGGTGATGATCTGAGTTACTGAATATTCGATCACAGCTTCATTTAGGACTGCTCATAATGCAACTGATGTTCATCTTTTGGTGTTGTCTTTTTTTCCTCCCTGCAAGTCACAGACCAAGTTCTGTGAAAAGACACATCTCAACCGTACGCGTTTAAAAATATGCAAGACAAATTCGGGAGGAGATCTTGATCTAATATGGTCATCTGTTTTATCTCTATGCAACATGGAATTTTCAGGCAAACTATAAACAGGCAAAATTTCAACAACAAGGGACAGAGACCAGTGCAAATACTGTAGGATGGGAAGAAAAGGAAAGGAATATCTATTTCAGGAGAAGAACCTTTACTAATGGTAACGTGGTTCCTAAACATTAGGAATTTGGTGCAGCTGATGCTTTCAGGAAGAGCATTCCCTTACTTATGCTGGGAAGCAGAGTTAGAACTCTGCTCATGTCAAGAAACTCTCAACATGATAACCTTCTGTCTAAATTATAGAGCATAGCAGATATCCTTGAACTCAGCCCAGATCTCCACAGGGAGTTCTTCAGGAGAACAACTTCTTACTTCCCCCAGTTTCCTTGTCAAACCCACAATAACGGTTCCAAAGTGACTAGAGCATGTGCCTTCTACAGATAAACTTCCATGTCACTCTGGAAAGCTCTCTCAGGGACCCACATCTGGTGTGTTTAATATTTAAATATGCCAGTGTGTGTACAAAGATTAATCTGTGTACTGAGATAACAAGAAGCAAGTCACTTATGGAAACAGCCTTACAGGGCATCTTCCTGAGAGAAGCTTGAAACCCCCCCCCCAAAAAACCCTCAAATATTCTGGGGGGGGGGATGTTGAATTTGGAGGTACATTGAATATGTTTGGGGATTGGCCAGGTTTTCTATAGGCACCACCACAAGGCAAGTTCCAAACGCTAACTTGCCTAGTTCCCTTTCTGCCAGGTAAATCATTAAATGGCCCCCAAAGCACTCTCAGTGCTAGCAAGCCGGTTTCCCAAATAAGTTGCTTTTGGCAAAGGATCATAGCATATTTGGAAGACCTCCGTACGTCTGCCAAAGAATGGAGACACGCTTTTCTCAAGTTCCCAGATTAGAACATTAGAAGTTGGGCATTGGGAACTTGAGCTTTATCTGTTCTATCTGTTCTGCTTATTGATGTAAGGGTAGGATAAAGCAATTTTACTTCTACAGTTTGTATTCCTAAATGGGGATTCTGAGACAGACATCTCTTTTTTATTATCAAAGTCCAGTAATAAAAGATAGATTGCCTCTGAACAAGGGTGTTCCATTTTGCTGCTATGTAACCATCAGGGCAGTGACAAACAAATGTGTTCAGAGGCAGCAGAGTATATCTTTGATGACAATGCAAGAGACGCTGATTCACAAATGCCTGCTTCTTCAGTTGCCATATGAAGTGGTGGTCAAGGCGCTCACTGGTCCTTGAACTGGAATCTGGGCTGACATGCAGGCTACCTTTGTAATGCACAAAGAGCAGTGTTGTCCAAACTTGGCCACTTTAAGATGAGTGGACTTCAACTCCCAGAATTCCCTAGCCAGCATGGTTGGCTGGGCAATTCTGGGAGTTGAAGTCCACTCATCTTAAAGTGGCCAAGTTTGAACAACACTGACATAGAGCAACCCCCTGGGAAGCAGGCTGCCACTCCCTCCACATTATCTTTCTGCCTCCAGAAAGACATGGGACAGATGAGGAGATGACATCACCTAGAGCTGACACGTGGACCAACCACTGAACACTTCTGTTCCTCTGTCAAGCTATCCTGAGACTGCTTCAGAGTTCTCAGCCCTTTTGCAAAACTAGAACAACCACCACCAAATATCTTGCAGCAATTTGAATAATAACCCGATCTCTTAAATGCATGTAGCAGAGTCCCCCAAAAAACAGTGCTACTCCTCCAGAAAACCTTTTCCTCCTCTGTTCAGCATCCCTGAAAAACTTGCCTGGATAATCACAATAACTAAAACAAAGCTCTTTTTTTGAATGGCAAGCCAAGCTTCTACCCAGTTCTGTGCTACATGATCACAGGGATGCAGATTTCTTAAACACATTGTTTAAGCAAGCCTACATCAGCATCAAATCCTTGTGATTTCCAGATGCTTCCCCATAGTGGAAACTCTTCCCGCTATGAAAGGCTGTGCTTATTTTAAATGCAGGCATCAGAAAATGTTCATCCCCTAAATAGAAAACATTTGCCCTAGTAATCCCAATCAAGGAAATGTTTTATCTTCAGGTTTCTTCTAAAATTGGCTATTCTTATTACATAGCTGGTAAGGGGGATGACCCCAAGCATGCATCTCACCCGCCCCCATTCCCTGGGTGAGCCAAGGACACAGTTTCCACCACTAAACTCTGCTTTAGTCAGACTTGGCAGAACCAGACTGGGGCCTATAGTATGATTGGCCCAGCAAGTGGGTGGTTATAATATGCAAGAGTTACCAAGCAATTTTCAAGCTTTTGCTAAGACAGACCCCACCCTTCCAGACTCAGTGGAATATAATCTGCCAAAAGAATCTGCCCTTGAAAGCTGGACACTTCCCACATGAAAACAAAGCAAAACAAAATAAAAACCCCATTGTGTTAAAGTATTGTTAAATGTATAAATGATGGGAGGGCAACATCCCAACAGAGGCAACGATTCACTTGCTGCAGGAAATTCACTGTGTATACCAGCAGCCTTCAAGGAAAGGGATCACTCCAAGAGGCTTGCCCAAACCTATCACACAACTGAAGATTGATTGATTGATTGATTGATTGATTGATTTATTTATTTATTTATTTATTTATTGCCATGTTTGTATAGCCTCTCATCTCACAAAAAAGTGACTCTGGGTGGCGTACAACACTCAATTAAAAAGAAAGCCAATAAATACGTATAAAACAGTCATTCTTAAAACTATAAAATAGCACACAGAACAAGAGAGGATGATGTTATCCACCGTAAGGGAACCATCACAAAATGTCCCTGGTCCCCGGGACCCCAGGCCTGATCACATAGCCAGGTCTTGAGGGACTTGCAGAATGTTAAGAGGGATGGAGCTAACCTCATTTCCGGGGGGGGGGGCAGAGAGAAAATTCCACAAGGTGGGCACCATGGCAAAGAAGGCCCACCTCCTGGGACCCGCCAAATGTAATTCCCTGACAGATGGGACCCGTATCATACCTCTTCTGCCAGACTTGATGGGACAGACAGATATAACTGGGGAGAGGTGGTCCCTCAGATAACCCAGCCCCATGTCATGACGTGCTTTAAAGGTCAAAACCAACACCCTGAATTGGACCTGGAAGCAAACTAGCAACCAATGCAGCTCACGGAGCATAGGTATAATGTGTACCTTTCTAGGGGCACACATAACTGCCTGCACCACTGCATTTTGCACCAGCTGAAGCTTCTGGATACTCTTCAAGAGTAGCCCTATGTAGAGTGCATTACAGAAGTCCAGTTGAGAGGTGACCAGGGCACGAGTGCAGGAAAGCCCAATGTGATGGCAAAGAAGTAAGCACCAGCCCTTGGTCTACAGTTTGCCCAGAACTGCATGGAATAATTACCCCATTAAATGAACTCCTGTGAGCGTGTTCATGTGGGTGTATGGGTGATGAAAACATTCAATTCTAATTTATCTAAGGACCTACTTTGGCTATCCTTCAACTATTATTCCTTGAGCACATATCTCAAGCATAAGAGATCCTGGATACCTGAGATTAATTCTAATATCTTCATTCCGAGGAAGTGGATAGGGTGATCTGTGGGATGGGTTCTACCACATGTGGTCTCAATCCATACCTAAACTGGATCCTTTGGGAAGCACAATGCAGTAGGACGATGGCTGGATCAAAGAGATGATCACTGCCTCTTGGGGAAGGGTTATGCCTGCTGCCTTGAAGAGGCCCTTCCTGGATCCAGCTGATTTGGACAAATAGCGTTTCATCCCCAACCATCACTTTTTAGAAAAGGCTGTTGAGAGAATGATGGAATGGGAAGACAGTGTCCTAGTGGAAGCAGATTATCTAGTTCTTTTCCAAACAGAATTCAAACCTGGGCATGGAATAGAAACCAATTGGTCACCCTGTCAAGGCTTGGATAAGGAAGTGCACCCCTCCTGGTCCTTTGAGACCTCCTGGTGGCCTTCTGGGCCACCTGCAAGGGTTAGGAATAGAGAGCATGTTCCACTTCTTCCTACGCAGAGGATACAAGGCAGGATAGTGGGAGAGAAGAAGGCTCACTTATGGGTTGTCACAGGGATCTTCCCTTTCCCATCTGTTGTTTAATATCTATATGAACTTGAGGGAGAAGTCAGTCAGTTCAGGATGAGGCACCACCAATATGTTGATACTACCAAATTATGCAGTATGTCGCCATCCCTGGCAGTAAAAGCCTTTGACTGGAGGTTGTGAGGAATGGGATAGGATGAAACAAGTGACACTGAATCTTGGAAAGCTGGACTTGTTGTTTATCCAGAAACCATCTAGCATTTTGCCTGACACAGTGATAGCTCTCAGTGGGGAAGCACTCCCTCTGAAAGGGGAGGTCTGTAACTTACTACTAGATAGGCCAGTAGAGAGAGCCAGTTTGGCATAGTGGTTAAGGCACCAGGCTAGAAACTAGGAGATTGTGAGTTCTAGTCACGAAGCCAGCTGGGTGACCGTGGGCCAGTCACTCTCTCTCAGTCCTAGGAAGGAGGCAATGGCAAACCACTTCTGAAAATGTTGCCAAGAAAACTGCAGGGACTTGTCCAGGCAGTCACCAGGAGTCAAGAGTGACTCAAAGGCACTCCTCCCCCCCCAAAAAGGCAGGTGGAGGCCATGGTTTGGAGGGCCTTTGCCCAGGTGCAGTAAGTGTATAGGCAGGTAAGCACCATGGCTAGGGAGGCCTTTGCTCAGATGCAACAGGTGTGTTGTAGTTTTTAGGGAAACTCTAACACAGGAAGTAGTGGCTATGTCTGAAGATTATCAGCTAGATATTGAGAAGGCTCAAGACATTCCAGTTTCTCCTTTTTGTGCAGCTGGTAAACCTCAACCATTCATTATGAAGTTTCCTATATTTGTTGCAAAGAATGACATTTTACAAGAAGGCCTGATCCACTGAGTAACTGAAAGGGGAGATTATAAGTCTCGTATTACATTTTCCCAGATTGTACTAAAAAAGTTCAACAACACAGATGTTCAACACCACAAGCAATATCGCTTGAGAGAATTTTCCATATTTCACCAGGTCTCTAGCCGATTTTTTAAATTATAATTATTATCAAATGGCACTTAGAAATCATTTTGTAATCCTATGTAAATTTTTTAAAAATCTTATCCCTTTAAGCTCCTGTTAGAAGGAGGAGGATTAATTATTTTTTCTCCTGTTTTGCTATTATGATTATTTCTATCCAGGCTTTTAAACTTATCTCTGGCTCTTAATTACACATGTGCTTGTTGTATTCATATGTCTTTGGCTACAGGGTAAGATTACAAACAGTGGGGGGGGGGGGGCTTACTATCCTGTATTACTTTTTTTCTCTCTTTTTCCTCCCCCTCCCTCTTGCATTCCCTTTTACTCTTCTAAATTTATCTTCATGAAACATCCATATATTTTAATAGGCTGATCAGTAGAACTTTTTTTTTCCTCTTCCCCTATTGATTTCTGTAATATTTAATCATGCGATTAGCTAATTGCCTAGCAATTTAGACTATTGCAAAACAGGATTTAGATTTTTTTTTATTTTTTTATTATTGCTTTTTTAAAATCAATTGCATTTTTCTCATTTTGGGGAGCAGTAGCTTGCCTTTTGATACAATCCAGATGCAGCATGGATGGATATAGCATCTGCCATTTTTCTTGATCATTGGTTTTAAGTCTAATTAATGGCAGTCTCCTTAGTAACATGGAAGATTAAAGGACTTGGTCTCCAGCAAAGCATAAATAAACAACTAATGACTAAGTTTAAGGGAAAGTGTAGGAGAAGAACTGAATTTGCTTTTCTGTAAGACCCCTATTTCCCCTTTTATGGAAACTTTGGATGGAAGAGGTTTACATAAGTGACAATTCTAAACATTCAAGAAGTGTTGTCATTTTAATTAACAGACTTTCTAAACTGACTGTTGTAGAAGTATCACATAGAGAAGTCATTTTTAAATACTTATTGTCATACTGAGTCATCAGGATTTAGGAATCCTGAATTTATATGGTCCAACCACAAAAACATAATTGTTTTAAATATCTCTAAACTAAATCAGTGGACCATGTAATAGCTGGAAGTGACTTGAATCAAACTTTTAATCCTTCTTAACATTTCACTACCTAAATTATATTCTCAGATTCATAATATTTTGCAAGACTACATGTCTGAATTTAACCGAGTGAATATTTTGTGTTGTATTAATCCTTCCCAAAGGGAATATACTTTCCTTCCTTCCATACGGAGAAATTCTTGTTGGTTAGATTATTTCCTGATAGTTCATTCTTCTGTATCTAAATTTAAAGCATGTGATTCTATTACAGTTTCAGTCCATGCTCTTGAAACTTTACTGTTTTATCTGTTTTAAAAAGCACATTCATTCTTTACATGGTCCTTGAATGTATCTTTGCTGAACAATAAAAATGTTATTAAACAGATGGAACAGGAAATGGCAGAATTTTTTTGTATTAACAGTGATTCAGTTACATCACCGTCTTTGATATAGGACATCTCCAAAGTATTTATCTGAAGTTGAATGATCACATATGCTGCTTATAAAATGTAGCAACAAGCTTCAAGGAAAAAGTTATTGAATTATTAACTCCTTATTATCCTACCCATTTCCTGACCAATATCATTACAGTTTAGTCTCTGTTAAATATGAACTTAATATTGTCTTATGATTCCAAAGTAGAATTTTATTACATTGCATCAAGCAACAATATTGAAAAAGGGAGAGAAATGTAATATATTATTCAGACTCAGATAAAGTAAACAATGTAATATTATACCATTTATAGGGGATGCAAACAGTATGCAGATTCCCATTCTTCAGCAATAGATGGTAAAATAGAGTTTGCTTTTAACAGAAAGTAAAATTACCATAATTATCAAAGGACCAGATTACTAATCTCACATCACTTTCTTACTTCAAGAAATGGTCACTACAGTTAATCTATGAAATTAGGGAAGACGACTGGCCCTGATGGTTTTCCAGTTAAGTATATTATATATTGGGCTCTAATCTCCTATTTTACTGAATGACTTTTTTCCCAAATAAATTCCTGCTTTTTAGTTTTAATGAAGCAAATATTATAATTAATCCTAAACCAGACAAGGATACTACCATGTATTCTAATTATCTACCAATTGCCTTGATCAATGGGGATGCTAAAGATTTTAACAGCTATTTGGGGCCATAGATTACAGTTTATTCTTTCAACTATTGTGCACCCAGTTCAGGCAGGATTTATTCAGGGTTAGGCTTCTGATTTTTAAACAACGTTCTTGTTTTAAAATAAAAAGGACTCAGCAGCTACAGCTCTGAATATGGAGAAAGCAGTCACCCTCTGGGGGAGATGGACAGCATATAAATTTAATAAATAAATAAATATGGTTACTTAATAGTTTGTTTTTTAAGATTGGAGATAAGATCTTTGGGAGTTTCCCCAAATGTTTATGTTTGGATTAATATAATTTACTCAGGCCTTAAATCATGGATTAGAGTTAATGGTGTGCCCCCTCTTTTGTGAAATTTATGAGGAGGTACACACCAAAGATGCCTTATTTTAAAAATAAATGGCTTAAGAACATCTTGTCTAGATAATTAAACATTCTGAAAACATTAAGGTGAGTACACTAGAGTTAGAGCATAAAATTCTATATGTAGATCATATATTAGCTTTTACAGATAGACCAAAACTCTCTATTCCTAATCTCATTTCATTAATACATGAGTTTCATATCCTCTCTGGTTATTCTACAAATTGGAATAAATCAGAATTTATGCCATAGCCCATAGCAATAATCTCAGCCACAATTATTAGTATTGTGGCTTTAGATTGTGTTCTGACTACTTTGTTTATCTTGATTAAGAATTCCCAAAGAGCTTTCCAAGATCGCTTATTAAGATATAGTTTGGACTTGTCCTGTTATTACCACATTTTTGGATGAAATCAAGATTTTTAACATGACTCTGTATAGATTGCTGTGTTAAATATGCATGTGCTCTTCTTTCCTTTATGCATACTATTTGAAATCTATTGACAAAAAGAACTGTAGATTCTTCAGATACCAGGGCTGGCTGAGAAAATTATTTCTGAATACCTGAAATCTACACCTGAGCTATAGCAATGGATGTTGATATGTGTCACTTGTCAATAACTGAAGAACTTTTTTCAATGAAGGGGCAAGGACGATTTTAATGCAATATTGTGACATTAAATTCCCACATGGTCCCAAGGAAATAGCTTATTACCGGTAGATACTGTCCCTCCTGTCAAAGAGGGAGTGGTTATCACATAGACAAAAGAAAGAAAAACAATAATTTGAATTTTGTATTCACTGTAAACAGTGATTGTTCCTTGGAAATCTATTTTTATGGCTTCTTCCCTACTTGAGGACATCTTAGACTACCAAACTATTTTGAAGTCTCAGCCTTAATGTCACAGGATGTCTGAGAAGTCTCCTAAGCAAGGCAAATCTTGACATGCTTTCAGTAATCTCTCATCTGTGAGGGGAGTAAACAAAGACATTATTGCTTCTCACTGACCCTATAACAGTTCCTTAGCCCATGCAAACTTCATTGCTCAAAGGAGAGATAGGCTCTTCTGTGTGTATGTCACCCTCCTCCTCCTCCTCCTCCTCCTCCTCCTCCTCCTCCTCCTCCTCCTCCTCATCATCATCATCATCATCATCATCATATCCTGCCTTTATTTTGTACAACTTGAGGGAGCATACATTATTATCCACCTCTTATCTTCCCCATAACAACAACCTTGTGAGAGTGGGTTAGGCTAAAAGAGAGAAAGAGTGGCCCAAAGTAACCAAGCCAGCTTCCCACATCTAAGAGAGGACTAGAACACACCATCTCCCGATTTCTCATCCAGCACCTTCACAAGTACACCAAATTGGCATGGAGCAAATCTAGACCAATATCAGAATAGCATAGTTCAACAGTTGATAATAAGTCATTCTATTTTCACCAATGGAAGAATGGCTGGACAATCTTTACAACCCTAATGTGATATCAAAAGCAAGATGCTGAATTGAATTCAATGGTAGATCCATTGGTAGATCCAAAAAGCAGAAAGCACAGGAGGAATCCAGCATGTTGACAGAGAAGACCAATCAGAAGTCGTACTGCATAATGGGAAATGTGCTTCCTTATCACCCATTTCACATGTTGAAAATGGTGTACACCAGTAAGTATACAAGCTGTAAAATATGTATCTATAATTACATTCTCAAAACAAAAATAAGAATATCCCTGCTTTTCTTTAGTTTTCCGGTTTTAATGGAAAGGTATACAGATCTTATCTGTATGCAATCAAACTCTTTGGTATGAAATGTGCATACCTAATTTGTCATATTTTTTGGAAACATTTAGAAAACTCCATTAAAAATAAAGAACATCCAAACTTGCAGCCAGGTTTGCATGCATATGGGTGCTTTTCCAGCAAGTTGTTGCCTTTTAGAATTCTTAAGCTTCACCTACGTACCTTCATCTCAAAGATTAAGCTCTTTAGGCAATTTTCTGGGCAGAAAAGTGGCATAGAGAAAAGCAAGGGACAAAGAAAAAGAAGAGGAAAACATACTTACCAGCTCATGATTGCCAGCAGGCATGCAAGGTGTGGCAGCCTATAAGAACAAGGCACAAAAGAGACCAAACATTAGCAGTCGTAACACAGAAAAAGCAAGATAAGTTACGCATCATCTGAGCACTGGATGTACCTCCCTCCCTATTTACCATCTAACAGTAGTCACGTTGATGCTGAGCTGCTCTATCTGTGTGTGGAAATTATTCACTCCCTGTAAAGTAACTGAAATTTCAGCCAGATTTTGGAGTAGATGGTTGGAAAGGATCCAAAATGTAGAGAGATTGCATGACCCCACCATAAGAACCCATATAAAACTGTTTTCTCAAGCAACTGCCCAGGAGTGAAAATTCTTATCCAGGCTGTATTCTACAAAGGATTTGCTCACTAGACATCATATTTCAGGCTGTAATTCAGAGAACATAGGAGTCCATCCAAGAGCTGCCAAGTCCAGAGGTCTGGTATTATAAGTAAACATCAGTGGGCAAGAGCAGGCATACTACAGTTTTTACACTTATTTTTACAATTTTAAAGAAAGCAGCTACTTGACAACAAGGCAGGAATTTGGTAACTTTAATCTGTTGTAAGCCGCCCAGAGTCCCCCACTGGGGTGAGATGGGCGGGGATAAGTTTGATGAATAAAAATAAATAAATAAAAATAAACTTGTAGTTGTGGGCTTGAGCCCATTTTTTTGCATCCTTTATTGCCAAATGTTAGTGGCATCTGTGGGCAAGAGCAGACATACTGCAGTTTTGACACTTATTTTAATATTTTAGTTTTTACAACTTTAAAGAAAGCAACTACTTGACAACAAGGCAGGAATTTGGCAACTTGTAGTCGTGGGCTTTGAACCCCTTTTTTGCATCCTTTGTTTGTCAAATGTTAGTGGCAGCTTTTAAAAACATCCCAGTTTATGGCTGAAAAATGATAATAGTAATTGTAGTCGTAGTAATAATAATAACACCTGTGCGCGTCACATACCATGAAAACAGAACCAAACATAAACTAAAAAAAAAAAAATGCCACCTTAAAAATTAAAGTAAAATAAAAACCATGGGAAATCTCAGCCCATTCAGGGGAAACCACTGTGTCATTCTCTTGCCTGTTGTGTCCCTTAGTTGCACACACACACAAAAAAGTGTTGCATCTAGCCACCAAAACATGTTATTATTACATTTATATCCTATGGAATTCAACAGGGCTTACATTCAGGTTTCCCTTCACTTTATTTCCAGAATATGAAGAAGCTGAAAGAAAGAGTGTGATGGACCCAAAATCGCCTAGTGAAATCTATGTTCATGTGTAGATGTACACAAAGATATGAAAGAATAAACACTAAACCACGTGCATCCTGACTTTCTAGAAAGCAACAGAGAGATGGAAAAGCCCAATGTATTTTTTTGTGCAAGTCCCGATATCTCTAATTTGGAGTAAAAATACAACTGATCTTGCTCAGTTTTGCATTATATCCTGGCATGCCTTGCTCAACACCATGAGATGACTATTTCACATCAGAAAAGTATGTTGTTTCAGATCAATGTTCAAGGAGCATCTCTGCAATCTCTCTTTCACATGGTTTTGTTTCATGGTGCTGTTCTAAAATAACAGAAAAACCTTACATTCTGAAGGTCTGAAACATCCAGAAGATGTTACACCTTCTCACAGCCATGGCTACTTCTTAAGATAAAGAAGCATAGTGAAACAACAGTGGCATGATGGCCCTGAATTCCACTGAAACACATGAAAGCCACAGACATCAAGTACCCTAGATTCTGGAGCATAAGAATGGTTTAGCCTTTGACGTGAATTTGTTCTCCACATACTCCCTGCATCATCTCAGAGTTAACAGATAACGCTGGCATACACATATCATGAGCAAATAATCATAATACGCTGTTATTTTATTTATTTAAATATTGGGATTTCTTCACTAGGGTTCTTGATTTTGAAGCAAATGATCATGGTTGTTGTTTTCTTCCTGGACCATCATTAACTCTGAATTTCAGAGAACTCTTTGGGGGAAAAAAAAGTTGTTACATAGCATTTTAGAATATTAAAAATATTTCCCCATTGTCTTCATAGCTCAGGGGCTCCCTAGATGAGCAAGAAGGCCCCTTCCCCAACCTAGCTAGTTCATCTGATCCCCAGTGGCCTTTTATGTGGAAAAAGTATTTGAGTACTTATGAAATAAATAATAATGAAAAAGAAAGTTGGCCTCAACTAAGAGAAGTCTCATATCCATTAATTGAACCCCCATGTTACAGAATGCTTATAGAACAAAAGGGGATGGGGAGGGGTTTTTTTTTTTCCCCACAAATGCCATGTAAACATCAAATCCAGCCAAATTTTAGTTTCAATCATTTCCAGAGGCAACTGCATTTGGCCTTTTGGTCCTTGGGAGATGTTCTTCTATAATGTGCCAGTTCTTTTCTCCTTTCCTCCCTTTTTTGTACTGGAAACTGCTTACAATCTTTACTATTGTAAACAGAAAGGAAGAATGAACTTATTGACTTCCAAACAGCAGAGGGCATCAACAGATTAGCTTGTGAGAGCACATGAAATCTAACCACATTTTGGACTCTTTTGCAAACTCTTCCTGCATCTTCATTAATAGATACAGGTTCATTTGCCAGATTTGATATGCCTGACTACATGGTCAGGCAACCATGTATCTTCTGAACATGACTGTAGGCAACACACCAGCTTGGATCATTCAGCAAAGACATTATGTCTACTCCCATCACCCCATTTCATGGTATTGTCTGTCCTGCCACTGAAACGCTTTATGTCCTCACTCATTCAATACTTACAAAGGTATTCTCAGAGCCTTTCCTCACTTGCATCTAATTTTTTTTTTTAATTTCTCTTTTCTGTTGTATCATCTCCTCTGCACTGGCAGCCCAGAAATGTAAAAATGGAGTAATCTGTTTAGGAGTTGGATATGCCATTTCTGTGTATGCAAGGCCAACGGAGACTTCCATGAGGTGACTAGAGTGGGTATTAGGTAAAATTCTGGTACACTGATGTTTTGTAACTGGCTAGGTCCCGCCAGGCAGCTGTTTTGTGAAGAGCACTAATTTTGTGAGAGCACTAATAATACATTTTCAAAATTCCAGATATATCCCCAACCCAACCCAAAACATTTGAGGACCTTTGATGCAATAGTAATGACCAGATTTTGATATGGAGAATAAATAAGATGTTGACAATAATTTGCCAGTTGCATATACGTGTGTCATTAGGGGACACAGCTGCAAGCACTGAATTATTACAAATGAAGTGCTTTTAAATGCCGCTCTTAAGTCTTAAGATTTAAGATTTAAGAGGCTGTTAAGATGCATTCCAGTACTGAAGATCTGTGGGTGAAGCCCAGCTTTCTTCATGGAATGAAATGGGTGGTGTCATGGGGGGAATGTCAGCAGTACAGAGAAAGAGCACAATTAAACTATATCATGTCTCTCTTCTATCCATGACTTTACTTCCATAAACAACCCCAGACTTCCCACATCACAGACCACAGAACATGGTTTAATTTAGCATACCATAATGTATAACCTCACATCTCAGAAGATAGGAAGCAATCCATAGGGCTATATAAGTGAAGACACTGCATTTGCTCCCCACAGGAAGCTTAAAGAGTTGAAAGGCAATGACAGTTCAGTTTAGGACACACAAGAGTTGCTTGGACTATGAGGGGGCAAATGTATTTGGCATACAAGGGAAAGAGATGCTGACACCAGGAGATATGAGCCAGCCAGTTGAAGATAGAGAGAGAGGGAGAGACACATATTTTTGCAGCCCTATCAGGCAACAAGCTGGGGCTGGGATACCCCTGAAGAGCTCACAGTTCCAAGCAAATGTTGCCCCCTACAACGTTCTTGTTGCTGAGCCACGTCTGGGAAAAAAACCCTCCCCTTGCCTATGATGGAGTTGCTTTTAAAAACAAAAGGGCACCACCAGACAGCCACATGAAAGCACAGTCTAGCAGTCCTTGAGCCAAAAGAAAAGAATGCCAGCAATTTTGCTGCCCCAGCAGGCCCTTGTCTCAGTAACAAGGTTAGTGAAGAGTGCTGTCCTCACAATTTTAAAGTGGGGGGGGGAGTACATTAAGGAAAGTGATTAGTGAATTTCCTGGGTTTTTCTTCCTTTTCCCCAAGCATCATCTGCCAGTGGGAAAAACAACTACCAATCACTCTCCTTAATGTATGCTGGACTGGTACTGAGCAAGTATAGTTAGGGGCTTAGAATAGTAGAGCCAGTTTGGTGTAGTGGTGAAGGCATCAGGCTAGAAACCAGGAGACCAGGAGTTCTAGCCTCACCTTAGGCACGAAGCCAGCTGGGTGACCTTGGGCCAGTCCCTCTCTCTCAGCCCTAGGAAGCAGGCAAGGGCAAGCCACTTACAGTATAAAATCTTGCTAAGAAAACTGCAGGGACTAGTCCAGGCAGTCGCCAGGACTCAAGACCAACACAAAGGCACTTTGGTGGGGGGGAGGGGGCAGATACCAAGTTTAGCCACTCATCATGCTGCCAGCTAACAAGTTGCAGGTGCTTTGCTGCATGCTTTGACCAGTCATTTGGGTTATTTCTGAGCAGGGGACTAGCACTCGTTTCAACAAGTACGAAACCTATGCCCCGAAGTAGTCTAGCTGGTAAATCACAGGCGTGGAGGAGCAGTGCAGGGAGAAGCAGAAAGGAGAAATTAATAACAAGAGAGTTCCATCCTCAACTAGTGCTGCATCAGAATTGCAGTACTGCCAGCCAAGAGTCATGGCCAACAGCACCCAGATGTATCCTCTAAAACTATTTGCTGTGCCCCCTTAAAAACATGTCCGATAATTTACCAAGTGATTAACAAGGCTCATGAGGAAATGTTTATTCTCCCCTCCGTATATAGCACCCTGCCCATCAGATGCACATTCCTGCATTATCTTTCTACTGAGGCCAGAGAAGAGGTTTTTGCACTCCTAATTATTTTTATGTCATAACTTTTTAATGTTAAAGCCTCAACAATATCTAAATCATGGAACAGACAAAATGTCAGTAATAACTGTAATTGCACCGTCCTCCATTAAAGTAATACAACAAGAAAAAGTGCAACCGTATGAAATCCCCGGTGGGAGAAGCAGTAGGAAATTTGGTGACAGAACCAGTAACACAACCAGCAGGACATGGTCCCCTTTCCCAGCTTAATTTAACTGTCTGTGCAGCACACTACTAGTCCTGTCTTTGAAACAAGAGCACTAAATCCACATTTTAAAAAACAGGTCTAGTACTCTTTCAGAATACAGCAGTGTTAAACCTGTAAACAGGTAGTTCCTGTTTAGCTACCATAACTGAAACTGGCCACTCAGTCATTAAGTGAGGCCGTCGCTAAGCAAAACCACAACTAAGCTTATGATCTTACTTCAGCTTTCCTTTGGTTTACAGACCTGTGAAGGTTGTAAATACAAGGATTGGTCGTAAAGTTACTTTTTCATCACCATCATAACTGCAAACAGTTGCTTAACGAGGTAGTCCCTAAATGAGGACTACCTGTATATAACAAGCCTATGTAAGACCTAACAAGCAGTTCAGGAAACAGCATCCAGGAATTATGGAGACAGATGACTCTGCATGAACCAGGTGTCTAGTCTCTCCTGCAGTACAAGCCAAAAATGGCCTTGGAAAGGAATTCCCAATGAACAGATGAGAGGGGTGTGCCCATATCAGCCTAAAGTGGCCAGTGGGAGTTGAGAAGATAACTGCTCCAGCCTATAAGCATCCACACTCTCAGTGGAGCATCTCAAATCACATCAACAGCTAATGTTGTACTTGGAGATAATGAAAACATTACTTAAGATGTCATTAAGCTGCCTCAGCAATGAGATGGGAATGAGATGAAGGCAATGTCATGAGGTCACTTAACATAAAACTAGGTATCAGGGCATACTCATACTGTGAGTAGGAAATAAGGATGATCCCTAAGCCTTCTGGAACTCAAACTGGCTTAGTCTAGCTACATCTCAGGCTGAAGCAATTGTGAGCCTATATTTATCATAAGGTTGGGGAGCTGGCCATAGTGGTGGTAGGCGCAAAGAGATGAATGCTTCATGATAAGCCTGATTATATGCTTGGTAATATCCTGCTCCTGAGTTCCAGAGGCACAAAGCTTTGAAAACACCATAATGGAGCATTAGTTGGTCAGACTGCTTCCTATGTTCTTAAAAAAAGGATCCAGGACCCATTCACATCCACTATTAAAGTATGGATAGTAATTTAGGGAACAGGCATGTCTAGGAAGCTACTTGTGTTATCTGCAGACTGGATTTCAGTTTAGAAAAAGACTTGGCTTTGCCCTTACCATGCCAGGCATACAGATAACGAGTGAAGACTTTCCCTCACTTTTTTCAGGTGGATCTCAGAGTCACAACTTTTGCTTATAACTCTATACTCCATTTGACACAGCAAAATAGTTTGGAGGCAACTATCACAAGACAGATAACATGTCCATTTGGGACACTATTGGCTGGCCATAAAATTATCCGTTATGTACCTGAGAACCTTAGGTGGTTGTTATCATCATCATCATCATCATCATCATCATTGTAATAGCAGCTATGGCTTCTCTACTTATACAGGTTTTAATCATTCTATGAATGCTTTTTCATTCTCTGTCCTCCCAAGTTCCACAAACTGTTTAGATAGGACTAAAACACTTAGTCATTCCAGGTTCCTTTGTGGTCTCCAGAAAGAGACAAAGATATTCTACACTCCCACAGAAGGGACAATTTGTGGGCAGATTATTTTTTAGTGGCAAGCCACTATTGCATTATCAACACAGCAAAAGTATGTCTGGGTAACTCACACTGACTACATGGGAGATGCCTCTGGAATTAGAGCTTGGCTTTTTGATCATTTGGACACGGGAAGAACCTGACTGTGCCCACACTAAATGAACGGAAAAGCAGAACAGTGAGATGATAATGCTATTTTCCTACTTCGTTTGATTAGTTAGACCTAGATCAGATGGCAGCAAAGTTACAGATGCTATTTGTAGCTAATAGCTGATAGCACTGCAAATACACAATAAAGAATGTTTCCTGAGGCTAAAACTATTTTCTGTACCCACTAAAAAACATCTCCGATAATTTACCAAGTGACCAAACAAGGCTCATTAGGAAACATTTCCTCTCCCCTCTGCATGTAGCAACCTGCCCATTAGATGCACATTCCTGTATTATCTTCCTACTCAGGGCAGAGAAGAGGTTTTTGCACTCCTAATTATTTGATCTCCCTTCCCACCCAAAGGCTCCCTGCAGCATAACTTCCCTGGCCAGCACTGCACACATTCCAGGGTCTCTGTTTGTGTTCTCTCCTCTGTTTTGTTATGGGTTGAGTGGTTGTGGCTGTTTTTTAAAAAAAAAAAACCCTAATGGAGAAATGCTACCATAAAAGGGCCTACTCCTAGCCTTCAGGGCTGGCCCTGATCCACAAAGCGCAAGGAATGTTCTGCTTGGACCCACTTGTGAGTTACAAGCAGGGAGAGATTTTGGCTCAGGGAAGAGATTATGTTTACACAGCATCTCCAGGCAATTGCACAGAGAAGGCCAACATTTCAGAAGCATCACTGTGGGGTCCTGCTGTACACCTGCATTTAACTCCTTCATGAATTCAGTGGATTGTTCCCTTCCATCATGATTATGGTTCATTGTTTATTGTTCCCTTCCATCAAGTTATGGTTGAATCATGTCAAATTTGGGGAGTAAATAGCATGTTTCTTCACTGGATGAGACATTCTTCCTGGATGGGATTCCCCAAATCATGGTGGCATTGGGTAATCTTACGAAGTACTTGAAAAATTCATGGACAAATAGCAAACAGAAGTTCTGTATCAAGAGATGGCATTTCCTTTTGAATATAGGAAGCACCAGGAAAAAGAATGCCACCAATATAATATCCTGCTCCTGAGTTGCAGAAGCATGAGAGTTTGAAAAGAGCTTAATGGATCATTATTTGATCAAAGAGAATGCTTCTTATGTCCTTAAAAAAAGGATCCCGCATCCATTCAAATCCATTATTAATGTATGGGTAGTAATTTACAAAATAGGCATGACAAGCCCACTCACCTCCTCCTGGTTCTCCAGCTTTGGAGTATCTGCTGGATAGAGCACCATCCCTGGCAGAAGTAAGGGCTGAAAGAAATGTTCATCTCTCCTTCCCTTCCCAGAAGTTTTTAAAACCAGTTTCCCTTCCATTGCAAAGACTAGTCTCAGTCTTCCCCTGGGTCAGCAGCGTAATGGAGGGAAGGAAAGACTTTGGATCCAAAGCCTCCCACAACCCATCCACACCACACCTTTCCCAAATCAGAGTTTCAATACCAGGAAGGAAAAAGTATGGATTTTTCTATGGGGACTGCTAGGAAGAAACACGTGAGGAATTTATATTTCTCACTGAGATGTTGGAAGTCTCTCTAACTCTCAGGGGCAAATCCAATCGGTCCTTTGGTTTCTAGATGCGATCTCAAGGTTACTGGATTGAAGCCTAAACTACTTGAAACAAGCAAGTTACTCCGTTTCCCTTTTATTTATTGACTGCCAGAGTTGGCCTCTTGTGTGTTTTCTGCTGCTTTTAATTTATTTTAAATATATTCTAAGGATTGGTTATTGTTATTACATTATCAAATATAAAAATGGACAAAATATGGACAAGCAACTCCTTTTTTGGAGGGGACATCAGGGCACACATTTCTTAAATAAGTAATAAATAAGTAATAGCTAAGGGACGTTCCACAAACAGTGAATCCCTTTTGTTTTGCACCTACTATGGAGCTCTTACAAAGTACGGTCTATATTCTACAGAATTAAACAACTCTGTGTAATTTTAGATACCAACTTATGCTACTTTTTCAAAATCATTTTGTAATCATTTAGAAACACACATAACAATAGAATCTCATAACCAAACCACATGGACAAACACCCACAAGAAAAGCCTGGCATTTTCTCCTGCAAGAATGCGGTCCAGATAATAAGTGCCTTTTACAGACTTGCTTCAACTGTACATCTCTAGCCTTAGATGGAAAGACCATATGTTTCAGTTTTGAAGATTACCCAAGTAAGAACATTAACAAAAATAAGGGGCAATGGTGGCAACTTTACTAATTCTATATTTGCCAGTGAGGCTGACAGTTAGCTATTTCTGCTCCCCTGTTTGTAAATTTATAACATATTTTCCCTGTATTTTGTACATACAAAGCTCGTCATGTTCTTGACAGCACTTGTGGTTGGCACACAAGTATTATCTATGGCATGGAGTTGGAAGGAGTTTGCTCAGATGTTAGTCAAGGACTCAGAAGTGCTGCTGAAATGACTAAGGGGGAAATAAAGGATTGTACCACACAGGAATCCAAAATGCAAAAGAAATTCTAAATCTCAATCCATCCATTCACTTTATAGCAACAAAACAATGCAAAACAAAACCCCAATTGAGTTCATATACTGTACTCAGTAGTGTTGGAGGCTGACCAAAACTGTTCTTCCTCCAAATGAAATCATGCATTAAAACATTGTTAATCCTGGTGATTCTGGAGGATCAAATGAGACATGTTTCCCTGAAATTTATCTAACATAAAAATGTCCTACTGAGCTATCAGAAAACTACATACAGCCTCTGCCCCTGCAACTAGGCTTACAGCACAGTGGAGGTAATTAATTTTCACTTCAAGTTCATCACATGTATTCAAGAGCCAGCAAGATAAATGCTGGCAGCTTTGTCTCTTCTTCATAAAGGCAGGTTAACACATCACAGTGAAAAGATATGCTAAAAACATGCTCAAGAGACAAGTGAGATTCCACACCCTTTCCTAACCTGGAACTCTCCATAGTGACTGCAAATCTTAGGAGTGGCACTCGGAGTACCTCTGGAGGGTTCACCTATTGGGAGGATAAACTGTAGCCTAAATTGCCTTCAAAGTGAAAGATGTGATTGAATACAGTGATTCTGCATCTTGCCCTTGCTCGTGATATCTAGATATGCCTCCCTTCCCATTTGTACAAAAGTCATACAAAATCCCCAACATCCGGACTATACAGCTTGTGACTTTATTATGTCATTATTTCACATGTTTAGAGCATGTACCCTGAGAATACCATGAGAAGTCAAGAAAACAAACCAACGGATCATTGAACAAATCAACCCACTCAGGGCACAAATGACCAGGCTCAAATTACCCTACTTCATACACATAATGTGAAGACTTTGCTCTCTGGAGAAGGCTTTAATGCTGGGAAAGGTGGAAGGAAAGAGAAAAAGAGGCTGACCAGCAGCAAGGTGGATGGACTCAGTTACAATGGTGATGAGTTCACCATTGGAAGACCTGAAAGACCAGGTTAGGGACAGATCATCATGGAGGAAATCTATCTATGTGGTCACAGAGTTGACAAGGACTTGATGGCACATAATCAATCAATCAGAACATGTACATCCTGAGGAAAACCAGAAACCCCAGTCAAGGAGGTCATGATACTGGCTTCTGGAGAGGCTATCAATGCGTCTAAGAGAATCACAGGGGCACACACATAATACCCCTCTATCCCATTGACTATTTAAGACCAAAGTGCTCAGGAGAATACCAAAATAAAGAAGCTCATCCCATTGTCACCAGAAAGGATCATCAGTCAACCTAAGGCAACATGGTTCTATATATTTTTACCATTGGTTTGATTGTTTTAAACAACCTCAAATAAACTGGCATTTGGTAAGTGCATTTATTGGGCAGATAAATAAATCCAAGTTACTGACACATGGCTCCTTTTCTGTTATCATTTCTGGCAATACAGTGTAAGTCTTCAGACAGAAAACATTAAATATTTGATAAGCTTATGAGTTCAGCTAAAGAAAGAGGACATCTCATAGTGTCTACAGAATGAAGGATGAATACAATTCCTTGCTTCTAACACCAAAATTAATAAAATAATTTCATAAATTATGCATTTGGACTTTAGGGCTGAATTCTGAATTTTTTTTCCCTTCAAACAGAAAATGACATTTGGTTTCTGCTGATAGATTCTGGAGCAGATTTTGAAAGTCTGCTGGAAATGGAGGAGGAGAGAGGAAGAGGAGCAGAAGATCCCACTGTGTAAGTAGTCATAAAGATATCATTATTTTGCTGCTCCACATTGAGGATAAGCTCATCTTAGATTCTACATTCTAATCTGCTTAAGAAGGTTCACTGTCTTGGACTTTATATAAAGCAGAAGTGAACAATATGTGGTCCTACAAGTGTCATTCAAATCTAACTCCCATGAGTCTTACCCATCCAGAAGTATGGAATGATGGGAGTTGCAGTCCAACTATATCTAGAGGGCTACCTCTTATCTGTTCCTGACCTGAAGAGACCCAAAAGAGCCTCTCACATTGGATCTACATGGATCTGTTGGCATCCTTCTATGTCATTTGAGGCAGACTGGTAATGTTGTTCAATCTTGTTGCTGGCCACTGAGGAGAAGATATCTCATTTTGATCCAGATGTCTCCTCAGCTGTCTGCTAACCGTTTTCCTATGTCATTTATCTCCTAATAGCACGAGTAAATCTTCAAAAAGCCCCCATAATCTCCGCTTCATCCAAACTCTCTACAATCCACAGTACTTCTGATCACTGGCTCAGCATACAAGCCACTGCACACATGGAATCCATCAGTCTGTGAGCCAGATACAGAACAGTGTTGATAGTACACTGGGCACATATTCCATATTCCAGAGAAGCAAATTTATGCAGCAGAAGTCATGGAAGCATATGCAATTTGCATTGTGAAAATGAAGTAGGGACACTGAGTGGCATCAGATATTTGGGCAAGGGGACTGAGCAGCACAGCACATTTATTACGTCTGGACAGTACTGGCTGTTCTACAACCAAGGCAAGTAGCCAATTCAGAGATTTTCAAAGTCAGGATGATTGCAGAGGTCATCTGGCCTAACCTCTCATCTAGCACAATTTAATACTTTCTTTTCTTTCCCAATTTTATGCACAGCGTTTGTAGCCTGGTTACTTAATGCATAAAGACATGATGGATTATCTTCTGTGTGGGCGGGAGTGGGAGAAAAATCTTGGTTTTGGATTTTGAGCTTCCTCTGAAAAATTATAATGGAAAGCCACATTAATTTGAACGATCTGAGGAGTAACACCACATCCCGGTTGGCCTGAACTTACACAGTCTTGTTTCACTTCTGAGAGTTTCTCCAAAAATGCATTGGATTTGGTGTTCAACCCAGCCATGGAAATACATTTCTGTCTCTCTTATATTTGCCTCTGTCCACACCAAGATGAATTCTCCATTATTTTATTAATCTCTTGCCACATACCATCAGAAAAGGCACCCAGGAAGATTTTTGTTCTACCAGCTACCCCCTTGATGTTGCCCTCTGCTAGCATGGACCAACATACTTGTCCTAAGTTCATCTGCTTTAAAACCTAGTTCATATGATCCTCACTATCAAGCCTTGATTTAAAGACCATGCCATTTTCCCAACACATGGTCAGCCATTATAAATCACAAGCAAAGCATTGCCATCTACCTCACTTTCTCCTTGCACCTTATAAAGGCCTGAAGCATGGTTCTTCAGGGTGGGGGCTACACAGGGCTGATGAAAAACAGGCTGCGTACGGCTAGCCGCTCCTCCTGTATGAAACTGCTGAGTAAAGGCACAGCACCACGATGCTAAAAGATCATGCTATTACTCATTTGGCTTGGAACTGCTGCCCGTACTCATCCATCAAGCTCCCCCATAATTCTTCTCCTCCTCCTCAGTCCTGCTCCATTTATTCCTAACTGCTGATTCCTTCCCTTATATAGATTTTTCCCCTTTAGCATTAGGGAGGGAAAGGGGCAAGCACGCAAGGGAAACATTGTTCTTAAGGTCAAGGCCACCACCAAACTGGTTGTAGCTGCTTCACCAGGAATGCCTTGGGAGTGAACCCAAGCTGGGACAGGGCACTGCACCTGCTCCTTGTTCCTTTGCAGAGTGCTCCGTGTGGAGCCACAGGCATGTAATTCTTATCCATGCAGGCAGGTTGATTGAAGTTTGGCACCCACATTTTACAAGGAAGGGTGGGAAAAGGGGAAGGCAAGGCCAGGAAGATTAGGTTCTGGAAGGGTTGCCTTACAGATCAACACTGCAAAAGAACACTGCATTTTGAAAATAGTGACGATGACGGAGTTGGAATTCTGCATCAATGCTATGCGTGAAGCCAGGCGCAGCACCTAATAAGACAAGTCAGGGCTATGCAAGACCCCACTCCCAGACTGCTGCTAGACCATCCACCCCCAACAGAAGATGTAAGAATAGCTGTAAACTCTGCAACTTTTCCCTTTTATTTGAATGTTCTCTTACAAACTGACGAGAAAACAAAATGATCTGCCTCTCTCTCCTATGAATAAAGGCAAGTGGCTACCCTCAGAAGCCATCTACTTTACAATTTTTTCAAACTTTTGCTTGGAGACATGCTAGGCCAATATACAGAGACATTCCTAGCATCATTCCTGAAAGCATTTAAAAATGACTGGAGCTTCCACTGAGTGTCATTACTCATCTATGCTTCACATTAAACTGAAAAAGCAAAAACAAACAGACAGACAAGTGACATGACCATTTCTTCAAATTGCAAACAGCTCACATGCCAACCATTTCAACTTTTGCCTACCTTTCTGGATCTTCAGGAGGGTTTTCCCATATGATTCAGCTTGGTTACATGAGTAGATCAGCCCCCCCCCATCCACATGTATTTACACACACTCTCTTTTCACACGCGCACACAGAGAGAGAGAGAGAGACAGACCTTCCTGAATCAAAATTGCACTTAAAATTCAAAAAACGTATTTCAAAATTCTGTTTTCCAAACATTTATGAGATATCCAAAGTAGGACATAACATTGTGCATAAGTACAAACATGCAAGTTAATGTTTCTGTCGGTGCAAGTTCTGTACTGCCAAATGGCGTACAGATGGAAATGGTTTATACCAAGTAAATTTTTCATGTATCCATCTATGTTATAAGCTGTCCTTTCTTGAAGTTGCATGTGTGTGTCTGTGCATATGTACACAAATTCCAAACACAGATGCCCAAATCCCATTAAAAGCAATGGATATTATATGTGCAGCTTGAATACATGAATTGCACTTATCTCAGTGGGACGCTGGCAGGCATTCATGTGAATTGCTTCCTTAGCCCCTTAGATCATTTTTATGGGAACTACCAAACAATTGTTGATTTATTTTCATAAATGTGTGGACTGATTCAGTTCACAGAGAGAAACTCTATGTGATAGAAATAGGAATATGATTCAAAAGAAGAAGATTAGGATATTAATGCAGCCTATAAGGGTGGCATAATGGGCCAAAATTAGATGGATCCTTGTATCTCCTTCTATGGTACTATTTTCCATACTTCTAGTTTACTCCTAAACTAAGCTGTCCTAGCACTGCAGAAAGCTACCATTCCAGACTCAACCTACAATATAGCAAATGCAAAAATGAGTCACTTCATATTGTAGAAAGTCTTGTGCACAGAACTTTAATTTCTTTTATGGGAACCCACTCATTGTCTATGAATAATTTCTTCTTTCTCTGTGCAGTTTTTCTATCCTGTCCATAATGAATAGATCTGCTTATCATAAGTGAATACCTTGAAATGCTAGCGAAGTGGTTTAGCAAGAGAAAGAACATAGTTGATTTCATCTGGTTTTCAAACTTATCGAACGGTGTTTGGACAGCTCAACTACCTTATGATTATAAAGTCCTTCTTACAGCAAAAATACTCTATATCCAACATTCTTCTCAGCCATACTGCTTCCTTTGCTGGAAACAGCTTCCTCTTAGCTCAGCTCATCTGAACTATTTCCTTCTCTTTTTAAAACTCCCTGTTTTAACAAAAAGATTGATTCATCCTATATTCCCGTTACTTGCTGCCATCTGATTCTTGCCTGTTCTCTTATGTATACTGTATATTCTTTCCATTTATGTAGGTTGTAAGCTTTTTTGAGCAAGCACTGTACTACTTCTGTGCAATATTGCCAGTATTATGTAAGCATTCAATCATAGAAGCAACATTTCCATTAATTTGGCAGCCTCCAGATGTATTGGGAATCTAAATCCCAAATTTCAGCTGGCTGGAAAATTTTGGGAGTGGCAATCCCAATATACCTAGAGATTTCATAAAGGCTTAATTAAATATTTCCACTTTGGCTAATGCCATCAACTAAATACCAACAAATCTGATCTTACGGCAAATTTTGTGGAATCCTACTGGTTAGAATGAATGTTTCAAGATTTAACCAAAGCAGCAGCAAAAGCAATTAAGTCAATTAAAGAAGGAGAGCAGCCTTGAACAATGAGAAACTGAGCTATGAGCACATTATGTTCATGATGGTTTGGGAACAATACTGGGTAGGTGAGAAACATTTTCTGTGGCCAATTCCCTCTCTCTGCTTCAGGAACTCCTCTGGTTTGAGCATATTGGAAGACCTCCCAGTGCCCTGATGTCACAATAAATGACCCAAAACTTACCTCTGATGCAAATAAAGTTCTTTCTTTTCTTTTCTTTTTTTCCTCACCAGATTGTCTTAAACATTCCACCAGTGTGCTACATCACGGAAAGTATAGGCCAGTGTTCCTCAACCTTGGCAACTTTAAGAAGTGTGAACTTCAACTCTCAGAATTCCCCAGCCAGCTTTGTTGGCTGGGAATTCTGGGAGTTGAAGTCCATACCTCTTAAAGTTGCTAAGGCTGAGAAACATTGGTATAGGCAGTTGGTGAGTAGAAAAAGAGCTGAGTTCATTCAGGTACAAGTAGTTATTTAGTATGAAGCTTCCTCAAGTCTTTCCTAAACTCTCTCTGCTTCAAAATGTAATGACAAGCCATCAGTTGCTTCACTGCAATCATTATCCTCAGCACTTTAATTTCTCCTATTCTGCCTCTTGACTGTAAAATGAACTTCCCTTTCTTCTCTCCCTCCTACCTACTGGAAACTTTAGCCATGCTTCCTTATTAGATTTATATTGCACCTTTTTTCCAGGCACTCAAGACAATATAACTAGCATTCCTGTTCCCATTTTTCTCCTACAACAAGCCTGTAAGTAGACTGGGTAGAAACTGGCCTTAAGTCACTCAGGGCACTTCCATTGCTGACAAGAGATTTGAACCTATTAGGAACAGTCTTCCTGGGTCTGGTCCAATACGTTGACCGCAACATCACAGGGGCTTTTTTTAGCCCTGATCAAATTTTACTACCATTTCCATTTCTGATTGTAGCAATTCATCCAATAACAGCTTGGCTTATGAATAGTGAGTCACACTAGACAAAAGGTAAAATATGAATGAAACATGTTTTCATTTTGATGGGAGCAATGGGGGGGGGGATGCAATTAGGACTGGAGTTTTGGTGTCCTCCAAGATCCTTTAATCTTTCCCTTCTATATCACAATCCCAAAGAAAATCTAATGCTATTCTCTGAAGCTTCTGTTTCATCTAACAAACAAACTGTGACTGACATCTGTCACCCAGTTTGAGAATCAGTGCTTTAGCCTCGAACATGTGTAACAATTGCAACAAAAGCAAATTGAGTTTGCATAATCGGAATGATACCTTTGTGCAATCCATGAGAAAAGAAGTCAGGGAAAGAATGGGAGTTACATATTTCTGTTTATATTTTCTACAGGTCTAATATGTCCTTGCAAATGACATAAAAAAATGCCCCAGGTGTCACGCAGTGGTCAGTCCTCTAATCCAATGAATTTCCTCTGGCACTGCTTGCTTTCCCAAGAAAACAGAAGGAAATATGGTTATTTATGCACAATACATTTCCTCCCATTTTGGAATTGCTAAGAAATGCTGAAAAGCCAACGCTGCAGTAAGGAAAGAGGTATTCAGTGAGTCTGCCTCCCCCTCCCTCCAAAAAAATCCCCATGTAATTAATAAAGTGACTTTTTATCTTCAAAATCCTAGAAGCCTGGATCCCCTCAATTCTAGACTGGCTTCTTCTGTTTTCTCCCTGACTGAAAAATTCAAAGTGTGGCTTAGCTGCACAATGTAACCATGCTGGTCTGATATACTGTACATGTAAAAGTGAATGCTGAGATATACAAGTGTAAAATATATTGAAATCTCTAATAATCTGAGAAAACAAAAAGGCTAAATAGAAGAAAACATAAACTTATTATTTAATGTGTTTATAACTACATGTTAGGTACAAGCTGATCAAATTCCTCAAGCACCTCCGAGCTGTGAGATTTTTTTCCCACATTTTAAATACATTTTTTCCCTTTGGATTGTATATATAATGCCCCTGCTATTGACTCCAGAAAACCATCACTTTTTATTACGCATTTCTAACCACTTGGGCAATTGTATAGAAAAGCAAATGGCTTTCAGTGTAGAAGATGCCTGTTCCTACTTTAGATCAAAATAGCCTGCCTGCCTGCCTATAATCAAGTATTTCACGGCATTAACTGTAATGTGGGAAACCCAGCAAAAAACTAAAATGAAGAAACCAAATGCTAAATAGTAGAGGAAGTTGAACCTTACATGCAGCTCCTATGCAGTCCCTATGCAAACCAAACATTAATTCCACTTTTCGTTAATTTGGTGGTCTCCAGACATGTTGGACTACAGTTCCTAAAATGCTCTGCCAGCTATATTTCTAGCTGAGGTTTATAAGAGACACTTTTGGAGAGTACGGTTAAGAGCCGCCGATTGCTTCATTCACAATGACTGGTTTTGCAGTCTCCAAAGTCCTGTCTCCTTGCAGCAGAATGGGACAGACTGTCTCCTCAGCAAGGTGGTTATTTTTCAGTACAGCTGCTCTCTCTTAAGTTTTTAAGAAAGTATTAACCAAAGTCCAAACATCCCAGACTCCATGATATGGAATGAGTATAAAAACATGCCAGCCACTGATTCAGCTCAGCGCATCTGATTTAAGCACTTTTTATTACACTGTCCCAAAGTATCACATTTACTGCAACTGTGTCTTAGCCGTACTGGAATCATGCAGTTCATTCAATTCATCAACCATGGACCTGGGGAAAAATGCACATCCAACATTAAATGGACATTGGAAAATGAATTTAGTGTTAGAATTCTTTTCCTTGATTTATTTTTGCAGCCCTTGGAATCAATCAGAGCTAGGCTGAAAGAGCAAGAGACTTGTTCAAGACCATACAGTGAAATTTTGAGCTGAGCAGGTATTTCTATCACTCAACCAGCAATGGTACCTTTAACAGCCCATTCATTTTCTCACTGGCAACATTCAACTATGGGCAGGCCAAAAGAAAGGCATAAGCTGTTTGTTAAATTTGTTCCAACAGAAGATGATATCAGTAGCTCAGGGCTGAACTGTGGAGTTCTTGGTGTTTTCTGAGCTTGACTGTTTGCTTGTAGACGTTTCATTACCCAGCTAGGTAACACCATCAGTTACATTTCTTAAAATAAAGTTATCTCAGCCAGTGTGTAGATGGAAAATTCCTGAAAGCTTCTTACAAGAAAATTCAAATATATGTGCAATAATCAATGTTTTCCTCCAAACGATGTGTGTTTTCAGAGAAAAGGAGAACCCAAACTGTCCCAAAGTCAACAATCCATCAGATTTGGTTTATGCTTTATTTCACAGATTATAAAAAATAGTTTAAGTATGTGAGGGGGAAAATCTGTTTATATCTCTTCTATTTAAATGGGACTCAAAGCAACAGTGACTGGTATTTATGGCCTAAACATATGTGAAGAATTTCAAACTCTATTCCATTACATATTCTAGATCTCATAAATTGACTCCTATTTTCTTATTACAGGAACACAAATCAGTTCATTTTTTACTGTTGAATTTACTGCTCTAATTTCATTGGATTACCCCAAATTCTAATGAAGAGTGCAAGAATTGGCTTTCTATCATGAATAATTTCATTTAAAATATTTCCTCTTTGCCATTAGAAAAGCGATCCAAGTGATTTCATTTTCCCTTATAAGAAAAATGAACTAATTTCTTGTGCATTTTTTTGTCTTTTTTTTTATAACTTGTCCTGTCCTATATACCTTTTCTGAGATGAGGCAAGCAGAAATGAATACAAAATTCAAGATCCAGCAACACTATAGTTTTACATAAATGATACTGGGAGTTCTATTCCAAATAAACCCTAACATGAAATTTGTGTTTTTTCATAACGACTAGCCATGGAGTTGATCTTTTCACTCTAGTATCAGACCCCAAGATTACTTGCCCAAGATATTCCTTTACACACGTGGTGCATCATTCTACCCTTACGTACAGAGTTTGGAGAGATCTCTATGAATTGTGTCACACTCCGCTTGGATTTTCATCATCATAAGTAAGATGCTAATATTTGCAAATAGGCCTGCCTTACTGCTCACCCCTAACAGTGGAATGTCTATGAATAGATCAGAATACTAACAGTGTCAATACAGACCCATTTTGACACTGCAACTATAAAATGTCAGATTGGACTCACACCTCTTGAGACTTTCAAAGAACTTCAGTGTTGGTGAGGTATCTGTTGGCAGGCCTCCATACACTATTAACCTTTGGGATACTAAGAAAATGTTTCCGTAGCTCTATATTAACAATATTCAGCTATGCTTTTTCCACTTTTGTTTCTCCTGCAGAAGTGGAGCCTGAAATTATTATGGATAGATGATCAGTCTAAAAGGGAGAATTATCTTTCTGATATCAGGGTTGAGACTGGAGAAACTATACATCCCACTCTGGAATAGGGTACTGCCCTAAAGTGTCATGTTCTGGAAGAAAGCATGGAGTCTCATTGAAGTAGAATGCTAGGTTAAAACAATCAGATTCTGGGTATACACCTATAGTAAGTCCTAGCCTCACACGGAATGTGGACATCAGTTTAAAGCAAATCTTGCTATTATGAATGGAGTAATAGTTTCAGAATAAAGGTGATTTGAAAAGAGGAGTTCTGCAAGATAGAAAATCCAGTTAACACTGAACTTTGGGGTCTACCACTCCCAAAATGAAAAGAAGTAGCTTCACAATCTCCTTTGCCTTATATCTTCATTCTTTCATGTTACATAAATACACTATTCAGGCAAAAATTTTGAATATTTGCAAACTCAAAGTTCTCCAACTTCACTGACTTCCCCAGACATCCCCAGTTCTTTGATCCACGATCTGTTTTCATACTGGCTATACAGTAATACTTCCATCATCAGTTTGCCAGTATCTCTCATTCTGAATTCTTTGCAGAAGCCCAATAATCTACCTCCTTGTCATGTTCATTACACACGAAGTACTTTCTATCAGCCTTGGGCAATCTTTTGTTTATAATAACATGGGTACCGGATTTTTTTTTTCATTAATTTTTCTTTCCATGCATGGATGATTTTCTCAACTGTTTTCTTCCTTGAATGTGAGCTGCATCTTCCATTACAATCCTGAGCCTTCAAATGCTCAAATCTTTGAGTAGATACTGTATTCCCATTCCGAGATCAAATAAATCCAATTATATAACATATCTGTTTTGAAACTATAAATCTATTAATGACAGATTGACTGACATTAAATATTGTTACATTGTCAATGTAACTTTGAAAAATGGGATATCTTAAGAAAGAAAAAAAATACCCTGGAACCAAGAAGACCTATAGTCCAAGCATACACACCTAAGATGCTTCCAAATTGGTAGCTCCTAACACTATCAGGCAAAATATCTTGTAGGGCTGGTCTACCTTTGGCTAGTTTACTCCCTACCCCTCAATGGTATTTTTAGTAGAAAAAAAGTTGGCAGCAGCAGTGGGAAGATACAGGAAGGTATCAAAAGGAAGACCATGACATCTGGAATCCTCCACTATTTCTGTAAATTTGGCAAGGCAAAGGCAAAATTAAAGGCTCATATAATAGCACCCTTCTGGAATGTCTTGTACTTTATGCTTTTGTTACTGAGGGCCTAAAATCTGCTTTCTGAACAGGGCCACACTTCCCACCCACCCCATGTTCTGGACACGGGGAGCTGACGTAGTTTGGCCTGAGTCAGAGAATGAGTCAGTGACTTGGGATCTATAGAGATTTCCCCTCCGCCCTCTTAGAAACACCACACCCCAGACAATATGCTTGCTGAATTATTAAAACAAGATGCTAGACTCCTAATTTATCCAGCTTAATGTTATCAGATATCAGCAGCAGCCATTTCAAGGTACAATGGAGACAATTTTACAAGATACACGGACAGGTGAAAAGTGTCATCTTCTATTTGAACCCAGCTTCTCTAACCAGTTTATCTCAATAAGTACTGGGTCAACTCTCCTAAATCCCAGTTTTGATGCATTTGTCTAGAAAATATGGAGGTGGATTCCTTAACTGTTACCTACGATCAATAATGGATTTGATGAGAATAAACAAATTAAAATTAAAATCCAGAGAAGATCAAACTTCATTGCTTAATAGGAAACCAGATTGGACAATTGGGAGTCAGTCTTTCTTAATGACATTACCCTGGTAATGAGCAGGCACCCAATCTGGGAGTGCTTTTTGAGCCTAGCTGTCTGGAGATCTCGAGATCGTAACAAGCCAAGGAATACATGTGCACAAGGGCACATGCCGCAATTGTTCCTAAACTACTCAGATTTGGCAATGGTCTCCCCTGGTTGCAGCACAGACTGCTGCAATGCGCTCTGCATAAGAGCATCTGGATATTTCAACTGGTGCAAAATACAGCAGTTTGGCTGCTAAGCAGGGCAAAATAATACAAACGTATTATTTCTGTACAGAAAGATGTGCACTTTTTGCCAATATCTAGGCATAATTCAAGCTCCTGACTTTAGCCTTGAACCCCTAAGCAGTTTAAGACTTGATTATTTGAGGAGACTACCTATTTTACTAAAAACACTGTCTAGACCAATATTTCTCAGCCTTGGCAGCTTTAAGATGTGTGGACTTCAACTCCCAGGATTCCCCAGCCAGCCAGCTGGGGAATCCTGGAAATTAAAGTCCACACATCTCAAAGTTGCCAAGGTTGAGAAACCCTGGTCTAGATACTACAGTTATTAGGAGAGACCTTCCTAAAGATGTTTCTGAGGTCTTCTCACCTGGCTATTGGTAAGATAACAATGTCCCAGGACCAATTCAGTGCCACGCAAAATGTCCACACAACTAATTGTCAGGCCCTCTGGCTGCTGCCTGAACTAAAAATGATTCTTTTCCAAGCATGATTCTCCAAGAGTTTTCTTTAGTGAGATCAGTTATAGATGAATGGGACAGGGTTGCAAGAATTCCAATAGCTGAACTATTTTCTACTTAGAGCCAATATTTCCCTGCCTACATTAAAGCACAGACATTTTTATTTTCTTTCTAATAGTCTTCCTTTCTGGCAAGGAGGCAGGTCTTTCTACTGATAACAGAGAAAGTTGCACCTGACTGTTTCACATACTGGTCTCCTGAATCTTTTAATAGTTTTATTAAAAGATTTTACATATATAATAAGAAGTACATTCAAAGAAAAAGATATAATAAATGTGAAAGAGAAAAGGAAAGGAAAGGGAAAAAAGAGACAAAGAAAAAAGGAGATAGAAAAAAGAAAGAGAAAAGAAAAGAGCAGAAAACATGAAGAAAAATTATGAAATGGCTTCCGATCTTCCTCTCAGCAGTTATACGTACAATTTTAATCAAGCCTCTCTCTCTAAGATTACATTATAATTCCCTTCTTTCTATAACCTATTCTTTCTAATCATCAAAACCATAAGTTACAAAATCATTTTCTTTTTTTACATAAAAGCATGTGGCTATTGCCTGAATCTTTACCCATCTAGGAACACACTATTATATTAATTTCCAAAAGTTGATGGAAGATTTTGTAGTTGTCACACAGATAGATACTGTATTTTTATGGAGCACTCACCCATAGGCATTTCACCCCACTCTCTCCACCTTCTCTCTTAGGCCGGTTAGCTACTTGTGATTTTAACTATTATTTATGTATTTTAACCAGATTTTAATTATTATATGTTATTTTGGTGCAGGCCTTGAGCAGCCCACAGATAGGAAGGAAGAATATAATTTGAAACAGAAAAGAAAGTTTGCTTTCTCTGTACCTTCTTCCCTTCAGAACCAAAAATGCAAGCATTTCTACTGACCTCATGACCACTTACTTCTCACCTAATGCATCATTAGTTTATGTGACTAAATTTGCCAGACAATTCTGACACCCTTCTTTTGCTGGTAGCTAGGCACTGTTCAAATTCAGATTCAATTTGATCCAGATGTGAATTCTACAAACTAAGGTGTTTTTTTTTTCCTGTTTGAAAATCTGAAACAGGAATATATGCGTACTGAGGACAGAGAAGGGGCTCATTTGAATGTATGCTTACATACATGGTGTCATATGAAAACTGTTTAATGCAGTGGTGACAACCATCTGGCCCTAAGCAAAGTGTCTTGCTGGCTGTTGGGATTTTTTCTTTGCATTTTTTGGGGGGAGGGGGAGAGGCTATTACACAGCAGGGCTAATACAGCACATAGCCACATGGTTGAACTATTTGCATGCCTAAGTGCAAGATAAAGAATCGTGAGTGCAGGCACAAGGCCATGATGACAGCAGATAGGAATCTCAGGGTCCATAAGAAGATCATGTACACAACCATCACTTTCTGTACACTGTGATAAGCACGCAGTCTTGTGCCCAGTACTGATAGAAGGGGGATGACTTGATTGGCATGTTTATACAAAGAGATAAGGGGAATTGTGTCTATTATTATTAGCTAAGAGGTAGGCTATACTGACAAGCCCACACAATTTATCTTAGTTTGGAACCGCTGGTTTCATTAGCAAATATGAAAAAGGAAGGTTTTGGTTCCTTTCCATTAAACAACAATATTTTCCTATAAAAAGAAAAAAATGGGAAGACATATGTCATAAATACTTATCCAGGTTGGCCCAATATAGTGCAATTCAACTTTCATCCCCAACCACAGTGAATAGAGAAGCAATAAAATAGCTGAATATAAATGACCAGTGAGTAGAATTAGCATTATAGAACCATGTTATTTAGCACTGCTAAAAAAAAATAAAAATAAAAATTCTTGTAACTGCTGCAGTTTAAAATTGTGTTTAATTTCACTTCCAATTAACTGTGGAAAAACTATATGTTAACAGCACTAGCAGGCTCTAATGTGAAAGTAATCAGAATTGTTGCAAAGAATGGTGAGCTGTCAGGATATCTTGTTCCCTGGAAATTCTCCAGCTCAACAATGGTAGATGAATTTCTCTGAAAAAGATAGCATATCCACCATTTCTAACTCTCTGCTATGCAAGGTTTTACAGATCTTGAAAAACCAACAGGAAACTTTGGGAGTCAAGTCACTGTAGAAAGTGTTGCTTGCACTTGGAAAAATGTCCTTTGTACGCAATGGGACTGTTTCCTTGTTATATGTACAAACATATAAAATAACAGGAACCAAGGCTGATGTTTTCACCTCGTGTCCCTCACAGTCAGGAAGCTACTGTGAGAATCTAAACCTAGCTGGAGAGAAAAGTACAAGAGCCGCATCAGCAATTACTAACTCCCCCCACCTCCAAACAGTACAACAAACAGCCACGGGCAAGGACTAGACCCAAAACTGTCTGAAGAACCACATAAAGCTCCATCTATCTTCTTCTGCCCTCCAAGGCTATACAGCAATGATTTAAGTGGAGAAAGGAAGCCTTCCTAAGAAAAGCAAAGTCACAATTACGTACATTCAGCATGACTCCATAGGTGCTGTGCAGCTCAAAGTGTGCATTCCAACCCTGAATTCTATTCCCTAGGAATCTCAGCCTACATTATGATTCCCAAAAAAGGCAAATTTCTGGCTTTTATAATATCTGAGAAAAAGTCTGAAAATATGCAAGGGTGTCTGCTAGAGGTTACGAAATCAAAAGGGAGCCAGAATTCCAGCGATAAAGGTTGGGATGCCTCTTCTTGGCAGACACGGCCCTATTCTTCATCCTGATTTCTAACCCTTTCCTGAAATCCTCCACCTTCAGGTTATGCTCCACTTGAACCCATTTCAAATCTTCCTTTAATAATTCATTTGTCACACGCATCTTGATGAACTATTCCAGCAACAACCACAGCTAAATAACTTACAGTGACAACTAATTGCCATATCTATTAATTAATGCAGAAAATGCCTCCCCTTGCCCCCAACTTCCTTCATCTACACATAGGAATTTACACATAAATCTCTGTCCTAGGGAAATATCTGAAATCCTTTCATATCCCAGCAGCACCATCCCCACCAGCAGTTCAACAAGTCCATTAGCAAATCAGCACTTAATTAAAAGAGCTTTTATGTTACTAATACCCTTCATCAGTAAACTGAACAATACTCTACTACAAGGGTACATTGCCATAGTTCATAAAGTGCTGCCTGTTTATATTTTGAAATGATTAATCCACTGCATTTCTTTGTGTGTCTTATTAGAGAACAAAGAAATAAAACAGACCCAGCCATGCCACTAGAATCTCCCATTATACACTGGCCTGATCTATGATCTCTCTGACTTTCATTTCAAAGTTTTTAATTCCTATCAAGCAGTAACTTGGCCTGCTGTGGAATCGTAACTCTTTTTGGATAGATATACTTTCACTTATTTTACTCAGGATGACTGATAAAACATTACTAGCACTTCAAAAGCTATCATCTGAACTTGAGTCATGCCATTACAAATGGCATCAGGAAGTTGCATGCATTTACAGCTTGCTGTTTATTCCAGATTAAGATGTGAAGAGTTTACAAGTAAAAAAAAAAGAGAGCATATGTTTTATTTTTTCTTCTCATGTTATTATTTCAGTTAAGCTGCCAACATCCATTATTTAGGCCACTCTTCTGGGATCAAGCATCAGGCAAGGATCTTTCTGGTTCACATAAACTCTGCTTAGCTCCCGATTCTAGCTTAATGGAAGCTCTCCTCAAAAGTTACTGATATCCTGACTCCTGCAAGGCAAAAACAAAGCAAGGCTGCTTTTTCAAGACCAAATATGATGAACTGAAGAAGATCTGTGACTGGACCTCTTGTCTCCCTAAATGTGAACAGAAAACATTAACTAGGTGATACTGTTCAAGATCCAGGAGCTAAGTGAATGATGATGTAACCTCCAAAGAGGATCTGCTCAGCCCAAGTTTTCTGCCTCCTTCAGAAAAGCAATGGAAACAGTAAGCTTCAGATCTGAAGGAGCAATTGCTGTCAGAACCATGCTTTGCTTTCTGACCTTTTAAAACAACATGATTGCTATACATCTTGCCCAGCGAATAGAAAAACTGAATGCTTCCTTTAAAAAACCCTCCCATTTGTTGTGCTCTCCTAAGCCAGACACCAGCAAGTGGCTGCTCCCTACCAATCGTTGTTTGCATAAGAGGAGGCATTTCATTCGCTGCCAGGACCTTCGGCTTTCTGCTGTTGGCTCCCAGGCCTAAAAAGGCAAAGTTTTCCAAGTACCTCCTTGGTACTCACACAGGGTGACGCTGAAAATTGGCTTGGACCCATCCATTCCGAAGTCTGCAGAAGATCCCCTGACCTGAAACCTGCTGCTTTGCCTAACTGTTTACCAAAATCTACTCCTTGCAGAGATCTGCCTTGAAAACAGCCTATGCTTAGACCGACGTAGCAACTGATCTAGAGGAAACCATATTTATGGTAAAGAGCTGCTAAAGAATGCCAGGCTAGTGGTCCACCCGGTCTACTAGTATCGTATCTGCTCACATCAGATTTGGAACAAAGCAAAAGCAGAAGCAGATTATGAAATAATACAGACCATCAGTAATCCATTCGTGTCTCTTTCTAAATAACAACAATGCATTAAAAATATATGAAGAACTCTACTGAGGCCATATGATCGTATGTTTGGTGGGATTACTATTGCTTTAGAAATATATGCATGTAACACACTTCCATTCAGGATGAAGCCTATTGCTTAATTAATAAACTGACTGACATTTATACACTTGTAGATGTAAAAGCTGACCTATCCGTAAAACAAGAGGCAGTTCACATAAATATTTTCATGGGAGGTAGAAATGAAATCTTCCCTTATAGATGTATTTCCTGTTCTTCAAGTCAATTTCCCAGGTTGCAGCAATGACACTCCCACCAAGATTCACCAAATTTTTAAGAGGCAACTCTAGCAATATTTTAAATGACAATATTGTGCCAACATACATTGTGTTCATCTTTATTTTGTGAAAAATTGCCTCCTCTAATTGCTGAATAGCAAACTCATAAAAAACAATGAATATGTATATGCAGCCTTTCTGCAGCCCAACAGCTAGATCCCATCCTTTGACAAGCTCTCATTCTCATATATGTTGTGCATGTCTCAGGGAAGTTTTCAGTATTGTTCCCAAGAGTCCAGTTTAATTAGCCCAAGTCCTACTGCAGTTAGGAAAAGGAAACAGAAGCTGATGTATTAATTAAATTGCAATTAATTTATGAAAGATTATCTATTCTGTCTTATTTCTGTTACCCTTGTGCTATACTACATCCCTAAAAATTTCTAATCCTTTGAATAGTTCTCTAGATGAACATTCAAGGCATCCCATTTCTGATCTCCAGACCAATAGCCAAACAATACAAGCTTTTCATGTTCAGCCCACACAACACAAGCTTTAGGGAGTTTTCTCCCAACACTGTCATCCAGTTACCCATCCATCCTCTTCCTTACACAGACAGCTACCCACCCATCCTCTTTCTTGTAGACAGAAAATTATTTCCATTTAATGTCAAGCGGAAGTGAGAATGTTTTTTTTAAAAAGCATGTTTGTAAATAACCATTTGCCTGTTCCAGGAATTATCTCAAGGTGACTAGGCTGAGAATCTTCGACTCCCATTGATCCCCATGTTCATTTTAGGCCATTAATGACTCACATGGACATGTGTCAGAAAGAGTCCTAGCAAACATTTCAGCAGGCTAGCAACTTCTGTGGGCTTCTTTTCAAGATTGCTCAAATGTTATGGAATGTTCACTGCCCATTTCAACATCTACAGATCACAACCCTGTATATTCTCTAGAGGCTTAGAAAGTTAATTCCCATTTATACCAGTTTTTGAAGAGTTTCAAAACTCAGTATATGTTAGGAAAGTAGTTTGATACCCCATTTACAAATCCCCCAAAAGCTATTTTTATCACCAGCCAGATTCTAAAGAAATGTTAACAGTGCAGGTACAGGATCATTTATATCTTAGCAACCAGTACATGTTATGAAAAATAGGTGATATTTACAAAGAGAAAGCTATGCAAACTTTTGACATGTAGAATGGATCTGAAAATTCACAAGTAATGTTTCAACACACTCACCCCAAACACCTGTGAGTTTTAACTTTTGGAAGAAAGGCTGAAAGAGATGACAAAGGCACTGTAGAGTTTTAGCCTACTTAATATGCTAATTAAATTCTGTTTGCTCCAGCTCTCCCAACTAGGCGGATCCAGAGTTTGTTATGTCTGTCTTTCCAGATAAATGATTTACCAGGTCTGACTTATCTCAAGCAGTAACTACCAGGTGACATCTGAAAGAGGCAAGAAGGGGGATGGGAAAAGTCATAGTTTCAAACACTTGCCTTACCTGATGACTTCACTTTCCAAGCTGAACCTTATTTCCCAAGCAGAAGCAACGACCCCCAGCAATCAACATGCTGAGATATTGTATGAGGTTAGGAAATCAGAGTCAGTCCTTCACTTATTCCAGGTCAGTATGCAGCCTCAGGGAATCCTACTTATATCTTCAACAAAGAAGGCTTTACTTTTCCTTCCTTCCTTCCTTCCTTCCTTCCTTCCTTCCTTCCTTCCTTCCTTCCTTCCTTCCTTCCTTCACTCACTCACTCACTCACATGCACTCAAAGTGAAATCCCAGACTGAGAAAAAGAGCTGAGTAAAAGGCCAGTGCAACATCTCCTCCACCAGCAACATGCGTTTTCCCATTCTTTGTATTGTATGTAATTGACCTTACAAAATAGTTCCAACCATGTTCTGTATATCTTCCTACTTTCCACATTCTTATTCAGTTGGTACAGGCCAATAGAAGTTCATACAACAATAACTATTTTTAGAGGAATCAAGATCCATTATATAAATAAAGCTAATTTTCCAGAATCCAGCATCCTTATCCCAATAAAACATACAAATTAATTTCAACATCTGTTGTTCTCAATGTACCTTCACACAATATAGCCTTGGTTTAACCCCTTAATTTCTGATGTCCAACCAAACCTTCTCCCTTACTTTTCCTATATTGTCTTCTAAAGTTCAGAAGATTTGGATTGTCAACTTCTTGGATTAGCTACTTGGGTCCCCCCCCCCCGCCTTCTTTTAATGGGTAAGTGGGGGGTGATAGCATTGTATAAATAAAAACAGCACCAATTTGTGGTTTTTCAGTATTCTTTGAAACTTTCAGCTTCTTGTGCTTTTGTTATATTAGGAATCCTTAAGTGAACTATCTTTTATTTTCTTCTGAAAATGTGTATAGCTTTTGGGCAAACTGAAACTCCTCTGTGCTAGCATATAACAAATAAACATGTCCATCCTATAATGAAAAATTAAATTGCATCAGTGTGTCCTTTTTGGCAGTACAAGAAACTATGCCAAAGACCACATCCAAGTCAGCTTTCTGATGATGCCAGGTTCAGCAACTTAGCTGGAGCATATTCCTATTTTCTTGTTTCCTCCCTTCTAGCCTGCAAAGAGTTTTGGATCTATAAACCCTACTGGAAATTCAGGCAAGGGATCATGTCCAATCCACTCCAATCCTGCCCAATAATTTGACACAGACTTGCCAATACACTCAGTAGTGCCAGCCAGTGTGCTTTTTAGCCATCCAGTTCCCACCCTGGTTGTGTAATAAAATAAACAGCACAACCCTATGTAATGGGCCATACAGATGGAATATGCGCATTCTCCCCTGAGCATTGCAATGCATTTTTCCCATCTCACAAACTTAACACAGCACACAACTCCAAGTGAGAGATTCACACGCTTAACTATAAGCTGTCACAGAGGACAGTGCCCACAGCAGCAGCAACTGCACCAAGACAACTTTTTATGGAAAAAAGGACCAAAGAAAGAAGATGCAAGCCACTAGAGTCATTCAACCCATGAACTTCCTACCAGCCAGAAAAAGAGTGACAACATTTCTAGAAGCCTTTGTGTGGTGACTCTAATATGGAGAATGTCTTGTTTCACATGTGAGAACCGTCACAAAATTGAAAAACCCAGTCATGGTTCAGCCTGCAAATCAGAACAGTTTGGAGTTAGTATGAACAAGATGGATCACTTCTATTTGCCCTCCCTGGTAATTGAACCTCAGAAACAATCTGTTATTTATTTAGCATAAAGCGTGAACTGAAAATGTTGGCTTTTTTGCCTTATAACAAACCAGAGTTGGAAGGTATAGTTTGTTCTCAGCTTCCAACTCTGGCTGGATAGTACGTGCTTGCATGTTAGCCACTCCCAGTGGCAGAAGAGACAAACAGAAGGAAAAAATAAACAATATAAACCACGTTGATGCTTGTTCATGATAAGTCCAGTTTCTTAAGAATTCTGTATTACTGCAATGTTTGCACATCACAATATTGACTAGGATGCTAGATTTTATTGAAGAGACCTGTGACAGGATGAGATGGCCCGACTGAGACAGGGTTATAAAGCTTGAGGGGTGGAATGCCTACCTGTCAAAACTATGCAAAGTGTCACATAGGCACCTTCCTGCCTAATTAAGACACCTGAGAGTACTCACTCTGTCTTTTAGTGAAAGTATATAAAAGGGCAGCTCTCTTACACAATGGAGGAGGTTGCTGGCTGTTATTGGTTACTGCATGTACTATTGAAGACACCCAGCTGACAAATGTAAACAGCTTCAAATACTTGGGAAGTGTCATCTTGAGCAATGGGTCTGTGGACAAAGAAATTGACTCCAGGATCAGCAAGGCCAACAAGGCACTGGGGCAGTTGGTTACTAGAGTGCTCAATCAACATACCATCCATATCTCCACAAAGCTGAAAGTCTACAGAGCTGTGGTTATCCCTTCTCTCCTATTTGGATGTGAGTCCTGGACTCTGTACTGAAGGCACATCGAACAACTGGAGAAATTTCACATGCACACTCTCTACTCCATCCTCAACATTCATTGGCAGGACCGTGTCTCCAACTGTGAGGTCTTGGATCACACTGAGTCTACCAGCACTGAGTCCCTCATTATCAGAGCCCAGTTGCAGTGGGACATGTCATCAGAATGGATGACTACCGTATGCCTCACCAGTTGCTCTATAGTTGTAGTAACTGTGGGTGTTATTCTGTGATGCCACTCATGGTTTTCTATCAGTTTTTGGCAGTGCCAGTCTTCAAAGCCAGTGGAGTCTTCATAGCATAGGGCTGGACTCTGGGAAGAGACCTCGAGGTTGACCACACAAGTCCTACAAAGATGCTGTGAAAGAAACCCTACACCACTGTGACATCCAGCCAAGGGAACTAGAAGCTGCGGCTGCCAACAGCACCCGCTGGCAAGCCCTATGCAAGAAGCCTCCACTGGCTTTGAAGAGAGGCGCCACCAAAAACTGATAGAAAGCCATGAGTGGCGTCACAGAATAACACCCACAGTTACTACAACAATGGACTTCCAGAGGCCCCCATTGTGTTAGACTCTGTGCTTCCAGACTGGATCTGCAGAGCCACCTCTCTGTCCACAGATGAACTACACAACATGTCTTCTTCAAACCCAAAGGAATACCATATATTTCTGCTATGTGGACTGGAGCTGCTGTGTGAATCCAAGCATAGCTGGAGAAAGAATATGCAGCTGAGGGCTAGGCAGGAGCAAGCAGGACCAGAAAGAAAGATCTGCAAGGCAGACTGGCTGATACAAAAGATTTTTTCTGTCTTTCCTCTCCAGGCTAAAAATAAGCCCAAGAAATGAAAGTACTGAAGCTTTTAACAGAGTGAGCATATCAAAGTATTAGGAAGAAGCACTTTGGATCTCACACAAACCTAGGACCTCTCTGCTATTTATTAAAAAACACCCTGATTGACTGATTGACTTATTTATTTTACTAGGCTTATATGCCATTCCAATCATGAGTAGCTTACAGACCTCCAAAATAATAATAAGATTAAATACTAAAACACAACAATGTAACCTTCCAAGCACTGAGGAACAGCCATAGGTATATATGCACAATCATTCTCCATGACAGACAAAAACAACCCTTCATACCCAAAAGATTCACTGAAACAGCCAAGTTTTGATGGCTTTACAAAAAATTAACAGAATCTGGGCCTATCTAATATCAGGGAGAATATTTTTCCAAAGAAGGGAGAGAAGGTCTGACCCTGGGATTCCTGTGACTGACATTTCATAAGGATAGGGACCTGGAAGGAATCTTCTCTTCCAGATCTCAAAGGATGGGTAGAGAAGGCTATCTCATAGATGTTCTGGTCCTGAACCATGAAGGGCTTTCAAGGTGACAACTGGCATCTTGAAACAAACTGGTAACCAACACCCGCTACTTGAGCAAAACAACTGGTACCCATAACTGTTTGAGCCACTCCATTCTGAACTAGTTGCAATTCTCAGTGGTCTTCAAGGGAAGCCCCATATAGAGCAAACTGAGTAATTCAAACAGGAGACTAAGGTATAAACTACAGTGAGCAAAACTTCCCAATCCAGAAAAGGCTATAAATGGTGCACAAGATGGCTCTCTGCAAAGGCCCTCCTAACCACAACTGCCATGTGCTCTTCAAACGTGAGCTGTGAATCCAGGACAACCCTGCATTTATGAACCAGTTCTGCATGGAGAAGCATAACCCCATCCAGAGCCAAAGGTGAAATAGCTGTCAGCCCCACTAGGTAGATCAGACCAGGAAATCACTGCACAGGAAAGCAAAAATCACTTTTATTGAGATTGGCTATAATAACAGAATCTTTCAAGTCTGTGCTGTACCCCCTCCTCCTTCTTATAGTTCAGTAGGTTAGGGAGGTGTCTGCTGAGCTGCTTCCAGATCTATCCTGTTCTGCACTTATGAAATGCTTCATCCTCTTTTGCCTCGTAATGGTTCCAATTTATCTCCATCAAGGTCATCTTCCTTATTCTCTACAATATCTCTGGAATCAAATGGCTTCTGCACCCAAACCCACTCTGCTTGGTTAGGATTCAGTCTAAGCCTGTTCATTCCTATCTAGATACTTATAGCCCTTAGTCATTGGGACAGAACCTAAACTATATATTTTGTTTGTCCTGGAGTCAAGATACACAACCAAGTATCACCTGCCTGATCATCATGGAGAAAATATATCTATGTGGTCACTAGAAGTCAAAAATGTCTTGTTGGCACATAATCAGTCAATCACCTGCATATTGAAAATACCTAACTCCAGGCTAGATGATGACCTCTCCAAGTAGTTTCATGTAGATGTTAAATGAGAGGAGGGAAAATGTTGTCCCCTGCAGGACCCCACAACAGAGGCCCCAGATCTTGATCTCTTACCCTCCCCCCCCCACTACCACCAATTGGAACCACCAGCCTGGAAGGAGGAAAACCACTACAGAAGAGCATCCCTACTCCAGCTCCTCAGTCAGTCCAGAAGGATACCACAATAAATGGTATTGAAAGTCACTGGGAGATCAAGCAGAACTTGGAAGGTTTCACTTCTCCTATCCTGGATCAGCCACAAGTGCAGGTTCTGTTCCATACCCAGTCCTGAACCCTGTCTGAAAAAGGTCCATATAATCCATTTTCTCAGGAGTTCTCTGCAGCTGTAACCCTACCACCTTTTCAACAACCTTCCCCATAATGGAAGATTGGACACCAACCAGTAGTTGTCTAAAATATCAAGCTTCCACATGAGCCAGAAAAAAAGTTGTAGATACTTTAAGAACTGTATTAACTTTAACAAGTGGACCCCTGAAATCAGACACATTTTTTTTCTTCAGACGCACACAGAAATCTGAAAAAAGTCTGGCTTTCATAAGTAGCAAAGAGACGTTGCACTTCCACAAGATCTAACGCTCTCTTTCCAAACCATTTTTGAAATCTGCATAAACTATGATACTGTACATGTCTGCAAGAGGAAAGTGCATACATCCAAGTTACAATGTGAAATAGGCAAAGAACAGGAGGACACTGGGTAAATATGGAAAACATAATTTTTAAAAAAACGCTATATCCTTTCTAAAATATTTGACACTTCCCAGGTCAAATAAGGATGTGCAAAGAGAATCCACCTAGGTACACTTGGGAGTAAAACTCCAATCTAGAGCAATCTGAGGATATTTGATCTGAGCTAAGATACTGCAAGAACCAGCAAGCTTGGGAAAGAAGCTTTGTCTCAGAGGCAAATACCATTAGTCTCTCTCAAACATGTTTCAGTTTCAATCTCCCTACAGAAGACTGCTACACCACCATACCTAATGGAAAGGGAACTGAAGGGAATGAAAAGTACATTAAAAAGGCAGAGTTAATTTTCTTCCCATATTTTAAGAAGAAATAAGGGGGGAAGTGGTTAGGGTTAGGCTCAAGAAAGAATGATAGAAATATAAAATCATGATTTTTCAAGACATGAATGGTAAAAAGAACTTAAATTTGAGTTAGTTTGTACTTTGTACAGAGGTGCATTTAGGCTTTGTGCTATGCTCGGAAGAGTTAGTACAGAGACCTTTAACATGATGTGTGCTTAGGAAACCATAAAGCATCGGTGTCCCTGAATAAATTATAACAGAAGCAGACTGCAAAGCCCTCATCTGTGTGTGCCAATCCTCATTAACTGTTCAGTTTACTAGATTCTTGCCTGATCATTCTAGTGTCTGATATCTCTTCCCTACCACCATTCCAATTATTGGCCCATTTCAACCGTTACCTATTCTTGTCTCAGAACAGATATAGAATATCACTATTAATACTGAACAATATCAGTATCAATACTGAGCAGGCATCATGCAGACACCAGGGGCTGGAGTAAATAGTAGGACAGGCAAAGAAGATATCAAAGTTCAACTTAAGCAAGCACAGCATAAAAACACTTCCCAAGCAGGCGGGAAAAAAACTTGGAACGGAACTTCGGAAAGAGTTTCAGCAACCCCAGGAAGTCTCATTAATGCTACACCCTTCCACAAAACAATGCACCAACCGCCCTGTTTTAATTGCCAAAGCAGATTTGTTTAAAATAAGTGTAGCTCTTGGCTAAATATTTGGACCACTTGCTGCAGCTTGCCCTTTTTCAGCCCACTTTAGGAACCTGGGAAAAGCCCACATTACACTAAAGCTTCTAAAAGTTAAGCATCACTTCACTCCTTGCTGTATACTACCACCTTTTAGGCAAAACTTAAAAATAAGCCTTTACTAGTTACAGAACCTTATAAAGTTGAGCACACCATGATCTGCTCAGATACATGAGCCTTGATTAAAATCAAAATCAAATCAGGGCCAGGACCATAATACCACTGAACTCAATTTCCTCCATCAAACAGAAGAAAGCTACGGTAGCTCCAGACAAACCAAGTCCCTACTTGCAATTTGGTACAAATGTGACTTAAACTCCATCCATCAATATGCAAGGCTCTTTCAAGAGAACTTTAGCATGCATTTTTGCTGTCATTTCAGTGAAACTTTATTCTCTCTAAAGTTCCTTCATTGCCGTAATTAGGATTATAGTTCCTAGGCCAAAGTTGGATAATCTTGTTCAGATGTGTTTGCATGATGACTCTCAAAATCTACTACTTTTGACTCTGCTGCTGGAATACTTAAAAACATCTGAAGGGCATTAGGTTGCCTACACCTGGATCTAAGGTTCAGAGTGAACCTACAAAAGCAAGTCTCTCCAAATCCTAGTCTGTATTAGCAATACTCAGTGCAGGGTGTTTCATCTGAACGAAATGATTCTCCTCAAGACTGAAAGTGAAGGATTCTTCTCTGAAAACTCATTTGTTCTGCAACGTGGCCAGAACTCCTGCATAAAATGTTCAGTCGTTACACATTCTTTTTCTTTTTAGCATCCACTGTGCATATTCTGCCTGAAGCTTGTGGATTTCTGCAACCTCCGGACAATCATTAACAGCTTCTAACGGTGGCCTCTATTTTGTTTTTCTGAAGACTGATGCATTTCCAGGCTTGCAAGAACTGTTGAAACCTAAATACATCTGAACTGAAGTTCTATCCTAAAGTGCAAAACCAAGCCAGATGTTTTATTGCATTCTTCTGGCTCTTAAGGAGTGGCATATACTTCAAGAAATAGAATCAGAGCATCTAAACTCAAGAAGGATTTTTGCCATGCTGTGGAACTAAAAACTCTTCCGTTTCATGCTCTGAGTGGCTCCAGAATTCTTGAACTTGCAATATCAACTACCCCCAACGGCAGCCAAAATAGAAGAAAGAGGAATTCTATCCAGGGACACCTCAATCTGAAGAGTGGGCAACATTATTCTCTATCTACCCAGGTCAGAATTATACTCGGAATGAGTTTATTGCTCTAATTAGTAGATAAGTAGGTATTGCTCTAATTAGCAAATAAGTTTAACAAGTTGGATACAAACATATATTGAATAGTGGCTGTCTGCAGCTTGGTTAATGAAATGATTGTAATAAAATCTGAAGCAAGATATATAACCTGTTATTTCAGTACCTAGCTGATATGAATGTGAATAATTAACACACTCTGTACATTTTGCAGATCTATATGTGGAGCTATTTCAAAACGCAACAGGTAACTTCAGCTTGTTACAACTGCTACAAAAAAACCCTACCAATTATCTGAGTCACACTGATCCTGCCACCAACATTTCCTAATTATGCATGCTACTTTAACACACCAATCTTGGAGAAAATGAACAATCCTAAGAATGTTTGCAACTCAATTTTTAGTAAAACATAAACAAGCTCCGTGAGTAATGTGTATTCATGTTTCCATGTTGTAGAATTATGGTCAATCAAAATTTAACTTTGCTCTACATGTTTGGTCTAATTTTAATCACTCTGGAAAAAATCAGAACTCCTAGCAACAAAGAAGAATATTACTCTGAATTCTGTCTCTGGTACTTTCTTCTTATTGCTTGCTGCCAAGCCTCACATATCCTTGCAAACAATCTGCCTCCATTCTTTGTCTTCAGCTAATAAACAAACATGTAGAGGAGTAGGTAGAGCTTAAGTGAAGATGCTCATCTTCAGCTCCTGATTCTTCCTCTTCACCTTCTTATTGCAGCAATTGCTAAAATTGAAATTACCCAGTCCTGGCATTCCTTTATTCCAAATAATGGTTATGCTATGAGTTGAGGGCGCCAGATAATCATTTCTAAATGCCAAGGAAGAGATATGCTGCTCAAGCAGAAAGTTACACAAATGCACATCATTGAAAATAGATTAGGGAAGAAAAACAGAGGAACAGAACATGATCTTTCAACTAAACTGTTCCTCCCATGGGGCATCACTATTTTCTCAACCATTCAACAGGCAGAATCAGCTTAGTAGTACTGACTCTTCCCCAACACACAAACACCAATGCCAATTTAAACTAACCTCCCCAATCCAAACTTTCTCTAGAAGTTTACTACTTCCTTAGAATGTCCCATTACCTTCAGAACCTTTCATCATTTCACAAAGCATTTTACCACCCTAGAAATTCAGTTTTTTTAAGGCCAGGACACAAGAAACTCAAACAGGTACATATCATCTCTTCATAAGCAACTGCAAGACCCTCTACTGCTAATTTCCCCAACTTCCCTAGACAATCAGGAAAAAGAATTGACAGATGAACAATACCTGCTTCATTACACTTCCAAAATCCATCCTTCTGGGCTGTTTTATTTAAAATTGTCACCTCCAAGATGGTGACTACCTCCAAGGGGACAGGAAACTCTTGATCTCACCTTAGTTAAGCTTCTCCCTCCTTCATGATGAGCAAAAACCAGCCATTGCTTGTGCAAAAGTTAAACTCGAGCAGATGGTGTTAGTCAAAGCTGGCAGAGGAAAAAGACGTTATACAGTATTCATTCGAAAATGGAGAGAAACCAGGGGCTTGGATTCAGACATTGGTGAAAGGGCAGCAAACCTATTTGCCTGAAGCTTTCGGGGGTGGTGAGCTTGGGAGAGCAGTGTGCAGTGATTAAGCAGAAAGGAAAAAGCTTTCAGAACTGTCTCAAAAGGGATTTTCCTTTCCAATCTCCACCTTATTAGCACAGCCTCTTCCCACCCACCCCCCTCCATGCATCGCTGTCCAAGTACAACATCACACACGCCCAAAAACAACACCACTGGCTGTGCGGGGCTCTTTTTTCTCCCCCTCCTTCAGCTTTAAAGGGCATGGCATCCATAAACTAGCCTGTAGGAAGAATCAGGGTGGGAGTCAAAGGAGGGGGTAACAAGAATAGATTGAAGGGGGAATGAAATAAAACATTGCAAGAGTCCTGTGCAAACTGGCTGCCTGTCTGAGCCTTATCAGGCTCTCCAGACATAAGGCTGGAAAACCTGGCATGGCAGTCGTGCCACAGTGATGGAGGAGAGGTTCTGCCAGCCCTGACAGGGCTGTGAGACCCTTGGCAAGTAACCACCCACACTCCCTTTCAGAAAGTCACATTTTCATAGAATTCAAACTGGTCTGCACTATACATGTGATCACACAAAGCTGGAGATGAGTTATGAGGAGCCAGAATGGACTGGATTACTTTTGATTACAGATGGGAGGCTCATATATTTAATGTATTAATTTTCCTGCAAAAATAAAACCAATGGATTTAACCTGAACAATTTTTCCCTGATGTTACCTACTCAACAACCTAGCTACCTACCTACCTATTGTGCAAGGGTTCTCCATCCTCTCTTTGTTGCATATATTGACCACCATAGAAATCTCCAGTAATTTTAGAATAACAACCAACTCTGCCTAAAATATGAAGATCCTGATCTAATAAAAGCAGATGACCCACTTTTAATATATACACACATATTAGTCATAAAAGGCACCTCAAGCACACCTTCCTGTCTTCATTTTTTTTTCATTACTCCAAGAAGAATACAGAATTATGGAAAAATACACACATATACATCTATTTGTTTCCTTATCAGGCAATTCTTGACAGATTGTACACAGAAAAATTGAGAAAGCCAGTGTCCTCCTCCCTAAGCCATAATTGCAAGATGAGATATTTGCTATTCCTTGACCACCTGACAGAATTAAGAATGGTCAGAGTTATTAAGAATGTATGCAGATTAAGATTGGATGCTTAGGGAAGTCTGAGGGGGAGGGAATAGAAAGGGTGCACTTCTCAAGGACAAACTTCTTGTTGCACATCAAAGCTTCATATTTTTTACCATAATCTCTTTTTACTGCCTGCAAATATGTTCCCAGCACAGATCTGTCCATTAAAGGTAGTCCTTTGTGACAAAGGAACTTTAACTGCTGGTCCTACAGAAGGCCATGGCTGCAATTAAAAACATTTGGCAAAGAACAATATTCTGTTTGCTTGTTTTAGGATGTTACCTTGAAATATTCAAGAAAAATCAGAATCAGATTCCATTGTATTACATAATTCACATCATTTGTGCAGTGACATCATCACACAAGCAATGTCACTCTGACATTACTGAGTTTCTACCAGACACCTATGCCACTGTAATTTGAAGGAGCCACTTTGGAACACGTCCTCTACACTGGGACAGATGCTAGCATATGGTACAATGAGTATCAGGAAGAATCCATGGAGCTTCTTTAAACCTGCTCAAGCATCTGGGCAGCAAAATTCCTTTAAGTGCAATTCTCTAAAATATACTATTGGGAACAGCCCCTCCTTCATTTATTTGTTATTCATCTGCCTAGTTTTTAATTCCATCAGCTGAAGGGAATCACTCAGCACACACTGCATCACCCCTTCCACACAAAATGCATACATACCCCTCCCTGGCTAGAAGCCTGCTTCTCAAAACACATCCAGCCCTTGATGAGTCAAGCTTTCCGGGTGCCTCCTCCTCTTCCCATCCCTACGACAGACTTTGTTGCACATCTGGATCCACTTGTGGCTTGAACATTAGGGGCACTCAGAGATGGCTGCCTATAAAAGCTAGAGCAGCCAAATGTTTCTAAGGAAATAGATTTCTTTAGATTTTTAAAAACCTACTAAGTCAGGAAAGAATTTCTGCTGCTCCTGAGCTCACTCACGAGAGGTTGCAGAAAAGTGCAGCTTCGTTAGAAAGCCTTGAAAATGGCATTTCCATGCAAAATGTTTGATCATAGTAGAATCGTTTAGAAAAGGACAGCTAACATACCAGGATAATATGAATGAAGAAAGCCAAAGATGAAGAAAGCTAGATATCTCATATAGTGATTTTCCCAGATTTTAATGGTTAATTGAATTAATATCCACAAATCTCACTACCTTGTAACTTACTCCTCCACAATCTTTTCCCTTTGTGTTTAGATTGTTTTGCCTGTTTTTCCAAAGGTCGTTACTCCATTTCACTTTTATTCTGAGCCATGGCTGAGATGAAAGATCTGCCTAGAACATAACTATTGAATCATACCATACATGAGCAAAACCTGGATCTGCCTCTGGAGACACCCCTGCTATTCTTTGTCTGCAGCCTGCAATTTGCTGATCGTGCATCAGATGTAGGCAAAACATCCGTGGGCCAGCTATGCTGTTTAAAGTGTCCCAGACCATTTTGGGCAAGGATGGGCTGAAAGACCTAGTCTGTGAAAGTTGTGATTGTCTGACCAGGTATTTCATGGACAAAATTGCTTGCATACATTCCAAGGTGGAAGCCAGATGGACAGAATCTCCTGAGATGAGAGAGGTGGTACCTTGTATTGTTATCTGGGAAGCTTTTGAACGCTAGTCTTGGGTTGACCATAAGTTGTATATAATTGACCATTAAGTTGTCGAAGTACACTCCCTCTCCTCATACCCCCTCAACAAAGAAGACTAAAACCATCAAACAGATGATCAATCCTAGATATTATAGTTCCCTTGGTAAACACATTATTTCTCCTTTTCCACTCTTAAATTGCATCTATAATATCCCTTTTTCATCTCTATTTCCCTCTTTTCATCTATTATATCCCTTTTCACATCTATTCCCTTCCTCTTTTCTGCATCTTTTCCTTTTCTACAAACGTACCTCATTTATCAGTATAGTAAAGACCCTCTGGTCTTTATTCTTAATATTCCCATATGGGGTCCCATTAACTATCAGTTAATCAATTTCACGTATATAACAATTACCTATACCTGTTTCCTTCTCTTATCCTTATCTCCACTATTTACTCTGCCATCTCTTACTAGAAATATGTCCATCTTGTTTTTCAAACTTTGTCTACTAAATTGAACTTCTCAGTTTGTCTTGTTTTGTAGCCTTCTGCAGCCACTCTCTTGTTCTTGATAATGGTGTTGTTTGTTCTGTTCTCATTTGCAGACTTAGACTACTTTTTAAATTCCTGTCATTTCCTTTCTTCCTATGTTCAGGCATTATGCAAATGTTGGCATTTCAGCTGACAAGATATAGTTAGAATTCACTCTCTTTTTTTTTTTCTATGCAGATAGACAACATTTCAGTTAATTCTCCTATTATTTACCACATTGGAAGTCTTATTATATTACTCTTGTTTTATTTCCCGCTTCTACTCTTAAACCTCTTTGTTTGATCTTAAATGCTGCTACCCATTTTATATTTTTATTCTACAATCATAAGACCATAAAAGCCATGCTATTGTGTGTGTGTGTGTGTGACCCTTCTTTCATTTTAGCTTCCTCCTTTCCCTAAAATATCTTACATTCATATTAACAATGTGAATGCAAGATATTTTAAAATATAAACCGGCAGTTGATATGTAAACTGCTATTTCTGTAGAGTGTCTACAACATCTGTTCCATAGAGAATAACTGTTTTGTGAATGGCCACCATCTTTATTGAATGATCATTGTCAATACCTATTTCTCATTCCTCAGTAAACCCTTATTCTTCTATCAACTGCCTCAGCCAAGAAGGGGAAACCTGTATACATCTTTGTCTCTCAGTACAATACTCCAAATACTGGATGAAGCAGAATATTACAAGTCATAATAAATATGTTAATTTTTGAAGTGTCCAAGACTGCTTCTTGCTTTTGCTGCAACAGATTTTCATGGCAGTGCTTTCAGAAACAATAGCACTTTTAGGACTTCATAATGCATGTATAAAAACCAATGTAAAGTGCAGTTGCTTCCTGTCTGTGCCAAACAAGGTTCAGACTTGCACAGAATGACCAAAGATGTCTCACAGATGGTTTCATGATTTGTCATGCCTGGATTAGACTGGTTTAAGTTAACTTTAAGCACAAGCAACATTAAGCAATGTGGACTGTGTCATTAAGCATCAGAAAAAAATTGTGATAGCCTCCCACCAGCTTTCAGCAATGGTCAACATTTCCCTCTCCTTTCCTGTGAAGAATGTATATACAATGACCAGTTCTTTATTTTATGTCTCCCGTTTCCTTCCTTGCCATTTAAGGTCTCTTCCTATCTACAGCCACAACTGGCAAGCCTTGTGAGGACAGGAAACATCAGAGGTCCTCTCCAAGGCAAGATTATTATTTTTCTGACCCTGCCTATTTAAAGCTCTCTTCTCCTCCTGGACCAAAGTGTACAACAGATGAAGGCCTTTAAGAGGCTATGCACTATTTATCTGTCTGGCAATAGCCTCCTGGAAATCACCAAGTTAAAGTTTCTGTATAGAGCACAACGCATAGGCAGACAATGCTGACTCAGACGGCATTTCCCTCTGACTCATTCTGCCAGCCAGCAAGAGAGTTCCAGTGATGCAGATGATGAAATAAAGCAGGGGAATGATAGAGTGTTGACCCCAAAGACATGTAAAGCCATACATGGGTATTCCCAATGGATATGGAAGAGTACCTATGAACAAAGCAGCGCACTTTAAAAGCATTCTTACTTGTGCTCATGAAAATGATGGCAATACCAATAACACCAATAACAATACCATAAAGGTACCAAGAACAAGGGCCTAATTGTTCAATGATTATTTTCACACATTCGAAGGAGTCTTCTAGTGCCTGACCTAAGAATATTGTTGGCATCCCAAAAACATCTCAACCCATGCAGCTTTTACACTGGATAGATTTGGGTGGTCTCTTGCAAGTAGAAACAGCTTGATTTTGCAAGGAGCTGTTAATTTTTTTTTCATTTTTTTTTTTACTGATTGCTGAAAGATGTCCAGATTTCACTACATGCAATCAGTTCACTTGAATTGTTCCTGAAAGTGATTTTGGTACACAAATCTGTAGCTATTTATTTATTTCTGTCAACAAACATTACTATCAATAAAAAGTTCACTGAATGATTCATAACTAAAAATGAAAGCCATAAACCAAAACAGGTAAAAGAGCACCAACAATCATTATGTGAACAGCCAACCTACATTCACAATACTGCCAGTCTAAACACCGGAGAGTATCTGAGTTTGAATATGCTCCTTCTCTCAGGCTTTAGCGTATGTCTTCAGGAGATTCTCTCAATGCCTCACCTCTTAGACAGGAAAAAGGGTTAACCTTTTCAAAGACAAAGGCAGAACTCTGGGGATATGGAGCAAGAAGTTTCTGCATCTGAGCTGGGGGGAAAAACAGAGTGTACCATCTCCTCAATAGCTCTGATAAATGGCTGAAATAACTGTGACAAACCAGAAAGGTCCAAGGACAAAGAAATACATGGGGTTGCCCTCAAAGACCATCCAGAAGCTGCAGCTGGCTCACTAGCAGACTCGTCCTGTCTTGTGGCTTGCCTGGAGCACTGCAGGTATGTTGTAAATCAGACTTCATATATCATAAGTTTTAAGGCACTTTTTGAAAAAAAATAAAATGTGTTTATCTCTTATGAGATTGGTTTATCCCCCAAAGAGGGAAGAAAGCATCACACTTTACTTTTTTTCCCATTTTTACCTTTTCTAGCTACTCCTCGTTTAGCAGCTACCTCGTTTAGCAACTGTTCACTAATACAACAGTAATAGTAAATTAAAAAAAAAAAATTCTGATCAATGCACACACTCATGTCCAAATTTCTGTGCCTGATAACAACCCATACCAGAGTGAGAATAACACTGATATTCCTGCATGAAATAACTTTATCTGAATGAGATGGCAGCAGTGAGTGATCTTTGCAGTGTCTCTCTCTCGCTGTCTCAGTCACATGTTCACTTAGTGACCATTTTGCTTCTGATTTAGGGAATGAATTGCAGTTGCTAAATGAGGAGAGGGTGCGTTCACCAAAATGGCAATACAGGTTGTGGAAGCCCCATCTCTCTTAAAGACCAAAGTTAGGGGAAGGATGCCAGGCACAACACCCTCTGGCACAGAGGTGGTAGCAGCAGTAACTACAAAACACTTACACCAAGACAGGAAGGTGGGCCGGAGTGAGTAAACCTAAAGACCTTCTGGGAGAGGAGGTTTAAGACCTCCAATCTTTCACCTTACAGACCTAGCTCTGTTGCTACAAATGTAAAGACATTCAAAAGCACTAAAATGAAGTTGCCTCGAAGAAATGTATATGATGCCAAAAGGCTACAATGAACACACTAGGCAATCCTCCCTGAGAAGAACATCCCACAATTAGGGAGCCACCAGGGAAAAGGATAGCTGGCTACTAACTGCTATAAATTGGACTTCCATCATATAGAAGCAAATAGATTACATCAAACTGCGGTAAGCAGCAATCAGGACTGGCAACTCCGGACTAGAAACAATTTATATAATCTATCACAAACACTTACAAAATTCAGCCTGGGATAACAGTACTGCCTAGATCACTATTCCCATTTCCTACATAACTGCTGCTCAGTTTTATGCAGATAGGGTTTCAGTCTCTGGAGCCAGAGATTCTACATGATACTCTGAACTGGGTTAGCATTACTTCCATTTGCCTTGTCACTAATGAAGTGAGTAAAAGAGAAGTGAGTGTCCAGGGATCAGTGTACACTCCATTTTTCCAAGTGTGACAACATTCTTGAGATTCCAAAAGCTGCTTTCCAGGCTCTGTGAACTCCACTTCCTTGAGAAAAATATATAAAATCTTTATGGCTTCCCAAAAATAGAGGGAGGGGGAAATTCTGGGAAATGTTGGGAGAAAGCAAAATCCTCCTACTGAAAGAATGCAACTGCACTAACAGCAACCAAACTTCAGGATCTGGAAGGAAAAGGTGATTCCTCTGAATATCGTTCCCACAAAGCCAGCCAAATATATGGTTACTTCTGGAATCAGTTAGCAGCATCTGATGGTATCTCAGAACAGGGAAATTAGACAGGAAAGTTGAACAGTCTCCTTCAGCCAATGGATGAGGCCAAGCAATGTTTCCAATCACCAAGGGCCAGGTTTCACTTTTCTACCCAGAGCTGCATTTCTTCATGAACAAAACAAACAGAATTATGTTAAATATGTACATCTGCTTCATTTGCATAATTCACAAAGGCTATTAGAATGTCAGGTTCCTTGGCTGGAGAAATTGCAGGAGATGCCTGCTCCACACTTAAGCACAAAGATCAAGAGACCATTCTGTGCTGCCATCATTTTGCTGGAATTATGATGATTATGTGAGAGAAAATGGAAAAAAAAAAAAACCAGAAAAAGAAGCCCACATTTTTATATACTTTCCAAAGAAATGTCAACATGAGGAACTTTATAGAGCTGCAATGATGTGACTGAGGCCATCTCATTCCCATAAATTTCACGGATCTTCATGCAAGAATCATAGAAACCATCTACACAGTGTTACATCAGAGAAAATCCACACAAACTGGTGCTTTCTTTTCTTGTATACTCCTTGACACCCTAACAGATCTTTATAATGCGAAACCTCTAGTTTTGAGCAAAACCTTGGTGGGGACATGCTTTATAACCATCCTGATCATTAACAGTATAGTACAAATAGTTAGAAGAGCTTCTGAAGCAATCTATTTCCATTCCTTAGGCCAATCTGGATATATTTTTATAGTGGCAAGAGGTGAAAGAAGAGCTCCTTAACTCAGAACGAGATTAATTATTGTATTTTTCTCCTAATGAATAGTAGGGGTTCTTCTATTAAAAATAGTAGGGGTAAAACTAATATTAGTAGTAGTGAGATATATAACTAAGAATAGAGTCCTGGAGCCCCAAATAGCTGAGGGTAGGTATTTCAGAGTTACCCTCATAACTGAATAGCAATGACACATTCCAGAAACATTCTTCCCAAACCTCACTGGAGTAATACATTGCCTCTGAGCCAAACAGTGACCCAGAAGTTCACTTCCTGTTCCCAGCCTTTCTCAAGACCCAGGCCAAATCTTGGACTGCAAATAGCAACTGACATTAGAAGAGAGGCTCTTCTGAACATTTAGCAGAGGATGGGGATGGGGAGGAGAAAAAATGCCTCTCCACAGGTTACCAAGAGGGAAAAATTCTCTTTGTTTTCTCAGTTTGTAAGAGATTTCAAGCCACAATGGGCTTGCACCTTCTCTGGAGAGACTGGAGGAGAAGGGATGAAGTGTGAAAGAGCAATGGAGCAAGACCATGATATGCTGACTTTTGGAGCTCCCTCGGAAGCCCAGGACTGCCACTCTGAACGTGCACAACATTAACCCCTTGACACCATCTCTCTGCCTCACCCTGTTTAACAGAGCAAATGGAGGGCAATGGGCACTGACCATTCAGGAAGGCCCTAAATAAACAGAGAGACAAGACTGTCCTCTAGGATGACTTTCTCAGCACCACCAAGATTCCCTTTCCTCCTGTACTACTGAGTATGATTGAATTCACGCAATGCCATACATTAGGTTGCCCCTGCTGAAGGAAGTTGTGGCTATGGAAGATAAAGAATTATAAGGAAGAAAAAGACTATGGGTAAAGCTGCCAGGTCTGGAAGTTCAAGAGTAGGCTTGAAATTAATAGGATTTCAGTGGCACAGGAGCTGCTGCAAAATACTGATTATCAAGAAGATGGAGCAACTTCCCTATGAGAACAAGGTAACAACCCTGGTGTAATTTTTAGCTTAAAAAGATTCAGTAAGTACAAGATTTGATAAATGGGTATAAAATGAATTGGGGAAAATAGAACTACACAATAAAGCTGATAGATCAAGGGGGATTCTACACGGCATGACTTCACGATATTGTGGCAGCCACCAACTTCAATAGTTTTTAAAAAACTAGATAAATTCAAGGAGGAAAAGTCATTGGTGGCTGCTAGTCATGAAAGCTATATATTTCAAGAGACAGTATTTCCAGAAGAATGCAAACGAGAGGATTATTACTATTATTACTATTATTATTATACTTTTATCCCACCTTTTTATATACATATGGCTCAAGGCAGCAAACACCCAATACTCCTGCCTCCTATTTTCCCCACAGCAACAACCCTGTGAGGTGGGTTGGGCTGAGAGAGAGTAAATGGCCCAAAGTCATCCAGCTGGCTTTCATGCTTAAAGGAGGCCTAGAACTCACAGTCTCCTGCTTTCTAGCCTGGTGCCTTATCCACTATACCAAACTGGCTCTCTTAACCACTACAATTGTCCTCATGTCCTATTTCTGTATTTGCCAGTTAAGAGAACACAATGCAAGACAGATGTAACCTTGCTCTGATCTGCCATGGTTTTTTTACATTCCAATGTTCTTATACCTGCCCATTACAAATATGAGAAAAGAACAGATTTGAAGCATGGAAAAGTTGAAAGAGGCAGAAGGAGGTCTCTCCCTCTTCATTTTTAAAAGAATTATCCAAATGTAAATCCTAGAGAGAAGGGAAAGAGGATTTTTATCTTACAGAATAAAAACTGTAAATCAAACATGTTACAAACTGGACCCAAAACAGCCTGCAAGAGTATCACAAAGTGCAAATGTAAAATTGTGTCCTTGCTTCTGTTCGTTTTTCTTCATGCTGTTATTTGTGTTAAGGCACAAATAGGGTCTAGAAATTCTGAAGGTATGTTAAAAGTTCCCCCCACTCTACAAAAAAGGACGAGCTCCAGTCTTGTTCTTTTCAGCCCCAAGACAGAAGCCCATTCCTTGGTCACTTTGCTAGACATAAGAACACGTGTCTGGAGTTCCCAGCAGAGGAACGGATGGGCCTGTGCCAAACACTAATAATAGAAAAATACGTTTAAGCTCTTCCCCGTCACCTCCAAGTTAAGCAGGGGCAGAGGTAAGGCAGTGGGGAATCCTATACTGCTCCCCCCTCTGCTCTTGCAAGGAAGTTTGCTCAAGTTTACCTGACTTCGTTGAACAACTGTTGTCCTCAGAACACAATGTTCAGGCTCAACTAAATCTTGGCACCCAGGCTTTCTGGCTGCTGTCCAACAGCCTGTTTAATAATGTACACATGGCTGTTAACTTAGATTTCAGAAGAAAACACGGGGGGGGGGGTGTGGAACAAACAGCTTGTGGCTCAGCTTCAGGCCAGGGAGTGCAGATAAACCATGACAAGAAACGGACAGAAGGAGGGACGAATAAGGAATCTCAGAAGACCACTTAGTTCTTGGGATATGGAGTGTTTGCAAGCAGCACAAAGTTATCAAAGCAAATGCCTGCTGCATGGCCCACAAGTTTCTGGCCACATGGAAATAACAGTCTGCAAGGATAATCCAGTGGAAGTGGCTGGACATCAAAATAAGCCATGGTGTATAGCCCTGGTAACAAGCCAAGGAAACTTCACACTCCTACGGACTACTCTCCCACTCAGGGCACGGGTGTGATAAATACAGAAGTTCTTCTTCCATTTCTGAGCAGCAATTTGCCATGCAAATCTGGGCAAAAGTATTGCTAATCTTAGATATGTTTTGTTTGAAGCAAGCCAACTTAACACCATGGTCAATGAAGCCCGCTTGGCTCAACAAATCTAAATGAAGAATAACTATTGTTTAGAGTTCAGACGTAAAATCCAACTGCAGCTCATTAAAAGTGAGAACAGTAGTTCAGAACCCCTCTTTGTGGCCAAAATGGGGGGGGGGGGGGATGGAGGAAAAATGCCTAACATGATAAAACATGGTTTCTTGTCATGTTCAGACTATTAATAATAGCATGAAGAAAAACAGATGCAAACAGAGGGCAGAGGAAGAATTTGATACCATAACTAGTGCTGGGCCAGACCCTTCTGCATTTTTTCAGTCATTCTCATTCAACCTTTTTTCATTCATTTTTTCCTCCAAAGGAGAATACATTTTTGGTGACATTCTTCTCAGGGTGGTGGGCAGTTCTTGGCCTAAAGTCCTTCCCCGTGATGCCTTTCCAAATAGGAAGCTCAGGGAACCAGCGAAACTGCAGAGTGGTAGAGAGATGGGCAATCAATGAAACCTCCAGAGGCAATAGCCGCCTCCACAAATTCTAAAGCACTTACAGAATGAAATAGAAAAATAGGAGCAACTTTCTCAGGGGGAAAAATGGAGGGGGGGCAGAATTCAGAAGACAGTTTCAGCACATTAGTTTGAGATACTGAGCCATATTTAATGAAGCACTTTTAAAAATTGAGCAGGACGCACCGTCCTGCATTTCACGAGCATTGCTGCTGCCTCTATGGCCTTTATTTTACCTGTACAGGTAGTCCCCAGTTTAAGAACGAGTTACACTCCCAAGGTCTGTCCTTAAGTCAAATTTGTATGTAAGCCAGCACAGTATTATTGTATAAAACTGTGTAAGTAGTACTGTGTAATTAACTCAAATCATTATGTATTTAACTCGAATCATTGTGTATTTAACTCGCGTTTTGCTACAATATGCTCCATTCTTAACTATAGGTCATCCTTAAACTGGGTGTTCTTAACCCGGGGACTAGTATCTCCAAGAAACACACACGTATTTCCAGCAGAGAAGAGAGAGTTGGCAACAAGTGGCGCTTTCCTTCACAGTAATGCTTTTCTCCTGTTATGAAGGGGGCTATGGCTCCTGTACCATATCCTCACTGGGAACAGGGATGGTTCTAGGCAAAGGCCAAGTAGGCACTGGCCAAGGGGCACCAAATTTTAGGGGCACCAAAATGGAAAAGACTTCCAAAAAAAACACTGTAAAAAAGCAAAATGCAGTAAGAAGCCAGCGCACCCACTTGAGGGTTAAATATAATTTCACAGAATAATGGGTGCTGATGTAATTAAAATTGCTTACTGTGTAAACAGGGTAAAAAATGTCCAAGAAAAAAAATTGTCCAGGGCTGAAAATCATAAGTGTAAAGTTCAAAAATTTGAAGAAAAAAAGAAACAAGAGGGCATCTTTTTGAAATTCCTAACAAAATCAGAAGATGAGCCAAACCATAGGGGGCACCAGAATATGATTTTGCTTAGGGCGCCAAAATGCCTAGAGCTAGTCCTGATTGGAAACATGGCGCTGTTTGCATTTATTACTGCTGGTAGAAAACCTCCAAATGTCATGTCCATATTACAGGAGAACTATGCAAGCTTAGCCAGAACAATGGCAATCTTAAACTTTCTATTTCCAGGAAGACTGGCAACACTCTTGAACTTTCAACAATTACTTCTTCCAGTTCTCTTGCAGCAGTTTAAATAAATGGTCAGTCTCAATAATCAATCAATATTACAGACCCAAAAGGATCTTAAAAATAACACTTGCAGAGTAATTACTTTCCTTCTTCTTGGTCTCCTTGCTGTGCCTTCCACTGATAATTTAAGTTCAACTTAAGGCTGCAGTGAAGAAGATGGGAATCCAGCCTGCAAAACCCCATTTCTACAAGGTCCTTTGCTAATTTGATTCTGAGTTGAGCCAAAAAGTATGCCAGTACTGCAAAATATCTGGCTTTTAAGCTTTCAAATGGCCCAGAATTACATGAACAACCACAGTCTTTATCTGTAGATAGAAACTTTGCTGGACCTATAGTTTATAGCTCTAACAATCAAACACAAAATGCAGAACTTCGTAAACAGAGCTCCATGTAAGAAGATGAGAAGCCAAAGTTCAGCACAACCACACTCTAGAACCAGTCGGATCTCTAATCTAGAACCTCATCGTTAGTGCTGGAACTCATTCATTAACACATGAGATAATAGTAAAGAGCACATAATGTTTTTGAGCACATAAGGAGTATAATTCTTTCTCCAGTGAGTATTCTTAGACTACACCAAAAGAGATCTAGAATTAGAGCTTCAGAGTCAGAGGATCCAGCCTAAACGATCAGTACCCTTGCCCTCTTTAGAAATTATATTCCAGAAGCCAGGGAAAGTCCTGGGAAATGGTAAGAATGTGAGAGAGCAAACCAGAAGAAAATATCTGTACGGTATAGTTCTGATAGAAATAATATGGGACATTTTATAGTAGTAGCTCAGATATCCTATGGATTGAGGCAAGCAATTAAAAACCCTCATTCACCTCTACTACTATGATAATTTCTGTTAGGATAGTATCTTACTAGGGCAGGCTTCCATTAAGAGCCATGAAATTATTTCAACGCTATACTACACCTCATAGAGTTTTCTGACAACAGGGTTCTATGGAATGTCATTAATAAGTACATTTTTGTCATCCAAAACACACATGAATTATTTGATTATATGTATTTGACATTTGACAGTAATCAGAACTGGCCTTCTCTAAGCGTGCTGTGCATGATCATAACTATTTCAGGTTATACATAAAATATGCACACATACACATGCACACACACAGAAAGAGTATTTTTAAGTTGCCACTATTGCTATCTTATATTTTGAAACTATATTTGAAATCTGAAATGCCAACTGGAAAATTTTTCACTAATATTCCAAATGTACAAGAAACACAAGTTGTCTGAACATTTTCCAGCTCAGTTTCAGTCCACTCTATCTTCACACTGCACATAAGTGATACATACTGTTTAATTCTTCCTCCCAGTCTTGTCTTCACAACAGTCTTGGAAAACATATTCAGCTGAGAGTCTATGATTGCTTTGAGTTATGAGTGTTAGGGCTGAGTGGGCACTGGAATCTGGGCCTCCCTAGTCACAGTCCCACTCTACACCATACTGACTCCCTTTGGCAACAAAATGTAAATGACAATTCAACTATGCATTGTATGCAACCAGTGATAGGAGAAAACACAGCTGACTGCTTGTGTTATATATTCTACTATGAAGTGATCCTTCACTCAGATTTGTGACCTGGGGTGGGAGAAAAGGGGGAGAAAACAAAGTCAGGGGAGGAAATGGAAAAATATGCTTGTATATTACAAATTCAAAGCAAGCCAAGTTCCTTCATAACCTTCCATTCCATGACCCATGAAAACAGAATGCATTTGTTTTACTGACCTCTCCCAATCTTCAAACTCATGAGCATCTCAGAGTCCCAGAAGGGAGAAGGCACAAGGGCAGAGTTCATCACTTCTCATGCTCTTTCCATCCTGGAATCTGGGAAGAAACCTAGCTCTAGTGGCAGATGGATGCATGCAAATTAGTGCAAGAAGCATCATCTTTGTTATGCTTATTCGGGCTTCTGTCCCACTCTCTCTTTCTTTCTCTCTAACTCTTGAAACCAAACATCCATGGCACAAAGCCACACAGTGGAAATTTTCTGTAGCTAAGTACAGCCTGAGGTTAATAACTTTAATATTAAACACTGGCTACTAGTGTCATGAGTTGCTGTTGAATACTAGTAGAGAGACAGCCATCTCACTTTCTCACAAACCAAGACAGTTTCATACTGACATCCCACCACCCAAACTACCAAAAGCTGCTAGGAAAGGCTTGTGTATTACTAGTACTGACAAAGGAGCTGAGATATCCCAAACCTGGTAGATTCACTACCATCACAAGACCTGGCCTAAAGACAACTGAGGTTGAAGAACCGAAGCTAGTGCATAGAGATTTATGCCAACAACCATCAGATCCTCTCCATTTTTCAAAACAGAGAAAATTGTCTTCAACTGAACTTCAGCTTCATTGGCTTAAAGAAAAAAAGCAAGAGGAAGGGAAAAGTCAAAAGTAGACATGATCACAAGGAAACAGCTCAGGATGAATATTGATCTGGAAGTTCTTAGCTATCACCCTATAAACAGCTGAGAAAGTTGACAAACTTCAAACACAAAAGGCTTTCCTCATTAGCTAAGACTCTAAACCCCAAACACTACAGCACTGAAAGAAACCTAGGATGGTAATACTGAGCAGATGCGTTTGTTCAGTTTCTTGGTCCATGGTGCCAAGCCGTTTGGCTTAGGAACTTTACAATATCAATGCTTTAAAATAGCACCTCTTTCAAAAGTAAAAAATGCTCAAGACTTTCAGATAAACATTCTGGCACTCATCTACTTTCTTTCCTCCTGACCAAAAGTCTAGCTTCACTTTAAATGTATCAAGAGGCCTGCCCAGAGTTCCTCCAATACAATTGCTCCAAAACGGTAGGTCTTTGCTCACAAAGAACAATCTAACTGTGCCAAGCCAAGATACAAAAACAGTTCAGGTCCTCAAAATGGAATAGATGTCCAAAGTTGTCTGAATGCATCCCCAACAAAAAGCGTCTGAAGAGTAATAAAAAACATTTGAATGGGGAGCTCACTGGGCGTTTAAGCGAATCACAACATTTGCAGTCAAAGTTAACTGACTCCGACTGAGTGCATTCATTCACTCCTGCCACCACAAGCGTACGCATCTTTGCCTTTACTCCACCTCAAAAAAAATAAATAAATTCCACTGTATAGTTATGAAAACAAATAACACCACACAGTTACAAAACATAATTTTAATATGAATAAACAGAAGAGTGCCACCTACTGATATAATTCAGAACAATCTCTGGTGGTCTTGATTCAACTGGGGATTCATTAAGCATGTGTGTGTTTATGCCAAGTTGAAACAAGACATTAAAGCAACTTGCAGAGCTAAATTTTCATGGGTTTGGGGGAGCTACTTCCATTAAAAATTATTTTCTTAGTTATGCTAAACTTTTTGTTGAAACATTATAAAGACACTTTGAAGTTCAGCTTGGTTTCTTATGATTGCATCTAAGCAGCTTTCTTGGCAACCGAATGGTAGTGGTTTGGCACTATATTCTCTTGGATTTTTTTTCCCCCTTCCCAGCCCTAGTATTCTGTGATGATCTCCCATCCAGGTATTAAGCAAATGCAATCCTGCTTAGCTTCCAAGCCCAGGCATGGTTAGCCAGATGCTATCACTTGCTGAATAAAATAATGTACACGCTACTCATCCTACTAGCCCAAGGGTAGGCATCTTCATCCTTGGCCATTCTGGCTGGGGTTACTGAAAGCTGTTCTTTAGCAACATTTAAAGGGCCACAGAGTGCCTATCCCTACCATAACCTACCAAGCAAATCTTGCCACTCTAGTTAGGGCATATTTGCAGAGGAATTGATAGAAAAAGCCAACATCTATCATGCATACTATACAAGGACCAGCTTTGCATTTCCCAAACTGGGAAAAAAAAATTTTCTTGCTTTAGAGATAAAAGCTGGAAGATAGAATCTGAAATGTGAAGGCACCCAGCTCCCTTGTCCTCAAACACAAGCAAATAAAAACTATGTTCACTCGGGATTTTGCTGCAGAGTAGGTTTTAGCTGGGTAGCCCAAGATGCACTACATGTGTATCCTGGGGAAGTATTTTACTGTACAAAGTGTCCCCATCCTTCTCTTTCACCCAGCATTTGTGCCTGCCTTCAGAGAGAGGGATCAATGTTACCTTCAGATATTCAACATTTTGCAGCTGGCCAGGAACAAAAGGATTCTGCAGGAAGAAGGTAGAAGCTTTGCTTAAAAACCAAGCAGATGAGCAATCATGGAATAAACCAAAACAGAAAAGGATGAGGTTGAAGAGAGAAGATGCATTGCCAATGACTTAGCTCCTCTACCCTGTACAACCCCAGGAGCTTGTAAGCAGGCAAGAATTCTCAGAACTGTGTTGACCTTTGGGATAAAACCTTTGCTATAAGAATAGCCTTACATGGGCATTCTCAGCTCTTAATAGCTCCCAGCTGATAGACTGTGTGTTCTCTGGACTGGTATAATTTCTTTTCTTGCACAATTGGTTTTTCTCCCTGACAACTTTCTTCCTAATGAACTGGTTCGTTTCAGACCGACTGTTCTTGGTTTTACTCATCCACCCAGGTCTAGCCATCAAACTGCCCACTCAGAACCTGCCTTCTTTTGCTGCCATCATGAATTTGATTTGAATCCTGAAGCCAAGCTGAATGTTTATGTGCCTGTTTAACAGATTGGCTCTAAAGCAGAGGCAAGGAGTCTTCTTCTACACTAAATAGGAATACCAGGTACATGACTGAAACCTTCCAAGAGTGACTTGCTCTGTTACTTGAATTTTATTTTTTTTCACTAGCCCGTTCCCAAAGGCTAATAGTACAGACAGGATTATAAACTGCAAATCAAAGATTATACTCTAGAAGAAGGGCTCTCTCTGCTTTAGATAACATGAAAATAATCTCTAAGAATGAACTCTTTAAATCGATGATGCTTGAAATTTAGAACAAAGCGTTCAAAGTACCCCTGCTCCATTCCATCCTGTCCTTCTTCCACCACAATCAACTCTGAAGATCATAGCATGGCACTCGGCAAGGCCAAGTCCACCATGAGACACAGTGGGTTTCTCTCTTCGTTCTTCTCTGCAGGGGAAATAAGTTGCGTATTGCTTATAACCCTAGAGACCACTTTTTGCTTTTTTCTGCACATGAAAGCAGGTGTCAGAAGTGAGAAAAAGAAGGTGCCTTGTTAAGGCTTATAATGAAACTCTTACTAGACAGATGGTTATAAATGGCCCACGTTGTTTCTTAGATCTGGTGCAGCCAGTCCTGACAGAGTAGAAAAAGTAACTTGACCATCTCTCAGACACCAAATGCTGAGTGATACTGCATTCCTACCCATCCGCTAAACTACATATACTATTCCCCATGAGTCCTCCAAACCACATGTGGTGAAAACCCTAATATTAAAGGCAGAGTAAACTAACAAACTAGTCAGATTCTGTTCATGAATTAGAGATTTTCTTCAGCATCGTATTAAAATCTAGATCATTCTGAGCTTGCCCTATTATGCAACAGGGTGAACCAATGTATTTCAGAAGTCAATGTAAAGAATAGAGAAAAGCAGACATTGATATTTCAACAATGCATCAAGACTCAATTCTTGGCAAAGCAGGCTATCATATCAGCAGCCAAATATCTTGATCCCGCACTGTCTGAGATCTAATTAAAATAATTATTTGGGAAATAAGTGGGCATGTGTCTCTGTAAAACTACCTAGTAATCACAGGATGATAATACCGTGAGTGCCACTAAGACTAATAGAGGAGGAAACAGGCATTTAAGTAAAGGAGCAAGTTCTTGTCTAGTGTTTCACTGATGCATTTGTGTGCACTGAATAAGCATTTTTGAAGTGATGGTATATATAATTATACATACTATTCCCCAGTTATAGCTGGTGTGCAATTTGGGGGTCCTCTTGGACTCACAGCTCCTGCTCAAAGAGCAGGTGGCAGCCATGGCTGGGAAGCCATTGCACAAGTTCATCTTGTGCATCAACTGCACCCATTCCTGGACCAGAGGCCTTGCTCACAATGACTCATGCCTTAGTCAACTCCTGTTTGGATTACTCTAATGTGTACTACATGGAACTGCCCTTGAAGAGCATTCACAGAAGCTGCAGCTGGTCCAAAATGCAGCAGCATGGGAAATTTTGGGTGTCTTCTGATACTCTCATATAACATCACTACTCTGCAAGCCGCACTGGCTCCCAGTAGGTTTCCGGTCCAATTCAAGCTGCTGGTTACACCCATAAAGCCCCACGTGGCAGAGGACCAAGCTATTTGCGGCAATGTCTGTCCCCCATAGTTTCTTCCCTCCCCACCAGGTCTAGCAGGGGCATGCTCTGGGTACCCTTCATCAAACAATGGCATCTTTTTGGAGCCCAGAGTCATGCCCTGTGGAACAGTATCCCCCCATTGATCCTAATGGCACCACTGCTGTTAGCCTTCCATAAGGCACAGAACAGACCTGGCTGTTCCCCCAGGCATATGGGCCAGGAAGATCAATGAGCTTCACTGGTGATGTGGCTCTTTGTTTTGGGGGTTATTGTTTTAATCAAGGCATCATGGGTTATATAGTGTTATGATGGTTTTAATCTTTATACACCACCCAGAGTCACTGCTGTGAGATGGGCAGTTCTATAAATCATTTAAATAAATAATAAACACGCAGGTTCCTTTTCTGTAAAGTTTTAGCAAAAGGACATATCTGTACATGAATGCTAAACAAAAAAGAATCTTGATGCAATTGTATATGACTCATACATTGTGTTTTTGCAGTACGTGCCCATTTCCACATAAGTAATGTGGAGATGAAAGAGAGAAGCAAATGAAATGAAGAAACCAGAAAACATAATTTCTTTCAGTTCCAGAATTCATCTTCATTTATTTATTTAAATTTATTGGCCATCCAACTCCAGATCAACTTTCATCTTAGAAATGCCCCTAATTAAAGAAAAACTCAGGGAATAGGGAATACAGGGTAAATTTAAAATCATAGAGCCATAAAGGAAACAGAAGAAACCCCTAGTCCCTAAATCAAACAATCAAATGCAACTGCAAAATTTTCTAAGACATTTTCCTTATTTTATTTGTTTAATATGAGAAAGCAGTAGAAATAGATTTGAAAACTAGAGTTTTGGAATACAACATTTTGATACATCTGTAAAAACCTCTTTCCAAAGATGTGTGTACTCGGACAAGCCTTAATTCAAGGAAGAGGAAGTTGAAAAACCACGTATAGGAGGGGTGCTGTTCTCCCTGCATTCCTCATAATAGACCCATAGACCCATAAGCTAGGCCAGGCTGCTTTAAAAAAAGAAGAAGAAGAAGAACACCAAGGGTTCTGTAGATTTTAAGAGGACAGGAACAATATTCCCTCTGTTGGGCTTTGCTTTGCCCATATGTTTATGCAGCTGAGGGTCTGCTCCATTACCTGTTTATACTAGTATTTGCCCAGTGAGCTCGATCCCCACCCTTTTGGCCCTTAATCCTTCTCATTGCAAGCATTTTGCTCAGATATAATTTCCCCCCTTGTAGTTTCAAATGGATCAAGTGTGCTAATCCTTAATTCAACATACCCATATACTTTATTGTCCGTCAAAGGCATCTTTCACCTTGGAACTTCAGGGGTGATAACATCACACCAAGGAACTGTTGATCTCTGCCATTAAACATGGAAGGTTTTACAAGGCAATGAGATATATCTCTGTGGATCTCAGGGGTGGCATCTTTAACCAAGATATACAGTATGTACTACTTGAATCTCTGGCAGAAAGGGTTCTGGTGAGAGATAATTTAAATAACACATAGTGGCTGCAGACAGAGATTACTGACATCTATCAAGGAATCAAATTTGATTTTCTACCATGCAGGGCTTTTGTTGTGGACATCTTGCGTTTCCTCAGCGCCATTTGGTTATTGAGAACATGGGTTTCTTCCCATAGCTTTTAGACCTACAGGCCACCCAGCAAAAAGACAAACCTGTACATCAGGCCATGCAAGAAAGCCAGAAGCCAGTGCATAAAAATATAACAAGTTCCATGAGGACAAACTAGAGCCCTATCTAGTCTAGCATTCTGCAGTTACAGTTGTCAACCAGATCACAAGAAGCAACTTTCTCATATTTTAATAGGCCGCATTGTGACAAGATATTGTAACATTATCAAGGTTCCTTCACCCACTTCTCCTTTAGCAATGCTTAAAGCAAGGTTAACCTTACCTTGGCAGTGCCTGTCTGCACTCTACATTCTGCAGTTTGACAAGGAGGCAATCTGTGTATCCAGCTGTATAGGGGATGGGACTGCCCCCCCCACCCCCCACATGAGTCCAGGTATACAAATTGCCTCTACTTCTGGATAAATTCTTTTCCCTTCCCCTCCTTCCCCATTTGTGCCAGCACAGCTTCAACTGTGCTGGGGATGAGGGCATGGGAAGAAAATTCTCTTTTCCGGTGCCCCATTTTCCAGTGCCATCAGAATCCTAGAAGCCACAAATCTGGCATCAAGAAAGACAACACCTGGAAAAAACTGAGGGAACACTTTGACCTTCTACAGTACGGCATTCTGGTGCTGACCTAAATGAAGCCATACTTGAAAAAAGGACCTTCAAAGGCGTGATTGCAGCATGAAACCACAGGTGATAACTTATCCAAATATTCTTTTCTTTTGCCTATGGCTTCCATAGGATGAAGCTTTTGAAATTCACTACAGGTGTTGGTGAATTTAATAATATTTATGTTATTGTAAATTATTAGTGTTATAAATGGTCACTGTCTTTTATTTGCTCACACTTAAGCTTCAATATAACTGTCATTGACTGTATTTTTTGCAAACAATTTCCTTTTTTCTCTCAAGATCTGTGAGAGAGATATAGATGTACATGATGGGTTCTCATTCATTAAAAAAAAATGTGTTTGCCTTTGGCATGCCGGCTTTTTGTTTGGTTTTGGTTGTGTTGTAATTTAGTGACCCTTTTGGAATTGTGGAGGACTGTATCCCTTTCCATTGAAGCTTTGAATGGCATATGCAGATCTAGCAAGAAGGGTCGTTATAGGATTGATAAGAAATCTTTTATCATGAAGCCTTTATTATTTACATAGGAGTCTTAGGCAAATGTAAACTGGTTCCTTGACCCATTCCCATTACCTATGGCCTTTCCTACTTGGAAACATAGCCTTTTGGAACTTTTTTGCAAATCACTGATACATCTAGATGCTAAAGAGACATGGCAGGTAAACAGGGATTAGCTATTCTAATAACTCAGTTTGCAAACACTCCTGCAGATGTTCTCAAAACTCTCCTCAAGAACTAAGTAGGCCAGAGCACTGATACCAGGTAGACTGAGAACAAGCCAAAGGGTTGTAAATTTTACCTTTTGCTATTGAGGAAGTCAGTGGCCATGGCCGTTGAAGTTTATGGTATAATAAAAGAGTGAGCTTTTTAGGAGTCTCAGAATGACAATATCGCCTTCTTATAACCCCACTGCTTGACCTGACTAACCCACAGTGTCAAGGCATTAACCCTACCAATAAGCTGAAGCCCCATTCTTTATACTTGCGGTCTCTTGCTTCTCCATCCACAATCAGTGCCTAAAATAAGCAGCAAGTTTAGCACTATCCCAAAATCACTTGTGAGGACTAGTCATTTGTTCATTCAAAAACCCAGGAAAAGAGAAAAAGAGATAAGAGGCCAGCTCCATAATAGGTGAAGCAGCCACGCTTTCACCTCCTATATTCTATAGTACTATCTCATGCAGTTTCAAAAGGAATTGTAAACTGTAAAATACAACATCTGTAAAACTTGTCCTGTAATGCAATGATGCCAAATGACTATTTGCCAATATATTCACCAATTTTGGGTAGGTGGACCCTTCTCTCCAAAAATCTGTCATCAGTTCTTCATTCCTCATGCACCAGTATTTCTCAAATAGGCCATGGGTATGCTGGAAAAGCCAACATTTTTCATGCCACTACCAGCTACAAGATGTAAGGCAGCCTAAGGCATCCATGTGCACCCATTTCACACCAGTGTGGCCCTGGTGAAATTTCTCATGCATATCTGACTTTCTCTAAGGCTGAAAAGGATTCAGAAAGCCATAGCAGCCTGGCCAAAAATTTATGCTTACAAGGGCCAACAGCTAGTCACATAACCATAACTTTCTGGGGCAGAGGAGAAAAGGAAGATAACCAACAGCTGAACAATTCCAGAAAGCACTTGCTTAGTAAAATGGGCTCTTCCAAAAGTTCCAAGCTTTTGCCTTCATAAAAGTCTAAGCCCCAATAAGCAAGAACTCCTCTGCCCCCCTCAAGCTCATTCCTATTGGTTGCTTCTGAGGCCTACTTTTTTACAACCAATCTCACGTTTAAAGCATAACACTGACCAGATGTCAGCACTTCTGGTAATCAAGTGCCAAATAAGTTTGAAGCCAATTCAAGGAAACCTGCTCATGTGGGAAGCGGGGTTGGGGTTTGGGTGGGTGGGAAGGAAGGAGGTAAAAAAGAGAGACTGAGTTTCACATCCCCATGACCAGGAATGCAAGGAAAGAGAGAAGCCAAAATGTTGAGGTAAGAGCTTATGAATAACACAGAACAACTTTATGGGCAGCCCAGCAAACCTATTGCAAGCAACAAGCAACTTCCCACCCCTGCATTGGAACTCCCAGTACATCAACTGGGGCAACCAGATTTCTGAGAAAGTAGCATTCATAAAATATGCCAAGCAAAATCCTTGTGCTTGGAAGACACTGATTAAAGTAGAAAAAACCTAAGAAGAGGGCAATACAGGCTATTTCTATTCTCAAACAAATAATAATGACAATAATAGCAACTTAGTAGAGTAAGCTACTAAGCTACTATTCCATAATAAATTAGCTTAATATTGGGAAAAGGGGGGGGGGAACCCTTGGAATATTGCTTATTTCAAATTATCCCAGAACCTTGTACTCTAGATCAGTGTTTCTGAACCTTGAGAACTTTAAGATGTGTGGACTTCATCTCCCAGAATTCTGGGAGATGAAGTCCACACATCTTAAAGTTGCCAAGGTTCAGAAACACTGATCTAGATACTTACCTCTGCAAGTCATTTTTTCTATTGTGCTTTCCTTCTTTTTTTTTAAAGCTACCTTTCTAGCCCTGAAAATGTTCAGGCAATTTAAAAATCAGAAGCAGGAAATCAGTGTGACTTCAGTGTTAGCTTCAGTTGAATTTATTAAAAAAGATTTTTAATCATTCACAGTCATTAAAATGTAAAATGAATACATACAAACCAGAAATAAATCCTAGTATGAGTCAGATTTCCAGTGGTCAGAAAAATAAAGAGCTGCTGGTGATCTGTAGAGGGCCACAAATCTCTGTTCATCTTTCTGTACTGTCTAAATCTCCCTTCCTTTCTCACCCATTCCTGCACCACAAACTGATCCACTATAAGTTCATGCTTAAAATGACGTTTGTCTTGGTGTGGAAGTTTGGCTCTCCTATGTGGATGTAGAACAGAACAGAGACCAAAATCCTCCACAACCTGAACATTGTTCAGCAGAAGTTAGTCACAGGCCCTCAAACATAAATTGTGTGTTTAATGCATGGAAAGGAGCTTTTTCCTTTAAACGTCTCCCATTAAATAGATGCTTCAGATCAAAATTTCCTGAGGGAACCCCACTCATCATAAATTTAACCCCGTTTAGAGAAATAAGAGACAAATGTGCACTGAATGGAAGGCAAATAATCAGACAGCAACACAAATCAATTGCATTCTATGCCAGGCATGGCCAAATTTCTCTTTCTTGGGGCCCCATTCTATTCCCTAGATATAATTTCAGGAAACAGATTGGTCTAACCTCATTGTGCTTACTTCGGTTCTACAGAAAAGTTAGCATCACATAGCTGTATTAAGGACTTCTTGTATATTCAGCACGAGGGCTCAGAAACGTGCAGTCATCAACTTGAGGAAAATGAATGGGATAAATGCAGCTAAGGAATTCAAGTGCTTCCTGCATTACTTCTTCAAGAGGCACAACTACAGTGGCACTTTTCATGAATGAGCAAAAATTAAAGTATGGCAATAACTCTAAAAAGGTGGCAAAATTGGTTTTAAATCCTGCTGTGCATTTTGTCTAAGAATGACCAGGACAAAAGTTTGACTAAGAATGCAAAGTTTGGTAATCCTATTCTCTAGTGAAAAGTCTATGAATCCAGACTTCCAGCCTTATGCACTCTTTATGCTCTTAGTATTCACCATCAGTCACAAAAGGATAACATTAGAAAGTCCAAGAAGCCATTCTGAAAGCCACTAAAACTGCTGCCACATTCATTCATTGATTCAGTCATTCATTCATTTATAAGATTTGTATGGCCACCCATCTTAAAACACAGCTCTGGGTGGCTCACAACAATAGTAAAACCCTGAACTATAAAAAACAGGAAACCATAAACACAACCAAAACGCAGCGCCTCAGTCATCCCCTTGGGATGCCCCAACAACTAACCCAAAACATCCTCATTCTATCCCAGTGCCTGGGTAAAAAGCCAGGTCTTGATAGCCTTCCAGAAGGCTAAAAGGATGGGGGCCTACCAGATCACCAGGGGGAGAATATTCCATAAGGTAGGGGCAGCCATGGAAAAGGCACACTTCCAAAGTCCCACTAGATCGCAACATTTCAGGGAAGGAACCTGGAGCACGCCTACCCTACCCAATCTGGTAGGACGGGCCAATACCCCCAGGGAGAGGCGGTCCCACAGATACCGCAGTGCTCATTTCACTGAGCATCCAACTATAATTTCTAGCCCCTACCAGAGGGCAAGCTACACAATTTTTTAAAAAAATGCTTTAAATATTGATCCAGTAATTATTTATTCCACCTCTGTCCTCATTCCTTTTCTCTCATGCATTCTCCCTTACCACCTCTTCTCCAAGCATATTGTTGTATTTACAGGCACTGCCCGTTACAGGAAAAGTTGAGAAATATAAGTAAAGCAAATACAGAAACCTTTAAAAACAAAGGACAAACAGAAGACATCAGCATTTAATAGATTCCAGTCATGTGACAAGCATCACATTACTAGCATTGAAAAATGCACTGGTTTAAACACATGAAAGGTGACCTTGGCAATGAAAGCATGTGCTTTTGAACGGCCATCAACCAACTAAGTCATAAACTCCTAGAGTGACCTTGACCATGTCTGTAGACCTGTCTTGGGCCCTCTACTCTTGCCCTAATCTTTTACTAAGTATAGTTGGATTGTTTAATCTTTCCTCACACATTGGCTATTTTAATTTTCCTCTCAAAAGTTAATATCCCTCTTCAGTTATTCCTGTTAATAGATTTCTTTTTTTGTCCTCAGCCTATTTTAATTCATATCAGTTTTTCTTATATGGCACAAATTTGTCAAACAACCCTGAGCTATGGGGGGGGGGGGGGGAATCTGAGCTTTAAAAAAAAAAAATGAAGGAAGTTGGGAAAGTTAGGTAATGTATGGGTATGATATATTCAGAGATCAGATCAGAAAAAGGAAATATTTCCAAACATTTCAGACCAATGATACCTAATATGAAGGTACCAGATTGGGCCAAACATGGTACTAAGCTATAGTATAGTCTGTTTGGATTCAGCATGTTATGTGAATCTGTCATTGAGATTTGTAAACTATGGTTAATGACATACTACACTGTGCAAATGCAACCAAACATGATTTATGGAATAAGCCAAAATTAAACAAATTATGGCTTAGCATATGTGAATCTTGTCAGTGTAATGATCTGCACTGACAAGAAACATAAATAAAACCACCACCGTATCTACATCTGCCATTTGAATGAGTACATACAATTCCATATTTAACTTGACAAGTGGAAATGACTCCATCTGGCCTACTTCAAAGAACTATTGTGAAGCAGAGTCAGGTGATCTCACATTTGCTGCCCTCGGCTACTGAGAAGGAGGATGGCACACTAATAAGAAAGTTCAATAAGTCAAAATTCACTTTTTCTATTTAGCTTTAAATAGGCATCAGATCCAATGATTTGATTACTTACATTACATTCCTGCTTCCCCACTGTCTTCTTTTAAAATTTAGACTGTAAATCGTCTTTGTCCTATCACTCTATAAAATTCCACATATGCTATTGGTGCTAGATAAATACAAATTATATCCTTGAATGTCAACCTGGTTTGGTGGCTGATTCTTAAGTTATGGTTCACGAAAATGATTCTCACAATGGTAGCTCCACTTTACAACTACACCTAAGAGACTTCTTCATCACTGGCATGGAAAGTCACTGTAACAATCTGTCACCTTCAATTCCCAACAAAAGAAGATCCCCTTGAAACCGATATGGGTTCAAAGAAACATTCATTTATTGAGAAGTAGTGTACAGGTCCAAAACATTGCTAAGACTAAGCCTGTGTGTGTCAAAAAGTTACTGTGACCCAATACTGAAAACATCCAAGGGGCAACTGGCAGAAACAAAGCAACCAAGCTAGCAAGTTGGCTAAATTGATTGCGAGGATTCTGACAGTCACTGTCTACCAAAGCACCCCTGGTAGTTGGTGGTGGAGCTGTTGAGTCCCCCAGGTGTTTGGACTTAGCCATGGAATGTGCTTCTCTAAAACTGTGTGCCTTCTTTCTGCAGCTGCCAGCACATGAAAGTATTTCCAACCCTTGTCAACATAGTATATTCAAAGGTTTTGGCATTAGAATAATAGCAGCAGCTCCCAAAAGTAACAAAGAACTGTTAGCAGATATTGTAGTAAGAAGCAATGGAGGAGAAAAAGAGCAGGACATAACACAAAGGCTTCTCTGACAAAACAGGTGATCTTTATCTTTCTACAAAGGAGAAGGCTGCACATGCTACATGGAGTCAATAAGGATCAAACACAGAATTCAGCTCTTTTGTTTACATTCAAGGTTGCATCCTCCAAATGGGTGCCCTCCAGATGTACAGAAGGCGCAGTTGCAAACAATACTTACCAGAAGAAAAATCAGCAACTTCTAAAGAGACCAGTGTGGATACACACCCAACTCTCTATAATGCTCAAAAGCAAAGGGGAGATTTATAGCAAATGTACATAGCCAAAAAAAGGTACAAGAAAGTCACCAAGCAACTGTAGGAACTGTGTCAGAAAGATTAAAGCACAAAATGAGCAGAGACTTCAAAAATGCCCAAAATGACAAGAAGGAATTTTCCAGGTAGGCCAGAACCAAAAGGAAAATCAAAGAGGTTAGGGTTAGGGTTGGCTGAATGACTGCACCCAGACGGTATACATAAATGACTTCACATCGGATTGAACAGTATTATTGAGTGGAGTGCCACAGAGCTCTGTCCTGGGCCCTGTGTTGTTCAACATCTTTATAACTGATGAGGATGAAGAGGTTGAGGGAAAGATTATCCAGTTGGAAGATGACCCAAAACTACAAGGAGTGGCTAACGTTCCAGAAGAGAAAGAGAAGATTCAGAAAGATCTAAACAGGCTTGAACAGTGGGCTAGAACAAAGAGGATGAGATTTAGTAAGGAGAAATGTAAAGTCCTGCATCTGGGGAGAAAAAAATGAAAGGCACAAATATGAGATGGGGAAACTTGGCTTACGAGCAATACATATGAAAAGGAACTGGATGTTCTATCAGATCATAGGATGAACTTGAGCCAGTGATGTGAAACAGCTGCTAAAAACACAAATGTTATTTAGGGGTGTATTAACAAGAACACAGAATCCAGATCATGGGAAACAAATGTCCTATTCTATTCTGTCTTGGTCAGGCCCAGTTGGGATACTGTACTTAGTTCTGACCACCACAGTGTAAAAAGGACATTGACAAAGTGAAGTGAATTCAGAGGATAGTTACCAGGATGGTGAGAGGACTGGAAATCAAGTTCTCTGAAGAACAGTGAAAGGAACAGGGCATGCTCAGCCTCCAGAAGAGGAGATTGAGGGGAGATACAGTATGATAGCAGTCTTCAGATAGCTAAAAGGTTATTATATAGAGGAGGGAATGGACTTGTTCCTGGTAGCCCCAGAAAGCCAGACCAGAACCAACAAGCTGAAACTATAAGGAAGTAGATTCAGATTAGTTATTAAGACGAATTTCTTGATAGTAAGAGCTGTTAACCAGCTGCCTCACAAAAAGGTATGTTCCCCTTTACTGGAGGTCTTTAAACAGAATCTGGACAGACTTCTCTCTGAAATGCTTTAGCTAGATTCAACATCAGCAGGGCTTGAGCTAGATGATCTGAGGCTTCTCCAACTCTATGATTCTGTAAATTGAGGAAAGAGCTGGATAGCCTAGTTGGATACACTATATTTGAAGGACATCAGCATGCCAAGGGGAGAAAGAGAAAAGAAGGAATTGGACAGATCAAGGGTTTGGTGGACCAGTTGGATATTCTATTCTTGAAGCTAAGGTCACAGGCAGCTAGGTGGTGGTAGGGAAAGAAAGATTGGAGGATGGGCTAGTACAAAGCCAATGGGAGAAAAATGATTGGAAAGGTGATGCATACCAGTCCTGTCTTACTACCAGCCCCTAAAACCTCTCTAAGCTGTTTTGGCTGAAATTCAGAACCACCAAAATGTTTCTAGGCTACCAATGAGCACTTACTGCACTTAAGCAATGTGCTAAAGATTTGGAAGCCCAGCTGGATCGATCTGCCCTTCTCAGGAACGTTAGATTACAGCTCCGAACATTTGCAGCCAGCAAGGCCGTGATCTCTGAGAATTATAGGAGTTGTAATCCAATGAGCCTAGCAGATATCAGGCTGGGAAAGGCTGAACCTATGTTTTAACTTTTGTAGGGCACATGACAATTGCATCTTCAAAAACACAAAAGCTTACATTCAGTTTCAAGTAAAATATATGCTAAGGGCTGTGATCCTAAGTCATTACAGTACAAGGGAAATCATTCTGTTGACATCAGTGGAATTTATTTCAGCATAATATCTTCAGAGGCTAAGGTGATGAGAATAAGTCAAAACATGAATAATGTATCAGTGGTTAAAAACATAATACAGAAATTGAGTTAAAATCTATTAAGTGAATGGACTGTTTGGGCTTGAAGGATTATAATATCGTAATTCTTAACTGAAATATTTTTGTCTTTTTTTTTAAATTAGCTCACAATTCAGTCATTTAATGTGCAGATTTGGCAAAGCTAGAGACTAGGTTATGGTCACCAGAAATGCCCCCCAAATGGGTATGTCACATGGCACATCATCTCCAAGCTGGCTTTAATGCACATATCTATATAGCAGGTGCTCAAAGTAAATATAGCTGCAACAAAGATGATGTAACACAGGAAAACTATTACTCAATGACAACCACAATAAATTATTAATTCTCAGATTGGTAAATTCTCTCCTTCATGTTGCCAAATGCTACATTTCTAATCTCCCAGCCAGCCCTTCCTAGAACTAACCTTCTGAGGAAATTTGCATACATACTTATTAATTCTGCCTGATACTGTAAGTCAACATTCCTTATACCAGTACCCTCCAGATCCACTTCCATCATCCCCAGCTAATATGACCATTGAGATCATGGCAGTTGTTCTTACATATCTGGAAGGCACCAGCTCAGGAAAACATCTATAAATTCAAGAAAAGGAACCAGCACCTCTTAAAATATTTATATATTTGTTAGATTTACATCCTATGTTTTGTTCAGGCACTATAAGGTAGGTTGGACAGAAAGAAGAGACTGGCCCAGGTCACCAACTGAACTTCCATGGTTCAGGGCAGACTTGAACCTCGCTCTACCCAGTGTCAGTCCAGCACCTCAACTTCTGCACTAAACTGGTTCCAACAGTATCACTCTTACATTTCCTATGAAGATGGCTGACCAAGGTTAGGTATGGGGCAGGCCCTCCAGAAAATAATTCAGAAGGATTATGATTTCTTTGACTAAGTTAAAGTAATAACACATGGGGGGAAACCCTTCTACTTTGAAAACAGGGTCCATCTTTTATTAGATTCCTCTCACCTGGTCACTCACCATACCGCAAGCTCTCCCTCTATTCAATTTTTTTCAAACATACACATATTATGCTTCTATACTGATGTTTCCACTAGTCATTGAGACAACAACAAAAGAATCAACTCAAGGTTCCCTGCAAGACATCAACTTCTCAGCAGGTCAATTAAAGGTAGCAGAGGCATGCAATATTTCACTTCAAGAAGTATACAAATGTTACACACTCACACGTGTGTGTATATATAAGCACACACACATTGATCAGTGCTGTCTGTAGGGCAAACAGATTTTCAAATTGTTAACATAATACAAAAACATATCAACCTTATTTATCAGAGGCAAGTGTAATGAGTAAATACACCATAAATAGAAATTCTTGTTTCAGTCTATAGCTCTTTGAAAAACAGCTTGCATCTCTCTGTCATTTATCTATAGATTACAATCAGCAGAATGAGATCTGCAAGAAAGCAATTATAATGCATTTGGAGAGCAGAACAGAACTTTCTCAAAACCATAGATCATCCATAAAATATGATATGAATGTATCTTAATCTATCAGAAATGAGCCTGGAATGTATGCAAATATTAGATCATCTCAGGTAAAGAAATTACCTTCATCTTGGGTCAGGGACATGGGGCAGTGATACTCTATGTTTTCATAGATTATATATTATTGTAAAGTACTGGGAGTTTGTATGAAGTTGGCCGAAATGAAATGAATCTACGTGTGGGAGTAGAACTGCCTAATAAACACTGCAGTGAAGCCTTGATTATTTTGCCTTTGTGTCCTGCATTTTGATTCCACAGAATCTAAGTGATCCTCAGGAAAAAAATAATAATGAAAAAGCTAGGAAAGAAGTATCACATTTTGTGATTCAGAAGGATAATAAAAGACCAGTTGGTGGGGACTCGGGAATAATTATTCATGGAAAGGACATACTTTCAGATCATCATCATAGCCATTATTATTCTTGCTTCTCTGTATATGTTTAATGTAGAGCTTAAGGCAGACTAATACACCAGAAAGGAAAAGAGAGACAAAGTGATGAATAAGCCATGATTTCCTATGCCCTCCCAAACTCGGGGGGGGGGGAGGATGCCTTTCATCTTTTCTTCCCTCTTTCTCCCCACTCTTCACAATAGTAGAGGAATAAATTAAATTAAATTAAATTCCAGATTTAATATTTTCCCCATTACAGGAATATATTAACAAATGAGAGATCTTTGGATCCTATGGATCTACAGACTCTTCCAATCTACCCTAGAATACCTTCATTTCATTGCTTCCATTTTCCCTCTTTACATTACATATGTCCAGGGAACAATGCTAAGAAACAAATTACAAAATGCTATCATTCCTGAAATGCTGTTTCGGGGATCAAAGGACTGCATCCAGGAACTAGCAGAGGACTTGACTATTTATTTCTTTAATAGACAGACAGACAGAGACAGACAGGCATCTTTCTTCCAAGGAAGCTCAGTTTGATGCTCAATTATTGCATCAAAAGCAAGGCTAGGGGCTGACTGTGGAACAGATTATGAATTGCTCATGTGCAAGTTCTAAGTTAACCTAAAGAGGAAGAAGAAAACCAACCAGTTTCCACAATATGATCTTGAACATATAACCACCATTTTCAAGGAGAATATCAGGAATCACTCTGAAATTCTAAACTTCATTGATAGAGAATCAGAGGAACCGTGAAATTGAACTTTCTTAAGTTCAAGAAAGTTGTTAAGGGGAATGTGAAAAGAGACTGTGAAAGATCAAGAAACAGAAGAAAGCAAACGGGATGTCAGAATAGACAGATGAAATTGCCAAGAAGACAAGAGAAGCCAAAGCCAAGAAAGACAAAGATCACAGGAAGGAACTTAATAAAGAATTTCAAAGAGCTGTTAGAAAAGACAAGAAACAATATTACAATAACACCTGTAAAGACACTTAAATGGAAACAGTCATGGAAAAACAAGGAGAGTCTTCCATAAGATCTCTGAACTCAGAAGAAGGTTCTAAACTCAAATTGATATGCTAAAACAAGTTGTTAGATAATTAATTGAAAGAAGTTCAACTAAACAGGGAAGGAGTATGCTGAAGTTCTGTACAGTAAAGATATCAGCATCCAAGATACCTTAGAAGACATTCCCGACTTACAAGAACCTCTAGTACTAGAAGATGAAATTAGATCAGCACTCCAGTCATTACCAAAATGGAAGGCTACAGGAATTGGTGGAATATCAATAAAAATAAGGCAAGCAACAGAAGAAGAATCAGTACAGGTTCTAACCAAGCTATGACCAGCAAATCTGGAAAAAGACACAGTAGCCAACAGATTGGAATAGGTCTATTTACATACCAATACCAAAGAAAGGAGATTTAACAGAGTGTGCAAACTGTTAATACACTGACTCCAGGTTGGCAAAGGAGAGAGTAAATGCTATGTACTATCCCCCTTAGTTATTCAACCTAGGTTATGTCTTGAGGGAAATGGGATTGAAAGAAGATGAGCATGGCTTTAAAATTGGAGGAAGAAGCATCAATATCCTGCGCTATGATGATGAGACTGCTCTGACTGCTGAAAATGCAAATGATCTGCAAGCTGTAGTAATGAAAGCCAAAGACCACAGTGAAAAATGGGACTAAGTTTAAATATAAAGAAGACCAAACCAATGGCAACAGGTACAGCAACCAGTCTTAGAACTGACAATAAAGATACTGAAGTGGTGGACAGCTTCTGCCTTATAGGACTGACTATCAACCGTAAAGGAACCAACAAATATGCCACAAACTAGCATTTGATGGAGCAGCAATGAAGGCCCTGGAAAAGAAATCCGGATGCCATGATGTATCTATACCTGCAAAGATCAGAACTGTGCAGACAGTGGCTTTTCCTATAACATTCAAGTGAACTTCAAAATAGTCTTTGAAAAGCAGGATAGAAAGAGTATTAACGCTTTTGAATTTTTGTGATGGAGAAGACTCCTGTGAATACTGTGGACAGCAAGGAAGGCAAAGAAATGAATCAGTGAACTTATCGACCCAGAGTTGCACAACTAGCACAAATGTCCAGGCTCAAATTCTCATACTTTTGACACATCATGCAAAGACCTAGCTCTCTGAAGAAGTGTACAGTGCTAGGAAAGATGAAAGGAAAGAGAAGAGGATGACCAGAGATAAGGTGGATCAACTCGATTACCACAGTGATGGGTGCACCAATGGAAAACATATAGAACCAGGTTAGGCAAAATCATCTTGAAGAAAGTCTACATGGTCACCAACTTGATGGCACATAATCTATCAGTATGCATATTTCTTCCAGGAGCTCAAGGTAATGTACGTAGCACTCCTTCCTCCAGGCCATATGTTGATTGCGTTAAGCTCAACATTTTTTCTAACAATACTGGAACAGGCAAAGGGAATGTACACTTAACCATTGTGTTCCTCTATGCGTGTAATGTGGCGCACATCAGGATTTCCTCTTATTTCATCCTCACAATAATCAGATGAGTTAGGTTGGTCTGAAAGACAATAACTGCTCCTCAGTCACCTGAGTGAATGGAGATATGAACTTTGATCTCCCCAGTCTAACACCCTAACAACTAAGAATGCCATTGTGTTAGTTGCATATCAGCCTTTCCTTAACTTAATGATCTCCAGACCTTCCAAAACTACAATGTTTATATAAATAGCCCGAACACTATAAATGGTACCAGGTTGAAAAAAACACAAGTATATAATATTCTCCTGTCCACCCTCAATTCTGTGTACTGTACATCATGAAGGGAAAACTATGTGTGTAAAAGACTCCTGATCTGCAGTTCTCAAAAGAAGGATCAGGAAAATGTGAGAATAGCTGAATAACAGATCTGAGCAGAATGTACTATTCTGTAACAAAGTTCTAAGCTTACTGATATGGAGCTGGGATCACTGATAAACAATAAGCAAAAGTTGAAAAAGAAACAATTGAGCATGCATGTATGTAACATATTGACAAAGAAACCAGAAATCCTTCTTAGAATTCCTGCCAACTTTCTTCAGCATAATATACGTTTTCATCTTCCAAATGCTGACTCTTCAGTGCAAGATCTGATTGTAGACTTACAGCTGTAAAACTGCCTAGTTGGTATTATGAAACTTCTATTCTGAGAGTGTTTCCAGCGTTGAATCTGTAGTTGGAAATGCTCTGAGGAGTAACAGCAATACAATCCACTTATGGCTTTCAAGGGCCAAAATGAACACTGTGCTCCCTTAACATTACCTGGTTCACCTGTCATGCTAAGCCATAATATGGTGGGGTTTGTTTGCTTGTTTGTTTGGCTTACTGTAATGTGCAAACCCATGCCAAAAAAAGAAGTCATAATTTACAAACTACCATGAATTGTTACATCTTGACTGGAAGTGGCATCCCTTACTCTCTCCAGTTTTTCAGTTTAACATAGATACAGATATAAATCTTGATATTTGATACACACAGGAGATTCACTACAAAAACTTCCACCTCATTCCTCAGTGGAAGTGTTTCTGCACAGCCACATCCTCTTCCAGATTACTACAAAATATAAGGGATTCAAGCAAATCAACTCATTGCTGCAACTCATTTTTACTCCTCCAACCAACCCCACTTGACTCCCTCCAAGCATCATTAAACATTCTGTGGCCATTGAGTATACTCAATAATTATTTTGTGGTTTACATTTCCCTCACTCCTTTGTGAAAAAGTATCCTGTCCTCCAGTTATACTACTTCTGGACTCACCTATGTTTATACCTTAACCTCATTTCTCTCTGGTTCTGTTTGGCTCTAAGTCTGTCAGGAACAGCCTATGATAGTTACCTGAAGGAATGATAATGCTTTTCTCTTGCATATAATATATGGTTCATTTTGACTCAGGTTTTAGATTTTTTAAAACTCACAAAAATTTATTTGCAGCCAAATATAAAGCCCTTGGTTGAATAATTTAATAGAGTTTCAGGGAACATGTAATGTTTTTAATAGTGAGACTGGAGATTAAAATCTCTCTGACAGATTGCAAAACTTGTAACATTCATACAACCCAGCAGATGCCAAAACAGGATCTGCCCTCCAAGACCAAATAAGAGATGTAGATGGAGATATTTTTATTAGAACCATAGTACAGAAGTAGCTGTCAATGGTGAGAAGAGACATGGTGTTGTCAAAAATTGAAAGGAAAAGAGATTTCTATGAGCTGATTAGTGAGCAGTTAACTTATTTTTACAATTTAAAACTCAAATTGTCTATGGTACAATGTAACTATATATAATTTAATCATTCATCTAGTAGTGAAGTAGGGCAGTATTGCAAGTCAAATTCTGATTTTCATGTCTTGTAACAAAGAGCATTTGTAGATACAGTAACCTGTTTTCTGCCTCCCAAACCTTCTAAATCCAGTTTTAAATATATGCAAGATTCATCTGTGTTGTTTTGTCTATTTTCAGATCCATTTGTCATCAGCATGGGTATGTTTACAGGTCTATGAATCTCTGGAGCATGCAGAAAGCTTACTAGCCAATCAGTGCTTCTTTGTATGACACAAAATGTTTCATTTCAAATGATTTTGAGCATGAAACTATGCATCTCAAGGGCAAAAATGTTGCCTCAAATATGAGATGACTGTATTGAGTATTTTTTGTGTTTTGAGCTTGAAATAGAATATTTCAAATTTGGAGTAGCTCAGTTTCTAGTTCAAAATATTTCCTAAAAACTTAGAACAAACCATTTTATGACCAAGACAGCATTTTGTACTCAAAAGCTAGGCATTTCATAAAGTTTTGCACTTGAGGCAGTTCAAAGTGAAACTTTTTGCAAAACTCCAGTGTTTACATTTTCAGGCTGACTTTAGAGAATTGACAGCCCATCAGTGCTTGCTTGGTTGCCAGTAAATGAGAACTAGATCCTACCCCCTACCCCCAGGTCTCTATCTCCCTTCTCCCTGTTCATAAAAATGAAGGGTCTTAAATTGCTAGTATTACCCTTGTTGCTGTGGTTCCCATAATGGACACATTTTCATCTTCAAGTCCTAAAAGCTTTTGTGCTAGCTTTTGGGCTCCTTCACTTTATCATGCCAGCATGCTGCTATGATGAGTCCCAGGAGTTAGGAGATGGGGAACCACACATCCCTTCCTCTGACAGCACAGACCATTCCTTAAAAAACAAGGCAACCGTACACTGTCCTTTCCTAACAAGCATTTGCTACCTTGAAACAAAATGTCCTGATCCTGGATATAAACTGATAAACTGGAATGATGTAGGATGGATGGTCTCACTATCAAATGGTTTCACAGTTGGCTGAACAATCATGGCCAATGCATGGTCCTAAATGGGTCTATGTCCACTTGGAGGGAGATATGCAGTGGTGTATCTAAAGATTCTGATCTGGACCCAATACCTTTCAACAACTTCCTAAATGACTTAGATGAGAGAATAGAAGGGAAACTCATAAAATCTGTGGATGACACAAAGCTTGGGGGATTGCTAACATCTCAGAAGACAGGGTCTAGTTCAAAAGGATCTTGATAAACGTGAACACTGGGCCTTATCCAACAAAATGTTCTTCAGTGGTAAAAAATGAAATGTTCTGCACTTAGGCAGGAAAAAACAGATGCACAGGTACAAAATAAGTATCCGGCCCTATCAGCCTTTTCTCAGGCTCTGAAGACCTGGCTGTTCCTCCAGACTTTTGGGCCAGGTGAGCTCTGTTGATGATGTGGTTTTTGTTTTGGAGTTTATTTAACCAGGGCATCATGGGTTTATACTGTTAAGATGGTTTTAATCTTTATACACCTCCCACACCTCCCACAGTCACTGCTGTGAGATGGACAGTTCTATAAACCATTTAATTTTTTTTTTTAAAAAAATACCTGGTTCAACCATAGTACTTGGGAGAAAGATCTGTCCTGGTAGACCACAGATTAAACATAAGCCAGCAATGTGCTATAGCTGTCAAAAGAGCCGCTGCAGTTTTGGGCTGTATCAACAGAAGTGCAGTATCAAGTTCATGGGAAGCAACAGTACCGTTCTATGTTGCACTGATCAGACTGCATCTGCAGTACCATGTCCAGTTCTGGTTGCCACAATTCAAGAAGGACACTGAGGGACTGGAAAGAGTGCAGAGAAGAGTGACAAAGATGGTAAAGGGCTTGGAGGCTAAGTCCTATGCAGAGCAATTAAAGGAACTTGATATGTTTAGCATGAAGAAGAGAAGGCTAAAGGGATACATGAAGGGATGGTACAGGAATTGCACCCTAGGGTAAGACAAGAACTAATAGATGAAAGCTTTACAGAGGGAGAGCCAAATCTGAAATAAGGAGAAATTTTCTGACTGAGTGGTCTATTAAGCAGTAGAACAGCCTGCCTCCTGAAATCATGGATGCTACATCACTGGAGGTTTTCAAGAAAAGATTGGTTGGCTGAATGATATGGAGATTCCTGCACTGGGCAGGAGGTTGGACTAGAAGACTTCCCAGGTCTCTTCTAACTCTATGATTCTATGATAATGACACTGATAAGAGGGATGTTTCAAAATTGTATGTCCCAGGTCATGTGATTAGCACAAGGTTCATCTTCAGTAAATACCAGGCCTTTTTTCATCTAAACCACTTCAAATGTCTCTCTATTGTGAACACCTTCACAATGGATGACAGAGAAATGAGATTTATTTGACTCCAATTTGTATTACATTTTTAAATATGAACTATGCCAGGCCAGATCTTTTTGTAAGTGGTTATGCATCACCATCTTGCTACTTCTTCCCCAGTCTAGGCAACTGATTTGTGATTCTACACTGTCTGCAACTTGGAACTAGTTTTTTCTCTTCTTTATACTATCATATCATTAATATCCCCTTTAATCCAGCATTTTGGTACACATCCATGTTTTATCCTGGTCTGTCACACTACTGATTGTATCTAAAACTTTATCCATATCTTTTTGATTTCCCACCACTACTGTCACTACCACTTTCCTTTCTAGAATCTATGCAACTTCATCAATACCCTTAGAATTTCTTCTATAAAATGTTATCTGCTCATGTCCCAGAACTAAACCTTGCTACCTGTCTCAGGTTCTCCAAGCTCTCTACTAACCACATTGAGCATATCCATTTTAATGCCCATTTCAAAATGCCTTTGGTTGTTAATTAAAAAGCTTTTTTCTCTCTTCCTAAATCCATCTTTGCCATGGCTCATACACAAAGCTAGAGACTCTGTTTAAGACCCTTAGGCCACCTTCCTGAGATATCCCATGCAACATTAAGGCTGTTATCTTCAGGGTCCTTCTCTCTGCAAAGAAAGACTGAAGTCCAGAATAACTATGCACCAGTAGATGTATGGTTAGTCAACCTGGCATCTCTAGACATGTTGCACTATCATTTCTAGAATTCCCAGCCAGCATGAGCAGCAGTTCCAACACATCTTGAGATCAATATGCAATACATTCGATAACATTCTGGGAGTGGTAGTCCAGCACATCTGGAAAGCATCAGATTAGGGAAAGTTGTGCTAAATGAAAAATATACGCAAACATGCTTATTAACAGAAACCTTTTAAGTATAATTTTCAAGGCGGAATAGGAGAAACTGTCAGGAAAAGAAGGGGAAGAATCAAGAACAAGGTTAACACAATCAACCTGGCCATGGCAGCAGAAATGCAAAGACATCACTGGGTAGCCAGGCTTAGAAAGCAAAAGTCCTGGGGAATAATGATTTGGCAAAATCATGAAGTAACCCATCATTCCCTCTTATTTGACCTTGTACATCCACACATACATGCAATACAAACTGCAACATGCATGAAAGGCCAATATCAGGCAATTTGTTCTCAAATAACTATGTGGTTTTGGCCTCTGCATATACACCCATAATAAGGACATATAGGAAGAAACTGTCAGGTGGAGGAAAGAAAACACAATTGAGCCCCAGTCATAGATATGGCTACAGCATTATCTTCTAAACTGGCCTAATATATTGTCCAGGTATCCACTGCCAAGATAATACAGCCAAGTTCCTCTACCTCATGGTTATGCAACTATTGTCATCCTGAAGACCTTACCCAGAATTTGGTTCTGGGCTTGCTCAAAAATATAGGTGGTGCCAGGACAGATAAATGAGTGGGGCAGTCAAAAGCTAGCAATGTACAAAAAATTTAAAAATGAAATTAACTTTATTCAGTAAGGATTATTCCCCATATATTAAATGACACATTAAATATTACAATTCAACAGCAACTTCTGGAGGGGACCAGGGATTATAGGTAAACTGTTGGGATTGAATTTGGTAGGCATGCTATCCTATGAGGTCATTCCAGCTTAACCTTGGCCATTGTCACCATTCTGAATTGCATCAGATCTTCAATATCTCTTTCCTTTGTAGTTGTCACTGATAAATACAAGAAAATGCTGACATTAATCTGCCTAATCTCTAAGAATTCATACAGTCCAGCAGAGAGAGAGAAGAGGACTGATGCTCAAATCACACTTGAGCCCTCTAGACAGATTTGAATTTGGCCTCTGTACTCAGCCCATTAATGCAGGAAGGTTGTCACAGGGACTAACATAATGTAAAAATGAGAAAGCACTCTTCAGAAGATACCTTAAGAGCCAGCCTGAACAGATGTACTACAAAACAAAGCTGGCAAAGAATTATTTTCCTGAAGCTCAATCCATCTGCTCCAAGCATCTTACTGCTTACTGTGAATGGGAAGGATGGACTAATTCTCAGGTCGTTGGATCTATTTTACAGCCTTGCCCACAAACAAGGAAAGATGGTTCACCTTAAAAGCTTTTGAAACCTTCTTGCTAACACAGTGCCTCCTCTGGATGTGTGTACATGGGGGGGGGGGTGGAACCTAGACAAACCGCCATAATGCTAAACCGGGAAGGAATTTTTCAAAAGATCCATTAACTGTTTAAATAACATATCAAGGTAAGCATACTGCTCTCCTTGCAACATCTCAGGACAGAAGTGCTCCCAGATAGCTTGGAAGGAGACCTTCCAGACGTGGTAAGAAGTGTGCATGTTGTGCTTGGAACAATGATCGCTGTTTTAGAAATCAACAGAAGTGCAAGGAAGGAGGAAAGGCAAGCAGCTGAAGCCACCAGTTCCTGATCTCAGTGGCTTTCAAAGCAGATTCGCATCATCAGACAGAAAGAAAAAAGTAGCCCCAACCACAATGTTGTTGTAAGACAATAAAAGTCAGAATAAGCCATTCTTACCTTGGCTTCGCATTTCTTGTGACAGGACAGCTTGCAACCTGTGCAGAAACAGAAACAAGGGGAGCAGGGTTGGGGAAAGGGAGGGAGGGAGGGAGGGAGGGTATGAAAGAAGAGGGAAATTAAAATCAAAAATCTTGCCTTCCAAAGCAAAACATGCAAGAACTGGGGAAGAAAAGGGGCCTCACCCACAAAAAAAAACGGAAGCCGGGCAAGAACCAACCGATGAGCAAATCCCCCCTTCCAATTTTTTTTTAAGCAACCAACATCAAGAAGAACAACAATGATCAACAATAACAAGACCTTAAAACTATGTTACAAAAGGAGCTGCTTCCAGGTTTTTTGAAGGACTCTCGCAAGGAGGTGGGGAAGAGCTACATACCACATATGCAGGAGGGAGGGAAGGCAGAAGGAAGGGGGGAAATTACCCTCTCGGCACGCTGGCACCTAGCCAACGATAGCCCAGGCTGCACAGGTACAGCCAAAGCACGCCAGCCCGCTCCGACAGCTCCAGTCCTGCAGATAATACTAAGCACATTGTTTGGGAGCTGCCTGCCAGCCCACTGCGCTGTCAGAGGCTGCCCTGAGGCTCTGCATTTTTCCCCTTTCCACCCCCCCTTTCGTGACTAAACTTTACACACACACACACACACACACACACACACCAGTAGGCTGAGCCCTCCCTCTTTTGGGGAGTCAAGTTTCTAAGTCATTAACTCCAGCAAGAATGTTGAAAATGTACAGGCAATGCTCCCCTCCTTGGGAGGCAGCATCACTTTTCGATTGTATAGATTTGGAACAGGACCAGAAAAAGAGAAAAAAAGAGGGGAATTGTTCTTCCCCTTCTCAAAATCTAAGTTAGAAAACAAAAAGATGACTTACTCAGCCCAATATCCTCATCTCGCTTTGCTTCACTAAAACTACTGGGTAAACTGGGCAAACAGAAAACAAAGTTGCAATTTATCTTTTATTACAGAAGTTATTTCCGTTTTCAAAAGGGGAGCGGGGGTCTTGTAATCTGTATTCTCACAGAAACCCTTGCAGATGATTGCTGTTCCTTCCTATTTTACTAAAGAATTTTGGACAAGGGAACAGGACTGCCCCAAACAAGCCACTAACAAATTCATGTTCTAGAGTCCTAAAATATCTACTAAATCGTCCCTAACACAAACTGGGAGTTACAGTAACACAGGAAGTTCACAGATTTTTCCCCCATCTTCACCAGCCCTCCCCAACGCTCACAAAAAGCTCTGAGCATCAGAACTCTCTGACATTCCTCCTGAATGGGGATTGATAGATGGACTTCATGACCGAATTACAATCCATGATCAAAAACACCAGAAAATTCCAAAGGCACGATGCGCAGTATGACTTCCCAATAAATTCCAGTCACTTTAACGTGAGCTAAATTGGACACCCTGTTTCACTGGGAAAAACCATTATTTGGTTACTTCAACAGGCCCTAGTTAAACGAACAAACAATCAAATATCCTTTGTGCTAACCTTTCTGGGTGATTGGCAGACAAAAATACCCAAAATATTTATTTTTTTCTTACAACGAACATTAGCTAAGTGATCAGTAGGAGTCCCTCTAATACCAATATGTAGCATGACAATGCTCAGGCACCCCCTCTACCTGCCCATCACTGTTTGGATCTACGCACATCAAATATGCATTTGATAAAATCTGTCTTCAGGCAAGGTCAACAGAAGGGGGTGAACTGTGTGCAAAGCCCTCAGGAAGGACCCCCCCAAAACCAGACAGATACATCTTCCATGGACAGAGTTTCTGCCTGATTTTCAGAAATCCCCTTACCCCACAGGCTGCCTCACTTCATCCACACCTTTAAGGTGGGTCTGGCTATCTTAGGAAAGGCTTTTCAGGAACCCTTGGGAGCTAGAGGGATTCCACACATTCCTTTCTACCAATGCGATGCTGGATGCTACCCGGGTTTGAAGGCATTGAGCCAGAAGTTCAAATAAACAAGTTAAACGTTAAAGAACTAAGTAAGTCTTGGCCAATCCCTGCTAAAGGGAAAACAAGTTTTGTACTGCAAGCTTCCCTGGCATCTGTATGCAATATAGACATTCTCACTTCCTGTTACCACCCCTGAACTGGACTCTACTCAGTAAAGATCAGCACTGAATGAAATACAGTAGGAATTTGTCTCCAAGACTGCACTTCCTTACGGATACAGCATGGCAACAAATGTTTCCCATTCACTTAAGCCATGAAACTAGGACATGATTATTAATAACCAATAATTAAGCATTAGCTCTGCTAGCATCTTAACACACCTATTTTATTGCTTCCTTTAAAAAAAGTTGCACTGCTAAAAACTGTTGCTTCACTGTCAAATTTTGATAATGCAGTCTAGGATGAGTCTGAGGAACATACATTGATAGCTTATTCTCTGCAATCCTATAGATGCCACTTTATCTCAACTGCATGGAAAAGGTAAAAACATATTTTCATCTAAGTTTTATGTGACAAACATCCTTCTAGTTTAAAAAGAAAGGAGAGGAAAGAGATGTATAGAGGTTTGTAATATACAGTACATTCTAGCTAAATATCCATTACTGTGATTTTGAGGAACCTCCAATAATTATGGGACATTTGGTTTTTCTTTCAATGTCCTTTTTAGTAATCACTGAATTTCAAAGATTCCCTATTGGATGCCAAATGTCATTGTATTTGGTCTCACTGACTACTTTCCACTTATCTGTGAATTAAATAACCAATTAAATAACCACAGAGTTGATTCAGATTCCAGTGGGATATGTGTAAATAAATAAATAAATAAATAAATAAATAAATAAATAAATAAATAAATCTGGCAACTCTTCGGGCATTGCTTCCAACTGGTTCAACAACTTATGCATCATATACAGTGAAATCCAAGACTGCCTCTTGTCTGGTGGATTCCATGGTCCATAGTTCTAGGCCACAGATTTTTAGGGTATTTAGAACATGTATCTAGGATTGAAGGGGCACTCATCAAATCTGCAGATGAAACAAAGCTGAGGGGAATTGCTAATACTTCAGAAGACAGATTCAAGATTCAGAAGGATCTTGACAGACTTGAGCACTGGGCACTATCCAATAAGATGCAGTTCAGTGGAGAGAAAAGTCAGGTCCTGCACTTAGGCAGGAAAAACCAGACGCACAGGTACAGGATAGGCAGTACCTGGCTCAATAGTAGTGCCTGTGAGAGGGATCTAGGTGTCCTGGTGGACCACCACTTAAATATGAGTCAGCAGTTTGCTGCAGCTGCTAAAAAAGCCAATGCAGTCCTGGGCTGCATCAACAGAGGGATAGTATCAGAGGGATACCACCCTATACCACACTGGTGAGGCCATATTTGGAATACTGCATCCAGTTCCGGTCACCACAATACAAGAAAGATGCTGAGGCCCTAGAAAGAATGCGGAGAAGAGAAACAAAGATGATAAGGAGTCTGGAAGCTAAATCCTATGAAGAACGGCTATAGGAACTACGTATGTTTGGCTTAACGAAGAGAAGACTGAGGGGAGACATGATAGCAGTCTTCCAATACTTGAAGGGCTGCCACAGGGAAGAGGGCATCAATTTATTCTCCATAGCACCTGAAGGTAGGACAAGAAGCAATGGGTGGAAGCTTGTCAGAGGGAGAGCCAACCTGGAAATAAGAAGGAATTTCTTTCTTACGTAGTGGAACAGCTTGCCCCCTAGAGTTGTGGGTGCTCCATCACTGGAGCTTTTCATGAAAAAATTGGACAACCATTTGTCTGAGATGGTATGAGGACTCCTGCCTTGGGCAGGGGATTGGACTAGAAGACCCTTCCAACTCTACAATTCTATGATTCTCTCTCTCTTTGATTATTAGTAGTACATACATTGTTCATTTGCCATAAAGATAATGAAAGTTTCCATTCCCTCAGTTCTGTCTTCTTTAAATATATTTATTCATTTTATTCCCTTTCTCAAAAGCAAACTTGAGCATTTGAGTCAAGGAAGTAATAATACATCTTTGATTAAATTATCTCATGGAACACATTTTTATTTGCAGCAATCCTATGAAGAATTTGCTCCTTTAAGCTTGCATAGTTGTTTGATATTGTGGCATGGTAGATAGTGGCCCTCTTCCCATAAAACATTTAATGAGTCAGAAAAGATGTTGTAGAAACACCAAAAAGGAGTTAATTATCCAGTCAACTAACCCTGAGGGGTTAAATTTAACACCCAAAGACCAAGTCCTTCACAGAGCTAAATCAGCCTCATCTACTCAATCTTATGGGAACATCTAAATTCAGTCAACTGAACCATTTCCCACACATAATCCATCAAGAAAAATGTTCCTTTATAGAACTTTACACTAAGTCTGGGCAACATAGAACATACCACCTAAATGCTGATTGGTTGCAGTGCCCAAGCTCTGCCTACTATTGCTTGCTGGCCAGTACAGAAGCTAGAAATATCATGAAACCCTTCCAGTACTCTCCTTGCATGAAGACTCAGGAAACACTAGGCACTTCCTAAAGAAAGTGGATGGGGGCTTCATGTTCCCAACAATAATTAGTTGGAATCCAGTAAACATGTCTAAGTGCTACCAAAATGACTGGTAAGGAGATTTAACCGAGTTATTGGCTGACATAGCTAAGTATGCTGTGACAACAGGGCCAAAGTGTGGTATCCCCATTATAACATTTCCTGCCCTTCCTATATAGTTTATATCTCCTTGCCTCTTTCTGTACCACTGCATTTCTATTATAGTCACTATATGTATCTTCTCTTTTAAAACCAGGCACCAACTGACTCATCTTGAATTCTGCATACGATATTTCTTTTTGCTCATCTTTAAGACAATGCTGTAGTGTGACATTCAGTAGGTACATTTGTATAAAGCACCAAGAAGAGAGTTTAACTTCAATAAAATGTCCAAGGCAAGCAGAAGGTTTGGAGCACATCCCCAAATACCAAAGCATGGCTGCAATTCTATGGGGATACCATGAATACATAATATATAGCCCACAAGCAACAAGACACCCTGAAAAACAAGTCACACTCCCATTCACAAGAGGGGAGGGGGAGGGGGAGGGGGAAGGAGAAGGAGAAGGAGAAGGAGAAGGAGAAGGAGAAGGAGAAGGAGAAGGAGAAGGAGAAGGAGAAGGAGAAGGAGAAGGAGAAGGAGAAGGAGAAGAAGGAGAGCAGCAAAGGGAGTTGGAGATGAGGGAAGAGCACTTCTTGAGCAAGAGAAAGTATGGTAACAATGGCTGCTATAGCCATCCCCTGAACTGATGCTCCTGCTAGAAATGCTTCATAGCTTCTGTCTTTGGAAAGGAGATCTCTTTTGCCAACTTAGACCACTATATTGGCAATCAATCAATCAATCGTCTCATTTTAAGTACAGCTATGGGGGGGTATAAATTTTCCCTCCCCTTTTTTTTCTCTTCCTTGTTGTTATTCTTTGAAGAACTGGAAACATTGGGAGGGTATACAATATTTTATTTTAGAATTAAAACTAAAATGCTTGTGACAAGTTAGTCATATACTGAGGCTGTGCCTCATAAAAGTAAACAGGATGAAACATGGATAGTATGTGAATGGAAGGTCAGATATCAGTGGTGTAAATTAGAATGGGAAGTAAAAAAAAATCCAGCAAAGGCAATGGCAAAGCATTTTTATACTGTTACCAAGAAACATACATGGATGTGCCCATGAAGTCATCAAGAGTTGAGCTCAACTCAAAGGAGACTTCATTTTATTCCTGCAGAACTGCGGAGATCCTTTTTTGCTTGAGATCATCCCACTCCTGTGCTGAAGAGTGAGGCCATCTTTGCAAGTACCAGATTCCTGTCTGCCTCTAGGGGACACTGCCACTATCTCAAAAGAAGGAGGAAAGAATGAGACAAGGCCTTCTTCATCTGAAAACTCCCTTGAGTGAAACAGGCAGCGGTCGACATATCCTTGGAGAAGTTTACACATGAGAAACCAGGCTGTTCCCCCTGCTTCTTTAAGTCTGAATGTTGTGGAGTTGGAAGGAACTTTCCTCCTCCTTCTCTCCACCCTGGAGACCCACAAAAATACAGAGCAGCACAAAGGAACTAAACAAAACCCCTTTAGGCGTTATGCTTTCTCCAGAAAGGAAGGAATTCTGAATTCAGTATATTAAACTCTATTTCAGTGCTATTAGTGTATCTCATTACTTTTGTCAATTAGATTTGAGTTCTTACAGATCCAGAATTTCATACCAAAATCACCCTCATTACTTTTTAAAGAGAGACACCTTTTAAAATTTCATATACCGACTCTGACTGTTGAATGTTGAAGTTATACATAACGCATCTTATGCTGCTAATGTGGGAAAATGATATTAAATCAGTAAAGAGATTAAAATAAATTGTTTTCAAATTGCCATTTTATATCCCCCCCCCCCCGCTTAGTATAAAAATTGATGAAAATTGTAAACATTTATTTGGGTCCCTGCCCTGCTGCCAAACTGCTACAATTCAGTATATCACCATCCTAAGCTTTGGAAGGACCTAGACTGAGACCGTTTTGTCCAAAAAGGCCAACTCTAAACCACAGATTGGATTGGTTTGGGATTAGCATGTTATACAAACTCAGGCATTGTCTTTGGTAAATCATATATCACAGCACATATTTACTCAGTTCTGGTTTCTTCAATAAATCATGGTAAGCAGGCCCATGATATTTGAACCTTGGGCTGGTCTGGCAAAAAACAGAACAAGGGGTAAATTGCGGGAAGGGAAGCGCTAATAATTCTCATGCAGATCCCATCGTTTAAAAGTTACCCTATCAAAGCTAATGGGGTCACTTATATACTGAAGAGCTTGCTTTACAACTACATTTCTAGCTTGGTAAAGCTCATTCCTGTAACCTTTGCCTTATGGACAGGCAAAATGAGACTAATAGGAATACAGCACTCTATTATGTGTCATGTAGAACCACCCTTTGAATCCTTTTTCCAGATGACCAGAAAACAGCAGTGCTTTAGCAATAGTCCCAGCAGCCAGCAACCGCTCCTGCCATCTGTTTGCCAGATTTGGGCTTAAAGGGCCACAATTGCCAATCCAGGTTTTAGCTTGGTATACAGAGGAAAAGCTAGAATGCAGTTCTGTTTCCATCAGCTCAGCTGTAAAACAGCAACTTGTCCTTAAATGATTTAGCGTTGAGTGATTTTCATGATTTTAAGGGTTGGGTTCTGATGAAGAAGCAGCCCAGAACCTCCCCCCAGCTGTGCCTTATTAATAAATAACATAGATAAGCAAATTTTTGTAGTGTTTTCTTTTTCTTTGGGGGGTTGCTTCTAGTAACATTAGAAAATGCCACTGATATAATATGGGATGGGTCTGCATTGCTGAATAAGTAGTTCATTCTTACTTAAAAATATGGATTTATAAAGTATTTTGAATGTGCTTTTGCTGGATCTCGGGATCTATGTACGTATGAGCACTTAACCAAATTGAGTTTTCCTTGAATTTAACTATCTATATTTTAAATTAACTGCAGTCCTTGTCTCCTTCCAAAGAAATCCAAAGGGTCTGTAATGTATATACGCCAAACTCCATTTCAGTTTTTCAAAGTACTTCACATGCATTATCACTATGGTAGTGTCATGAAGTAATCCATGACAATGGCAATGACTGAAGTAAGAGAAGAGTGAATATGTCTTATAGTTATCCTATCCTTAACAAACTGATCAAAATAAGCTATACTTTCAGTGAACACTTTGAAATTTATTTGCAGGACAGAGTGAACAGGTTTAGCAGGGATCACAGATCACAGGTACTGTTTTTAATAAATTAACAATAACTGCATGGTGGTAATGACTGAGTTCAAAGCCTCCATTGCCAATTAACTCCCATTGCTAGGGACAATATACAATGGATGGATGGATGGATGGATGGATGGATGGATGGATGGATGGATGGATGATTAGGTTTGTGAGTACATTCAGAATTCTGATGAAGTCAAGGTCATCATGGAAAATGGTTGTCAAAGGAACATGATTATCAACAAAATGGCAGCTATGGAGATACCTATACAGTCCCAAAACATTCATTTCCCAGAATGGCAGATTACTGAGGCCAACAGTAAAGTTACTGCCTTAACACCAAATACAAAGCAGAGGTGGAGACAAATTGAGAATATAAACCTGTTCCCTTGAATCCTGCACTCCCAGCACATAATCTCCCGGCCATTTCTCATCCAACTGCAGGAGTCTTGTACTTCATTTGGAGGTACTCTTCATCCCCTGAATTGTTTGATACTGAGGTTTATTACAATGGGAATAAATACAGAAGGCTATGAGGCTACTTAATCCAAAGGAAAGGAATCTCCCTTCACCTCAGGGCTCAATTCACTTAGCTATCAATGTGGGCTTTTAGAGACCACCAGTTGATAAGAACATCTTTGGCAGCTCTGGGTTTCCTTGCATGGCTCAATTGACAGCCAGGCCATACTTCTGGATTTATGCACTCTGAGACCTACTCCTTCCACTTTCTTCCCCACCCCACTCAAACAGCCAAAAGTTTGATTTGCTGCCAGCCAAGCCTTGGGTTGGGTTGGGTCAAGTTCAATCAACCCAGAGCGGTTTACATTGGCGGCTGCAGCCCTTGCCAGAAACAGCATCTGTTACTTTGATACACAAGACGGTCATTGTTCTTAGCAAGGGAAGGTTACAGGAGCAAGGAATTGCTCTACAGGATATGTTACCTTTGCATTTTTAGGCCAAAATCTGAGCAGAAGGGGGAAGAAACCCTGATTGGCTGAGTAGCAGAAGAAGGACAGCCTTGGACTTTGTTCTCTCCTCTATCCATTTTGTTTTTTTCTGAGTTAAGGAGATGGGACAAGAATCCAGACATGCTTAACTGTACTTTGGAGGGGAAGTGGGCTATTGATATCTGGCATGATTTACCTCTGTGCCTCTCCCAACACTTTTGAACCCTACCTTTAAAAATGTTCTTTGTTCTCTTTAGCCTTATCTAAAGCACTCTCAAGTGTTCATTGCTGTGGTAAGCTCTGTGAGGACTGATCAGCTAAATCAAACTACAGCTCCATGCCGTAGCTAAGCTGTGAGTCGCCAACCAATGTATCCAGCAATACCTTCCTTACCATCGTCCAGGCTCCAAGTTTCTTTTTCCACCATTTTGGGGGGGGGGGATATTTGTTAAAGGGCTTTCAATTAAAAATATTTTAAAGCTATCAAGCTGCAAAGAAAACACCAACTTCAGGCATTATACAGCATTTATTTCTACAAATGTTTATGGACTATACATAACCAGTGCTTTCTCAGTATGGGAAGGGGTGAGGGGGAGGCCAAAGAAGTGGAAGAGGAGGTTATTCACTGCACCTTCTGACACATTAGAGTTTTATAACCAGTCAGATCATCCATGTAACTATATTGTAAGAACATCTATGACACATTTCCTAAATTCCAAACATCCCCATTGACCCAAATAGGGTGGAAGGGGGCTGCTGCACTGTGCTGTTTTGCAAGCTAATGATGGCTCTGTAACCCTACACACTCTTTAAATTGAATATAGGGCAACTTATTTCTGAACCAAATATGCTAGGACTGTACTGTAGTAGAGACAATATAAGCTTCATTCATAAGCTTTGTAAAAAGTTCCTACCAGTGGGGCAAAAGAAGTAAGGCCTGCAGATTGGCAGTACTGGAAATATACACAGAACTGTTGCAATCTGCTTTTCAATTAAATATTAAACAATTTTGTGTTCCGTGAAAATATATGAATGCAGTATGTAAATATTAAAAATGACTCTTCTAGGGTTCATGCCTTTACTTGCACCATGTATAAATAGTGGGGACTTTGGAGCCAAAACAGAGACTAGGGCAGGCAGTGAAATGTTCTTCAGCAATAGTTACTGTATGTCCATATACATATCTCACACATAAGCCATTGGAATCCACAGCCAACATCCATTCATCCCTTTCTGAATGTCCATCTTTCTCTCATTCATACATTCATATGCACATCCATATCCCAAAGTCAACAAGAACAGGGAAATTTTCCCAGAATTCCTTTAAAAAGTTGATGCTTGCTTGTGTCTTCCTCCATTGCTCAGTTGCCCACCACCACCTCTATACAACAACTTCTGTGATAGAGTAGGTGACCTTTACAGCTAGAACTATGCGGCTGAAGCGCTTTCTTTCTCATTAAGTCTAAACTTTCATTGATTGCATAATTTAGACTTTTTTTTCCAAAGGGAGATGCAAAATATTTGGTAGCATTTTATTGAGACAGTAATTTTAATTAGATTCCGTACTGAAAAAATACAAATATTTATAGTCATATTGATAAACAATGGCTTATAAAACTGGACAAGCAATATAGCCTCATGTTATTCTCTTCCCATCAGATACTGGTTTATTATTCTCATTTATTGACCAACATTAAGCCAGCTTCTCAGTTTAGACATAATGTGGAGCTCAGGTTTATCTAGGATCTCTGCACTGAGACTGGTACATGATGTAAAGGGACTTTTAAAAAGGATTAGTTTTACTTTCTAACTGAGCCAGAAATGAATCAGTTGAGCACAGCTGACATCATGGAGGAAAGTGGTCTGGAGCTGTTTTCCAACTGGTACAACCCTCATGGGGAAGAATTTCTATTGATTTTCATGGTAATGAAAATATGGAAGTATTCCACTTCAGAATTAACATTAAAAATATGTCTCTTCCAGATAACATGCAATAAATTATTATTGGATTTTTTCAGTTGCATCTGGAGCACACCAATGTCCTATGTCATTATATACAATTACTTGTCCCATAAAACCTTGCCTAGTTTCTACACTGATGCATTTTTTGTAGATCACCTTTAAACTATCTTCTACAAAATTCATATGGCTTCTACATTTTACCCCCAATTTTCCAAATATTTAGTATTTTCAGAGATTGCATCATCCTAAAATTTTCACTTACTTTAAATAGTGAGATTAGATTATCGTTGTGGTTGTTGTTTCTTTTTACTGTAATCAGTAATATGCATTATAATTTCATTATTTTATATAGATAAAAAAATCATTGGAGCCCTGAGGAACTGATGTGATTGAAGATGTAGCATTTATTACCATTAAAATTGCATACATTTATTTCTTTTATTTATTAAAGTCATAGATTGCCTCTTCTCAATGATTTTCAGTGGATTATAAAATTAAATTACACTGAACATCAACTAAATCATCCATGGTATGATAAAAAAATACCACAACAATGACAACTATTAGAGACATCTCTATTCACCCCAAAAACACTCTGAAATAATTCCATTTTGGCTCATTTCAGAAGGCTAATATAGATGGGGCCCATCTCACTTCCAGAATATTTATAATATTCTTTCCTTGGCATCTAAGCTAGTTAACTTTAGGAATTAGCCATATCTAGCCATAAAATTAAGTGAATATTGCATGATATTCTTTGGAATGGCGCTTAATGTTGTGTTCCATGTTGTGACCAGATGTATTTATGGCACCATCACTACTACAGAGAACACATACAGAGAACAACTATGTTGTTCATATGCTAAATTTTATCATGAGAACTTGATAATCTTCTGCAAGACCAAGTGATAGCTCCCCACTCCTTCAAGTAGCTCATTGAGTGATAGGGCCAATCCTGTTTTTCAGACTAACCTTCACAGGTTTGTTTCATGAAAAGAAAATGAGGGAAAATACCCTACCCCCTGTGCTGCCTTTAACTATCAAAGGAAAGGTGGGATGTAAATAAGCATAAATATAAATATAAGACTCTATGTAGCAGTTACTCTGAGCACTGCAGGGGCTATGAAAGACCATGCTGTTCCTGCTGCAGTATTATCATTTGTATATTTCACTCAGTGCAATGTACCCAAGAATCACTCAAGTGAAAGCACATTGAAAGGTTCAGAGACTCAGATAGCTGGAGGACTGCCAAGAAGTTATCCACATTCCCAGAAGAGCCAGAATCCTTAAAGCCAGGGAAGAAAACAGGCAAAGAGACACATTATCATTCCTCTTGAATTCCATTTATCCTTGTTTAATTTCCGTGGTTTTCTATAGCATATTTTGTTTGTAAAAGGCTTTACTATTCTTATCTGAAAAGGGACAGTAATAACCTCCTGGGAGAAGTGGAAAGCATTCTGGAATTGCAAGCATTTGAGAACTTCTCCAGAAACACTTCCATTTGTTAATATTTTACTCAGAATTAAAGCCTCATTTCTGATATAGTTCAGTCACTTGTAATACACCAAATGGCCAAGACATGTTTGCCAATGAAGCCAGCCTCTATTAGCTCTCCAGAAGAACAGGAAGCAGCAAATGCTGTTTGAGGTCCTAAGAGAAGATACAAAGACAGGCCAGATATAGGAAGCCAGAGCAAAAAGGCCGGCTTTGAGCATTTAGAACTGGGTTCAAATCTCTGCTTTGCCCCATCCATGTTCCTAATGTGGCAACTGCAGCATCAAGTGACAAATTGCATGTGTGAAAGAAATCACTGCAGATCAAATACCACCAGTGACACTTCCATGCTAGCTCAGATCAACTCAGATACTGATCCTCTAACTGAAGAGAAAGAAACTGAGGAATAACTTGTTTGGTAATGAAACAGCCCTTAACAGGGCAAAAGTCTTCAGCCTGAATTTATTAATAGAAATAGGAGCTTAAGTGAACTCGGGGTTAGAAAACAAACAACTTAAATGTTATGCTGCACTCTTCATGTTGATATGGGGGTGTACAGTTGAAAGATTGCAAATTTTTAGTTTTGCTTAATTATCTAGTCCAACATCCTGTTTCCCACAAGCAAAGGAGTCAATCAGAGGCTTCCAGTGAGACCGCAGTCACAACAACAGATTTAGCCAGTTACCTTCCTCAGTCCCACCCAGCTCCTAAAATCAACACAAACCAGTAGTTGTTAGCATTCTGCCCCCAGGTTGGAAATTAAATCTTAATGGGTAATGGTACTTAATAATCTTATCTCCCATGAGTCTGTCTAAGCTGTTTTTCAAGCCTGCTAAGCCAATGGCCCTCATTGCACCTTATGGCAATAAATTCCAGACATTCAGCATGATGTGAAGAGCATTCAGCTGAAGGACACAGCATCTCCTTCTCAGCTCCCCTTTTCTAGGAATGAGGACCACTCAAAGGAGAGCCACAAAAAGTGCAGAATCTAAACTGCCAGAAAAGAGAAGACACAGGGGAAAAAACAACCGTATCCAGTTCTGATGAGACAGGGAGTAGTTGATCTCAAATTTAAGTATTGGATGGCCTGCCATAAAGAAGTAAAAGTGGGAATTGTTCACTAAGGCCATTGAAACATGAAGTAGGAATGCAGGGTCAGGAAATCAGATATAGGGGTGCACCATGGAAAACTTGCTAACTTTACTGATTACAGTGCTTACCAATTTGAGAAAACATTAGTTATGTTCATACAACACACTTATCCACAGTTAATTGAAGCATATTTTGGTCTGATCTGACATACTGCACCATATATTAATTGGAACTGAACAACACACTAAGCTAAAAAGTCCTGGCTAGTTTTTTTGGTTTTGTGTATTGTCTGAACACAGCCATTTTCATTATGAAAGGATAAGAAGATAATTCTATCAGGAACAGCTTACCACAAGGATATAGATGACAAAACCACCCAGATGATGCTGAACTATAATTTCAGCAGCTTCAGCCAATAAATGCTGATGGATACTGGGAATATTTCAGCCACATCTGGAGGATCACCGCTCCTCAGTACTGAACAGATCAAGGAAGTATCTCCATCAGATGGTAGCACCTCACTGATCCTGGCTGATCTCAGAAGCTAAGCTGGGCTACCCCAAGTACTTGGATGGGTAACTAGCTGGTATTCAGCAGCACTGGCTAGACTGGGAAGTGGGGAAAAAAATCTCAGAAGAAGTCTAGTAGAAAGGCAAGAAAGGAGAGGCAAGGGAGTGACGAGTGGTTTTGTAAGGCTAGGAAACCAAAATAGATCATCATAAAACAAAAATTGTGGCTTCTAAGCAATCCAGTGTAAACTTTGGAAGTATTTCCATATTACTGAATTATAGTGTTCTTCACTCATCTTGAAGTTGACAGAAAACTATGCAGCATGAAATTTGCTGCCTCTACTGCCAATCCCTAATCTGCCTCTATTGTAGCTGTTCCCAGTCATTTCCAGGCACCTGATTACTCTTCTAGGTAATGGGTGACAAAGGCTAACAAATATTACACACTTTGAGGCTAACACTGTATGGAATCTGAGTAAGAGAGAAAATATTACTTTATCACTGGTACAGGTAAGGACACCTTCACCTATCTTATTCATGAAATGAAGGATGAAATAAAGACAATATAATGAGAATAGGGGAAGAAAAAATGTTGCCAGGGCATGTTTGTGCTGTGATTAGTTGCAAATAGGCTCTGAGAATGTAAGGAAGAGTAAAAGAAAGATGGAAATGATTCTTTTCTTATTATGAATTTTGGGCATGGAATCAAACTGAATAATTTCAGTTTGCCTGCTTCCAGGAGTTAACTAAAGTTGGAGCAGATCTCCTCTTTTCCTGTTGGGATCCTGCTTTTGGAGATTCCACTCAAAGGTCTAGCCATTCTGACTGAGAGAAGGTCCTCCCAACAGCTCTCCTCCTTCTCTATCAACATCTGGATCCTCCAGCCAGCATTCTACCTTCCCTGCCCTTCTGAAGAGGTAGAACCCCATGAGGCTTTATCCCCACCTCCATCACCAGGGGGCAAAAGCTTGCTAGTACTCATGCTCACCTAGAGATCTCCACAATAATAGGCTGGAGCCCTGATGGAACCCATACATAATGGTGTGACTATCCATCGGCCACTGAAGCTTTGATCTGCATAATTAGACAACATATGCAAACACAGTGAGATCAGCAACAAACAATCTGCTGCCCATTCTGTACCAAACAGTGCGTGAGGGCTGGGAGGAAGGGACCAGACCCCTCCGACATCTTTACCTAAACGATGAAAATGATTTCTTTTGTGCTTCTAGCTTCAATGTTACAAGGACTGCCCAGGTTTCCACAGGATTAGGACGTGCAAGTACCATGAAGCAGCAAAGCATTAGCTTGCAGAGAACCTTTAATCAGTCTAGATTTCCAAGCAGAGATTGGTGGCTTAATCAGCCTTTAGGCATTCTCTGCCTCTGTGGTTGTTTCCTGCCTAAGGGAACATAGGAAGCGGGCATTGTTGGAGTCTCAATAAGCATTTCCTCTCTTGTCTGAGACATCGGAAACAGAGCTGTGCACCTGACCAGGTCTGATAAAAAGAACTTGGCAGAACATATTGGCTGCCCAGCGACTTCCACCTGATCTGTATCAGTTATGTCAGAATGACAGCATGAGCGGCTGGGCCTGCCATGGGCCATCCCACTCCTTCCGTCACACGTGTGTTATTTGAGTCACATGCTAGATGGGAAGGTAATGACCTCCCCATCCCTTTAGTAACCTTCAGCTTAGCTTACTAAGACAAGATTTATGCGGAGGAATACTTCCCAGTCACCATCCTTCCACTAGTGACATGCAGCCAATTCCAGCTAGGAGAGCTACATAGCATGAAAACAGGGCACACAGTTTAGCTAAGTTTCTACTCCCTGTCCTGGATATTGATCTTTGTGGGTGGGTTACTAAATTAAAAGAGTTTTGCCCCCTATAGAGATAATTTAAGGGCTATTTACACATCCATTGTGCTGATAATGAGCCTGACTAGGGGGATGTTTATTGTAGCCTTCCCCAATTTAATGCCCTCCAGATGAGTGGGACAATAACTTGCTAAATTTTTCACCAGTATAGCCTAGCTAATCCATCTGCAGGACCCCAAGGTAGGAAGGCTGGCTCATTGTCACTGCTCATTGCTACAGGAATGATGATGGCCACTAACAGAGAGACCTTCAAAGGGGGATTCAACAGACACACAGAGGATAAGGCTCTCAATGGCTGTGATTCATGATGGCCTTGTACTATTTCACAGAAGGGAGGCAGCATACCTCTCGGAGGACAAACATAGTTTATTGTTCTTGGGTCCTTTCTTATAGATTGTGTGTGTGCCTTCGAATGAGTGTTGATTTCTGGTGACCGCCTGGACTAGCCCTTGCATTTCTCAGACATGGTTTACTCTTGTCTCCTTCCTAGGGCTGAGAAAGAGTGACTGGCTCAAGTTCACCCAGCTAGCTTCGTGGCTAAGGTAGGACTAGAACTTATGGTCTCCCATTTCTAGCCTAATGCCTTAACCATTACACCAAACTGGCTTTCTTCTTAGACATTATTGTGACAAATATGGTACTATATTTAACAGACCTTTGGTCTGACAAGCAGGACTCTGATTCTGTTCTTAAATGATTTTCTTAATCCACCTGCACAAGTGCATTGCACCCCCTTGTTTTGCATGTCATCACTCAGGCCATTTAGAAAGTGTGCAAAGTAGCAAATTGTCTCTTTGCATGCAATCTGTACACAGCAAGACCATGCCCTAAGTAAAGTTGCAGTCTCATCTATTAAGGTCACTGGGTTATAAACCTTACTCACAAGTCAATTCTTTACCAGCTTAATGTTTTAAATGAATGTTTTTAACTAGATCTAGTTTAAGCATCAGTAGAATCAGGGATAGGATAAAGAATAAGTCTCCAACACAGAACATGAGATGTTACCAAGAATCAGATTGCGTGTTTGGAACTTTATGAAGTTTCTCAGACAGGCAAATGCAGGCAAAGAGAATAAATTTTACTAAGAAGATCCGGTGTGGGGGGCGGGGGGACACTCACATTTAGTTTTAAAACAGAGCAGACAGAGGAGAACTGTTCAATTCAAGCGTTTACTCTATTAGCATTTTAAACAGGCAATGACATCCTAAACAAATTAGAGTATGTGCTGGAAATGATGTTTATTTGGAAGGTCTATGAAATGAGACAGGCATATGGTTGATGAAACACAGTAGGTTAATTCATACCCCCAGCTCTTTTCTAAGAATGCTGCCAGATCTTGAATATTCTGCTGTTTGCTTTGAAATGACACTCAGGAATGAGAATATGATACAATCTGACCTCAAACTCATTCTATATCCTCGGACCATTCACACTTAATTTCTCACATGCATATAACTTTAGTACATCCACAGTAGAAGTTCCATGTGTCCCACAAGTTGACTGCATGCTAAAAAACAACATGTACATCTATCTTGCTGTGTGTACTGCAACAGGAAATCTCAGCTGATCACAGGATGTTGTATATCTTCTACAAACGCGCATAAATCTACTTCACTGTAGACGTTTGTCTCTCTTTCTGGCTTCCCACCCATCTGAAGTTTGCACACCAAGGATAGATGAACTTTCACTGAAATGATAGACATTTAGGAAGTTTGGCAGGGATATAACTACCCTGGTTTGTATGCAAGCTCAAATTCAAACTAAGGTATACCACATATTTGTTCTTAAACAAGGTTTAAAACAGAACAATGAAATGTTAAAAATATTGACGTGTAAAGATGTGAATAATAGCCATAGCTATTATTAAGCAGCACTGGCTAAAACCCCTTTCTAGATTGGTTAAAACTTTTGAAAAGATCATTAAAAACTTTAGCTGGTGGCATTCCAAAGAATAAAGTGGAGCCTTTTGTACATGAAAATAAATAATGTTACCTTCAAAAAGCTTGCCTAATTTTAGTCTAGTTCTTTTTATACCAGGTATGTATGTATGTACATGTATTGATTGTAGCTTAAATGCCTCTTCCAAGGACTCTTGGAAAGAGGCCTCTAATTTTCATATTTCTGAATGACTGTAAATTAGCTATGAAATTTATTAGATTTTTTTTACAAGGAAGATACAGATTACAAATATATACTGTACTTGGCTTCTTATTCAGAAAACATTATTCGACACAAACCAAAAATCCATCATCTTACCCTCCCGTTATTCTCTCTGGAAATGTAAATATGACTATATGTGTGTGTGAATATGTTGCTTGATAACATTTGGTGAAATCTGCCATCCATTATAGCCAATCAGGCTATTGCAAATCAAGGGTCTAAATAACTCTCCCGGTCAGTGCACAGCCCTAGCCTGATAGATTGTACTTAATAACCAAATATTTGAAAATGGATGGACATTTTTCCTGATAGCAGCAAATCCCTAATTTAATTTAAACATACCATTCTGCAGCAGAAGTATCCAACTGTACCTAATCCCCTGCCCACCTATTGCCAAAAAAGTGTTATCCTCCACAATCTGAGAAAGGTGATCAACTCTATAACAAAAAGTTGCTACTTCTTGTCTTTTCAACAGCCAAGTAGTGACTGCCTTCTTAACAGTCTCTTGCTTTCTTTTGCTACACTTCATGAGCAATCGGGGATTATCTACTTTTGAGACTAAGTCTGTTTCCTCAGTAGTAATTCATAGTGTCACCCACCTATTAACAGGGTGATCTAAAGCCTGTCTTCAGTGCTGTCATGTTGGCTTAGTGATGGCTGGGTGACATTCCAAAACACTAAAAATAATTAATGAGAAAATAGCTTCAGAAAACGGAGTCTTCTGCTCATAACTTTCAGTACCACCCTCTCCCAAACCAACTATTTTCCTCTCTCTGAGAAATGGAGGAAAGCCAATTCTTCATCACTCTTTAACACAAGAGTAGGCAAACTAGAGCCTTCCAGATGCTTTAAACTTCAGCTCCCATCAGCTCCAGACAACATGGAAATGCTCAAAACATCAGGAGGTCACTATATTGCTGTGTTTTCTGTGGTTTAAATGCCTACAAGCAGCTGTTTTTTATAACTTTGCTTTTCTTCACTTTTCTGAATCTAGAGATAAAATATTCAGAAGCCACATTTTGTTCACAAGACAGCAACTAACATTTCTCCATAATTAGAGTCTGGGAGGGTGGAATTCACACAAGTTCAGGTTTAGACATTACAAAATAATAGCAGAAATAAAAAGTCTGGATTTCATAGTGTATGAGAACTGTGTCAACTTCGGTGTTTGATCAGAACTGCAGAAACACATGCTTCCTCTTTATTTTTGTAATATTTTTGCAATACTTTCTAAGGATTTACCACACTTTGAATCACCTACAACTCAACCTGGAAACCAACACTAGTGCCATAGCAGTTCATCATTTGCTGGGTCCGCAAAGTGCTAGCAAAAAAAAATGTTAAACAAGTCTGGTTTAGCAACAAAAGTAGGCATTTTAAACAAGTCAGCAGTCATAAGCAACACCTATACAAAAAAATACTTCATGTGACTATGTTATATGTGGATCACATTTTTACAAGCTACTAAAGATTTTATCCTTTCTACTTCAGAGATTTCCAAGTTTGGTTTAGATGTTACACTCACCACATGTAGAAATCCATTTGGTGGTGTTTATGCTCATTTGTAATTTCTACCATGTGCTTCTAGCATTTTGGATCTTTCACTACCACCTCCCTCATTTTATGATCATTTAGTAGTACATTTTCCATTTCAAGCTTTTGCATTATATTCACAAAGAGACTAACTCTGAGTTACATCACATGTCTTGCCAAATAAGTTGGCTGCACGTCTGGAGATTATTTTGCACTTGGTTTTCTATGATTGTGCATTATAGTCCTGATTTTTTAAAGTTTTTTACTGCTCATTGTACAGATGGGCAAATTAGTCAAGTTCAGTTGTGCTCAGTTCTCATTTCTTCAGTTTTAAGTTAGTCCTGTCTCATTTTTATATTAGTTTGTGATTTTATTTTCTGTGATGCAGAAAAATGTACAATTCTATATGTTTTAAATTTGCAAATTGCATCACAGCACTCAGCAAGGAACAGATTTGGGCATATAACTGTAGTTCAATTAAACATTCAGGCAAAATGGATTGGATAAATTTGTATTAATTGATAGAGGTAACATACAGATAGCCAGATTTTGCTTTTTCATTTCTAGATGAACATCTGATTCATTCCTATGGTTCCTGATCTGATAAAAAACAATGCAAGGTCAGGTTTTTACTACTGTCTCTTCACGCTATTCTTGCAGTCAGCTATGAATAGTGGGACATGAAATCCAACATTTCTGAAGGAACCAAAATAGGGTATGCTGCATTAGAGAATTCTATCCACATTTCTGATTATGCCAACTAATTTGAGTAAATTACTCACCACATTGATAATGTCCTGATCTTCCTGGCAAGAAATAGAAAGGCTGAACAAAATGTTTTAAAAAATCACCACTGTACTCCTTTAGGCATTTTTTCTGCTGTAACTGTTAGCCAATTCATCAGCAATAGTTCTATTTCATTCACCCAGCACAAAGTAAAAATAAAAATGTGGAAATAGTGGCATCTTGTGGCCATCTGCAGAACTAACCGAATGAAGAATCTTATGGCATCTTAAAAACTAACAAACTGATCACAGAAACATCTATGGATCACAATTCACTTTCTTAGACTGAGAGCCAGGAAATTATCTTTATTAATTAATCTGTAAATATCTAAGAGGCTACAAGATTCCTTGTCATTTTTTGTTGTAAAAGGATTACATGGTCTTCTATTATTTCAATGCCCAGTTCCTCCAGTGCTCTGTGGAGCTGCCCTACAATTGTCTTGATTATAAACTATATTGACTGCCCTCAATATATGGGGGATCTTAGTGAAGTGAAGGAAAGGAGTTGGAACAGAACAAGAGGAAGCAAGCCATGAAAGGTGGAAGCGTCATGGAGGTACAGTAAGCTGGGTGTTTCTACCAATGAAGAATAGACCTCCTCCCCAAGTTATATTCTGCCAACGGGGAACAGACTCTCACAATTTCTGCAGAACTGCAGCGCTAGTTTTTTAAAAACAAAAACAAAAACTGGTTCTGCTATTATTTCAACAGATCAACTCCACTTTCAGACACAGAATCACAAGATTGGGCAACTCCAAAGGTGCTTCTGAACTTCCACAAAAGTCCTACGTAGAAGTATCCTGAACTTCTACTTGGAAGGCATAAGAAGACATCTCAGGATCATTACAAGAAAACAGGAAATGAATTGGTTTATCTCTGCTCCCTATTGCCCAAGAATGACCTTATGTGGCTACAGATTACTATTCAGAGTCACAGTCACCACTGTAGTCTCCTATAGCATTTAACCACAAAGTAGCCTATGTCTGTGAAACATTTAACCAAGTTGGAGAACTGGCATGTTGTGCAAACTGGTAAACCTAGTTAGAAGGGCTAATAGAGGAAGTTTAGGGATAAACTAACTCTCCTCATTCAGAGCTCTTATCCAATTGTTAACCCTCTTGTCCAGTTGCTGGAACAGAGATTATGCCTGTGATGGCCTTGGAAAAACAGGGTGTTCCAGAAATTCTGACTCTGTTCTTTTTACATGTCCTTGTTGCATGCAGTGGGGGTGGAAAAATAGAAGAAAGAGGTGAGTAAAAGTCTCTACTCACAGTTCTGTCCATAGTAGAGCTATTCCAATGTTGTTGTTGTTCAGTCATTAAGTCGTGTCCGACTCTTCGTGACCCCATGAACCATATTGCGCTAGGCCTTCCTGTCCTTTACTGCCTCCCTGAGTTTGCTCGGTTTCATGCTCATTGCTTCAGTGCTATTCCAATGAGCTTACCATGAATTATTCTCCCATTCTATGGTTTTAAAAAATTGATGTGATAGCTTCCCAGTCTCCTTTGAATGGATGGGAGAAGGATGTCAACAATGATCATCCTTGGAGTCGGAATCAGTGATTGTGTACTACTGATGCATGAGGATAAGCCTTTACTCTGAGTGAGTGGCTGATTCAGTCAGCTATGCTTGATGAATGCAATCAGTGAATTTCACCATGCTCTTTTCTTCCATATACAAAGAGGGCATAGTGAATGTCCTTGAAGGACAGGAGAAAGAGTCAATACCAAGGCAACAGTCTGATAAGCAGGGCTCGAGTCCAGGCCAAGAACATAACTTAAGAAATCCTCTCAGACAAGCCACTCCCTAGTTCACATGAAGATAAGGGGAGGGAGAGGGAAGCACTTTCAGTCTTGCAAGATTCTGTTACTATAGCTGTTACAATAAAAGTAGCCTTACCTAGATGGCATTGGTTTCTTAGTCTGTTTTACCTTTTAGGGCTGACATCAATCAACTTGCTTCTCCACATAGGAAAGCAAAACAAAATCACTTTCATTGCATGGCTAAAGACAGAGGAGAAGTGGAGCTTCCACATTACATGCACGCTGCTATATTTTTAGAAACTCACCATGGAGTGAGAAGTCTTACATAGTTACCTGCTCAATCTCTAGAACATGTGGCTGAGAACAAAAGGACAAGAGAAAAGTCCTGCTCTGGATCACATCAAAGGCCGATTAAGCCACCATTCTGTTCACACAATGTCTGAACAAATGCCCAAAAGAAGTTCATAAATGGGATATAAGCTCAGATGTAAGCTTTTGTACTCATAGCTCCCCACTACTGGTTTTCAGAAACATTTAGCCATCATCACTAGCAGCCTCTGATTATATTTATCTACAACTGAAAATGGAGACATTGTGGAGTCCTCGGGGTTCTCTGAGCTCGGTTGTTTTCTTCAATGAAACGTTTGCAAGAAAACAACCAAGCTCAGAGAACCCCGAGGACTCCACAGTTCAACCCTGAGCTACATACATTCTCTTCTAATGGAGACATTTTTTCTTTATTTCCATGCTGGAACTATTTCTCTGATGGGGGAGGACTAACCTTGACTCACATGATTTTGGCCAGTACAATTCTATAGTTTGTTCTCTACCCACAAACTAGTTATATTTGGTATAGAAGCTTGAAGTTGGCCCTCCCATAACCACCATCACTCACCTCGGCAGGTACTACCTTCCCGGGTAATCGCCTGACGGCATATCCCACATGGCTTTACTTTCTTGAAACTCTTCACTTTGAAAGTGTGGGATGTGGACGCTTCAAGGTCCTGAGGCTGCAGGAAAGCGATACAATATTGTCAGAAAAAAAGCGAGAACACGCTTCATCTTTAAATCAAGAAAAGGATTAAAAATTAAGCCAGAAGCAGGGAAGAAGTAGGCAAATCTCCAGAAGGTTCCCAGCAGATTAGTAACTCCCAAATTGATAAAATTGAAAAAGCATTGGGAGGGGGCGGGAACAGCTTTACAGATATGTGTGTGGCCTTCTATTCTGATCCTAAAAGCAAACTCCCAGACTAAGCTAGGACTTAGACACACTTTGTTCCTCATTTTCACCTCTGTCTTGTTCAGCCACTATTTCCTATATGATTTCACCTTGGGGAATTATTATTTATTTTTTATATTTATACCCTGCCTTTCCTCCAAGAGGCAGAGGACTCACATTAGAATCATTTTATCCCCACTAAAACAACCCCATGAGGTACCTTGGCTGAAAGAGCAAAAACTTACCCACTGAGTTTCCCCAATTAACAGTGGATTTGTATAGCAGTCTCAGTGTAATCCTTCAATCACTACACCACACTAGGTCCCAGGTTTCTGGTTCTAAAAAAGTAGATCCTACAAAGTTAAACTTGAGATGTCATTGCTAAGAGTCCATCCTACCTATCTGCTGTATTTGAATTCATTTGCACATGACACTCAACTAATAAACAAGTTTTCCAAAAAAAGATGGGTACCATACTGGAATCAAAATGGCTAAGATGCCACCTTTGGTGTGTAGCCAGCCTACATTCACAGCACAGCAGCTTCCCCACCAATCTAAATGTCAGACAACATCAGAATTTGAATACACATTTTCCCTCAGGCATGGCCTCCCTCAGCACCTCCCTCTCATGGAGGAAAAAGCTTTTTCTTTTAAAACTTGAAGCAACTGCTGTGCCTGAGTTGGGAAAAGAAGGCAGTATATTGTCTCCCCAGCAGCTCTGGTAAATGGTTAGAATTATCCCAAGAGGTTGGGGAAGGTCCAGGGATAAAGAAATAGGTAATATTTTAGGCAAAAGCAAAATATTAATTTATTTTGCTGTGGAATGCTTAAATCCAGTATTACTTATATCGCTGTACCAATTATGCTACTGAGACTGCCTTGAGTTGTGTTTCGTGACAGCCTTGAATCATACATCAAGCATGTTCCCACAGTTACAGTATTTTTTCTTTTTAAAATATTTTTGTAATAATAATTGGATCAGAGAAATCCTATTTGTAGCAGATCAGCACCATCTTGTGGCCTACTCAGAGCACTAAATTGTTGATTGAATTTTCTTCCTTTTTTTTCTTAATCAAACTGTATCTACTCCCTTAAACATCAAAGGATTGCATTTGGGGTATTTAAAATTTAAAAGAATTTGTATAGTTTATCTTTAAAAATAATAAAAAAGTTTTGATCTTGTACAGGGGAAGAGCTGAAACCTCTAGTCACACATGTTTACACTACAAGGCCAGACATATAGACATTTGAGTTTTTTTCTCAGTTTTAACCTTTTCATTGCCAGTAAGGCACTAGAGATCGTGAGGGCCCTATCTCTCTTGTATATTAGGGTATATCTGGGTTAGGAGGATACTCAGTGAGGCACTGCCTGGAAGATATATAGCAGCACCAGGAACCACCAAGCTGCTTTCCCAAGACAAGAAGGCGGGGCCAGGATATGTAGACCTAGAGGATTCTGGGAGAAGAGGTTTGAGACCTCCAGCCTTTCATCCTAGAGGCATAGTTATAAGAAAGCAAGTGCCACTCTGGAATCAAAACTGATGAAGTACCTATGGAGTTGCCTCAGCATTTTAGAGCCCAGAAATGACCCTGAAGAAAGTATGCAGAAAGAACTAGAAAAGCAAAAGCATGCTTTAAACCCAGGAAACAGTATAACAAAGATGCTCCACTCTAATTCACTGGGGTGTAAAAGGGAAGGAAGGGAAACCAGAGTCAGACTTTCAAGACTGATGAAAACCCTTCAGACTGGACCAAGTCAGGAAACAGACTCCATAAGTTTGACTGGAACTGTACTTCATTGATGTAGTGCTATAGTAACAGAGGGAAATCTGATACATCATATATATCCTTGGACATCCTCATAGGGACCACTGGAAAAAAGACTTAGAGGACACATTTGAAGTAGGCTTTTTCTGGTGGGTGCAATTACATCTTTTCTGTTAAGCTAACTCGTCTGTCCATCTGACTAGTTTTAGTGCTTTAATTATTTTATTCTTAGCCACCTTGAACTCAAATTTTGGTGGAAAGGTGGCACATGAAATAAATAGTGTTTGGCATTCCTTTGGATTTAACTAAAGGCAGATTCTTGACTTAAACATGAGGCTCTCTCTCCCTCCCCCCACCCCATTTTTCTTAAGAACTCAAATGCTGTAACTGTTTTGTGAACATGAGTTGGCCAAATAAAAGTATTGCCCTGATACAGATTTTCAAATTATATTAAGGAAGCATTTCCTTGCTCCACCACTGGGTGTCAGTATTTTACACAAATATATCAACAAACTAAGTCTGTTTTGGAGTTTACAGTTTGATTATTACTGTCACTAGCCAGCAATCTATCTATCTAACCAGTGGTTCCTAAATATGGGGATAGCCAACAAAGTAAGAAATAAGAACTTTGTTACTTTTTATAGCAAACTCTTCTCTTGTAATTCTATACTATCTAACTTGCTACACTTTGCTACAGTATTGTGTTTAGATTTTTGCAATGTTTTCATCAATCTTTTTAGGTTTGGGCACTACCTTTCTTGAAGATAAGTAACAGGGAAAGAACAGATTGGAAAGAGAGGAAAGGGAAATTCACAGGAAAATTCTCCAAGCTCAGATGTATTCATAAATGTTCACATTTTAGTCCTGATTTGCGTATATCTCCTTATAATGTTATTTTGCAATGAGGACAGCAGGCAAAACCTTCAAGGCATTACCTTGTTGAATTAGGGAAATATTCCCATACTTCAGATATTTCAAAAACAGGTATTGAAATAGAAATTATTTTGAAGGTTGCTTCTCCTGAGCAAATATCCACATTTCTTGCAGGAGTAAATGGCATTGTTTAATGAAAGGAAACAGCTGCACTGACTTTCTGTCAGTTGTATTCATGTGCTAGTCAGCTACTTTTACCTATCTGCATGTCAGCTACATCCCAGACCAGCAGAAGGATCTGCATAAATAAGCAGTCTTCTAATTGGATTGCACACACTTCTAGAGCTTCCCTAACCCAGTATCTTCTACATGAGTTAGGACTGCTAAATTCTTAGCCATGATAGCTAAGGCTGTGCTAGCTGGAAAATCTTGGGAGTTGTAGTCATAGTAATATGAAGGAGGTTACAGTTAGAGAAGGCTACTCAAGGTCCACCTCCCCATCTGATGTACCACATGCATGTCAGCCCTACTGAATTCCCAGAATCCAGATGGATGAGTCTTAATGTGTGAAGGGACAAGCTCCCATTTCCAGGACAAAAGCTAAGTACAGTACACTGGCTTGTGAGACACTCACTGTTTATTTAGCCTAGCTCACAGAATGCTGGATTGTGGCTTCATCTACCCAGAAAAAGCCTAAGAATGAAGACTTATTCAAACTAAAACTATAGGTTTACAGGCAGTGAAGTCACAGTTCAAAATTCATAATTCATGTTAACTAGACTGAACATACCACAGATGACCACTTGTGGTCAGGAGGAGCCAGTGGTTTACTTGCCATTTAAATATAAGCCTAAGGAAGTCATTAAATTGTGGAGAAGTTACGAGAGAGAGAAGAGAGAGAGAGAGGGAGGGAGGGAGAGACATGAATTACTTTTGCACTACTGGAATTATTTTTATAAGTAGATTGGTATGTCATGTCAGAAAAGGGAGAATTGTTTTTTTAAAAACTTAGGAGAATGAAAAGTAAGGTTCAGAAGACAACCTTCTTGTTGGTGATGTGAAAATTAAGACCAAAACTTCATTATGAAGTACCTCAGGAATTAAGATTTTGGAATATGATGGCCTTGCAACCTCCACATTTAATGACAGTATTCACAATTCATTCTTTTCTTCTCTCTCTTTCCTAGTCAAAAGGAGGAGTCATGGCCATTCTCCATCCAACACAGAGATGTGGGGGGGCTGCTTCCCCTCATGTGACAAGATTAGGTCAAGGCGGCCTATCATCCTTCAGGATTAGATAGATGGAAAGAAAATCAATTCTATATTCTGTCTATTACCCCCTCACGCCCACCCCCCAAAGGATTGGGAACCATCTGACATAGTACTGTTAGTCCAGTTGCTATCTATTGCCAGACTACTCTTCCATGCTTTCATCTAGTTTTGGATAAATAACCTACTCTTTGCTCAGCAACAAACATTTTTCAGCCTCCATTGCCCAATCTGAAATAAATATTCTTGTTGTTCCTGATGTTATGTGAATGAACCCTGAAGCTTTGCAAAAGCAGTACATGGAAGGACCAAACCCTAGTGGTGTTATGTGATCAGCTAGTCAAGGGTTGCTTTAGGTACATGAATCCCTCCTGATATTTACTCTCCATTAAAAAATGCCCTAAGGTCATGCTAGATTCCTGATGACTACTTGATCACAACCATGCAGTTTTCTTGGTAGTGTGATGGAAGCTGATTTGCAATTGCCCAGTCTGGCCTATCTCCCTGGACTTTCTTGGTGATCTTCCAAATGTTAACCAGGACTTAACCTGTTTAGCTTCCAAGTCCAGAATAGGATGGCCAGGTGCAGCCCTTTTAGTCTACTCATGGTTTGGTGCCTTAATTATGTCCACCTCACAACAGCATCCTTCAATTCAGAGTCATGATCGGTAACTTGGACATCATTCTAGAGGCTGTTCTTTAAACGATGCCAAACAAACACATCTTTCTAGATTTCTTTTTGATCATTCTTAACAGGTAGGGTTAAACTGTGTTAAATGAAGGGTGTATTTCAACTAGCTCTTGGATTATGCCACGTGATAAAGGAAATCTGTTAACTTCCTTTGCATTGTTCAAGCTTTATGGAAGCCTCTAAAGGGAGCTGAAGGGGCAGCAGCTTCCCCATACAAGCCCAGCCAATCCAAGCATTCCAGTTAAAAGGTTTACTTGATCCTGTTTCCTGGGCTGAGATAACCTCTGTTCCTTCCCCTCCCCAAGCTTCTACTAGTTCTCATCCTACTAACCTCCAGGGAAAGTTGAAGAGAGCAGGGGAGCAGGCTGTTTATTTAATTTGAACATGAAGAATGAAGTATTGTCAGCCTGATAAACCCTATGTCTGGGCCAGGGCCACAACCACATTTTCCCTTCAAACTCCACTAGCCTCCCTCTCTCTCTTCTCACACACACACACATACACACAAGCTGCTGCTCTTCCAGCAGATGCTGCCACTCTGTGTTATATTCCTTGTACCACTTAAGGTAATGCTATTTTAATATGATGTTACAAAAATGGGTTTAATATCCTGTGGTTTCCTTTCCTTTTTTAAAATAAAAACATGCAGCAGTGAGCCAGTCTCCACTCTACAGGGCCCACATATGGCCTCCCGATTCAAACCCAAAGAATGGAGTTTTAGAACTTGTCCAGATCCCCTTAACTGCAGCACAAATATACATAGCAATATAAGCAGTGCAATGCTGGATTGGACCTCTGGCCCATCTAGTCCAGCCGTCTGTTCTTCCACTGGCCAACCGACTGCACAAGGAAGCCCACTAGCACCCCGGGAATTGTATTCTTCTGCCACCTCATGTTACTGCTTTCATCTCGTCCCCTTTTCCTCCCCAACCCACAAGGGACACGGCTTAAAGTCATCTTTAGCTGTTCCAGTTTGAAAGCAGTGGTTTCCCCCTTGTCCTGACACAATTCTGGCCACGGACACCATCTAGCACACTTCACTAACAGTGTGGTCATGGTCATGGTCAGCAATTAGGATCTGCCCAGCTGCTCCAGGCCACTTTAGACTGCGAAGGGCATATCCTTTCTACATCAATTGCCAAGCCGCTTTCCTGCATGGCTGCTGGACAGGCTGGATCCATGGCCTTCAGAGAGGTACCTATGCAGATAATGTCTGACCAGGGTTTATCACTTCTTAGGCTGGCTCCTTATAAACACGAATTTTGCATTATTTCAGAAGAATGCTAGACCCATATTGAGAAACTGGCCCATTGACAGACCACAAGCACAAAAGCAGAGTCACCTCAAGCAGAGGCATTGGGGGCGCTCCTTCCTGCTTTATCCTCATACCTCTTTGTGCCTGCAATCTGTTAGGGACTAATCTGCCATTTTAAGTACCATCTATCCTTACAGATTTCTGCCCCACCCCACATCAAGGAGAGTGATTGGTGATTGTTTTCCCATCAGCAGATGGATGGGGAAGCAAAGCTAGGGAAATCCACCAATTCCTTTTCTTAACTTGGCTTACAGTTGGAGCATAATAGGACAGGATCCTTCACTTGTCTTATTTCTTCATCAAATAGGGATCGACAATGTAGGCAAACCCAGTTTATACCAGCATATTTTTCTGCTACCTCAAGGATGGATGGATGGCACTTTAACATGTCCATCTGGAAGAATCCTTAGATTTAACATTAGAAGCAGCCATAGTTTTTGCTACCCATTCTTCCCCTGGTCTTTTCTCATTTTCTTGTGCCCCATCTCTATAATATGAGAGATGTCAGGTTTGTTTTGCAGATGCTAGGTTACAGGATGGGCCAACAGATCATGAGGACAACAAATGGGATTAATAATCATTGATTCACTGGAAACCATTATCAATCACGTTGACAAGAAAAACAATCTCATGTCCCACTGTTACTTGGTTGGTTTCCCTAACCTAGGGATTTTCCCAGTGAAGCTTTTAATGGATGTGTTCACACAATGAACTATAAGCTACTCAACCATATTTTAGCCTCTTGTGTTACATCATGCTTGTCCATGTGATTGTTTTATTGCTGAACATGTTCTTCAGAGCTAAAAATGGGATTAACTAAACTATGATTCAACTAGGTACAAGTGTGTTGTGCAAACACAGCCAATGTGAAATCACAATGTCTCGCTGATGCATTTTTATAGAACTTCCAAATTATTTAACCAACCAGTTGTGATTCTATGTTTTTCTTCCATGATTCTTCTAATTGCAGAAAAATACTTGAGAGAGGAAACATCAGAGTAACAATTAAAGATTGTTATTGCAGTGAGAAAGGAAAATGTAAACTGAAGTAGAAGGAATTATCCCCAGAGAAAGTAGATTATGTATTGGTTATTCTTATGTTTTCTTTTATATTTGCCAGTTAAGAAGCAGAGAAAATCAAGTTTTCCACAAATTGTGAAATTGACTAGTTTGTATTTTTAGAGTCAGGTTGTGTCAGCCCTATAAGGTAGAGCAGACTAACAAACTAACGCCATGGAAGTCAGGATTACTTTTATTGTAACAGCTACAGTAACAGTCTTACAAATCTCAATGTGCTTCTCCCCTCCATCCCTTTATCCTGAACTAGGGAGGGGCTTGTCTGAGATGTTTTCTCAGGTTAGTTTCTTGGCCTGGGCTCAAGCCCCACTTATCTGGCTGTTGCCTTGGTAGTGGCTCTTCCTCCTGCACTTCAAGGCCATTCCCTATTCCTCTAAGATTAGAACCGGTTGTGTGTGCTCAGAGCAATTACTCAGAAGTGTCAGAGTTCCCTCCTTGCAGTCTAGACTGGAAACAGTTAATCCAAAGAACAAGAATCTAACAGCTCTGATTAATAGTATTTATTAGAAAGATTAAAGTTACAGCACAAGAATGTCAACAAGTACCCCACTTTCAAATGAAACATCTACATGTAGACTATTAGGGTAGTCTTCTCCATTTTCCTCACACTTTCTATCTAAAGGGCCGGATACTTGCCTCTTTTCTGGAGAAAAGGCAGTCTGCTTCTCTCCACTGTTTTGATCACTGTCATTCCTATCAGTGCAAGAAGTAACTCTCACAATCTGTAAGTTTAATTGCAAATTCTCTAGCCTAGTTCTGCAAGGACTATCCCACTCACTACATCCTCCAGCCCAGCACACAGATTTATTTTACCTGTTGACAACATATATATCCCACCCACTTTGAAACATCGTACAGAGACAATCAAGTGACAAGCTTCTTCATCCCATATTAGTTATTATGCCTTTGGGGCAATTTGAAGGCTTGGATCTCATTTTGAGGTTTATTCATATCCCTCTTAACTCAGAAGGAAAAACAGCTGCTATGCTGCTGCTGATGGTGGTGACAGTGATGGTTCAGAAACTGTAAAACTGGATACACACAATTCAAAAAGCAAAATGCTGAAACAGAGCAGAAAAGTCACTTTAAACTATTGAAAGATGCAGAGTGAGCAATGAAGGGAGAAAGTAAAGGGGACAACACTGTGAGGTACATTCACCAAAAATAAAAATGGCCACAAATACTGAATGTTCCAATTGGAACATTCCTTTCAATGTAAACAGCAAATGACAGGGTCCCAATCCAAATTAGATTCACCTCAAGGGAAGCAAAGGAACAAAAAGACCCTGTTCACTACCAGGCTTTCAATCCCTATCAAGTCTCATGCACTTTTTTACATACACACACACTTTATAAATGTCCTGCCTGGCTTTAAGTCTTCAGGTCTTAGGGACTAAAAATAATGGGGGGAAAATCCTTCTGTTTTGTATTGTAATAATGTTTAGCCACTCAAAAACACACAAGTAAATAGTGTTTTGCCTCAAATTTTCTGGTATTAGGAAACTAAATTAAAACTGAAAATTTAGTTTTCAGAGTTGTTTCACTGATCACATTCTTCTGGGTACATATTTTGGATTTGAGAGATGAAATTTTAAAGTGAAACATACACCTTCAATATACTATTTATGAAATTGGTAGGGAGATAGCTACAGATTTTTCCTGTTTTGCCTGACTCCAAACTGCACAGAGCAACAGAAATGAAGGGGCTTCCAAAACCAGATTTCCCATGTTGCACTTTCCCATCTCCCTTTCTGTAACAGAGAAATTTACTTATCCATGATGTGAGTTCAGCATGTTGTGCTTCTCCCATCATTGCATGCAACTGAGTTGGACTTGACCCCTGGTGACTGAATGGACAAATGTCCACCATCTCAACCTGTTTCCAGTGATAATCCATAGCTCTTCCAGGAACATTCCAGTAATTTTCTTGGTCTGATTCCTCCACCTTATTTTTATTATTTTATATTAATTATTATTAATTATTATTTTATTATCCTCCACCATTGTCTTCCCATTCTTCTATTTCACACACTTTATCCGAGTACAACTGTTTTCTTTTTCTAATTTATCATCTACTAACACCACATGCCCCAAATGTGAGAGTTCCTGCTTGCTGATCATCTCCTCAAGGGAGCAAGCCATCTTTATCTAGTCTTGGACCAAGTGATGGGTTCTTCTTGCAACATGTAGTACCTTTCATAAAGTCTTCAAATCCATAATTTGAAGACATTTATCTCTTCTTTCTCTTACTTTTTCTGGGTATTTCATCTGTGACTGATGTTTTCCTATTTGACAGTTGGTCTGTTCCATTATAGCTCACTTTCTGTTGGAGTTAGCTTCTGAATATATTATCTTTCTGCAAATATTTTTGTCATTCTATAAACTCTATAATGTTTATAATATAAAAAAGTCATTTGCCTCCATTAAATCTTTTCCATGATTATGTCTTGATTTTTTTTTTTAATCATTTTTATTTTCTTACTACAGTATTTTCTTCTGATTGTTGACATTCTTGATAGAGGTAACTTTTTGTCCTTGTCCTTTCTTGAAATTCTGCGTTCAATCATCATATGTCCTTCTTGTTGCCCAAGGTTTTCATTCTCTGTCTTTCCCTAGCTATCATGATAGTTTGTTCTAAAAGCCATTTGTATCTCTTAATTTTTGAAATTCTGGGAATATTTTTCTGCTTTGATCATTATATTTGCTCCAATAACTTTTCAGGTTCTCTTTCACATACTTTAAATGTACCGAATCTGTTTCTTACATTGGTTTTATATTTTCCAGGTTAAATATTGCTGACATACCTAGTCTTTTTTTAGTTTTCCAAGCTTATTTGTACACTTGACACTAATTTATGGTCTTTCTACAAACTGTACCTGGAAGCATCTTCACTGATTGTCCTGTACTCATCTAGCTTCTGATTCCTAATATGTAGGCAATTTAATTCTGATGTTGTCTTTCTGTTTATATTGCTTGAAGCAGGTGTTACATGAACAAAGAATTCTCAAAATGCAAAATTCTGTTTATCTCCTATTCGTGTTTTTTCCCTGTCAAATTCATTTCCCCAACTCTAGAATTCCAATTATCCATTAGTGTTAGCAGATGTTCCAATCTGCCATAGAATTCCTCAGAATGTTCCACCATTGCATCTGTAATAAGTGCATCCTACTTGTATAATACTGATATTTGTTGGATATCCACAAATTCTAGATTCCTGTTCCTTATTGTGTTACAGCTGAGTGCATATTGAGCAATGAACTTTTTAAGTATCATTAAATATTCTTTCATATGATCTGTATATCATCTAATCATCTAGCTTAACCATTTCCATCCACCTAAATCAACATATTTCTAAAACATCTGATTTAGTACACTGCATTTTCAGTTTGACAATTTCAAATTTTCCTTCGTTTGTGCTTTACATGTTCCATGTTCTAACTGTATGTAAAACAAGGAACTTTCCCTTCAATCACATCAAGGTTGAAATCCCTAGGAGGGCTTCCCTATATTCTGGTCTATATAACCATGCTATGTAGCACATGCTAGAGAACTAGTCATCATGTATGTTACATCTGAGTTATAAGTAAAATTACCTTTGCAAAGAAAGGATGGAGAGAGACCATGAGTTTCAGCAGCAAATTCATGTCTATTATAACACGAGTCCCAATTTCAGGGATCCAATATGGAAGAACTATTCTCCAAAGTCTGTGAGATGATGGTAGTGGGGATTGCTACAATATTTTTTCCAGAAAGTCTAGACAACCCTTTTCCAACTTGATGGCCTCCAGATTAGTTGTACTATATCTCCTATTATTCTCAGACCACCATGTCACTTATAAGGATAATAGGAGTTGTTATACAACATACTGTATATGGAGAGCTTCAAGGTGAAGCAAGCTGGACATCAGCAATGCAGCAAAGAAGCCATTCCACAAGCAACAGCCACTTAAACAGGTCCTTTCTCCCTCTTTCAAAATAAACCACAAGAAGGTATGAGTAGAGTTTTTCCAGGTATCTAAAACCTCTAAAGTCCCTCCAAAATACCTCTTATTGTAAGTCAGCACAAAACATGGCAAATATTCAAACTGGAAATTCTGCTGGGGAATGACAGGAGAAAGAAAAGGTTGAAGAGATCCAGGCTTCCTTTCTCTCTTTCTTCCCAACATTTGGAACAAGACTATGACTCGAGTCTGACCCCATACATCAAGGATGAAGAAGGCAGCACTGTTTTGGTTTGGGTAAAAGGGTATGCCACAGGCCTGAATGTTTTATGAGACAGGTCCCAGAAGAGTTATTCTATCCCTTGTCTGGCAAGTAGATAATACCAAATACATATACTTAGTTTGGATCATTTTATATTTGATGGTCCATATGGAAAAAGGAGGGAAGATATGTTGAGTTAAAGGTGATCAGATCACTGTTAGCTTTCTTGCCTCATGTTCCAATGTCATCCAGCTGTTTGTAAGCTGGGCAGGCAAAGAAGTTCCCAGGCCTTGATCCTCAATCTTTCTTGGTTCATACTGGCTCCAAGGGGACTGTGGTGGAAAATCTCCCTTTTCCCTGTCTCCTTTCCCTCAATGAGTTTATAAGGGGGTAGCCAGTCGTAAGCAAAAGATTCAGGACTTACGGAAGAGGGGAGATTAATCTGGGTCTTTTCCAAAGATGAAGTTGTCAGTGTAAATCTTCCCTCCATGGTGACTCAAGCACTAATTAGATTAGCATCTTTGCTGAGCAGTGCTCAGGCATACTACAAAGTCAGCATGTAACTCTTGAGAAGAAAAATTGCAGCTGCTTCAGGATGTTTGGCACGGGGATGCACTGGCAGATGCTCTGGTACTTTATCATCCCCATCTCTTCTCCACCTCCCCCCCTTTAAAGAAATAGTTAAAGACCCCCACTCCCATGTCTGTTCTCATGGCTTGGAACCACTGTGGCCCGTATCTTCCTGCCCATATCCTAAGATCACCCTTGAAGAGCTTGCACTGGACATCCTTCCATGGTTAGGGGCAGCAAGTACTACCCAGGAGTGGGTCTTTTCAGTGACAGCCCTTTGACTCTGGAATGCCCCCATTTAGTTATGTCTGTCTGGCATCAGCTACATTGTATTTCTGGCACCAGGACCAGACAAAGACATTTTCCCCCCTCAGGCTTTTAATAATATGTTAATGGTGCTGTGATATGTTAATCTCTCTTGTTCCTTTTACTCTGTTACTATTTTGTTGTTTTACCATTTATTTTATCTTATATAGTTGATTTTAATGTATTTTTGCTCAGCTGTTTTAACCAATTGCTTTATCTGAATTTTAGTGTAATTTGCCTCAAGCCTTTTTTTTACTGGAAAGCAATATAAATGTTTTAAATAAAACATATACGTAGGTAGTCCACATTTAGTGACCACAATTGGTTCTGGCAACTTGATTACCAAGCGAAGCAGTCACTAAATGAAACCGTGACTATGCTTATGACCTTCAGCTTTCCTTTGGTTTACAGGCTGTGAAGGTTGTAAATGTGAGGATTGGTCATAAATTTATTTATCTATTTATATTTCAAATTTAGTCACCGCTCATCTCACTCAAAGAGCAACTGTGGGCGATGTAGTAAACGTATGTGCAAGTTGCCAATTGAATCCATAATGGTGAAACTCAGGCACAAATATTTATTATTACTTATTTATTTAAATTTATTAGCCACCCAACTCCAATGGACTTTGAGTGGCATACAAAACATGATGTGGAATTGTGTGTGTGTTTACATATGTGTAAATTTACACAGAGGGAAAAACATTGAGAAATGTTGGCCATGTGATTCCAAGAAGGCTAAACAGAGATGTTTAAATACAATAAACATCCTTTAATCAAGAACGTTTGACAAGCAGAAACAAGATGACTCCTGGAGGAAGAAATAGCAGAATGAAGATGACTCTGTGAAAAGTGGAGCCAACAACCGTGACAAAGAATGAAGAGCCGGTGAGTAGGTTGGCTCTCTGAACCTCTCCGGATAAAGGAGAGGACCAGAGATCACCCACAGTGCTCCAGACAGTTGTTCCTCATGAGGAGACCACGAGACGAGGAGATTCATTTGTTGTAATTTAAGAGGAGATTATTATTATTATTATTATCATCATCATCATCTATTTTTTCAGTTTGTATTAGTTTTTATTGTTGTAATTATAAACTTTAATAAAATTACTTGGAAAAAAAGACAAGCAGAAACAAGCAGAAACAAGCAGAAACAAGCAGACAAAAATTTGTCTAACAGTGTTTCTCTTCAGCTATGTTTCAATTTAAAAGAGAGATTAAAAATTATTGATTTTCCCATAACATTTTATCATCTCTGGTTTTGAAGAATAAGAAGTGTGTGTGTGTGTGTGTGAGAGAGAGAGAGAGAGAGAGAGAGAGAGACTAGTTGTCACTCTCTTCACACACTCGACCTGTTGTTTCTTGCTGAGTGGGACTGTGGGACTGCTTCCATTACGTATCCCGTCTTTCCTTCAGGAGTTCGAGGCAGGACTCCCTCCTCTGATTATTCCACAACAACAACACTATGAGAGAGGCTGGGCTGAGAAACTGGCTGCCCCAAATCATCCCGCCAGCTTCCATGTTGAAGGAAGATTTGAACCGGCATCTTCCAGGTCCCAGTTCCACCCCTTAATCTCTACACCACCGTAGCTCTAAAACTCTTCCATCTTACCAAACACTAAGAGTGATTGAGAGCTGTCAGTTTTAATGCCTCTAAAGAGGGAGCTGTCATCGCACAGACCACACACATATCCCCACTGAGGAACATGCCTGATATCCAAGAGCAGACAGTTAATCAGTCAGAGGGTCCACATTCTCCAAATGCTGCTGCCTCCTTGAGAATCTTTTGTATTGTTGGTTGTCATTGTTTTTAATTTTATTTGAATTTTGTTTGCCGCCCAGAGTCACTTGCTGAGATGGGCAGCTATATAAACTAATTAAATCAATCAATCAACTTTCCTCACCTCAAAAGACATTTATCTGGTCTCAGACCAAAAGGAAAGAAATGGTAATCCCATTCAATATAGAAAGAATCATGCATTAATATTTTAATCCCTCAGTCTACCAGAGTGTTATTTCTGAGAAAAATAGTGACTTGTGAACTCATGACATACTGGAATGGAAAAAGGCCAAAGATTGTTCTAACAACTGGATAGGTCACACAGCACGCTAAAACAGGTTGGCGAACTACAGTTGCTGTGCTCATATAACATGCTATGCCCCCAAACAAAAGAAATTGTATTCTGTCTCAATGCAATGGCCTAGTTTAAACATGCTAAGATAATGGCTGGGCTCCAACAAGCCACTGAGCCATGAGCTATTCAATCTCATTTTACCCTAGTGTAGTGTGTTGTGCAAATTTAGCCAATGTGTTAAACTATTGGGGTAGAACCTGAGTCTAACACAGGATGAGACTTGTACTGAATCTAAGATTTGTTCTAGTGGATGAAGAATGGTGCTACTTGCACTGTGGAAGTGGTATTAATAAATAAAAAGGAATTGCTACTCAATTTTTGCCTTGATTCCTCAGGGATTTTTCATCTGTTGGTCTGCTTTTAAGATGGGTAAAGGATTATTTTGAGCACAGCATGTCTTAGATCAGGATCCTCAATCTTGGCAACTTTAAGACGGGTGGACTTCAACTCCCAGAATTTCCCAGCCAGCAAGCTGGCTGGGAAATTCTGAGAGTTGAAGTCCACCCGTCTTAAAGTTGCCAAGGTTGAGGAACCCTGTCTTAGATTGGTGCTGGGACAGAAAGCTAAGGACTGTGAAATCCTCCCAGTAAAACTAAGCAAAGTTTCCAAGAATTTACCCTCCTCCAATCTGCCACAAGGCATTTCTTCCCACATGGGATCCCGCCACCCCTTTTCCTTCTTGCATTAGAGGGATGGAGAAATGGCAACAGGACTTCTCTCCAGTCTGACAATATGGTGTTATTTTATTCCACGTCAGCCACTCCCCAAATCTACTCAAAACGTAGTTTTTGTACACTTAGCCTAAACAACGGGATTATAGTCAGACAGCCTACAGTCACAGTCAGACAGAAAACCTAGTAGTTATCACCCAGAGAGATACTATTTTCCCCTTACAAGAAAAAAACACCATGCTGTTTGCAGTATCCAGGCTCTCCCCTTGGAATCTCCCAGCTTTCTTCAGAACATCTGAAAGGGACTCAGAGAAAAAAGAGCAATCCACAATGGCCAGCTAAAGAACTTTAGAGACCAGGATAGGATCAGGGCTGTTTCAGGTCTGATGTTTAACTGGAAACTCCAAACTGCAGGAAAGGATCCAACACAAATATTTGAGAAACCAAAGTAATACTGGAGAGGGGGAAAGAGAGAGAATACGTTACCTCACATCTATGGTGTGTCAAGCTCCCAAGTTTCTGGCAATCCCAAGTTAAGATACAATCACAGCAGCTGAATTTCAGGCAAGCAGCTGAAAATCAGAGGGGGCTATTGGAATCAAAAGATAACTCTCAATCTGAATAAGAACCTAATTATAAGATACGTACTACGCTGAAACCCAGAACTCAGGACCTTTCCAGATGACACTATAGCCTCCCTCCGTAACTTTTGTAACTGTAAGTATTAAAACATTAGCTTCCATCCTGTTCCAGTAAGAATATATTCCATGTTCCCGTGTATACTTGGGAATGGAATCTTGGCTGGAGGAAAAAGCACTTTAACACTGGGAAGCTGCAAATCTTATGAAGGAGAAAGGTCCAAGGGAAAAAAGATAGGGTGATACTCTTCTGACGTACATCAAATGTACAGAATATCTACAGTACTTGTAAAAGATCCAGAGAGTGAAAAAGTGACTTCGGTTGATGATATGACAATTAGGGGAATCAGTCCAGAGCCTGTATGTATATCAGAGTCGTGTTCTGGGGGATGGGGAAGAGAGAATAACATTTCCTTGGTAACTAATTTGCATGGAAAGAAAATGTGATTTCTCGGAAAGGCTGATCTAACTGGGAGGGCTGCCGTCCGGTTCCCCTGCCAAGCATTAGCAAAGACCTCTGCATTCCCTGTGCAAAATCAGCAGTGCCTAGAAAAACTCTGAAAGGACCGGGGATCCTGAGTATAAAGCTTGCTGGGAAGGCTGCCCTTCAAATCCTCTCCTCCCCAAATGTGCCCTTTTCTCCCCAGGCTGATTCATTCATGTACTGACTGAGCATGAAAGCAAGATTGCAGAGCACAGCAGCCCAAGACTTGTAGGACTGCCAAATGTGAGTTGCTTTTTAATCAGGAACTCAACAGTGGGCACATAAGGATATGTCTGCTGGCCTTTCCCCTCTAGCTTTGCTTCCAGGCGAGGCAAAATAATTCTTGTGACCCACTAGCAAGCCTGCATTCTTGTATTCTACCCTCACTCCACCAACTCCATCAATAGACATTTTGGGGTGGAGGGAGATTAGTCTACTTTTGTTTCTAGACAATTTCCTCTATTCCTCCAGAGCTGGCCCCAGCCACCACATGACATCAGAGCAAATAAAGGTAGAGACCGCTCCTTCCAGTATAGCTGGGGAGGCAGGAGGAGAGGAAAAACAGACAGATTGCCAGTATGTAGGTCTGTATCCCATATGCATTTCCAATATGAACGAACACTGGATTTGTAATCTCAGGAAGCAAGAAATGGGAAAAAGCACCCATCTGGCATGTCTTAGATTGCATCACCAAGCCACCAAACTCTTCAACAGAGGGAGAATTTCTCCTGCAGTGCCAATTCAATCCATCCCACAGGGTGCATGTGCTGCAAGCAAAGCCTGTTTCTCAGACCAAGAGGAAAATGCAGACTTGGTTAACTGAGCACTATCACCTAGAAGAGCAGTGAAAGACAGAAGGAGGGGGAGGAGGAGGAGGAGGAGGAGGAGGAGGCAATGGAGGCCTTCTCCAGTGATTTGTACGATGCAATCCAATCCTGGGAAAAATATCTTCTAACATGTATACTTTCCATATTCCATCTATAAAGACTTTTAAACCAAGGGGAAAGTGAATTTATATATGTTACATACAATTAATATACACACGTAAATTGTTAGATTAGCCTTGAATAAGTTGTTAGGGAGGACAGTTCTTTAAGAAATCCAAAGTTTTCGTGTGTATTGTTATGGAAGAGGACTTCACCTGAATATTGCTGAGGAAGTCTGAGAACGCACCTGCAGTCAGAAACTCCCATCACACAGACAGAAAGCTAAATGACTAACCAGGGCATACATCCAGGAGTAGGACAAAGCCCCCAAAATGTAGGTGTGCAGGAACTTCCAGAAACAAGTTCTTTTTTCCCTTCCCCTTCCCCTCTGCTTCAGAGAAACCCACATTTTCACATATGTTTCCTGGCCTTTGCTTCCTGACCAAAAAAACTGACTCCTGCTATTCTCCCTGTTTCCCACCTTAAAATTGCAACAAAAGCAGGTAACAGCAGCATAGAGCAAAGGTAACCGAGGTTTACTCTTCACTGAAGCAGCTTGCAATCTCAGTTAGTTGTAATGCAGCAGAAGCCAGAGGATCAGAGCCAATCCACAGAACTGATTTGTTCCTTCCCCCTCTCCAAAATGAATGGTCTCAATCTGAATCCAATTAGATGAATATATCCCGTAATTACTAGAAGCACCACCAATACAGGAAGGGGAGGCGGTTTCTAAAGGAGATACCCATGGACCTCAGAGGCAAAATATGTGCTGTATAATGTATACTAGTGTACTTGCATTTCAACGTTCTTCAGGAACTCAGATGTTATTTCGGAACTTATCTGAGGTCCTCCATAAGAATATCATCTTTCTTGAAAAACCACTTGCCTTCTACAATTAATCATCCCCTGACATATACAGTCCATAAAGGCATCTATGAAATCTAAACTGTCTTGATAGTAACTTGGATTAAATGAAAATATATTGCAATCTAGAATATTATCTAGACACTTTACAGTGAAATGCACAAGAATTCCACAACTGGCATGTCAGTATGGAAATTCTTTGAAAAACTATATGGAAACCATTACTTACCATTAAGCAATATGATCCTCTATTTCCACCAGTCCCTCTTCCTAGCTCATTCATATCTGGAGGCACAACATTCCATGTAAACCAGATGTTTTGAACTACAACTTGCATCATCTTTGATCATTGGGCATGCTAGCCAAGAGTTGATGGGAACTATTTTCCAAAACATGTGAAGGATACTATGTTGAGAAAGGCTGAATGACCTCATATAGGAAAAACAATGGATATCAACATGCCAACAAAAATATAACCCACTCTTAGATTTTATTTCTGTCTTCTCTTTCCCCTTACACCAGTTTAAAGGGGTAAATTTGAAAATGTGTTAGTAAAATAATCCTGATGGAACATCTTTGGAACCTTATGTAGTACCCTTTCAAAACATTTGGTGGGGGGGGAGCATTCATATAATGAAGTTCCTACATAGAGACTTAACATAGGCAGGTTTGCTTTTCAGCATTATCTATGATAGCCAAGCTTTTTGGTTTGGGTTTGTTTCTTGTTTTTTGGTGCCTTCAAGTCAGTATTGACTTCTGGCAACTAGCTGAACTAGTCCCTGCAGTTATCTTGGCAAGATTTTCAAGTGTGATTTGCCCTTGCCTTCTTCCTAAGGCTGAGAGAGAATGAATGGCCCAAGGTTACCACCTGGCTTTGTGCCTAAGGCAAGAACTCACAGTCTCCCAATTTCTAGCCTGATGCCTTAACCACTACACTAAACAGGCTTTCATATGGTTTTTAATTTGGTTTTAATGGAGTTACTGTGTTATTGATATTTGTATTTTATTTTGGGTTTTTTGTGGTTGTTTTAATTATGTGAGCCACCCAGATTCATGAATGTGAGATGGGCAGCTATATAAATCCAATAAATTATAGCCACCACTAAATCTCCATATATTTCAACAAATCAAACACTATCAGCAAAAGAAGAAAAGAGAGTAGCAATGGTTCCTAGTCTTTTGTGAGATCCTTTCTTTTCTTCCAACCTTAACCCATGAACCTGTTCCAAGTCATTGGTGGCCTGAAGCACACCAGCAGCTGCACACTCTGGTCCCAGGGTGGTTGCTAGTGGAAGACATTAGCATCAGTCTATTGCCATAGGTAGATCACTCTGATTGCTCTTAGCCTCACTGGTGTCACCCCTCCCTGCAGGGAAATATTGCCCATTCAATCAGCCTACCCCAGGTGATAAATGGATCCAGTAAGGTTTAAGAGAAAGCATGGGGTCCAAGGATTTAGTGGGCAGTTCGGCCAAGGTGGGCCTGGTATGGGTGAGTGGGTGGGGCCTTGAACCATATTGCCCTTATGTGATCTCTCCCTGTGCACCAATCCCAGGATGCATCTTGGTTTACTGAGGAGTTCTGGGAGGAATCACCAGAAGAGATGACTAGAGCACTGTTGGAGAAAGACATGTAGTGATTGAACACAGATGAGAGTTCCTATTAAAGTTACCTCATGGTGAAAAGGGCAGCAAAGCATCAATATTTCTCCACCCTTATTGCATCTGCCAATAGCCATCCCTGCCAATACCCCTGTTTAGGTGACTGAGTCCCTACTGAACAGAGACGGCCCCCAGGATCATCTACAGGGCTACTGTAAGGAATATTCAAACTATTGGGCAGATAATGTCACTCAGATCTGTTCCAACTTGGATTCTGACTGGGTAGGCGTGGCTGAGTGCCTGGGACCCAATCTTGTACTGTGATCTGGGATGAGTTTGAACTGGTGACTCCTAAGGAAGTGGACAGAGTTCTCTGTGCTGTCAGTTCGGCCTCTTGTTTACTGGACCCAAACCACGCCTGAGTCATGAATGCGGCCAAGGAAATTACTTGAAGTTGGGTCCGTACTGTGGTATTGGCCTCTTTGAGGGACAATGAGGTACCTCCTCCCTCAAAGGAGGCAGTAGTGTACCTCTTCCTCAAGAGGCTGTTTCTGGACCCAATGTCTTTGGATAAATATTGCTCTGTCTCCAGAGCGCCCTCACTATTGCAATGGGGCTGCCCTTGAAGACTATTCATTCTGGACTGATCCAAAATGCAGTGGCATGGGTTGAGATGAGCGTGTTTCGGTGTGCCCATGTAACACCTTTGCTTCATGAGCTGCACTGGTTACCAGTATGCTTCCAGGTGGGATACCAAGAACTGGTTATGACCTATAAAGCCTTATGTGGCACAGGGCTTGGTTATCTCAGGGACTGCTTATCTCCCATGGTGTCTGCCCAGCCAGTATGAGCTAACGGGGTTGGCACACTCCAGGTCCCTTCAGTTAAACAGTGTCATCTATTGGGACCCAAGATGCATGCCTTCTTTGTCATGGTGCTTGCCCTCTGGAATGAGATTTCCCCTGATATCTGTGTGGTTCCCACCCTGATGGCATTCCAGAAAGCTTAAAGATCTGGCTGTTTTCCCAGGCCTTGAGTTAGGATGGTTGGGGGCCCTGTTGGATTTGTTTAAGGGGTATGGGTATTGTTAGCTGATTTGGTTCTTTTTTATAATTATTATACTGTATTTTCTATTCTGTCTGATGTTATTGTACACCACCCTAAATCAGTTTGGAGTTGGGTGATGCCTAAATTGAATACATTAAATTAAATTAAATTAAATCAAATTAAATTAAATTAAATTAAATTAAATTAAAAGGTTGGGCAACAGAGCTGAGAATAGAGAGAAAGCTTACAGAGGGAAGAATGCAGATCCTAAGATATAAATAAGAGTAAAAAAAATAGTATGTGAGAGTTTATATCATTTTGCTAACTATTAAACAGGCTTGGGATGTTAAGAGTGCATGCCCATCCTCATATTCTGGAGGTAGTACAACTGTGCTGAACTTACTGGCACTACAGCTAAGGTAGAAGTAAACTGAGGTTGCAAGTTAAGTAGGTAATAACCAAAGGGCTGGCAAGTAAGTTTCAGAAATACTGTAAGCCTGCTTTTCCCATCATGATGTCTTCCAGATATGCTGAATAACAACTCACACAAGTGCCAAGCAGCACTGCCTTTGGCCATTTTTGCCAAGAATAGTAGGAGTTGTGATGGTACCAAGTTGGGGAAGATGGCCCCTAAGCATACCTAAACCAGATAGGAAAAGTAAAGAAGTTTTCGTAAGCATGTTGACTAGATTGCTGCTCTACCATTATAATCTAAGAACTAAAGGAAGTCTCATTTTTACCATTAGTAGAAACCACAAAAAATATTGAACATATCATTGTCTAGCTAAAAACTTGGTAAATAATTGCACTGGTGGCTTCTACTCCATCCAACACTTATTCTCATCTCATCCTCTTGCAACAGTAGTGACAGGAGCCCTTGGGATTCTTAGACATCCCTATCTCAGTCTGTTCAATAACCCCAGGCATCTTCTCCAGCACTTTAGCCTGTTGACCTTGTCAATTATTCCCTTGGCCTTGTGACCTTCACACACACACACACACCCCGCCCGCTCCCAGGAAGAACATTACTAAGTCAAAAAGCTTTCCTGGAAAAATTCAGTCACAGAAGTAGGAACAGGAGGAAGAGAGAAAAGTGCCATTACCCTAAATGTCTGGGACTAAGTGCATGAGCTAGAAGGTGTCCTAAGTGAAAAAGAGAGTAGATGAAAGACTGTCTCTCTTCAGGCAAAGGCACAAGAAAACTATTGTTGTTGCTCTACAATTAATAGTTAATCCAGCTAACCAACAGATAACACAGGAGAGAACAGGACAGAAAGGGTACCAGGACAAGGAACTGACATGGAAAGACAGCTGAAGGCCTTAAGCTGCCTTCTTGAGATTCAGCAGAAAGAGGTAGTTCTTCATCTTACAGGCAGGGCCTGTAAACCCTACCTCGCCTCTACTACTTCTTGTACTACAAGACTTTGCCTGAACCGAGGGTCATTACAAATACCCCATGCTATAAATTCAACCTCTCAGATATTCTTCTTGGAACATGGCTTCATCTTGGGCACAAAGGACCACCAGGAGCAAAGCAAGATGTTGGTCAAATATATTCTTTACGTTACCATAAGACCAAAAATACTGGCAAGTTATGTCCCAAATAGTAAAACTAGTTAGGCAGAAAATACCCTTCAAGGTCACCTGATTATCCTCACCTGAATCTATAAGTAAGAAGCAGGCATGAAGCTGGGTTTCAACACAGATGAGATTCAACTGAAGTGCCCTCTAGCTAGTCTTAGGAGAAAGGATGGGAGAGAGATGTATTTTTACTTTCCTGTGACTTCCCACATTGTTTGGTTTAAAAAGCTGTTCAACTAGTTGTTTTCTGTTCTGTTTCTCTCAAAAAATACTTTATTAATTATTTTATTATTATTTTATTTTATTAATAATATTCTATTTATTATTATTATTATTTACAACCAGTCTTCTTATTTATGGACTCATTTAATTTTTCCTTTCGGTCCAAGCAATTTTCCTCCTGCCACACCTCCTTTACCAACTCACAAACACATTTTTACTGTAGGACTGCGAAATCATGAGCAAAACTGCTTCCTGTTCAATTGTTATCTAATTAAGAGGGATTATCCTTATTCAGTTCACAGGCCATGACTGCCCTTAAATGAATGGGAGGTTTACTTAAACACAGAAACTGCATCATCCCCAAACTATATAGACCAGACATCAATCCAGCCCGCAACTGATAATGAGGACAAACGTATCTGTTTGCTGATTTAGAAAATGTATATTTCCCCAAGACATTAGGTTAGTGTTTAGGGCATCCAAGTATATTTGTTGAATACAAATATATCCTCAAAAATGCTATAAGGCCAAGGCATTTTTAAAAAAATTAAGTCTCTCTCAAGTTGAGTTCAATTCCTGGTAACTACTTGACCATGTTAATGTTGTTTTCTTGGCCCCAGTATGGAAGTAGTCTGTCACTGCTGCCCAATAAGGGGGTTTGTTTGTTTGTTTTACTATGCAGTCTAGTAAATCAACCTGGTAATAGTGTCCCAGCCAAATACTAACCATATCTGACTCTGCTTAGCTTTCTCAACATCAGTCAAGATTGGATCATCTGAAATTCATGCTTTCTTCTTATTCTGTGAATGAAATATTTTTAATAAAGAAAAAAAATGCTATGTAAAATGGTATTTTATTGTTAAGTATATACAGGCAGGATACAATCTAGGGGAGATTTTTTACATTTTTCAAAAAACTATGTATTGAGTTATGTTTAACTATTGCTTGCATTGTTTGCTATGAGAATTTTTGAAAATCAACCACTTGGCCATTTTTTCTATAGATTTGGTGGTAGGCACATTTCATGATGAACTATCAACCTACATACATTTAGGCCCCAGAGACAAAAATGAGAAATCAATGCGTTGTTTTGAGTTCTTATTGTACCCTATGGCAACACACTTCAAATTAAATGCCCCACTTGTCCCAAATGTAGGACAAAATTACAAACTATAATGTGTTTGTTTCTGGCTTAGAATATTCAAAATGATTGCTTGGGATTCAGAATATTTCAAACTTGGAACATTTTACATACCCATATTATTAATACCTAACATCTAATGTAAGACAAGGGAGTAATTGCATTCCATTCCATATATAATTATCTCCTATGAGATCATTATTTTTATGAAGGCAAATGTAATTTATACAGTTGCCTTCAGATATCATATATGGCAAATAAATCCCAAATTATATTAAAACTAATCAAAAACACATTGAAAGTACAGATCCAAGATTCTGGGATTTACTTTTGTGGCAAAAAGAGTATCAAATGGAATTTATTAAGAAACATAACAATTCCCAATATGAGGGTGTCAAGCAATGCAAACTACAGCATAATGCTGCATATACGAATGTTTCCATTTGTTTTTTCCTAGTTTGCAGTGGGTTTTCCTCCTACTTTTCTATCTTTTTTCCCCTTTGCAAGCTGGCAGGAAGGGACAATTTTACTCCTTATAAAGTGCTCTCAAAGTATTCGTATTCATTATAATAAGTATCATTTATTTACAATTATCTAAATCTCATTTTAAATAACCTCCAAGAACACAATTTGAATCACATTTTTATTCTGCATATCAGACATTTCCTAAGGAAGATATGCTATCTGACCGCTTTAAGCTACCAGCTTTCATTCTAAGAGAATCTTTCTATACACGCCTATTACAAAACCTTTGATCACAGACTATAACATTTGTTTTGAATTACTGAATTATCTGTTTTTAGCTATTATTGTGAATTCGATGAATTTCTATTTGGCTGCCTTTCCACATATATGTAAAAGGTCACTTTAAAAATCCACTTAAATATTTTCATTTGTGCTTATATTCCAGTCCTTGGGCAAGTTGTTCTCTTGTATCCCTTAATTTATGTATTTTGTGATTGTCCACACCTATCATGACAGCTAACCTGTGAATGAATACTCCCATCTGGCAGCGATTTTGACATATTCTGAAAATTTACAATGATATTGCTGACTCTTGGGTTAGACTTAAGGTCAAGGATCCTCTATGAGCCTCAGTACTGTAGCTCCTTAGCATCTAGAATGAATTCACAAAACTTTTCAAAATCACAGATCCTTATTGCAGCGGATTGACCATTTCTTCTTAAAGTGAATTGCCATAGCATTATGGTTTGTACATTCCTACATATTTGTGATAGTCCTAATAATAAATACAATACATGACCAGTTCAATCACAGCGTCTAAGTTGGATGGTACCTAAGCTTGGTCAGATGCTTCCCCCATATTTCAGCCTTTAATTAGAAGATATTTTAAATTTTTAAAAAATTGGAAGGAGGATTTTTAGTAGCGGATCAGATATCTAGTTTTAAGAAATTATTGATTATACCTTTAACATATCTGTTAAATTCAGATTTGATGTCAAACTATACTGAAGAACTTTTTATAATTTAAAAATTCAATCATGGTAAAAAAAAAAATCCTTTGTATAAACTGGTATTTTACATGGTAACTGATTTTTATCCTCTTATTTTTTTATTGAATAGGGCTGGCTCAAATTTTGATGAGGAGTCTTAAAAATATGATTATCACCTAGGAATCCAAAATATATTTCAGCCCTGCCAAGAAGCCTCTGTTAAAATGCTTTTGATTATAGATAAAGATACAGTACTAAATTAGAAAAGGATGCTTCCATGCTTAAACTAATATCTGATTATTAGATAGATTTCTTCACCCCAAACCCACACCTCTCAGAAAGCTGCCACTGATCTTTTATGTTGCTTTTCAAAAAAAAACAGATCAAGTTCCTGAGAACTGCCAGGACCATCAGATTACAAAAAGCTGGAAGTGATCATGAGGAACTGGAGTTCCTGGTCAGTACCCCATGTTGTTCAAACATTTCCTCTAAAACATCTGGAACTAACCATTATCAGAGAAAGGATGCTGGCTGCAGTGAACTCTCTGACCTAGTGAGGCTGCTCCTCTGCTCTTGTCTACAATGATAAATTACATCACATCATGTAAATCATCCCAATCATATATATCCCTCCTCTCCCTGGAACCAAAAAGAAGCCCCACATGTACACAGGAAGGTTTAAACTCTGGAGACTTTCATTAATTATTAATTAATTAATTAATTAATCATTAAGGAGTCAGCAGACAAGAAGTAGGTCACCTGCAAACATTCTTTCTGAAATCACACTCTACTTTCACTTAAATGAATCGATGTATTTATCACGATCTCCAGTGTCAATGTAGATCTTGAACCTTATAATTCCTTAACATAGGACTGTAATGACAGACAAATGGCTTTGTCATTCTCTATACACAAAGACACACATCAAAAACTATTCCCCTGAGTCCAAGGAAGTTTGGAATTTGTTTCTTGTTCAACCAGAGCACCATGTTCTATAACAATCTTCCTCAGCTTAACACCTTCTAGATACAGTATGTTGACTTTCATTTTCAATGGCCATGCTGACTATAGATGAAGTTCAACACTTCTGGAATATGATTGCAAAAAGCTGCCCTACAAAGACTTCAAAGGATTCGGTTCTGTTCACAGGGTTGGGCTGTTCTAAAGAGCAGTGGCTTCAACCACAGAAAATGCCAGTCACTAACTGAGAACAGATAGAAATTAACTCGGTTGCAAAACTGCTCAACACTCATATTTCAAGCATGCAGTGAATTCAAAATATATGTCTGAATAGCCCCAAGACAAGTTATTGTGCCAAAGCAGTCAATGAACTATCACAAACGCTATATTTGCACAACACTCTTAACTTAGTTACTGAATTAACCAGTGTTCTTGATTCACACAATACACTGAAACATAAACTAACCAAATGGGCTAAGTTTACATAAATAAAGCTAGCCACAAAAATACAGCCATTACAGTTTAACTAACCTACATTTGTTATATGAACACAGCCGTCATGTTACAAATATTTACGTGTATCAGTCCTCTAAAAATGTACCCCTCTGTTGTTGTTTCTTACCACAGCAAGAAATAAGCCAAGATGTTTTACCTCCATACTTAACTTACAAACATCAGTATGAAAAGCGTTCACCAATATCTCTGTGGAATAAATCAACCTATATATTAAATATTACTAACTCTGGACTTTCATTCAGATTAGAAACCTCCTATCTAAGCCCTATCCTTCCTCACTTTCGAAGACCAGTTCCCAGGGTGAGTTGAATATGTATAATTGGGGGGGGGGGGGGAGAGAGAGAAAGTGTCTCCTTAACTTCATTCTATGTTCCACCCCCACCGGTCCCACTTTGCCTTTGGGACCACCCAAAGTATCACTATGGTAACAAAGGGATGTCACAAACAGTGGGTTGTAACTGTAGGGACCAGGCAGACAGGCTGAGCTCTGAAGAAGCAGGGTTCTCTTTTCATGCAAATGTAAGCTCGATTAGTTATATTCTGACACCCCCACCCACCCACCCACCCAACAGCACAAAAATCTTGCTTTGTAACAAGCAAGTAGAAGGGGTTGCAACTGTGACTCCTATCAGCATTTGGTTAGCAGCATTACCAAACAGCGCACTAGGGAAGCACCCAAGTAAAATTCGGAATTCTTTTGCCACCTTCTTCTATTCTTTTTAATGTCACGTCTAAATCCTGCTGTTGTAATTTCCTCCCCCATAAGAGGCAATGGTTCCAGCTGGACGAGCTTAAATTAGAAGTCCTGCTTGTTCTCAAGCAAGCCCTACTCAGAGATATGGAAAAGAGGTGGACATGCCATAGATCACATTAACATTTCTACCGTGCTGGCGTACAACGCCTGGCATGGCCTTTCAGTTATATCAGCTTTTCCCAAAAGGGCACCCTCCAGATGTTTTGGTACTGCAATTCTCCAAATTCCAGCCCAATCCCCCTTTTCCCCCAGGCTCTTCACTCTTTCAGGCACCCACTAAAACCTAGCCAACCTCTGCTTGTACCATCTGGCCTCCACATCGCTGAAATCAGCCTTTCTTCCCCACTCCTCTCAGCCTATCCAGATCATCTCCTTCCAAACCACCCAGTCCGGATAGCTGGAGGGAGGGGAGGGGAGGGGAGGGGGGAGCAACCTGGTTTTCACAAGCACGGAAAAAGAGTTAAAATAAACGTGTCCCTCGCACGGAAACGAAGGACAGGGTGAAGGGGGGAGCGGGAGAACGGGCTTTTCAGGCCCAATCTCTGGTCGCCCGCAGTTCTAGCAGCACACCAAGCCCGAGAGCCGGACATCTGCTTCTCAGCAAGCATCAAAGGCTTCCTCGCAAACCCGCATCCAGATGGAATCCCTTAGCAGGGCTTTCCTCTCCTTCCCTCTCTCCCCCTCCCGCCCCGGGACGCCTTTCTTCCATCCAGCCTTTGGGAACGCTGCGCGAGCGGGGCTTTCTAATCCATCCGTTCCATCCGCAGGCGCGTACACACGCACACCACTCTTGCCCAACTCTCCCCTCCTCCTCCTCCTCCTCCTCCTCGGCTACCCCGGCTGAAAGCAGGACCCTTCCTCCCCCTGAGAGAAACTCCTCAGATTCAGCGCACCAGCGAACCGAGCGAAGTACAAGGGAGCGGTGCAGAACACTTACGTACCCAAAGCATACAGGACAGACAAACCCAGGTCATCCTGTCATCCGATCGGCCCGCGGAGAGGCTCATAGAAACCGAGAGCGTTACAGCATCAGCTCACATCCTCCGGCTAGCCCAGGGCAGGAGGGGCAGGCACAGACGCGGCGGAGAGAAGAGCCCATCTCTCCCACCGCCGCTCTCCCCGCCTAGAGTCAGCGCGGATTTGTTCCCCCGACGCTTCTTTCTTAGGGCAGCTTCCTCACCTCTCCTAAGGAAGGGGAGCGGGGGCGGGGCCTCTGACGAGAACCCTTCTCTTTATTGCTACAAACCCCTCCCTCTCCCAACCCCTCCTGGCTGGCCAGCTGCAGAACTTTGCCGCGCTTTTATATCGTTGAATGGGTCCCGCTGCAACCGCGGCGGCGTCACCAGAAAAGGGGAGCGCGGGGCGGGGCGTCTGGATCTTGGGGAAGAACCAGGATCGGTTATGCTGCAGATTGCGAAAGCACACCAAGCCCGCGTTTGGGAGATTCAGGTGCATTTAGCCCCCCACCCCATAAGCAATGGAAAAGTATGGTGCAAGAAAGTAAAGAAGCGCCTCTAACAAATCTAAGCATTTGATCATTCAAAAATCAACATTCAAAGGGACTGAAATCCTTTGGGTAGGAAAAAGGTGGTAACTCCATTTGCACTGCACCAAGCAAGTTCTGGTGTTCAACGTACAATACCACATCGCTTCATTTTCTGATCAGTCATAGTATTTATGCCCCGAATGGACATGTGAGTTTCATTGCAGCCAAGAGTATTCTAGTCTGGAAGGATCAAAGTCTACAAGTGACAAGAAGGAGATACTGACCGTTTTCATTTTAAGCATGGCTGCCGACACAGTTGTTGCAACCCAAGTGCGCTCAACGCATCTCAAAAGAGTTTTGCTTAAAAAAAAGTAATAGTAGAAATTTTGAATACAGTTCTATTTTAAGAGCAAGACAGTGGGTGTCTTAGTTTCTGTGTCAGTATGAAAGGGGTGGGGAAACTAGAGAATTGTTTATTGGAAGAGAAATAGGGGGTCCCTAATATTCATTATAGGGGGAGTCTGTCCTCTGATCTCCTTATGCAAGATCTTGCCTGACTGTGGTTTCCCAGATAGTTCAGATACCACCATAGGCTCACAGTGATCAAGTACTAGGGCTGGGAAAGATCCAGCTTAGATTCCCAGCTAAGAATGTGGTTGTAAAATGCCACTCATAAAAATAGTAATAGCAAGAACAATATTTCTTTTTACCAGAGCACAATGCAAATCAGAAAGAGATCAATGACAAACTCCCATCCAGTCACATTCACAACCTAGCACCCAAACCAGTAAATGCATATTGACAACAAAGGCAAAGCAAGCACCAAAAACATAGATTTAAAACAATGTTGTACAGTACAACATACGCATCCATAATTAAAATAAAACAGGTAGTAATTGAGGAATTGCCAGGATTAATGGAAGTAAGGTAGGATAATCAGGCACTGCACTAACCCACTAGACAAATAAAAAAGGTCTTTATGCCCCTTTTAAAAGCCATCAAACACAGAGATGAAGGGAAGAAGACAGCTAATTCCAGAGTTGGAGGACCAGGTCCTGGTAAGTCTGCAACCAGGAGACCATGTTCCTGGAGGGAGGAACAGAAAGAAGCCCTGCTCAGAGGAACATAAAAATCAAACAAGATTGTAGGGAGACATAAGGCATGAACACTTTGGGGGATGATTGGGTGTTGCAAACAGAGGACCCTAAAGACAAGCCCAGTAGTTTAAACCAGGCTGTAGCACACAGCGAGCCAGTGAAGAGTCCTGCACAAGGCATGAACCTGGCATATAAGGTCCAGTGGAAACAGCACTGTTCTAAACTGTTAAGATCAGGCAATGGAGGGAGGCATCAGGAATACTTCCCAGGGAATTACTGCGGTAATCTTCATTAAAAAGCTGCTTTGGATCATGTGCAGATTGATCTACCATCACCATCCCTATCCTTGGAGAAACACGACACACCTGGGATTTGGAAACGCATAGCCTCTGGATCACAGCTATTGTTGACTTTCAGGGGCATGGCAGGACTGATATGACGTGACCGTGCCTACATTCCAAAAGTGGGTGGAGCCATTTTTTACTTAATTTGGATTTTGCATTTTATTTTACAGTATATATATATATATCATGTACTCCTTTATTAATAAAATATTTGGAGAGTTACAATTGCAAACTTTAAAAAGAAGCTGTAACTTTTTTCTTCATCAGCAGAGGGTGTTGCGGTGTTGGATGTTCACAGCCATTTATCCTGATGAAAAGGACTGCATTTTTTGTTTGGTTGGATGGTTTTGGAACAAACAATCCATCAGAAGGGGGGTAAAAATGTAGCTTTTTTCATTAGTAGAAGAGAATATGAAACAGAATCCCAGTATCCTGGCTTCCTCTACTAAAAATAACTGCTGCAGCAGCTTCTTTTCTTTTGGAAGGAACAGAGAAGCTGCAGCTTTTCAAGAGGTTGGGGGAGAGAATGAGCAAAGGCAGCTAAGGATCTGGAAGAGAGTGCAGCAGCAGGCTGGGAAGGCTTAGACTGGGAAGAATTGGACAGAGATTGAGCAAACTGTGAGGAAAGATTGGAGAAGAATGAACACACAAAGAAGAACTGGATGGGGGAGAAAGGAAGTGATTGGAGTGGCAAAAAAGTGGAAAGGTAGACTGCACACCTTCTAGATTATAGATTGTAGTTACAAGGCATGCTTCAGTCCCAGTGCCTCTCCATTTTTGGACTTAACCATCAGACCTGAGATGAAGGACATCTGTCCATAAATCCTTGTGATGCTGAAGGAGAAGCATAATCACATAATTGTAAGCAGAAACTAGAGAGATCAGAACTTTCTCAGGGCTTCACTCCTCCAGTGGGACAAACGAGAAAGAAAATTAAGCGGGGGGTGGGGGAGAAATCAATGAACATGCTTGGAAGGGGTGAGGGAGATTGAAGGAGGGATATTAATGGGCTTTAGCTTCTCCAAGGGACTAGCCAGCAAGATGGTGTCTTGTTTAATCCATTAACTCAAATATGCATTACCAGAGCCTCTCACTCCTAAACTAATTGGTGGCTTACCCAGAAGGGGTCCAGTGTTCAATTACATGAAAGAGAGGAGAATGAGCAAAATATGCCCAGAGGCTCCCAAAGCAAACAGCACAATATTCAGAAAAGGTAACTCCTTTTTGATAACAACTTCATGAAACTGAGATGCCTTATTAAGCATCCAAGCAACAGTGTGAGGCTCAAAGAAGAATGTGACTTTTCAACTTTGGAGAGATTGCATCAATACAAGGAAGGGCAAGTAATGTGGGTGGGGAGGGAGGTAAACAGCTTTTAAGTTGGCAAAGCAACAGCAGCAGTTGAATTCAGTGTATGGGTCTTCTATGCACTCCTATTGTAACACTGCATTACTTTTTGTTGGGTTTTGTCAGCTTCATACTGCTAGGTTCTACCAACTGGGAGGCCTTATTAAGAACAGCTTGGTCCTGAAACCCTGTTCCCCCTGAACAGCCATGCTGACATTTGGTTCATATTACCTTTCACCAACCCAGAATTCAGTTCACATTCAATTTCCAGATTAGACAAGCCTGAGGAACACAGCAGGGGGTGGACCAATCACTAGTTGCTTGGAAAGAAAAAAGTAGATGGCAGAGAAATGAACCATCATTGTGTTTTGGATTTTTTCCCAAAACATAGAGGGGGATAGAAATATATTATCCTTATTCTGCTAGAAACAAAGGCTTCCGTGCATTCGCTGATGCACTGTGAACTGAGATGCTTTAGAAACACTGGCCTTCTACTACTCCATCTAAAAGGCCTAGAACCACCTTCCCCGGTCTGCTGTCCTCCAGATGTGTTGGACTACAGCCATGTTGCCTGGGATGATGGAAGCTATAGTCTAACACATCTAAAGGGCTACAGGTTGGGAAAGAAAGCATTCTTCAGCATTAATTTATATGATTTAGTACAAGGACATTCCATCTGTTCAGTTATACAAATTAATAAACATAGTCTTGGAAATTTGTTCACAGATGTTACTAGCCCATTTGACCTTAGTGCACCTCAATTTGTGGCACACAGCCTCAAACTAAAAGAAAAAGTCACCTTCCTTTTACTTGGTAACCTGAGGGATATTCTTACTCCTCAAAGACACAATTGCGTGGACTGAATTGAATAAACCTGCTCAGGAAATAATCTGAGGCTTAGCACTTTCCCAGTAGACATGGTTTTCTTGTGAAGTGATACCAGAGGAGTTTCTGGCTAAAAACATTTACCAACACGTAGCGGTTAAGTTGCTTCGTAATGAATTCTAGGACTGTTCACAACCATAGGCAATATTAGACTATAGAAAAGATCCAAGTAGCCAGAACCAATCATATCAGGATAAAGTTCAGTCCATAGTTTTAAGGATTTCTTCTTTAAGAATATGTTATCATGAGTTATTGCATTTAAAGATAAATTAAAATTAAAGCTATATCATTTATCTATCCCTGTTTATATACTGCCAAATCAATAACAACTCCCAGTAGCTTACAGCAGTAAAAATATTGATGAACGCTGTAAATGCAAAACAACTTCCCAAAGAACCCCAAATCAATTATAAAAATGGCCTCTAAGAAAAGCAGTAACAATAACAGTACCAATAACAACAATAAGAATGACAATAATGATAAAAATGAACTGCATGATTTTTGGTTGAAACATCTGACTGGTCTACACCCACTCATTGCCAAGCAGTTTAACAACATACTGCAAGGAGATGAAATTGAAGATTGGTTAACATCTGGCCAAACCTACCTCATAATGAAAGATCCAGCAAAAGGGGCAGCACCAGGCAACTACAGGCCAATTACCTGCTTACCAACAACTTTCAGATTGCTAATTGGTGTGGTAGCTAATGCAGTCCATGAGCATCTAGTAGAAAACAAGCTCTTTCCATCTGGTCAGAAAGGAAACTGCCCAAACAGCAGAGGAACAAAAGATCAGCTCCTAACTGACAAGATGATTTTGGAAAAGTGCAAGAGAAGGAAGACCAACTTGAATGTAGCTTGGATTGATTACAAGAAGGCATTCAATTCCCTGCCACATGATTGGCTAATCAAGTGACTAGAAATAACAGGAGTCAGTAGAAGCATCAGAAGCTTTGTGCAAAGATCAATGGCACAATGGAAGACACAGTTGCTGGTCAATGGTGATAGTTGGGAGAGATTAATACAAAGAGAGGAATCTTTCAAGGAGGCTCACTATCACCGCTACTGTTTGTCATTGCACTGATTCCTCTGTCAACAGTACTGAACAATGTATTGTTGAAGGCTTTCACGGCCGGCATATGATGACTGGTGTGGGTCTTCCGGGCTGTGTGGCCGTGTTCTGGAAGTTTTGTTTCCTAACGTTTCGCCAGCACCTGTGACCGGCATCTTCAGAGTGCAGGAGTGCAGCTCCTGCACTCTGAAGATGCCGGTCACAGGTGCTGGCGAAACGTTAGGAAACAAAACTTCCAGAACATGGCCACACAGCCCAGAAGACCCACACCAATACTGAACAAGTCAGGTCATGGCTATCAAACATCAAAAACATCTTCCAGGTTATCCCACCTCCTTTACATGGATGATCTGAAGCTATATGGAAAAACACCATGTGAAATGGAATCGCTGCTCAACACTGTCCAGATATAGAGCCAAGATATTGCAATGGAGTTTGGACTGGACAAACATGCCACCTTTACCATCAACAAGGAAAAAATAGTTAAAACTGAAGGAATCAAGATGCCCTATGGAAATAACTTCAAGACTCTGGATGAAGAAGGTCACTACAAATACCTGGGCATCCTTCAAGCTGACAACATCAAGCACATTGAAGTCAAGAAGGTTGGGGTGAATACATCATGAGAGTGAAGAAGATCTTAAACTCCAGACTCAGTGGAGGAAATACCATCAAGGCAACTAACAACTGGGCAATTCCAGTCATTAGATACACAGCTGGAATAGCGGACTGGACCCACCTGAACTAAAAGCTGTGGATAGGAAGACCAGAAAAATAGTGACAATGAATCTTGCCCTTCATCCATTCAGCGACATTGACAGACTCTACTTACCAAGGAGCATAGGTGGACATGGAATGTTGCAAGTACACCAGACAGTTGAAGAAGAAAAAAGGGCATTAGAAGAATATCTGAAGGACAGTGAAGAAGATGCACTGAAGCTAGTACACCATGAAGGCTTACTGAATACTGAAGAGACCAAACTGGCCTACAAGAAGGACCAAATGAAGAATAGAAAAGAAACATAGCAAGGCAAAGTATTACATGGCCAGTACACAAAAAAACTAGCAGACAAAGCAGATAACAAGACCTGGCAATGGCTAAGAACAGGAAAGTTGAAGAAAGAGACAGAGGGGCTAATTCTGGCTGCACAAGACCAACCCTTAAGAACAAATGCATACAAAGCCAGAATTGAGAAAACAGCAACAGACAGCAAATGCTGCCTCTGCAAAGAAGCTGAAGAAACAGTGGACCACCTAGTTAGCTGCTGCAAGAAGATTGCATAGATGACTACAAACAACAGCATGACAAAGTAGCAACAATGGTGCATTGGAATATCTGCAAGAAATACCATTTGCCTGCAAGCAAGAACTTGGTGGGCCACAAAACAGACAAAGTAAGAGAAAATGAAGAAGCTAAGGTGCTCTGGGACTTTAGAATTCGAACAGACAAGCACCTGCCACACAACACCCCAGACTTAACCATTGTTGATAAGAAAGACAAAAAAGTCTGGATAGTGGACACTGCAATACCTGGAGACTGCAGAATAGAAGAGAAAGAACTGGAGAAAATCACAAAATACAAGGACCTGCAAATAGAAATAGAATGACTGTGGCAGAACAAAGCAAAGATAGTACCAATAGTAATAGGTGCCTTGGGTGCAATCCCAAAACATTTAGAACGCCATTTGAACACCGTCAGCATTGACAAAATCACCATCAGTCAATTGCAAAAGGCAGCTTTACTTGGAACAGCTTATATCCTGCGACAATACTTTTAACACCATCAAACAACAACATCTGACTATCCCAGGTCCTTGGGAAGGACTCGATAGGTGGATAAAAATGCCAAATCTAGTCTAAACATGTGGCTGACTGTGCAACCAACAAAAATTTGTTAAATTTGTATGCTGTCCGAATCCCAGCAACGGGGTGTTTAATGTCAGCGACTCTGGGCTGATAAAAGGTGCCTACTCCAACTAACTGCAACAGTGTTCCCCTAATGCCTTTAAAACGTTGGCCTTAATAGTCTTCCAGAAAACTGCCAAGGATAGTGACAGAAAGATGCTGCCTCTGGATCCTTATCTCCACGCCTCATAGTAACGAGTGACATGAAATAACACCAGCCAAGACCTGCACACAGGACAGGACAGTTCTATCTTGTTCTATCAAGAAGGCTTCTCCACCACCACATGCACAGCATCAAGTACACTAGTCCACAGCCTTTCCCCTAAGGTCTATGATGGAGGTGGGGAATCTTACCACAATGGCAAATATTCTTTGAGGGAAATGCTGGGAGGTGTAATTCAGCAATATTTGGAGGGCCTCAGGTGTTCCATCTCAGAGGCTGAGGTCTGTTGAGCTACACTCTTCCTCACTTTTGCCAAAACATTAGCAGGTGAGAAAGAGGAATCAACACATCAAGTCCAGCATGGAAATTGCTACAGATTCCAGCTGAAAAAAGAAAAGACTTGGGCATCTTTAGGGAATTCTGTCATCCAGTACAAACAAATCTATCAATTAATTACATAGATTTATTTTACTGCTGAGTTCAGGACAAAGGATGAATGGGCAAGGGAACCAAGAATTGAAAAATAAAGTAAGATATATTTAGTATTCTACCCCATTCCTTTCCTATCAATGTTCCTTAAACCATTCTGAAAATTAAAGCCAGTAAAACAAGATTAAATATTTTGCATTTTGCATTCAAGGGACTTTTCACTGCCAAGTGTGAAGGCTAAATGGTAAGTTCCCATCTTTTTCATTCAGCTCTGCATATAGGTTCTGATTATAATTGACTTGCAGCTGACATCTTGGCAAGCATATCCTGCTAATTAGCTTGCAGGAGAGTGCTCATCCTATACAGTAGAGTGCTGGAACAAACCTCAAGAAAAAGGCACTTAACTACACACTAATATCACCAATCAGGTAGGGCCCAGAGATCCTGCTTGCTACTGAACCTGAGAAAGAATAACTACTGTATTTGCTTATTTCTGGTACAGTAAATAACCAAAAGGTGGATTGTTACTTACAGTCTGCAATCCAGGATAGATACCCAACATCTAAGCAAAATATAGGAATGTATTCTCAATGTTCTGGGTAAACCAACTGCCCAGTGTGTCGTGCTTTTTGTCTGTTTTTCAACCATTTTCTAAAAATGTAACTTTCACAGAATTCTCCTTCATAGGATCCAAAGAGATCTCTGAAGATATCTCTGGTAGAGATATTACAGTCAAGTGATTTCATATTTTGAAGGATCTCTCAGAGATGCCTCTCAGGCCCATTCCATGACTTCCAAGAAGAGGGGTTCCATACATACTTTGCCATAGTGATGGTTGTAACACTGCAACCATAGTTCTGAGATGCACTGACCCACAAAGAGGCAACAACATTTTAGCTTAGTACGTTCTGCAAATCCAGCCCCTCTGATTAGTTGGCAGCCCAATCGGTTGTGCCATCTAGAAAATGGATGTAGTTGTGTCAACTCTGGTTAGCTGCCTGGAAACACCACCTCTATTTGACACTGAATCTATTAAAAAGATTCAGATACCTACAGCAGTTTGCCTCCCAAATCCAACTTTAATTATATCTCAGCCTGACAAGCTGAAATATATGGAGATTCCATTGTCCTTGAAGTGGGCAAATTCAGAGAAAGTCTACAGTTAGTTATGGCTTCATAACCAACAGTAAAAGAAGACATAACATGATTCTTGACAGATTTAGAGTTTTCTCCCCACTCCCTTCAACTAACCCCCCCCCTTTTTTTTTGTTCTGGGAGGCCCTATCAGTTTACAGCTGTGCTATCAAAGAGCCAACTCATTAAAGCCCTTTATCACCTCCTAAGTGTTTTTACTGCTGTTTCCCCTCCTCTTTAAAAACTTTACAAAGTGTTAGATGTAGCCAAGCCCTCCATAGCCCAGCTGATTCCATGGCCTAGTGGGATAGGCTTCAATCTCCTGGAAACCCAAAAGACACAGAGGGGAAAGGCAACAGGAGAGAGTTGACTTTGGGAGAGTGGACTCTTTTTGAATGACACACTGACATGCAAACTACGCAACAATTGTTTGTTGCACTCCCCCATCCCATATGTTCAGTTTATACCTAAGGCAAAACTTTAATTCAAAGATTTTCAGTTCAGTTTCATAATCTTATACTAAGGATGGACAATCTGTGGCCTGCAAGAGAGGCCTTCTAAGCTTCTCTCCCAACCTCAGTCCCCTAAGATCATACCACTGTAATTTCATTGCAAAACACCCAATAATAGGCACGTAGTTACCCTTGGAGAACAGTTTTAAAAGAAGAAAAGGTGAATTGGGCTGAAAATCCAGGGATCCCCATCTTCTCTGGATATTGTTATGTTGTTGACTTGCCACTAAAGGCATCAGCTGCTGATTAAAAACAAATAGTATTATCCAGTCACAAAACATGTGCCTGTCTTTGTCCTACACCAGAGGTACACAAAAGGACCACAATAGGCTTAAAGCAGCATGCTGAGGCTCTACTCTCAAGGTGGATGGGAGCAGAATCTATTTTGTAAGGTATCAGAGGTTTTCAAAGGTAAAATGCTTCAGGATATGCAAGGCTAAAGGCACCCATTTCCACTCCTTAACACCCCTAAAACAAAAAGGAGAAGAAATATTTGCTCCATCCCATACTTTGGAGGCCACAAAAAGATGGTGCCATGTGGCCCTAGGGTGCACTCTTTGCACCTCTGCCCTATAGTAATGTATAAAGTATAAAGGCCACAACAAATAAAGGAAACCAAGTGGTGCAATTCAGAGATAAATTCATCTGTAAGATTACATATGGACAAACAGTAACAAAGTCTTTTCAAAAGAGATTGTTACACGAACAAAATAGATCCCAACACTGTGGAGAAGGCAATGAAGAATACACTCGGCATCACTTCCAGGATCAGAAAATGATGTATCTGTTTCTACTTCAACTCTTGGCCTTCAAAATAAAGATCCTCTTTTATGTCCCCAAAGGAAATCAAAGTAGGGTCCACAACTCTAAGATATTGATATAAAATGTATGTGAGATTGGGTAATCACAGCCTGCAAACTCAGCAATGGATTCGTTTACAGATGGTTCAGAATGAAATTCATATTTGATGGAACCACAGTATTATGTCCCTTGATATGTCTTTCCAAGTCTCAAAACATGATAGTTTTTAGCAGAATTTGTATAATATTTGACAGTCAGATGAAAAATTTAAACATCCAGAAATTAGTTGAAAGTTGTTGTTTCAGCGGTATCTTAGGGCCAAACTAACACAGTGAAAGACACAAATGACTGGATCTCCCATTTCTTTTATGTGTACATGCAAACCTCCACTTGAGAATGTCTTGATACCCAGTGCAATTATTGAAACATCCATTCATCCATTTGCCCGGTTCAGGAAGGACTATCACCATCAAGAAAATGATGGCTTCAGCAATACTTTTGCTCCTCTATTCTAATTTCTATGTGCTTCTAAAATATCCTTTTATTCCTCTTCTCCCAGGCAGCCCAGCATATTTGTCAAAAAGAAAAAAGCAGCCAAATGCCCCCCCCACACACACACACCCGCCAGAGCCATTGGAGGAAAGGCTGATCTTTATGCCTGCATTATATTTTTCATGAGAAAAGAAAATCCTCTGACCTGTTCTTTGCTCCACACCTTCAGAGCCAGAGATTTTGGCAAAAGGGCCAGAGGTCTTAATACTGGTTGCATAAAGTTTGGTACTTGTCACTCCCAGAGTCACAGAAAAAGAAGTAGATTCTCCAAGACTACAAATAAGGTTTCTGGCTAACTGCATGCAAGTCTTCCCAGCAGGGGAAAAAGAAAATCCTGCAAGTATCTGGGGGGATGGAGAAGAAAGAATTTCTACCTCATTCACACACACAGAGAGAGAGAGAGAGAGAGAGAGAGAGAAGCAGTTGCTTTCTTGGGGTACCCACATGCAGCTAGAATTACCGGACTAAAATTAACATTTGGAGAATAAGAAAAATCAAGAAACATGGCCAAAGAGATAATCGTAAAATGGCATTTCAGTTCAGGAACTTTTTCCCCAGGGCAGTTCTGTTGCAGCCTGATTTTATAGAATTTTTCCCTTTTGTTTTTGTTTACTTGTTTGTTTAGGTGAGCTAGCTTTTTTTTAGTTGAGCTGATTTGGGGGGATAGTTTAACACTGGTTTATTAGTGCTATGTTTTGCTTGTCTTTTAAAAAATGAAGTGTATCAGTGAATTCTTGCTGGTGGCTTCTTTTTAAACTGATTTCGCTTTACCAAATGTATACAACCTGAGGTTTTTGGGGATGGCTAGGATAATGGTAGAATAAATAATTGTGAAACAAGAAAGAAGTCATCTCCCCTCTTCCCATACAAGTTTTCCCTTGGAGAGAACACTATACCTCATCATCAGTGGAGATGACTGAAAATTTGAGACCTGTTTTGCTCAACACACAAATGGACCTCCATATAAAATTACAAGCCAAACAGATCTAGAGTCCTAATGAAGATTTTAAATTGGAGACACTCATCACACTCAGGGCATCAAAAGGAGATACAAGACCCCCTTGCTGAGTCAGGCAGCAATCTGGGCCTCTCATCCATCAGCACTGGCTCACTAATTACCTTTAAGGCCAGCCCAGGTGTCTCTTGCAAGGCCCAAGGAGCCAACTAGACCACTTCACAGTCCCCCCCTTGCTCTATAAATCTTAGCTACAGCCCATTCACCAACATAATGGATCCAGGCTGCCCTCCAGGGTCAAGCTGTATGGGGGGTAGGAACCCAGTTCATTAGCATGATTTAAAGAATCATTATGAGGTGTAATGGAAGGAACAGCAGATTAGCCATCATTGCATTCCCCCACCAACAGGAATGACTCCAGCCACTTAGCAACCAAGAACCTGGGAAGAGTTGGGCAATCTGATTCTCTCTTGCCCTTTTCACCCATGACTGTCAAATCCCCTTACCAAAACTCAGACTGCCTTTGCACGTCCCAAAATGTTGCCAGGCATCCAATGCACCAAAAAACAGGATGTGGAATGAACTTACTTACTTATTTAATCAGTTTATATTGCCGTCCATCTCGCATACAGTATGTGACTCTGATAAACATAGATAAAAGCTAAATAAAACACATACCATACAAACACCACCACCCAGAATCACAAAACAATCATGAACATAGCCAGGTGATACCTTAAACTGTTTGATGTAATCCCCCCTCCTCTAGAAACCTCAATGATCTGACCCAATCCAAAGCATGAAACAAGACACAGTTAGTTCAAGAGAATGGAGTAGCTAATATACAGTTATATGTATAGGAGTATTTGTAAGGTGCCTTTTAAAGCATTACCTAACAGAAGGGAAAACTGAATCTCATATAGCTACTATTAGCCTGGCCAATATTTGTTTCAGGCCATTCTTAAAGGAAAAAAAATAATTTCAGAGACTAAAATTGCTTTCCCTAATTTTATGTCTTCCAGCTATGTTGGGACTACAAGTCCCAGAATTCACAGGCAATTGTAGTTCCAACATATCTGGAGGTTCCTGGTTGCGGAGTGTTAATTTAAACATAGGACAAGCCAAACAATAAGTCTTCTCTTTTCTGTGTGATGGAAACTAATGTTCTACCCTACTAATTATGGAAATTAAATTTGAATGTATTTAATTAGCCTACATTATTTTCCCTCTCCAGAATTAATGGGAAGATGCATGGCTAACATCAGCTCACATCTCCTTGGTAATATGTAGTATAGGAAGCTGTGATAGTGACATCTAGACATGGTCTTTCTTTTCTCATTGAGTAAGTTCTCCATCTGCATTCTGGTTTAATTTTCAAGAACTTTAACAAGTATTCATTTTTGCAACTGGTACATTTGTTTGCTGCATTTTTCAGCCTTCATCTTTTCCTTCTCGTACATATTTATAGTATAAATTTGCTCATATGGTCATTGGTTTATATCACAACAGGAATCCTGATATGATCCTTGCCATCCAAACCATATAGGCTCCCTCATATCTAAATATTTGAAAATCAGAAACAGAAGAATTATAGAACCCAAAATCCAAGGAGAAATTTGGAAGCTATCATCCACATCCTGCACAACATAATTTCATCTTATACTATACTTAAATATCAATTATATTTTAGAGAGAGAGAGACCAGCCAATGTTCTGATTCTGCATAAGACAGCTTCCCACATTTGAAAACTCTCCCTTCACCTATGTATATGTATTCCCAGAGGCTCTGTCAAACTTCAAACTAGTGTTTTATGTAGCCGTACCTGGAATTGCTAGGACTGGACATGAATCCTTTTAAGTGTACATTATTTGCCCAACAACAATCAATCTGCAATGTAAGATAGCGACTGACCCAAAGTCACCTAATGAGCTTCCATGGCTGATGGTGGACTTGAATCAGGATCTTTCCAGTCTTAAATCCAAACCCTTACTCTTACAATGGCTTTCCTGACCCAGATTCTATAGTTATGCAGCAAAAGAAAAAGTGTAATCAGGATTCAGCCCTGAATTAACCATTGGGCTAAAAGGACTACACCTTCAGTTCTGCTTCTCAAAGGACCAAACAGTCTTGGCCCAGATTCCAAAATACTTTTAAAAAAGAAAAGAACTCTCTAGCCTTTATAGAATCCAAGACAGCACGTACTATTTTGCTGAATAGTTTTGTGGAAAATGTCCATTCTCCCCTTCCTATGACCAGATTTGCACTGCATGTTAAGCCACCGGTAGTGTTAATAAGCCAAAATGAGTGAAGGAAAGGAATGTAGGTCTTGTGATCTTCCATTTAGTGTCTTCCCTTTGCTCTCACTGTTTCTTTCATCTTTTTCCTCTGCCTAGAAACCTGTTAAGGAGAAAAGAAGGGAATACCGTAGCTGATATTCCTAGAGTTATTCATCCAAAGACATTCTGCAGCTATTCCCATTTTTCTTCCTTTATTATTATTATTATTTTTTAATGGAAAGACATGGTGGAAGAGTTATGAAATAAGATGATGATGATGATGATGATGATGATGATGATGATGATGATGATGATGATGATGATGTCTGATCCCTGTAAAACTCAACAGAGCCAGTCTGGTATAGTGGTTGAGATGCTGGACTGGCTCTAGGGAAATCCAGATTCAAGTCCACTCTGAACCATGGAAGTTTACTGGGTGACTTTGGATCAGTTGTTCCCTCTCAGCCCAACCTACCTCACAGGGTTGTGGTTGTGGGGGAAAACCAGATCATGTGCCATGCTTAGACATAAGTGCATGCTAAATATACCTAATAAAAAATATTAAATACTGGTTAACTCACAATGAAACCCTTATCTGGAAATTATTTCATTTTGTTATATTCATGTAACAGAAGCCTCAGGTTTTTTTAATATTATTTTTATTAAAAGAAAATTTTATATAAGATTTAAAAACTACGATAACATAAGAAGTAGAAAAAAGAAATATAAAAGAATAAAAGAAAAAGTGAAAGATAGCAAAAGAAAAAGAAAGCTATCTAAAGAAGCAACTTCTAATCTTCTTTGCAGAAGTTACAAGCATAGTAATTACCATCTCCACCCTCCCAGATTACATATTATGGTTCCCTTCTTCCCATACACAACCTGTTTTAATCAATACATCCCGAAATCACCAATTCATTTTTATTCATTTTCAGCAAAAAGTCCATAAAAGGTTTCCAGTCTTTTATAAATGTAATTGTTGTTCCCTCCTTAATCAAATAAGTCAATTCAACCATTTCTGCAAACTCTGCCATCTTCACGATTGATTCCTTCATCATGGGTATTTCAGTATTCTTCCCAAGACGCCTCAGTTTTTAAGCAATCCTCCTGTGAAAGAGATCGGCAACTGGCAGCCCCCCAAAAGTTCTCCTTTCCCTTCCACTGTGGTCCACTAGTGGCCAGTCCAGAGCAACAATAGCTCTCACCCAATGCTCTTCTTCCTAAAACGGTCTTTAGCAAACTTCCATGCCCAGTAGAATCCTGAAACATTTGACACTCTGATCATGTCTGTCTTTTCACTTGCAGTCTTCTAATAAGGAGAACAGCCCACCTGGATTCTACAGGGATTCACCCTAAAAGAGAACCCTTTTAGGCCATCCCTCTGAGGGTTTTCTCCCCAAAGCAAGGGAAGGGCAGCCACCCATAAAAGACATCTTGCTGCTGGTGGTGCTACTGCTGCCAAGCGCCAGCCAAACCCAAGGACTAAAAAAGGCCATCCAAGAAATTCAACATTTAGGCAGAGCTTTAGGCATTGCTCATGTAAAAGTTGCTTTATCTTAATTTTTAACTGAACTAGAGATGATTGGGGGGGGGGGGGAGATAACCTTTGTCTGAGACCCTTCTTCCTTCATTCAGGGAATCACTTCACTTGTATAATATTCACAATGGCATGGCCAGGTATACCCTGAAATCTCTCTCCCTACAGCAACTTTGGGGGTGGGGGGTTCACAACTTAAAAAAAAAAATCTGCTGAGGCTTGTGCAGGCAAACTGGGATTACTTTCAATATTCATTTGGGATTTGTTCCTTGCTTTGCCCGCATAAGCCAGCTGCAGGCTTGTCTAACCAATGTAGGGCAATTTTGCATGGTGTTCCCGCTTTGCCAGGGCACACAAAACTCTCCCCAGACTTGACTCCTTGTTTTGCCTGCACAAGCCCACAGTGAGCAACATGTGAGAACCCCTGTGATAGAGAGATTAAAATTAAATAATTTAAAACCATCGGTTTATTTCTTGCCTAACCCTAAAATCAATAGGATCAGTCTATAAACGTATCCCTCTTATCCAAGGACAGTCATACAGATTCATTGATCATTTCAAGGGGTTGTGGTCCTGCAAAGTTTGAGAACCACCGTCCCAGGTTCCAACTTGCGATTCCCTTTCCCTGCCATCAGAGGTCAAAGGCAATGATGGAGCAAAGCCTCATTCTGGCTCTGAAGATACCCTCCATGGTAAGAGCTATGCTACCAGTTGCTCTGTATTTGCAAGGCCTCATGCTAAGGCTCACAAGGAAAAATCAGGGTTTTTCAAGCTCTTTGTAGGACTCCCATTTGTTCTCGGGGGCGCTGTCAATACAGGGCGGCCTATGCAGCTTGTGCACACAAAATAACAGACACATACGTAATTGCACAAACACAACACGCTATTGAGCAGGAGAAAAAGAAGCCAAAGCTGTACAAGAAGAGGACACCCACCTGTGCAGGGGCTCTAAAACTGTGCTTCCAGAAAGAGCCAAATCAGAGATTGCTATTAGGCCTTGAGATTTCAGAGGCTGGTTTACTCCTCACTCCACCCACTCCCTTTCTTTCCGAGTCTTTAATCTTCTGCAACCTATCCTTTCAAACCTTTTGAACATGAAATAAACCAGAGTAAATCAATGTCACCCCTAACAAAGAGCACTTCTCTCCACCCCACGTCTTATTTAATCAGAAGAAAAGTGACACCAGGAGCAACAGCAGATAGCATCTTGGGCAAACTATTCAGCTGCCAATAGGCAAAAGATTAATGTCCAGGCTTTTATTTTTAAAAGCCTGCAAATATCTCCTTTGGTGAAGAAAAGAAAGGAAAAAAAAAAATGTTCCCAGTCAAACATGCATGAAGACCCACTGTTTCCTGTCTTAATTAAAAGGTTTTGGTTTGCTGGGGTGGGGTAGAGTAAGAGAAAACTAAAGAAAGCTGACCCCCAGCTTTCTGGGCTGGTAGACACATCTGGAATGTTAAGTGCGTGTCATTGTGGACACCCTTGGAAGAAATTGTGGGGAGGGGGGTCCATCCCTAAAATGAGGAACAAATCTCTGATTTACCAGACGGCCACCGCCTCTAGCTAAGATAGTTTATTTTTCTACCTATCTTTTTTTTTTTCTGGGCACACTTCCAAATAAACCAACTCAGTTGCATATTTCCTAGGAATGTTTATGGGGCCCATTTAGGGCCCAAAGGCATTCTCTGAAATACAGGAAAGATGATGTTGGAAGCTGGCCCTTAATTTGCAGCATGATGCCCCCTCAGTTTAATTACAGTCTATTTTTAAGGTGCCATAGTCCAAGGGAGATATCTGCAGGAACACCTCTGGGAATCCACTCTGGGAATCCCAGCATTGTTGCTTACACAGGATGATGGCTAAAGACGGCTCAGTGTGTTTGCCAGATCCAGTGAATAGCTGGTCATCCCTCCTTCTTGCAGCCAATGTCCAGATTTTTTTTAAAAACAAAGTGTATGCCATCCTTCAAAACCAAGCCATTTGACAGGTTCACATGAAAACCATCTTTACAATTAGAATTATTTAGTTATACCCTTTTTTATAACAGTTAATCCTTATTGTGTAATAATATTGTATTATTATTACAGTAATATTGTACTGTTATTGTAGTGATAATAGTAATATTCCCTACACATATTACAAGTATAAATTAACAAGATAAAGATAATGGACATTCACAAACATCAATCGTTTATCATTTCCTTTCAACGGAATATGGCATGTGAGGATTTTTACCTATTTATTTACACACACAGAGAGTTTCCGATGTTATGGAGCCATATCAGAAGTGAGAAAGCTCACAGTCTACAGACACTAGGTGTTAAAAAAAAAAAAATCCCAACCCAGATTAGAATAACCAACATGTTTTATAGCAAAAAGCACCCATTTTTTCCTCAAAACTGAGCTCAGTTTTAGGAAGAAACTTCAGTGGAGAGTTGAACAAACTCTAAAAAACCTGTGTGTAGAATGTTGTTAGGGCTGGAGAAGTAGTTTCACTTAGCCACCCCAAACTCTTAGGAATACTGGCAGCTGCCTTATGCCAAATCAGACAACTACAAACTGTAGTGTTGCCCATTTTGTGTAGCAGTAGGACTCCAAGCAAAGGCCTCGTCCTCTGCTACCTGGTCCTTTTACACTGGAGAAGTCAGGGATCGAACTCTGCTGCGGTCCATGTATTCTACCACTAAGCTACATCCTCACAAGATTTTCTAGCATGTCTTCCCCATATTTCCTACTCAGGGTACAGAACTGATTTCAAAGGCCTCCCCTGTATATAAGCCAAGTTCATAGAATACAAATCTGGTGAGAATAGGGGTCCTGGAACAAGCTTCAGGAAATCAGACTTGAAAGCAACACAGAAGATCCCCTTAGATCTCTTCTGGTTCTCTGAACCACGAACAGAACATTTTTTGCCTACCATCCAGCTGTCGGCTACAATCCTGAGGACTAGAACCATGGGGGCTGTCTCTTCTTAAGAGAAGAAAAAAACAGTCTGGGAGTGTTCAGTACATCCAAGTAGATGCTGTGCTTTGCAATCATGTTCTGCCTGGCATAGAATAATCACATCTAGTACAGGATTCCAGACCCCTTTGCCAATAACCTTTCCCCTTTCCCATCCGGTGCTGTTTTCTTACGCTGCGTCTCATTTCTGCAAGACATCCATTAAGAAAACAGATTATTTCAGTTCCTTGGCCTCTTCCACTCCAATGGTGACTCTGTCCAGGTTGCTTTAATTTATTCTCCTTCCCATGTTTTTCTTCACCAGAGCTCAGTAATTTATACCATGTACACCTCCTGCTGGCTCGCAGCACAACACATAAAGGAGGCCTCTTTGCAGGCAGCTGGCATAAATGCTGCTTTGCAGAGAAAGCTTGTTTCGCACAGTATTGCCAGAATGTTCCCCAATGTTTTACATCTTTGGGTAACTCTATGCACATACACATATGCTATTCCCCAGCAAGTTCTTTTTGTACATATGTTTTTGAGAGCTGTAGATTTCTTCCAGATGAATCCAAGACATGCATTCAGGAGAGTGAGTCAGAAACAGGAATCCCAGATACTAACATTGTTCACCTTCACGCTCTTTGCACGAGCAACTCATGTGACAGGAATTTCCAGCCCATTTGTCTCTGTTCCCTTACTGTCAAGAATGAGTGTTTTTTAAACAAGAGAATATCTTTTTCCCACCCACTCTCTATAATCAAACACTCTTTTAACATAAAATTCCTTCAACTGGGGGGGAAAAATTACGTGCACAGATCAATCTGCTGCATATGGACTGACATTCCTTTGTGCATTTGTGAAAAATAGTTCACTAGCTGATTCTATTCCTTTGCAACCAATAACAAATCTGTATACAAACGCTATATATCTTCAGAGAAAATCCTGTTACTCAAGAGAGTAATTAGAGTCATGATTTACACTAGCATTCCCTACCATGGTGGCCTCCTTAAAGACCCATTGAGCATGTCTCTTGGTGACTGAGAACTGTAGTCCCAACCAATCTGGAGTTTATGGGGAAACAATGATCTAATGATACATATCAAGAAAAACTGGAAAGGATTTTGCATGCATGAAATACACTCCCTCTCTCCCTCTCCATCTCTCTCTCTCTGTGTCTCTCTCTCTATACACACACACACACACACACACACATGCACAAACACACATACACGCAAATACACGTACCCACAAAGTGAATTTATGTACATAAAATTAAAGCATCCAAATATACATTGCACATACATGCAAGCAAAACAATCAGCTTTCCTTTCCTTTCTTGCATTTTCAAAGCATTTTTCAAGAAGGTTCTTTGCTCCTATTGTTGCAATATTACCTCACAGGTACGGCAGTTAGAACACTTGCTTCATGTATGGAATATCCCCAGTCTGAAACCCAGTAAAAATTGAGTATTTTGAAACAGTGAAACAATGCATCCCTGGACTTACTTTTAAAAAGCCCAGGAGAAAATAGTTTGTTGAGAGAAAGAAAAACAGTAGTTAATACAAAATAAATGTATTTCTGCTTGGCTTCAAACCAGCAGTGTTTTGCATGTGAACTAAGAGTTCTAGCGACTGTGCTACTGAAATAACATTGCAACCCAGGCAGAAAAAGATTTTCTTGAAAAACCTTTTGAAATTCCTGTGTCTTCAAAGTAGCCAATGAATTGTGGGGCTAGCTTGTAAAGAAGTAAAACGTGCCAGCCAAAACGAAGGGAAATGCTTGAGGTAACACAAGGGGAAAACTAAAACTGCAGCAGGAAAATGTACCCAGGAGGTCACATTTGCAATGGGAGGGAGGTGAATGAAGAATGGCAGTGTCTGCTCCTGCCCTCAAAAAATTGTTGCTGCCCCAATCTTAACAACAGCAACTAGGTAGTGCAGATAAACCCACAATGTCAAGGAGTGATTTTTTTAAAAACCTATATTGTTTTCTTTTTTTAAAGGGAGGGGAAATGCACCTAAAATGTATAATTTCTTACTTTTATAATTTATTGTTCATGCTATAACAAAAAGAGAGCCTTTTTGGTGGCATAGAAGTGACACCATACTGGACCAGGGAGCTGTCAGACAAAGATTCTACTGAAAGTGTCTTCACGTTCTTAACAGCAGGCTTTCCATCCCACTTGGTTTGTTTTGCTTTAAGGTCTCATTGGACTTCATCCTAAGCAGACAGGATAAGGACCAGAGAAAGGTAAGACAGCTGTTTGTAGAGTCATATGATTCTTCACTTGGAAGGAAGGAAGGAAGGAAGGAAGGAAGGAAGGAAGGAAGGAAGGAAGGAAGGAAGGAAGGAAGGAAGGAAGGAAGGAAGGAAGGAAGGAAGGAAGGAAGGAAGGACAAACAAATGTAGGATGGTTAAAGTTGATCATTCACTCAACATGGGAAAAGCTTACAATGGTTTACTTAAAAAAGGAAATGCAATCTTAACAGAAGCACTGCGTCCAAACCATGGAATATAATTGTTCCACTTGATTATGCACAAATTAGGTCCTATCTGAAGCACCGTGGCCATGGCTGAAGCCACATGTTACAAAGAGCACTGATAGATTAGAGCATATCCAGAGAACAGAGACAAGAGGAGTCTAGAAAATGAGTTCTATGAGCAACAATTTAAAGGAGTGGGTATATTTAGCTAGGATGAAAGAAAAGCAGGAGTCGTCCCATTAGTTGTCTTCAGCTATTACATGAATCAGATGTGTTCTGATCAGAAAGCAGGACTAGAATTAATGAGTGGAAATTGCAAATACTGTATGCAGATTTCAGCTAAACATTAGTAAAAGGCTCTAATTGCTAAAAGCTAAACTGCTAAAAGCTAATTGCTAAAAGCTAGAGGCAGATGGTTCTAGGAAGAGTGAGTTTCACTGGTAATGTCTGTAATAAGTAGTGGGTTGGACTAGGTGACCACTAAGTTCCCCTTGCCAATTTGAAAATTCTAAGATTTCTACAAATTGCTAAAAAAAAAAAAAAAAAAGCAAACCTATATTGCTATGAAATATCCTCAGACTGAAAGAAGCCATTTCTTGGGCTTTCCAAATATACCACTGCCACCTATTCACTCTCTTAGGACTCTTGCATTTGTAGGCATTCTCTAGGGGAGACACATTCAGCATGTGATGCTTTGCAGATCACTGGACCACCATGTCTGTAAAAAATAGTGCTCATTCTATTTCTTCTTCTCATGCAGTTTTTAGACACATGAGCAGCGGGGTGGTAAGGGACAGAAAAAATGGCAAGTCTATAATGGAAGGAATTCTACGTGCTAACTGGCTATATAACTAAATGAATTGTTGGAAAGGGTTTAGACCCAATCACCTTCCCAGCCTCACACCACTTTTGAGAGCCGCAGCTGTTTCTGAGCCGTTCCAAATATTTCCCAAACACAACAGCATGGGTACCTATTTTTACACTTCCCACTCTGTGAGAAGAGATGTGATTTTATGTATTTTACTGATTGGGATTATTGCCAGAGTCTAGCTAAAAAATATCTTGAGTGTGAAAAGAAGGTGGCTTCTGGCCGACAAAGCAACTCTAGGGGTTTCTGGGTGATATAACCTCTTCAGGCAAGGTTTGGATCTGAATGTGGAACCAAGGCAATTTTTGTGGCCCTCATAAACAGTCTTTGTCTGCAAACCATCCAAAACTGCTTCCTTGCTGATTTCTGTTGACCTCTCCATGGCATATGATAGTATAGAATAGCAACATCTGGACAAAGTTACAGTTCCTTTTTCTGTAGGAAACTCTGTGACTGCCTTGCTTACCTCCTGGGGTTGTCATCTGGTTACCAAATGACACTGTCAATTCAGATTCCACAAATAGATGTACACAGCAGGGCTTCCTGGTAGCAACACTGACTCTATGAATCTTCTTCCCTACAGAGATTTTTGATTGATTGATTGATTGACTACATACCATCAAGTTGGTGTCAATTGTTAGTGACCACATAGATTGATTTCCTCCATGATGATCTGTCCCTAGGCTGTTCTTTCAAGTCTTCCAATGGTGCACCCATCACCACTGTAACTGAGTCCATCCACCTTGCTGCTGGTCATCCTCTTTTTCTCTTCCTTTCACCTTTCCCAGCAATAGAACCTTCTCCATAGAGCTATCTTTGCATAATGCATCCAAAGTAGGATAATTTAAGCCTGGTCATTTGTGCCTCAAGTGAGAACTCTGGGTTGATTTGTTCAATGATCCATTTGTTTGTTTCCTTGGATGTCCATAGTATTCTCAGGAGTCTTCTCCAACAACAAAGTTCAAAAGTGTCAATACTCTTCCTTATATAATAATGATACAGAGATTGGCCTGCTCTAAATTCTATACTCTTTTAGGCACTTAGCAAACTTTTTTGCTGGTATTTTGGTGAGTTCAGTTTTAGAGTTTACCATAATTGCTATTCTTGTATTATAAACTTTAGTTTTGACTGACACTTGTCTCTCTCTCTGTATGTGTGCATAAAATTCTGTTGTGATTATGCTGTCAGCAATTTTGTGTCCATCATCTCTTCATTTTAATTATGCTCTGTTGTAAGCCACTTTAAGGTTCCTTTTTATAAAGAAAAGCAGAACATAGCTTACTACATTTTATAGGGATGCATTAAGTTAGCATCAGACTTTTTTCTCTCTCTACAAAGCTGTATTTTAGCCCACATTATTTAATACTGACATGCAGCTACACAGAAAAGCATCCAGCACATTGTAGCTGGGAATCATCAATACATTGATAACACCCAATAAGCACCTATCACTGTTCTGAATTGCTATCTGGGAGCTGTGCTCAAGTAAAGGGAACGTTCAAAGTAAATCTAGGTAAAATGGCCAAAGTGTGGTCTGGAAAGTCCAAAACCTAGGAGTATATGATCCACCCAATTTATTTGACACTCGCCATGAGAACAGGAAGATCACCTTGTGCTTCAGCAGTACCTTTTTGGCCTGTTGACTGGGATGCATGCGACTGAATGTTCCTTTTTCATAAAAACAAACTCTCTCCATAGAACACCAACATGAGCATTTCAGTTTGAGTTCTTCTGCCTGATGTGCTATATGGAAAGGAGTTATTTGCTTGGGGGACTATTAAGTTGCATGACCCCTCCCGGTAGACAATTTCACTATGTTTCTATCTTCCTTGTTTGAAAGAGAATGAATCTCAGCATGGTTACTGAGAAGTAACAGCCATAGTTGAATGGGACTGACTGTGTATATATGCATAGAATCTGTTTTTCCATAGACTTTCCATTCTTTTCTCCTTAGGATATCCAACTCCCCCATTTATTACCATTCCAACCAACCAAAATGATTCAACCATTTTGAATCAAAGTTCAAATTTAGTTGTTTAAAAATCCTTTTATTCAACAGATTTATTTGTGCTTTAATATTTTCCACCCTAACAGCACCTGCCTGAAAGTTCTTAAGGAACTCAGGGTTAAATTATCAACCTCCAAGCAAAAATATCTAACTTATCACTCAAATCAGGTTCACTGGAAGGTAGCCAATGTAACCCCAGTTTTTAAAATGCGGAGCAGGAGGAATCTGGAAAATTATAGGCTAGTGGTTTTAATGCCTGCCTTGATCAAATTTGTAGATATCAAAGAAAAAAAATGACTAAACTTATACAGGAATAAGTCTTGATGAAAGGAAATCAACATGGATTTCACAAAGGTGAATCCTCTTCACTTACCTTCTAAAGTTCTCTGAGAATGTCAACAGGCACAGAGATGGATATTATCCTGTTGACACTGGATGCTTTTGGAAGTAGAAGGACTCAGGTTATATACCCATGTGGATTATGTTCTCTTAGTTTCAGTACCTTCTACATCTCTGAAATGGCACTTGCATGAAACTGAAGGATATGGTGCAGAGACGGCTGACATATCCCAACCAGCCTACATTGCACTCTGCCCATAAATGCTCCTCATCTATGCAAGAGATACCAAAGAAAAAAAGAGGCAGAGAAAAATCTCTACGCACCAAAACCATGGACCTTTGACCAGACAGTGAAGATAGGTCTCAAGGCACAGCCTTATAACTGGCCTTGAAGAAAAAGGAGGGCATTCAGTATCCACACAGAAAGACAAGCTGTTATGGGAATGTGTCAGCCCTTCAAGGTGGTCCACACCAGGGAACCAAAACAAAGAATACTAATACTACCTTTATGCTAAGGTTACAATAGCAGAATCTTGCAAGCCTGAAAGTGCTTCCCCCTCCCCTGCCTTTACGTTCCAGAGAACTAGGGAGGGTCAATTCTGAGGTGCTTTGGACTCAGATTTCTCTTATCAGACTGTTGTCGAGGCTGCAGCTCTTCCTCTTGTCTCTCAAGGTTATACAGAGTGAGATGGCATGTGCTTGGAATGCTTGAATTTTCACTGAGGTGCTACATCAGAGTCAACCGTACATAGAGACATATATGTAAAAGAAACAACACCCCTGGCTGCATTCACATTCATGCCATTTTCACTTTCACATATACCACACACATAATCCACATACTACATTAACCCATTTTCTGTGTTTGCACTGTATACTGAGACATATACTAACCAAAAGGACTGGATTTCCATAATATGCTAAGCCACTAAAATAAAACAAAATCCGTGGTTAGTATTTATCAAGTCTAGCATGCGCGAATGCATCTACAGTACTAGGTCTCTTACTACCCCAGTTAAGCATATTATAAACTCTTTGCTTGGCTGGTGCTTTATAAAAAAGCTTTTTTATATAGTCTGTTCTAAGCATTAACTAATTAACTAGGATTAATTCAGTCCTCTATTTATCACACATCAACCCTTTTCTAATATGGGGAATCCCAGGGAAATATGTTCTTGGTTTAAGGAATTGCATACCAGTTGTGTATGAGCCCCAGTATGCAATACCTTAAACCAAAACCGTCTTTTTCTGGTGAGACCCCCGCATGCTTTTGTCTTTGAACCCAACACTGAACAGCTCTAGTATGCAGCATAATTTAAGAATGGCAACTTGGTGAGAATTATGATAAGATCTGCAGTCTCCTTTTTGCTGCAAAAAGGATGTGAGGAAGTACCCCCAGCCTGGCCTTGTTCATCCTGTTCACTGAGGAGGGGATCCAATAGATTGGGTCACAGAAATTTCACCTGCATCTGTGTCCTAGCCAGCTTTTCATCTGCCCTGGCATTTGAGGATGACAGACAGGTGAAGAAGAGTTATGAGCATCTTCCTGCACCCATTGCTCATACTGCAGGTTCCTGTCCATACTCTTGTAAAGTAGACCACACCTTTCATGTCCAGAAATTTCTTACTGCATGTTTATGGCATCTGGACCAGGATATCTGTCTTATTTGGTTTTTGCTTTTTAACACAACTCTAGGCTTCCCAAGCTCTTTCATCCTTCTGATTGTTCATAAAACAATCAGAAACATAATGCAGCCATCTAATCCTATCCCTTTCCACTAAGGAGGCTCATCCATGCTTTGGTCTATTACACATACCTCAGCTGAAAGAGTTTGGACCATAATTAAGAGAGATACACATAAAAGCACCAGCCAAGCAAAGAGTTCCCAAGTGAGTCAAGCAAGCATACCAAGCCAAGTGCTATAAAAGAGGCAGAAGGAATCAAGAGAATGGCAAGGTAAGCTCCTTTTCCAAAATTGGATGTTCATTGTTCAGAAGAATGTTCTCTAATCTGCGAGAAATGATTGTACGATACCTCCCCCCTCCTGGTTTTGATATTCTTTTTTCTCCATGGCATGGCTTGGGACGTTCTCTTCCCTTCATGACATTGTCACCTAATGACAACATTTGTCATTCCATACTAAGAAGAACAGTTTCATCACTGAGTTGCTCAAGTTCTAAGATGCAAGCAAAATGACTTGGGCTCCAGGGGAATATATTGTCCCCTTGAGGAAGCATGGAAGTTGTTGTTTTGTTTTTGCTTTAATTTCCTGCACAGAGCATGACTTTGGAAAAATACAGGAGAAAGTTTGGCTCACGGGAAGAAGTGGAATATATCTGAGAATAAGGCAGAATGAAGGAAAATGTCACCCCAAAGATGGCAATGCTGTTGGGGATCTGCTGTAGAGAAGCATTAAATAGCCCTGGGACCAAGTGTGCCACAGGGATACAAATCGACAGTGTCATGTATGCAAATGCACTCTGCTGTGATTCTGAATTAAAAGCCAGTGACAGTAACAAGATAAACACTGGCCCTTTCTCCCCACCACCTTCTCTCCAGGAGATCCCAGGCACACAGCCAAATAAGTGAGCAATTATCGACTGTCATCCATTTGGAGGAATCACGTAAGCAAAGATACCTGTTCCAAGCAAGGTGCTGAAGCCAAGTTCTGATGCTAATCCTGTTTGGCAGCAGATCCACAAAGGAATACAAAGTAGATAATTAAAGAACTGGAAAGACAGATAGCCAAAATCAAAGGAGCTGTGCATAAGAAATTAAGCCACAAGAGTCCTTCCCATGTTTTGAACTGTAAGATCATTAATTCCAGGAAGAATGGTCAGAGCATGGATAGTTCTTCAATTCAGCCTCCAAAGACTTGCAAAGAAGATTATCATCTTGGGTTTACCAAACTAGCCTACAATCCTCTCCTTGCTGGACTACAAAGATGAACTATGTTAATCACTCCCTAAATTCCATTATGCCTGTGTGCCCATCAGTTACAACTAGGCATATGAATGGTTGGTTTGGACCACACTGAGTGATTAAAAAATAGCTCAATTTGTCTTAGATTTAAGCCTCCCTAGTGCATACACATTTGACTTGAGATCTGAATCTTGATTCAAAAATCTGCATCTTGTTATCTCCTATTAACTCTAATTAGAAATAAACAATACATCAACATATTTCCTATTAAGCACTGTAATTGGAGAGTTCCAGTAAAATCATTCATTATGATTAGAAGCTAGAGCTGACAATCACAGAACTCCCTCTGCCCAACATTCCCTGGCCTCATTTCCCACCCTGGAGTCTTTCTTACATGGAAGACCTGGGAAGAAGAGTGTCACTTTCTCAGATACCCTGTCTGTGTCAAATTACTGTTGAAGCTTTGCAATGGTTCAGGTGGGGGCTGATTCAAAGGGGTTAATCCAGATAATCCCTGAATTTTCCAAATCAGACCAATTTAATTTAGGATGCAGTTCTGATGCCCACCTCTCCTTATTATTGTTCTTATAACTAAATGCTGGATAATGTTTCTTACAATGAGCTTCCATAATATAAGTACTGAGGGCAAGTCTAAACTCTTTGCAAGAAACAAGTTAACACAACTTCTCAACCTCTACAGCGTTGAGGGGATGTGTATGATAATGTAGGATTTGAAAAGAAACAATGGAAATACAACCCTCTAACTGTGTTCACATGAACAGTCTCCTCTCTGACATCAACTCCTGGAGAAAGTAATCCTTCTGGTTGCAGCAAATGTTGCCTGCGATATCCAAGCTACATCAGCCACTTAGCAGTTTACATATTGTCAGCCTCTTGAAAAGGTTTAATCTGAAAGGCACCATGCCTTCTAAATAGATTAATTAAGTCATGAGAAACCTGTGGCCTCCCAGATATTAGCTGAACTGCAATTCCCAGCCTTCTGGCTGGGAAGGGTGGGAATAGATGTTCAGTTAAATCTGGAACATGACATTCCTTTAAAATAAATGCAGTTTTTTTTAAAAAAAGATGATTAAGAAACCATAAATGCATAATAGGTGGGACAACTCTAGATGTGAGAGTGCCTTCAGCCTTTAATCCCTTACACCAGTGAGAGTACTTTCAACCTTCAACCACTTACAGTACCTAAGTGGGTCCTCAGCAGATCCAATTGGCAGTAGCAACACTCTGAAGAGCACTGGACAGCATGGTCTGAGGAAACTGTCATTCTCACGTCTCACACTAGCTGCCATTGTCAGTATTACACTGGAGTCATTGCAGCAAATGTACAGGGTAGCAATGTATATCCTGCCAGCCACTTTCTAGTTTGCTGCAAAATAAATGTTGATGCCCAGCATCCTCTTCAAGTCCTCAATTCAGCAAAGTGGTCTGCAAGGGGAGAGGGGCAGAGCAGATGTCTCTCCCTTCTTCACACAATCTGCAGCTGAAACTCTGTGGTCCTGTGAACTCATTTAGCCTGGTAGTTGCAGAACCTGCTGTTAGTCCTCACCTCGCAAGACCCCGCATAGAGAACTCCTTGGCCCACCCACCCCCTTCTCAAAGATATCCCTCTCCAAAAGCTGGTGGTCACAGTAGCCCCTTCCCACACAAGCATACATTCTCCCCCAACCCTCCACTCCCATCTCTCTGGCCTTCAGAAAGATCATTGGTGATGGAGACCAGAAGATTTGTACCAAAAATACAGCTCAGTCCCTGAATTGGATTCCATGCTAGGCAAGCAGAGGAAAGAGCTAATCATCATGATGAAAGAGCCAATGCAGCGAAACCAGGATACAAAGTGACTGAGATGCAAAGCAGGGCAGCTTCATTCAGTTGAAACCACAAGTCGCTTTATTAAAGGATCCTGCAAGGACAAAGAGAAAGAAGGCAAAGCTGGTCCCAGGACTGCTGTGCCAGGAAAATGGCAGCTCCCCCACAGTGTTAGAAAACCTAACGGTTTGTTCTGAACCCCTCTTCTGGCACAAGTCTTCCCACTTTCAGTTCTCATCATATTCCTCATTTTTAGCCCACAGCCTGAAACCTGATCAACTGGATTAGGCCAATAATCAATGCAGCCTGATATCTTGTCTCCCAAAGTGGTCAGATAGGAAGTTGATGTTATCATTGTATGCTAGACTCTCATCCCTCCATTCTAAGCCTCCATGACTGTCCCTTACATGGATCCAAATCACTTCTACCCAACCTTCCAGCATTTATAGATACCTCTCAACCTCTACCAAGAAGGTTTCTTCTAAATCAAATCAACTAAAATACAGTGGTTCAAGAATTGTGGAGTTCCCTGCCTTTGAAAAGGTGTATCAGATTAATCTTTGCACATGCTCATTCAGACAAAAAAATATTCCTCAAATTCTTTACAGGCCATTCCTAAGCATCTTTACTTCTAAGTCTTCCTGTTCTCAGCAGTGCTTACTTGCAAGAATGTATGCAGAGAAATGCAGCTTTGCTGGTGGGCTAAGAACTGGTGTGATGCTGTAGCGGGTAGAGGCTCATACCAATGTCCAAATATCAGTTCAGGCTCAGCACTCACTGGCTGACCTTGAGTCAGTCATTCTCTCTTATCTTAATCTAACCTGCCTCTCGTCAGAACAAAAATGTTCCCCAGCTCCATAAAACTGTGGCCATGGCACAGTCAAGGGAGATTCCAAAGAGGATAAACTATTCCTAACCTGATCAAACTCCCATGATGTGTTGCCAAAACCACAGGTACAATTTGCAGAAAATAAGTTTCAGAAAAGTTAAAATAAAATTCTTTTCACAGGTAATGCTGCAGAGGAAGTAGCTTTTCACTGAGCTCCAGGTTTTTTGTTCTTTAAAATGACATACTTTCTAAGGAATTTAATGTGTTTGGATTTCTGTATTTGTTAGGACCGTAAAAGGTGAGGAAGAAGGTAGAGAACTGTATTTGACATCACCAGTGATGTCACGGGCATTGTCTAATAGTATTTGTGATACTTACCCAGTCGTCTTCCACAGGGCATTTACTAATGCAAAAGGCATGGCAGTTAGAAAAAGAGGGGAAATTGCATCTTAACAACAACAAACGATTGCCATCCTGACTGCTGGGAACATGTGTTTTCCCAATAACAGATGTGCTAGCTGAGATTTTAATTCCCTAAACACAATAATAACAGCCTGTTTATTGCACAGCAAATGGCCTTTTGCAACCAGCGTGATTTTATGTAATTTTACAACTGCACTGCACTTTAAGGGCATAATTTGGAAACCCACACAAAATCTGATGTTTCAGAACTGTTGATCATTGAGCAAACTAATACATTGTTGTTAATATTTCAAATTGATTCTCAGATTTTATTCATGAGAATCTCTAGGCTTTAAGGTTCCAAAGTGCACTGGCAATCAGGAATCTGAAGCATGGGGCAGATTAGAAATTATTCCCATACAACCGGTTAAATGAAATGAATATTTCAAATTGATTCTCAGATTTTATTCATGAGAATCTCTAGGCTTTAAGGTTGCAAAGACAGGCCCCAAAGTGCACTGGCAATCAGAAATCTGAAGCGTAGGGCAGATTAGAAATTATTCCCATGCAACCGGTTAAATTATTAATAACCCACAGGTTCGCATGCTAACTCGTACTACAAACTCATGCCTCCGTATTGGTTACAGATATTAGCCATTAATATGAGTGAGTTTCTCTACTTAGCTAGGACTTGAAACTAAAGCCCAATTCAGCCACTGTTAACATGAGTGCTCATATTCCAAGTCTGTGGTTCAGAAAGAAGATTCTGCTTGATAGGGATGCAAGATCCCAAAGTTAGCTTTTTCTTGCTCTCTTGACCTTAGTACAGGAACAGCATCAAAGTTGAGTAGGACTTCAATTGTTTTTGAAGAGGGGGAAAACTTCATTCCCCCTTCTTTTGATATGCAGAAATTGTGCAAAACAAGGATTTGCTTAATGTATTCTGATCACAGAATTCGGTTATTCTGAAGATGGAATTTGGGCTCCAGTATTGCAGAATTCTGGTTTTTTTTCACTCAGAGTATATGCAGAGTATATGCTATAGATTTATGATGTAGCGTGTTTTACACCCACAGCTTAATAACCGAGTAAAACATACAGTAATCCCCTGCAAGAATACAGCCTCTAACTCTCTTTGCTCCCTCATACTCACAACTGAAAGATCAGCCATTGGGTTTCTACTAACCTCAAAGTGTTACATGACTTATGCACTTCTAATGTGGGTAGAAACAACCTTCTGTATCAGGGTATTCAGCCCCTAGGGGAGAGAAATTTCAGGTGGCTAACCAAGGCAAGCCAGTTGAGTTCCAAAAGCAGATGTTCAGCATCCAAATGTCCTTAAGATTCCTCCAACGCACTCAGAAAGATACCTTAATAGAAAAAGGTATAAAGAAGACAACAGAATACTTATTTTTTCCCCCACTGATAGAGGCTGCAGGGTGAAGGATCTCACAGGAACCACTGGACACGGTTACCTTTGCTAACCATCCCATTGTGTAGATCCTAACCTCAGTGAGAAAGAGTGGGAAATAGATTCCTCCCTCCCTCACAATAGGGAATCAAAGAAGGACAAGTCAGGAAGAGAGAGGAACACAAAGAAATAATGAAATGGTTTGCTGACTGAGCTTTTTCTGCATTCTACAGAGCTTTGGGGAATGAGCATTCCAAAGAAATTCTTTCCCCTCCATGCTTTCTCAGTATCATTTCCTGCCAAGAGCTGCGTGAGCATCTGATCCTGAGCGTTCTTTCCCCAGAACAGACATACTGCTGCTGTTGTACTATGCCTGACTGTTCCCCCCACCTGCCCTAACTTTGGGACTATGGTATCCAACTTTCCTCTAAAACCTGAAACAAGCAAACTCTGACTTTTTACAGATGCAAACTCTGCTCTGCCTCCAAAAGACTCCAGTAGCAGGTGAGGTGGAGTGGAGAGGTGCTTTTTCCTGATGGTCCAGGAAGAATGCAAGGCATTCAAGAGGGCAGAAATGGCATGGATCAGGAACCCAGGGCTGCAATGATTTTAGAGGAGCTCCTGATTTAGAAAAGCTCCCCAAGGAGGTATAGAGCTCCCTTTGCAGATTTAACCATTTGCCTTTGGTTCAGGGCCTGCCCTACAATGCAGCAGCAAGTTCTTGCAGTCTTCATTACTCTCGTCCCTCTTCATCCCCTACTGATGACATTCCAGAGGGAACCAGGGAAGGCCAAAAGTATAACGAAGTGTGGATGAATGGGACAGACCCTTGGAGCAGTGTTGGCAGCAGATACCAACAGGGTGCAGACCAGGTAAGGAACGCATTTCTCATTAGTCTGGGTGTTGTGTATACCAGCCCTTCCCCAAAGATCTCCGGTGTGCCTGCACTGCCATTCCCCATAGCCCGGTGACTCCTTTAGAAGTGGGGCAAGAGAGGAATCCCTGTCTTGGGGACCAAGTGCCTTTTTCCATGAGGTGGGGAGACGAACCTGCGCACGCTGGGGCCAAGCTAGACGCCGGAGAACGTTGCATTTCTGAGTATGCGGAAGGAGGCGGCAGGAGGGGGGGGGGCGCGTGAATAAGAGAGGGACGCTGTGCGTGCCGCGCTTCTGTCCGCGGCTGAACGCGAGGCTTCTGCAGTCTGTGTGCCCGCCAGCAGGTCAGCGCGGGTGCTTGTGCATCCGTGCGAGCGGTTGGCACCGCACGTGTGTCGCTAACTGGGGAGAAGGGCCGTTTATGCCCCAAGACGAAGATGTCCGGTGGGGAGGGCGAAAACTGAGGCGGGGAGGGCAGCCGCAAGTGAAGCACCAAACGGGCAAAGTGGGCAATAGGCGCGAGCCCAGGCATGGTGGAGAAGCGCGGGAGAAACCAGGAGGCGCGCCTCTCCTCGCCAGAGAACTCCATGTCCCCCCGCGCCGCTGCTCTGAGGCCATCCCGCTCCCCCTCCCGCGCTCCGGTCCCTGCTCCCTTACCTCCCGGTGCAGGCAGAAACGCAGGGGCAGGAGGCAAGAGAAGAAGTATTTTCCCCAGCGGATCAGGGAAGCAAAACACCAGCTCAGGCGCGTCATCGTTGCAGCAGCAGCTGCTGCGTCTGCTAGGATCCCGCTTCGCTCCGAAGTGGGAATCCCCTTTCGTCTTCCAGCCCCTTCAGGGGTTGTGTGTGCGCGCGCGAGCGCACGGCTGCGTGATTTGTGGAGCGGGGTCTTTCCAGCCTGGGAGGGGGGGCAGGAAAGAAGCTAGCGGGAAGCGGCTGTTGGTCCTGATGCTGCAGCCGCGGCGCGTTCCGCTTGTTTTCTGGATCCCAGCCTCTGCAGAGCGCTGCGCGCCGCGGCGCTGGAGGAAGTGGCGGCGAGGGCTTCTGCGGATCCTCTGGACGCAGCGGCGGCGGTGCTGGCCCGATGGGTCCCCGCAGCCTTGACACGCCGAGCGCGGCTTCCCGACCTGCTGAGCGCTGGCGGAGCCGCCGACACCGCCCCCTCCTTCTCCTCCCTGCCCCCCGCCCGGCAGCGGCAATGGCAATGGCAACGGCAACCGATGGCGCGGTCGCTTCAGCCCCGCAGTGCGTGTGCGAACGCAGGAGGACGCCGGGCTGGATCTGCTCCTTTCAGCCAGCTGGGCTGCACTCCGGGCAGCGCAAGGCGGGGGGAGGGCGGGAGGCGGAGAAGCACGTGCCGCAGCCGCCACCCGGACCTGCCTTGACGCTCAACCGGACCGCGAAGGACAGCAGAGTCCAGCTGCGTTGGCGGCCTCGGCGGCGGAGAGCATCTCCCCTCCGCCCCGCCTCGCGTTAATCCTGATGGATCCCGAGACTGACTTGGCCGTCCCGCGCGGCTCAGCTAATCAATACTCATCAGCCCCTGTCCGCTTCCTTGCCTGTACTTCAATAACGCCACACGCGCGCGGTCGCTCACGCCCCTTTGCACACCTTCCCCCATTGCTCGGTCAGCAGATAAATTAAACACATGCCTGCCCTCTCCCTTCTCCCTCAAATCACCTCCATCAATCAATCAATCAATCAATCAAACTTTTCCTAAATGGGCCCCCTTGTCAAGGGGTGTGCAACTTTCTGCCCAGTTCCTGTCGCCTTTCTTTGTCAAAGGCACCGCTGGTCTGGCTGCCACTCCATTCAGGCTGATGAACTGGCCAGGTCCACGCTGCTCTAAGGACAGCACCCTTGACCCTTGCGGTGGGTATCAGTGGTGACCAAACAGGACATCAGCCCACACGCACCCAAATACATACACTCAGCTTTGGCTTCTGAAGAGGGTCCTATTGGTTGAAGTGGGTGAGCCTTTGCTTCGGGGAAAGAGGCAACAGCCTGGTGAATGGCAGCAGTAGTCAAGTCCAAGAGGTAAGAGGAAGGGAACTCTACAATGCCCATAAGGTTAACACCTCTCCCCCTCTCTTTCTTGGGTGAAATCAGAGTGAGGTACCTAATTTGAGGAACTGGATTTCAGAGGGGGGGAAATGGAATCACATCCTGTTAGCGACAAGAGACCCTGTTTCTGTAAGCTACAGCCTTACCTGAGACTCATACTAAATGCAGCAACTTTCATCTACCCATCTGCATCAGTGCAAGCTTCTTCATCTAGGGATTGCAGTGGCTGCAGCTAACATCCATAGGAGAGAAGAATGTAACCAGATGAGTATGCAGGGGTCCTCTGCGAATATTCTCCCCTTAGCGCAAACACAAGGGGAAAAACTTCTTTAAGGTTAGCAGGAGGCCATGAATATCTGAAAATAGGGACCTTGTATGCTAAAATCACCAGGTCCCAAACTACAGAATGCTGCAAATTATATGGTCTTCACCCCAGTAAACTCCCCCAAACAAACTGGTCATTCATGCAGATTTCCACAGGGCAGATGCAACTGCTCCTTTCTGGCTGCATCCTTCCCTCCCCGTTCTCCCAGCAGCCAAAATGTACAGACAACTTTGTAATTAACCACACAGATGGAAGACTCGGGAGAAGCTCTCTAGGATGAGAAGCAGCAATCGCTTTTTCACATTACCTTAAAAATGAACAGGTTTATTATGGTATAAGCTACTGTGAACTAGAGGCCTCTTCACCTGTTATATTGTGCTTTTTGTCCAGGAGCTAAAGCATCTGTTTCCTCCAGTATTGTCTCCACCACCGCTCTGGGAGAAAGGTTGAACTGAGAAAGAGCGTCTGGCTCAGTCACCCAGCAGACTTCTGTGACTGAGGGTAGATTTGAACCCAAGTCCTCCTGCTCTTAGTGCAATCATAGAAGGATGTAGCTTTAGCCACAAACCATCTTCACAAACCACTGTGGTTGAATGTGCACAACATGCCAAGCCACCAAGGACTTAACCACCCAGTGGCTTGGTGCAATATATTAACACAGTCTCTGTAGTCAGTCTCATTAAACCAACTTTTGTATTCTCCTGAACCATGCATAATGAGACAATGTGCATTTTCTTCCCAATTCCCTCTTGTCTTAAGAACATCCATATTGGACGGATCCCACAAGCTGCATCTGCAGTTATCTAGAGATTTATATTCTTCAGAAGCGTTTTTCCCTACGTTTGTTTTCTGCGTAGTCCCATCTCTGCAATAAAAAGGCCTACTGGGGTTATAATTTCTTCTAGGCCAAAGAAAGCAGTTGCCTAATTAATGTACTGTTTCTTCTCACCAAACATCTTTCCTTATAATCACATGAGCCTTGGTGGACAGACATGATCAGGCTTCCCTCACAGCACAAACAGGCCTGGCAACAATTTGTTTCCACCAGGTGCCCCTGACGCTGCCTTCATCTCCTCCCCGGCCCCTGATTAAGACCGCTTTAAGTCATCCTTAGCTGGGCTAGTATAAAGAATTGCTTTCCCCTTAAGCTGAGAATTTGCAACAGCAGCTGCAAGGTGTATAAAATCTGTGTTGCACGTAAGGGCAGGTGGCACCATAGTGGGGCTTCCTGGCTGAGTCAGGCTGATGCTGGCACGTCTCCTCTTCTCCAGTCCTTCGACAGCTTCGTCTGCTGTTGTCTCTCCAAAGAGCTAGATGTAGCAGCAGCAGCACTGGACCAGCAGTCTACCAGGATGACCCGGGACAGCAGTGCCAGGCTATTTGGCTGGCAGTAATGTGACTGCTTTAACTCTGCGGCCTTCGCAAGTTTAGTACAGGGCTCCAAGGGTAAAGGGATCGGCCTTTCCCCTCCCTCCGAGTCCTCCCAAAGAGAGCATATCAGCTTCTGGAAGTCAGCATTTGTTTAAAGAAAGAAAGGGAAGAGGACAGAAATCCCAAATCCATGTGCTGTTGACGACCTGCCTGCCTGCCTTTGTTACCCAAGGCTGTTTTTCTGGCAGTGGTTGTTTTTGTTTTACTTGATTCCACTCCGGTAACAACAGAAAGCGGTATAGGAAGAAGAGCACAGAAAGGTGCCAAAAGATGACAGAGAAAGTCTACAGCCAGCTCTGCATTTGGCACATGTTTTTGCCATCAGCCGGTGATGCGCAAAAAGGGGAGAACAACCAAGCCAGAGTAATCAGCTAATTGCTTTACTTATCATATGCTCCACATGCAAAATCAGGACAGGACTATTCAAGAGCGGGTTAGAAGAGACACAAGAGAGACACAAATTTCACGCGGTATAGTTTCCGCCAACTTAAGGATATGTAGGTAGCTCTTTAACTCAGCAGTGGGGAAAGGCCCTGGGTATTCTCTTGCCTTGGGTGGCTCTGCAGGTGCTGTACTTCCCTAAGTGCAAAAATCTCTGTCTCTGGTAAATTAAGCTGGAAAACTTAAATCAGTCAATAAAAGGCTTGGCAAACAGGGATATTGCCAGTATTTAATACAGTATTCCCTGCATGTTTCCATTAAAAATAGAAACTACTGTATTTCCAGATGGATAGCTAGCCGTAATAGTCTGCCGTTGCGAAAAACACCAGGGGCTTCTGGCATTTTAATGACCAAGAAATGTATTATGCTGTAATTTTTTTATGAAGGAAGTTTACTTCATCTGATCTCATTGTTTACAATATCCTCTCTCTCAGCTAGCTGAGGGTAACACTTTATGTATCTGATGGTGGACTATAATCCATGGAAGATTGTTTATCCTACACTATAACAAATTTCTATTCAAGAAGCTTTCTCAGGATTTGCTTTGAAATGGGAATGTTTCTCAGACTTCTGTTTGGATTACTTTGATCTAAATGCATTAATATGTTTTAAACCTGGCTTACGCTTGTAAGGCAACTCTAAGCATGTGTTTTGTGCCGACACTTGCAGTCAACATTTAACTGTCATAGTTAGACATGAAACTGTTTTCATAAATGCACAAGTTTATATCTCTGTACTGGAAATTTCCTACATTATTTTTTATTCTGGACGCAGAGAAGTTTTAACTTCTTTCTTAGAACATAGTGGCTGGCTGGCAGCACCAGGAGACTCTGGAGTACTGAGCACAGCTACAGACTCTGGAGCTTTTTCTTTCTTGCTGCAGAAATTTGGCAACCCACTTTTCTATTGTTTTAGGCTTCACGCAGCAGCATTTTAAAAAGGTTATATATAGCTGCGATACTGCTAAATGATGCTGTTTTTTAAAAAAACTTGGATTTAAAAATATATATATGTTCCCCCATTTTCTATAAAGCTCAGAGCTGTCTAATTTTTGATCCTGGTTTTCATTAAAAGAGTTGCTTAACCTTGGTACAGGGAGAGATGGATAGACAGGTGGGGAAAAAATCTCCTACAGCTTAGAAATAGAGCCACCAGGATATACTAGACCAGGGATGACAAACTATACAGGAGAATGTTTATTTCATTCTTCCCATTTGTGTTTTTTCCCTTCAAGGCAAAGCTGAGCACAAGTGGAAGGAATGCAGGCATTGCACGGGCATCAGACTATCTACTGTAATACAGATTCATCAGAGCCTCACCCCAAACCAAAAGAGGTTCATTGTTCGTGTTTGTGCAATAAACTGTTTTTCCCTTCCTGGGGGGAGGAGGTTTTGTCCTGTGCTTTGTGAATAATCTCATCCAATACTGAATTTTCAATCTGATCTGATTCATTCTGTTGGCTGTGCTACACCTTTGGCTTTGCTCTTCATCCTTTTTGCATCTTGCTAACAGCAAGGTCAGTGTGGCTGCAATGCTCCATACAGTCCCATTTCTGCTGAAGGGTAGACCCCATGAGACAAGAGACAAGCTTAACATGTCCAGGAGGCCTTAAACTCAGGTTAGATAGATGACTGTCTCTAAACAATATGGAGACTGCCAGAAACAATTTGATAAAAGAAAGGCTAAAAATCTCAGATAACGTAGCTGAGGATGGGAATGGTAATTTGGCACATCTGTGAGGCACCAGGTTCAAATAAGTTGACGGAGAAGCAAACTTGAAATGCCCTCATGATAAAGTATACATTTGCAGGTTTTAGGATTTATATAGCGCTTGTCTCTTCATTCTCCTCTCTCCACGATTTTCTTAGTAATCCTTATAGTTTACTTTTATTTGCTTTTTTTTAATTTACTTTTATTGCCCACTTATTGAGAAATGAGGTTGGAGGTTTGTGAAGAAATATCTCAAGTACTTGGTGGCTTCATCCCAGAGAGGACATGCAGTCAGGGATATTTCTGGATCACGGTTTAGTTTCCTAGTCAATATACTTCAGTCCCCCAGACAAAATAGACTAACCTTGATCCATTCTCAGTGTGAGGCTCTGGTTTGGCATCTGGTATGATCTTGTCCTGTCAAAAGGTTAAGTCTTGCAGGTGGAAGAGGCAGAGGCCTGCATAAGATTATTCATTTGAATGGGGGAGCAGGATTGTACTGAGCCAATCGTTTAAAAGATCCATCACTAGGAATTAAATTGAGCTGCTGTGATCAATGCTACTGATTACATGCCCAGAAAATGCTAGCTTCGTGGAAAAGCCACCTACTGGCTTCAGCACTACACTACTGCTGGATCTGACCTCAATCTTTCCCTCTCATTTCCTTCTAAGCCAATGCAGGCAGAATTCCAAGCTAGTGGCTGCCTTACCAGATAATCTCCAGCAACAGAAGAGTGTTCAGTGCTGGACTGCAATGCCTGCACTGGCTTTGACAGTGTATGAAAAGTTATGCGAAGCATGACTCTGCCATTCAAAATGGTAGCTTTGGGTCCTACTTATGTCACCTGAATGTACATACATTAAGCCCATGGCTACTGATCGGGGCTACAAAAATCTGAGCAAACTCTAGCTGGCACCAAAGAAATTCCTGTATCTCTTTGGTGCCATTTAGTGGTTGTCCAGATTTCTGAAGTCCAGATCTGGCAGCCTGAATTAAACCAGATTTTTTAAAAACCTACAATTATTGAACATGCCTTAGTACCCTGATATTCATGTAATGATATTCATGTAATGAATATCTCAATCTATAAAGGTCGATTCATTCACTGTACTAAGTGAAAACCAAAAAAGGCAAATGATGTTTACTGTCCTTGTTTAGCAATCACAACTGGGACCAGCAACTTGGTCATTAAGTGAAGTGGTCACTAAATGAACCTGTCCTGCTTCAGGCTGCAGTCACACACACACACACAGTTGCTATAGAGATTAGCACTTTACTTCAAGGCTGAAGAGATAAGCATCCAGCGAAGAATGTAAACAAAATAGGACCTTGCCTGGAGAGTTTGTTTTTAATAGGGGTACGCAGAAAAAGAGTCCAAATCCAATCCAGGGTTCAGAAAGCCAGGTCAGGGTTGTCAGCCAGTCCAAAGGTCAAAGGTTCAAGGTTTCTTACACAAACAGAATCCACACACAAGCATCATGCAAGAGCCAGAGATCAGATGTTTCTAGCAAAGGCAGCATGGGTCAGAAATTAGGCTGCAGCCATCTTAAATCAGGCTACAGAGATCTGTCACTAATCAAGAGACTTACTTCCTTGTTTGGCAAGAAGCCTCAAAGACCTATATTGCTCTGCTCTTTGCTCTACTCACCGGGTGTGGGGACTGGGAGGCCTGACATCATCCTCATCTGTCTATTCCAGTTGTTCAGGTGGTGCCTGTGTTTGATCAGCCTCATGTGATTCTTGGGTTAGCGTCTCCTGAGGCTGACATTCTCTGCTTATCTGGGTGATGATTGCTGGTGAGGAGATGTTCTGGTCTTTTGTTTCCCTTTCTATTGTCTCTTTTGAATAATGTGTAGATGTTGCTTATTTCTGTGTGCCTGTTGATGGCTGCCTTGTCTGAATACCAAGCTTCCAAGAATTCCCTCGCATTTTTGGATTTAGCTTGGTCTAAGATGCTGACAGTTTCCCAGTTGAAACTATGGTTAAGTCTGTCCATGTGTTGTGAGATTAAGGAGTTTTCATCATGACTTCTGACTGCTAGTTGGTGTTCATGGATGTGCTCTGCATGGATAAGCAGAGATTAACACCAAGATTATCACCAAGCATACAATCAAGCAGTAAACAGGGACTACTGGAGGGGGAAAAAAACAAAACAAAACCCCCACCCCCACTGGCAAGGCAGGCCACAGCACATAAATAGAGAGCAAACCCCATCCCATTCTAGCACTGAAGATGTTACCTAGCCGGGTAACGAAATGTTTGCAAGAAAACAACCAAGCTCAGAGAACCCCAAGGACTCCACAGTTCAACCCTGAGCTACACGTATTCTCTTCTATTGGTATTGCTTTAATTTGTCTCTGTTCTTTTTGAAAGGTGGTGTCCGAAACTTAGTGCATTATTCCAAGTGGGATCTGACCTAGGCAGAAAAGAGTAGAAAAATTACTTCCCATTATTTGGACCCTGTGCTCCTGTTAATACATCCCAAAATAGTATGTGCCTTTTTAGCAGCAGCATTATACTGCTGGTTCACATTTAACTGGCAGTCAGAAGGACATCTAGATCTACATGTTCTACTCCCAACCAAGCCAGATTCCCCCATCCTATACTTGTGTGTAACATTTTTCCTACTCTGATGTAGAACTTTGTATTTCTTTCTGTTAATTTCTATCCTATTGATTTGAGTCCACTGCTCAAGCCTGTCTAGATCTCTGTGAATCTTTACTCTACCCTTCCCAGTTTTGTGTCATCTGCAAACTTTGTAACTTCACTCACCTTCCTTTAAAAAAAAATGATAAAAATGTTAAACAGTTTCAGGGGCCAAAATGCAGCCTGTTGCACTCCATTCAACACTTCAAGCTGAAATGGAGACATTAGCAAGCACTCTTTTGGTACATTCTTCAGCCAGTTGTGAGTCCACCTAACAGGAGTATTTCTAGTTCATATTTTACCATTTTATGAAAGAAACTATAATGAGGGACTCTGTCCACTTCTTGTACATACCCCTTTTTCTCTTTAGCATTTTGAAGAGCTCTGCCTGTATCCATACTAGTCTCTTTAGATTTCTCCCATAGTAACAATGGATGCACCATTAGAAGACCTGAAAGGCCAGGATGGGGGCAGATCATCCTGGAGAAAATCTATTTAAGTCAGTGTTTCTCAACCTTGGCAGCTTGAAGATGTGTGGACTTCAACTCCCAGAATTCCTCAGCCAGCCTTGCTGGCTGGGGAATTCTGGGAGTTGAAGTCCACACATCTTCAAGTTGCCAAGGTTGAGAAACACCGAGCTAAGTGATCACTAAGAGTTCACATTGTCTCAATGGCACACAATCAATCAATCAATCAATCAATCAATCAATCAATCAGGAACTGTTTGCAAATGCACCTTCAGTATCTCATTTGAAGGATTTCCCATCATTCTTGGATACTTCTGTCTTTCAGGATTTCAAGCCGTTGGTTCTCATCCAACAGTTCCTCTTTGGAAATACCCTCTTCGCCAATTACCAAAGTTTGGTGTAGTTAAACAACTCTGCAAGATCTAGTGGCACCATGATAAGATACCAGATGTCTCAGTTAAGGCAATGGGAAAAAACATCAGCTGAGGACCATTGTGTATCTCCTACTGTATAACAGTCCTAAGAAGTTACTCTGGCATCAGCAGTAAATCCTCTCACTCAGCCAGGGTAAGGGAGAGCTCAGTGGGTCAGGACCATTCAGATTTTGAGCCCCTAACATTCACATGTCTGCTAACCCTTTCTGTGCGTCTTCTGTATGATCACACAACCAAAGGCCTGATTGATGTACTGGAAACCTCTCCTCCTTGGTATTATGCATGCAGACTCAACATGCAACAAACTTAATAGACAGAAGTGTCAATAAAATCTACCAGAGAGGAAAGAAAACGTGTTTCTGTGGTTTGAAATAGGACAGTTCAGAAGGAATTTGGCCTCAGTGCCAAGAAACCAAGAACTTTGCTTACTATGTACTAAAATAAAACAGTAGCAGTAACTGTTGAGAGAATAACGATAACAACAATAATAGAAGTGCTTAGCTAATAGTGTTTTTGACAGAGCAGAGTCACGGCTTAAGCCTGGCCGCACCTCCAGAACACTTGGCTAATTACTCTGCCAGGCACTTTAATCAGGAAAGTGCCATTGAGGCCTCACACAGCCATTGCTCAAGAATTCTCCAGCAAGCTCCCCCCTTCCTCATCAGCCCTGGCCCATTTGCTTTATTATCTCCAGAGAATGCAGGCCCAACTAATTTAATTTTGCACTCTGACCAAGGACACACAGCGGTCCTCTAGCTTCAGTGGGGCGGGGGGAAGCGGGGAGGAGCTTCTTTAAACTGATACCCATCTTGCTTATCCCCAGGGCTGCTGTGTAAGGCATTCAGAGCTGAGCTCCCCCCTTCACTAAATAGAGAATTGAACGTGTCTGTTATAGCTGAGCAAAGAAATGTTATTTAGGTTCATCCCAAGGAAGAGGTCCACAGAGCAGAATCCTATTATGGGGTGAGACAGGATGTGATTTTAGGAAGTACTAGAAACATGTCCTCTCCTTTGCTTTTTAGCCCTGACTTACTGACATTACTAACAGATCTCCAAATAACATAAATGTAGCTGGGTCTATCTGTCATCTGAATTTCTTATTATGCCAAGGGCATTGAGGGAAATTACTAGTCATGTCAAGAGTACTGTAGGAAATTTAAATATCCTGGTTTACTAGGATTTTCTTTGGAATGAGGGCAAGGAATGAATCTGTGGTGGGCCCACGTGGGGCATTGTGGCCAGGTAGGCAAAGAACACAATGGCATTTTTTTCTTTCTAGAGCAGGAATGGGGGATCTTTGACCTTCCAGAAGTTCTGGATCACAACTCTCAGCAGTTTGCCCAATATGGCCTATGATCAGGAATGCTGGAAACTCTAGATCAGCAATTCTGGAGAGTCATAGATTCTTGGTCCCTAGTGCAGAACCTCACTGTGTACCAATTTTGTCTTAACTATTCACACGTTTTATTTCCCACAGCTCTTACCTAGTACTGCAAGCAGAAGAACAGCACAATGAAAACACTTGAGATAGCCCTTCCTTACTTTCCCAGTTTCGTTTTGTTAGAGTTGACACCCACTTGATGGGACATAATCAGTTTGCTACTGGATGTGTAAAAGAAAGAAAGATAAGTTGTTGCATATTTAGTTCTATATCCTGAGAAACATAAATTTAGAGTGGAAGTGACAGGAAAAGTAGGTTGGAATCCACTGTTAGATTTCTGAATGTTTTGCTATAAATCAGCAAGGGATTCTGATTTCTAGTGGCTTAATAGTAACATCAGAAGAAACTTTAAAAATAATTCATGGCTTCTGAAATGATTTCAGTCTGATGGAATAAAAGGAAGGAATGTATTTTTGAAATAATGCTGGAGCCAGAAAAGTGCCTGGCTGAGTACATTCGCAAAGAAACTAATACTGTATATGTTTTGAATTTCCGCATTTCATCAAAACATGGTTTGTTTTGACAGTAGTGGCTGAATAGGCCATAGTAATCTGGTTCACATGTAACTCTAAACTGTAAATGCTGTGTTACCAACAGAAATGAAGGGAATCACACATCATATGAAGCCAAAATCAAACAAAGTGTGTAATGGCTTAATCCACTATTATAATTATGCGAGTTCATTCCCTGGCTCAGATCAATAATGGAGGTTCTAGTACGCAGTCAAAGTAGACCTTACAAGCCTTACTATCACTGGTGAAAAGCCAAATCAGCTGGTCACTGAGATGATGGGGCCGAGAACATCAGGAAACACCAGCTGATATCACATGCTACATGCTTGTGACATCACAGTCATATGTTGTCTTTGTTTTAAATACATGTCACCAAAACCTCAGCATTAAGTCTGTTTCACCAATTCCTTATACCTCTTTGTTACCTCTAAGTTACATTGGGGGCAGGTGGATTTTCCTCTCACAACTGTGTGAGCCCGTAGCAAAGCTGGGGAGGCGATTTACTGTATTGTCTTCTTGTCATCTCTTTCTTCCCACCCTTCTTCTCACCCTAAGGAGTTGGGACAGCTTGCTGTTGCAGAGGTTTGATCTGACCCTGTATTGGTTGTCTCTTTCTATCTTACCTTAAACTAATCAAAATTGTTGCAGTTCTAACTGAACTGGAAATTGACTAGAAGCAAAAGTTTTTTATTTCTTTGCGACAAGAAAGAAGAGAAAGACACAAGCTAGTCTGAGACTTATGTATGTCGTGTCAGACCATAGTTTAGGGCAAAGATGTACAACTTCTTCTAGGCTAAAGACTACCCTTGAGCTTTTAATGGCATGCAGAGGCCATGGTCTGAAAAGTAGGCAGATCCAGGAAAATAAAGAAGGAAGTGGGTGTACCTGCACGCACACACACACACATTTTCCCCTATTATATTAAAGTAGTGGAAACTCCCTGTTGTGTAGGTGAGGGGCAAAATAATGTTTGCTTTATAATATGCCCAATGGTTACAACATCCTGCCTTTTCTAATCATGGATCTGCATAGTACTTTGAGCTATATTGGCAATATTTAATCATTAGTAATGATATTAATCATTAAATATTAGTAGTATTTAACCATTAGTATCTGCATGACAGGAAGTCTTTCAAATATAAAATGGGGTAAATTAAATCAAACCTCAGCAGTGATGTCTTCATTTTTAATCCCATTGCTATTGCTATTGCTACACATACAGCATCTCCTCTTGTGCTTCCATAGCTTCTCAGGTTTGAACCCATTGCCCTGGGTGCTTAGGGAATAGCGTGTCCTAATCCTTCACTTTAGATTATCATCATTCTCATTTGGATTCAGGGCCTGACAAAGCAGAAAAACAGTTTTGCAGATGAGATGTCAGGCTGGCTGTTGGCAACAGTTCCAAGAGCTTTTCTGACTGGGCACCCAACAATTTTGTAATTTAAGTAATTAACTCACCCAGTGATCTAAGAAGCAAAGACTTAATCATAAGGAAGGCCTGGGGAAGTCACGGTTGGAAAGAAAGTTCAGGATGGCTATGCAGCTTTCATATTTCAGTGATACGATGGAACACAAAAGGATGAGAGGGATGTTACATTTTCCCACTGAGATTTTAATTTGGGGAAATCTAATGTCACTATGAGGTTTGCACAAGAGAGGTGAACACTTTAAGCAGGAATGCAAAGGGATAATTGGAGTACAGATAATCCCCAGGTTAAGAAAGCCCGGTTTAAGGACGACCCATAGTTACGAACGGGGCCTACTGTAGCAAAATTCAAGTTAAATACACAATGGTTCAAGTTCATTACACAATGCTACTTATATAGTATTATACCATAATGCCATTCCGGCTTACATACAAATTCGACTTAAGGACAGACCTTGGAACGGAACTCGTTCTTAAATTGGGGACTGCCTGTATTTAAGCAACCTCGAGAATTCTGAGTTCTGAATTCACAAAACCTGTTTCACTTTTGTTATGAAGCAGAGGAGATCTTTGTCAATGTTATACCTAAATTCCAAAACGTATTTCTTTATGCAATGGAATACACAGCAAAGAAGCTGAAAATGTACCTATCCAGTTCTGTAACTCCTGTTGGCAGTGCATTCCCAACTGCACTTTTGCTCCTAATAAGCCCTGTAGAAGAGAAAAGTCATTAACCCCCTTCCCTAGAACTTAGCCACTAGAACAACCTGGGTAAGAAGATAGGAAATGCCAGTGATGGTCAGCCCTGCTGCATCTGCTGGTTCTGATATCCCGAATGAATGTACAAGCTGTGTTTGAGGAGGGACCCACCTAAAACTGAGAGGAGACAGTATGCTTCCTCTGGCCATCTCCCTTTTCCTGTGCAGCAATCTGGTATAAGTCCATATATCACTCCAAGCCATAATGGATGGTTTTGGCTTAACACAATGTGCCAACTTAGTGTTGAAGTTGGTAAATCACAGTTTATAACTTAGTATGAGATCTGAGCCCAGCCATTGTTACTTGCATGCAGCTTCCATTCACATTTATAGCATTCACATTTATAACCTTGCTTTTTTTTCAAGATGTCTTTTTATAGGAAGTCTTTCCAACAGAATCCATTTATTGTGCAGGAACGAATTCTCATTATCATTTATAGTGCTTGGGCTACATTTTTTTTTTCTTTCAGTGCTGAACATCTTTTTCAGGGAATTCTTGAATACTGTAAGCTACAACTTATAAGGTTCACATACTCTTAAGCTATACACCAAACCATAACATATCGTTCTAACCTTGGGCTTATCTGTGAATACCAGAAGGCCTGTAGACACCAACCCTGCTATCTATCAGACTCTTTGCTCCATTCTGCTTTTGAAATTGTTTTATTTTAAGCAGAGTCAAAAAGGAAACTGGCATATGGCCCCCACCCTCCCGACTTTCCAGAAAGAACTGAAAACCTGGCTCTGCTGACTCACATGCAGCGAGAAGAGATATAACCAACCCTGGAGTGGCTGGCGCCTTGAAGATGCTCCCCAAGCCTAATAATTTTTATTCACCATCAATATCTTAGAAGATATTTATTATTTGTAGGAATATTGTTATACTGTATTTTAATTAATATTTATTCTTTTACAGTGAAACGCCCAGATTTGCTTTCAGTGAGATAGACAATGACAAATGTGAAATATAAATAAATAAACAAAATATTGCAAGGCAAAAAATTATCATTATTTTTAAGGATGCCCTTGGATTCTATGTAGAAAATAAAAACATTGAGTAGCTGGAGTCTACCTATCTAGAAAAATAAATAAGTAACTGGTAATAAGTATCATGAATGGCAAGAAGCAAGTTCAGCAAGTTGCTTTCCTATAAATGGGTGTTTCATGAGTGTTCATTTCCATTGGAGTAGGCATTTGTGAATGATTACTCTCCTATGACAACCATTTTCTTGAGCAATAAAAAATGGTCTCAAAATGTCCAATAAACCCGCTTGTCCAAAATGACTGGGGACACCTACACTAATTCATAACCAAACCAACCACATTTAGCTTAATGTATGAAGCCATCTGATTTTTCTATGTGTGAAGTGACTACTTTTAAGTAGTACATCTCTTCACCATGCACATGTACCATGTTACAAACTTTTAAAGAAATCTTTTTGGTATCTTTCAGAGTAAGGCCCCAGAGGGAATTTTGCAGATGCAATTTGTCATTTCAAATGAGAAAAGTGTGTGTTTTCTGGGGGGTTTTTTCCCCCATAAAGTTTCAAGATGCTGTTCTGCACCTGAAAACTCTCCAAAAATTATATTATATGGATCCTTTCCCTCTTCACCATCTGTTACATGTGGTCAAGAAATTACATAATCATGATGGGAAAAAGGGATTCATCTTGAAAGATTGCCCAAAGGCTGAATGTTTTGAGCAATGGCTTGGAATATGTAAATCATATCTAATTTGTGCCTTACGGAGGTGCAAGAATGGTTATGTTCACTATCTAAGCAACCACTAGAGGGCAGCAGTAGCCTCCCTATTGGTAAGGTGCAGCTTTCTATTCAAGCATTTGTTCTCTCTTTCTTTTATCTCAAGTCCTATGTCAACTTATTTTCTTTTCCTACAAAAAGAAACTCATTTAAAGTAGTATGGGTAAAAAACAGACGCGTGCCATATCTTTTGCCCTGTTCACCCAACTACCTTTGAGAAAGCCCCCTTATAAGTGCAACATCATTTTAAAAGAAATCGCAAAAGAAAATGGCAGAATGCAAAGCTTTTGCTAAAATGACTGATAAGCAGTCCAAAGTCCATCTAGATCCAGAGTTCTTTCTCAAGCAGTGATAGAAGATCAAACAATCCCAGCAGCAGCTGCAGGAATAATTAGAGGCTACTGGGACGGGGGGAGATGATCCCCCAAAGCCTTTAGTAAGAGGCTTACTACCATGGAGAACAACTCCAGGAGCCTGATTAAGGGATACCACACGGCCCAAGGCTAAAACATCTGGGGCACCCTGCCTTGGTTGTTAGGGAACAGACATCTGGGGATTGGGAGTCCTTTCCTTTCGTTATCATGGCTTGCAACTTCTTTCCCCAGATCTGTCCAAATGTGGTAAGACCGCAAGTCAGCAGATTCTCAGCCAGCAGGGCCACTGACTGGCATTCTAGATCAGTGTTTCTCAACCTTGTCAACTTTAAGATATGTAGACTTCAACTCCCAGCCATGGCTGGCTGGGGAATTCTGGGAGTTGAAGTCCACACATCTTAAAGTTGACAAGGTTGAGAAACACTGGTCTAGAGACTAGATTAGCTGATCCAGCTAGGAGTTTGGGAAAGATTGGCATAAAAACATAAAGAGCAGCAATTGGAATGGTTTTAGCAGGGGCAACAAAACCAAGAAAAGTGGAGTTGACATGTTTCATCATTAGCTTTCCCACCACAAGATTTCATACACAGTGCTTCAGCAGTGCCATTAAAATGACTGTCACTATTAATTTTTTATTTATTCAGTAAACTTAAGTTCTATCATTAGAGAAACAGTTGGGACAGAAATATTTTAAACCTATCTATAAGTTCAATAAGCTTAATAGAATCCTATAAATTTTAGTAAACAGAATGACCATCTCATAAGCTGGATTCATACAACATGCTAAGCCAAAATCAAACCACAATTATGTCTTAGTGCAGTGTGTGAACTGAGCCATTAGTTTCACAGCTGTGTTTTGAAACTGAGGGACTTTAGGGCTACACAGAACTTCAAGACAGTTCTACAGTATAGCATCTTTTGGAGTCATCCAACCATCATTGCACCAATAGTAATAAGTACAAACTTCATTTCAACAATAGCCAGGTGATGCTGTGAAGAAGCTGTAAGTTGGTAGTACAGAAAAGACCTTAGGGTGTACCATTGGCCACTGTGCCATGTACACTATCAAAAGTGTTTATCCATCTTTACTGAAAGATATCAAAACCTCATCAGCTTTCTGAAAGGCCATGGCATGTAAGCATTGTTTATACAGTTTAAGTATATTGCTGAGCTTCAAATTAATTTTAAAGCTGGATACTGAAGTGTTTGACATCCATGGTGATGTAAGAGAGTGGGGATGCTTCCAGATAAAATTAAATATTGTACTTTCCCTCATTTGTAGCAGCGTTTTGCAGAAGAGACCTGCCAATATCATATTCTATTTGCAACCCTCCCATATTTTCTCATCTTGTCTTCTGTCAGTGTTTCTTGCCTAAGAAAACCCATTGAGGAAGAAGATAGCTCCACATCCCTTTTGATAGATCATACTAGAAGTCCTCTGTCTGGAAACACTTGGTAACATCTCTTCTCTGTCAGCTCCATGATGGTACATATCAACCAAGAGCACCAAAAGTGACAGGAGAGCCAGGTTGATGGGAACATCTTAAGAGGATTGCAAGTTCCAAGCGATCAAGGACAGTACAGGATCATCATTATATGTCCCCTCTGTTATTTATCACTGTGCAATTGTCAGCGTATGTTCCCTTATAATCTATTTGTATAAAATGGAAGTAGATTCTTACTACTCATTTCTGAAGATTAGACAATGTGGTATAGTTTAGTCTGGCAACAGCAAAGTTCTTATCCTTACTGGTTCCCTCAAGAAGAAAAAACACTTTTTTTCTCCCTTCCTCAATTCCCACATATAAAATAGATGTGAGAATGAAACAGAAAAGAATTTCAGCTGAAACCGTTCCAGAACAAAAATATACACATAAAACCTCTCTAAAGACTGTGACATGAAGTGTGAAAAGGAGAGATGTGTTGGCAGGGTAAACTGAGCTCTTTCTCCAAAAGCATTGTGAGGCTTTTTATCTCTTCCCTGGAGGACCACCAGACAGTAGGGAGGTGGAAGGGAACACTGGCTTTATCAGAGTCAAGGTGCTGTTGACAGGAAACAGCAAGCCTTTTTCTATGAAATGACTGGACTTTCCACAGCAAGGACGCCATTTTCATGTGAAACAGTTAGCTTCCTGCTCTGGCCTCCCCGATGTCCTGGACTACAGCTCCCATCTCCCAATGTCAGCTATGCGGCCTGGAGTAATGGAAGTTGTAGATCCAGTTTGGGAAATACTGGCATACAGTTACAAACCCAGCTATCAGCACATGCTCAGATCACACTGTAAAAGGCAAATGGATTTGAGGTCAGGGCTGGTTTTGCTGTGCAGGGGTGAGGAAACTGCAACCACAAATGTCACTGAATTACAGTGATGATTAAGTCAGTTCTGGAAAGCCACAGACTCCTCACCCCTGCAAGGAGGAGAGGAAAACTGCTTTCTAGGGGGAAAACAAGTATTGTTGTCTAAAGCAGAATAGGTGCCATTTGCAGATCAAGTCAAATCAAATGTATTGTTACCATCCAAGATAAGTAATATGGGAGCCCAGGGGTTCATTTAGTCCCCCCCCCCCCCAATGATGCTCTGCAAGTCATCAAAAAACCTGGCTGTTCTCCCAGGCCATAGGATATGGTATTTGTGGAGCGTGGTTGACTGTTATTTAGTTTGCCTGGTCACCTAGATTCTTCTTTCTTCTTTTCCTGTTTAAAGTATAAGCCACCCTGAGTCATTCTGAAGTCAAGCGACTTCTAAATCTACTAAATAAACAAACAAATTGGCTATACAAATGTCCATATTTATGTATGTATTTATTTATTACATTTATATGCCACCAGACCTTGTGACTTGTGGCAGGTAATGACAGTGATAAGGAACAACAATTAGAATGTTCCCTGTAAAATATAAATCAATCAAGGAATTAATATCATAAACACGTCTATCTTAAAGAGCACAAGTGTGCAACACAGAAGTTCTGAGATTTTAACAGCTGCTGGACGGACTTTCAATGAGCAGTTTTCTCTGGTGTGCAGATGTCAGGATTGGGAAATGCTGCAGTTTGCATTCCTTCCTGCCCTGCAGCTGCTAAGGCTCGGAGTGTTTGTTGTGGAAGGAAGTGGCGACACAGTTATTACACAACCCAAAGTTTTTGTTCCTTCTCTTCCATCAATAAATCTCTCAGATACCCTGATGTTAATCTGACAAATCCTAGCGGAATTGCTTTGTCGGGATCCATTTGAAAGCCGAGAGGGAGGAGCAGCCAATCACCTGTAAATATTGCAAGAGAGATAGGCAGGGTTGAACAATGGGATTGGAAGAGAGTAGGTCACCTCTAGGGCCTGGGAACGGAAGAAAATGCCTGCCTTCCCAAACAGGCCTCCGATTCAGGCTACCCTGATCCCTTTTAGCCCTGGGCTTGTCATTGCTTCTCCCTCTACAGAGCAAGAGGGAAGCAGGCAGACCTGTTTGTCTCATTCTTGGATGGTGTCCAGCAGAAAGAGCCCCATTCAGAAAGAACTGGGAGCAAAACCACAAGAAGGCGCAACCCTGGGAATGGGCAGAACAAGAGCTCTTGGCCAGGACAGAAAGGAGTCCATCAGCAACAGGAGATAAGGCGATAAGGAGAGGAACAAGAACAACTGGATATCTATCTGGGGGATCAGAATGGCCCTTTTAATAACACGATGACTTGCTTAGAATTAAGGAATGTATCAGGAACATCATGGAAGGGCTTTGCCAAAGCAGGGGGGGAGGGGGGCAGAGTGCAAGAATTAAAGCCGAGGAAAAGAGCCAAAAGGAAGCCCTTGCATCCAGGGGCATGACAGGCCCTACCAGTGCTTGCTACCTTTTCGTGGTCAAGACTCTTGTACTTTAATACTTGGCCTGGCAGGCTGAAATTTAATGTGTGTTCTTTCTGGTCTTAAAATTAAACAGATGGTCAGTGCTTAACTTGTCACATTTCTGTCTGTCAGAATGGGGTGAAATTCTCAAAAGCAAAGTAGATAGCTACTTAGACCTCAATTATCGATGCCAAGTGTACTTGGCTGCCAAGTGTGGGAGACTATTCTCAAAATATTTATGTTATTTAGTTAAGATCTTCTATATCCAGGCGGCAAAGACCCAGATGACTACTACATGACCTCAGAGCATAAACGTTTTCTGAATCTCTTTGCTGGGAGCTTTTGGTCATCCAAAAGATTTGTGCAGCCTTGATATGATATGCTCATTTAATTCTAACAAGAGGCATATAATCTGGAATTAAGTGATATTTTGGAAAGATTTCTGCTGTTCTACTGTTTGCACAAAGGACATGATGTTCATGGGCCACTCAGGTGTTAATCCATGCTGACTGAGCCAGATGTGTTTTTTTCATTCTCATATTGGATAAATTCCAACTGAAAGGCTGTCCTTGTAAATAAGGCACATGTGCAATTTCCTTCAGTGAAATCCTGTTCAATCCATTATGACCAGCATTTTCATCTCAGGTACAAATTATTTAAAAAGAAAAAAACTCTTTTGTAAGTTTTCCAGCAGGATCCAAAAAATTGCTCACAATAATAATGTCGCTGAATTTTATGTACAGACCAGGAATTTCCTTCATAATTCCCTTTGTTAATGCATCTATAATGTACTAATCTGAAGGACAAAATGTTCTTGAGAAATAAATCAACTACATGTTATAGTTCTGACCAACAGACCAGATGAGAATTAGCCTAGCCTTTAAATCTGATGTTCAGAAATAAGGGCTAAAGATCAGCATGTAAAATCACTTTCTGTGAAGATCTGCATGCATCAGTCTACTGTTAAAAGCATAGTTGCATTGGCCAACCTAAAAATGGGTAGCCCTAAATGCAACTTGAAGTGTCTTTTTTGTTTTGTAAGATTTGACTGATGTGAGGATGATTCATTAGCCAAATATAATTTCTCACTCTTTAGCATACTTATCATAAAACTGAACATGAATTCACTGAGGCCATTTCTTTATAGCTCATAACTATAGCTACCTGGATGTTGAGAAATAGCCCTTATTCTTTTGGAGCAAAGGGATCTGGGATCTGTCTAAGTAGTTCATGCATCCATCTCAGTACTTTCTATTATTAGTGATATTAACCAAAATGTAGAACAAGCGAGTTGATTAGAAATTGAAAAGTGCTGGTAAGGAATAACGGCTGGTGATTTAAAGAAAAGGCCTGCCTCTATTTTTATTACAAAGTTGTGATCAGAATGTAGAAAGCTTCCCTACAGAAAGTCTGGCCATTGGACCAACTTGCAATATTTCTCTGCCCCTTCCTGAAGATACAGGAGAGAACCCTTAAGGATGGAATCATTAAGTTATGACTATCCCCCAATGAAGAAACTTTAAAATCCTTTCCTGGCCTGTAGCAGTAATAATTCTTGAACAGATCAAAAGTGTCCTCAACACATCCCTCTAAAATAGGTCTATCGGTATAACTTCCACACTTTGGACTGGAGAAAACTGAAACAAAAGATTGACTGGCCCAAGTCTACCTTGTAGGCATATAAGTAGTTAGGATGCATCATTCCTGTCAAACACATACATCCCACCCCATCAAGAACTTCCATTTGGATACCACATGATTTACCTGTAATTCAGGTGAAAAAAATGTCCAGATCTGTGATATCTTGGGCTTGGAAATGCTAACCAAATATGGTTGGAAGTCTCAGTAAATAAGTTGTGAAATTTTCTAGGAATTTGTTGAATGGTCCAGATGCACAAGATCCTGGAAAGCCTGATGAAATTAGTGTATAGACAATTTGTCCAATAGCACTGTGACAGATTCTGTAGCTGGAAATATTCCAGTACAGGTGTGCAGAAGAAAAATGATTTCTATTACTAAAAACATGATTTGTCCTTGTAATTCCTGGGATCATTTCCTGAGGCAGGATTTCTGGCATAAAAATTCTGGGTGGGCATCCTTGTGATGTCAGGGCCATAAATCATCTGCAGTCTTGAAGAAATGACACATACGAGTTTCACTGAAGATGTATGCTTCTATTACTTATTATGAGAGCACAGTTATGTCCCCACATAATTGAAGAGATGAAGCAAGGGTCCCCTACTTCATAACTCATATTTGCTGTTATCCTAATTCTTCTTATTACTGAACTCACTCTTATTAAATAAGTATTTCTGCTTAAGAAGGTCTTCCCTGCAAGTCCAAAGAGAACTAAAGAGCCCTATAGAAAGAAATGTTGCAAAGTTTTTCTGCAATAGTTGCAATTCTTAAAGTGTTGCCTCTTCTGAGAAAGCCTAATTAGGAAAGGTATACAGAAGGAGGTCTCATTACAAGAGAGTGTTCCTGTATTGGGTGTGCTTGTTTCAACACATTTATTTTCTGAAACTAAGTTCTGGAAAATGCCTGCTGAAGAACAGCCATTACTAGCTTGCAAAGGGCCACTTGCAAGAAGATTGTGCTTGCAAGACCATTGTGCTCCTCTATGGTCTTCTCCAAAATGTCCAACACACCTTGGATTCCATTGGGACACCTGCACAGAACATAAATCTTTCTCTTTGGAATTTCAATAGCACATTCTTTCGTCCACTGTGTCACAGATGCATAGGAATATGTGCAAGATGGATGATGTAAATGAAGTAAATGGAGACTGGTAAGAAACTAAAGAGTAGCTGAAATCCCCCCACAATTCTTTTACTTCTTCCAGCCCTATTTTTCCTCCAAATCTAGTATTGTCTATTCTAACTCAAAGTCAGGCCATTCCAAAGTATTTTGCTGCCCGAAGCAAAAGACATGATACTGTAACACGTAAATTCCTGTCTCTACTTCCATGCACCAGCCCCAGCTGAAGGACTGCTGAACAGAATATACAGCTTGGGTTCAGAGTTATATATTGAAACACAGAGAAGAATCTTCATTTCAAACAGGTTCTATTTTACCATTTGGAAATGGAGAAAATAAGTAATTTTATTAATGAAAAGAACATACAAAGGTGTGCAATCTCTGAAGATCAGATGGAAGAAAATGCTGCAAACGGACACCACTCTATGGAAAATTCCTGACAGAGTCATAGCCATCTTCAAACACAGTGTAAAAACATCAAAAAGATGTCTACCTTAGATGCATATATTTGGAAGTAGCAATGCGCTACTTTTGCAGGGAAAACTTGCTTGTTCCACCACCTTCTCAGGTACAGAGCACTTTATTTTCTAAGAGTTTCTTCAGTAAAGAGATGCTCCTGGGGTTTCTAATGCTACCCTAATTCTTCCATGAGCCTTCCTAGCGAACCCTGGCCAAAGTCACTTCCATTGTCTGGTTGCTAGGTGGCTCAGAGGAGTTTGGGGTGGCTTACTTTCTGGTGCTGCTGCCCTGGGCATCCATCCATCCATCCATCCATCCATCCATCCATCCATCCATCCATCCATCCATTTGATGTATATGACTGCCCATCTCATGTGAAGCAATTCCGGGCAGCTAACACAATAAAAATATCAAGTTTAATAGTGACAGTAGTGGCAATGGCAGCAGCAGCTGACATCCTGGATTTCTCCCAATTATTCATTTTGGTAGCAGTTCTCAAACATTTTGGTCTCAGGACCCCTTTACATTCTTAAAAAATGATTGAGGACCCCAAAGTGCTTTGGTTTATGTGGATTATATCTATTGATATTAGAACAAACAAAATTTACTTATTTGACTTCACGGACCCCTGAAAGTTGATAATGAAGCTCAAGCTCAGATACTTTGGTCACCTCATGCGAAGAGAGGACTCTGGAAAAGACCCTGATGCTGGGAAAGATTGAAGGCAAAAGGAGAAGAGGACAGCAGAGGATGAGATGGTTAGATAGCATCACTGAAGCAATGAGCATGAAACTGAGCAAACTCAGGGAGGTAGTGAAGGACAGGAAGGCCTGGTGCGATAGGGTTCATGGGGTCACGAAGAGTCGGACATGACTTAACGACTGAACAACAGCAACAACAACAACCCCTGAAAGAGTCTTGGGGATCCTCAGGGATCCCCAGACTGCACTTTGAGAACCAATGCATTATGGAGTAACTATTTTAGAAAGCTTAGTAAAATTGAGTCCCCTAGGATTGTGGGGGGAGGAGGATGCTGTCCTTTTAAAAAAATGTACAGTTGAAAATACATGACAAATCAAGATCATGCAAGCTATAAGTTGGAGTGGATAGATAGACTAGTTCAGGAGGCAGATGATCTATGTTTAACCATATTCATTGGGTCAGTTCGAGATGAAAAGTCCCACAAACTTTGCTTTCATGGAAAATGGGAATAGGAATGGAAATATGCAATTCCCTTTATTTCTGAAGTCACAGAAGAAGGAGAAAGCCATAGCAAGTTTCAGCTGTGAAATGCAGCAGGCTTGGCTACAAGCCAACTCTCTTATCAATAGCAGCTTATTTAAGACAAAAAAGGAAGAAATCATCTTGATTTACATCATTTTTCATCATGGCTAACATGCTTGGTGCAAGGAGGAAATGCTGACTAGTGAAACAGCAGACTGGAGCTTGAAGCCTCAAGAGGGCAAGCTAAGTCTGAATTACAGAAATAATTGAAATAGCTTTAGAGGCAGTCCCCAGTTTAAGAACAAGTTTCATTCCCAAGGTCTGTCCTTAAGTTGAATTTGTATGTAATCTGGAACAGTATTATTGTATAATACTGTATAAGTAGTATTGTGTAATGAACTCAAGCCACTGTGTATTTAATTTGAATAACTCTGTATTTAACTTGAATTTTGCTACAGTAGGCTCCATTCTTAGCTATGGGTCATCCTTAAACCAGATGTTCTTAACTCAGGGACTCCCTGTACTCCTCTGAATACTCTTTCAGCCATGAAGCACTAGAATGGGACATGCTTATATTAAAAAATGTAGGCTGATACGGGGTTGTATAGTATTCCTTTGCATTTTGGGTGGATCTGGGAGGAACCATTATCAGAATGTTTGCATATTATTCCAGAAAGCCAGATTTTTCTAAATTGATACAGTAACTAAGTAGCTGGGGATGATGGGAATAAGGAAAGTCTTGCAAAATGTTGATATATGCATTCAGTATAAGGGTTGATTTTGTTGATTACCATTTCCTTGGATACATTATTTTGGCAATTATTTTGCTAAGCTTTATTGTACTTTTTTACAATGCTCAGATTTGTACATTGCCAGACAGGAGGAATCCAAACAAGGTCACCAAACTCACAAAGGAATAAGCATATTTGAATCTACATTATTTTTCAAGGCTTTAGTACAATTTAGTTTATGTTAAACAATTCATAAGATCTATTTTTCTGTTCATTGACATTACACAGGGCAGGAAATCCCCCCAACCCATCACTTGCGGTACTTAGGTCAGGGTTTTATGCATTCATATATATCAGGTCACACCTGATGGGAGGACAGGAATGTGCAGAAAATGTCAAGAAGGCCCATTACTGAAGAATCCACCCACTGTTGTCCCATCTGTAATGCCACCTTTTTCCAACCTGGTTAGTGTTGACTACCTGTGTAGCTGCTAGGAGTTGAAAAGGACTTGATGGCATATAATCAATCAATCAGTCAATCAATCAATCACACCCAGAATCTCCCAGCTAGCCATACGAGGCCCTGAACCCCATGACTGCTGCCCCCAAAGTCCCTCAGGATCATGCTGTTAATATTTAGTGTCAAAATGCAAATTTTTGGAAGCATAATTGGGGGTGGGGGCTCTGCTAGGGTTAACTTTAAATCTACCACTTTAGGGCAAAGCTGAAATAGCCTAACAGTAAAATGGGGCTACCGATCAACTGATCCCCACTGACTTCTGAACAAAACACAGAAGAATCTGAAAGTTGGCATTTGTTGCCTATGTAAAGAAAAGGAAAGGAGAAAGAATTTCTAAATGAAAGTACTCCTTGCGACACAGCTCCCATTATTGCTTTGTGTTTGTTTTTCCAAACATCATTCAGACACAATAAAGCATATGGGGATGGGCAGAGAACGGAGCCAAGTTAATGATGGACAGAATCTTGCAACTGGCATGCCCTATTCTTGCTGCAGCAGATTGGTGGATTGGTGGATGTTCTACCTGCCAACTAGGGACACGCAAAAGAAAGAGGACAGCAGAACTGGAGGGCCCAATCATTTGCTTTGTCTATCATAGGACAAAACTATATTGGCTGTGAGTTAGAATAGAGGCAGGATAGCATCAGCAGTAGCAATAGCAGTAGCAAACACATTGGTATAGTTATCTGCTGACTCAAGGATAGGTGGGTAGCATTTTAAATCAGATGTGGGTATAAGGCCTATGCACATACCTCTGAGAGGTAAACTTGACTATGTGAACAACACCTATGCAAGCATGCTGCACAGCAAAGCAGATTCCCAAATTATTATTAGGCGTTAGTGGGCCACTACAAGTAGTCCTTGACTTACAACCACAATTGGGACCGGAACTTCCATCACTAAGCAATGCGGCCAGTCATGCCTGATTTTATTACCTATTTTGCCATAGTCGTTAAATAAATCACACAGTCATTAAACGAATCTGGCTTCCCCCATTGACTTTGCTTGTCAGAAGCCCACTGGGAAGGTCACAAATGGCGATCACGTGACCCCGGGACACTGCAGCCATCGTAGATACATGCCAGTTGCCAAGCGCCTGAATTCTGATCACATCACTGCGGGGACACTGCAGTGGTCATAAGTGCAAGGATAGGTCATAAGTCACTTTTTTAGCACTGTCATAACTTTGAATGGTTGTTAAATGAATAGTTGTAAGTCAAGGACTACCTGTACAGTGTAATGATTTGGTAGGGTCAGGACAGTGGCAGTGTCCTCCAGTGTAATAGCAAAAGAATCTCTTCATTTTCTTCTTGTTGAAGCTTAACAAGGGGAACAAAAATCACATGGGAAATCTGTGGCAGAACCAAGAATTAAATCCAAAGCACCATCACAATGAATTTTTAATCTGAATGCTTTCTTATTAATTTGACAGTGCAACTGGGCTGTCATTCAGAGTTCCTTATCCTTTGTTTTTCCATTGGGTTTAAAGCCTGGGTCATCATGTGTTGACACAGCTTTATTTTTTCCACCTCCAGATTTAAGAAAGATAAAAGGTATCATAAAGGCCAATGGAAACATCAGGTCCCCCCGGCTGCTTCTCAGGAGGCTCTTTTTTTTTTTTAATGGATGTGTCTACACTGCCAGCGCTCCACATTAGAGAAGCTGCGGTGAAAGCAGCTGAGCCACTGTCGCTGGGCCACAGGTGCAGCACTGCAGGGCGAGGGAGCCGAGCCTTCATGCTACAAGGCAAAGGCTGCACAGAATGAGTGCAAGTAGATGCTCTTGCTCTGCAGTGGTGGTCCTTGTGTCTGCTTGATGCATATACTCAGAAGCTACCAAAGTGGGAAATCAGTCTACAGATAGGAAGAGACTGTGGGCACCCGATGCTGCTAACCATGGACACTTTCACGCGTGAAGGAGAGAAGACTCTATAACACACTCTCACCACCATACCATCTCTCTCTCTCTCTCTCTCTTTTTTTCTTATGACAGTGGAACATAGAGCCACATTGATCTTCACTGAGCAACTGAAAACAAAATAAAATTAATAACAGATTTTAAAAATGGTGCAGGCAAAGTAATGCTGATCCCTGCCCATCTGAGATCTGTTGTAGAAGACAGAACCTTGGAGGGGGAATTATTAATTGGTCACTATAAGCAGACTGACATAGACAGTAGTTAATCCTCTATGGTTAATCCTCCGGTTAAAATATGAGGCCACACCCCTAATGGGAGATTTCTGTCACCTTAATACTTTGTCTCTCATTTTGATTCTCCTGTCTAAATCAAAACTTTACCAAGTACTCAAGTGATTTGGAGATAGACAAGAAAGTACTTACATGGCTGCACAGTATGGAACAAGATTTCTAGCACAGAATCCAGGCTATTAAACATGATCCTGAGATTTAGCTTTTATAATAAAGACTTAGCTCTTACGATGAAAAAAACTACAGGTTTTTAGTTTTCAGGAGTGCTAATGTAGTTCTGCCCAAAGCTTCAAACCTGAGAATCTTCTGCAAAACGAAGTCTCCCACTCCAATCCCTCACATTGTTCCAGAAGGATACCACAATCTCTGGTATTGAAAGCCACTGAGAGGTCAAAGAGGACAAGACGGCTACACTCTCCCAATCCTGGTCTCTTCTTGAGTCATCCGCAAGCATGACCAATACAGTTTCCATACAGTACGCTGGCTTGGAACCTGACTACCAAAGGTTCAAATAATCCACTTCCTCTAGAGCTCTCTGGAGTTGTAGGACTGCCAATTTTTCTACCACATCCCCTAACAAGGGAAGGTTTGAGACAGGTCTAAAATTGTCCAAATCTTTTGGATCAAATGAGGGTTTCTTAAGCAAATGAACCATAGTCTCTTTTAAAAGTGATGGGAACATCCTGTTACTCAAAGAAGCATTGATTACTGTCAGAATCCAACCTTCTGTTGCCTCATAGGAAGTATTAACAAACTATAAGGGGCAAGGATCCAAACAGGAAGTAGACCTATCCACTTCCTCAGGACTTACAGGTTCAAAGTGGCCCCAGATCATGTCACAAAGTGAAGTTCCAGTTATCACCATTGGCACTGCTCAGCTGCAGCTCAATTCCTCTCAAGTCTGAATGGTTTCATCAGCTAAATGCCATGAAAATGCTTCACAGCAACCCTTGGCAGTCATCTTTCCCCAAAAGAGAACATATTCTTTTAAAGAGTGCTGCTGGGCAGCATTCAGCTGATGAAATCATATTCCATCATCAGTATAGGACATTATCAAACAGAAAAGAAAGAAGAACTATCTGAAATTGGGTAATCAGATCAACTGGACAGAAATTAAGAAAGCTGACATCGTGTTTTTTGGCTTTAAGACATCTTCTGAAAAGAAACTTTTCCTGAGTTAGGTTTTGTTTTATCCCACAGGCCCAATATTGGAGACACAGCAGTTCTGGGACACCAATCATTCCTCTATACATCTTTCTTTCTCTTCTTTCTCACCCCTCCCTTGAGTGAAGGGGGATCCTAATGATTTCTACAGCAACCGAATGGGATGTCTCTGAGCAAAAGGAAAGTCAGGCTGAGATTAATCAGAAAGCAGTGAAATTAATCTCATAACAAACCAATGATGCCTCAGGGAAAAATGTGGCCAGCCTATGTGCAGACAGACAAATCAACATCTTTACTAGGATGTCAAGTGCTTAATGCTAAATCAAGAGACTGGGAAGTGAGGTAGAATAAGTAGAAATCAAGGTTGCCCCAGAAATATGCCATCTGGTGCCAGAACTGTGGCACCATATGACTTCTTGATACTTTAATTGTGTGGACAGGCCAAGGATGTTTCTTGGCAAGGGGAGAAGGCACTCTGCACAGATTCAAAGGTTAACTTGGCATTAAACACAGAATCAGCTTTGAAGTTCAAAGCAGATTCTTGGCCTGGTACAAATTAAGGTTATCTCTTTCCCATTCTGTTCTTTCCTGGCCCAGAATAAATATCCAAGGTTGTTCTTGAGCATAGTGCTCTTGGTAGGAAGGAGAGTTCTATCAGTTAATGCTTTCAGCCCCAATATAAATATCTTGGCTAATCTGGTTGAACACAAAAGCTCCCTTATAATTTGAAAAGAGATTGTTCTTGTGCCAAAGAGAAGAAATTCCACTCAGGCAGGAAGAATCTTGTTTCTCAAAAGAACAGAATACTCTCATAACCAGACAAGACACCAGAACTATTATTTCTTTATTAGAATGATTGAGATCCTGCCTTTCAGGATACACAATCTGTAAGTGTATGGCTTGTAAGTGTCTCCATACAAGCACTCTCACACTATCAACAGTTTATCAACATTGAGCAAGTCTTCAGGATCCTTTCTATGGGGCAGTTCTTGAAATGTATATAGTAGGTACAAAAAAGTAATTGCACACTAGGTAGACAAGTAAAGAGTTAAATATCCCATACATCTACTGAGACCACTCAGGCTAATAGCATAATTGCAGGAAATTAGCCCACCTGCATTATGCCACCCAGAGGAAACATTCCTTGATTTCTGCTTACTGTTTATTGGGAAAAATCATATAGAAACAACTTAAGGGAACAACAGATTGTAAATTGGCACAAAAGATGCCACTTCATGCTTGCTTTTGAAGATTAAGCACAGCAATGTGAAACAATTCAGAATTAATTGAAAGGGATTTTTTGGGTCAAGCTTGGGCATCTAAAGCCAGCCATTTTCCCCTATTCTTCTGGAGAAGAGCCCAAGACCAGCCGTGGAAGAATTGGCAGAGACAACGCAGTAAGCTGGGCCAATAGTACAGGGTCTTTTCATAGAACCACAAGCACTTGTGTTATATTGGACCTTATAGGAGTGAGCCATCTAGCTCAGTATTGTTGGCATGGGCTGGTAGTAGCTGTCCAGCATTTCAGGTAGACATTTTGTTTCATCTGCACCTGGGAAAACCAGGGCTTGAACTTGAAACCTTTGGCATGCAACAGATGAGACCAACTATTGAGCTATACATTAAGAGGTTCTGCAGGACAGGCTTAGGGCATGCTGGTGGCACTCTAGTTATGGAGTGAGTTTCTTTAGACAGGTTAGCATGTTGGTCAGCAAATCATAGGGATGAAATTTTGGAAATGTCTGTATTTGCTCTACGTATCTGAGAGGGCAGCAGGCCAATTGCCTGTAGGTTTCCATTTGCACACAGAGAAATACTACATATTATGTGGTGATAAGCAAAGTGATGAATGTAGAGAATCATATTTGTCTGCTAGTGACTCAGAGGCTGTTTCCCTAGGTGACCATATTCCCTGACACTCCCCCACTACCATGGATGTGATGGCTTAATCAGGAGAAAGGACAAGGTAGCAGGAGGCCGCCAAGGATCTTCTCATCGAATGTTTTCCCTGATCCTACCAAAAAGAACCCCACGCCTTTCATTTTCTGTGCACTCCTGAAGGACATTCTACAACACCCCTTAACATATATGAAGTTCATATGTGAGTGAGTGTGTGTGTGTGTGTGTGTGTATTCCTCTAGATTCTCAATGAAATAAGGATCTCCCACACACTCCTACACAACTCTCCAAACCAGCAGTCCCTCTCTTTAGCTTCATAGAACAAATAGCTCTCCATAGGATCTCCACAACTCTACACAGGATTAAGCTAAAAGCCTCATAGATACTTTACGAACATTTCAGCGGGTTCAGCAGCTGCTCCCTTTGTAGGTTTTATTTATCTTGGCTTTATCCCAATGTTCTTCAGGGCTGCATACCTAAACAAAGGCCATTTTATTCTCAAACAGCCTTGCGAGATAGGTTTTTTTAAAAGCAGAGAAAGACAACTAGCCCAAAGCACCTGGTTTTGAATCCAGACCTCCCCAACTAAAGGCGATATGTACTTGATGACATTTAGTCAAGGAAAAAGTACTTCTTTGAAAGGTGTATTACAACAAATTGCCCTCACTTCAGCGGTGCTGGCCTCTACCTACACAGGAGTCCTTTTAACAGTGATATGGACAAAACTTGTGTGCAAGGTGAAGTATTCTGAGGCAGATTTTAAGGCACAGAGTTAGTTCGTTCCCTACCATATGGCCGCTATCCATTGGATCTCTCATCGTTGTCTGGCATAAATTGATAGGGCACCCAAGAACACAGGAAAATCAAAATCTTAATTTTAATTTTACACTCTGCCAGATTGCATGGGGCGATAAGAGTTGCCATCCATCCTGGGGTGGCTGGTGTCCTGATGACACTCCTTGAGCTGTTCACCAATTCCATCATATATTATTTATTTAAGACTGTTTTTATATTGTGTTTTAATTGATTTTATCTCTTCTGTAACCACCCAGAGTCGCTTTTTAACAAGATGGGTGGTGGCAAATTTGATATATAAATAAATATTAATAAACACTTTAAAAATCTCCTGGGATCTGTCTTTCCCAATAGTTGCAAGGAAGCTATCTTTCACAGTAGCCTGTTTATCAGACAGATGGCTCAACTGAGGAATGCCCATACACTTCTAAGAAAAGTCATTAGAGAGATGCCCTGGTTTAAAAATCATCACTAGATGTTCCGGCCAATTATAACTGATGACTATACAATGGGTACGATGAGGCAACTTAAACTTTGCATTCTTTCACATAAGGATGAATTCTTTTGTTTGGAGAAGAGATTGGGCCACCATTTCACCTTTGAAGTTCTGAAATAAGAGTCTCTGCCTACTGCTGGACTCTCCTGTGTTCCACATGTTTCCCAGCAGTATAAGTACGTAAGGCATAACCACGCTCCCCTATTGTGCTTTATTCACATATCCAATTCTTGGTAGCTCACCCCCATTTCCCCCCTTAAATCCCTTTTTTATTCTGGACTCTTGCTTCTTCCTAAATGCCAATTATCTAAGGAGAGGAACGATGATTGTGACTGAAAGAGCTGGAGACTGGTAGTCACACAAAGGAAGGGACTTAATTCAACCTCCCTAACACTGTCAGAAACATCTGTCATGAGTGTCTATATGGCAGCCTCTCTGAACCTGCTCCCTCTGGAGGGATGGGCCACAATGTCCACCATTCCTAGCCAAATGAGCCATTACATGGCTCCATCTGTGGAGGGCCAGTCAGTGAAAGCTGACTTAGACACAGGGCAGTGGGGATTGCATAGCTGATTACAAGCCATCCTTCTTCATATATTTATTTAAATGTTCACTCTAGTTTTTCAATGATATTGAAGACAGTGTACCAAAAAAATGGCACAATCCCCCTTATTTTTAATTATTCAAACAAAACAAGATGAACTGAAGCAGAACTGATTGGAAGGAACAGCTCCTTGGTGGCAGACTGAAAAATAAAAGTCTTGAACTGTCTTTAAAAAGTGAAATAAGAGGGGGGCCGAAAGAGGTATTCCAAAATGTCCCAGGTTGATCAAAGTTATGTAAACTATGAAATAACCCCAAATTTAGAATACAGTGGAGAAACTTGCTCACAATTATACTTCAATTCTTTCCAGACTTCAGATAAATGCTTTCTATGTCTGACCATCCATTTTTATTCATTTAAACATGTAGCACTGATAAGCTTGTCACTGTGTTACAGAAAGTAAAGACTGCTGTAGTTCACAGGGACACTTCTCAAATAGCCAACAGAAGTTTTTCCCCCAACTCGAATTACCTTGCCTGCCACTAGCAACGAGAGGGAGGGATGTGCAGTGAGGGCGCGCTGCCAATGAAGCCCCAGGGCCACGTGCCAAACAAATAGATGGTACGGGAGAAGGAGGCTTATGATGACCCAATGCGAGTGATTCCTGTCTCTCCCTTCTTTTACTTTCTTTTTTCCTCCGGACGTGGGAAACTGCCCCCCACCCCCCACCCACACACACACACACTTCTCTTTCAGTCCTGCTACTACTATCATCCCTTTCCTCCGTACTCCCTGCACTACCTAGGACAATTCTGCTCTTGCTCCTCGCTAGGGACTTACAGCCTTTTAGAGCATCATCGAACTGACCGCTGTGCCGAGGTAACAATAGGAAGCCGGGCTTAAGATCGCCACCTCCGAGAGGAAATCTCGGGCCTCTTTCCAGGCTGGGCAGTTTCGCTTCCCGCTCAGTTTCCTCGCGGCGGCGGCGGCGGCGGCGGCGGCGCCCTCCCTCGGCCTCCCCGGCCCTCCCCCCGCCCTCCTGCCCACCCCCCGCTGCTTCCCCCGGTGGCTCCACGCGCGCCGCCTCTCGTGGCTCGGAGCGGTCCTCCGCTTCCTCCGGAGCGCTGCCCGACGACTCTCTCCACGTACTTACCCTTGGCAGCTGTTTCCTCTTCCTCTTGCCCTGCTGCTTTGGGGGCGCAAAAGAGAGCAGGGGGCGAGGGCTCCCCTCACAGCACCCCAGATTCACCGTACATCCCATCCAACCAGGTTCTCACGGTGATGGTAGGTGAGTCCGACCCCCGTCTCTGCCCCGGACAGCCAAAATTTAGGGAACCGGGCCGTTGTTCAAGGAAGGGACAGAGGCTCAAGCCATCCTCCCCATGCCCAAACTGCCGGCTCCACGCCGGGCACGGAGAGTGGAAGAGACTGCCTGGCTGGCTCACACCCCCCCCCCCGCCCCGCTGCTGCTGCTCCTCCCTCCCTCCCTCCTTGCCCTGCGCCTGCCTGAGGGTGGATCAAGGTACCTCTCCCCGCTTCGGTGCCTCTCTCTCCGAGGCAGGATGTCAAGGATAAAACCCCTAAACATACCCCTCGGGGCGGGGAGTCCATTGTTCCCCACCTAGGTGGCACCGTGCCTAGAGAGAGCCCATGCCCCAGCCTGGGAGATAGTGAGATGAAGAGGATCTGTTTTCTGACAGCATCCCAGAACAAGTGGGGAGAGGGAGAGAAAACTGGCACACGTTACAGCTCCTGGCTCAGAGCGACAAAGAGAAATTGTCTCTGACTGAGAAAGAGGAGAGAGGAGAGGAAGCACACAGGGGCACATGATGGTGATGGGGGCGTAAAAGCAAGCTCTATCATGAAATGAAGGATTGTCTCCCTCAGTACATCAGGAATCTCCTTGCCCCATTGGGGGGACTACAGCTGCCACCTCCCAAGGCGTATCATCAGTGCTTTTCGTGGGAACCAACTAAAGTAATACGTGCAGATACTTCATGTGCAAATCATCCTTCATTTTCCTCTCTAATGAAAACTGAAATCGTTCTCCCTCCTTTGCACAGAGCAGATAAACGTGAATACCGTCCACTGCTTTGTGAGGAAGCTGTTGAGGTGCATCTTATAGCATATTCAGTGATGTAGTGTTGCTTTGTACTACTTGATCTTTGCAACGTTTTTTTAAATTTTGACGTGAAAGGTTCTGCTGGATTCAGACCTCAAGAGAAGTTGACAGGTGCAAAAACATATGGGTCTACCTCACAGTCAGACAGCTGGTTAACTGGTTGTCAGTTAAGATGCCTTTGAATCAAGCTCAACTCCTAATAACTATACCAATGCAGTTTTCTTGGCAGTGTTGGAGAAGTGTCTTGACGATGCCTTCTTTTGGGACTTTTCAAAAAATTTCCCAGTCTTGCTTACCTGTCAGTAATTCTCTGGAATTTCAGGCAAAATCCTGTTCTAGCCCCATCTGAGGATGTCAAGAACTGGATCTGCATGGAAAACCTTTTGTGTGGAAAGCAATGCTGGTTTGCTGTCCTCCTCCACTCTTATGGCACATATTTTTTTAATTCAATATGACAGTTCACACATTTAATGAAATGAACTGCAGACCATAAAAGCTTAAACCAAAATAAACATTTAGGGCATCTCAGAATTCTTTGTTTTGTTGTTAATATTGACTAATTTGCCTAATGTGCTAGAAATGTAAGGGGATGGGATTTTTTAAAAAATATTAGAGGATGGGCTTAAAGAATACCCCCGTGCATTATCAGAGCTGGATGGACTAGGGACCCACCCCAGAATAAGACAACTTGATATGCTCACATATAAGCTAACTAAAAATGCTACTACTTTTGAAGATAACTAACTTCATTAATTTTTAATTTTAATTGTCAGTTGAAATATATTTATATCAAAGAAAGCAAAGCTGTAGTAGAGAACAAGCAAGAGTGCATTCTGCATTGAAATAGCCGTACAGAAGGACATTTGTTAGTATAATTACAGGTGATATTTTTTTAAAAAATCAAATTCTTTGTGAGGTAGTTTAGGAAGAAAACCAGAACATTTTCCCCAAACCGCTCAGCGAACTTAAGCCTGAGATCTTCATATTAGAGAATGGAGAACAAATATTGATTTTATCCATCTTATCTACCTCTCTTCCTTCTTTCTATATTGGCAATTGGAGACAGACAGACAGACAGACAGACAGACATTACTTTGTATGCAGTCACATCACTTCATTTACAAATCCCCTATAACCTCCAGGATAAGAAACAACAGAAAAAGGTGTTTAAACAGATTTAATCTCTTTTTGCCTGGATGTGTAATAATTTACCATTCTCTAAGAATGGTAAATGAATATGGATACTCTCAGTATAACTGTCAGGAAAAGAAAAGAAAAAGAGATTTTTAAAAAAAATGTTTAACCTTATTTGTCCAAAATACATCCCAGCCTAAGACATACAGGAAATAACTGGGTTGGCTTCCACCTTGTTTGAACAGGGCTCCAGTTCTGCATTTGCATCAGAAAGATTGATGCTTCGTTAAAGGGAGTCTAACTTTTTTGTAAAGACCCTCACATTAAATTATAGGCAGGAAAGTATACTCATTTGGGAAGTTGTGATGAGTCTTTTTAACTTGCCATTTCAAGCACAAGTGTGATGTACTAACTCCTTGGTAAATGCACTTACATGTGCTGCTGAACCAACAGCTTTCAGCACCTACTTGTGAATGAACTTAGCGGAAGCAAGCTTTCCATTCCGTAATTTCTAGCAATAGTCTGGAGCACCAAGTCTCAGAAGGAGCTCCTTTACAAGTAGCAACTTTAGATCAAATGATAAAAGCAGGGATGGGGGTTCTCCTGTCCATAGGCTTAATTCAGCCCTCCAGGCTGCCCCTCACATGGCCCCAATCTCAAAGTTTCTCCCCTTCTTTGGCAAGATGCCCCTAACTGATCTTTCTCAAGGACTTTCTTTTGCCTCTTGCTGAGATAATATTACTCATCAACATTTTTCTGATCTTTGCAGATATGTCCTGAAGAAATACACAAGATGGGCAAAAACAGGACTTACAAGAAATGAAGTGGAAAAAGGGGAAGTTGATGCACATCTGCACTTAAAAATGAAAGATTACGGTTCTGTATCTAGTTATTTCAAACATAAATCCAACTACAGAAACAGATCTTGCCCACTCCAGTAACATAATTTTCCATCACAGAATGGAAATCTGTGCAGCCCACCTTCCAAATATTGCTCAGTTACAACTCTACCCATCAACACTGATTATAGGTTATACTGACTGGAGCTGGTAACATCTGGAAGGCATAGGTTGTTCATCCCTGATCATGGAAATAGGTTCACATTCCTCTCTGGTCAGATCCTATGCTGACTGCTAGCTTTATTTTTTTAAAAAAATCTTTCTTTAAATATCAAATGATGACTCAGTGTCTATCATTCCTATGAATGATTTTTGAGTCACTGGAAGAACTGAAGTTAAGGGAGCAGAAGACTGGAACAATAACAGCGGAAACCTCATCATTCAGTAGTGACTCCTTTATGAAACAGTTGCTTAACCTTTGCCAAATTGTTGCTCTCCAGATGTGTTGCCCACCTTGTCTAGCCAGCATAGAAATAAGCATTACATCTTCTTCAGTTTCCATTCTTCAAGTCCACACATATTTGTCAGGGTATACCCTGGAGTAGGAATTTTTTGTCTCTGTGAATGGGAATGACAGAGCACAGCTGAGCTGCCTACATCATCAGCTCTGCTAGCTCAGGGTACCAGGTGCGCACACCTGTAGGGTGTGGCAGGTACATGACACGGCACAAACCAAGGCATATACCCCAATGCATCATGGGTGTTCGTTGTGGGGTGTTGGAGTGCTGGTTGATGAACAGTTGTAAGTTCTGTAGACGGCTTGTAAATATTGTACAGTAAAGGTCTGTGTATAGTTTTGCTACATCAGACTGTGGGCTGTTTATGTTTGTTGCATCGCACACGGAATGCCACAACGCGGTGTATGCACTACCCTGACAATATTTAACATCTCACAGCTGGCAACATAGTTAAAATGTTCTTTAGTGATTTTCCTGATTATAGCAGCTACCTCCAAAAGCCAAAGAGGGTCATTTTCACAGGATCTGCCTTTCCAGCTTCCCCAATCTTTTGGCTTCCAAATGTGTTCGACTTTCAGTCAGTATGGATATTTTTTCTTTTTCCTGCTTATCTTCCTTTTGCATCATGTCTTTCCAGGAGCAAGGCTGATGTTGGGGACTTCCTATCAGGGAGATTTTCAGGGTGAAGAGTGAAATATAAATGCTTTAAAAATTCAGTGAGAGAAGTAGACACAGATACAGTACATGCATATATAACTATACATTCTTTGACTAGGTGTAGAACCAATGACAATATCTGGAACATGATAAATGTGTTCTCCAGCTTTTCCTATAACAGCTTTGAATAGCAGAATCTTAACATCTGGAGCTACATGAACTTTGGAGCCTAATCTGAGTTAACCCCATGGTGTAACACACAACTGCAAATGTATGTGTGGGTTCATGACTGCAACCCAGTGTTCTTTTTCAGTTTCTCTAGATGTTCTTCTGTCTAGATAAACTATATTGAAGTTAGCCCTGATCTGTAACATTAAAAATGCTAATGTGGCATATTGGCATATTATAAACAAACATGAGAGAGGACAAGATTGCTGCTGTCCTTATTATACTGAATCCCCATGCCTTCCATATTTCTCATCAGCACATGGCATTATGGATATATTATTACAGTTTGTACCATCAACGCTTTTTCAGAGGATGCAGATTGAAACCTTAGCTCATTGGCATTACTATATGCAGAAAGAGCCTCAGAATACATGTGTGTTGAAATATAGTGAGGGGCTAAAGTAATGGGATCCAATCTCACCCCAAGCCCCCCTTTATCACACTGGTAGGACAGAACTCAATTGTATCTTCATTGATAAGTAAATACCAGTAGACGTAAAATTGGGAGAAAGTGCCAGACAGACAAAGAAGTCCTGATTAACTGATCTAGGCAGTCTCCTTTTGACCAAGAATGCAGCTGGGGAGGGAGGGTGTCTACCTCATGTGGACTCTGACCTCATGCCTTTTCCTCCACCCCCAGGACTTACCATTACAGCATCCATTGACTTCATAGGGTGAAAGCCCAGGTCAGTTCCCTGCTAGGGGGATACATTCCTGCCATATTTCAACTAATTGAAATCAGGAGTCACCAGCCACTAAAGGCCATGGGAACGTGGGTGGGAGGGGGAGCTGCAACTCTTAGATGGCAAGTTGTGTCTAGGATTGCATACCATCTATCTGTCAAAGGGTTTATATAAACTCTTTCAAGTAACTAACATATAATGGAGTCATCACAATTTCTCAAGGCCTCACAGGGAGCCAACCAAGAAGTGCTACAATTCTGGACCCTGTTGTAAATAATGTCCACTCCACTGTCATCAGGTTTGTTTCTTCAATTTGCCACACTGAGAAAGTACAGATGCCTTTCTGGCTGTCTACCTTCCCTTTATATCATACCGCACAATTTCAACAGGAAAGCAAAAATATTTTCAAAGACATGGTGAAAATAGTCTTGAATTGCACTAATAAGATAAGATCCAGACACTGGAATATTGTCTTAACCAATCAATGAGCTAAAATGTGACATTTGTATCATACAATATTAAGATGCAATTAATTCAACTAAAGTTTTTTTTAATGTTTGACACTCCAGATGATGTTTAGCATGGGTTATGTCTTAACTTCCCTGTGCTGAAAACTATATTATGAAGGGGACACTGACTCATATATCTGGGGTTGTTTTGCAGTTGAGCTGGTTTGGTTTAATATTCATAAAGTTGTTAATATGGTATTGGGAAGAGACATAAGATTTAAGAAGATGGACGTACTGTTAAATTATATACCAAAATTCTGGAATCCATTAAATAAGAAATCTGTGTAAGGGAAAACAGAGGACAGTTGGACAAACATTGCACAAGAGCATAGTTTGTGTAACCATAGTTTGCTGACAAGCCACAATTGGCAGAGTTCACACATCACACAAAAGCATCATCCATGCAATAGTAGTGGTTGGGTTTACACAACACACAAAGCTTAAAGCAAGCAAACTACTCTATATCTAACACATGACGTGAACCAAGCCACTCAGTAGCATGACATTAACAATTTTAAGAAAGAGCACCAACAGCCAACTGAATGACAAGTAATGTCATGATGTAAGTAAGATATCACATACCACTTCCAGATAAACATACCAGCTATTATTTGAATATCTTCATTTATGTATGCCTGTTGGGAATCAAATAAATTTGCAATACATACATCAGTTTGATGACATAAATATTGTTTAAGTAGAGAACATGAAAACAGACAAAAGGCAGATTAATGAAAGAATATCTTTTTCCTATTCTGATATAGGAGATTGGGGACCATTCCTGGTTAGGTTGCCTGAAGTTGTTTAATTCAAATGTCTGCCCTTTCTTTCCAGGTATAACAGACTATGGGGCAGAACGGAGGCCTGCTATTTCAGAACTCCAACGTTCTGGAAACCTTAGAACCTTCACTCTCTGCAACCAGAGCTGAGGGAAGCCACCTTTTGGTGAGTTGCAGGCTGCCAGTCAAGGGAATCAATGACCAAATGGCGGAGGGGATTACAACAATCTTTCATATAGAAATGTTGAGAGCTGGTCACCCTTTCCACTCCCTGCTACCCTCTTAAAGCTCCTATTTCTTCCTCTTCCAGCTTATCGCTATCCCTCACTAGGGTTCCACATATTCTTCTCTCCCAGCCTCCTATATCATTAGGTTCCCCCACCCTTTATAACCTGGTACTAAGCAACACAATAAAACACTTTTTCTTAACAGGATATACCTCTTTTTCCACTTTTGCACTTAGGTTTACAGAGGCTTTGGGATCAACATCCTTGTCATGATTTATATTTTGTACATATCTGTTGCCACAATGATTGTGTGTATGCACGTTTCCAAACAGGTGCAGCGCTCACGTCTGATATACAGGAGAGAGCACTGATGTCAGAGTTACCATAGGAATCAAATGGTCTAAGCAGCAAGCTGTACTAAGCTGTTTTTCCCATTTAAACATTAACAGGAACTGTTAATTAAATGCAACATTCAGTTCTGCAGAATGACACACCTGACATTTCTCTTCACTAATCCTAATGCTGGCAAGATACTGGAGTGGGGAACGGCAGAATGTGTTTGAATTAGTACAGTGTTGTACTATAATTAGTAGAGTATGCACAAAGCTATTGAAACACAATCTTCCCATACGTCCCACCCCTACTACATACCTGTATAGGTGGAGTCAGGAAAGTTGATGAAATATAAACTGAGAAGACCTGTCAGTGGAATAGGTTATCATGTGGAGTCGTTTCTTCTCCTTCAGGGGAGGTACCTTCCAACTCTATGATTCTATGATTCTATGGGTTCGTTGTATTAAAAGTACAGCTGAGAACTGTAAAACCAGGATCACCAAAATGCAACTAGTGAGAATTAGTAGATTGAATGGTAGAGTGAACTCAAGTCTTCAGCTTAGTCCACATGAAGCTCAGCCTAATTTATGGAGTTATTATCAAGATCAATGGGATAATCCCACAGAAATTGGAGGGAATGTTATTGCTTTGTTTTGGTTTTTTAGAAAAAAACTCCAATGAGCAATAAGGGAACTTTGTTTCATTGTAACCATTTGTATAACTATGATACAACATAGTTTGTTGTTTATTTTTTTCTCAGTCTGTAGTATTTTGTTCCACATACTAACAGTCATGATTATGGGCAGTTTTCAGCCAGATCCTCTTTGAATTCTGAACAAAAAATATTAAAGTCATTGTTATGTGCTTTTTATTTTAATATGTTTATATTCTGTCTTTCTTTCATTTTGTTATTTCAAGGTGGAATATAGCTCAGGTGGTTTCCCATCTAGACATCGGTTACATCCAAATAATCAAGCAGATGGTACTTTCAGAAAGTAAACAATCAAAGAAAATTATGTTTCAAAAAACTAGATTCATATGTGTATGGTTTAATTTTGTTTTGTAGAGAAAATATTTCATGTCCCTGGGGACTAGTTAACTTAATGTTCCAGTATTAAGGTACCTTTACAAAAAAAAGTGATGCTTTTTCCCATTTTGCTATATAGAGGTAAAAGTTGGGAATGTCAGGAGAAATATAAAAGTAAGTTTAACCAGTGAGAATGGGATATTTAAAAAGTGAGTGTGGTAAACAACAACAACAAAAATAAGGGAAGAAATAACGGTTGCTAGATGAGTGTGGTTTGGATACAAAGCACTGAGAGAATGAATGAGGATTAAATTGCAAAACAAAAATATGAAGGAAGAGTGAATGAGTCAAGAGGAAGAAGATGGATGGTATTTATGAGATCTCCAAAAAAAGAGAGGCGAGGAGTTTAAAAAACAAGAGCCAGCACACAAAGTGATATATGGATATGATATAAGCAACTAGGATGGTTCCTAATGGTAGAAAGCATATCATAGCTTAATCTGAAAGGGAAAAACATGATGTGTATGTATATATGTACAGAAAATAAGCTTAATGTTCTAAAGGAGCAGATTTACCACTGAATTATAACACTGAATTGATTTAGGGGTGGAAACTCTCGCCCTGTCCTGGATAGCTCCATATGGAAATAAGGCAACTAAAACCTCAGCTCTGATTCTGACTAAAGACCCACCAAATCTACAGCTTATAAACAACATTGGGAATTGGGGAGGTAGTAGTTGGTCAAAGACAGCCAGATTCCCTGAGGGATCTGGGAATTCTAGCAATCTGCTCTTCCGGCTGATTGTTCTACTCCTTTTAGGCATGTTTAGTGTCTGACAAATAAGGCAAAAAGTAAATGAAACCTCAGGTGAGTTTTTAATTATAATCTAACACTGCAGGGCAATTTAAGAGAGTACCTTAATTCAGTCTTCTTTAAAGTAGAGCAAAAACAGGAAACTCTTCTGCCTGAACAGGGTAGAACAGCCATCTCCAATTCAAAACTCTCCAAGACCAAACATTTGTGAACAGCCCCTACACCAGCTGTGTCTTTCTGCAAATTTAAAATAAATAAGTGTTTGGAGTGGAGGGGCAGAGAGGCATTCATCTCATCTTCAGACTTCGTGAGTAAAGGCATATAGAGCATTAGAAATGAAAGGCTCTGTGCGAGTGTCAGATATCAACTTTCTGAATGGGATACCAAAGGCTAGCTGATCAGGCACTGGAGCTCAGGAAATCAGTGCCTTTCAAAAGATATTGGTCACAGATTAAATGCTTTATAAAATTTGCATGAAAGTGAGGTAGGCTTATACTACAATTTATTCCGCCACATGAAAACAGTGTTCAGAGAACTCAGCTTCCTGAAAATAATGAGGAAATCTTGAAAACTCTCCTTTTATCCAGTAAAGATAACCTCACCGTCCTTCTTTGAAAAACACAGTTGCATCGCATGTGGTGAATGAGTTCTGCTTTGAAATGGTAGGTTACTTGCATTCTTCTAAAGCAAGTAGTGGGTTGATGGACAATGCACACTTCCATATAGGGAAGGCAGGACAGAAAGCTAAGGAAATTTGGAGAGAGGAGAAGGTAATTTATGGTTAGTGTAAAATTAAAGAAAGGAAAAGAAAAGGAGACAGTCAATATGTGGAAAAGTTATCTTCCAAAGTCAGTCTTTCCCAATCTTGGTCCTTCCTGATGTGTTGGACTACAACTCTCCGAAGTCAGCATATTCTGGGTTGAGGATCATAGGAATTCTACCCAGAGACATCCATAGGGATCCAGATGAGGAAAAAGCTGAGCTTCTAGCCCAGCATCATCTACTTTGACTGGGCAGAGGCTGCTCAGGCCTTTGGATGGAAGGTGGCTTTTCCGGTTACAACAACCTGGTCTTTTTCAGGGGAGATGCCTGGGGCTGGATCTCAGCCTTTTTACATGAGCTCTGCTGCAGAGCCACAATTCCCTTCAGTCATCCAACATTCAGCCAGCTTGGTAAGCAGGCATGTTTTTGCCACAAATCAAAAGTTTTCAAGCATTATACCTGTCACTCATGTCAGCCAGCTGACAAACAATGAGAGAAATATTTGCAAAAAATATCTCTCCCTGGTCTTGCCATGGAGGTGGGAGGAGGGCTTACAAAAGCTGGATGTGTTTGCCTGACAGGAAACTTACACAAATAGCTAAACCAGTCAATTATTAATAAAAATTCCTGCCTGGAGCTAGATTAAGCTAGAAATGCAATTAAAGGAAGGGGGATTAAGTGGGAAAAGTGGGCCAATAGCTTAGTGCTGCTATCCCCAATTCTGTTTTTCTTGTTGCTCTTCCCATAGAAACTGTTCTTCTGAGGTGGGGAAAGGCTCAAAAGAGGTCTTGTCTCTGTGAGATATCTCTAGGTTCCAGAAATCAGGCCTTTTTCCATCCTTGATATTTGCTGGTAGCCTCCGTTGTGCATTTTCATTTGACAAGGAACAAAGCAGACAGGCTAGGTTATAAACCAGAGCAGTACAACATTTTAATCACTGTCCTGTAAACATCCATTCTGCATCTAGCATATTTCAGTCTGTAGACTAGCCTTTCCCAACCTCTTGCCTCTAGATGTGTTGAGATCAGAGTTCCCAGTTGGCCATGGTAGGTAGCCATATGGTCTCCATGTATCATGAAGGCGCCAGGTTGGGAAAAATGTTCCACTTCAGAATGAGTGCAAATTCCTGTTAAAGATCAGTGAGTGCTCATGTCTGGACCGCACAGGAGCAGCAAGGGAATCAGAACACTGTCCCCCCGCCCCCAGAAGCTCCTTTGTATCACGTCCCATAGCTTATCTGCAACTGTATCCCCACCCAACAGGTAGGAAGGACTTTTCTGATAAGACTGCAGTTTTAATCCTGGATAACTTATCTAACTTTTAGAGGATTAACACTACATTTTATAAGAAAAGTCCTTTCCATCTCTTGGGTGGGGATACAGTCGCAGTGGTCAATCTGAATCCAAGGCAGGGGTCAGGAAGCTGTGGCTGCCCAGAAATCACCCAACTACAGCTCTTGATATCCCCTTTCATTGGCCATATGGGCTGGGTTCCTCAAAGTGTAGTTTGGTGACTATCTGGAGGGCTACAGAGTCCCATACCTCTGCGTAAGTTTTCACTACAGGTAGTCCTTGTTTAGCAACCACAACTGGGACTGGCAACTTTTTCATTAAGCAAAGCAGTTGCTAAGTGAAACCACAACCGTGCTTATGATCTTACTTCAGCTTTCCTTTGCTTTACAGACCTGCAAAGGTCATAAATGTGAGGCTTGGTCACAAAGTTACTTTTTCATCTGTTGTAACTGTTGTAACTGTGAATTGTCACTATATGAGGCAGCCACTAAATAAGGACTACTATTTTAGTAGTAAACGTGAGTAGATAAATGGGGACTCTCACTCTGGTAGGAGGAAAAATGCTGGTGGCACCTTGCAAAAGAAGTCAGGAGCAGTTGCTGGTAAGCGCGAAACTGTGCTCGCCCGAAAAGGACGCAAAGCAATGGAAACTCCGCCTCCTGCGCTCGCCAGCTGGGCTCTGCTCTAGGAAGGAGGGTCTGGCAAACCACTTCCAAAACACCTTGCCTTGAAAACTGCAAGGACTCGTCCAAGCAGTCACTTCAGAGTCGGTAACGACTGAGCGCAGATTAAATTTTTTAAAAAATGCTATTTTCTCAGTTCTCCTCTTCCATTTTGTAACTGTTTTTCAAATGTTTAAGGTCATGCTGTCTCAAAATCCATTTAGAAAAGGACTTTGTTTCATCTGTTGATTTCATTTTACTGGAAATTGCATAATTTCATAATTCCATGCATAGGTCTCATCCAGCCGCTCCATTTCTGAGCATACATTTTGTATATTACATATAATTCACTAGGTATGTTTATTTCCATCTCCTAAGTAGCAACCATGTTAGCCTGTTGCAACCCAAACAAAAATATCTGAGTGCAAAGGCACAAATTCAAATTTGCTTTAGAGAAAAATAAAATGTAACAGTCTCCAATTTTAAAAGGAAAGTTTATGAACTTTTTGAAATAAATAAGTACCGGGACAGGGATAGGTGACCTCACAAGCAAAGTGACAAGTGTGTCCAGACCAGCGTTTCTAATAGCTGCAAGATAGGCAGAAAGTCAACCAGTGAAGCACAAGCATTGCTAGTTAGAGGCATTATTATTCACGGACTAGTCCCATAAGGCTAGGGATATTAATATTGTAGCAAGTTTAAAAGATGAAGAGTGTGAACATGCCAATTTGCATATTAGTAAAACTTCCCACACCCCTGCCTCTCTGTGCTTCCTGTTTCTCACACAGTTGCCAAAGACTGAAAAGGCTTGGTCAAAGGAAAGGCGGCAGCTTTTCAGGGCTGTATGTAATCCAGTGCTCAGTGGATTCTTGTAATGCTCTGCAGTGGCTGCAAGGAACACTCACAGGATCATTCCACATACCATATTTGCATGTATGAGACTGGAGGCAACCCGATGCTTTGTAGCGGTTTTGCTTTCCAGCTCCAACCAGTGTGTGCTACAGCAACAGGGAGGATGGGAACTCAAGTCCAAAATATCTAGTGGGCATCAATTTGCAAATCCCACTGCATATCAAAAACATGTCCAAGTAGCCATCTAATACAGTAAAAGGTGAAAGCACCAAAGATGTTGCTTTGAGGCAAAGTTTTGTTGTGAAAGAGGTCTTGCTTCATTCATGGAATCAGATGTGAGATGACATGGTTTTCCATTAGCGATCTTCCTGAATTTTGGCACTGCTTCTATTGTTTATTTTTTCTTACTGAAAAAAAAATCCATTAAGGAGGAAAAGCCCACAGTGGCTGCTTGTTTATAGAGACAGAGAGAGAGATTTAGAAGCACCCTGAATTGATTGTTGAGGTGCTGAGGTCCATTGCAGCTCCTTCGTACTTTAACCCCACCTACAAAGAAATGTCTACAAGCCAACCCTCATATATTTCATGCACTGTATTCCTTAATAACCCTGTGAGGTAGGTTAGACTAAGAAATGATCAATAAGTCAGCATTACACAGTGGCTGTGTGGCAAGATGAACCTAACATGTTTTGTTCTTCATGCAACAGTTCAGCCCAAGGATGGGTAGCCCTTTTAGCCTAGAGTGTTGCACTGTTGCCTGTTTAGAGGGTAAGAGCTGCACTGCATGCGGTGTGCCACACACACAGATTGCCCTCCCCCCACCTTCCTTTCTAGAGATCTTGAGCACCTTTGCTGAGGAGAAGAGAGAAACAATAAAAGATTCTCACTTCCTCCCATTCACCAGATTGCCTGGTTCCCACTGCAGGAAATCAGCAATGTTATGTACTGGGTCACTGGGAGGGACTCATTACAAGCCCACCCAGGGATCCTGGTCACAACTGCTGGTTTTCTGCTGCCATGAACTTTCAGGCAATTAGCTGACTGGTGAGGAAAGTGGGCAAGGTTCTTCATAGTGCCCACATAGCTAAGTCCACCCACCCACCCCTATTCTAGTCTTTATATCATGTTGTGTGTGCCTTCGAGTCAATCCTGACTTCTGGCAACTGTCTGGCCAAGTCCCTACAGTTTTCTTGTCAAGATTTCAGAAGTGGTTTGCCCTTGCCCACTTCCTAGGGCTGAGAGAGAGGGACTGGCCCAAGGTCACCCAGCTGGCTTCGTGCCTAATGCAGGACTAGAACTCACCCTGGTTTCTAGCCTGATGCCTTAACCACTACACCAAACTGGCTCTCTTATACCACATTTACTTTTATAATATTCAGGCATATTAGAGGCATAGAGTACCTTCATAACATCCAAATCAGTCTTCAATGAATGTCCTTTTATTCTTACTGTCCAGAAGTTGATTAGAAAGATTTTTGTCCTCCTTTTTTCCCATTAGTTTTAAAGTAAATATGGGTTCCAGACTTTTTTTTTCCCCGTTAAGATACCCTATGTCCAGAAGGTGGTGCTGGTGCTGTACACACAAATAAATCACATTAATGCATTTTGCACGTGAGGGGGCACTTTAGATACCTGGTATATTTCAAGCTCTGTGCCTATTATGCCCAATTAAGGTATGCTAAAAAGGCATTATTTTGGACAAGACAATATTAGCTATTAAAAGTTGAGGTAATAACTTTTACAGAAATTCATACTACTGTATATATAAAGGCATTGGTATACTTGTAGTAATGTAAATGATTTGAGGCTTAACATTCCAGGGAACATTATCTGGCATGCTTTTTTCTAAGTTTCCTTTTTTACACTTGGAATCTATTTTTGAGCACAAAACATAATATAAACCATCATTTAGGAAATATGTACCTACAGAAGCATGTTTCTTTCCTAGTAACACATCAGTGAGATTAATAGGCTTTCTTCAGTATGTGTTTAGATCACATATGTTTAGCTCAAATTTAGTATATGCTCATATTCTGCTTATTTTCAACAGAACGGCTCTCAGATGTGTGCATAAGATTGCTTCTGGTGCAAAAAGAATTAGCTTTTCATTTCTAGGGAGAGTTTGACTGGGTTCACAAGCATGCAAACTATAGCAATGTAGTTGTTTGCTGTTGGGTAGTTTTGGTAGTAACCCATAATTTATTACTCTGTCCACCCAGCCATTTGTGGTTTATTAAATGAACAGTGGCTTGGCATGATGTGTGAACATCTGCTTCTGAGTTAGTTACGCTTACAGATTTTGAGCTTCGGAACTAGAATGTTCACACTTGTAGCAGAGGTAATGAAATAGTAAGTCTGTAACTGGGTGAAAATTGTATGTGTGTGTCTGTTATATACACATACACAGCACCTATTAGCCATTAAAAATCTACTGCAATTCTGTTATTTCAGGCGTGGCATCCAGAAGAGGAAGGTATGTTTCAGGCAGAAGTTTCGCAGTGGGAGCCTATCCTTCAAAACGAAGGGCAAGAGCTCTTCACGTCGCACAACAATCAAGCCCTTGTCGATGTGGAGGCGCCTTCCTTCGGCAAACCGGGACCCTCGTCTAAGGAGGCAGATACGGGCCCTCGCTCCACCGGCCTTGCTACCTCCTGTTCACACGCTCTTGGGCCGCGGCTCTCGGTTTCGCCCTTCCCCTCGGAGGAGGAAGATGTAGCGCTGCGCCTCCGGAGGAGGAAAGGGCACCCGACGCTCGAACCCGGAACGAGGTTTTCCGTCGAGAAACTTTCGGTTTGCGAGCGGAGATCCGGAGGTGGCAGAGGAGCCGCTGGGCCAAGAGCCTGAGGGGCAGGCATGGCGGTGAGTCTCGCAGCTCGACGCCCTTTGCATCCGTCCGGCGGACGGGCAGAGAGAGACGCTCCGCTCCGCTCTCTCTCGATCGCGCTCCAAAGTCCAGCGGCCAGCGCGCAACTCAACCCGCAGGATGTCCTTGTCAGTTTTCCGACCCCGCCCCGCCCCTCTCCTGCCCCACCAGGAGGCGAGGTGGCCCGGCTTGCGAGGAAACCGACCGAGATCATCTTCCAGCCGGCTGGTCCCCACCCGGGGTTGAATTTCCATTAAGTGTCTCGAGGTGCAGGAAGGTTCCCACAGGGTTAAGTGCTTTCCCTCACAGGAACTGGTGTACCACTCCCCCACAGATAAAAAGGGAGGAAAAAGGAAGGGTTGTATCTTCCTTCACATACGCAGAGGGCAAGGGCTGCAGTGGTCCCTGTCTCCCTTCCCTTTATCTGCAAGGCAGCTTTTTAAGGATTAAATTCATTTTAATCCATGTTGCATTTCATTCAGGAACTGAACCCAGCCTTCCCAAAGCACTATCAGGAAGCCTAGTTGTTCATAGTATCTTTGGAAAGAGCTGGCAATCACAGCGGCCCTAGTTTTGGTTTTGCCCCCAAGGTATACTGAATCCACTTTTTTCCATACTGCACAATGCCCACCAAGTCACAATGCAGAAAATAGCAAAGAGAGTCCAAATGATGCCACCTAAAAGGGTTAGACTATATTAGTGCCCCCTTTTCTGGAATCCAGGGAGATTCCAACATCACATTTTCCCTTTTGGTAAGGAGTGACTTCCACTGGAAAGAGGAAACTGCTCTTGTCTGACTGTCCAGAGGTCAGGCACTGGAGCTGGTTTTTCCAGTGCTCGGCTGAGATCCAGCCTCTCAAGTCAGGTATGTGCAGACTGGAGTGCTCAGAGACTGGGGGAAATGCCAGGACCAGCAGCTGCCCTTGGGCTGTGTGAAAGAAGTCACTGTAAGCATGTAACTCTCTCTATTAGGGTGGTTGAAAACTGCCCACAGGCATGACAACTAATCCTCAGACTTCATGGAGTCTACATTTGGACTTGCTTATAGGAAAACATCTGAAAGGTATCTATGGTGCAATGTATAGGACTGAGAAATCCAGACATTCTGCCTAGTGCAGGTTTGAGAGGCACAGGGCCAAGGGTGGGGAGGGAGAGAGGGCCATTCAGCCTGGACCTTAAGCTCAGAGGTGGCTCAAATTTAGACATGTGCATTTAAAAAAAAAAAACACCAGCATTTAAATCATGTTTATGCTTTTTGGATGTCTTATTTTGTGTCAGTGGGTCATCATTTGTTGTTCTAACCATGAGCCACAAAAGCTGGAAGTTGCCAAAGCCTGTCTTGAACTCTCAGAAGGCCTGAAGTGGTTTGTAAATGTTCCTTGAATAGGCCACAGATGCAGGGCACTTTGATTGTGGCCAAAGACCTTTTCAATTGGTAGGCAAATGTAAGAGAAGGCAGGCTTGGTCACTGGGATATTTTGTGCAGTTCCCAGTGTGGCTAGAAAGTATCTGAAAAAAAGCTTTAATAAGAAAAGCTGCAAGAAAGCTGAAGGGGAATGAAGCAAGTTGATTTTGTGATGGTTGTTTCTGTTTTCTAGTGCAATGCTTGCCCAAATTGGGGAGGGGTGTTTGTTTGCCTCCCCCTTCAGAAGAACTCAGCAGGATGGAAAATAGGGTGGGGATAAGGAAATACATGAAGGTACAGAGGTATGGATTGCCCAGAAGTATGGATGGCACAGAGGCTCAGACAGAAAAGCCCTTTGAGGTTGAGGGTGGATAATGAGAAACTAGTTGAGGAAGAAGTTCTACTGCCTCCTGAGTTCACATCAGCTGGGACAGAAGGGAGCTACCTAACCACTGGAAGAAAAGTATGTTATTTCCAAGGCTGGTATATTTACCATCTCTTTTTGAAAATTATTAGGGTAACAGGGAAGGCTTGGGCTCTTAGGAATCCAAAACCTCCTTTAATTGACTCCTAAACTCAGGTAAGCTAAGCAGGATCAGACCTGATTAGGACTTGGATGGGAGACCTCCAGGAAGCACTAGGACTGTGGGCTAGACTGAGAAGTTGAAAAACCTTCCCAGAAGATAATGGCAAACCACGTCAGCACTGTTGCCAAGAAAACTACATACTGTAGATCTATCTGTGAAGTCCCCAGGAACTGAGCTCATTGTAGAGGAGACTCCCTTCCCACTGTCCAGGGACTACTGCCAGGAGAAGTGGTGGTGGCAGAAGTTTCCATCACCACAATATGGCTGCCTCCAAGGTTGATCTCTTATTTGCAAATCACCCTGTCCATGGAGAAGGAGGTCTGCACTGCCTGATGATCCCTGCAAGAGGACTGTCCATCTGAATCCATCAGGCAGCAAAACTTCTTGGGTTATCACTTCTTGGGTTAGTGTCAGGCCCAGCCCAAGAACAACAGGAAAACAGTCCAACCAAGTTCAGATCCTTTATTGCTTATACCATACAGACAGAATCTTGCCAGACTAAATCTGTAGTGGGTATACCTTGGGAGATTCTAGGGAGTGGCTATTCTAAATGTCTTACACTTCCCATGCTCCAGCTCTGGACTGTGTTGTCTCTTGTCCCTCTGCCCTTTTTGGAATGCACCCCCTCCTTCCTGAGAACCTTGCTCTCTTCTGCAGTCACCACAGTTAGCACCTAGAACAGCAATTGAAGGAGCAGCAGGAGAACTAACTAGCTAACTGCCTGCCTGCCTGCCTTTTCAGCCTCTTGGCTTCCTTCTTGTGAGCTGGGAAGAAAAGACCCGGGGGGGGGGGGGAATGCATGATTTCAGAAGACAGCTGTTGTGAAACACTCAGCCTAACAAATGTTGGCCATGTGAGATTATTTATATTAGTTCCTTGTATGTTCTAGGGAAGGAAAGATTGCTTAGCATTTTCAGTATTTTCTGGGTAGAAAAAAAAGTTTTTCTCTTATCAGGATTAGTAATCACTGAGAGTCAGTAATCTGCAAACTGTTATGAGCACATGAAGAAAGATTCAGCTACCCTTTCTTAATATAGAAGATTATATATTGTGTATTAGATTCCGACTCAACCTATTTTTATACTGATGTTTTTAAAATGAGTGTATTCATGTCTGTGCAGCCATCAAGATACGTGACTCCCAGAATAAGGAATCCCTAGCTGTAAATATTTAAATACATTAATAAAAAAAAATTCCCCTCTCACCCCTATGGGTGGTGTGTGTCTTCCTCAATCTGGGGTCCTCTACCAGAGGCCTGGGAGTTTGAGGGTTCTGCGCAGTATCTCAGCTGTTCCTAGCACTGCACTCTTCTGGACAGAGAGCTCGGATGTTGTTCCTGGAGCCACTCTTCCAGCTTAGGAGTCACAGCCTTGAGTGCTCCTACCACCACTGGGACCACTTTGGCCTTTACTTTCCACATCCTCTCTAGTTCTTCCTTCAGGCCCTGGTACTTCTCCAGCTTCTCATGCTCCTTCTTCAGTGTCACTTGGCACTGCTACATCTATTACCACTGCTGTCTTCTGGTCTTTGTCTACTACCACGATATCTGATTGATGGACCAGTACCTGCCTGACCGTCTGGATCTGGAAGTCCCACAGGATCTTAGCCCTATTATTCTCCACGACCTTCTGTGGAATCTCCCATCTGGACTTGCGGGGGGGCTAGCCCATACACTATGCAGACGTTCCTGTACACAATGCCAGCTACTTGGTCATGCCATTCAGTGTATGCTGTTCCTGGCTGCATCTTACACCCTGCCACAATGTGTTGGACTGTCTCTGAGGCCTCTGCACAATCTGCCCCTTGGGTCCTGTCTAGCGTGGTAGACCCCTGCTTCTATGGATCTGGTGCTTAGTGCCTGTTCTTGTGCTGCTATGATCAGTGCCTCAGTGCTGTCTTCTAGTCCAGCCCTTTCCAGCCACTGATAGGATTTCTCAATGTCAGCCACCTCAGCTATCTGTTGATGGTACATCCCATGCAGGGGCTTGTCTTGTCATGGTACTTCCTCCACTTGAACTTCCTCCCGTGTCTGCTGCTGCCTCAGGCATTATCTCAGCAGCTGATCTTTGGGTGCCATCTTACTGATGTACTCCTGGATGCTCCGGGTTTTGTCCAGGACAGTGGCTTTGACACTCATCAGACCCCGCCTGCCCTCTTTGCAGCTGGTGTACAGTCTCTGGGTGTTGGACTTGGGGTGGAAACCTCCGTACATGGTCCTCCTTTGGCCAGCTCACTATACCAGCAGGGTATCTGATGACTGGCAGGGCATACATGTTGATGGCATGGATCTTGTTCTTCCTGAGCTGGATCTTCAGGACCAACGTCCTCACTGTAGATCCGTGTCAGGTGGATCAGTGAGTCAACTGAGGTCTCGTTCACTCTTAGCATACAACTTGATGTCATCCATGTAGACAAGGTGGCTGATGGTGATTCCACTCTTGAACCTGTACCCATATCCAGTCCTTGTGATTATTTGGCTGAGGGACTTTAAGCCTATGCAGAACAGCAGCGGGGACAGTGCATCACCTTGGTGTATGCCGCACTTGATGGCCACTTGTGCGAGCTGACTTGAGTTGACTTCCAGTGTTGTCTTCCACAGTCCCACTGAGTTCTTGAGGAAGGTCCTTAGCGTCCTGTTGACTTTGTATAGTGTCAGACATTCACAGATCCATGTGTGTGGCATTGAGTCATAGGCTTTCATGTCCAGTCATGTCCAGGCTGTGCTCAGATTGGTCTGCCTAGACCTTGAGTCTCGGGCGACTGCTCTGTCTATGAGCAACTGGTGTTTTGAGCCTCTGGTGTTGTTCCCAATGTCTTTCTGAGCTGTGTTTATGTACTGGCCCATATGGTCTTGTAGCTTGGCAGCTAGGATGCCTGATAGAACTTTCCATGTTGTGGGGAAGCAGGTTATTGGATGGTGCTGTTCCCTTGTGAGGGTCTTTCATGATCAGCACTGTCCTTCCTTGTGTTAGCCAGTCTGGGTGGGAGCCTGCTGCTAGCGGCTGGCTCATCTGTGCTGCTAGGTGTTCATGCACTGCTGTTAGTTTCTTTAGCCAGTAGGTGTGGATCATGTCCGGGCCAGGTGCTATCCAGCTCTTCATGTTCTTGACCCGCTGTTGGATGTCGGCTACTGTGATGGTGACTGGTTCCTGTTCTGGGAGATTGCTGTGGTCTGCTTATGTGTCTTTTCTTTCTCCCATATGTTCTTCCAGTATTGTTCAGTTTCTGCTGCTGGTGGCTCTGCTGTTACTGTGTGGTTGCACTGCAGTTGGGAGTACACTTTGGATGGTTCTTTGGAGAAGAGGGCATTTATTTTCCTGGCCTCTGCTTCTCTAGTGTATTGCCTTAGCCTGGCAGCCAGTGCTGTGAGCCTTTGTTTAGCAGTCTCTAGGGCTTCAGATGGAGTCAGGCCCATATATTTTTTTCAGTAGCCGAGTCTTATCCTTAATCTCCACACCCTTCTGTAGTTCCACCAGCTGACTGACTTTTCTCTGGGTTGCCTTGATCTTAGCCTCCAACCTCATTTTCCAGCCAGGGGGTTAGGGATGTACTGCTGATCTTCTTGATTGTGTATTCAAGCATTTCCAGGATTATAGCGGCTGTAGTGTATACCAGTTCATTGGTCTGAGTTATGGTGGCAGTAAGGATTGTTGTGAGGGCTCTATTGGCATCTTCTAGCATACTATGCAATGGAAGTCCACTGAGCCTTGGTAATCAGTCTCTAATAAGATCAGATTATCCATGATCTTATGCCTCCTATCAGCTGCTGTACTCTGTAATGGAAGGGGTGGCAGTGATATTCCAGCTTCAGGTGTTGGCTGCACATCCAGTTGTTCTTCCAGGTCTGCTTGGGTCCGGGTTGTAATGTGTCTATCTCAAGTTGTGAGAGCAGCTCCCTCTTCACTATGTTGAAGTGCTGGGTAACTAGTTGTTTCTCACTTAGTGTGGATGTAGGTCTTCTGTCTATCCATAGTTCCCTCATACATTTCATATATCCCCTCTCATTAGGTCTGCTGTTGTACTAGCATTCCATCAATTCCAAGTTCTCTTGTCTCGTCCATGTATGGTTTGTTCCAGTAGCCCACTTATCATCAGTTTGTCCTGGTTCCCCAACATCTGACGTGGACCTGACATCTGAGCCAGCATGACTCTCTTTGTACCTGTCACTTTTATATTTGAGGTAGGCAGGTGAAACATTAGGGGGTCTTTGCCCAAGGACCCCTACTGGTAAGGTAGGTACCAGCCAGGATTTGAACCCTGATCTCCTGTGTCAAAGGCAGTTCTAACTACTATGTTATCCAGCTGCTATTGTTATTAGATAACAATGCATATTTATATAACTAATATTTTTTATGACACCCAAATCTGCTTCCGGAAATAGCTTTGCTATTCTCCCAGACTGTAGGGCCAGCCCTGAAATTCCTTAATTAATAGCTGTTTCCTTCTGAAGGGACTGTGATGTGGAATGATGGCTACTGACAGAGAGCTGCTTCATGTGATCAAGGAATTAAAGTGTAAGTAAGGGGGGTATATGTGGCTGCTCTCTTCACTGTATGCATTACTAAAATGATGGGCATTATCTGGGATCTGCTTTGAGGTGGGGCATATTTCTCACATATCCCCTGGACTGGCATTCTTTTATACAGTATTATGTATATTTTCATACCTGGTGTCTGGACAAAGCACAGTTGATGGCTATGGGATAGGCAGTTCTGCTGACTTTTCCCCTTAGGAGGACCTCTTAGAACCCAGACAGAATTAGAAATAATGGCCAGATCCTAGCTACAGAGAGTGGCCTGTTAAGATTGGAGCTGTTTTTGTGGTTTTGCTCTCTGGGAGATTAACATCATCTCTGGGCAAATCTCTGGCTAGAAAGAACTGGCCACAAAACCACAAACCAGAGGCTATCTTGCCACAGGCTAGAAAAGAAACCACTCAAAATGGGATAATTTACCCAACGGAATCATGTGCGCACGTCAGAGTTTAGCATGAGCTTATGCTGGCATCAGTTATGCTTTTGTGGCAAACCCCATGTGTCCTCACTGCATTTATTTGGTTAGAGTTGTCCACCATATGCCTTCCTACAACTTGCAAGACATCTGCGAGAATACAAGGCAGATTATTCTAAGCCATACTCGCTGCATCTACAGTACCTACTGGGGATGCCCGTAAACTGAAGAAATTGTTCAGATTTTTCTCTGATCCAAGACTGTGCACATAGGAGGTTAGGTGTGTTTGACTGTAGGCACAGACACTGTCATACTCAGGCCTTGAACAGATTGGCATTAGGGATGGGATCACTGGGTGAGATCCTAACCCAGACTCAGATGGGTTCTTTGCCAAACACAGTAACAGGGCTGGAGTATTCAATAAAATGAAATCAGGGTGAATTTGGATTGTTAGATGTTCAACAGTAAAAAGTACAGACCCACCCAGTCCTCCCAGTCAATTTATCCTGTGTGGAGGAAGTGGTACACCTGAAAGCTGAGCTTTCTGGATAAAGGTATACATAATAAAACAATGAGTAGAATGGCCCATCAATTAACACATTTTACTCTATGAGTCAAGCTGCCTTCTACTGACTGATTGATTGCCTCTCTGCCCAGAACAGATCAAACTGTTTAAAAAAAATCTATTCCTTTGCTTTGGCCAAGGAGGGAGGTGATGGCATGAATAACCTTGCTGGGCTGAATGAGCTATTCTTTTATGCTCTTTCCATCCTCCTCCTTTCTGCACATGAACACTCATGTGTGCACCCTTTAAGAATGTTTTGTGGGAGTTGACTTCTCTTTTTGTTTGACTATGGGTCCTTCTATGGGGTCTTCCCAGATATATCTTCCCCCTTATTCCTCATTCTGACATTTGGGCTACAATGGGTATGTTTGACACACTCTCTTCACCTGATTTTAACTTTAGGAGGAGAAATGCTACAGCAGGACTCAAATGTTTTATGAATTGGGATATGACCACTCCAGTTCCCTCTTTTCCCCCTAGATACCCTGATTGACTTAAACAAAAACTACCGTGAGCGGGGTCTTCCCGTGACAGATGGTAGCCAGGAACTGCAACCCTTCTGTGCCCAGCTGGAATTTCTGCTGCAGGTATGAGGCTCCCGATCTCCTCATCAACTGTAGGCCTTTGCTTGACAAGAGGGTAAATCTTGGGCTCCTGGAGGTGATTGCAGGGGTTGCTCCAGTTTTAAAAGCCCTCTGCTAGGGCTTAGTTCAGTTCTCTGGCAACGGGATCTGCTCCTCTTGAAGCAGGGGGAGAGTAAGAGGGAGGGGAAAGAGGTGTAAGAAAGAGAGAGAGAGAGAAGAATAGTCCTGCCAAATTCTGGCTCTGTTCCTGCTCATTCCAGGCACTGGTAGCCATTGCTACTGGCAATCCTCATAGATAACCCCAAAGGAATACTGTATAGCCCCCAACTGAAGAATGGTTTTCTACTCCTGGATTATAGAGTACATCATGAGAGTTACAATTTTAGTGGGTCTAGCTACTAATTTTGTAACACGATGCACGCCCAGCTCCTGAGGTTGCTCCTTACTCCATAGGCAAAATCCCATCTTTGTGTTGCCCTCAGAATTTTATCTTTTGCTTTGCGAAGAGGAGTAGAGTTATTTTTCCCCAGCATTTCTATCTGAACCTCCAATATGTTTATAGTATTCCCTAAAACATACTTATTTAGAAAATCTGTAACCCATTATTCTTCATTTCTGTCACCAGTTAACTTATAATCAGCTACTGAATCATTTATCATAGCATCAGTGAAGGACCCATCAGCATTAATACTATTATTTTCCCCTCCTCCATATTCTAGTATGATTTGAAAGAGAAGAAAAACCTCTTTGGACAGAAAAAGGATTACTGGGATTTTCTGAGCCGAAACCTGACCAGGCTATACAATGACCCACATGCAGGGGTTCAACATGTCACCTCCTTGGACAAAGTAAGATTAGTTTATATTTTATCTGAGCTTATTGTGGAATATGGGGCAGTCTAGGGTGGTGAGAACAAATTGACTGTGCTACATTTCTCTGTGCCCTGGGAAGACATAGAGGAGGTGTGGGAAATTCTCCACATCTGGAATGCTCCAGATGTTGCTGAGTTACAATTTCTAATAACTTAGCTAGCAGGGCTAACGATGGAGGATCTTTCATCACTGGCCCTGCTAGCTGGGCTGCTGAGTAGTAATTCAGCAACACCTGGAAGTCACCCACCTTGGCTTAAACAACCAACCATTCTAGAAGCAAGACATTAAGATGGCGTTCAGGAAGGTGACAGTAAATGCTGTTATGTTTCTACAGTTCTACTTCAGCCTGGTGCCTTCCAGATATGATATGCTACAAATCTAGCATGCTGGATGGGGATGCTGGGAACTGTAGTCCAATTCATCTATCTGGAGGTTGTTAGGTTTGGGAAGACTGAGGTAATGAATTCTATCATTTTTAAAAAATCTTGGAAGGGCATATCATAAGAAACTCTCAACATCTTACAAAAGGAAGTGTAGTTACTATAGCAATCTGGTTAGTCAAAACTATTTGCCAAAAATATTCTCCAAGTTTAGATCTTCACATTTATCTCTTTCTATAGCTCCATTAAGCTTTTAAAGATCTATCCAGATCCATATTGTCCTTTTTTTATTTTTAAAGTCTAGAACCAAGATAGTCTCAGTGCAATTTCCTTAATTTGAACATATTTCTTCATCCCTTCTAGCTCCATTTCAGCTTTCCATGACAAGAGCATTCTGTTATTCAACACATCATGTACATATAAAAAAATAAACTGCCACGGCTTGTTCTAACCATGGTTTGTTGAACAGCCCCTTTAGCCTACTTCACTAGTAATTCTGAGTCATGAACTAAAGTTTAGAAAACTGCAACAATTGGGTTTGCACATTGTGGTAACAAAACTGAATATACTACATTATCTCTTAGGACAGTGTATAAATTTGGGATTTTATTGAATAAAGTTACTGAATAGATCTACCTCCCTTGTTGACAACCTGTATATGTACAGGAGTTCATACTGTATTTCTTCCAAAAAATGTTCTTTTCCACTGAAATAATGAAATGATGTCCCAGAATTGTGCTCTGTGTTTTAAATAGGAATTAGACTTTGTGTTTGACAAAGGGATCCTGATAAGAAATGGGCCTGATGTTCCCATGGTAACATCCATGATAGAAATGCTTCAAAGAGCCACGGTATCTAATATTTTTAAAGAAGAATCTTTTTCACTTTAATTTCTTCCTTTAAGAAGAAAATATTTTGAGATTTTGTCACCTAACAATTATAGTACAGGTAGGTAATGATTCGTGCGAGTTCAAATAATGCAGTATTTGACTTAGTGCGAATTGTAAATTGATACCGGGTCGTGTTTAATGTGACCCAAAATGCAGTTAACACGAGGCGAGTGCATGCTCATTTCAGACTAGCACACGCGCAGTTGCACTTGGGATTTTAGACGCTATTGATCTTCATGTATGCAAAATGGAGAAAAGGAAGATTCCATCAGAGGAAAGCAGTACAAGTTTAAAAAAGAAGAGGCTTGTTATTACATTAGAGCCAAAATTGAACATGGTCATATCAATGCTCAAATATTGTTGTAAGACTTGATCTCTCTTGAATTCGTCTTTGTCCCATTGGATAGGCTTCTCGAGGCTTTAACAAGCTTCTTTGTAAATCCAATAAAAAGACATTATCCAGGTCATCTCTTGGTTTATCATTTGCAATTCCCATTTAATTTTTAAAATTTCAGCCAGCTTCTTTTGTATATCCAGTAAAGAGTCCTTATCTGGGTCATTTTCTTGGCCTGTCACTTGTATTTCCACTTTAAATACCTTCTCTGTCTTGTAATCCGCACTTTTTTTTTATCGAATATTTCTGATTCCACTATTTCTGCATCGAGCAATATTTGTTTCAAATCTGTCATTCCTTCATTAATATCCTTTAAACACACAGAAGCAGACATCATTACTGATATTGCTGATATTGTGGCTACTAATTTCTCGCCCCATTCTTCAAAGATCTCCTTTAATATTTCAAATGTTATAGTGTTTTGTGTCATTTTGTAAATCCCAATCTTAATCAAAACCAAAGACAGTTTTTTTTCTTTTTGCCTGGAATCTTTAGTCCCCTCTAGTGTCCAATTTAAATTATAAGGTCTCTAATCTCTGTTATGACTTACAATAGACAAAATAATTCTGGTTTCCATAAAAAGCTGCTTATTTTATATAGTTAGTTCCAAAATCTTATAGTAAAAGTTTCAATATTCCAAATTTGTCTGGACCCTTAATTTGTTTTATAGTTTTCTTGGTTCAAAATCTTCTTTTGCTTTTTGCCATTTATTTCAAATTCTTTCAGTTCTTAAATGTATAGTTAGTTTTTCTTTTGTTCAGAAATGAAGATAGACTCACCAGGTCGCTTTTCAAACTTGTCATTCCAAAGATCTCTAATAGCTTTAAGACAGTTAGATAAGCAATTTCCAAAATGATTAGAAGCGAGGTTAGCAAACTGAGTGTCCTTTAAAAGATTCCCTCATGGTTGTGAGCTTGATGGTTAACCCCTTCATCTCCTGCCACTCAAACCTAATTTGTTTGGTTGCACTTTTTTTCTTTATACAAGTAGTCCTCACTTAACAACTGCAGTCGGGACCAGCAACTCTGTCACTAAACGGTGTGGTCATTAAGTGAAACATCACATGACCACAACTTGTGACTTCCTGCTAGCTTCCCCTTTGACTTCATTTGTTGGAAGTCAGCTGTGAAGGTTGCAAATCGTGATTGTGTGACTATCATAGAGGACCAATTGTAAACCTACTTTTTCAGTACCATCTTAAGTTTGAATGGTCACTAAACAGGGCAGTCATTCACCAAGGACTACCTGTATATAGCACAAGAGTGCTATTATGTTTAGAATCTTTCAGTCGTAGTTCTATAGCAAGGTAACACAGTTCCCAAGGAAACTTGGTGATAGTTTATTCTTTTATTCAGACTGTGGTGAAGAGTATCAATATGGATTGGTTTGCACCAAGACTAGGACATTGGCACAATGGATCACTGCAGTGGAAGCAAGTGGGGAAGACAAATTACAGGGAACTTAGAAGAAGTTGTAAGCCAAGGTGGATAGCCTAGAGAGAGTATATAAACAAATATTTTTTAGCAAATAGGGTAATTTAAGGAGTTCTTTACTACTTTGGCCTGTACATCGGAATATACACTTGTTTACTTGACAGCTGAAAACCGCTGTGGGGAAAGGCCGTGCTTTCATCCGCTATTGCCTGGTCCATCAACAATTAGCTGAGACCTTGCAGCTCTGCTTCATGGAACCAGAAGTCACCAGGTAAGAGCCCTTCCTTGCAAGTATTCAGCACCAGTTTGAAAGCAGCTTGATGTTTGTGTTCGCATCATATCAACTGTATCAGAGAGTTGAGCTGATTTATTTCTGGTTCAGCTACAGTGCCGGGAAAGCTACTGTGAAACTGGAGTTTCTGTGTGTTTCCATATTGGTGAGAACTCTTCCTTCACCTGTTCTCCAGATTCATGAGCTTTAGGACCTATAAGAAAATGCTAGTGCAATGATTTTACAAGACCCCTTCATAAACCCCCTTCCATAAAATTAAAGAAAAAGATTAAAAGCTGTGAAATTGACAAGAATTAACAAAGGCAACTGTTTTTTGTTGTTGCTCTTGCTTTCTTCTGTTTGGTGTGGAGTGGGGATGATGAGATTTTTGTTGCTGCAGAGAGTGTGGTAGCTCAGGGCACTGATACTCGCCCCTTGTTCTCAGCATTTCAAGTCAACTTAAATGGAGATAGAGACTGATTGCTTTCAAATTGCTTCTGAGGTTTTGTGGGATGGAAACAGTGGCAGAGTGGAAGTGCTCCTAGATCTTCCCCAGCTATCTTCACTGGGTTAGAAAACTTTTTTTAAAACGAAGAGGTGGGACCAGAACAAAGAAACAGTGAGTGCCAAGATAAAAATTACTTTTGATTTAATTTATATTTGAATGCAATTATTTAAATACAATTAATATGATTATTTCTCATGAATACACACACACACACGTACATATCCTGTCACATTAAAGCTTGCAATCTGCTGTTAATTTTTAGAGAGGCTCTGAAAGTCTCACCAAAGATTTTGAGGGCTCTGTGGTGCTCTGGGCCTCAGTACAACCCTAACTCTGATTTAGCAGGGCAATCCTTGGTTGGCAGAGTCTGCCTTGTTCAGCATTTTCATTGTAGGGATGTGGTAGATGTATGTTAATTGTATTAGTTTCTCTTGTATTCTCAAGGTTCATGATAACTAGGAGGACTGCCACCTTCTAAGCCGGTTACATTTGTTTGGATCTGGTCCGTGGTGGGAATGGAATGGAGGTAACACAGGCAGCTGGGATTTAGTATCCTCTGTGATTTGTTCCTTGCAGTGAGTGGTACTATGCACGTAGCCCCTTCCTGGACCAAAAGCTATGGACGGACATTTTGAACTCCCTCTATGAGTTGGATGGCATTGCCTTCCATCTGGCTCTCCGCAGAGAAGATCTGGATACTGCATGGCCCACAGTCTCAGAGTGAGTAGCCAAAGACACAAGCCTTCCCAAATGCGGGGAACTAGAGATTCACGTACAGCCATCTCACACTGATATTTCTGAGTAAGGCAGCTTGGAGCACTGTAAGGGAACAGTTCTGTTGTTTATGGCTCAGCTACCTGTGTGGGGTGGAATGTGTATTCCTCCAGCCTCCAAAATGCTACCATGAGAGAGGTATATTTTTAATAAGACAGCTACCGTGGAAATTGTAAGATAATCAGGCTTTAGCTATTGTGTTATTTATTTACAAATACACTTCTCTAGTATTATAAAATACATATTCATTCTTCTTTTCTTTCCTCCTTCATCATTGTTCCCCACATCTTTACAAGGTTATTCATTCCCCATATTCTGATTCATGTACTCTGTGAAACTTGCAGACTCAGACTCTGTGAAACTTGCACAAACTCTTATATGTCCTTGTGGACTGTTTGCTGTGTCTTTACTTAAAGGTCTATAACACCCCTGGGTCTGCTCACTTTCACAGGTTTAGGCCATATCATAATCTGTGATGCTCTCTTTAGGGTAGTGGTGAAGAATCTGTGACTGCTAGATAATGTAGATCTATAGCAGCTATGGTGGGGAGTTGTAGTTTAGCAACTTCTAAAGGATCACAGTTCAAACTGACTTCAAGTGGCTTACCATGAGAGATCTCCTCCAGAAATTATATGAAACAGGGCACGAGGTAGGACATTAGGTGCAGAAGTCAGTAGCTTCCTCCTTGACCCATTATTGTTGTTTTTCCTAGAGTTTTGCCACAATTTTCCATCAGAGCTACAAAGTACACCCAGTCACAGGATGGATCTTCTAAGGTACACAATGTATTTGTTTGTTTAACCTTTCTTCTGTCATGGGGCTCCAGGTATAACCAATGACTAAACCCTCGCCTGCTTACCTTCAGCAAGCCAGCTGCTTTACAGTATATATCCTGAGGCCACACCAGTTTCTCACCTGCCACCTTTACACATGCAAAATTTTTCCTGCCAGGAGATGCCACCAATGGTTTGGATTATTGGTTTATACCAAAGCTGTCTTTCTTACTGATTAAAAGAGATTTGAGATCTTTCCACATACTCTGCACAAAGGGTGATTGTGGAACCAAGGACAAAATGCAAAAATTGTTTTGTGAATCTTCTGGCTGAGATGCTGCCTATTCCATCTGCACAATAAATAAATAATATGTATTATGTATATCATATCCAAAATTAGAATTGCAGACACAGGCTCTTTAGATTCAAAGTTGAAATTAGGTGACTTCTCCCATTTCCCATAAAAGATAACTATAGAGCCATTTTTCCTAACCTGGTGCCCTGCAGAAATGTTTGGAACAATTCCCACAATTCCCAGGTAATCCTTTTTTTAATTTGAAGAAAGGCAAACATTTAGAAAAAGTTACAAATTCAATTTTGTAATTAAGGGAAGAAGTAACAGAGATATTATGACTTCCAGACATCAGTATCTCTCCCAGCAAGCTTCTTTCCCATTCTATTTTGCAACATCAGCTTTGCAGAGTTCATCCTGAAAGAGGAAAATGAATGTTTGAGCACAGTGCGGGTATTTGGAAATTGCTCTGCAAATGCTATGTATGCTATCATCCTAACATACGCAAAATGTTTGTTATTTTTATTTTCATTCATAGTACTATAGCGGCAATGAGTGACCTTTTTCAAAACCAGCCTTTCTGTCAAGTCCTTTACAGCAGCTCTTAACCAAAGAAGCAACATTCTCAAAGAGTGAGAGTAGGCAGGTTTATTGAAAGGAAAAAAGTGGGTAGGTTGCAGAATTTTGAATGTGTGTACCTTGGCCCTCATTTATTAGTTTGTATGTTACCCATTGCATTTGATCCACTTTCTAACTGGTCTTGGTTTAATGGGGAAGATGCTAATTCCTTACCTGATACTACAAAAAATGCCCATCAGTTCTTTGTCTGCAATATTTTGGAAACATCCACTTTTGTTCCCAGGCTGAGAGAATTCCATCACACTTTTGTTTATGAGTAAAATAAAGTTTTACTGTAACTTTAATTCTTGTAGTATTTCTATCAGGGTAGTATCACCTTGTACCAAATACTTATTTATTCATTTATCATAGGTTGGAAACTCAAACCAAGAACATGGGCTTCATCAAGGAAGTACCTTAGGTCACAGGAGCAAACTCAGAACAATGGATCAATATGTTACTGATTCAAGTGTAGATGATCAGTTGAGACCTGGACTGGAACAGCCATTGGAGAAATGGATTGGGGTCTGGCGAAGCAGAAAGAACAGTCTATTGCAGATGGGTTCCCTTCTGAAGCTGAATCCCTTTATGGAAAGGTATGTCCAGTGTCCACCTTCTGGCAAGGAGCAGAAGAGGGCAAATGGTGATTTGCAGGTCCATTTGGAAAAACTAGGAAAGGAGCAGCCAAGTAGCATGTCTTCCATCCAAGGATTATGTTGTCCTCAAACTAAACACTGCCTCTGCAGAAAGGTAGATGGGATAATTGAAGGTGACAGCTTGTGGAAACAAGAAGACTTGAGAACATTGACAGGGGAATTGAGTGTTTTGCAGCAAAAGTTGGCTCTGCAACAAGAGGAGAATGCATCTCTAAAGCAAACTCTTTCTGAAGAGAACCACTCTCTGAAAGAGGAATTGACAAAATATGAAGAACAACAGAAAGAGAAAATAGGTGAGCTGGAAAAACAGCAGCAGGAATTGGCCAAGGTAGTAAAAGCACTCAGAGAAGCAGAATGTAAGATTGCCAGTTTGACTGGTGAATGTCAAGAAGCATGGACCAAGAAGGATGTTGTTGAGAGATCTCTCAGAGAGGCAGAACAAAGACTGAGTTCTCAGGAGGCAGAGAGGAGAAATCATCTGGCATACATGGAGGCCCAAGAACTAAGGCAACAGCAACTGATTTCTCGATGCCAGGGACTGCAGGAGAAATTGAAAGTATGTGAAGAGAGCCTGGAGAAGTGGGAAGTACATGTGGCAGCCATGAAGAGCCAACATGGCCAACTGGAAACAATCAGGGAGCTGTCAGAAGAGAAATGTTGCAGCATGGTGGAAAGAGAAGAATATTCAACCATACTGGAAATAGATCCATTTAAGGAGAAACTAGAGAGGAGCTTGGCTGAAATAAAGGACTTAGAAAAGGAGAAGGAGACACTTATGGAAACTCTTGTGTCTCAAGAACAAAGTCTGGTGTTTTCCAAACTAGAAATTAAAGACCTTCAGAAGGAGCTGCTAGTATGTCAAGAGCATCTTGTCACTCTCCAGGTGTCTCTGGAGAAGCAGGAAAAGGCCCTAAGGGACTGTGAAAAAGCAGCTCAGAGTTTGCAAAGAGAGCTAAATGACCAGTCTGCCTGCTTAAAGGAAACCTTGGTGAAAAACACAACACTGGAAGCCCAGTTAGAGGAAATGGCCAGCAAAAAGTTCCAGCTGGAAGCTGAAACTCTTGAGGAACAGAGCAGATGGGAAAGAACTTCACAGACACTCAAAGGCCAGCTAAGTACTTTAGAAGAAGAAGTGGTGAGGCTTCAAGAGGAGAGGCAACAGCTCCAAGCCACTCTGCAACAAACCCGTGGAGAAAGAGAAATCTTGGCAAAACAAGCAGAAAGTACTATTGCTAGTCTGAAGGGACAGACTCAGGAGATTACATGGCTTAGAAGTGAGCTGGAGACATTGAAAGCCACCAGCCAAACTCTACAGAAAACCCAGCAGGAGAAAAGTGAAAGTATAGCTTCAGCACTAAGAGAAGAGCGCCTAAAGCTGAAAAATCAAGTAGAACAGCTGCAGCAGGAGAAAATGCACGCCACTAATATAGCAGAAAAGCTGAGCGAAGAGCTGGGGCGATGCTGGAAGTGGCCCACAGAAGATGATGTTCTGCAGAGGGCGCTGGTTCCTTCCATCACAGTGACAGATCTTGCATGTGAGAGCAAAAGTAAGGAAACCAGGGGTCCTGTCAAGGAAAGGGGCATTGTCACAGAGAAGAAGAATCATGGAATACCAAGATCACCTCTGAGAGTGAAAGAGATTGAGGCTGATGTGCTTCAGGATTTGGAAAGACCTGTAAAGAAGGATGACAGTGCCAAACAGAGAACTGAAGTCCATGAGAAGGTAGGTGCCTATTATTCCATGATAGCCAAGGAAGAGGGTACCACTGACCTTGAGGATAGTTCCACATGTAACTGATATTTACCTTTTCAAATAGGATAAGACTTATGGCAAGCCATGTACTACAAAGCAAAACTGTAAGGAACTGACATGTCTTTGCCAAAGGATCCCTAGGTGTCATGTATTGTTGAGGATGCCAACTCTGCTAGAGATCACTAGCATTATCTATAAAATGAAAACACTCAGGGATCAGTGGAGGGAGGCCATATGTTTATTTCTAGAAAAGTAAGATTTTGTGCTAGTTTTCTGGTGAATTAGCTCCTTTTTGTATGCACAGACATCACAGAAATTACCAAAATGGAAGAGTTTGGGGGGGGGGTTCCCCTGTAAGTCTAACATAAGATGAAGCTGACTCAGGGATGTAATAATAGAGGTGACAGCCGCAATTCTCTGCATTTGGTGGGATGGAAGTCAGCATATAGCAGTTATGTGATTGAAGGATTTGAGGGTTCAAAATCAAGTATTAACTGGCAAAAAGACTAGAGCTTAAAATAATCTGGGGACACACTATTTCCATTCTGTTTAATACATAACTCACTGTGTTTTTGTGATGGAATGGAATTATGAAGGCCAAGCTCAGGGAGGTTAACATTTTCTTAGCTCACCAGAACCATGTGGGAGGAACAAGAGGATGAGACTGGCACCTCCCTGAGGAATTCACACTGTTGTAGCTGGAGGACTTTGGGAACTGGGGATTTAGTCTGGGAAGATTCTTGCTAGAAGTTGTAGCTAATAAACATAGGTGGACTGAATTGGCATTGTCTCTTGGAGTTCCTTGGGCTAGGCCTGACAGTTTTACTTCTAAGAATCATATTCGAAATTTCGACCCTGAATCTAACTTTTGATATAAAATTCCAGTTTTTGCCAGGGGACTGATTATTTATTTATTTAAACAATTTCTAGATCCACCCATCCCATGAAGGTGGCTCTGGGCAGCATGCAGAGATTAAAAACAAAAACAAAAAAACCAATAACACAGCACATAAAATCAGTGTTCAGAAACTATGCTATAAGGCATGCCTGGTATTAAAAAAATCATTCCCCTTCAAACTACTAAGAAAAACCATCAGACAATAGAACTTGCATACACTCCTGGCCCAAATATCTGTGGGAACATCCAGGTCTTTAACACTTTGAGTAAGGCCAGCAGGGTTGGGGCCATCCAGATCTCCAGGGGGATGCTGTTCCACAGGGCAAGCACAGAGACAGAGAAGGTATGACTCCTTAGTCCCACAAGATGATACTGTCTAATAGACAGGACCTGGAGTGTGCCAACTGCTGGTTCTGGTGGGGTGCGCAGAAACGATTGAGACCAGCAGTCCCACCAGTAACCACGTAGGGCTTTACAGGTGATAACCAGCACTTTAAATTGCACCTAGAAGCTTCCTGGGGGCCAGTGTAGCATATCTGGACATGTCTGAATACTTAACATTTCAGTGGGCATATCTGAATGCTTACATTATAGTGACAAAGCTGAGAGTCATTGCCCAGATTTGAACACAGAAACTAAAATGTTCACTTTTTTTTCCATGTTTAACTTATTTGCTTACTATGTATGCAATTCCAGTAAAAAATTACTCTGAATCCAATAAGGCTTGTGCTCCTCAGTGTGCTACTAGGATTAAAATACAATTTAAATCTAAGTTGTTGAAACCAGCAATGGCACAGTAGTATAATCATAATCTGTCATCCAGCCATATTTGTGGTACAAAGAAAGCACCTGATACTCCTTCTTCAGGAGCAACTCAAATTTCACACATGCTCAAAGTCCATCCAGAAGAACCAGATCTTAATCACTTTTCAGATCCAAAGCAATGACAGGGTCTTCCTTGTCTCCACTGTTCTAAAGGAGGAGAGCTGCCACAGAGAAGGATTGCCCTCTGGGTCCCCGATGGCAATATATCCCAGGAGTTGGGACCACAGCAAGCCTTGCCTGCTGGATCTCACCAGAAGGACAGATTCCACACACAAATGTTTGAGAAAGATGTCAAACCATTAACTCAAGAGTGTCATGTTTCTGTAGCCTTACCTCAAGAAAGTAGGACTCATGAAAACTATATTGCAAAGATAATGCAGTGTTTAATATAAATTTATCATCACATATGAATGTAATCTGAGGTCTGTTCCTGTGTAGCACAACTGCTGCTGTGCTTATGATCGTACTTAGCTTTCCTTTGTTTTACAGACCCTGCAAAGGTTGTAAATGCAAGGATTGGTCATAAAGTTACTTTTTCATTACTGTTGTAACTGTGAACAGTTGCTAAATGAGGCAGTCACTAAACAAGGACTAGATGTACTGCCATCTGTAAACTTTGTTCCTTCATCCTGGTCTCTAGGGTATTTACAATTATTTTCAAGTCCATTAATCAACAGAGTAAAGTCATAGCAAAATAGGAAAATTCCATTCTCACAATTATTAAGAGAGAGGCTGAGGATTAAACCACCAGTGTCATGTGCAATAAAGCAGACTTCTTCAACAAATCAAAGAAAAACAACTTTTTTGTTTTGGATTATAACTCCCTTCACATTTGACCATTGTCTGTGCTGGTTGGGACTTATGGGAATTGTCATTTGAAATAGGGAAAGGGCTCCATATTGCCTGCCTGACAGCATAATTGAGAATTTTAGGACTTTGGTTTATAAGAAAAGATTCTTGCCGATAGTCTGTTATGGTATTCTTAGAAACCGCTGTTGTGAAAAATTGGGTGCTGGACTTAATCTCTGATCTGAGCAGCAGACCTTCTTATGTTCTTTAAAGAATTTCTGTACAAAAGCTTGAGTTGTGGAGTTTGGGTTAGATTGTAACTTAATTTAGGAACTAGGAACACTGAGTAATAAGCAGCTACATGGTTCTGATTTTTGGCATTCATGACCAGTGGCATTTTCTGAAGAACTGTTGTCATGATGATTCAGTTTATATCTGCTGCCAAAATCAGAGCTGTTCTTACCATTAGGTGGAGGAGAGCTGTCACTTGAGGCAGCAGCTGCTGTGAAACAGCTGGACCAAGGCTATTTCTTCTGGTGGATGACAGAGGTATCTATGTCACATACACATTTCTGGTCCTGTTAAACTAATCTGCTGCCTTAGGTGTTGTGGAGGACACTAGCCCACCTCCCAGAACAAAAGTAAGATTTATATGCCTGACTAGCTGACTTCTGAATGAGGCCTGGGAAGAAGGGAGACATCACACTTTCACTTCAAGCCAAAAAAAAGTGGGGGGGGGATGGACATGACCAACCAGGACCTTGAAAATATCAAAGTACTGCTAGAATCTATGTCTTGATAATCATCCTTATTCCTGGGAGACAGGTGTGTGTGTTCTCTGCCTGATAGTCACTAATCTTCTGCTATACCCTCTTGTCATACTTGATTTCCCAGAGCCTAGTTGGCCATTTGGACAAAATGACAGAAGATGTCCAGCAAGCAAAAAAAATGTTAATAGCTAAAGAAAAAACAACAGGTCATCTCATGGAGCAGCTGAACCGGTGAGGACACGAACCCATTACATTTAAAGCTATATTTAGGGGATGGGCCATAGCTCAGTGGCAGAGCATGTCTCGCACTCAGAGCTCAAGGTTCAAACCGTGGCATCTTCAAGTAATGCTTGAAGAAAACAACTTTGTCTAAAATCTTGGAGATTTATTACCAGTCCCTGCAGACACTACCAAGGGACAATAGATCAAAGGTGTGGCTCAGCATAAGGAACCATCTTATATTCCTAATCCTTTTGAGACATAAGAAGCAGGGAGCTCTCTCAGTGATCAAGTACTTCTCATTTTCATCTCACTTATATTTTAGAGAAGAAATTTAAAATCTCTGTTGATGATGTTTTATAAGGCTTTCTAGTGATGCATCTCATTTGCTTTAAATGGTAAGGCCACACACAAGTTCCAGTATAGAGAGCCTGAAACTGAGACACAATTTCCTTGGACAGTGGGTTGCTATCGGGGAAAAGAAAGCCATCCACAATGATGAATGTATATTAAATTAGATTATATGTCTTGGCATGTATACTATCGTGCTCAGAGATCACAGTAGGCAATCAGTAGTCTAAATCACTAGGATAGACTCCAAACCAAGGCTCGAACTGCTGTAGCAGCATTTCTTCTTGCTTCTAACTAGAGCAGGGAGCCTATGTAATCCATCAAATATTGTTGAACTACAGCTTCCGGTAGCTAGCCAGTATGTCTAATGAGAGATGCTGAGAGCTGCAACATTGGAAGATTCGTAGAGTTTCAAAGCACTTTTCTGGAAGGAACTCTGAAGCATTCCACACCTCTCATATTCATCGTAGACCCTGAGTTGTAGGAGCATTTCTTTTCCTGCTTAGGTGTCAGCAAGAAAAAAAACAGTTGCAACTTTCGCTGGAGAAAAACTGCCAGGAATCCGAGGAGAAGGAGAAGAAATTGAAAGAGGAGCTGTCGGAACAGGGGATGCTCATCAGCAATATGAAAAGAAAGCTTCTGGAATTACTGCAGTGAGTAAAGAGAGCCGAAGAGGAATAGATAATGGCTTTCTTTCATGTTGGTTTTAGCTTTGGAAACTCATACTTGTGGGAGAAAAAACATACTAAATAAGTTACAGGCCAGAAAAGCTCAGACGCTTTCCTTGGACACCTCCAGTGCATCCAAGGTAATCAAGGAAACTCTAAAAATAGGTAGTTCCTCTTTTAGAACTGGCTCCACAAAGGATGTCACAAGGAGGTCCCTCCAGCTTTTAGTCAGATAACTTAAAACAAGCTTCCACCAATTAAGGGGTGGGAGGATGGCACCAAGGGGCAGTTTTCTCCATTTGTCCCAGGGCTCAACCAAAAAAAAAAAAGTTAAACCTCTAGGTATGATCAGACACGTGAGCAGCTTTACTCTACTACTTGCATTAAGAAAACAATACACAGGCAATATTACACAGGTATAAGGAAAACTTAAATAATAATAAGCTATTGAGTTCAGTGGAATGACTCTCCCTGTGTCCTGAGAGGCTTGTTCAGAGACAGAGGTTTGTATACAATAGATTGAGTAAGATCTTAAAGATGCACCACATCTCAAAAAAACAGAACATATTGAGACAAACTAACTATATCCCCTCCCTAGTAAAAATGACCACAGCAACATAGGCTGTCTGCCAAAGTCTCATATAACAGATTTCCTCCCTCTCTTCTTCAGGGCTCCTTAAGCTGTGTCTGCTGGATCTCATCCTCCCGTCTGGCTTATCTGAATCCATCCTATTTTTCCTGCTCTCTGCCCTTTCATCTCAGTTAAACCTGCCTTCTCACCTTGTAAGCTACAGGCAGTGGAATCCAGCTGGGCAAAGTGGTTTCTCTCTTTTACCTCTTACTCATAAGGAGTTGAGGTAAAAGAGAGAAGGGAGTTAAGGGAGTCTTTCTCTGTCCCTTAACTCAAAAGTGTTGTCTCATTAGGCTTCCTCCTGTTAGGCTAACCATTTCCTTTCCTTTTTCCTAGCCATGCTTCCAAGCTAAGTTTCTTCTGCTCTTTTCCTTTCTCCCCCATGCACATGTTATGCATGCATGTGTCCAAGTCTGTCTTTTGCTTCCACAGTTCCACAATTTTTACACCTTTCATGACTCATCAAAGTTTTGATTTCTTGCCCTTCTACTTCTTTGGGACAGAACCTTGCTTTCTAGAGGTCTCCAAGTCTGATTTCCTTACTCACTCTCCACTGTTCATTAAGCAGTATCTGATTTCTCGCCTAATTTCTCCCTCCATTTACTGTCATGTCTCTGTAGATCTTGTATCCTCATTTCTGTGCAGCCAGATCCTTAGCATCCAATTTAACTTACCTCCTTTTCCAGTCAACCTACCTGCCAGTTTGCCGCATATCTTAACTCCTTTACTTATTTCCCTACTCTGCTGCAACCAACAGTTGCAGATATTTGACAGAAATTACTGACAGATATTTTAAGATGGATATGGACAAATCTGATAGTAATGCAAGGGGTTTTCACTTAATGTTATATCTGACTTGAAGACCTGTTGTCTTCAACCTTTTCCTACTGCCTTATTCCCAAGTATGTCTTGAACCTTTATACCCTCAGTGTCAAATTTGAAACTTTTCCTGTACATCCTCTGTTGATGAGGCCAAACACTTCTACCATGAATTTACCCAAGAAATAGAGTAAGAAACCTGATGGAAACTAATGAAAATTGCAAATAGACCCCATTTAGATCTTGTGGTATGTTTTTCCACCATATGATATAGTACAAGACCATGGTCCACTACAGACCAGATGGCCTGCTTGTTTGTCTGTCAGGATATTTTCCACATCTGGACAGTGTAATTGTTTCCATTACAAATACCTACCATTGATTACAACTGATTATGTGCCTTCAAGTCAGCATTGACTCTTAGCAATCACACATATTTTTCTCCATGACAATCTGTCCCTAACCTGGTCCTTCAGGTCTTCCAACAGTGCCCCCATTGCCATTGCAACTGAGTCCATCCACCTTGCTCCTGGTCATCCTCTTTTCTCTGTCCTTCTGCCTTTCCCAGCATTAGAGTCTTCTCCACAGAGCTAAGCATTCACAATACCTGGCATTGGTTTTACTAATAGTACTTCAGATCCTGATTAGATGATAATTAGCCAGTTCATCTTTGCTTCTACTGTATTCCTGAAGATGGGAAAAATGACAGTCAATTATTAGGAATCTGAGCTGATTCAATAAAGGTAAAAAGTGAAGCTAAAATTGGGACCCACTAAATAGAATTGTTTTTAATCAACTCTAGGGAATAGAATTGCCCCTTGGTGTCTTTCAGTCTTTAGCTGGTTAAATAACTAATGTATCTCTAAACCAGGGTAGGGGGAGATGGGGAGCTGATTAGCATCCAGTTAAAAACAGAAGAGGCAGAGAGATGTTCTCCTTTGGTAAAAGCTATGAAACTGTGACTCCCTGATGCCACTGAAATATGGCATTCAGTTTGAAAGAGTGCAGACTATGTTCTCATTGTAACTGCTCTCCAGAAGGTAGCAGAGTCATTTGATCTTGCAGTTGCTGTTAATTACTTCCAAGCAGTTTTTATGGTAATTTTCTTTTTGGTCTGCTAAGAGAGATCATATTGCCTTTTCTGTTACCTCTCTGAAATAGGAGGTACATGAGAATTCTCTTTTGAAGCTTGATATACAGCAATCAGTGTTTTCCTTGCACAGATACATTCATAGTCAAACCTGTGTTTTGACTTGTGAAGATCAAATTGATGTCATTTTGTACTGATGGGGGACAATATCCACTGACAGGTCTGTTGTATTGTATGAAGCCATTTTCATCCAGGTACTCTATAATAATGAGTGACCAGTTTTGCAAAACTGATTCAGATTTCAAGGTCCCAACTAGAGACACATTCACCATCCCTGAATATCTTATGCAACTTGATATATTGGTGATGAACAGCTAACAGAGGCAAAAATGAGATGTCCTTAGTTTGATTACTATGCAAACTTTCTAATTAGTCAGTGGGGAAAACTTAAATTAAAAACCTAGCAAATCCTGGATCAATTTGGCTAGATCCTCATTATTTAACCTAGACTGTTGAGAAAAAGTTTAAGGAGTTAGGTATGCTTAGTCTAAACTGGTTAAATGATGGTATGAAATATTTGAAGAGCTGTCACAATGATAATAGAGCAAAGTTTTTCTGTTGCTCCAGAAGGTAATAAGCAAACCAACAATTTCAGATTATAAGAAAAGAGATTTTGACTAAGTGTTAGAAAGAGGGGTTTTTTGACAGCACAAACTGCTGGCCAATAGAGCAGATTTCCTCAGAAGGTGGAAGATGATGGTTAAGAAAAAAGGAGCATGACGAATGCTCATGTGTTATAAATAGAACAGTTCCAAAACCCTTGGTCATATTGCTTGAAAGTCTTTTTCCTTGTCCTTTTCTCAGAAAAAAAGCTAATTCAAATGTTGACAGACAACACATTTCAAAATGCCATCACTGCAAATTAGGTGTAGATTCCTCCTTCTGGTGTTGTATGGTAGTTCTTTTAGCCAGCCCTCATATCCAAAAGATCTACAATTCTTAATAGATCCCATCTATTAGAGATATAGCCAAGAAGGACATAGTCATTTTAGCACACAATGCTTAATCCAAAATTATATTAATTATTTTGGAGTTGACCCAAAATGTGATGATAAAAGGACAAGACCAAACCATCTGAACTGCACCTCCAACAGGAAGATTACTGTAGCCAATCTTTGTTAAACATTCTCTGAGGCATTCAATATACACAAAGCAAACTTTTTCATGTAGTAAGCCATTTTAAGATTACAAGAAACAAATTTGATGCTGTATAAAATGACCTTCCTTTGGTTTGCCACGACAGGACATTCAAGTTTCTTATGCCAGAGTTCATGTAAATAAGAATCAATTTCATCAACTTCCTGCAAAAAGGAGGTTACAGTTAATTCCTCTAAAACCTCTAACCACTGTGGAACTTCAGAAGTAGCGATAGCATCTGGACTGAGTAAGCCAAATACAACTGCTTAAGTTGAGTAAACGGCCGAGAAGCATTTTGAGGTAAATAGCCTATTTGCTTTCTGCATTTTAGGGAGAAGGATGCCCTGTGGCAGAAGACGGAAGGTATCGCGTCCCCAGCCGTGAGCTCAGCCCCTCAGAACACAGGAGTGTGCTTTCGCTGCAAAAAAGAATTCAGGCTTATGTCACGCCGATATCAGTGCAGGTGATGCATTTAGTTACATCTGTCTCTAATTCAGATTTATAAGACTGCCCAGCTCAATTCTGGCGTTACCCAGACACAATACCTAAAAATGAAAAAAAAAGTAAATATAACGGGAGGAACGAGCATACTGTAAGCAAAACAGATACTGTGCTCTAAGTGGGCACACCACAATCTATGCCAGAGCTTGGGGGGAAAAAACCCACAGGTTTTCAGAGGGTGGTTCCTTCTCCACTGGACTGGCAGACAGCAATAAATGTGGCCTGGCTGTTGCAGCCGATCAGTGCTTGGGAAGTCTGTCCTGAAGCTGCCAAGCCTTAGTTGGGAGTTGACCTTTTTTCCTTGGCAGGACTGGATGGATGGGGCTTGGATTTTGTCCTGTGGTCTACTTGGTTTTCAGGTTTGCACAATACAGTCGGCCAGGCGGAAGTAGCTTGCCTCAGAATTGCCCGGTATATTTTTGGGTTAAAACTGCCCCTCACCTGCTTCAGGACTACTGGGTTTGCAGCAACACATTTCAAGGGCATCAGTTTAGGAAAGGCTCTTTCCCCTAACGAGGGATGCAGCATTTGGAAGTGGAGGAAGGGATAGACAAGAGGAAAGCGCACTTTGGAGAATGTTAGCGCACCCATCTCTGGTGCTGTGCTCTTGATCCAGTGTGTGTGTGTGTGTGTGTGTGTGTGCGCGCACTTGTCTGAATTGACCTGGCAAAAGAGAGGGAAACTCCAGTCAGGGGTCTCTGGCTACTTTGGCTCAGCTGCCACTACATTAGGTACCTTCTACAGCCCAGGAGGTTGGCCATTCTTTTCTAGTAAACAGCTGCAGAAAAGGGAACTCTAAACTCCAGATATGATGTTGCCATTTTCAGAAGCAGTGAAAACAAGAAATATCTCACGAGATAAAAACAGAGTACCTTAACCTTTACACAGCTGTATCATACCACAATATTATTTGCATACCACACCAATTGCAGAGGCGTGTAGAGATTGGGGCAGATGTGATGCCATCATACTTGTTTAGCATGGGCTCATTGACTTTTCCATTTGTGTTGTGCTTTTACAATACACTTACTGTTCCTTTGCCCAAGTCCATATGTGCTAATGGCTCTCTGATGGTTGCCCTGTGGTTGGGTAGCTAAAGAAAACATTTGCTTAGTGTGAAAATTGCTACTGTGAAAATGCAAATTCTGTGTTGAGGATCACCGGGAAAGAGATAAAAAAGGAAAGTGCTGATACTGTATAGCTTCTGCACAAATTTGTGGTGCATCCATGCTTGCAATATGGTGTCTAGTTCTGTTCTCTGCACCCCAAAAAGTTATTGTAGCCTTGGAGAAGATGCAGCTAAGAGTCAACTAAAAATAAGGTACTAGAGTTACTCACCTGTGAAGGAAGGTTACAAGATGTAGAGATGTGAAGTGGCATAAAACTAAGTAGACATTCTTCCCCTATCATAATATGATTACCCAATAATGATGAATGAGACAAGATTTAGGACAAGGAAAAGGAACAGGGTTTTTTCACACAGCTGTTAAACTGTGGACTTAGTTATCAATAGTTGTGAGGTGCATGGGATAGAACAGTTTTATAAGCGGATTAGATGGACTAGTAAGGTAAGTTTCTCAGTAGCTAGTGGCTGTACCTTATACCTTGATTGTTGGTGGCAGGACGTCAGTTACAGGGAACACAAATGGGAAGATGTCATGCCTGGCCTGTGGGCCTCAACTAGCATCTGGAATACTAGACTGGATAATCCTTTGGTGTGATTTAGCGGGACTCTTCTAGTGTTCATATATTAGATGTTTACAGAGGCCCCTGCCTTTTGAGGTAAGGAGAGGCAATCAGCTGCATTAAGCTTTTCTTGGTTATGGCCCCCTTCCCAGGGAGATATGGATGGCTTCTGCATTGGTATATAAACCTCACTGGGCATAATGTAATCCAAGAAAAAAGATTAGGTCGTGCTTCTCTTCTCATTGCTATCAATGATTAGGCAGTACTGCTGATGAAGCTGAATGTTCAGTCATGAATGTGTAACTCCCTTGAGATCAGGCAGAGATGGACTGGGAATCAGGTCACCACATCAGTCATCAGTAAACGTGATCTCATGTTCTCTTTCTTTCTCATTCCCACAGGTGGTGCCAGAGCACTGTGTGTCATGCTTGTTCAGTGAGCAGTGGGCACAAGGAGCGCTACTGCATAGCGTGCTACCAGAAGAGAAATGGTCAGAGCACATGACCCTTGGTCTCATCAAGTCATCCCATACTACTCAGCCACATTGCAAGTTCAGTTACCTGCCTGGCTGCTATCTATAAGTGGATTTGAGATATCGGATCCAGATCCAGAAGAATAAAAGCAAAGGGACTCTTGCAGTGATAAAAGAGAACTGCCTATGGAGTCCTTGGGGTTCTCTGAGCTTGGTTGTTTTCTTGCAAACGTTTCGTTACCCAGCTAGGTAACATCTTCAGTGCTAGAATGGGATGCAGAAACAAAGACCAAACCCCACTCCATTCTAGCACTGAAGATGTTACCTAGCCAGGTAACAAAACGTTTGCAAGAAAGCAACCAAGCTCAGAGAACCCCAAGGACTCCACAGTGCAGCCTGGAGCTACACATATTCTCTTCAGTTAGAACTGCCTATCCCTGTTCAGACTGAGACTGACCCTGAACAAAGGACACTGGAGTGGTATGGAGCATCCCTTATTTTATTTTTTTTAAGATGCAACACTAACACTATTAGTTGTTTGCTTTAATTGGTGTTACAATGAGATATGATGCCAACCTTCTAGATCCAGCCAAGCTTCTCCATATGCCTTTAGCCCTTGCAGCAGTATATTCTCCCAATATACTCCCTGCCCATAAGCAATAAAATATAAAACCATTTGGATGAGGAGACCACAAGGTGTTCCATCCAGACTAAGTTATGGAGAGAGTTGTTGGCCAGGCATAAACACTGTACTTTGATTCAGTTGCTTGGGGAGATAAAGGCATGGAGGAGACTGAATTAATTTCTTCCAGTATGGAATCAGCACTCTGCATATATAGAAAGAAAAAAGAGGAATGTGGAAGGAAATGACTTCATGGTAAACACTCTGTCCTCACTTCACAACAGCAGCACTAAGATGAAAAGACAGATGAAGGAATACACATGAATGTTTTGGCCACTGCAACGTTTCTTTCAGTCACCACTTTTTGCTCTGCCTCACTCATGGACAGCTCAGATGATGCTGACGTATACTTCCAACCTTCCCATGTTGTTCTCTGTCATCTATCATTCCAGAACAAATCTATTTAGGAGAAAGTACTCAGGTTCTCAAACAGCACATGAAAGGGTTTTGCTTCATACTAAAATTCAGTCTCCAATACCTGGTGCTATTAAGATTAACTGAGTTACAAGTCCCATGGTTCTCAGTCAGCAAGGACCATGTTGGCTTAGTGTTGTGAAAGGTATAGTCCAATGCATGATCTGGAAGACATCATCTTATGGGAAGCTGATGTAAATTTAGCAGATATTTACATTATTAGTACAAAATAAAAACACTTGCATAGTTGGGAAAACGCACTGGGGAAATTATGGCTAGGGAAGAGTCCCACCCTATGAATGATTATTGTGCTACCAATTGGTATATAATATATTTATTCTGATAGAGGGGACATATTACAGTTGGAGCTGGGAATCATAATTTGGCTGCAATCCTATGCACATCAGACTGGAATTCAGATGTATTTAATTGAATGAATCTTGCTTCAAAATAAACTTGTGTAGAATTGTATCACTAATTATGTTTTTGCAATGAAATAGGCTATGTATTTAAGAAATTAAATTTAATGAAATTTGGCTGGTTTGTTGTCTACTCAGGAAGCACCCTTATTTTAGGCTGTTTCAGAAGAGCCGTGATACATGGATGATTGCACACTATTTTAGAAATAGTGAGAAAGTTATTTAAACAGCACTGAAAAAGATTAAAGTTAATCTTGCTCTACATGTGCTCATAAATTGGCCCATTACTCATGCATTACTTTCTACTGGATAAAAATGACTTTGTAAGCCCTAGAACTTTATTTACAAGCCCGTCACCCTTCTATGACAAGCAGTACAGCAATCTGGGACTTCAGGCACAGCTGGTTGAGTAATTTGGAACTGAGAAGGAAGGAAGAGGGAAATTAAACATGATTTGCCTATAGCTTCCGTTTTCTGGCCTGGGATTAATGACCTGGGAAAACACACAGTTAAAAAAATTCTAGTTTTTCCCATGGAGAGCACAGCAAATGAAGTTCAACAATCTAGAGCATGTTGTTTTCATCTTCATATAAATGCCATATCCATGCAATGATTAAAAATCAGCCAGTAACAAACAGCAACAACCCAAATTGCAATCAGTGAGCCCCCACATAAAGCTGCACTAAAGAACATGAACATATAACTGGATATTAATCCACTGGCAAAAAAAAAAAGGCCAAGAAACAAAACTCCACTTTGGATTCAAAAGATTTTTATGCAGAATCTATCCCAAAATCTAAAATATCAATAGAAGCCCAGTTAAGATACTGTTTAGGCTGACTGGACACAACTGAATTCTTTTTTTTACAATGCCCTGAAGTTAAAACCCAAGCTCTTTGACCTTTTGAGCCAGCAGTAAATTCTTATTTAACAGTATTTATGAATACTGTAGCAAAATTATACAGCCAACACTATACTTTGAAGTAGACAAAGGGAAGCCTTATTTTCATCCATAAAAAGTACAAGAAATGCATCTTAATGCCTTCCATAGATGGAGCCTTCATGCTGATTGTATTCTTACATGATATGTGGTTATTCAATATTATACTGGACAGGACAGAAGGGAAAGGGAAATTTCTTGCATTTATGGTGGTCTGGTAATATATTGCAGAAATTTGACCAGATTATTCTTGGTTGCACAGTCAGTTGTTGAAACTGGATTTGGCATTTTTATCCACCTATCGAGTCCCTCCCAAGGGCCTGGGATATTATTATTTTTATTTTTATTACTGTTATTCAAATACTGCAACTGGAACTCCTTAGCACAGAGAATAGTGTAGAGAATAAACCTTTAAGAAGCAAAATATAAATTATTTTTATTAATAACAGCAAGACAAATTATAACCCAATGTTGGAAGTATATTAAAAGGGATTTTATTAAAGCTCTGGTTTTATAGAGTTTGGTCCTTGGCTTTTATGGAAAAGTTAACATAAATTAAAATGAAGATTATTAGAGAAACATAGTGGTTTATTTTATGCTGATTAATATTCATTTATTTTACTTGCTTATTAGTGCTTATATGCCACTCATGTCCCAAGAAAATTCTAGCAACTTACAGTAAGGCTAAAAACAATTTTAAAAAGTGATGACTAAATTGCAATTACAATAATCCCTATGATGCTCAAGGAATGTCCAAAATATCATACAAAAATCACCCATAACAAGAGTAACTCACTATGCCTAATCATTCCATACCCAAGGCTGCCTGGAAAAGCCAGATTTCAATGGCCTTCCTAAAAACCACCTTGGGTAGGATCTAATTTTAAACAGTGTGCTGTTCAAAAAAAGGGGGGGATATATCTTTCTTGAAGAGTCCACACATTTAAAGAATTTCAGAAATATTGAGAAAAAAAGAGGTAACAAAAAATGGTACACTTTCCTAATTGCATAGTGTGTTGTATTTAGGCATACATATCTAAGGGTTTGAAAAAATTAAACAGCCATTCTGTTGCCAAAGGGCAAAAGACGTCTTCTTGCTGAGAAATAGATCAGAACAAAGAAAGGAGAACTTGTTGCTGGGGATGACAGCAAATCTGTCTTTTGGTGTCAGGAGTCAGGCTTCCCTCATTCATTTTTCATACCATAATTCCCACCTGCCAGAAGCAAAATGGTCATTAATGGCATTTTAAATAGCATTGTCTGTTTAGGCAGCCATCTGAAAGGGCCAAGAACACAACCCCATATCCCCTAGATGTAAGTTCAGTTGAAAAAGGTCTATTGGTTGTGAGTAGATGTGCTTGGTAGATAGGGGTACATGAGGCATCTTGTTTGGCAAACATTAAGCTATTTCAGACCACATTTTTTAACCTTGTTGCTTACTTGCTTCCTGTTAAAACCAGTGAGATGTTAACATGCTTCACTTCTTTGTATCAGATTTGGATAGATACAGATAGTCAGCTTATAGATATTTCTCTGACTTTTTAATGAAAAGAAGTTAAAAGGCATCAACTTCCGTTCCCTGTTGAAAAATGGTCCAAGTCTACATTGCTCTCCTTCTCCTTCTCCTTCTCCTCCTCCTCCTCCTAAAAAACCCTCATACACCCCTATCAGACCAGCTTGTGTTCCTTTAAAAAACAGTCCATCCCTGTCTCTAGATTTAGAGTAAAAAAGAATGATGCAAAAGGAAGGTTGTGAAGAGGAAGAAGGCAAAAAAGCAAATCCCTTATTCCTCCAACGTATAGCTCTTATAGTGATCACCTGAGATCAAAATACTTCAGGAAGCCTGATGGAAGTTATCACTGCCATGTGACAAATGAGAGAAAAAGGGAGTCCAAGACACCAGATTGCTTACATAGCAAAAACCAATGTTTGTGCTCCTTTTGTCACACCTTGCTGGAATAGCTGCCCTAGAGCTGACCCCCTCTGCCCTCTTGCTGGAATGTGTCATGCTACCCTGGTTTATTGTTTACTATTTAAATTATGAATTTTCCACTTTACCCAACTGAAAGTACTAGAAGAGAAATGACAGCCTTCTATCCTGGCCTTTTAACAGTGGCTGGATTTGCAGAAATCATCAGCTGAAGATTTCCATCAGTGAAGATCCAGCTGCCTTAAGGACGGCAATGGGGAATCTAAGACTTTAGAGTAGTGTTTCTCAACCTTGGCAATTTTAAGATGTGTGCTGGCTGAGGAATTCTGAGAGTTGAAGTCCAGGCATCTTCAAGTTGCCAAGGTTGAGAAACATTGCTCTAGATGTTGCTGGCGTCTGATTCCAACACCTGTAAGTCCCAAATTACCTGGCTAATGATTAGGGCTGATGGGGGTTAGAATCCAACAGTACCTAAAAGCCCACAGCTTCTATAATCTCCCATTGAAAGGCACCCAAGGAAGAAACGGAGCTGTACAAAGCAGGGCAGGAAGCAATCCTCAAACAGATTGCAAATGGCACTCATCAGTCCGTGCAGGAAAGAGAAGTATGCCTCCATCATATCCTTTATCTAGCTTTTTCTTGTCTGTCTGGGCAATTAAGCAACTGAGTGCAATAGTGCAAGTTCTTAGCCAACTGTTTGTTCCCTCTACAGGTTTCCTGGTGCCATTGCAGAAGTTTCTTAGTCTCTTAAGTAAGAGGCTGCCAGCAGCTACTGGAGGGGAAGCACGATGTCTGGACCCAAGAAGGGGGCATGTGTGTAAACTTACCAAGGAGGTCACTGAACAAATATTAGTTGCTAAAGCTAAATTAGATAAATGTGAGGCAACTACATCTATGTGTTGCAAATGAATAAGAGCCTTTAAAAAGGGGGGGGGATAGGATTTCTTTCCTTTTAGAATGCACAGGATGGATGTTGGGAGTTGCAAACCTAACAGGTAACATTTGGGGAGAGACCTGCATTCTGCTTGAGAAAAAGAGAAAAACATTCTTTCTGTCAAACTGCCTACCAGCCATTAAAACTAAACACATTTGTAAAAGGCAGTGTATAATTAATCACTGGTAGTTCTCAGCTTTGCCTAGCCTGGGAGATGAGGGAGGTTGCACTCCAATACATCTGGAGCCCATCAGGCAAGTGAGCAAGTGGAAGATGTATCATCTTCTTAGAAGGAAATCCCCCTGAGTTTGAGTTAGCATCAAGTGTTTAGCTAAGCCAATAATGGAAAATAATGTTGCGAAAAAAGGGAATGGCCTTGAAGGGCAGGAGGAACAGATGGTATCAAGGCAACAATCAGATAAGCAGGACTTGAGCCCGAGCCAAGTAAATAAGGAGAAAACATCTCAGACAAGCCATTCCCCTGGTCGCAGAAAGATAAAGTGAAGAGGAGGGAAGCACATTCAGACTTGCAAAATTGTCATCAGCCCTACAAAGTAGACCAGACTAAGAAACCAGTGCCATATATGTCAGGAGTACTTTTATTGTAACAGCTATAGTAACAGAATTTTGCAAGTCTGAATGTGCTTCTCCCTCCCTCCCTTTATCTTCATGTGAACTAGGGAGAGAGTTGTTTGAGACATTTTCTCAGGTTACTGTTCTGCCCCAGACTCAGGTTTCTTTTATCTGACTTTTCTCTTGGTAGCAGCTCTTCCTCTTGTCCCTCAAAGCTTCAAAGCTATTCCTTCTTCACATTACATCCCTTACAAAGTAGATCAGGAGTACTTTTTTGTAACAGCTATAATAACAGAATTTTGCAAGTCTGAATGGGCTTCTCACTCCCTCCCTTTATCTTCATGTGAACTAGGGAGAGGCTTGTCTGAGACATTTTCTCAGGTTACTGTTCTGCCCCAGACTCAGGTTTCTTTTATCTGACTTTTCTCTTGGTAGCAGCTCTTCCTCTTGTCCCTCAAAGCTTCAAAGCTATTCCTTCTTCACATTACATCCCTTACAAAGTAGATCAGGATTACTTTTTTGTAACAGCTATAGTAACAGAATCTTGCAAGTCTGAATGGGCTTCTCACTCCCTCACTCTTTGAAATCTTTCCCAGTTCAAGGCTGCAAAACTCTGGACAACCAATAGATGGAAGCGCAATTCTAACTTTAATTCTTTGGTGCCATCTAATGGTTATATGGATTATTGCAGCCCAGTTCTGATAGGCCTACTCTTTCAAAATCTTTGGGGCTATATTCCTTTAGTGTAATAAAATATGTCAGAAGAATTGGGGATAACTTTAAGCCCTCGGCATTTGAGTCCTCTAACCACGTGCTCTCCAAATACATCAGGAGTACAATTTTGTCAGGCATTTTGGGAGTTATAGACCCAACAGAACAGGAAGTGCCAGGTTGGGGAGGTTGCCGAAAATGTTCTAACTATGCCTCTTTTTATGCTTTCTAGCCCACCAGAATTACATGGTAAAAATAATATAAAGGGGGTGGGACTCTGTTCATCTATCAGCACAATAACTCTGCAAAAATTGAACAGAACAGGATCAAATTCAGCGATGGGGGAGAAGCCAGCAAAAGAAAGGCTGAAGCCAAAAATGGGCCAGATCAGTCTTGGGGCTGTGGAGGGGGGAAAAAAAACAATTCAGGCTTTTGAAACAGGCATGTAGACAATGGCTTGGAATGATGGTGACCATTCAGTTATACGCCTCTGTTCCTCCTACCTCCAGCTCCACCAAGAGTGGAGACAAACTTCCAGAAGTCCCTCAAAACTTGGCTGTGTCAACAGGCCTGGGATCTCTGGGGAATGGGGAGCTGATGAGGTAACCCCATTGTTTGTAATGCTCTCTCCTTGCCTTTTAATCATAATACTAATGTTTTTAATTGTTGAATGTTTTTTTATATTGCTATTTTATAGTTTTTATTGTACGCCACCCAGAGCCACGTTTTGTGAGATGGGCCACCATATAAATATGATATATAAATGAAATAAATAAATATGCAGCCATGCTTCTCACCTCCCTCCCCTATTTTTCTTTTTCTTTCTTTCTTTCTTTCTTTCTTTCTTTCTTTCTTTCTTTCTTTCTTTCTTTCTTTCTTTCTTTCTTTCTTTCTTTCTTTCTTTCTTTCTTTCTTGTTATTGCTCTGCATGCTTTTTGAAACTTTTTTTTAAAGGAAACCATCTCTACAACAGATTCTCCTGCTGAGCCATTGCATTGGCTCCATATTCTATGGAATTGTAGCAGTTCTGTCATTTCAAATATTATTTGTATTTATTACTAATCATTATTAAATTGCTTTTAAGTTGTGGTCAGTTGTTTTTAATACATTGCTCCTCACTTTTTAACACTGAATATGTATGTTGTAGTTAAACAATGTTTCTCAAGACTCTAAGGAGGTGACATTCAGGTCATAAAGGCAAGAGCGCTGTGCCCTTGGGGTCCTGGGGACTCCAGTTGAGAAATATGGTGGCTCTAATTCTACCATGCCTCTGTGTTGTGACCAATGTGTAAATCTGGCTGTATGAATACCGGCTACATTTGCCATCGGGATTGATGGGGGAAACTTGGGAAGCCTTGTTTCCTTTTGAAAATTATCCTGCTAATCATAGCACCGTTCTCTTCCAAGATGCGTCTTTCAATCTGTGCTGCAAAGCTGACATCAGTAGTTTACAGTAGATAAGGAGGATGTGGGGGGGGGGGGGGGGTTGTTTGTTTGTTTGCAAAAAACCTGTTGGGTAACAGTTGACTGAGTATCTTGGAAATGACGATGTCTGCGGTCTTATGAGTTCTAGACTTCAGTGCTTGGAATTTTTTTTTACAATCCTGGACTGCAGCAAGCTAGTCTACCTGGTGTAAGAACTGCTTCTCCATCTGATAAAGATTCAAGGTATTGTTACCTAAATAACCAGCTGCAGTGATGTCCACAGAAGGCATCAAGCCAGTCAATCTGATGAAATCAGCATCCCACCATTGTGATGCAAGCCCCACATCTTTTGGATGTGTGTTGTGACATCACATGCACATTCAAAAGGAACAGAGTTTGAAATGCAACTGTGCAACGCTGCATTGCTATGGCAGCTGCAGACAGGCTTGTACCACAACAGAAAGTTGCCTTCCCTCTTGTGCTTATGAGGATGTGAGAAAAAGATTCAAGAAGTTGCAGTCCTAAAGAACATCAGAGATACTGGTTCTAAGTGGAAAGTTAGTTTACTTGATTGAATGTTATATCCCTTTCAATAAATCTTGCTAAAGAGAACTCTGTGAGAGTCATACTTGGAAAAGAACCAGTTCCGGCAGCTCCCAGAGGGCCTAACATCTGGACTGAAGAAATCTGGATGACCATTAGATGGCAGCAAAGGAGTACAGAGCAGTCAAATAATTTCCTGCTATCTAATGGATTTTCCATAGCCCCGATAAGTAACTCTAACCAAAATACTACACAGAATATAGACCAGTGTTTCTCAACCTTAGCAACTTTAAGATAGATGAACTTCAACTCCCAGAATTCTACAGCCGACATGCTAGCTGGGGAATTCTAGGAGTTGAAGTCCACCCATCTTAAAGTTGTCAAGGTTGAGAAACACCGATATAGACTGTGTAAGAATAGAGAAATTTTCCCCATCTCCAAGAGGGGTGCATGGAAGTCATGGCATAATCTAACACTTGTATCTCTCTTTTCCAAGAGCTTAAGGGAAGGTGGACTTAAGGGAAGGTGTACATGCCATTCTGAAAACATTCTCAGGAGAAAATCACATACAAGTCAGGACTGGGAAATAATCCTGTTCTGTCCAAAGAAGCCAAACATAGATAAGGCTTGACTCACATATTAGGCCAAAGATTATGATTTCCTTTATTTGCATTTAGCCTGTTTTGTGAACCAGTCACTGTGGTTTGCCATCCACGGTTCTTGGCAGAGTATGTAAGATGTTGTGCAAACCCAGCCAGTTGTGGTTAACTCAGTAAACCGTGATTTTTTTTAAAAAATGGCTTAGCAAGATGAATCAAATGAGAAAGAATCTCAAAAAATTGTTGAAGCAGATAGGCACTGGATACCTAGAATTGCTAGACTAGTAAACTGTTACTCAGAATCTTCATGCTCAAAAGATTATAGTGATAGGATTCATAAAGTAAATGATTAAATGTGTCTTAACTAATCCTTTTTGCTATACTGTACATTATGGGGAATGTATGCTAAGAAAATAGTTTTGGGATATATGGAAGTTAAACTAGCTTTATGTCACTGGATATTGCTCTCTAATTCTTTAATTATTCTGTACCTAACTTTTACAGTTCTTTGCAAATAGATATTGTATTATAATCTGCCGCTTTGCCATGCATTCTTTTTTTTTTTTTACTAACTATGATTAAGTTAGGATGACCATATCTGGGCTGCAGAACTCCAGACAATTACTAGAGGGCAGCAAAGTGTAATGGTTTTTGGTATCTCTTTTCTGCATCTAGTGATCACTGCATCCGTCACATATCTTCTTCAAATAGATGAAGTCAGAGTAAACATCTCCCACAGACTCAACCACATTTTCATGGTGAATGGTTATTAGCTCCATTCTCAATCCATCTATGGAAATGTTTGCAACTCTTAAACCTGTGTACTTGGCAGCACTGAAAAAGGGCAATCTCCATCTCTTTGCCTAATCTTAACCTTACTATAGATTAATCAGTGTGCCAGCGCTCAGTTCCTTTTGCATTGAACGTTTCTTGATATTGTATTTATTTATTTATTTATATTTCCAATTTAGTCACCACCCATCTCACTCGAGAGCGACTCTGGGTGGTTTATAGTAAAGCAAGAATAAATATTAGTTAAAATACAGTTAAAATGCAATAAGAAAAACCATGTTCATACCTAAATACTGGCTTCCAAGATACTAATGTTAAATAAAGGTTATGGGAGCATCTTATATAATGTGAACAGTACCAGCCCAATACATTTTGATGCCCAGCATACACATACATACACCATACTCACATATTCGAATCAATACTTTTTAAAAAGTCTTACAACAGAGCTCAAGTGATTATGCATGTCTCTTCTAACTACCTCTTCTTGGTAGATGGTACTTTCTAAAGCAGGTTTTTTCATTCAGCTGCATCACACTGTGGGCCAAATTCAAATGGTATGTTTTAATTACTGCTGAACAAATCACAATGACCTGGTATAAATAACTATGAGTCATAAACAGTTATAAACTACAGTGATTGTCTTCACAAATTGGGTTAATACCTTTATGCAATGTGTGAACTCAGCTTCTGAATGTGGAGTTTTAGAGTTTTAGTGATATTTTCATTCACATAACTTATTTTATAAAAGGATGCCCTGTATCTATACTTCCAAATCTTTCTTAAAATCCATTATTCTAACATTTGGTGTTCCCTTGCCACTAGTATTATGAATTAAAATCTTGGGTCTTCCATTTAAAGCACCTTGAACAAATTAAAATATTCATTCCCTCTGTTTGGAGGAAATTATCTGTCACTGTAATATTTGTTTAAAAATCATGAATGGGACAATTAGTTAAATGTAGGTGATTTGGGAAAAATATAATCCCATTTAGCTATTTCCAACAAGGAACAGAGTTTTTATTTTGATTCAGATATTCTCTTCTACTCTGGCTTTGATGGCAGGAACAAATTGGGACAGTTGTTACTTTGATGTATATATCTGAAATTGTAGCAGTTCATTTTTTACTGGGCTGTAGAGTAGGTACTTATCTTTAAAGAGGGGACAACATGTGTCACAAATTTTGAAATGTCACAAATGTCATGTTGTGAATATGTTACACATTTTGAAATCAGTGTGGCAACATAACTGGTTGCAGAAAAAACGCAATCAGTACACATATTTTTCAACAGAACATAACAACAGCAGAGCAACAAGGTCAGTAGCTGGGAAGGAAGAGAAAAGTTTCTTATACCTTCACTTCCTATAATTTCAGCCCTCAAATTCTGTTGACAAACTGAGGGGTAAAATTGAAAGAAAGCACATCTACTTCTTAGAACTGTTATGTTCAGCTGTATCATTCCTTTGAGAATAATTTAAGACAAAATCACACAACCCTCCCTTCTCCTTTCTACTTCAATTAACTTTAAATTATTGGCCTGTACTAAATTTCAGTGTTTCAGGATCCTATATAACCAGATTAGTTATTATTATGTATTTATTGCATTTACAGCCCACCTTTTCTCTGAAAACTCAAAACAGCTTATGTGGGGCTGCCAAAATTTCATCCCTATAACAGTCCTGTGAGGTAGGTTGGACTTAGAGAAAGTGACTCAGTCTGCTCTGTGACTGAAGGGGAATCGGGGGGCTGATCCAGGTCCAAAATGTAACCACTACAGTACGTGACACATATTAAGGCCGGCCTTACCATTAGGCAGAGTGAGCCAACTGATTAGTTGTGGAGCAGGAGTTCCTAAACATTGACCATCACATCTCCCTTTAGTGGATTCTTAATGTACACACCTCCCCTAAAAATCCAAACACCAAAATGAACAATGAAAACAATACAATGAAACTTTGGGAAAGGTGGATTTATTGTAACAGTGTAGCTAAAAACTTCTTCACACCTCCCCTGGACTCTGTCTGCACCTCCCCAAGGGAGGTACACCTCACCATTTGGGAAACCCTGTTGCAGACGCCCCTGTTGGAGACGCCCCTGAGGGAAATTGGCAAGAATTGTTCCATAAGCAAGGAGGGCTGAAACATTCCTTAAGTCCTGGGAAGGAAGATGGTATTTGGAAGAGACCCTTCCTCCCTGACTCACTGGGATGTTAGAGGCAGGGGAGGTAAAGCACAGCCAGGCTTGCAAGATTCTGTTATTATAGCCTATCTCAATAAAGTATAGCTCTAATAGTAATAGGGTTAGGGTATATATATATATATATATATATATATATATATATATATACATGCATACATACACATACATACACATACATACACATACATACACCATATATATATATATGGTATATATATATATATATCAGCAATAGTAAACAGTAATCCCCTTCATGGATCACTGCCTTGTTGTGGCGAAGGGGCTTGCGTAACTCAGTGAAGCCATGAGCTATACCGTGCAGGGCCACCCAAGACGGACAGGTCATGACAGAGAGTTCTGACAAAATGTCGTCCACTGGAGAAGGAAATGGCAACCCACTCCAGTATCCTTGCCAAGAAAACCCCATGGACAATGTCAAAAGGCTAAAAGATATGATGCCAGAAGATGAGCCCCTCAGGTTGGAAGGTGTCCAGTATACTACTGGGGAAGAGCAGAGGGCAATTCCAAGTAGCTCCAGAAAGAGTGAAGGGGCTGGGCCAAAGCCAAAAGGACTTTCAGCTGTGGATGTATCTGGAAGCAAAAAGAAGGTTCGATGCTGTAAAGAACAATATTGTATAGGTACCTGGAATGTAAGATCTATGAACCAAGGCAAGCTGGATGTGGTCAGAGGTGAGATGAAAAGATTGAACATCGACATCTTGGGAATCTGCGAATTGAAATGGACGGGAATGGGTGAATTTAATTCAGGTGACCATTATATCTACTACTGTGGGCAAGAAACCCTTAGAAGAAATGGAGTAGCACTCAGTCAATAAGAGAGTGGGAAAGGCAGTAATGGGGTGCAAACTCAAAAATGACAGAATGATCTCAGTGCGTATCCAAGGCAAACCATTCAATATCACAGTCATCCAAGTCTATGCCCCAACCACTGATGCCAAAGAAGCCGAAGTTGACCGCTTCTATGAAGACCTACAACACCTTCTAGAACTAGCACCAAAAAAAGATGTCCTTTTCATCATAGGGGATTGGAATGCTAAAGTAGGAAGTCAAGAAATAATCGGAATAATGGGCAAGTTTGGCCTTGGAGTACAAAATGAAGCAGGGGAAAGGCTAATCGAGTTCTGTCAAGAGAACAAGCAAACACTCTTTTCCAACAACACAAGAGAACAAACAAACATAGCAAACACTCTTTTCCAACAACACAAGAGACAACTCTACACATGGACATCACCAGATGGTCAATACCAAAACCAGATTGATTACATACTTTGCAGCCAAAGATGGAGAAGCTCTATACAGACAGCAAAAACAAGACCAGGAGCTGACTGTGGCTCAGATCATGAGCTTCTTAGGGTTAGGGTTAGGGTTGCAAAATTTAGGCCACTAGACCACTCAGGTATGACTTAGATCATATTCCTTGTGAGTACACAGTGAAGATGATGAATAGATTTAGAGGATTAGATTTGGTAGACAAAGTGCCTGAAGAACTATGGATGGAAGTCCGTAACATTGTACAGGAGGCAGCAACTAAAACCATCCCAAAGAAAAAGAAATGCAAGAAAGCAAAATGGCTGTCTGATGAGGCTTTACAAATAGCTATGGAAAGAAGGAATGCGAAAAGCAAGGGTGAAAGGGAAAGATATAAGCAAATGAATGCAGATTTCCAGAGAACAGCAAGGAGAGATAAGAAGGCCTTCTTAAATGAACAATGCAAAGAAATTGAGGAAAACAATAGAATGGGGAAGACTAGAGATCTCTTCAAGAAAACTGGAGATATCAAAGGAACGTTTAGTGCAAAGATGGGCATGATAAAGGACAAAAAAGGTAGGGACCTAACAGAAGCAGAAGAGATTAAGAAGAGGTGGCAAGAATACACAGAATTCTACAAGAAAGATCTTAATGTCCCTGATGTCCACTGATGTGTGGTCAGTGACCTTGAGCCAGACATCCTAGAAAGTGAAGTCAAGTGGGCCTTAGGAAGAATTACTAACAACAAAGCTAGTGGAGATGACAGTATTCCAGCTGAGTTATTTAAAATACTAAAAGATGATGCTGTTAAAGTGCTGCACTCAATATGCCAGCAAGTTTGGAAAACGCAACAGTGGCCATGGGATTGGAAAAGATCAGTTTACATTCCAATTCCAAAGAAGGGCAATGCCAAAGAATGCTCAAACTATTGCACAATTGCACTCATTTCACATGCTAGCAAGGTTATGCTCAAAATCCTACAAGCTAGGCTTCAGCAATACATGAACCGAGAACTACCGGATGTACAAGCTGGGTTTCGAAGAGGCAGAGGAACTAGAGATCAAATTGCCAACATTCGCTGGATCATGGAGAAAGCATGAGAGTTCCAGAAAAACATCTACTTCTGCTTCATTGACTATGCAAAAGCCTTTGATTGTGTGTGGATCACAACAAAGTGTGGCAAATCCTTAAAGAGATGGGGGTACCAGACCATCTTACCTGTTTCCTGAGAAATCTGTATGCGGGCCAAGAAGCAACAGTTAGAACCGGTCATGGAACAACTGATTGGTTCAAAATAGGGAAAGGAGTACGACAAGGCTGTATACTGTCACCTTGCTTATTTAACCTATATGCAGAGTACATCGTGAGAAATGCCAGGCTGGAAGAATCACAAGCCAGAATTAAGATTGCAGGGAGAAACATCAACAACCTCAGATATGCAGATGATACTACCCTAATGGCAGAAAGTGAAGAAGAACTAAAGAGCCTCTTGATGAGGGTGAAAGAGGAGAGTGCAAAAGCTGGCTTGAAACTCAACATTAAAAAAACTAAGATCATGGCATCTGGACACATCAATTCCTGGCAAATAGAAGGGGTAGAAATGGAAGCAGTAACAGACTTCATTTATTTGGGCTCCAAGATCACCGCAGACGGAGACTGCAGCCATGAAATTAGAAGACGCTTGCTCCTTGGGAGGAAAGCTATGGCAAACCTAGATATTAAAAAGCAGAGACGTCACCTTGCCGACAAAGATCCGCATAGTCAAACCTATGGTTTTTCCAGTAGTAATGTATGGCTGTGAGAGCTGGACCATAAAGAAGGCTGAGCGCCGAAGAATTGATGCCTTTGAACTGTGGTGCTGGAGAAGACTCTTAAGAGTCCCCTGGACTGCTAAGAGGTCAAACCAGTCAATCTTAAAGGAAATCAACCCTGATTGCTCATTGGAAGGATTGATAATGAAGCTCAGGCTCAGATACTTTGGTCACCTAATGCGAAGAGAGGACTCTTTGGAAAAGACCCTGATGCTGGGAAAGATTGAAGGCAAAAGGAGAAGAGGACGGCAGAGGATAAGATGGTTAGATAGCATCACTGAAGCAATGAGCATGAAACTGAGCAAACTCAGGGAGGCAGTGAAGGACAGGAAGGCCTGGCACGATATGGTTCATGGGGTCACGAATAGTCGGACACGACTTAATGACTGAACAAAAACAACAAACAGTAATACCAACTAAGAGAAAGAAAGAAGAGTAGGAAGAAAGAGTAAAAAGTGCAAAGGAAAAGAAAAAACATAGAGAAAGAAAGAAAGAAGTAAAGAAAAAGAAAAATATATAAAGAAGTGACTTCCAACTTTCATCATAACAAGTATAAACAATTTTAATAACTTTTCACCTCCTCTTAATTTACAGCCAATGATCTCTTCATACCACGTCCCATCTCTTATCTATAAACAAATCCATAAAGCATCGTCATTTCAGTCCCGGTGTCAGCAAAAATCCATTAAGGGTTGCCAGAAATAACAGCATATCTATTTTAACCTTGATCAAATAAACCAACTTTATATTCCTTCCTTTTATTTCTAACAATCTTAATCTTTAGTCCATTCAAGTAATGTTGTAGAACTTGATTTCTTTTCATTTCTTTTTTACCCCTTCTCACAAGATTCATCCAAGCTTTAACAAACCCTTTTGTAAATCCAGTATAAAAGAATTATCCAGGTCACTCTTTTGATTTATTATTTGTAATTTCCTTTTGATTTTTAAAGCATCAACAGATCAGGAGTTGGTTTCCTGAACTGGTCTACTTCACAGGACTGACATCAGGGCAGCAGATATTGGGAGTAATAGGAGCAGAATCTTGGCAATTACCCTTAGTATCTATGGAGAATAAATCCACTCCCACATCCCTGTAACAGCCCTTTAAGTGTTGGAAGACTACTATCATGTCTCTGCTCAGCTTCTCTTCTTTAGGCTATACATGCCTTGTTCCTTTCATTGGTCTTCATAGGATTTAATCTCCAAGCCCTTACCAACTTTGTCACTCTTTTCTGCTCTCTCCAATTCTTCAGGGTCCTCCTCCCGTTGTGGTGACCAGAACTGGACACAGTATTCTTGGTATGGTCTGACCAATATAGCATAGAGCAGAACTATCAGTTCCCACAATCTCAACACTATACCTATGTTGATGCAGCCCAACATTGCATTAGTGCTTTGGGCAGCTGAAACACACTACTGGCTGAGGCTTAATCTCTTGTCAGCCAAGACACCCAAATCCTTTTCACTACTGTTGAGCCAGGCACCACCTTGTATGTGTGCATCTGGCTTTTCCACCTCCAAGTACAGAACCTGACATATTTCAATATTGAATTGCATTTGTTGGAAAAAGGGGAGCAGACACAGAAACAAAGCATAAGATTGTATAGGCTGTGCTACTATGAATTTTGTGGGTTTTCTACATGCCAACCGCTAGGTTTTACCTAATTTTAAATGCTCTCAGTAGAAAGTCTATATTACATGAAGTTTTCCTCCACAACACATTCTTCCAAATAAGCAAGTTATTATAACATATTCAAAATATATAAAATATTTCAAATAAATGTAAAAGTCTTATGGTCCTACCAGCTGTGTATGTTTCAAAAACATTGTGTGCTTTATACCCAGAAAATATAAGAAATATAAAATAGATAATGAAGAGTTTGCTATTAATTCAGCATTTTATCTGATAAGACATATCATTTTGCCTAGTTAGAAACTGAAAAAAAAAGTCTATTTCATGTCTGCCAGTCTTTCTAATTTGAGACACCGACACACAAATGACAAGTTCTCTGAGGAGAAAAGAAAAGAGAAACTTTTCCCCTACAACAGATGGCTATATTGCCAAATGTCAGGCAATGGCTAAGTGCCAGTCAATTGGTTCTTTGAGGATCCAGAAACAATAAACACACCAGTAAGTAAGGAGATTTTAAGCTTTATTGTTAACTCTAGCAGACAGATTTAAACAGCAACACAAAAGCATAACATACCAAGCAAGATGACAACAATCTCCCTTTAGCTATTGGGACCCCCAGTGGAATGACAGCAGAGAGACCACAAGATGGCCAATTCACAGACTACCCAGCTTTAGGTCTTGTCAAAGCTTCCAGCTCAAAGGACAATACGAGGGTCCTGTCAAACCTGGTAGGCCAATCTCATGACCCTGTTTCCATGGTACTGACCTTGGCTAGATGGTGCACCTGCTCATCAGAACTCTGGAAAGGAAACCAAAGGCCTGGGAACTGTACGGATAACCTTGAGGTCCTTCTACAACTGTGTGAAGGTTCCTCCCTTCTCTTTATTTCTCAAGCAAGAGCGAAAAGCAAGCCAGCTAAACATTATTATCACTCAGAATGAACTCTAAGCTTCTAGAATCTTCTTAATATGAAGGAGAAATTTAAAGATGTTACTATCTCCTTGAAATACAATGGTCTTCTGCACTACACTCCATCCCCTGACATTTTTTAAATTTCCCTTCACATTGTTGGTTTTTAGGAATTTCAAGTAACCAAGTGAGAGTCTGTACATTCCTATATAATCATTTGACATATAAAACACACATCACTATTAACAAAATGAGAATAGCTACTACAAAAATAACTACTGGATGCCATGGCAAATTTAAAATATTGGTCATAGTTGGGCTCCGTCCTGAAAAAATATCCCACCAGTGATAAGAGATCAAATCCTCAATATCTTGAGTAATTCTCACTAATTCAGCATGCTTGTGTTTAATTTTTAGTATCATTCCTTTATCATTTTTGGACAGGGCTTGCAATTGAGATCGAACCTGATTACTTTTCCATATTAACTGAGCTATTGGGCTGACATTAAATCCCATGGGAAGGGTGAAGTTCCATTTTTCAGCTTCCCAACGTAGGGTTTTTGTTTCATATTCAAATGCCATATAATATCCAGTGGTGGTACAAATCTGTAAACAGGATTTCCATATGACAGTCCTTCAGCTCTAGCTAGTGCTATAGGTATATGTTTGCTTACTATGTAACTGAGTACAAAAAGCATATACACATACATAACAAAACTGAACATGCAATAATCATACAAAGAAACACCAAAACTTTTTTCGACCACACTCCCCATCCTGAAAACACCTTATTAAGCTCCCCTAGCAACTTCTGGGTGTACGATGGCATTGCTCTGGTTCCTTAAACTGTGGCTGCAGGACGAACAAACAGCATTCCTGCTTAATGGCATACATTCCTCCTTCAGCAGTAGTTAGCACCTCGAGGGCCCCGATTTACTGCTGCTAGGACATCAGCAGTAGCATTCAAGACTCTAAAATAAAATTTAAGAATTCATGTTCACTTTAGTCATAATATGCCCCCCCTCCAACAAAGGGTATTAAAGATAGCCCATAGTTCCAGTTTCCAAAAACACTCCTTTTTTGCCATCTATCCTTTCGGTCACAAAAATCCTCATCACTATCATAAAAAAAGAATCATCTGTTAAATAAGATAAAGAAACACACTTCTCCTTTTACTCTTTTCTAAAAAAAAGTCTAACTGATAATAGTCATATTCTAATGAGGACTTGTTATGCAATAGAAATCCACCAGGCCCATGTACTGATAAGGCAGTACAAATCCAACCCTTATAATGATCATTTATTGAGGCATGTTCATGCTAGATGTTTTTGTGACCCCAATGATCTGCAAAAGCTATTGCAACCCAAAATACGCAGCAGGCTCAAAAAGATGCTCATCTAGGAGATACAAAACAGTTAGAAACAATAACGGGGTTACTGCTGGCATTCTTGCCTTTGCCAGCTTGCCATCTGGTTTTCTGTACCAGGCTTTCTTTCCCATGGATATAAATCCACCCTGACCCTTCAAGGTTTTATCTTCCAGCCCATCTATCTCTTTTACTGGGAAATCATAGCTTTTTCCAGAATTAGCTGGGCAATCTGATCCCCTCTCTCAATAGACACACTGCTGTTCCCGCCATTACACAGGACAGCCTTAAGTTCTCCTCTGCAGTCTAGGTCTGTTACACACTGCCTAACACCGAGATTCCCTTTACAGCCAAACTTGATCTGGGGGCACTCTGGCCATCGACTTTTGGTGCAGCTACGCCCACAGATCTACAGGTACAGAGATCTAACCCAATTACTTTTTGAGTGCCCCTAATAAGCATTAGTACATTAAAGCCAAAGTGGGGGCTTCAGGGGACATTCAAATCATTTACAAAGGGGAGGGCAAAGATCCCCTGATGCGGCTGCTTACCAACTGCCTCCCGCAACCATTCAATGTTTTCTGGAGGGGCTGTTGGAAAAATGGGCTCAGTATTAACCTCTTCCAGGAATGTGACCCTTACCCTTTGTTTAATGCTTAATGGTGATAAATTTAGCACACTTCTCTGTGGTAAATAAGTTTTCCATTTCCCCGAAGTAGAGGTTTGTACTGACCCCAACCTCATTTTTCCTGTTCTGGAGTCATTGATCTACCCCTTTATTGGGTGGCTGTTTTAACTGTGACTGGGTTGATTCCCTCCACATGTTGTGATGAGTAGCAAACTGCCAGCAATTGCTTCTAAAGTCCATTTGCCACAGAGCCTATGTGCATCTGTCCTCTATGACTCCCACTGCCAGTTCTAAAGGATTCCCTTGATCTGGAACTCGTAAAGAACCAGCTTGTTGAGCTAAAAGATTTCCAGATTGAAAGCATCTTCCAGATTGAAAGCATCCCATACCACCCCTTTCTTTACAAACTTGTCTAAGGGGTGAAGTGTTTGTGCCAAACGTGGGAAGATGCCAGCATTCCCCAAAATTGCTGCAACTCCTTCACTATCCAGGTAAGGGGAAAATTCTGTACGTCGTCAACCATGGTGTGAGGCAAAATCCTTTCTGACCATAGGACTCCTAAAATTTTTCATCAGTGTCTGGTCCTTGGATTTCATTAGGATTAACTGCCCACCCTCAGGTGTGCAAGTGTGTTTGCAGGTCAGTTGAATACTTCTGCAGTAAAGATAAATAATCAAAGATTAACATAATCACAGCAATGCATGCTCCCATACCCTGACAGGGTACAGCTGAATTCAAGCAACCTTAAGGCAAAACTTGAATGATTGACTGCATTTCCTGTTTAGGTAAAGACATTATACAATTCAACTGCAAAGAACTTTAATACCATTTAATTCCCCAATAACGTCCCAAAATCCAAAACTTGCAAAACTGGGAAGAAAAAATCTATGCATATTCAGTGCCTGGGCTGCTTCCACAGCCAAAAGTTATTTTTAAAAAACTCAGATAGACCATACCAGTCCATGGATGTTCTATCAAACATTGTCCTATTTTTTTCCCCCTTTTATTCATCATGTGCCATGTTGAAAGACAAATGAAATCCAATAAACTTCTCCTTATCCATGTAGAGTTTAAAAGCTAAAACACATGAAGCCACCACCCCCTTCTCTTTTTTCCCTTTCTTTCCTCCAACGGCCTGCATAGAGCCAATGCTGGGATCTTGTTGTAAGTGAGGGGGTGAGATTGCTAGTAAAAACTAGAATGCGAAGTGCTCTTGGGGGCAGCGCAACAGATAAGCAATAGGGCCCAAACTATTCCTTCTTGGAGACCTCTCCTCAAGAGGAGCAATTACCTTTTCCTAACAGTGACAGCTGTAGGAAGAGACATTTACAAAAAAACCTTAAAATTCAGATTATTCTGATAAAGGGGTTTAAAGTCCAGCCCATTTACTACAATCATTTTTACACTAGAGTAGGAAGCAAGCCTCTCCTCACCACTTCAAGTCTAAACAGACTAAAAATACTTATCTTCAGGGCTCCCCCAGAGCTATAAGTGTAAGCTGTGGGTCTCTGAAATCTTGCTGGATTTCCATGCACAAGGGTGCACTCAGCTTCTGTGTCCACTAAAGCCATGATGATGATGATGATGATGATGATGATGATGATGATGATGATGATGATGATGATGGTTGGTCGCACAGGAGCCAGATGTTTAGACTGAATTTAGCATTTTTATTCACCTATCGAGTCCTTCCCAAGGACCTGGAATAGGCAGATGTAGTTGTGGGATCGTGTTAAAGGTATCATCGCAGGATGTAAGCTGTTCCAAGTAAAGCTGCCTTTTGCAATTGATTGATGGTGCTTTTGTCAGTGCCAATCATGTTCAAGTGGTGCTCCAGATTTTTTGGGATTGCACCTAAAGTGTCCATTACTATTGGTACTATCTTTGCTTTCTTTTGCCATAGTCATTCTATTTTATTATGGTTGGTTACACAGTCAGCCAGATGTTTAGACTGGATTTGGCATTTTTATCCACCTATCAAGTCCTTCCCAAGAACCTGGGATAGGCAGATGTTGTTGTTTGATGGTGTTAAAGGCATCATCATCATCATCATCATCATCATCATCATCATCATCATCATCCCCTAATTTTAATTGTCTCTCCAGGTAGACTTTGGCACCCTTTCAGTCTGTAGGAGAGGGATGTTTCCATGTACTCAAAGAAAGGTACATATCCCTATCCTCATCCTGAGCTGGTGGAGCAGTTGGGGTTTGCCACTTCACAAACTGCTGTTTTGGGGACAGCTGCTTTCACAATTTTTGCAAAACTGCATTGCTTTGTTTGTCAGTTTTTCTTTGGGAGTGCCTGCAGCTAAGTCCCACCACATTTGCAAACACCTTACCTTCATGGGATCTTGTTTCTGTTCCTGTGCAGTAGGCACTCTCTCAGACTTTCTCTGCTACTCAGTAAACTGATCTAACTCAGCTAAGCTGTTTCCTACAATGTAAATCAACCTACCCACTAAAGGACTCAAGGTGGAAATTGGAGGTCCCTTCCAGTTAATTGGGGCTGTTGGTAAGATACATTCATGTCAGAAGTAAAAACAATATTGTCTGTTCCCCCACTTCATTTGAAAAACATTAGACTAGGGATTTTCCCCTAACCTCTCTTGCATTTTTGGTCAGTCTTGACCCCTAGCATTGTCGGCAACTCTTTCGAAGTGGCTTGCCAGTACCGCCTTCCTAGGGCTGAGAAAAAATAACTAGTCCAAAATCATCCAGTTGGATGCTGTGCAACAAAAGCAGGACTAGAACTCACAGTTTCCCAGGGTTTTTTTTATAATAACTTTATTAGATATTTTAAAAGTGGAAAGAGAAAAACTAATAAGAATTAATAAGCAAGACAGTGAATAGGAAAAAGGAAAAAAGAAAATGAAAGAAAGAAAGTGCAGAAAAAGAAAGAAGAAAGAAGAAAGAAGCAGAAATATTAAAAAATGACTTTAGAGCAGATATAAGTAAAACATACATTAAATTCTTACTCTAAAATTTCAACTTAACATCCATTTTTCTATAATCTATTAATTTTACTAATCGTCAAATCCATATATCATAATTTCATTTTTTTCTGTTGCCCACAAAAAGTCCAAAAGGGGCTTCCAATTAGCATTAAAATTATCCAATGTCTTTTCTCTAATCAAAGCTGAATTTTGCCTTCTCAGCTAGCTCCATCAATTTTACAATCCATTCTTCCATTATAGGTAATATTGAATCTTTCCACCTTTGAGCATATAAAAGTCTCGCTGCAGTTATCATATATAAAACAAAGGTCCATGAGATTTTTCCAATTGTTTATCCATTAGCCCCAAAAGAAATATCTCTGGTTTTGATTGTATATTAATCTTCAAAACCTTCTGAATTAATATATGTATTTGAGTCCAAAATTTTTTAGCTTTATTACATGTCCACCAAAGATGATAAAAAGTCCTGCCTTGTTGTTCACATTTCCAACATAAATTTGAAGTCCCTTTATACATTTTTGACAATTTTTCCAGTAACAGATACCATTAATACATCAATTTATAAAAATTCTCTTTAAGATTATAAAATAATGTACATTTCAACCCTTTCTTCCACATATTTTCCCATTGTTCCATTTGTATAATATATCCAAAATTTTTAGCCAATTTTATCATACAGTCTATAACTTATTCATCTTCTATTTCAAATCTCAACAAAAGTTTATACATTTTAGCAATAAGATGTTTATCATTAGTACATAACTCCATTTCAAATACAGTTTTATCATGTTCAAAACCACTTTTTTATCAACTTTAAATCTTTCTATTAATTGTACATGTGAAAACCATTGACACATATATTCTTCTGATGTCATATCTTCTCTTGATTTTATTTTAAATTCACCCTGGTAGAAATCTAAAATGTCACAATAAGTTAACCATTTCTGCTTAATTACCATTTCTCTTCTATAATATGCTTCTTGTGGTGATAACCATAAAAGTATTTTCGGACACAATCTAGATTTATATCTATTCCAAATTCTCAAAATGGCATGTGTAATAAAATGGTTTTTGAAATCTACATTAACCTTAACTTTGTCATACCATAAATAGCCATGCCATCCAAATCTCAAACCATGTTCTTCTAAGTCCAATAGCCTTCTGTTTCTCAGTGTCACCCAATCTTTCATCCAGCAAGCTGCAAAATACAATTTCAAATCAGGTAAACCTCCTCTTTCTTTGGCATCTTGCAACACCTTATAAACCCACCAAAAACTTGTGGGTTTTTGCCTTGCCACACAAATTTAGATATATCCTTCTGCCATTGTTTAAATGTTAAGTCAGTAGTCACAGTTGGTATTGTCTGAAACAAAAATAACTTCCTAGGCAAAACATTCATTCTTATCACAGAAATTCTTCCCAACTCTGACAGTTGTAGCTTCTCTCATCTTAACATGTCTTTGTTAACTTCATTCCATGTCTTAACATAATTATTCTGAAACAACATATAGTTCATATTTGTCAAATTAACACCCAAGTAGTTTACTTTTTTCTCAATCTTGAAACCTGTTTTGTTCATCAATTCTATTCGATCTTGTGTCTTCCCAGTTTCCCAGTTTCTAGCCTGGTGCTTTCAATCGCTACACCAAACTGGCTCTCCACAAAAAAATTGTTAGCCCTTCCTTTCCTTGGCTTCAAAAGAAAGGAAAGGGGGAAAAGTACACAAATTTGACAACAATCTGCCATTCCTTTTGCAGAGGAAAGAAGTTCCAAATGCACGTACTGAATTACATCTTAAAACAAAAGCATATCATCTTCATCTCTTTTGTTCCCTTGTCTAAAATGCCCTCAAATGCATTACTAAAGACAAAAAGTGCAGTAATCAACCAGATTTTTACACACAACATACGCTCACTTACAGCAAGCCAACTGGACTGACAACAATTGAATCTCCTCTCCCTTGGGTACCTTCCAGTGCCTCCCTCAGAAGAGCCTGCTGATCTTCTCTTAAAAGCAGTCATCTTTTTGGCTTGCTGTGGCACCTTCCTCTGAGTAGCTTCTAACTGTTCCCACACATTATGGAGCGCAGTAAGAAAGGCCCATCCAAGCCCCGCCACTGTCTCCTGTCCCCCTTTCTCTCCCATTGCTGCACACATTTAAGCACTACGTCGGGAGCTGAGCCTCCAAACTCTGCCAAGTCAGAATCCCATGACACTGGTGGGGTCAACCGGTTCAACATTTGAGCCACTGGCCTCCAAGCACTTGTGCTGGGCCAATCAGGGATGTGGCTGTGGCCACTTCCATCTTGCTCAGCAAATCTCTTTCCCCACCAGGGCATTGTCACTGAATCCTGTTCGTGACGCCAAAAATGTATTGCCAAGTGCCAAGCAGTGGCCAGGTGCCAGTCAATTGGTTCTTTGAGGATCCAGAGACAATAAACACACCAGTAAGCAAAGAGATTTTAAGCTTTATTGTCAAAATTAGCAGGCAGATTTAAACAAAAACACAAAAGCATAGCATATCAAGCAAGATGATAACACATCTCCCTTCACCTATCAGGAGCCCCAGTGGAATGACAGCAGAGACCCCAAGACAACCAGTTCACACAGCACCCAGCTTCAGGTCTGTGCTGAAACTCCCAGCTCAAAGGGCAATACCAGGGTCCTATCAAACCTGGTACCACAATCTCATGACCCTGTTTCCATGGTACTGAGATTGCAGGACCTGACCTTGGCACCTGTTCCTGGAATGTAAACCAAGAGCCTGGGAACTGTACGGATAACTTTGAGGTCCTTCTACAACTGTGTGAAGATTCCTTCCTTCTCTTTATTTCCCAAGCAAGAGCAAAAAAAAAAAAAAAAAGCAAGCTAAACATTATTATCACTCAGAATGAACTCTAAGCTTCTAGAATCTTCTTAAATGAAGGAGAAATTTAAAGATGTAACTATCTTCTCGAAATACAATGGTCTTCTGTGATGTCACTACAATGGCAACAATAACCGTTCAGTCTAGAGAACACATGCTAGTTACCCAATAGATATGTAGCTCAACAGAACTGGCTTTGACATTGATTAACTGGGAGAATCAGCTGTGCTGAATGAAAGCCCCCCGGTCCCTCTACTGGACACATGCCCTTTTTTTCCCAGGCTGTGACAGAAAGTCTTTGTATCAAATGGTTTTTTTTTTTTTTTAAATGCATTGACTTAATCACAATTGCATAGGCAAGACCATTTTTATCTAGATGCACAAGCATACTAAATATACAATGTAAAAAAGACAGATGCAGGTAAAAGGAAAAAAAATCAACATTTTTGCTACTTCAATTTCTCTCTAAAGTTTCTGTTCAATTAAAATGGTGGCCTCATCTTTCCAAATGCCTGTAACTAAATTTTTATTTGGACAAATGTAGAAGAGGAGATTTTGTGTAGTATTTACAAAGTACTCCATAGATACAAACCAGCAGATTTAGTTCAAAAATATGCAATGTCCTGTTCTTAGGAATATTATTTCCAGATGTTCAGGATGTGATATATCTTGTTCAGATGGTTTAGATGGAGGACAACCTGGATATCACACTGTCTCCCCTCCCTTTTAAAAAAAAATAATAGGAAGGAGGGAAATCAAAAGACCAGTTGCACAACTTGAAGAAATGTCTTTTCTGAGAAATGGACAGATCTTTTTAAAATGACATTAACAGCATTGCCAAATCAAAGCTAAGAGTGATCTTTACAGTTTTTGATGTATCACAATGGAAGATGCCAGGTTGCTGAGCCAGAAAAACATTTTAGTTCTCTTTTCTTCTAGCAGGCAAGTTTATTATAGAGTGGTTGAAGTGTTACCGGAGGAAGTTGAAAACGTGGATCCCTTCCTATACCGAATCAGGATTTCTTTGCTGATGATACCTCGTGAGATCAAGATCTTGAGGAAGTTGTTCCGGAATTTCTGTCCTATAAAGGCATATATGAAAGGGTTGATACAGCTGTGAGCAAATCCCAAAATCTCGGTACCTAACAAAGCATCGTCAATTCTGTTACGGACTAAGCAGGTGTCAGTAATGACGCCAGTCCTCAAGAAAGTATCAAAAAGCAGGGCGATGTTGTAGGGCAGCCAACAGAACAGAAAGATCAGCACTACAGCCAAGATTACTCTCATTGCCTTCTTCTTCTGGTTGTTCTTTGTCTGGTAGAGTCTGTGCAGAGTTATACCATAGCAAATTATCATGATTTTCAAGGGGAGGAGAAAACCAAACACCTGTGGCAAGATTCTCAGTACTACCCTCCATTCAGCTGTTCGATTCCCTCCAATGTCCTCATAACAAACCATGTGAGAGGAATTTGGAGATGGAAAAACCTCCCGGAAGCAGATCACAGGAAGGGAACAGAGGAAGGAGAACAGCCAGATGCCAATGCAGACAAATTTGACCCAGTGCCTCTTCTCAGTGGCTGCCCGAGTAGCATAAACTATTGCCAAATACCGATCAAAACTGATAAAGGCCAACAGGAGGATACCGCTGTAGAAGTTGACTTCCTTCAGGACTGAGATGATTTTGCACATGAAAGTGCCAAAGATCCACTCATGAACGCGATACACAGCCCAGATTGGCAAGGTGAGTGCGAAGAGAAGATCGGCAATAGCCAGGTTCAGGAGGTAAACATCAGTAACAGAACGGTTTCCTTTGTTGTAGCTCACCACCAGAATCACCAAGGAGTTGCCCAGCAGGCTCAAAATGCAAACCAGGATATAGATGAATGCTACAATGTACTTGATTGAAACTGTTACATTTTGTGGCTGGCAAGGTTCTGCAGAGAAACCATCGGGGCCAAGAGTATAATCTAAGTTATAAGTATAATTCTCTAGGAAGCCTTGATCCTTCAGATTTATAAGATCTTCTCCACTGATTTCAGATGATGCCATCCTGGATCCTTTACTGTAAGCCTGTGTAGAACAAGAAGCCAAGACAGGTGAATACCGTATTTTTCCATCTATAAGATGCCCCCATGTATAAGACGACCCCCACTTTTCCAACCCAAAATTAAGAAATCAATATTTTAAAGATAAAGCAGAACACATTTTTATTTAGTAATTAGTTAACATTTACTTGATTCACTCGGTGGGAGGAGGTCCAAACCGTCTCTCTGCAGCTCTATTTCCAGGCTCTTTTGCATAACTGATTACATTCAAGCACGAGTGAAACTGCCGAAAGCTTGTCTCTGCAAACAGACTTCCTCCAATTGGTGTGTTCAGCATCAGCTGACGTCAGTTACATCAGGCTCATGATTGGATGAAGTCTGATTGCAGAGACAAGCTATTTCACTCGTGATTGGAGGCTAGTGATAGGAGGAAGCCTGTTTGCAGAGACAAAGTATGGGCAGTTTCGCAACCACATGGTTCTCTCCTCGGCTTACTTCCTTGCATAAGATGCTCTTCAATTTTTAGTGTAACGGTTTTAGAAAAAAGTATCGTCTTATAGACGGAAAAATATGGTAACTTCTTTCTAATAAAAAGGCAACATACTAATCATAAATGTGATTCTTTGGGGCTCCAATATATATATATATATATATATATATATATATATATATATATATATATATAAAAGATTACTACACTTTGAATATAGGCACTGGACATATATAGTACCATATAGTTCTTAAATTCCAGAATACTCACCACATGAATGCTACTGGTAAGCCCTTCCTCCCTACTAATGATGTCAAGTGACTGTAGCTTCCTTGCACATCTAGACATCCAGCATAAATATTTGCAGGAGGAATGTGCTCGTATGTTCACCAATGTATGAATGATGACTGCTACGCAAGCAAGCCCCAGCTGAACACACAGATGTCTACAGGAGGCTGAGCTCATTTATGCCATCAGAAGGAGGCAGGAGAAAAGCACTGCAGCTTTTCAGGAGTCATTCTATCCTGTCCACTCCTCCTTGTATGATCAAAATAAAAGATCACTCTAAAATACTAAGGTAGCTAAACTTCTGAAGGGAAGTATGAAGAGGCTGACTAAAGAAGGGGACTGAGGCAGGTTCCTTCCAATAGGAAAACACGCACAATCTCTGCAGAAACTCAAAGTTGCAAACGAAAAAAAAAAAGTTTATTGCCCCCCACCCAACCCCATTTTGGATACCCTGTGGCTGAGTTAAAAATAAATCAGCTCAGCTGCTGAACAAAGACAACAACGTGGGATCCCACAGATCTGGAACTGATTTTAGAGCAGTGCAAGGACCTCACAGGAAAATGTCCAAAATTATCGGTATCCACAAATAAATGTTTTTAACATCAAGGTAAAAGTATTCTTCATTTGAATTATATCCTGTAGATATGATGGAGCCTTAATGACATGATACAAAATGCGAAACGCTGTACATGATCAGAGATACTGTCTTCAAAAGGCTGTCAATTTTGTCCTTGTTTGCTCTGACATATAAAGAATATAAAAATTATAAAACATGGTCGTTAGTTGGGACTGTTCTTTCCCCCCGCCCCCCAGTCGCTCATTTCCTCTGTCTATGATGTTTATTGCTTATATAATTATTATGAATAGATTTCTGAATAGACTCAGCAAGCAGTAAAGTTTATGATTGAAAAAATCTAAAAATAAAATCAGGATTGACTGATTTGGGGATAGGCTGATTTTTTTGATCTGCAGAAATGGTCCAGACCACTGTATGCTTTACATTTCATATATATGAACTGATGAGCCCAGGGCCATCTGAGGCCTTTCATAAGACACCTGGACCTGCAATGATGTCTAAACGATAACGATAGCATTTCCAACAAAGCCATCCAGCCAGGTTTTCTTCCATATAAGAATGGAAATGTCTTAACAGTCCTTTATATTTTATATCTTATATTTATATATTGTATATGTTTTAGTGTTATGTGGGTTTTTTGGTTTATTGTTTGTTTTGGGTTGTTGTACATCACCCAAAGTCACATTCTTTGAGTTGGGCAGCCTTATAGATCTGGTAAATAAATAAATAATAAAGGAAGAGAGATGCCAATTAACTGCTCACAATGTGATTGCATGCCACAGCAATCTTTGTTCTTAGCTATGAAAACCCAAACCTGGATTTTCTAATTTCAGAGAGAAAGATAACAGGAGAGATGTACTTTAATACAATTCAGAAATCTCTTTTTTCCTGATTGATTTGTACTACATCAGTCATGTTGCTCTTTGAACCTTTTGAATATTTTCTCATTTTAATTAACTCTTCTTTTTTTATTAGGGGTGCTTCTCTGGGTATAACAATTTTAATACATTACTCATACTCTTGAAGATCTAGGCAGGGGAAGCGCTTCATTTCCAATCTCTCTCTCTTTCTCAGTCATTCATACATAAAAACAAAACAGAATTTACACAGCTCTTGAGCAGCCAAATGTAGTTTGGGAATCTCTATATAAGGGAAATTACTAGGCAAACATTGAGTGCCACTTCAGAACATCTTCTGTATATAATTACAACTGTAGTGTTTCATATCATGCAAAAAATGAGTATCTCTGTACATCACCTTGATGGCTTCCAGAGCTATTGGATTAAAACTCCCATTATCCTTATGCAGAAAAGCAAAAGAGGATGGGCATGATTGAGCCACAATCAGCTATCTTACCATGAGATCTGAAATAGCCTTACAACTAAGAGTGGCAACTTTCAAGCAAGGAAATTCTCTTTTAATATGGTTTGAAGCGATTTTGAAAAGGTTACATTCCGTGAGCATTTTCTTAGTGCTTTGCTTATTCAGTGTTTAACATTTCTTTTCAGCGTTGATGAAATAATGGAAATAATCAGGCGCTTATCCTAGGGAGATCCTTGTTTTATCTAAGGTAGGGGGTTATTCTGCAAAGGTATTCTCTGTCTATTTAAGGATGCTTGATTCCAGATACACAAGACCTTGTGCCAACAATTAAAAGACATTGGCCAGCTCCTTTGTCTTATTCTCCTTAGTGGTCTAGACCAGTGTTTCTCAACCTTAGCAACTCTAAGATGTGTGGACTTCAACTCCCAGAATTCTACAGCGGGCATGGCTAGCTGGGGAATTCTGGGAGTTGAAATCCACTCATCTTAGAGTTGCCAAGGTTGAGAAACACTGGTCTAGACAGAAAAGAGATGGGACCACACAAAAGATTTACAAACATAAAATTCCTATGAAGAAGGTGGCAAGGCATTTTCACCATAGAAGCTTGCTTTGGAACTACTCTCATTTGGAAGAATTCACCATTGCCATTTACTACTACCTGCAACTGCAAAACCTTTTCCTATTCTGTAAAGAAAGCTTATTGAGCTGCTGGTCTTCTTTAAATTATGATGTTGTTTTGAATCCCATGTGTTTGCTTGTCTTGTTTGCCATAGCAGCATCCTTGATGCTTTATATCCTTGGGAAGGATTGGGGATAGGATGAAGAGTCCTACATTTTGCCTTCATGAATATCTTGGGTCTTCTGGCATCTCTGTTGCCCCCACCCCAACTCCTCAGCACCAAATATTACCAAGGCAGCTGTATTAGCCTAGCAACAGGTTTTATTCAGAGCTCTCAGACAGCCTGCCTTCCTCAACCTGGTGGGCTCCAGGGCTCAGATTACAATTCCCATCCTTCTGGCTACACACCATAAGTAGATAACATATGTAAACCATCAGACAGTACACAAGAATTCTTTAAATATCTGGCTTTCTCCAACACAGCATCTCCCAGGAACAACCAGACAATATGACCAATAACTGGAAATCATAAAATTTGTAGATCAAGGCTTCCAAAAGCATCAGTCTGCTGAGTAGCCTTCTTAAATCTGAGGGCTCTAAAGTTCTCCCCATTGCTGGCCATCCCCAGTTAGAGGGGAAAAACTGCTTTCCTTCTCAATGCAATGAGCAATTAAAAAAAAAATCAGCAAAAAAACATACATGCTTTCTGCCCTGGTCGTTACAAGCCCAGGAGCTTTCCCCTGTCCCCTCTTCCTTGGCTTCTCTCTCCTGCTCCTGCTTCAGCTTCTCTATTAGTAAGACTGATTGTGCAGGCAAAATGCATAATCAGGTGAAGTGAATCCCACCTTGTGGAATATTTAATATTAATTGCATGTTCTCTATGCCTGCTAACCACCTTTCCATCAAAATGTTTCATCTTCTACAACAGCCTTTCCCAACCAGATAGCCTCAGATACATTGAACAAATATCTTCCAGCATCCCATGTGATCCAGATATGTTGGCTGCAGATGATGAGAACTGTAGTCCAGCCTACCTGGAGGACATTAGATTGGGGAAAGATGTTCTAGCTTTTTAACAATTGCATTTGGAGGTGTAAAGGGAGTAAAGCCTGAGTTTTAATGCCCTTAGCATCCAAAACTCTGTTAGCAGAATCCATTTTACCAAATAATTCCTGCTCACCCTCAACTCCACTCTTATGGTTACTAATTTCCTGCTTATTCTTCATTCCACTGTTATGTAAAATTAGCAAGGGCAAGCTCCTTACTTACCTGCCTGCTCTGGAGAGTCCTCTTCTCAGTACAAAAATTTGATGCTGAAGGTTCAACCTTACCAGGAGGAACTGACCCTTGCAAAACTTCCCTCCACAGTACCCAGAAAAGAACACCAGACCCTTCTAAGTATTTCCTCATAGAAGTGAGGAATAAAGCAACAGGAAACTGCTCACACAGTTCAGCAGGTGGACATCGCAGCTATTCTAGTGCCTGTAGAACAACCTTCCCAAACTGACTCCTTGAGATCTGCACCTCACTGAATTTCCTAGCTAGCCATGCAGCCCTAATACATCTGGAAGGTACCAGGTTGGGAAGGCTGCTGCAGAATTGGGAAAGAAGGCAGGCAGGCAGGCAGGCAGGCAGGCAGGCAGGCAGGCAGGCAGGCAGGCAGGCAATTGGAATTAATGGAACATCTTCACTCTGGCCCAAATTTTGTTCTCCTGGAGGGAATAAAACATGGATTGATGACCAAGATTAGACCTCATTGTGATCTGTTATTGCTTGTACTTCATTCATATGAATCAAATGGGAAATAAAACTGAACATTGATTTATTTATGTTGCAAAATGAGATGACCATTTTGCTCAAGGATTACAGAATGTATAAAATATGCTCTGTTCCTTTCACATGCTATTATTCAAGCTAGCACCTCTGAGCCTCAATGCTTCATCTTACATATCTAGGTGGGAAGATGAAAAAAAATGAGAGCAGAGATTTGGAAGCAAACAACAATATAAACTTGGAACTGTGGAAGAAGATCATACAGAAGAAGCAGAGGGGCATTTAGATGAGGCTGCTATCTTTCCTGTCTTATTCACAGAGAAATTTATGAAGCGATAATGCTGTCATCCATTTGTAACTCCCATGTGCCCTTTTCACTGTTTTTTTCCCTCTTTTTTCCTTACACACACATACACAAGCTACCTTGTTAAAGAGGAAAGTATAGAACTGCTGTGCAATATCTTTTAACTAATAGCATTATAAGCAATTCATTTAGAAGCATTCCAGTAGATGATCACCACAATAGGGAAATTAGCACTGTAGTGAAATAAGCAGTGATCATTAGAGAAACAGCATTAAAGGCAGCAGTATTAAGAGAGAATAAAGATGTGAAGATAGAGATGAGGGAGATGGCCAGACAGCAGTGTTTCATACCCATCGCTGCCCTGGCTCATAGGATATATGTGACACTTTGGGAAAAGGGTGGTCACAGCACATGTGCAATACACTTGGAAATGGTTGTTCACATAATGAGTATGTAAGATCTTGTGAGTATAATGAGCCCCAAAACGGCCTTGCATGCTCCTGGAGATGTTCATTTGGGAAGAAACTCATGCGTGATCAATCACTGAAATGAAATCTATATTTCTGGAGCAGTATACCTCTGATTAACAGATACCAAGAACAAGGGACAGGAAAACATTTCTTCAATCACAATCTGCTTACCAAGAGAGTTGAACTGGGTAGACCAAATGAAGATTACAGCAAATATTTTTATGGAAGTGAAGAACAGCAATCTGGCTGAAGACTTTTGGAAAAAGGCTTTACCAACAGACTCATCCCAATAAGTTGATACATACTCACCAACATCTTGAGAAGATTGAATTTATCAGTACCACATCAGAATCTCTTAAGAAGTGACCTCTCATTTATGAAAATTATTTTTCCATGGGTTTTTTAGGTCTAGAAAGTCACTTTCTGGTTGGTGCACAACAATCTCTTCTGACTCTAGCTATAACTTCTAGCATGCATTATGGCCCAGATACCAAAGCCTGACCTTCAATTCCAGAAATTTAGAAGAATGTCAGTGTCTGTTTAGCCTGGAAATTGAGTCAAGACATGGTTGTCTAGAGGAGGAAAAGGAATACTGTATATTTACTGAAACAAAACCCATATCTTGACTTCTGTGCTCCAGCCTACAGCTCAGAAGCTAGCAAGCAACCACCTAAATAGTGGCAGATGATGGAGGTAGCTCAAAATATGTCTGGTGTCAGCACTTAGGCTAACATGGACATGCTGGGCCCTATCAGAGTCATTTCTGCTCTTGCCAGAATAATTTGTTGTTGCTTTTAAAAAATCTTAATTTTCAAAACATGTTATACTCAGGGAGTAACCAACAAATCATGTACATGGTTAGAGAGGCTTTATTTTACATTAACTTTTAAATTAGTTTAACCCTTTCTGGAACAAGCGGTGCATATTTCCAAGTAAAATGCTTAGCACAAAGGCAGCAGAAGCATTCCTTAGAGTCCTATCACCGGAGTGAATTTAAATTGTGAAACCAGCAAACAATTTATCTGGTTTACTCTAAAAGATCAGGAATGGAAAAGCAGTTGAAGCACATGGAATGGCAGAGAGGAATAAGAGAGATATGTTTGATAAAGTGTTGTGGAAAACATAAAGCCATTCAGTCCAGGTCATTCCTGATTCTGAACTTACCTACATTAGCTGCACCAGTACCTGTTATATTGCTGTTAGGAGTCACAGGATAGTTCCATGGCCTATATCTTCCACCAGCAGCAGTGGCCTCATTCAGTCTAAAGCTAGGCCCTGACATTAATTATCAAAACATAAGATTGTGGAAAATCCTATGGCTATAGATAAGTCCTCTACTTACGAACTTTTGAATAACGAACTTTCACCAATACGAACAAACCTCCAACAACTCCAACCCAAAGGAAGGTCCCAGAAGTTTACGGCATGCACACATATGTATGCGGCGTGCTGTAAACTTCGAGGCATATGTATCTGGTGTGCAGTGGTTGGACTTATGAACAAAATGGTCTTACAAACAGCCTCTTGGAATGTAACCTGTTCATAAGTAGAGGACTGTCTATATAAGCTCTTTTGTCTAAATTCCCCCTTTAAGCAATCTCAGAGAATTTAAATAATCACTCTGGGATATTGCTGAAACCATGGTATGATGGATTTCAGGAACTTAAGAGGGCAGTATCTCCATTTCAGGTCAAAATTCAAAAGGAGGACTTCTCTCAGCTGCACAAATCATACATGTGAAAAGGATGAAGGGCTACCACATAAGACTCAATAATAGGAGAATGGATGTCAAATAGTCCTAAACAATATGAAGACACACTATCCAGCTGCATATTTTCTTGCATCTTTCTCTGAATAACTTTGTTGAAGAAAATGCCTTTCTGGATCAAAGGCATGCCAATTTATAGCTTAAATTATTTCAGATGTATTATAATTATTGTTTATTCATAGAAAACGTGGGACAAATTATGGGACATGTTGAAGTATGGATTACTGCACTTAGTTCCCCTGACATTTTAGGATTACAATTACTTGTCAGAATTGTTCTCTTTTCAGCACATGGATATGAAGCAGTATCAGAGCTCGGAACAGAGAGATTACAGAAAGACGTCCAGGGCAATTCTCTGCTATCAGAACTGCCTGAGTTGTTTACAAGGCACCTTCCACCAGCAGAGGGAACTATTGTTTGATTTAACAGATATTCAGGGTACCTGGAAAGCTAATACCAAATGTCCATGAATGTGATGGTTTCTGGATGATTGGGATGTTGTACTAAGTGACTGTCACAAAACAAAAATTAAAACTTTTTTAGAAATATAACAGAATGATCCTCCGTTTTTCACTATTTTTAATGTACCAAGAGTTGGCTTCTTTTGTTTCTGAGCATCTCTATTTTAAAACAGCAAACAGTAAATCAAATTAATCAGAAAAGTTAGCTAAATGTATTTATTGTTCAGCCTGTGAATACCCTATGCATGCATTTATGTGTAATATAAACAGAATTGCTGTGGTGTGTTTTGCATGTGTGTGTGCTATGACCTATGATCCATGAATTGTTGCAAATCTGTTAATCTTTAGAGGGCTACAAGTCTCCTCATTTCTGCTACAAAAATGATCCATGATCTTTTCAGTTCCTGCTGTTACGACTGTTCAGCCAGTTTGTGCCTGTAGATGCAGTTGTGGCCAATAACAAGACAAACATATTGTTATATTCAGCAGTACACACCTAATCAACAAATTCAAGGAGGTTTACAATAGTCTCAACAACATAATAAAAACAGTTATCCTCTGGAAATAAGATTTCCCCAAATCATACTTTTTAGACTAGTACATGGGTGAGGGTAGGACCATTAAATCCAAATTTCTATTAAAACCAAATGAATGTCATTGATTAAAGTTGGGTCATTTGTGTAATGATTTAATTGACATAAATGGCATCATTTACAGTAAAACCTCTATTTAATAAACAAATCCTTGATGGAAATGAAGTCAAAACTAAAAATAGTTTGGTTGTGTTCTGAGTCTATTCAGCTGAGGTCCATAAGTCAAATTTTTATATCTATGTATCTAGAACTCTTAATACATTGCTTAGGGAGCCACTATCCTGAACCATGAAGTGCCATCTTAACATTTAGTTGGCCTTTCAAAAGAAAGAAACCAGAATAATCTCCCAGCATTTAGCTCTGTTGGTAGAGATTCATTACTTTCCAGTCAGTTGCCTGAGGACAAAGACAATGCTCTTGTCTTCAAGTATCTGAAGGGTTGGCTTGTAAAAGGTTAGGGTGAATTGTTCAGAGCCATTCCAGAAGACAGGAGAAGAAACCAAGGTGTTAAATTGGACATCAGGACTTTAGAGCTGTTCAGCAATACAACAGACTGCTGTTCAGCAATACAACAGATTGGGAGGTAGTAGACTCTCATTCACTCCTTCACTCTACATGGGGATGCTCTTGAAGACCACTCGGAAGCTACAGCTGGTTCAAAATGACGTGGCCTGAGCAGTAATGGGTGCCTCTCAATGTGCCATGTATCACCACTGCTGTGTGAGCTGGATTGGCTGCCAATTGGCTTCTGAGTGTAATTCAAGGTGCTGGTTATTACCTACAAAGCCCTGTATGGCATAGGACCTGAATATGTGAGAGACTGCTTATCTGCAATCGTTTCTGCCTGCCCAGTGCATTCCAGCAGAGTAGGTGAGCGCCAGGTCCCTTCCATTAAACATTGCCATCTTGTGGGACCTAGGAAGCGTGCCTTCTCTGTTGCAGCCCCCAACTTCTGGAACAGCATTCCCCCGCCCGCCCCCCCCCCCCTCAAGATAAGGATGGCACCTTCCCTCCTGGAGTTCCAGAGAACCTTGAAAACCTGGCTCTGGTCCCAGGCCTGCGATTGATGTTTGTCATTGCTTAATGGCCCCTGTTTTGTTTTGTGGGTTTTGTTAGTAGAGTATTTAGTCTGGGCTGCCTGTTCATTTAATGTTTCTCACTATTTTCATGGCTGTTGTTTTTTCTTAGTTTTGTACACTCCCCAGAGTCCACTTGTAACACAATGTGAGAATGGCTTGGAAGAGGGGTGGGGGAAGAGATGCTGCCTTGGGAATGATCAGACAAAAGCGGGAGGAGCTTGCAACTGAGTAATGGGCAAAGAAAGAAACTTAGAAAGGATCTGCTCTAACTTTCAGGCAGTAAAAAGAGATGGCGGGAGATTTGTACTTTCAGACTTGCAAGATTCTGTTAACGTAGTCTTACAATAAAGTAGAACTAGTTCATCTTGTCATGTTACCTGTCTGGTCTGCTTGGGAGGCTGGCACCACTGGAGTTGGGTGGCCAATAAATTTTAATAATAATAATAATAACAACAACAACAGCTATGCAGGGTGGCTAAGTCAGGTCTGGACTGTTGGATGTAGAAAGGGGACTTGGAATGCCCCTCACTGATTGCTATTTGCACACTGTTAAGATACTGCTCTTTCCTAATATGTTCTGTTCACAATAAAGGAAGTGACGCATACATGTAAGCTCTTAGTATGAAGTCAAAAATCCACTTCATTTAAGGAGCCATTCATACTGAGGCCGCCTAGCAAAGCCAGCTCTGAATTTCATGATCCTCATGATAGCCTTTGCTTTGTCTCAAATTACGATTGGACCAACACATACAATAGGGCCCACCCTTGACTTAGTTTTTGATCCAGCTCAAGGGGGGTTCCCTGGATAGTGTGGGTGTATGTCTGTGTTACCTCCTCTCATGCTCAGACCACTGTTTTTTTGCTTGTTTGTTTATAAGATTTGTGCACCACCCATCTTAGGCAGCATAATCCTAAGTGTTTAATTATTGCTCACAAGCAAACTCAAAAGCCAGCAAAGAACCTCCTGGTGCCCTCAAACATAACACATCTCCACCCATCCAGAAAGAAACTTTAATGCTTCCCTGGGCTCCAACCTCACACTACCCCAAGTCTTGTGGGAAAAGCCAGGTCTTCACAGCTTTTTGGAAGGCAAGGAGAATGGGGGCCTGTCGGATCTCAGGGGAAAGGATGTCCCAAAGGTCAGGGGCAGCTACTGAGAAGGAGCAATGCCTAGGTCCTGCTAATGACAACATTTAAGGGAAGCAACCTGGACTGCACTCGCCCTATCAGACCTAGTGGAATGGGCAGATATCCTCAGGGAGAGGCAGGCCCACAAATAACATCTGCCTCTTGGAAGTATCATAAAGGAAGTTTTGATTTTTTTTTTTTTAATCTGCGCTCAGTCGTTACCGACTCTGCAGTGACTGCTTGGACGAGTCCTTGCAGTTTTCAAGGCAAGGTATTTCGGAAGTGGTTTGCCAGAGCCTCCTTCCTAGGGCAGAGCCCAGCTGGCGAGCGCAGGAGGCGGGGTTTCCGTTGCTTCGCGCCCTTTTCGGGCGCGCACGGTTTTTCGCGCTTACCGGCAACTGCTCCCGACTCCTTTTTTGCAAGGTGCTGCCAGCATTTTTCCTCCCACCGGAGTGAGAGTACCCATTTATCTATTCACGTGAGTTTTCGAACTGTTGGGTTTACAGGAACTGGGGAGGAAACAGGAGCTCACCCTGCTAACGCGAAGGCTGGACTCGAACCGCTGAAGTGTCGACCATTTCTGGCCGGCAACTTTCAGCGTCATTAAGCTGCTGCGCCACCACATCCCCCTTTGATTTTTAGCATATTTTAATTAATTAATTAATATTTATCTATTTTAATTAATGTTTATTCTGCTTTTACTGTAAACCGCCCAGAGTCACCCCACAGTGAGATGGGCAGTGACAAATTTGAAATATAAATAAATAAAATAAACCTGGCCCTGTGCCATTCAGGGCTTTAAAGGTGATAACCAGCACCTTGAATTGCACCCAGAAAGAAACTGGAAGCCAGGGCACCTCACAGAGCAGCAGTGTGTTACATGGGTGAACTGTAGGGGGCCCAATAAAATGATGTACTGTTGCTATATGATACCAGAAATATTATCGAGAATGTGTAAAGGTATTTCAGATCTATGTTGGAAATGTAAACAACAAGAAGGGTCATTTTATCATGCCTGGTGGACGTGCAAAAAAGCTAGAAGATTTTGGGTTCAAATGCATACTCTGATTCAGAGGATTTTAAAGGTTAATATACAACTGAAACCAGAACTTTTCCTCTTGGGATTGATGAATAAACAGTTGGAAAAAAGGCATAAAACTTTCTTTTTATATATGATAACTGCAGCGAAATTATTGTACACACAAAGATGGAAAGATTTGGCAATACCTACAACAGAGGAATGGTTGGTGAAGATGATAGAACTTGCTGAGATGGCCAAATTTACCTGTTTGATTAGAGAAAAGACAATAGAGTTTGTTTTTTAATGAGATGGGCAGTGACAAATTTGATATATATATATATATTTATATATATACAAATTTATATATATATATATATATATATATATATATATATATATAAATGTTTATTTCTTATGGACTTTTTGCATCAAACAGAAAAAAATGAACATGATCTATGGATTTGATGATTAGATAGGATAGATTATGGAAAGAAGAGAGCCACGATGTAACTTTAGAGAAAGAGGTAAATCTACAATTGTACTTATAACTGCTGTAAAGAAGATCAGAAGCCACTTCTTTATATCTTTTTCTCTTTCTTTTCTGCTTTTCTTTTACCTTTTTTCTTTTTGCACTTTAGCTTTCTCTTTTATTTCTTCCTTTTTCTTTTTTCCTTCTTACTTTATTTTAGTTTGTATTAATTTTTGCTCTTGTTTCTTAAAACTTTCAATAAAATTATATTTAAAAAAATAGCCTCATTCAACCACTTTGCAGGCTGACCATGGAATCTCCAGGGTTGATGGAAGAACCACGTTTTCAAGACTTTCCTGAAGGCTAAGAGAGATGGGGCTAGCCTCATCTCAGGGGGAATGATGCTCCAGAGGGCAGGGGCTAGAGCAGAAAAGGCATGTCTCACCAGATGGAACTCCTTCACAGATAGGACCCAGAGCATCCCTCTTCTGTTGGACCTGATGGGATGGGCAGATGTAACCAGGAAGATACAGTCACTCAAATAATCTGGTGCCACGCCCTGTAGGGCTTTAAAGGTGAAAACCAGCATTCTAAGACTGACAAGCAATACTGAATGGAAAAATATACTTTACTTGCCTCCAGGACTGTAAACAAAGCCTTCAGTCCTACATTCACTTAAACTGGGAGGAAACCATACTGAAGTCAAAAAAATGTATTTCCAAACATATAAATGCATTTCTAAACATTGTCAAACTTTTATACAGCATGCATTTCTTAGTTTTATGACCACCACAGTTCTGAATTACAGGAATAAGGAAGTGAAGTTGCAGCCACTGAAGTATGAAGAGCTTTTAAACCAGGTGCCAAATGGTATCAGATGGGAACCAAGCCAACCTCTTTTCCTGAAGAAAGCAAAAGCATAAAAACAGGCCATGCAGGAAGCCAGACTGATACAAATCTGACTCTTTCAACTTACCCCTTTGAATTGGAACTGGGATAAAGTTAAAGAACCAGGCAGACCAAGTAGAAGGACCTTGATATACTCCTAAAGTTAAAATACATTACAGCTTGTTGCACATATCTTTCCATACTTCCCCTAAGAATGTTTATTAGAGAGCTAGAGACTAAATCAGAGTTATTGATTCTGAATTAGAGTGCTTCCCTTTGCACAGAAATGCAGTTACTAATCAGAAGTGGAAGGAAGTTAATCTAGTATAGTGGCTAAGAAAGAAAGCTACAAATCAAGATGTCCATAATACAAATTTGTCCTCAGCCCGGGACTCTGTAATTGAGCTTCAGAAGTCACTTGTCATGCAGGAACCGTCCACCAGAAACTGAGACTGTACACAAACAAGATATTTTAACAAAAAACATATTTTAAAACTATGGATCCTAGAGTGAATATGAACATCAGAAATGGTGACCACTCAAATCTCAGAGAAAGGAGTTGGATATTATTGAGGAATAACACAGTGAAGTGTGTCAATGAGAAATTACAGTGAAGGAGAAATTAGCAAGCATTGGAGATAGAGAATCTAAGTAGTATTGAGGGGATGGCCAATCCTTGGGGGCCAGCACTTCCCCACACTTTGGATGTGAGAGATTATGTTTTGGATAAGTAGAGGGGGATATTCATCCATGTGCCTTAGCTTGAGGAATCAAAAGTTCAGCAGGGGAGGAAAAAAGAAAAGTGGGCTGAGGGAAGGAGAGAAATGACAGTGAAAGGGGTCTGAGATCACAAACCATATACTGTACTGTATATTAAAATATAATAAATCAACCAGGAGTCAGGTTGAGGAAGGCAGACTGAGTACCTTTCTACTGCAAAGTCCTGATTTTTGAGAACTGGTGGTAGACAGGGCCTTTAAAAATTCATGAAAGGGAGGAAAGGGAGATGGGGGCACTTCTTGATAGCTGTTCACCAGTGGTTTTTGGCTGGGCCAGCTCACCATGCTTCTTGGCATCCTGAAGCCATGGTTCTTTTGGAACAGGGGACTCAGGTCAGTTCAGAGGAGGGGCATTGGTCTTTCCATGATTTGGACCCAGTAGGTCAGGCAAAGTGGTCTGGTTCTTCCTGGCTGTGAAATCCAACGTAATAGAAGCTACTCCTGGCTGTTCTTCTGAAGTCTAAGGTAGCAGTGTACTGGAAGGGCTAAATTCAGCTCCTGGAAGGTTCAGCAGCCTTGTTGGGACTATAACTGCAGGTCCATCTCAGTGGAGGATGCTGACAAGGCTCTGTCCACTTCATGGTCACCCTGATTAGGTTCAGGTCCAGTCCATGAAAGAGACTAGGCCTTAAGTGGCTTAAAGATGTTTTTCTCCAGGATAAGCAAAGGCTTGTGGGGGAAAGGGGAGAGAGCTTGGAGTTGGCCACCCAACTCTGTAGTTTTCTTAAATGACTTCAATTCTTGATGGAGAAATTTTTTAAAAAACAAGTGTTTTTATACGTCTACCCTCTGTTGATCTTTCAGGAGTTTCTGAGTCATCCCCTTGCCAGGGACAAATTCATGAAAGGCCTCCCAGTTCTGATTGTCTTCAAACTGATTGTCTTATAATTGACTTTAAAATAATCCCTTCCTCTTGCATTCCTCTTGCATTGGTGATCAACACTGATGAGCTTTATCATCCAAACAACCTTTCAACAAGATGTCTACATATTTGCACTATCTCACCACAATGGAAGTTTGATTTTGATAGGCAGCACTAGCATTAAACCTGAGGAAAAGGTCACATTTGCAAGCTGATGGGAGTTGGTCCCCCAAACCTGAAAGGCAACAGATTGCTTATTCCCAATGTGCAAGTTAACATATGTGCTGAGAAGGCTCTCATTTCCTTGTAAGCTTTGTTTCTCCCTTCCGGTGCCATAGTCAGGCAGTTTGCATAGTTTTTAAAAATAGAAATATCTGGCTCAGTGTTGGTTTGGATGGGTGTAACAACAATCCTATAATGTTAGTTTTCTTCAACTTGATGGTTTCCAAATGTGTTGCTCCAGTTCCCATCCTCCCAAGTTCTTATAGCCACTGGTTGCTCAGGCTAAAAATGATAGGGGTGTAGACCAATGCATTTGGAAAATATCAAGTTGGAAAGCACCCCACACAATGCATAACTAGGTCAACAGAAAAACATTGTTGCATTGTTTTATAGCACAGCTTAGTGGCCTCCTCTTTAATGTTAATCACACATTAAGTCCAAGGGATTGCAGATGGATTGTTGGAAGCGTGTAAATCCTGAACAATGGCACAGCCATGGACAATCATACAAACCCACAGGATGTCAGGCCAACATCTTTGTGGCTTACTTAAAGCAATTACTTAGAGCACTTACTTTGGCCCTTCAGACAGTCATGCCTTAGTCACCTCACAAATGGATTATGGTAATGCACTCTCTATGGGGCTGCCCTTGAAGGCCACTTGGAAGCTGCGGCAGGTTCAGAACGCAGCAGCGTGGGTAGTGATGGGCAGGCCTCATTATGCTCCCGTGATCCCCTGCTCTGTGGGCTGCACTGGTTACCCATTGGCTTCTGGGTGCAATTCAAGGTGCTATAAAGCTCTTTGCGACATAGGGCCTGGTTATTTGAGGAATTGCCTGTCTCTGGTTGTTTCTAACCATCCAGTGAGATCGGGCAGGGTGGACATGCTTCAGGTCCCATTGATTAAGCATTGTCATCTAGCAGGACTCAGGCAGTGTGCTTTCTCTGTTGGGGTACCTGCCCTCTGAAATAATATCCCTCCAGGGATCTGGATGGCTTGAAGACCTGGCTATTCTGCAAGCTTTAGGTCAGGGTGATGGTTGAGTCCCTCTTGTGTGTGTGTGTGTGTGTGTGTGTGTGTGTGTAGTCTATATGTTTGTCTTTGGGTCACTTATGATTTCTTTCTCTATTTTGTATTTTTAGTATCTTTTTAATTGTTAGCCTCCCAGAGTTGCTAGCGGTTGGGCAGTCTCTCAAGTGTGTGTGTGTGTGTGTGTGTGTGTGTGTGTGTATAGATAGAAAGATAGAAAGATAGAAAGATAGAAAGATAGAAAGATAGAAAGATAGAAAGATAGAAAGATAGAAAGATAGAAAGATAGAAAGATAGAAAGATAGAAAGATAGAAAGATAGAAAGATAGAAAGATAGAAAGATAGAAAGATAGAAAGATGCAGATGCAGATGTAGATGAGGATGTAGATACTCCTCCTGTCCTCAAAGCTTTTTTTCTGGCAAGTCTATAGTTGGAGATACTCATCCCCAGGACCAAATATGTTCCATATGGAGACATCTCACTGACTAAAATGGGAAAGAATGCCACAGGAACTTTTGTTCTTATGCCACAGAGTCTTAAGTAAGTGCTACTGATTTTAGAGGGACTTTCTGGCAATTAAGTGTGCATAAGATCGCAGCATTACACATTTAGCTGCAGAAAACCAGCTGGGGAGTGGCAATACTTCTGACAGAAGCAAAGTTGTAGGGTGGGTGGGGTTTGTTGTTGTGTTCCCCCCCCCTTACCAGAGATAATATCCTCAACCTATGTTAGACTTGCAGGCAAATGCTCCTTTCCCCACTTCTATTTTTTCTGACCTGATGCAAGAAAGAGACTCAGAATATCATTGATGCAAAGTTTCAAGTAGGACCTCTTCTCTACTAAGGCTAGTGGAAAAAAGTAAGCAATAAAATTCTGAGGCTGTTGCATACACTAGTTTGAATGGATAGATTTCTTAATTTTATTTTTCTTTATTTTATAAGTTTATAAGGTTGTCCAATTCTACAATGACTCTGGGTGGTGTATGGTAAAAACAATCATGACATACAATTAAACAAAAACTACCACCACTCCCATCCAAGTGCCAGAAGAAAAGGAACCATTAAAAAACTATTAAACACACTACCTGCTTTAACCACGGCCTGGGGAAAGAGTCAGGTTTTTGGAGCTGTTTTGAACATGACCTGGGTGGAGGCCAGGTTTACCAGGGGAGGTATTGCAGAAGACAGGTGCTGTGACACAGAAGGCCTGCTTCCTAAGTCCCATCAAGTGATACTTACATTAGATATTTTGGATATCATTATTTTTTTTCCCCACACAGTGCCAGTCCCCTACTCTAAATTAACTATGGTCTTTAATTGTCAAAGTGCTATCAAATCAACTACTGCAGTCTTCCCCAGTGTGGGGTGTTCTCAAATGTACAGTTCAACTTCCAGAATTCCCCAGCTAGCATAGCCTGTGGTGACAATTCTGGAAGTTGAGTTCATAGACAGTGCCCAGGTTGGAGAAAGCTGAACTAGTGTGGCAAAAACAAGAAACACATGGCAGGGAACTAAGAGTAAGTACAGTTCTTTGCAACATGTTTATCCCATTTTGTGCCATCAAGTCATTATTGACTCCTGGTGACCACACAGATAGATCTTTTCCGTGGCAATCTGTCCCTAACCTGGTCTTTCAGGTCTCTCAACAGTGCACTCATCGCTACTGTAACTGAGTCAATCCAGCTTGCTGTTGGTCATCTGCTTCTTCTGTTTCCCTCCACCTTGCCCAGCATTAGAGCTTTCTCTAAAGAGCTAGGTTTTCTCATAAGGTGTCCGAAGTAGGATAATTCGAACCTGATTAGATTTAATAATATATCAAAGAATTGAGCTAGTTTTATATTAACACATTATGGATATATTAAATGCTACTCATTTAATTACTATGCTGTATATTCTTTTCTGATTATATTAGTACTGTTATATTTTTGGTTGTACTTCATCATATCCGGGTCATGGTTATCATATCTAGGTCATCTGTATCATGGTTGTTATATTTCACCAATTTTTTTTTTTTTAATTGAGCCTGGTCATTTGTGCCTCAAGTGAGAACTCTTGATTTGTCCCATATATAACATAAAAGAAGTATGTTATGTGCTTTAAGTTTACACATGGGTTCTGTGATATATATTCCTAAAGGCAGTAACCATTTACATTAATCTTTCTCAACCTAGACTTTACAATATATTACAGTACAAACCCATTTCCACAGCCATTATGTCTATAGGAATGGGAGTGATTGAATTAGTTTGATCACACTGAGGGTGCCAGGTTGAGAAAGACTTTCCTGCATATTTACTATGGGGAGTAAGTTTCCCTGAACTCAGTGAAGAGTTACTTCTGAGAAGGTTCATATGAAGTCAAACGGAACACACATAGAGTTGCTTCTAAACACAGAGGAATACAGCAACATGAAGTACACCCAAGACTGAGACTATTAAGACATTACAATGTTCCAGAAAGGCTGTTTGACACATTTGCTAAATTTGCAGGAACTATTTAATTTTACATCACATCTACCCATTCTATCCCACCCATCCCTCTTCACTGTAAACAGCTGTGGTTTTTAACTGTCAGGCAGCCAGAAAGAGCCCCTTATTTGGTTTATGTACCAATAAAAAGGAGAACAATTATTTTCCCATGAGGCAAACCCAGATTCTACACACAAAGAAAACTTGCCTCCACCTGTTTACTTACCAAAGAAAGCTGTTGGAGAAGGGAGGAGAGAATCCAACTCTGTACCATCCTGCAGCACACAGATTCTTGTTTGTGTTCTGATTTCTCAAGATGTCTCCCAAGTATGGAATAATATAGCAATTTTATTATTACATTGACAAAAGCTCATCAACACCATAAGCTACTTAGTTGGTCACTGCTGAGTTGACATTGATATAACTGATATCGGGCTAATGTTATCCCAATTCCAACAATACTGACTAAACAATAACATTTACTCTAAGTCAGGGGTGCCCAATCTTGGCAGGCTGAGGACCACATAGGCCTTTGAATTCCATGCCAGGTACTGCACTGCAAAAGGGAGAAAGGCCACACTTTAACAAAAAAAAAAGTGAGTGCAGAGAGGTCAAAAATTGATTGCATACTTTTGTTCATTAAAGCCATGTTGGTTAACAATTTAAATGACACTGAAAGATTATGCCTAATCTTTATTCCAAAGTTTTTAAGATTGCAAACTGACATTCAATTGAAATCTATTTGCAGCAACAGCACTATACTCCTGCAAAATAGAAATCAGGTACTGAATGTTCATCATAGGACATTAAATGACACATAAACCAGCCTTATTTCAGCATTCATCTAAAAGTATGAGGCGCCCAAACGATAAAGGCAACAGAGCTATGCATACTGATGTTATCTGTTACATCTTCTCTGTATGTATGCTCTACCCACTCATTCTGGTGGTGGGGTCCCAAAATACATTTGATGTATATATTTCAAACTGAGTACATCAAGTATCATCAACTTCTCCATGAGCTTGGCATCCTCTCTGCCTTTCTGAAGGCTTTCTGTATGAACTTGCTGTCAGGGCCCAGAGCCACTAGACCAGTGTTTCTCAATCTTAGCAATTTTAAGATGTGTGGACCAACTCTCAGAATTCTTTGCTGACTGGGGAATTCTGGGAGTTGAAGTCCACACATCTTAAATTGCCAGGGTTGGGAAACATTGCATGAGAGCTTCAATCAGGAGGAGAGGGACAGAAACTTCACAACCCTGTCCATTGGTGTGTCTACCAATGAGGCTTGTTTTCTCTGGCTTCCTTGATAGTGTTCTCTCAGTTCTAGAAGGAGGCAGCATGTCTTCCTGTCTCAATTGCTGGATATCCACAAATCATAGCAAATCAGAATGTGAAGGAGTTGCCACCATCCCGCTGAGGAGTGACCTTGAAGATCTTGCCATGGTCCAGGTTGTTTTTGAGGGTGTTGCTGCAAACACGTCAGATAAAACTGAAATATAAACATGTCACTTTGTAGTCAGAGAAAGCAATGAAAGATTTATAACTATAAAAATAACATCTGATATTATATTGGAACAACTGTTCAGAACTTCAAACATTTTGGTATCAGTTTATTCTATCTGCTTTGGGAGTGGTATTTTAAATATGTTGACAGCAAATACAGCAGAAGCCTGATAGGATTTCAATATAATTTTGCAGAAATCAAAACAGCTATTTCTTTGATATTTACATGGAATTTATTTAAACCAATCAAAGGAAGACATTGAGGTATATAATAGTCTAATTCAATATCATGCTATAATGTAATTTAGTTCTGGCTTAGCCTATTGTATGAACCTACTTAATAACATTTATGACTTAATACAATGTGTGATTCAACCAATTGTAGTTTATTCAATAACTCAAAATTACACCATGGAATAAAATATGTATGCATCAAATACTGTGCACATAAACAAAAAATAAATGTTGTGATTGATTGCAAACCCTGTTAGTTTGGGATCAGGTATCACTAATATGTAGATGATACCTAACTGTACATCTCAACATTGGGCCAACCAGGTGATACTGTTAAAAACCTTGTCCCAATATCTGGAAGATGTGCTGGTCTGGCTGAAGAGAAACAATCAAGCTCAACCCTGACAAGACCAAGTGGCTATGAGTATGTGAACCATCCAGGTTTGGAGATGTTCCATCTTTAGTCTTGAGTGGGACTGCACTTCCCCCTTTGGGACTGGTGCACAGTTTGAGGGTCTTCTTGCTCGAGGAGCAGGTGGCAACTGTGGCCAGGAAGGCCTTTGCACACATTCATACAGTGGGCCAATTGCACCCAAACCTGGATTGGGAAACCCTTAGGAGTCTCATTCATGCTTGAGCATCTTGTGACTGATTGCAAAGCATTCAATATGAGGTTGCCTTTGAAAACTATTCAGAAGCTGTAGTTGGTCAAGAATGCAGTGGCAGAGGCAATTATGACCATACTACAGTGTCCCCACATAATACTTCTGTTTTGTGAGCTGCACAAAGTTTTCAGTAGGCTTTTGGGTGCAATTTAATTTGTTGGTCATCATTTATAAAGTCCTTCATGGTACAGAGCCAGGTTATCTGAGGGATTGTATACCTTCCCATAGCTTTTTGCCCATCCGATATAATCAGGCAGAGTCAGCACCTTCTGAGTCCCATCAATTAAACAGTGTCACCTGAAGGAACCCAAGAAGCAGGATTTTTCTGTCATAGTACCTGCCCTCTGGAACAAAATCCCTCCAGAGATTCATGCAACCCTACTCTGGTCTTATTTTAACAAGCCCTTAGAACATGGCTCTTCCCCCAGGCCTTGGTCTAGAGTAAGTAATGAGCCCCTTGTGGGATGGTTTCCTAGTTATTGCGTTTATTTTTTTCTCCAGATGTTTGTTGTTCTTTTGGACTGTTTTAAATTATTTTAATGTTGTATATGGCCCAGAGTCACAATGAAGTTGGGTGGCCTTAATAATGGTAAAATAACATTAATTAATTAAATCATTTTGAAAAATGTGGAATTCTGAGTAATTATTCTTTCACATTTTTTCCTGGTATACATTTCTTGTATAGCCTCACTGTCATGGGGTCCTTTTCTTATTTTAGTTCAGAATTAAAGTGTAATCCCATTAACCCATTTCTAATTTGGATTTTTTTATTTTTTTCCAGTTATTTGGTGAAATGTGGGGAAGACATAGAACTGCATATTCACTTTCTAATGTTTAAGCTAAAAATTTAATTAACTTTTATTAAACAACTTAAATAGGTTGCAAGCAGGTCCCCTTATTACAATTCAGCTTAACTTCATTAGAGCATTTTCTTAGTTTGCACAGCAAGATTTATGTTTTACAATGTATCTATAGGCTGCCAACCTCTGCTTTCCCTGCATATAAACTGTGTCTCTGACAGATAGGTTTTCCTTGGGATACAATTCTGAGCTTCCCTTGGACTCAACCTTCTACTCACATCTTCCAAATCCTCAGTTCCCCTCTCCCTCTGGAATACAAACTCAGAGGAAGTGTTCCATGTTACAATGCTTCAAGAGACAATGTGATTTACAATGTGTAAATTGACCAACTGTAGTTTACTGTATTCAGTAACCCAACGTTAAATACACCATGGTGTAACATACAGGAGATCCAAATAATGTTTATACTGATTGCTGAACAATTTTTTCAAAGGTATAGAAATCTGAATTAACTACTGTATGCTTTGTCATTTTTCCTGGTATATATTCTATTCTTATTCATTAAATAAAATGTTTTGTCTTTGACAAAATAGTAAACAAATCCTTTCATTATTGCTAAAGTTGATTTCTTTTCATTTAAAAACTCACAAACACCATTTTTTTTAGAGGGAATACTACAGAGCTAATTACCAAAGCTTGTATGGGAAAGAATACCAGCAAGGTTTCTACTATTCTTTGTTTCTCACATCATCTCATGCATCTTTTAATTTTTCAGTGTGTCTGTCAATATTCGGTGTTCAGTTCTAGAAAGTTCATCATGATTGCACAATACAATAAAATAATGCATGTTCCTCTTATTTAATGTTGCAACCATTTAGTGAGAAAGCCATACATTACATTATTTTATTTGTATTGCTCCATCAACAGGAATTGTGCTCTACTAAGTTCAATTACTAACCTAAGGTTCTTACAATATAAAAGACAAAAAAATAACGAGAGGGAAACGGAGTCGGTGAAAATTCAGTATGCAGTCGCCTCAACTGCACACCTGGAATGCTCTGCTGTACAGAAATAAAATAATTTTCTCGCAGATATGAAATCTCTCCAACTGCCAATTACAAAAATCACGTGTGCACGTTCCAGATCGCCTGTGTGACTGCGTGCAGAGGAGTGTCAAAAAACCAAGGCACGCGTATGTTGGTGGAAAGTGAGGATTGTGGACTCCTTGGTGCTCAGAGAGCACAGTTCAACTCCGAGCTACATATACAGTATTCTCTTCTACTGAAAGTGAGGATCATCCAACCTCACGCGCGACGTTAGAGCAGGTAGAGGGCCCAATGGGACTCCTTCCCTAAGCGACTCCAGGCCCACGATTAAGTAATCTGCGCGCGCAGCCCAGCTCAGAAAAGAGCAGCGCCCGCGGAGAAGCTCCCAGCACTTCCCTAGGCGAGTCTCAGGTGGAGAATGCGAAAGAGCGCATGTGCACAACGCGCACTCGCCTTCCCCTACCCGGAAGTGACGCACAGTGCCGGCTCGGAGAAGGTGGGTGGGGCCCTAGTGGCGGAAGCGACTGGAATCGGGCGGGTCCCCCGTGCAGCGCGCTCCTCGGCTAGGTGGATTTTTTTTTTTCCCCTCCCCTGTCCCCCGCTCCTCCTCCTCCTCCTCCCCCGCCCGGCTTCCGTACCCCTCCTCACCGTCGCCGTCGCCATCGCCATGATCCTGCTGGAGGTCAACAACCGCATCATTGAGGAGACGCTCGCGCTCAAGTTCGAGGGCGCGGCCGCTGGGTGAGAGGCTGGGAGAGTGGGAGTGGCAGCGGGCGGGCGGCAAACGGAGCGGGTGCTCGGTGCTCGGCCCCACCGGCCGGCTGCCTGCCTGCCAAGGAAGGCAGGCTGGCAGGGCTCCCGAGCGACCGGACTGGGATGTTAGGCCTAGCTCCCACCCTACCCCACCCCTGCCCTCCCACGCTGTCATCGGTTCTTTTCCCGCTGCCACTTTTACTGCCCGCTGGCGGAACTCTTGGTGGGAAACACCCCCTCGAGTAGGCGAGGGGCATGAACTCTGGGCTCGGTTGAGCGTAGCGGAGCCAGGCCGGCTGCTCTTCCGCTGGAAAGAACCTCGCCATTTAGAAGTGACTCGGTGCTGAACCATCGGCCCAGCTTGGAGGCGGTTTCTGGCATTTCTCCCTTCCCACTGTCAGCATGTTCTCAGTTCTCTTCCCGGGCCCGAAAGGATTCAGCCGGTGGAAGTCTTTTGGGAGAATACTTGTGTCAGGGTAACTATAGGCAGTAGGGCGATCACACACATGTTGCCAGTTCCTCGGCTTTTGATCATGGGCTTCCTTTTCTGTTCATCAGGAAGTGTCCTTTCCCTGGTGAATAATTTGAATACACCATTTGAATCTGGATGTATTCCCTACGTTATTGAAACAGTATATGTTTTAGATATACCTCTAACTGTCCTGACCCAGTAGGAAAGTCAAGCATCTTTAGCATTTTCTCAGAGGAGAGTGAGGCATCTAAGAAAATCCAGACGTTCATACTTCGAAAAATGCAAAACTATTTGAATTCCCAAATTGCCTGCCTACTGAATGTATCTTGGGTGTGGTTTCTCTTTCACTATTCCTTGTGTGGGTTTGATATTCTGGTCTCTTGGCCGTTGTGTGTATAAACTCATTGAAAACATTTGTCTGATGTAGCTGTTGACACAGCCTATCTACCAAGAGTTTTGTTGCAATTAATAGTCAAGAAATGCCTTGCAAGATAAAATAAATACAGTAAAGATCTGCATGTTTCAATTTTCTTTAAAAATCCCCCCAATTCCCAGTGGCTAATTGGTTTGCTGGAAATTAGGATGTAGTCTACCACACACCCCTCCCATAGTACTTAAAATTGATTTTAGACAGTTTAAGTCACTGTTTCTTCTAAATATTGCTGCTCCTCATTATGTTATATTCCGGTATCTAGTAGAAGTGTGTCTGTGATGACTTTTTTATAAATTTAACTTTGGTAAAATATTATATCTACTAACTATGCATAAAATATTGCCTGATTAACTAAAGCTATTAAATCAATCAGTACTGTCAGGAACTTAGTTTAAATGGAAAAGAGCCATTTCTCTAATGCAGTAGATACAGCTGAGTTTGCAGCCCTTTTAACTTCATTGTCATACTTGAGTAGGCCTTTCTGTGCAATACAGCAGTATATCCCATGATAATGTTGTGTGGTGAAATCTGGAGAGCAACAGATATCACTTTTTTATTCATTTAGAAAATGCATGTGCCACCTACTCCTTTAACAGCTCTGGGCAGTCATTAAAAATAAAATATATAAACCACTAAAAAATTAAGACAGTGAATACTTAACATAAAACCACAAAAACATTAAAATACCTGGATATATTTTGGTCCCTGTAATAAACTTTTGTCATCTTAAGTTTGTTCCATAATTTGGGCTTAGCCGTGGGGAAGGCAGTTACAGCTGTTCAGGTGCAATGCATCTATTGTGGGATTCACAAGAGGTGCCATGTTTATGACCTGATACTGTCGCTGGACTGTAGGAGAATATGCAGTCCTGTAAGTACTTGAACTATGTTGGCAGACAGTAGCTGTAGCCATATCTAGTGGTCCTGAATGTTCACATGTTCTTAGCACCAGTCCCAAATAACGTGAGACTCTGGAGAGTCACATCTTTGGGAGTTTCATATTTATAGGGATGCATTTTTTGCATTGATATTGCTTTAAGTAAATATGTGTGCAAATTACTATGCTGCTTGCAATGGATGCTTCTGAAGACTGCAGAAAAGAAATGAATGTGCTGTCTTTTATGCACTAAGCTCATGCTTGCCAGAAGGATAATGGAGATCCTATAGAGCTTATGGTTACCCTTCTTTATTACATGCAGTTGTGTGTGTTTATTGTCTTACTCTGCCTTTACTCTGGTTAATTCAAAGCATCTCCTCTATTTTATTAATCTCTGTGTTTGTTGAGGTTAACTTTCCCAAACTTGTATACTGAGCTTTTACACTGTGTGGTGATTTTAATTTATATTCATCTAGCATCTGTCTGCCTGGTCCATGTACATAGTGGCATTCATATTTGCAAAAATGTCTGCTCTGTAATTGTCATGCCCACTAAAATGTTAATATATTAAGCAAGTTTTAGTAACATCCAGTTGAATAACGTATCTGTCAGTTAATATAAAAAGCTCTCTTGAGAACTAGTGTTGGTACTACTGGTATATAAACAGAAAGGAAGTTATAACTTCTGCATTTTTAAGGACAGAAGCCATGTCCTGACAAGCTCAGAGTCAAGACAAAGAATTGAAATGAATGCTAAGCTATTTGTTTCAAGCTGAGTCATCCCTTAAAATACACCTAATGGGTGTGTACAGAGAGCTTTGCTTCCTATATTAATTGGCGAAATAACCAGATTTCCCAATATTCAGGGTGCTATTCTTTTAAAAATATGCATGTTAAATTTGAAAATAATATATTGTACTGGTTTGAGTCTCCTTAAGATAATAAGATGATCTTTGCAGTTGCAAATATGAAACAAGTAACTATGCTAAATAGGCAGGCTATAATGCACTTGAGTCTTATGATTATAAAACTTGACTTTCATTTGGGGGCTGCTGGTTTCTTAGTTGTGGTTTTAGATAAAGCCCAGTAATAATGTCAGACTAATATGTGACAGCTGTGATTCAATAGATTACATGACATTTCTTATTAAAAATTTGGAGCCCTTCCTCACCTTTGTTTGATGGAGGAGCAAGGAGACTTTTCCTTGTCTCTTCTGAATTGCATGTTATAGAATGCTGTTTTTCAAAGGGTTACGCTCACTGTTGGATCAGGTCATAGAACTGAATTCATTTATGCACCACATTCCACTATTATCTAGTGAAATGCTTGCTGAATTAAGATGTGTGTTCTTGATTTGATTCCATATGCCTACTGAATTTGAACTGGACTGTTATGTTTATATAATAGAGAACAAAGGGCAAAGTAGTTCTAGGAAATATATCTGGCATTCATTTTTTTAGATCAAGCTCCCTTTGTTTGCATTTTTGCATAAACACTTGCATGACTTTATCAGTGTTCAAGAACATTAAGTAATAGCTTCTCTTAGAAATTAGACAGAGCTTTAGAGCAGCCCAGAATGCTAAGCATCCTCTGTTATCAGTGTTGGTGGGTGTATTAATCTGCGAGCATTATGCCTACACCACTTATGCTGGGCTAAGTCATACCCTGCTGCTTTATTTAGCAGTTTTCACTTTAATTTTAGTGTAATTATAAAGGGCACGTGTTGCTCTTTCCCACATTATGATTAACATGAGAAAGTGACACACAATGAAATATTTTGAACTTTAGTGCAGAAGTGTAGCACTTAAGATTTCATGGTAATCTGTACAGCTGTCCTTGGCATGCCTTTTCAGATTTTTTTTACTTCACATGATCCTTTAAGCCTTATAATATCAGATTTAATTTAGGCCTAATTATAAATAATTTACAATAACCAATTTAGAACAAAATCTGGTAATCTGAAAATATCAACAAGTAAAAGGTTTCTTACATTTTCCAGGCCTACCAGATTAGGGACGGATCATTATGGAGAACATCTATCTGTGTGGTTGGTAAGAGTTGACACTGACTTGATGGCACATAATCACTCAGCAACAAATGATTGCAGTTGAATATCTGTGGACAGTTCTGATTGGTTAATCTGCATGCCATCCTAAAAAGTCTCCTAAAAATGGCCAGATGGAAGTTTTTAATACTGTAACTTCTTCATAGTAGCTGGTTTCCTCACTTTCTCTTTTCTCAGGAAATTTTACAGTTTATAAGAATTTCAGTAAAGTGATTGCTTATGCTGTCATTCTGGATATGTAATTTCTTTTCTGAGACATTTCAATATGTAGTTAGAAGTATATCATGGGTATTATACAACATGGCAAACTTAGATTCCTAAAGTACAATTTCTAGGGAAAAATAGAGAAAAGGACTGAAATAGAAATCAGAAGCAGTTCCTAGTGCTTATAAATATATTGACTGCAATTATTAGTTGGGGTACGATGGGAGGAAAGAGTATAATTTGTAACCAAGTAGTTTCTTAATAATGTTTTTATTGAACTTTTTTCTTTTTCTTGTATATTAATAACATATTTTCTTTTTCTCCTTTTTGTGTGACTATTTGTATTCACTTTCTGAATAATAAATAAATTTATAAAAAGAAAGAAATGGAATATGTGCTGCAGTCCTTGCTAGGCACTTCAGATCAGGTGATTGATGCTGAAGTGTACTGTAACTTGAAAATGCAAGTACAGTGGTACCTCGGGTTATGAACGCCTCTACTAACGAACATTTCGGGTTACGACCAGCTTCGGCAGGAAAAATTTACCTCGGGTTACAAACTCGCCTCGACTTACGAACCGGATCCGCGGCCATTTTCCCTGCTGCCACGTGGTCGCGGCTTCCTGTGGGTGAGGTCACGGTAGCAAGGAGACGTTCGGTGAGGTTTGTGGTGTGTTTTGTGGTGTTTTGCGAAGGTTTTTGGTGTGTGTGTTAGCATGGCTCCAAAGAAAATGCAGAGCAGGCTTGGCAGGAGTAAGGCTCTGAAGAGAAAATTGCCTCGGGTTGCGACCAAATTCGGGCGGAGGGTGGAACGGATTAACCGGATTTACATTGAACCCTATGGGGAAATTTGCCTCGGGTTGCGACCAAATTCGGAGGGCGGAACGGATTAACCAGATTTACATTGAACCTTATGGGAAACTTTACCTCGACTTGAGACCAACTCGAGTTGCAACCAGAGTCACGGAACGGATTAAGTTCGTATCCCGAGGTACCACTGTACTGGCTCTTCTTGTCATGTGAACACTTTAATGCAATGCTTCAATCAATCCTTTAATCTGAGACATCAGCATTGCTGTATAAAGAATACATAAATATACTAGAAGCACTGTACTGAAGCAGACATTCTGAAGAAGAGATGGCACAGTGGTAGCTGAATTAACAATAGCCTTTGTTTATCAAAAGAATGTGTTGACTTATCCTTCCCCTCAAAAATATAATATTCAAGGCAGATGGGCTAGCCCTATCTCATATTGATTGCTTCTTTGTTATCTGATAGATTATTTCTTGTATTTGATTGTACAGATTTGTAATTGTTTCTCAAGAGTAGTATGTTTGTCATTCTGGGCAAAAGCTTATTTCCCAAGTAATTTTGCTTAGGATTGTAGCATGTGAGCTTGCTAGTACCATGTATTCCAAAACCCAGTGTGCCCCTTGTTTTGTGCACACTGGAGTCCTCCCTTTGCTTTATTATTTGGACCAGACATTAATTGTGAATGAAGCAATCTCCTTAATTCGGCTGCATTGTCCATGCGTGCCTCAAATGTGCATTGGACCCCACTTTGTTCTGATTTTATAGATAAGAGGCAAATTCTATATAAGATACACAATAATATCTTTTGCATTCTGTAACTTACTGTTTGTGGCATTTGTCTTGTATCAGTGAAAACTAAGAATATGTTCAGTGAGGATTTGATGACAGTTTTAAATATGTGCTCACTTAAATCCATACTAGTTGCCAGTCTCTCTGGTCATTGGTTTTGGGGGTAAGTGGGCAATCTGATTCAAAAGTAGAGTAATTTCATATAAAAATAGTACATAACTTTGGTTGATTGGAGAGAGAAAGAGGGCAGCAGGAAAAAAGTAAACGAGGCAGAGCCCTTTCTCATCTCTAGCATTAGGGTAGATGTCCTTCCATTTGGATTCAGGGAGCATTTGAAAAGCCTGGATTCAATGCTTATTAATGTTAATGAGGAAAACAGAGAGTCACCTTTGGCCAAAAAAAAAAAAAGTCTGCTAGTTTTTTCCTCCAAGTTCAGATGAGCTTGTCAAAACACCTCTCTCTTGCATTTAGAGTGAGAAATAGGAAGGCAACTGACTGCTGAGTAGTATTTTTGGTTTATGTACTGTATTAGTTTGTTCCTTAGAGCAGAGAGCAGCAAAAATAAACCATTCATGTTTCTTAATATTTCAGGTGGTTTGCACTGTAGGAAGCTCATGAAAAAATAAGATATGTTCTCACTAATCAGTAGAAGAAAATAATAGTTTGTTTATAAGTTTTAGAATGAATGCAGCCTTGTAAGATCATTTGGTTACTTGGAGGCAAGTGAATTGGGAAGACACCTATTGGAAATAGGAAATAGGTTCAGTGTATTATCAATGCATTCCTGCATTTCAGTGCAGAAAAATATGCATGGCATGTTGTGTGGAACGCTGATGGTATATCCTTATGAATATGACTAAATAACTAATATTACTAAACTCATGTCTTTGGGCCGCATGTCTTTCATTCACAGGTGGTCCAGCATTCTTTTTTTGCAGGGTATACATGTAAGGAACAAATGATTTTTTGATACATATTACCAGCTTTTTGCCCGAGGGATATATTTATAATGAATCATCTTGGAAATGTTAGGTGTATCCAGTTGTCCAATAGCGGCATCAAATACTGGAAGCTGCATTTTGGTTATTAGTATCTTCTTGCTGCCATAGAGTCCCAAAAGATATAGTGCAAATGAAAATAGTGATCATCATAATTTCTTTTTCAGTAGCTACCAAGAGTTGATAATATAAAACAATATTCTAACTGTATAATGCTTTGCTGTTGTGAAAATAAATGATCTAGGCTTTATGAAGCTTTTAGCTGGCAATAGCTCATTAAAATGCAGTTAAGTATTCAAGATTTGCTTTATAAAAGTGATAGTCTTTTATAATGGCACCTAAAGCAATGGGTCTTTTATCATTGCACTGTGCAAGGGTAGGGTTGGTTTTGAGACATAAAATCCAGTGTTTGGGATTTAGCTTATATGATTGCAAATATGAGATTGAAAATGAAATCCCAGATGTTGCCTTCCTTTGGGGACAAGAAATGCTGTATATAACTTGTCGTGATTCTAGAAAAAGTGGAATCTTCAATGGAAAAGAAGGCTTTATGCATATATAATTAGCCATTTGAATCCTTTCTAGACAAAATTAAAATAATTATAAAAATTATATTATACAAAATTAAAATAATTATAAAAATTATATTATACAAAATTATAATTATTATAATATAATAAATTATATTATAGTTTTGTCTTGGTAGAAGTATGGATGTATAACGAATATGATAGGAATATGCCAGAGAATGCAATAAATACATCATAGAATCCCTTTGGGCATGATCAACACATTTTCATAGCCTGGCAGAAGACCCCATTAAAGTCTAGCATAATATGCGGAAAATATGAGAACCACACTGAACATGAGGTACATTATCAGAAGAAAAATTGAGAAAACATCCTACATCTTAGTTTAATATTTTATGTACCACTTTATCCACTGTAAATGGGACAAAGGTTTAGACTTGATACATTAATTACTGTTTTTCATAGTGGAACATCTGCTCTAGATAAGAAGTCTGCATCTGGTGATCATTAGACCAATATGGACTATAGGTTGATATTGTTTACTCTCCCTTCTTTTACACTCTAGAGACTTTTATATGGGAGTGCTGAATGAGGCCAGGAAGGAATAAACTTTTGCTTCTTTCTTTTCCCTAGTCTTAACTGTGTGCATTAGTACATAGTCCTGTAGCAAGGTGTTTTGTTACTTAAGATAAATTGTTACATTAACTGGTGATAGATCAGGAATGATACAGCCCTTCTGCAAATTTCAGGGAACTTTCAAACAGGAACAGCAAATAAGATCTGTGAGAAATTGTAATAGGAAGTGGTTACAAGAGATTACATTCTGTGCATGGTATGACAAACTGAGTAAGGAAACCGTTTTCTCCCTATTTCATAATATTAGAAGTCAGGCATTTATATATTTGGTACTGTATTTTCGTTGAAGAAAGTGCCTGGAGAACCTATAGATATAGGCAGAAAGGGGTATCACCAAGAGAATTCTTTGCCTCTTTATATTCATTTTATATAATTCTGAATTACAAGCACCCACTATATAGACAGTATATTCTTATATGCTAAAGCAAGGAAATTTAAAATGGATCTTCTATAATTAGTTAGGAAAAGAGTATTGCTACTTTCCAGAATTCATTCCTTATTTCTATTTCAGTTATTTCTATTTCTGTTATTTCTATTTTCCATTGTTCTTCTCTTTACCTCTTTTTATTCTCTAAATGCTGAAAAAGTGTATATGTGTATATTTGTGCAAATGTGGGAAGATTGTTGAGAAGGTGGTTGCGCAACAGCTTCAGAGGGTCCTAGATGAAGTGGATTATCTGGACCCCTTTAAGCTGGGTTTCAAGCTGGGTATGGACTGAGACAGCATTGGTCGCACATTTTTATGATGTCTCGTGAGAGGGGGATAGAGGTAATGTGCCCATCCTTGTTTTTCTTGACCTCTCAGCAGCCTTCAATGCCATCGACCATAGTATCCTTCTGGACCGGCTACGGGGGTTGGGAGTGGATGGCACAGTATTGAGCTGGTTCTCTTCCTTCCTCAGTGGCCGGTTTCAGTCAGTCCTGATTTGGGGCGAGAGGTCCCACCCTTGGCCCTTAATTGTGGGGTGCCATAGGACTCAGTACTCTCTCTGCTTCTATTTAACATTACATAAAGCTGCTGGGTGAGGTCATCTGTAGCCATGGGGTGAGGTATCATCAGTACGCTGATGATACCCAGCTATATATCTCAACCCCTGGTGAAGTAAGCAATGCTGCCAACATCCTGTCTCAATGTCTGGAGGCTATAGGGGTTTAGATGGGTCTCAAGCCTGGCAAGACTGAGTGGCTTTTGGTTTTGGGGCCACAGGGATCTAGGAATTTACCATCTTTGGTTCTTGATGGGGTTGCACTTCCCCAGACAGACCCCCGGCACACAATCTGGAGGTTGAAGAGCAGGTGGCAGTCATGGCTAGGAGGGCCTCTGCACATCTTCGAGTTGTGTGCCAGTTGTGCCAATTCCTGGATCAGGAGGCTCAGTCCCTCATGCTCTGGTCATCTCCTATATGGATTACTGTAATGGGCTTTATATGGGGCTGCCCTTGAAGAGTAGCTTCAGTTGGTGCAAAATACAGTGGTGCAGGCAGTTATGTGCGCATCGAGATCTGTGCATGTTACATCTCTGCTCCACGAGCTGCATTGAATACCAATTTGCTTCTGGGTCCAGTTCAAGGTGCTGGTGATAACCTATAAAGCCCTACATGGCATGGGGCCAGGAGGGATCGCCTCTCCCCAGTGACATCTGCCCACCCCATCAGGTCCAGCAGAAGAGGCTTGTTGCAGGTTCTGTCCACTAGAGAGTGTCATCTGGCAGGTTCCAAGAGAAGGGTCTCTTCTGCCACTGTACCCACCCTGTGGAACATCCCCCTCCCGGGTCCAGCTGCCCCCAACCTTGATCACCTTCCAGAAGGGCCTGAAGATCTGGCTTTGCCATCTGGCCTGGGGATCAGAGAGTGGTGTGGAGCCCATAAAATGGCTGTATCATTTTTGAATGGCTGTGCTTTCCCAGTGATTCTATTGTACGGCTTTTAAATGTTTTTAATGTTTGTATTGTTTGTATGGCTGTTTTCTTTTCTTTTTTTTTGGTATTATTTATGTTTTAATTGTAAGCTATCCAGAGTCACAAATGTGAGATGGGCAGCTATATAAATTGAATCAATCAAATCAAATCAATCAAATTGTGTTGCTTTCAGTTGTCTATATTATCGCCAAAAAACTGAGTTAATTTTTTGGTGCCCAGATCCTTCACTCTAATAAATGTGTTGAGGTTTGTAAAACATGTTAAATTACCTAAGAGCACTGAGATTTTACATTGTTCTTTTGTGGACAAGAATGAAGAAGTAATTGTCAAAACCAAGAGAAAAGGACAAAAAAAAAAAATTTGGATTGAAAACATACTCATTTTTTCCTATACAGTTACATTTTGATTTAATAAAAGTAGTAGTAGAAACAAGTAAGTTTGAAATTAATATTCTCAGTGACCTGTTCAGACACGTGTGCTACAATATTGAAACAAAAGATGTAGTTTAGAAGCCATGTTTGACTTTAGCTACAGTGATCTTTTTTCCTGGGTCCTGTGTCTAATTGTTGGATTCTGACAATCTGACCAGATTCACTTCTCCTCTATTCTGTTGTGGGCAAAAGATGTCAGTGTTGGGCATCTGGAAGAAGAAACCCTGCCCTCTCTAGCCTTCTTTCCTCTGGTCAAATAGACATTGCTAGCCTCAATTAGAGCAGAGGAAACAGGAGCTACCACTTCATTCTCAGCTGAAATGTCTGCACTGTATAGCTTCCTGAAACCTGCCTTCAGCTACCTTGCACTTTTTCAAAGAGGAAAGGCCCAGGGTTGTCAAAGTAGTGCACTTTGTGTGTGGTCTAACTGGAATAAAAGGGGAAAGGGTAAGATTTGGGGGATGGACTTACTAGATGTATTGCAGCCTAGTGTGGCTGGCTGTGTTATCTACATGGGGAGTAGGTCCCTGTAATTGGATAGAGATTTTTTTCAGTTTATACAAAAGCTGGATTCAGCAATCCTGCTGAGGTGGTAGGACAGTGGGAAGAGAGTCAGTACTCTAGCATGAAGGTAGTTTCCTCCAATTTAAGCTTTAATCACACTTTCCTTAAGTTAAATCTCAACTGTTTTGCTTGTATTACAATCACATTTATGATGGGGTACAGGTGCATCATAAAGTCCTTGTCTTCGAAGTCCCCAACAATTGACTACAGTAACAAGTATTTGAATTAAGCCAGTGTTTCTTTTGAAGAGGTGCACGTTATAAGATTAGTATTTGAGCAACTTAAGAGTAGGCTTTTAGAATAAAATAATTGATTCATTCATTTATATTGCTTGTATATTGCTTTTCAATAAGTAGATAATCAAACAGTAACTTATCAGAGTCAATGAAGCAATATTCAAATTCCTTAATATGGTATGTGGAAATCTGGTCTTCCAGAGCTGTTTTACAACTCTGTATGCCTGTTTAATGCAGCCAAAAAAATATCAGAAATGTCTATCATTAAGCTGTACTAGAGAGGAAATGGGTATTTGAGTTCTATTTATTTCAGTCTATGAAAATGTGTTTTCCAGAATTAAGTGTATATTTCTGTTTATTTCACTGTAGAGGCAAGGGAGGGGGATTAATTAAAAGCTAGAACATGACAAATGCATAATAGTTATAGCTATATTTGAAAGGATATAGAGTAGAGGAAAACCTAAAATTCAGCCTTTTCTGATGAAGTGTGCTCTAGCTCCTTTAAATTTGTTATAATAATTCATCTTTTATTTTCCTCTTCCTCCCCCAGAAACAAGCCAGAGGCAGTAGAAGTAACATTCGCAGGTAAGGTTCACTTTTTGATTTTTTAAAACTTATTTGTGAAACAAGAAGTGGAACTAAAATATCTAAAGATGAATTTTCAGTACCTGATCTGTTGCTGCTGATATATTAGTGGCTGCAACCAGTCAGATCCTTTCACAGATTGGTTTTGCATATTGTTGTAAGATGTAGTTTGTTTTCATTATGGTTTGTTGAACAAGCGGTAGATTGGTTCACATACTGTTAAATCACAAACCATGGTTTACAAATCATAATTGCTCAGCTCACTGATTGTGATAATCCAAGACCAAACAGTTCTCGTTATTGCTTAGCATAATGTGTGAATTCAATCACTGGTTTTATGGTCTACTTGGCTCTGCTGTGGGATGTTCCTTGAAATCTATAAGGCAATAATACCCTGTTAATATATCATAATTTATCCAGGGACCCATTGTGAAAGATACTTTAGGCTTTGATTCCTATTTTTACTTGGTGATCTTAATAAGGACGACATCTTTCATTTTATTGCAGTTTTACTACAAATATTACTATTTTCTTGTCTATGTGTATTCATTCTGCTTTTTCTGTAGCTCTGGAGTCTTAACAGTGAATGCTTGGGCTGATTGCCCCAATGTAGCACCTCATAGGAGCAGGCCGTTGTAAAGATTTTCTGTTAATTTCTCCAAGCATCAGATAATAGCTTCTGTGCTTTTGAAATGTGTTCCTTTTCTCAGGTTTGTGAGTTTGTAGCTCTAATAAAAATTCTTAGAACCAGATGTTCAGCCTTCTCCAATCTGGGGCCTCTAGATATATTGGAATACATGGTCCACCATGCTCAGCCATTGCTTGCGATGACATGAATTGTAGTTCAGAATAGTTGAAAGACACAAGTTTGGTGAAAGTGATCATTTTGCACTAATCTTAGGTATGAAAGATAAAGGTGCTTGGTTATCTTTCATGCAGCCTTACCTAATTCAAGTTTCTTGAACTAACATAGAGATTGAAATGCAGCTGCCCTTTAGTATTCATACTCTGAACTTTATTTTGTAGTTTTCCATCCAAAATACATCCAAAATGCAGATTTGTACAGAGAAGCATTTATCTAAAGAGAAATGCAAAAAAAGTTGTATTTTTACTTATATTATGTATAACTAAGAATTTCATGGGACTTCAGAAAACTCCCAGTGATGCACAGAACAGAACAAATGTAAGATGGAGTAATAAAAACTGGGAGAAACCATATTTGGTTGATTTGTCCATCCTTCTTATATTTCAGGTTGAACTTGATTAACTCTTTACAGATAGTTGCATGAAATGGGTTTTTTATTGCCATTTATAGACTTTGTAGTGGTAATAAGTTCACAATGTGTACAAATGCTCTGTACCTTGTTTAAACAGCTTCATCCTCCAATATGTACCTAAGTTGTAAATATGCAAGCACTTCGAATTTTCAAATGCTTTCTTCCTAGACTTTGATGGAGTCCTGTATCATATTTCCAATCCAAATGGTGATAAAACAAAGGTCATGGTCAGTATTTCTCTGAAATTCTACAAAGAGCTCCAGGAACATGGCGCTGATGAGGTGAGATTGGATATATTGTGTGTGTTTTATAGGAAAGCTTCCCCATATGCATCAATTAGTTCTTTGTAGGCTAATCTTGATGTCATCAGTCTGTTCTTTCTATTAAAATGCATTTTGTTATTACTGTGTTTAAGAATGTGCACAAACTTCATTGTTTCCTCCTCACGGCTTTTGGGGGGTTTTGGTCATATAATATGAATTTTCAAGACAGTTAAATAATTAAGTAAACAGATGCATCCAGTCAAGAGGAATATTCTAAAACTACTGATTTCCACAAACTGTCAGGCCTAGCCCGAGGAACTCCAGGAGACCATGCAAATTCTGTTCAGCAACGTTTATTAGCTACAACCTCTATCAAGAATCTTCCCAGACTGAAACTCTGTTCCCACAGTAGCTATGAAAACAGAGTGAATTCCTCAGGGAGGTGCCAGCCTCATCCTCTCATCTCTTCCTTGCCCTTCTGGAGACGAAAGAGGATGCTTGCCTCCCTGAGTGTGGCCTTCATAATTCCATTCCATCACAAACAGAGGATAGAATGGTTTGCATGTATACAATCAGCAACATAAAATATTCAGTGCTTTAACAGAAGTTGATATTATGACTGTGATTTAGGATGTCAGCTCTGACCCATCAAATCCTAAATTGTTTAGACGCAACATCTCTGAAGTACTTTCTTATACATTCTCCTTTTCCTGACTTGCTGAAAGTCCAGTTGTTTCATGCCGTCCTTCTGTAGAACAATAGGTATTGGGGGTAGTTTATATCTGAATATTTGCAGCCGTGGAGCTATTTTCAAAGAAAGGCATATTTGGGATTTAATTGCCCACATCTGTTTTAAATGTCTATGTTCTTTCAGTCTTTTAGAGATAATTTTATTAACAATACCACCTTGACTTAATTGTGTTATAATTGTGCTTTCACTTATGATTTGATAGTAGAGAGCATCAGTCTAAAGTGCATTTGGTGATATGTCCATATTTATAGAAGTAATAGAACCAACACATTCTCAAGGAACAAACTAAATTTTGTTTCCAGTATTAGACAGTGATAAAGACACCTTCAAGTTAAACACAACTCCTGATGATTGCATCCATGCAGTGTTCTTGGCAGTGTTATGGAAATGGTTTGCTCTGCCTTCTCCTGTGATGTATTTTTCAACTTCCCTGTCTAGCCTGTAGCCCTAAGACTGTCCCCCACCCCCCATCTAAATATCAACCAGGGGAATCTTGCTTAGCATTTGAATCAGTCGGGTTCAGTTTGGTATTGCTATCTACTGATGCTAGTTTCTAACATTACCTGTGTTTCAGCTAATAACTTTGGTCCTGACAGCAAAGTAGAAACTAAACAGAGAGAAGGACCCCAGTCCTTCTCATGTTGACTAGGGCACTACCATTAAACGATATAGAATGTATTGTGTTAAACCTGGAAACTTCTAGTGAAGTTTTTAGAGCAGAGAGACTCATACTATAGGTTAAAGTCTAGCTTAGTCTGCTCCTGAAGAATGAACTGATAAATTTGTGTTATATTGAAAGTATCTTGAAGAGAACCATTTATGGTAGAAAAAATAGTCCTTTCTGTGCCTTGTGGTTGAATGTCTCAGCAGAAAGTGTGACTCAGTTCCTGAAATGGTTTTCAGATGTTTCATAATTGTAGCATTCATGCTGCAATTGGTGTTGGCTTATGCAAAAAACAGCTTATAACATTGCTTGAATCGTTTAGAGGGTCATCTAAGAAGAACCGAAGGGTATGAAAGCCCAGGAGCTAAGGGTCATGCCAGCCACTATACATATTCTGAAACCCTGGTGCCTGTTTTGTCTGAGAAAGGCAGTGGATTTGTTTCTGAGAAGAAAGTAGAAATAGATCTCTTTCAGCTCAGGTTATGGTTGGCTCTAGTGCTTAATCCACAAATACTGGAAAGATCTTTGGCTCTCCCTTTTGCTCTTCTTTCCAGATGAAAGCATTATGATAAATTATAAAGTTGTTGTATATATAAAATTCATAGTACAAAAATGCACTAACCGGCAAGTAACTTCAGGATAGCAAACATGGGTGTATTTAGCTAAAACATTGTAGAATTCTTTGTATGAGGTAATTATCCTTAATATATAAATTGCAATTCTGTTAACTTGAAAGGCGTGGCCTAATTTCAGATTCTCAAGACTGTGTGTGGGAAATACTAATATTTGAAGGACATACTATATTCATTTCCTCCTTGGAGAAAATGCAGATAGAGGCATTATGGCAGAGACTATGCAAATTGTATCACAAGTAGTTCATTCGTAGATTCAGTTGAATACTGCTCACCAATTTACTTCCCACATTCCTGCAGTGGTAGGTTGATTTTTTGGAAAAGAAAGTATAGACAATATGGCCCCACTAAAGGCAACAAATTGTGAAGTTTACATATCTGTCATATCTTGAGCTGAACATCATCTAAATGAACAGTATAACAGTGGTGAATTAGGCTGTTTGGTTTCATTGTGCATTAGCTCTCCCTCCATTCTTTAATAACTGCTGCCTGAATTTTTATTTTGAGATAGTTAGAAATAATAACTGGGGCATTTAAAAAAATGATTTGACACCTAGAAGTGATTAGAAGATTTAGAGATTTTAAGGATGAGAAATTCTGAAGGACCAAATGAGAAGATATGTCAAAGCTCACAGCAATTTTCTTGTCTCCTAGTTATTAAAGAGAGTGTATGGAAACTACTTGGTAACTCCAGAGTCTGGTAAGCCTCACCATAATTTTGTCTTGATTCTTATTCAGTCTGCTGTTCAATTGTAATCATTCTCTGCCTTTCAAAGAGAGAAATTGCTCTCCATGTTTTCAAGCCAGCTCACAGTTGGGATCTCCTTGTTACAGTGCTATTTAAAAAAAATACCGCCTCTCTTCAGCGTTCCACATGGAGGGCTGAGAACATAAGAGCTGTATTTCTCTGCAGCATAAGCTATGATTCTGGTTCCACCCCCAAGCAAGGCCATGCTTATCTAGTTAGGAATTCTTTGTACTGTGTAAAGAGAGTGACAGGCATTCAGGAGCTCTGGAAAACCATGGTTACCTTCAACAGTACTACTTCCCACTCAGAATTGCTTTCTCTTAGAGTTGGGAAAAGGAGGAGAAACAGTTGCCTGATAGAAGGAAGAAAAGCATGTTTAATATTGCAAATATTTTATTTGAATATCTTATTGCTACAGAATTGGAGAGAAATGACTTGTGAATGACTGACCAGTATTATATTGCTTTCTCCAGAAAGAATTAGAGTGAAAGGAAATTTGCAAATATTATTATTATTTACCTGTTCTAGGTTACAATGTCTCTTTGTTGTATGATTTGGAAAACCTTCCGGCTGCCAAAGACTCCATTGTCCACCAAGCAGGCATGCTGAAACGTAACTGCTTTGCCTCGGTGTTTGAGAAATATTTCAAGTTCCAAGAGGAAGGCAAAGATGGGGAGAAAAGAGCAGTCATCCATTACCGAGATGATGAGACAATGTAAGAAGTATTGTCCTTTTCTTATCCCATGACTTGATCAGCTTCCAGGGCCTCAGTTTTCAAGATGTTCAACATATTCCGTGTTCATCTATCCATTATTGTTTGGCATCCAAAAGCTCTTTTAGATAGGCAATGGCAAATCTTTCTTTAGATAAGTTTTGGCAGCTGCTTAAAGCTAATGCTTGTTTGAAATGTGCAGTACAAATCAACATACATAAGTTTCCCATATATAGCATTATATGTAAAGTACTATACACAACATGGTGAACAGGAACTCTGTTGAGTCTGCAGATATATACACTCTGCATTCAAAAGGCCCTCCTAATATATTATTTTTTAAAGAACTTCACTTGGTTTAAAATCATGAAGCACTGTCCCCTTATACTGGAGTAGGAGTGGCAGCCTGTGGCCCCTGAATCCCACTTTTGCAGAGTCTCAGAGTCTCCTCTAACCCTGATGCTGAAAACTGAAATTTTCTTGCTGTTGAAGTAGAGAATTGCCGAAGTGCAAATCCTAAAATAGGCATACCATGTTAAAAATAAAATAATCCAGCCCACTTTTGTTCCTCAGCCTCACCCCCAACTGCTGTGTGAGGATGTACAGAAACTCAAAAAGTCTAGTGAGCTTTGCTTTGAAATATTGGCTGCCTAGAGTAAAAGGAAAGCTCTAACCTTTGTAACTTTTGCTTGAATATGAAGGAGATCATATTGGAGAAACCTACGATGGATTGTAGGGGGTGATCTCATGAAGTTGGAGGAGGAAATGGCAGAATCAGAGTTGCAGCAACCAACATGAAGGAGGAAGAAGTGGGAGACCAGAGTGTATTGAGGATGACTATGGAGAGCAATGAGATGCTTTAGGAGGAAAGGGGGGAAGAGAAGATATGGGGGAGGGGCAGTTCTTGAAAGAGTAATGAATGACAAGTAGTTGATTTTGTCTTGTGTTGAGGATCAGAGAAGGCAAGAGTTGGGAGGAAGATCTATCTCTGTTTAGTTTTTTCTGAGCAACTAGCTTTTCACTGAATTGGGTGTTTTGTGACTGGCCATGTTCAAGTTGGCAACCATATTTTGAAAGACCCTTCTGTTTTGTGGTGTACCACTTTCTCAAAATTCCAAAAATGCATATGCCAACTCCAAAAGGATGTAAGGATTGCAAAGTGGCACTGATCTGGTTCTCAGTCTGTTGTGTATACTCACATTGGAGATCTGGAATGTTTCACTAGGACTATTAAACTATTGGTGAATCAATCAGTCTCTCTCTCTCTCTCTCTCTCTCTCTCTCTCTCTCTCTCTTTCATCCTATACATCTGTAGGCTCTTAGTATTGAAAATATGACATTCTTAAGCATTTGGCTTTTTAAATCTCTCTCTAGGTACGTGGAATCAAAGAAAGATCGTGTCACAGTGGTTTTCAGTACGGTATTTAAGGATGATGATGATGTTGTGATTGGAAAGGTGTTTATGCAGGTATGTCTGTTTATGTTCTGTAGAGGTCTAGTGGATTATGACTGGCATATCTATCTTAGAAATATCCTATTGCCTTTAAAGTGAAGTTCTTCTCCACTAACTACATTGCTGGTGCCTCTCGAAATTTACTTGTTTTTAATACTTATTAAAGGATACCTACCATCTGTCTTGTTGTCTATAGGAAGGCTAAAGGGAAGAGGGAGTTTGAACAGAAAAGCAAAGGCTCATTTGAGAGATTATCTGTTTTGGTCTCAACAGCCACCTGGCAGGCAGCATTTCCAGCAGGATGCAAAGTGGAAGATGAGGAAGAAAATTTAAGCTGCTCTGTTGAGGCACAATTGTCTTTCCCACTCTCCCAATGTCAGTTACTGGAAACTCTTTCATTGGGCTTCCTGAAGTGTTTCCATTCCAGTGGGTTGAATTATATATTTATGAAATTTATTTATGAAATTTATCTGACCACCTGAAACCAGCTAGAATCTCAGCTGTTTATAGAATTTACGTAATAAAAGCAAAACGCAAAAATTAGAATGAGATTACTTAAAATAGTAACTAGAGAAGCTAGAATTATAGAAAATGGTACCATTGTGTGTAATTAATATCCAAAGGACCTCCAGAAAAGCCCTATTTTCACCTTCTCAAAGACCATAAAGGTGGGGGCCACCTGCAGTTCAGCAGGTAAACTGTTCCAGAGGAAGGGGCTCTCTACTCTTATTCTAATATAACAGCCAAATACCATTTCATCACATTCATGTTCAGCCATGGAAAATAATATATAAATGCAAATGCAGAGTATGTTAGAACCCCTTCATACTTTGGACTGAGAAGAAAGATGTCAAGCCAGAGGCTGGTAATTCCAAATTGATTTAACTATGAGCATCTGTTTTTCTAGAAATTATGCATTAACAAAAAGTTAATACTGTGATGCTAGAGCAAGGGATATAGGAAGCAGCATTAGTGGAAAATGAAAGAAATATAGGAAGAGGAACATTGAGGGGGGTTTTTTTTGCAAGTGTAAGAACTTTAAAGTGGGGAAGAAATTTAAATTATGAACAGAAAAAATTAGGACAGAAATACCATTTAAATCTGAATAAAATGGACAGAGTAGTAAAAATTCTTTTAAATCACTGATGATATACAGTATATTTTACAAAGCATCATAATTTAGCTATCACCACTTCAGTACAGTCAGATGATACAGTGCACATGATTTTGTGCACTCCTCGGTAAAGCCATTTGGGAAGGGTGTGAAGGAGTTGGCTTTCTTGTAAACTACACTTGAGCTTTTGGATTTTATTACCTCTGTGTTTAGAAGACTGTAATCTTTGATCACTGTAATCTAGGCAAGCAAATTATCGAGTATATACGTGTTAACTAATAAATAACAGTATAGTTTTTAACCTTCATTTATTAGACTTCTCTTCCATATTTTCAGTGTGTGTGTGTGTTTTTTTTAACAATCCCACGACCTCATGTCTTTTCCTACCCTAGGAATTTAAGGAGGGCCGTCGTGCCAGTCACACAGCCCCTCAAGTGCTCTTTAGTCACAGGGAGCCCCCCTTGGAGCTGAAAGATACAGATGCAGCTGTCGGAGATAATATTGGATATATCACATTTGGTAAGTAAACCTGTTCTCAGCCAGGCTAGGATTGAGTGGTAAATATGTGAGAGCTGTTTTTCTCTCTAAATCCTTTATTTCTAAGAAATTACCCTTTCTCTATTTTCCAGGCAACACAGCAGTAAACATTTCTTTTAAAGCACTGTGATATGCAGTTCTTAGTATGCTTTGTGTATAGCTGTACCTTGGAGGTCACTACTTAAGCAAATGGACTCAGAAATTGCATCCAGAATACCACTGAGCCACATTTCAGTTATTGACAGGATACTTGGAAAAAAGCAATCTACTTCCATTTGCTTTCTTGAGAGTTATACTTGTTGCCCCTAACAGGACAGCAAATGCCCAGGTTACGTTGGGGACAGGAATTCCCCAAATACAGATACAATCTTGGAGGTTGATGGCTAATTATTGGTGAAAACTCAGTTCTTTCCAATATGGTTGCCACCTTTAATTTTTGCTGATGACTTCCTCTCAGATTGGAAATGGGTGGTAGAGCAGAAACTTGCATCACACAGGCTTTCGGTACCATTTTTAATGTTGTTAATCAGGCTAACAATCAGGCTAAGCAAATGCTTATCCTAAGAATGAATGATATGTAACTTCAGGCTGAAATAAATAGGTTGTCCCAGAATAGAAGAATTTGGGTTGCTAAGGGTATGTGGGAGCCAGCGAACTATTGGCATACCCTTACTTTTCCCAAGCTAAGGATTCATTAGGGCTGGATATAGCATCCTGCCTTCTAGATTGCTTTAAGGTAGGTACACTAAAATTCCACTAATTGTGCGTACCTACCTATGTGGTGCTCATGAGATAGAAACACTCAGCCACATACTACTACACTGTAAATTTTATAGGACATTCAGATCAATTTAATTTTACCTCTGTTATGCAATCATGTTGGAAAATTGGACAAGTACCTTGTGAAGTTCCTTTTAGAAGAGTTGAAATCTTCCATCATCTGCTCAGTAGCTAGTTTTATGTTGCCACAATGGAAATAAGGCAAAAGCTGGTATGGGGATAATTTTATTGATTTTTTCCCCCTCAGTCTCATTGTGCTGTCGTTTTACAGATTATAGTTATATTGTTAAAATACCACATTTTTAGGTTTTAGGATTTTGTAGAGTTGTAGCTGATTTGCAAAGCAGTGTAGGTCACTGGTTAGAACTTTGGAGGCATGGAGCATTTGAACTTTGGAGCATGGAGTACAGGCTGTGTCGTATTTGACAGCTCAAATGCCGCATAGCATCACAGAATGCAGCAGTAATAGTTAGCTATAATATTTCCGAGGGAGCAGGAGTGACAGAATTTCTTTCCACTGAAAAGCCTTTGATTTGTGTATAGCAATCCCTTTGTTCTTTTGCTGTTTTTAGTGTATCATCACTGCACAAAATGTTCAGTTTCAAAATATTGTCTAACACACAGATGCCATATTCAGCATTTATTAAAAGCATTCAGTGAATAATTGGGGAGGAATATAAGACAGCCTTTTGAAGTAGTTGAAGGGATGTCACAGAAAAGAAAGCCAAGTCTTCTCTGTTGTCTGGACAGGCAGAAAGTTGAAAAATTAGTTACTGGAAAGCTATGCTGAGAGCCTTTGTATAGTGCAGTGTTGTCCAAACTTGGCCACTTTAAGATGAGTGGACTTCAACTCCCAGAATTCCCCAGCCAGCCATACTGGCTGGGGAATTCTGGGAGTTGAAGTCCACTCATCTTAAAGTGGCCAAGTTTGGACAACACTGGTATAGTGGAACAATTCTATAGTGAGGTGGGGAGCTTCCCACCATAGGATGTCTTCAAGCAAGGGTAAATAGACAATGGTTATAGGTATTTTAATTTGGATACCTGCACTAAGCAAAGAGCTGGACTTGGCCTAGGTGGCCCCTTCCAGCTGTATAATTCATGGGATGGGCAGAGGGAAAATGAGCATGCTAACTTCCCTTCTCTTTTTCCACATCTTTCTTATCCATCTTGTGTTTCCACATCTGTGCTGTGGAAAGCCATTCACTGTCCTTTTAAGGCTTTCTGGACAATGTAAACCCCTGATTTGTCAGAATTTTACAGTTGTAAAATACAGAGGGGGCCTGTACATGTGGAGAACGGTTCTCTGCACAGAAGTTTGCACTGAAAAAGAGGCAGGTAGCGAGGGGTGTGTGTGATACCAATATGCTCTTTCTCACTCTCTCTCCTTACCTTGCACATTCACTGAACATTTTAAAAAGAACATTTTCTTAATATTTTTATACAGGATTAAGGTGCAGTGTAACAACGTATTTCTTTTGTTAAAAGCCAATTCTATTAACTGCATGGGAGGTTGTTTCAAAAGCTATCTTGGTAGATTCCATACATTTTGAAAATATATTTTGAGTGTCCATGGATCGGCTGCAGTGGATAGGGGGAATCTTGCCATGCAGTCAGAAGATTACTTGCAAGTCCACTTGCACAAAGTTTCCTCAGGAAGCATTAATATTAAACTTTGGTGCTTGGCTGTGCTGAGCATCAAGCTTTAGTGAAGCACAGATCTCTCTATAGTCATCTTTAAGTAAATGTATTGTTCTCTATATTTTCTTCTGTTTCTTCTATTTCTCAACTACTGGAAACTTCTCTCTTTGCTAAAAACAATCTTTTATATTAAAAACCTTTGCCAGTAGTTCTGCAGTACTTATTTGGTGTTCTTTTGCATGTACATATATAGTGTACTGCTGAAATGAGTTCCTTTATATAGACATTCTTCTGAGATAACATTAGTGCAACAGTATCCAGCAGTTAGAAGTAAGCTTAGAGATTCTGGCTTTGCTGAAATAGATAAAAAATTATTTAGGCATTAAAAGTACACGTTAATACTGGTTATCCAGCACTTTACATGAATTTGGTACTCTAAGGTATGTATTTTTTTTCTCTGTTTCCAATACAGTTTATTGTCAAACTGAAAGTATTTTTCATTGAAATAGAAAAGTTTCTCATTAGAATAAAATAGGTCAGTTTGGCAATTGTCCAATGTAGCTTTGAAATGATTGCTAAGGAATGAGTATTTCTTGTTGTCTTCTCTTTGCAGTGCTATTTCCCCGCCATACCAATGCTGCCGCAAGGGATAACACCATAAATTTGATCCACACGTTCCGGGATTACCTGCACTATCACATCAAATGCTCCAAGGTATATGATTGGTATCTAGATTCCCAGGGATGCAGATGCCTAACATAGTTTGGGAAAAGGAAATGCTGATAAAAAGTTTGCAAAACATTTAAAACTCTCTGTAACCCTGCAGTAATGTGACCTACAGTGTGATCACAATCTTACATCTGAACATCTTATTCATTGGAAGACTAGGCTCAACTTACTCCCTTAAGAAAGCTGCTTATCCTAGGATTTCACAGTTTTTTTCCAACCAAGATAGCAAGTATTGGCTCATTGTATTAAAAAATGACATAGTGTGCTGTTTGGTTTGTTGTTGTTGAGAGACAATAGTAGATTATGGCTTCCATCTAATTCTATCCCCTTACCCCTTTCATACTCCTGAGAAAGAAACAAGCTATTTTCCCCTCAGTAAGTGATTTCTCTTGAGAACAGATGCTTCCCTTTCCATCATTCTAGTTGTCTTGAATGCAGAAACTCAGCAAGCCATTTAATGCAGATCTTCTGGGTCAGTTATAATTGTTGATTAACTAGAGAGAGCTTGAATTTCAAGTACTATGTAGTGCCCTTAGATATGTTTTTTCTTCTTCTTCTTTAATGCAGGCTTACATTCACACGCGCATGAGGGCAAAAACATCAGATTTCCTCAAAGTGCTGAATCGTGCCCGGCCAGATGCAGAAAAGAAGGAAATGAAAACAATCACGTGAGTATTAAAGGGGCAGTTTCTTTCTTCTATTTTATTTATTTATTTGGTAAATTTGTATAACTGCCCATCTCACATACATGACTCTGAGCAGCGTACAAAGTTAAAAACACAAAATAAAACAAAACCAAAAACATAACAACAAAAATCATTAAAAATTAAAAACAGTAAAGAACATTTAAAACCATTTTTAAAAATCCCCCATAATCTGCAGGAAAGTGCACTTAATTTCCTTAGCAATACATAATCTATCCTGTTCACCATTTGATACAATGCATTCCTGGAGAAGAACACAAGAACCCATAATCACGTTTTAGTATTTAAAACAGGATGATGCACATGTAAGGTTGATCTGCTAAAAAAGTAGACTAAATGTGAAGAACATAGTCTTAACATTTGTATTATTTTTATTATTATTGCTCAGATTTCATCTACATCTGTGCATCAGATTCTCTCTCTCTCCCTCCCTCCCTCCCTCAAACACAAGTTAGTAGCTTTATTTGTGGCTCAGTTAATGAAATTATTTGATTAAACTTCCTGCTAACCCAGTAGGGTAAGTAATATATAGATAGATGATCAAAGTAAAATAATTGACTAACATCACCCAGGGCTGAACTGAACTGATCTGAGATAGAACAGAAGATATATTCATAAACAAGTAACCAGATGCCAAAAGAGATCACACAGCTCACTTTCCAAGAGAAAGATGGTAAATGTAACAAGTTAAGTCATGATTGGTCATCTAGAATGCAACTACTTTAGCAAGCTCTTTATGAAGTACAACTCAGCCTCCATTGCGTACTCTTGCTGGGTTAGTATCTGTGTCCTTGAATCAGAAATATCTGCAGGCTAAAGTCTGAATTAATACATAATGTGTATGTTTCTAGCTTTTCTATCTCCTTTGTATCATATTTCAGGGCTTTTAACTTCATGGCATTTATTTCACATAAATCCCTAAGATTGTTTGTTGCTGAGACTGAATGCTGAGTCTTATTAACCAAATAAAAATAAAGTTTGAGAGAATATCTTTTGATTTCCCTGAGTTCCCTTCATGCTTGTGTTGTAAGCATGAACTCTTCCTTTGTAGTAAGATGTTTGTAAACCCAACTAGTTGTTGTTTATACTGCCACCATGGTCCTTTTCTTCTTCACTTCAACTTTGAAATGTTGCCTTGGAATAATTTCCTATGTTAATCTTAATAAGAAAACCAGAGTACAAAAGATATGAAGGTGTGTGGGTGTTCATGAGTATAGATAATTGTTCATTTTCCGCTTTAAAATAAAAAGTGTTAAGGACCTGAGGTTTCTTCAGTTGCTATTTTTATTGAAGATTAGAAAAACAGCAAAAGTATTTTTATTGAATGTATTAGTTCACAAAAGTATGTGAATTCATATGCAGACTATATGTGAAAACTAGAAATATGAGGACTTTTATAGAAGTGCGGTATACATAATTTTTGCTACACCACATAAAGAAATTTAGCTCAAAATATCTTGATATGTATTCTATTTATAGTGGCCTATTGGACAGATGTAAAGCAAGACTGGGGTGTAATGAAGGTGAAAGGGGTCAAAGTAACTGTATTGACTTTGAAAGGAAGGTGAAAATGAAATGTACTAGATTGCCACAATTCTTAGTGGGCCTGAGCTACTAATGTCCTTTGGGAATATGTTTTTGATTAATCCCCTCAAACCATTCCTATTCCTGTCTTGATTGTCATTGAAGAAGGGTTGATGAAGGTATAAGCTTCACTAAGAAATATTGGCCACGGAATCATTAGGCATTGGCAGGGCAGGGCAAGAGTAATAGCTGCAGTAGCGTAGTTCCAGGAAATAAGTGGGAATCTTGCAGAGGCTCTTCACTTGTTCAGCGTGATAGAGTAGACTGATTTAGCATGAGGAAGGCTGTGCTTCTGAGGTTGGAGAGTTTCAATAGAAGAGAATATATATATGATTAGACTGGCTGAAATTTCCTGGGAAAGTAATCACTTGGGAAAGGAAGGGAAATAAACTAGAAATCTGATGTTAGTGGGAAAAAAATCAATTATGTGTACTTAAGTCTGAAATGTAAGATTAGGATTTTTTGTATGAGTGTTGCTGGGTAAAAGGAATGGGACATGAGTAAGTCTTGGAAATCCAAAAATCATAAGGTATGGTTACATGGTTAAAGATATGCTAGAACCATCCTCACCTCCGCACTCTGAATTCTTGCCAGGGGGAAGACCTTTGCGTCCCGTTAAAGCCTGAGGCAAGGTGAAATCAGACAACTGCGGTAGAAGGCTGGAGCACTTGCTACCTGATAATCGTAGCTTTTTAACATTGCACCTCTCTGGGCTCTTAAGGAAGTAAATCCAATCGGGTTATGTTTTCTACACAAGTTTGGAAAGTGATCTGTGGCATCGAGCTGTGCTTGCAAGGACTTAATTAAAAAAAAAAATGAAAACATCCTTTAATTCCGTTTTGATTAATTTTTCTTTCTTTTCTTCTCCCCTCCCTGCTCCCCTTTTTCAAGCTGTTTTGCTTTGCAATATGTTTACCGGTTATGAGTTGCAGTATTTCTTATGGTAATAATGCAATATTAACTTGTTTTTCTTCCAAGTATTTTGAGTTCACAATTCCTGTATCTGAAGAAATATTGTTGGGTTCATTAATAAAGGAGATCTTTCTATCTTATCCAGCATGATTTATGGATATTCATTATGTTGATGCTTAACAGAATCAGAAAAAGTTTATAGGAGATAAAAATATTACCAAGAGCTTTTAATGCATTCCCTCAATGCATTAAAAACTCAAGTTGTAAAGGAGAAGAAATCTGATGAGTTTGAACCAAAGCCTCCATACAGATGAAGCTCAAGCACTTAAAACATTAGGAAAGGAATGAAATGCTACCTTTTATTTTTACCCAGATTTTTGTTGTATTTCCAGCATAGAAGGAAATCATCAGTACAACTCTGAAGAAAAACATTGAAGCCCCTGCCATTTCTTCGTCTCTTTGGGGAATATATGTGTCCCACCCCTTTCAAATATATAGGAATTATGCCCAAATTTTCAGAAGATTGTGAAGAGAGGAAGACAGATAACAGCACACGATCAGTAGCAATGTTTGGTTAAAAAGAAAAGATCAGTAGCAATGTGACTATCTTAAGTAAGCTTCAATCTCTATTATAAGTAATAACTGATTTTTTAAAAACTCAACATGACCAAGTTGGCAAATATCACAACATGATGTAAAGTTGCTCATTGTTACTTTAGTCAACAGAAGAAGAGATTGTTGATGGATGGGTAAAGTATTAGGAAATCCTACTGAGTTATTTCTTCAGATCTCTGTGTCACATCTTGCCCATTCACAATTTTGTGTGTAATGACCACCATCTTTTTAATGGTCTGGCTCCTGATTTCTGCAGAAAATGGAAAGATATTAATTGGTTAGAAACAGACCACATTTGAACTAGGACTAAATTAGATACAGTATCTTTACAAGTCAGCGGTTATAGCAGCAGCAGCAGCAGCAAGAGTCACCTCCCAAGGGTTTAGCAGACCTAGGAGTATTAATGCTTTTTGCATGGATGCTGGAAGAACAGCATGCATGGGAAAGGGATAACAAATTGCTCTTGGGCCGATCTTCCCCTTTCATTTGTAATCTTAGGTTTCTCTAAAACCTGTATGCATCCATGTCTATTCCCATTAGGATTTGTTGAAGAACATGGGCAAGGTGATTGGAATGGTCATAAGGAGCAGATAAAAGTACAGACAAGAATGAACATCTGCAAAGTATAGGCCTGGGATTTAAACTATATGATGTAGATGCTTTAAAGCTAGATTTGCTAACTGAATGAATAACCAATAGGAAATTCTGTGTTTGTTGTCTCAGGTACCTAAAAGAATAAGTTTTAGGTTAATGTGATTTTGAAATTCACATTAAAAAAAAAGGTCGAGTGTTTTGTTAATCTTTCTATATTTATATGGAGGGAAACTGCATCTCTTGCTTCTCAGAGGGAAGCTACTATCAAATGCATTGGCTTCATTGATTTTGTAAGTGTATGCATACTTCCTAAAAGTAGTACTGCTGGTGTTTGGCAAGAACAAATGTATACAATCCCTATGGACTTTAACTGACTCAGTCGGGGCAATCGTTAACCCCTGCCATTTTCAAATGAAGCTCAGGAGAATGAACTGTGAGACTGACAAATAGCCGATGCCAGAAGCAAATAGCTCTGTGTGCTAATGTTTCTACTGCTACTTACCTGCTTTTCCTGAGTTCAACACATCCCCTCTGCAAATACAAAACATGGCAAGTGTTGTGTGCTTTGTCATCAAACCATTTGCTTACCCAGTGTGCTTCCTGCTGCATATTTGTTTATTCCTGTGTCACAGCACCCATGGGATCAGCTTCTACAAATACAGTTCCCACCTGCTACCTTTGTGAAGACAGGATGTTTTCTGGGTGCTGTTTAAGGAATTCAGAATGATTGGGAAGGCCATTCATTCCTGACTTCACAAAGTAGCCACAATTAAATCCTGCAAGAGCTGCATCAGTTTTTAAAACAATCACAGGATAAAATTCACTAGACAGCAGCTTCACTTCTACAAGTTGGAAAAAAACAGCCTTTTGTTAAGATTATTTTTATCTGTGCCATTCTAAAATACACATGATCCTTCTCTGTATCTGAATATGTATTCTACAAACCAGTTGCTTAATCAATGGTTTTCTCCTCTTCATAATAAAATGAGTCATCTGATCCCATTCAGAGAATAGTTAAGTTAGAGAGCAATATTTCAATCATATACTGGCCGCAACTAGACATATGAAAAATTGTGGCTTGAGTCCTAAAAAAATTGACTTACACCTGAGTGGGGAAACAGTGAAGTTTAAATTAATTACCTTTTCCCACAGAGGTAGCTGCCTTAATTTGCTGCATCAAAAGCAACAAAAGAGATGTCACACCTAACATCAAATTATTTATGGCAGATGAAGTGGACTGAAGTCCACAAAAACTTGTCCCATAATTACTTTACTAATTTTTGTGATGTTTCTTCAGTGATTAGAATTTTCTGATTTTTGAAATGCCTACCCTGAAAGTACTTTCTGCCCTGTTGTTATTTGTAAATGGAGAATTACACATAGCCTGCATTTGGATAACCAAATATTTTTGGTTTTCCCTTTGATTAAGCAAATATATTATAACGCAGGACCAAATTTACATACAAATTTATATTAAAGTTTTGTTTTGTTTCAGAGGTATATTTGTTAGTTTTTTTCTGAAAGGTGATGACATTTATGTTGTCTATGAAGTGTCTTTGATCATAACTGCTGCCTCAAGACAGAGAAAAGGTTCCAAGGGCTTATTTTGTAACCAACTGTTGTTAACTATGTTATGAAGTTACTCCGTTTGTCTTTTCAAATGGTTAACATTATAAAATAAACAGTTCTAAAGACAGGAAAGATCAGTGAGCCAAAATTGGCTGCACTTTTGGCTGCAACTTTCTGTGTATCTAGCAGAATAAGCAGGACACTTAATTCCTCCAAAACAGGCTTGGGCCCAAGAAAGATGAGTAGAGAAAAGAGAAACCAGCCCTTGGTCACCTGTCTGTTACATCCTCGAGCAAAGCACGATAGTGTTCAATCTCATTCTCTAGCTTTGTCTTGAGGTCCAGAAGCGTTTCATAGTCTCTGGACTGTGTCTCTAGATAAGCCCGACAGGCCACCAGGTCCTCTTGCAGACTAGCAATAACTTGGTTCAGATCAGCCAGGCCACTGAGATAGTGATCTTCTGTGTTTTTCAGCGTGTTCTCCAGAGCATCCACCTGTATCACAGAGTACCTTGTGTTAATCTAGGGCTGAAAAACTCAAGGCCTCAGGATCCCATGCAACTTCTACAGGTCCCCACCCCCAATCCCCAATTACCAAACATTGGCAACGTGATTCCTGCCATTGCAGAGACAGGAAATAACATACAGATTGTACATAGGACTTAAATTAAGTATATAGCATAGTGGAAATTAAAACAATCTCCCCCATCTCCAAAAGCCATGAAAAATCAGAAAATCCTGACCCTGCATTTGCATGAAATGAACCTGCTTGCCTACAGGCCTTTGGGCACAAAACAGGTTGACTACCCACCTCCTCTTTCCAGAACTATGCATAAGAGCAAAATGTTATGTGCTTTGCAGGACAGAGAGGAACAGATTTTGCATTTATATTTTCACTATAGAAAAAAACTTTGGCCTACAGCAGGGATTCGTAACTGAGGGTCCACAGATAGATTTCAGAGAGTCCACAAACTTGGATAGGGAAAAAAATATAACTTTATTTTCACTAACCTCTGAAATTTAGCTTGTGTTGTTATTGATCAATAACATGGATAGATTCATGAAGAAGAATGTACATTACTATATTGCATATTTGTTATTTTTTAATATTTTGATAACTATATTTAAGCATAATTGCTTTCCTTTGTAATATAATCTATATTTATGTATTTCATTTTTCTGAAGAGTCTATACGTTTCACCAGACTCTTAAAGGGCTCCATGGCACAAAAAGGTTAAGAATGCCTGGTCAACAAACAGCAGCCAGCAGGAGATGTTACAATATTCACAATATTTCAGACCAAATGTTGGAGCTGAGTGTTTTTTAAAAGCATTGTGTGTATTTTAAAAAAGCATTTGCAAAGATCTAAGCCTCTAAAATGGCATCTTGGGCTTGCTGTTGAACCTTACATCAATCCTGACCAAAGAACAATCTCTTCCTCCAGTTGTGCTAAAAGACGCAGGGCAGCTAAGGGAGTAGGACAGTTCTTGTGGTATACACAGCTCTGTTCTCCAACACCTCACTGCCACCTTCCCATCATCTGCCACCTGAGGCAACTGCTGCACCCAGCTTAGGAGAGGGGCAGTCCTCTGCTTTTTACACTCCTGGTATTGGAGTGGAAGAGAGACAGAGAAAACCTGCCATGCCTCCCTTTTTGAATCTCAGGAGGTTCCACCCACCACTGTTTTCAGTCCATGATCTCCCAAGAGCAATTTGAAGATATCTGTCAATCTCAAAATATTAAAGACAAAGAATAAAGAATATCAAAGAATATCATTTAACCATTGACCCATCCCTGGAAATAGATCCCAGATGAACAAGTATTTCCTCCCTGTCACTCCAGGCAAAAGGGAAACAAATTGTTTGCAAGTGCACACATGCAAGCCCATGTCTTTCCTTTAACTTGTGGGCATATGTCTGGTTGTATGCAACTCCCCCCTCCTCACCCCCCAACTTTTCTATGGAGGGTTGAAGCTGCATTTCCCTTGAAAGGACAACTGAAGGCATGACCCAGGTGTAATGAGGCATGATTTCCTGCAAATATGGAAATAGAATACCCATATGCTCCACAGATTTACATCATTTGAAAGATATTTTTTTTTTAAATGTAGTTTCAAATATGCCACAGCTGAGCCAGAAATAATTTGGTGCAAAACAGATGATAGTCAAAAATGACACAAGTATGCAGTGAGTTAAGGGCACAAGGAGTCTGGGTGGACTCCTCTCCAGAATGACGATGCTTCATGCACAGTCTGAAAATAAGGTAAGCGCTGTTGATTTTCTCAAGATTTCTCTCAGCTATATGGGTACAGGATTGCATAAACAAGACTCAACCACTTGCAGAGTGTTCTAATGCTCATTAATTTATTTATCATTCTGGAAGGAAAAATGTTTTGCCACACAGGACCAAGAACTGTTACAGAGATTGAAAGGGGAGGAGAGCAATTCCTTCCTACCATTTTCTGGAGAGTCTGACGTTCAATCTCCAGGCCTTGCAACTGCCGACGAAGCTCTGACAATTCGTTCCTGGCCTGCTCTAGGGCTTGAGTGTTCACGTTAGCTTCCTGGGACATGCAGTCAAACTGCAAAAGCAAGGGACAGCAGTAAGGGGGTAGGTGGGTGATTAAAAAATCCAGGCTTTCTTTTACCCACTTTCCACCAGTCCTCACCTTGGTTCTGTACCAGTTCTCTGTATCAGCACGATTCTGCTCAGCCACTTGCTCATACTGGTTGCGTATCTCAGCAATGGTCTTACTCAGGTCATGCTTCTGTGGGTTGTCTACTTGAACTGTTACATCAGAGTTGGCCACCAGAGCTGCGAGAGTCTCCACTTCCTGCAATGGAAAGAAGGGAATAAGCAACCACCAGCATCATCCCCTCATTCCTATTCCCTACTGGAACCAAGCCTGTGTATATGCAATTGAAATAAATGCAAGTTCTTCTATGCTTACAATTGCCTCCCTTTCTTCTGTTCTCGAATTCTGCTTAGACAGGAAAAAACTGACATTTTTAAAAGGTGTCAGGTGTGCTGATGGAAGACTAGGTTTTAGGCTCTAGCTAAGCATGTGGTACTCTGCTATTTTGTGTCAATATGAATGTACTAGCTGGATTGGAGGGTGGGACCTAAAGCGCCCCCCAACTTTTTTTTCTCTCAGACAAAAGTAATGATCAAATATTTCTATGTAAGCATCCTTGGTGCCTTCTGGAAGTATGGACTTTAAGTCCCAGATTTCTTAGCAATAGTCATGCTGTTGGGGAAATTATAAGAGCTAAATACTATACACCTGGTTGACATCAAGATTAGAGAAGTCTTAGTGTGGACAAATTTATTTTGCCACCAGACTCATGCAGTAGGAGAAGCTATCAGGAGCCTTTTACAACAGCCAGAGTGCAATCATTTTTATTTAAGAAAGCAAGCTGTCAGCTCTCACATGAGTACAGGGGAGAAATTAAAGAAAAAAAAAGTTTAATACAGACAAAAAAAGAAAGAACCCAGAACATGAAGATAGTGATTATAGAGCAGGCTGTGTTTTTTCAGTTCCTTTCCTATCTACCTTAGAAATCCTGTAAATAAGAAATTTATGAAGCAGGGCTGCAATAACACTATGAACTCAACAAACAAGCTTAATTAATATAGGTATGAATTGGATTGCACTGTTGATTATTAATGAGAGAGATTAAGGAGGCAATCCAACAACCGGGCAGTACAGTGAATTTATGTCTAAATTTAAAGAGGGAAGTTTTTTATTTAAAAATATTCTCTGTTTGAAGAATTATCCAAGTCCAGTCTAGGAAGGTTCCTTTCTCCAAAAAGGAACCATCAGAAACAATCCAGAGTCTTGAAATTGCTCTTCAACAATTAACAGCTGGGCATCAAGATTGTACAGATCCACTACAGTAAGATATTCATTACTGGACTGTATATATTTTATTATGGATGTTATTTCATTTTGTTAGCTGCTAAGAGTCCATTTGTGATTGTAGCAGGATATAAATGTAATTAATTTACAGTATTAATTTATTAATGTGCATCTGTACATATAGAACTGCATTTTTACATGTAGATACAGTACATTTCCTTTTGAGGGGGCAATGGGTAATTGGCTCCTCTCAACATTTGGATGATGTTAATTTGGATTCTCCCCATTCAAAATTCCAGTTCCAAACCTCTTAATGCCTGTCAACATTTACAGGCAAATACACAGTGGGAATCATTGTGACAAAGAAAAGCCAAAAACATGCTCAAAGAATAGTGCTGCTATCACAGAATTAACATGCATACGATAATATAAAACACTTTGCGGAATCGTCATATTTTAGTTTATATGATTAAAAGCCATATTACTCAAGTGAAAAACTTCTACTTTCCTTTCGTGTTCTTAATTTCAGGCTAACCTGGAAAGACTTGCATGAGAAAAAGAACAGAATCCAACCTTAATTCAGTGCTGGTAAACTTCAGCAGACCTGAGACAGGCAGCTGTTTTTTGAAACTATGGAAGTGCAAAGATGAGCCTTACTTCCTTATGGCTTTTGCGCAAGTGAGCCAGCTCCTCTCTGAGGGATTCCAGGTCCCCATCCAGCTTCAAACGTAGGAAGTTGGTGTCATCTATGATTTTGCGCAATCCTTGGGTGTCCTTCTGGACACTGTCACATGCAGCCTGTTCTGCTTCCAGCCTAGAAAAGGAGGCCAGAAATCCAAACAAGATACAGGACATCTTATGAAGTGATCCACAAAAGCTTGTATAATACATTTGCCAGCCTTTATAGTGCCACAAGATGTTTTATAGTTAAGCAAAACTGTGCACTAAATAAGCTGATTCACGCTTTGTTAATGAAGTGTAAAGGGCACCCGAATCCGGATGCATGCCTTTTTTTAACATAAGTTATGTTAAAGTATATTTCATTCAAGTATATTTACAAGCTATACAGTATCGGGTTTTTTTCCTCCCAAGTCGGCAGCTATTTATACATTCTAGCTAATGGAACTGCAACTTCTCAAGATACTGAATAAACTGTTTATTTGGGGGACAAGACCAGCACCCTACAATTCACTGAATCAGCTGTTCCCTTTCAAAATCCAGATGGAGAATGGCATGCTTTCAAAGATCTCCATCTTGAAACCTTTTTAGCCAGGGTAGGCATTTGAGAACTTCAGCAGAAGTTGACCAGCTTGCAGCCCGAAGTCTGCATGAGGCCACCAGATTCCCTTTTTGCAGCCCTCAGAGCCCCCTTTGACCATGATGGCTAAAAACTGACTGCACAGCTTCCTGCAATTTAAAATATGAAAGACTTCCTCCCAACTAATAAATACAGCCCTTGGCCTCCAAGAGGTAGCCTAACCTTGATTTAAACATTAATCCAGAGCTGATTCTAATCTGTATCCAAAGCAAAAATACATGTTTATTCCTGAACTGCACAGATCAGAATTTTGGCATGGGAAAATCAGATATAGTTAGGAGTAAGAGATTATAAAAGGAAGCCATGATGAATATACAGGCAGCCATGTGTGACACATAACTAACTGACAGTGTACGGTACTAGAACATTATTGCTTACTTGTGCTTAAAGTCATCCATTGCCAGCCTGGCATTATCAATTTGCAGAAGCAGCCTGACATTCTCCATATTGAGCTCTTCAACCTGTCATAGAAAAAGAACTCTTAAAGATGACAGCATACTACAACCTATTCAAAAACAAGTCCCGCTGCGTTCACTGAGATTTAGCCTCAGATAAAGAGCACTCAGGCCAAATTTACCATCTCCTTATGTTTTAGATCTGTCAGAATCAAACAGCTGGTAACAGCCGTTCCTTCCTTAAAAGGTTGGATTAAGCCTGATCCTTCATACGTATGAATTGTGAGCCCACATAAACTTTGCTTTACTTACAGCTGTGATGTGTGGAACTCAAATAAAATAGCAAGGTATAGCTTGAATAAAGTACATACACAATTCATAATTAAGGACCAGGATCTGATCTAAAGTACATGTAGTTAAGCATTCTTCCTCCATCAGAAGCCACACACATGTCTTCAAGTCAGTGGTGCATTTCTTAGGTCATTAAGCCCCTGAACCAAATGGTTTTTGTGCGGGTGGTGGTGGGAAGCTTATGTATTGTTTCACTTGTTTCAGAAAGTCTTCTGAACAGTTCCCTTTAGACAGTAAAGTATATTGCTGCCTTCATGTAATATGCAGCAAACAAATCCTATTGTATTCAGAGTACTGCTGCACTGAAACATGCCTTGCAATTTCTCAAACATTTTTTTCTTATATCCAGAGAAGAGTGTAACATTCATTGAATGTCAAAGGTCTCAAGTTCAATCCATGGATCCTCAGATAAGAACAGAAAAGCCTTAGAAAGCCCTTGCCAATCAAGTGCCAACAACATGGAGCTAGGTGGTCCAAGCTATAAGGTTGATTTAATTGACTATTGTGGTTTTGCCATGACATATTATGCCGTCCTTCAGGTCAATCTCATTTTCTTAACTCCTGCTGAAACTAGCCAGATCTTGGAAACAAACAATGGGTTCCTGTCCAATTAATCTGAAATTTGCGAAACAAACTAATATCTTTGTTTTGATCTGCATGGATAATGGGTCCTTTGTCTTGGGTTATTAAAATCTAGGAATGAATGACTGTTGTATTGACCAGAGTGAGTCACTTATGAGATGCCATTTGGTTGATAAGTAACTTAACTGATAATAAGAATATCAATGACTCAAGCATTCAAATTAGCATTCTTGTTCTCTCACATTAATCAACTTTACCCTACAGGCTGATTGCATCTCAATTGGATCATGTTTCACAGGGTATTAAATCAAACCTGCTGTTCTAGGCACCCAAGCTTGAAACATCATCCTTGTTGTAAAAGTGAACAATCTGCATGAAAGTGTGGTTGTGAGAGAAAAGTTTCATGTATTTATTTATATAGACATTTTCAAGAAAAAGTATAAGCAAACAGAAATATATGACTAGTAAAAAGAGTAAGAGAGTAAAATACAAATGAGCACACAAGGGATCTAAAAATATCATGGAGGTTACAGTTTCCTAATATGTCATTAATGAATTATGAATAATTTGATATATTATATCACTTTAAAAGACTAAGAATCACTGTTAAGCTTTGAGCTAAGAATAAATATCAGGAGCCATGGTTAATACAGTATAAATCACTGACTGAGATTATAAACTATAATAAATTGAATTCTTACTGAGAATCTATTCTAATTTCAATATCTCTTGAAATTAAAATCTAAGAATGGATTGGCAGGCGGCAGATTGCTTTTGAATAAATCACAAATTTACACAGTACATTGCTCCATGAAGTGCAGTTTACAAACCACACTGCATGGGCTTCTATAATAAGTTAAGCCAAAACTAAACAAACCACAAAACCTAGCCCTAAAAGCAAATAAACCATGTGTAATAAGGGTTCTAGTAATCGTTTTCCATCTCCTGAAGAATGTGTCTGAAAGTATTAAAAAGAAAAAAGGAAAGAACCCCTCAATGATCCCATTCATTGTTCCTTGAATATCCTACCTGGGCCCCGAGAAAGCTCAGATTGTTACGTGGGGGCATCTAAGCCGAATTGAAACCCACTTAGCTTCCTGAGCTACACCATTCCACAACTCAAACCTGGATAGCAAAACTAAAACAACTACACCACCATAGCTTCTGTGATATGAGGGGAAAAAAAGGGAGCAATTTTATCCCAAACTAGAGCATTTCAAAGCCTAGAAGTTATTTTTGAAAGTGGGACACATGGCAAAAGGAATGTAATACTGTCCTTAATTCACTGCCCAAGAGCTAATGTTCTGCAGCAACTGCTCAAGGGTGGAAGAATCATTAAAAGAATCTATCTCTTAAATGTATTGAGCAAATTCCATCCATTTAATTTTGTTGACCAGGAATCTAGTTTTACTGAAAATACTGTGGTTATAAAATCCACCCTGTACTTGGGCTGCCCTCCTATTTTAATTCTCTTCCTTGTTTGGAGCTTATTCAAGTAAATATTAGTATAAAGCAAAATCCGGTTGGAAGCAGGGATGTGATACCTTGCATGAATGCTTTGTCAACTGATTGCAACAGGACATAGCCACAACTAAGGGCAGTTTCATACAAATACCACTCCAATCCCCTTTTTCCAAAGCAATTTCAAGACTACCTGCAATCCAACCTGTCAATCTCAAGACAACCAAGGAACAAATAACACCACCTTGCCCCAAGCTGCAGCAGGTCCTGCGGTAACAAAACTCCCCTTAATCCAACTCCCAGCCCACCTGCCTATGACCTTCCTATTCTGTGCATTTGTCTAGTCATTTGCAAAAAGAAAACATCCCAGCTGTTTCTGTGAATGGGAGCTAAAAAATACATCAAGCTATCCATCTCTTCAAAAGACTTGCAGCCCAACATCAGGAGATATGATGATGTAGTAATTCTTGCAAGTATAGAAACAGATCACCCAATAGTTTGATACAGCCTCAACAATAAAACAAGACAAAGATTGGTTTTACTTTGATTGCAAATTCAACACAGCTGATCCAAAAATACAATAGGTCAGCCCTCAAACACAGCTGATATCACAGGATTGCAAAGGTTCAGTATCACTTTCGAAGTGGCAAAACCTCATGTGATAGTCCCCCAATTTATGCTACATTCTGCCATACCTTGCACCAACAAATTCCCATTGCTACAAACGTGCATCATTGAGATGGGCAAATATCTATTAAAGAATCTCATCATGCACGTGCTTCTTTCATCCCCCACATAGTTACTGCTTGTATATTTAACCTGATCAAGTCAAGTCTTCCTTAGAGATGTTCTACTTTTTTAAAAAAAAGTGTGCATCCAACTTAAATCTTTCAATTGTGGCTCTGCAGCCCATTTCCCAAGATTTGGGAAACAAGAAGTTTGCTTCCCATGCAGTGTATCTTTTCCCTCTTCCATATAAATTTGGAATATACTTATCACCATGTAATTCCTCTATAACTTTTTCTATTAATTGCCTCTTTCTAACAATGAAGTTTAGCAGTTTAATCTACTTCTCAGACCTGTTTTGAGGTTATAAGTGTACATAAAGGACTCTGAATGCTCTAAAGCCGCCTTCTCCAACCAGCATGGCCTGAGCTGAGAATCCAGCACATCTGGACAGTACCAGGTTGAACAAGCTGTTTGGCATTTTCAAGGTACAGAAATACATGAGAGTAAGGTTACACTTTGCCTTCTTCCTGCTTCTCCTACTCTTATCTTCCTGATTAATTCAAGATTAATTCAAAATCTTATAATGCATCTCCTGGCTCACTCACCCAACCCTGGCTCCTTTTCATCCACATTTTATTATTTTCACTCATATGCAATCATTTATGTTCCTTTATGCCCAGCTTGTTTGTCTGACTCATCTGGATTTGACAGATGACTACTGATACACTATTTCTTTCAGCATTTAAAATATAACTTACCTGATAATTTGTACATTTATGTACTTTTCATTTTTATTAGGTATTGTTTTGTTCTATGTTGTGAGCCACTAAGAGTCTATTTGATGTTTGCTATGGGATATGATAGATAATAAATCTGTGAAATTCAACAGGGAGAGCTCCAAGAACGCATCTAATGACAAGTAGGTCAGTATAGTTTTATTTGGCTTTATAAACTACTTGTGATACATCACAGTCTGGGTTGGATGAAAAAATCTGTGAGGAATAAAGTGACAGGATTTTGTTTGCTGCTTTGAGGTGGTAAAGTAATGTTAGAGCCAGAGTTTAAATGGTCATATTGGGAGGAGCTTTAAATGGCCACATGTACTATGCTAGTCATGCCAGGAGCATCTGGCTGCTTTCTTTTCCTCATCCTGTGCTTTATAATTGCTTCTACAATTGGTTTGTACCACAGGGGGGCGGGAAATCTTCGCCAAAACAACTAGAACAAAAATTATTATTCATTTTTAATTTATCCTGCCTTTATTTTTGTCAACTCAAGGCAGTGTACATACTTAATGTTCCTACCTATTTAAAATCTATTGTGCGCTGCTTCATTCATACGCACACACTTAAATCATAGTATTAGTATCACTACAGGAATAAAATGGGATATGCTTCTGTTGCCCTAATAGCCAGCCTATTTGCTTGGAAAGAAGAAAAGAATGGCTAAAGTAAAAAGATAATACAGTAAAATGAATACTTATGACCAGTTAGCCTGCTTGCCTCCTCTCCCTCCCACCTGGCCTCATGACCCAGACGCAACGGAGCCATTGCCAGGAGTTCTGCTTTGACCCCTCAGCCTCTATTTCGACTCCCATAATTTCTAACGAGGCTGGGAATTAGGGGAACTGAACACAAAAGCACTTCTCGAGCACCAGGTTGAGGAAGGCGGGGATTATCCTTTGCTCAAACTCCGGCGAGTGCCCCCGTTCTCGCGGCAGCCCCGTTCGTTTCTTTGCGGCCGTCTGCTCTGGTCTTTCGCCCGTCTCTTCCGGGGAGCTGCTTCGCCCGCCCTGTTTACGACTCCCCTCACCTGCTTGCGCAGCTCGGCCAGGGGCTGCTCGCAGGCTTCCCAGTCTTTAGGACCAAGTGCCCCGGCCCTGCTCGACCGGACGGCGGCGATCTCCTCCTCCAGGGCTCGATTGGCCGCCTCTAGCCCCCGCACCTGCTGCAGATAGCCGGACAGGCGCTCGTTCAACCCCTGCAACGCCTCCTGCTGCCGGCCCGGGCCCAGCAGCAAAGGAGCCATCGCTACACTGGCTCGGGCTGCCGGGAGCGCCCCACGCAGCCGGGTTAACAGAACGTCGGAACCGCTGGAGTTGCGGCGCACGGAAGCAGCGGAAGAACCGGGGAAGAGACGCACGGAGCCCGCCGAGAGGGAGCCATTCCGGGGATGAGGAGGCGAGAAAGCCATCGTGTTACCGGGGCTCCCTGGTGCCTACCGCCTCGTTATATCGCCTGGGGTTCTCATTTGCATGCCCAGGTGGCGACCAGCCAATGAGGAAAGCGCTGTGTTTTTCATTGGTTGAAGAGCACCCGCGAATTCTCGTAATCTGCACGGACCGAGAGAAACTAGCCAGTGAAGGAGCGTTTCATTCGCCTGAATCTCTTTTAGTCACACGACGAGGGAAAGTGTCTTAGGTCAGCCTTAACTGTAGCCCAGCAAATCTTCAGGCAAATTATTTAGACCACGCAAAATATCCCGTCGGAAAACCAAGCTACGGAGACTGACGAGAGAAGCGCAAAACTCATATAGGCGTTGGAGGGCTGGGGGTGCGGTACGCAGAAAGACTCTTGCTCGCCTCTGGGATAAATCGGGACATTAACACTGGCCGCTCAGGTATCGCGCCGCGGGCGTGGCTGTTTGGGTGGGGCTATGTTAATGAGGTAGCGGGAACACGGTAGGTGAACGTAAATAGGAAAGCAGACCTTCGTGTTCCACGTCAGGGTGAAGATTCGGTGGGCGTTCGCCTCAGCCAATAACACGCCTGGGCACGCCGGGGCGGGGCCTTCAGAATCTTCCCAGGTTTTTATTTCGGACGAGGCAGCGAAGCTCTTTTACTCACTTCAGTGGCCTCCGGAGACGAAGCGTGCTTTGCACCATGAGCATCAGTTACCATCGCCCTGGGAGTATGAACTATAGCAGCCGTTCCCACGGATCCCTTCCTAATCGAAGCTCATTGTACCGAGCCAATTCGGGATTCTTAACCCGAGGGTCCTTCAGGGATGTCTCCAGCTATCCCCTCTCTACTTCGACGCCTTTCTTTCTCTCCCCGCTGCCCAGTTTGGAGATCGACCCCAAGCTGCACCAGATACGCACGGAAGAGAAGGAACAGATCAAGGGGCTCAACAACCAGTTAGCCTCCTTCATTGACAAGGTGCGGCCTCAGAGACGCGTATTAAGGCGAACGTGTGCATGGGTGAGAGAGGGAAGTGTAACTTTGCGTCCATGTGTTGGAGCTTGCACAGCCAGCAATAAAGAGTTCTGGAAGAAAAAGTATTTTTAAAAGTTTGTATCACGGACCTACATGGATTCGAAGTTATGTGTCCCGTTTAGTGTTTCAACTAGCCTAGACACCATTTTAATAGTCTAAAGCTGTACATTAGACTGTAAAGAAAATAAAATAAAAGTAAATAAAATTCAGGAAAAAAATAGTGGTAATTCTCTTACCTTGTAGCTAAGAAAACTACATGGATGTGTCCATAAAGTCATCAAGGGTTGTGTTAAGAGTTGGAGAAGGGGGGATTTTTTAAAGCTACCTTTATTGCAAAAGAATGCCGCTTATAAAAAAAAAATTTTTTAACTGAAATAACAGAGAACATAGCAATGTAAACATGAGACCAAAATCACTATAAGGATTCCAACAGCCATGGAGCACCATGAAAACAATGCGCAAGAGAAGAAAAAAATATAATAAACCTATAATAAACAAGGACAGCAACACAAGATGGGAGGGTAAAATAGTGGTTTTCAGGTGTCCTTCCTTCCGTGAGTAACTCAAGAAAAATGATGCAAGCCAGAATATCCTAAGAGTTTTCTGAACTGGGTAACGGTAGCACGAGCCAAGGGATTGGATGAGGGGTGGGGGAAACATGGCTAATTCTCCTTTTGCTATGGTTCCAGTGTCATGTGGGTACTCCCAGGCTAGCTTGAAAAGAGATTTTAAAGAAATAGAAAATCAGATCTTAGGATAGGGTTATAATACCTGACTGATCTCTTCAAGGACGAGATTTCAGCAGTAGAGGACATGTTCTGCAAGGCGGGGGGGATTGAATCCCTAGGACCTCCGGGTGGGAAAGGTCTTCTGTCTCAAATCTTGAAAGGCTGCTAGCGGTGCTGTGCTAGATAAAGCAGTTGCAGGAGTTCAGCACATTCCTTCCGCTCTCATCCACCCCATGTTAGCAAGTTTTTTCTCCCAGATCAACAACATCCCTTTAATAAAAGCTTTCAGAAGTTGGGTATGGCTCTCGCTACACGGAAACCTTCTGCTTCTATGCAGTCTTCGATGTTTATGAATATGAAAAAAGATACTTCTATGGCCGCCATTGTCTTGGTTTCTCTGTGCCAAATGCCATCCTTGTAAGTCTAAATACACCTCCGGTTCTGAAAGAAACTAGTCACACTGTGACAACTTCTCTGCTCTGATTTCCAGCAAAGTTTCTGCAGTGTCTCCAAATCCAGGTCAAGGGTTTTGTTTGTTTATAGAGTTATGTTTCAGCTTTCTTTTGTACAACTGAAGGTGGCATACATAATGCTTCCGCCTCCTGTTTTCCCCACAACAACCACCCTGTGAGGTTGGCTGGGCTTTCATGCCTAAGGGATGACTAGAACTGAGGTTGCCCAGTTTCTAGTCCACCGCCTTAACCATTATACCAAATTGGCTCTTATATTTTTATAACATATATATCTTATATATTTTATAACATATATATGTTAAACATCACACTGTTCAGTTGCACTGAAATGGAGAATAGTTGTAAATTTGAGGTTTTTCTGTTTTAAGACTAGGAAGTCAGACAAGAACTTACTGTAAACCATTTGCATCTGGTGATCAAAAGTATGTGCCTCTCAGAAGCAATGCATTCAGCTTACTAATATTTTCCAAGTTGTGAGTTAGGGAAATTGTACATTCGTATGGCTTTGGGAAAGTTGTCAAAGGTTTTCCACATCCATAGGTATCTGTCTTATAAACTGTATATCCAGAATGGATTTTTCATCACAAATGCTTATTCTGTTGTTATTTGCCAGAAGAGCTGGTGTATGGTGTATAATTACAGTGTTGGCTAAAGATAATTCATAGAAGCAGAGAGTTAAAAGGGGCTGTTTAAGCCATTGAATCCAACCTGTCAAATTGAAGCCCCCCAGAGAGATGGCTGTCTAGCTTCCACTTGAGCACGTCCACCACCTCACCAGGTGATTCTTCCTGGTAGGAAGTTTTTCCTAACATTCGATGGGAACCTGCCTTCCTGTAACTTAGATCTATTATCCGATGTCCCACCCTCTGGAATAAGAGAGACTGTGTCTTTCTTCTGTGTAATTGCCTTTCAGATTTCTGAAGCGTGCTGTCATATCCCCCACCTCATCTTTTCTCAGGGCTAGTCATACCCAGCTCCTTCAATCCTCTTCTTATCAGACATATTTCCTAGGTCCTTGATGATCCTCATAGCCTGTTCTAAACTCATTCATCTCTTAGGAAGGAATCCAGTTTTTTTTCTTCCTGGATCCTCCTTAAAATGCAGCATCCAGAAAGGGACACAATATTTGAAAAAAAGTAGAACTATTACTTTGCATGAATACCCACTCAGTCATGAAGTAACCTGGATCATTATAAGCCAGTCACTGTTTGTCTGTCTCATCTACATTGCAGCTTTGTTGAGGATAAGAATACCAGCTAGCATGAGGCCGTGGAAATAATTTATAGTTAAAATATAATTTAAATAAATAAATGGAGGGAATGAGAAAATGTTCCTTCAAACAAACCACCCCCAAACAGTTACAGTTTAAATTAACAAATTAGCAGTCTAAACATAGAAACTGTTCTGAGATGCAGTTTAAAATTAGTGGCTTTCCCTTATCCATCTAATATATAATAAGATAACTGGGATCAACTTCTATCATCAACTTCCCCCTTAAGATGCATTTACAATCCCATTTATGGGGAGGCTACTTAACATCCCAGTAGCATATATACTCTTGTCAAGTTCTATTCCTAGTATATCTTCTCTATCAAGAACCACAATTATTAGCTATACCATCCTATACGAGAACTTAACAGTTAGTTAAAGCCGTGTTAGCCAACACAAGCTTAAGTCAGGCTTGACTGCTAATAACTACACAAGTGCACCCATCTAGTTTTTTTTTTTCTTTACACTAATATGGAAGGAGTTCTCCATTGCTACCTTCAGAAATGTCTTTTTACCTTTTGGTCTAACCTACACACGTGCTGTAAGTTACTCCCATCTAACACAAGTGGTGAGCTTTTTTGAGATGAGCCAAAGTTGATTAGGGATTGCCACCTAGTTCAACACGATCTGTAGAAATAACTTTTTAAAACTATGCTGTTAGGATTATCATATCAGTGAGGGGTGTTTAAAGAGAAGAGTCCAAGATATAAACTTGCATTTGTTTCATATAATACTTTTATAGAAGAAGAATTTTCTCATTCTCTAACAATATGGCCTCTTGCAGCAGCAATAGCAATAACAAAAATTTGCCACCACCAATATTTATCTTTTAACCTGTTATCAAAGTTATAGAGCCCTCTCTCCTTTGTCTTTAGTCATCCTATGCACATGATATAGTTGTGTTGGGAATTTGCAACCACTTTGCTGGTTTCCTCCCCACCCACTCTCTCCTTTGTTACACTAGATAGCAACATTTAAGGGAAGTGACCTGGAGCATTTCCACCCTATAAAACCTAGTGGAACAGGCAGATACCTTCAGGGAGAGGTGGTCCCTAAAGTATCCTGGCCTTGTGCCATGAAGGGCTTTAAAGGTGATAACCAGCACCTTGCATTGCACTCAGAAAAAAACTGGAAGCCAGTGCAGCTCACGACCAAACTAATGGCAAAACATAGAGCAACCAGCCTTAGAACTGGCAATGTAGGTATCAAAGTGGTGGATAGCTTTTGTCTTTTAGGATCAACCATCAAAAGTAAAGGAACAACCAGCCAAGAAATCTGCTGCAGACTAGCACTTGGTAGAGCAGCCATGAAGGCCTTGGAAAAAATATTCAAATACTGTGATGTCCCTATACCTACAAAGATCAGAACTGTGCAAGCCATGATATACCCTGTGACGTTCTATGGAAGCAAAAGGTGGACTTTGAAGAAGAAAATAGGAAGAATATTGATGCTTTTGAACTTTGGAGTTGGGGAAGACTCCTGAGAATACCATGGACAGACAATCAATCAATCAATCAATCAATCAATCAATGGATCATTGAACAAATCAACCCAGAGTTCTCACTCAAGGCATAAATGACCAGGCTCAAATTATCCTACTTTGGATACATTATGTGAAGAACTTGCTCTATGAAGAAGGCTCTAAAGCTGGGAAAGGAAGGAAAGAGAAGAAGAGGATGACCAGCAGCACGGTTGATGGACTGTTACAATAGCAATGAGTGCATCGTTGGAAGTGCTAAAGGACCAGGTTAGGAACAGATCATCATGGAGAAAACCTATCTATGTGGTTACTAGGAGTCAAAAATAACTTGATGGCACATAATCATAATCAGGTGCATCTCGCACAGCAATGGTGTAACATGGTTGAATCGTGGGGCACCCAAAACTGCACATATTGCCACATTCTGGACCAGTTGTGATTTTATGTTTAGAAAAAACCCCATGGCAAGAGTTCTCTTAGGATATCTTTTGTTGGAATTTAATTGAGATGTGGGAAGCCAGGGAGAGTGCAAACAACTGGGTTTATGATTCAAAGCAGAGCAATCATGCAAACCTGCACCTCTTGGCACCACACAATGGTGGTGAAAATTTTACAAAACGATTTCCCTCAAAAACAAACAAAAACCAAAGCCTTTTATTTTCCATCAAGTATTTGGGCCATAAGCCAGTGGTCAACAGTAATTTCATATGAGAGCAAATTCTAGATAGGCCACAGATTCTTACACAGTGGATTTGTAGGACTGTCCATAAACAGCCAAATAAAAATTTTGCCTATTTAGATAGCCCCTGAGGTGGGGTGGAATCCTGCATCTTGATCAAAGGATCTTAAATGCCTTTCCCCGATTCGCTTTTTAGTTTTTGATTTAACTCTCTGTTCTCTCTCTCCAAGGTACGCAAACTTGAGCAGCAGAACAAAGTGCTGGAGACGCAGCTGAAACTTCTGAGGGACAAAGACCAATACAAATCCAATGTGAGGCACATTATGACAGTCCACAGCCAGCCCCTTAAGCAGCAGATAGAGACCCTCAATCAAGATAAGGTGAAATTGCAAAATGAGCTGGACCACACGCAGACTCTTCTGGAGGAACTGAAAAGCCAGTGAGCAAATCATAAGAGATAATGAGAGATGTGTTATTTAATATTCCGTTTGTATGTTTGGAATACACATATGTGTCTGTTTAAACTAAATATCCTTCATGTAGCCAAGGCAAATTCAGATCAGGGCTGTAGCTCTGTGGCAGGGGGAGGTTTTCCAGATTTAAACTAGGCATGCTATTTGTAAAGATGGGCACTCCTGTGCAACCATTTCAAGGGCACCATATTGTGAAATATTGTTCTGTATGTGGTGAGATATTATGTTTGAATGATCTGATGGCAGCCAGATTTCACCGACGGTGTTGTGCGTGGTTCTTCTCCTTCTTCACAATATATACTGTAGGCCTCTGAGCTGTAAGTAGTAAAAGTGTATAAAAGCTTGTGGCAGGCAAATAAACTTTCCTGCATTTTTGTTTCTACTCATTCTCATTCAATTTGATGAAAAAGAATTGACTTCAGAATTTTTTTCAAGGGAGCAGATTTTTTCAGTGAATTTCTCATGAGTGGAATGTGGTGTTTGTGTCTTTATTATAAAGTGCTCAGGATGTGTGAAAATATTATGAATGGTGGTGCACTAATCCAACTGCAGCCACCTTGGTGTAAGAACTAGTTCTCAAATGGTCACAAGCAAACAGCCTGATACCAGATCTGCCCGTTACTAAAATGGGAGAAGTGGAAACTGTCCTTCCCTCCCAAAAGAGAATAGCTTCTAGCCCATTACATCATACTGGTGAGAAAAAGAGATGCAAGAATTTGAACAATAATTTCTCTGTAAATAAGTCTTGTATTTGATACACAGCAGATACTGGGATTCTCTAGTTTTTCTACAGAAAATTTACTTAGCAGAAGTGTTTGAAACCTTGAGGGCTTGTTTATCTGTTTCCAGTCCAGCTTGCTGGGAGAAACCTGCCATTTGGCTTCCCACACTTCCATGAAATCCCAAGGGAAGATATCATGAGGGGAATCCTGCCATGGGGCATTTTCAGTAGCAGTGAAAATGTCACCAGTAAGAGATGTTCGTGCCTTGCGAAGTTGTTTATTTCTTCTGCCTGGAGAAATCACCCACCCCATTTCTCTGCCCACACATTAGATGAAGAATTCTGAAAAACAATTCACATTCAGTCTTACTTTACCTCAGCTGAGTGTTAGTGTTCCAGCTATTATATTCCCAGTGCTACAACTATCAACAGACTTAGCTAGTTTTCATATTTATTTTACAACATTAATCTAAAATGGTACATATTGGATGCTTTCAAGACAAGCTGCAACTCTTGCAGAGGCTAGAGAACAGGAAGTTGGTAAATGGTACATACCCACTGGACAAGTCATCTTAAACTGCACCTCACAAGCATTATCTCTTGTCTCTGATCTGTAGGTATGAAGAGGAGATAAATCAGCGTAATCAGCTGGAAAATGAGTTTGTGGTGACTAAAAAGGTGAAATGAGTATTGGAGCCTAAAAATTGGTGGGACCTGACCAATTTTTATTACCCCTGACCAATCCAAGACTGCTTTTCTCTCTTCTGCAACTTCCAGCTTACACAACTTTCTTTCTTGAGAAGTTCAAACTGCTCTCAGTCTCAGTTTTCCTTTGCTTTTCCATATTCACCCATTCTCCTTGCTTTGTCTTCTCTTTTTGGGCAATATGACAGAGGGCTGGTTTCTATATGGTATGATGGAAGGGGGACTGTTAAATGTTTTTGTCTCCACACTGTGCATCTTTCTATGAAATAGGAAAAGCGCACACAAGATGGATGGATGGATGGATGGATGGATGGATGGATGGATGGACGGACGGACGGACGGACGGATAGAGTTAACCTGATTTCCACTCTCCTTTAACTTCAGCCAGAGAGAACCAAATGATGTTTACTACAACTATACCTTCTTCCTGCCCACTAGAGAAAATGCATAGATTTGCTCAAGTTTCCAAAACTTTTAAAAACAGTGTTGTTCTACTATATGCAAGATGGCTCATGCTTCCAGACCAAGCTTATCAAATAGAGAAATTTGCTATCTGGAAAAAGTACAGCATTCCCAAAAAGCTGTTGAACCCTTTCAAGCAGCTCAGTGACCTCAGATGCTCCCCTACCCCATTATGATATTGTGACACAGCTTTGCACATCCTCCCCATGTGTCTTTACTGACAAATGATATCCCCAAATTTCCTGAATCACTGCAAAACACACCTGAGTATTGTTGATTTGAAGTACTGGAAGTACTAAATAAGGGATGCACAGTCTTTTTCTTTCTTTTTTTAAGTAACAACTGTACTTGGTATGTATGTAAGTATGTATGTATGTATTTAAAAGATTTGTATGGCCTTTATCTAAAAACACAACTCTGGGCAGCTCACAACCACTATAAAAACCATAAACCATAAAACCAAACCAAAACTCAGTGTCTCATTCGTCTCCTTGGGATGCCCCACAACCAACTCCAGACGTCCTCACTCTACCCCAGCACCTAGGTGAAAAGCCAGGTCTTGATGGCCTTCTGAAAGGCTAAAAGGGTGGGGGCCTGCTGAATTTTGTATGATGTGCTAGGGGCCACCATGAAAAAGATGGATAGGGCCAAGAGAAGAACTAAATTTGACTTAATTAAATATGACTGTAATTAAAATTAAATTAATTAAATTACATGCCATTATTTTGATTACTCCCAATGTCCATTTAATAATTTTCCCCTTCAGTCACATTAAATATTATGATTTGGCGGCAAATTAGAGGCTCATCAAAAGGTTTGAGGTCATATATTTGGCCCTGTATTAACTTAGTTGCTTAAGATGGGCAGCCATAGAAATCTTTTAAATAAACAACTCAAAAATTGGAAACTTCCACCTCATACAATACTTAGTGAGATTCAAGGAATATGACAAGTATCCAGAGGAGAATCCTGCTGTCTGCTTTTCTACTCTGGCAGGACCTGGATGATATTTACTTGCAGAAAGTAGATGTTGAATCCAAGCTAGAGAGCATCACGAATGAAATCAAATACCTTAAGCAGCTTTTTGAAGAGGTGAGTACCAGAGACAAAAATGAATGAATTACTGATGTATTTGTTATAGTTGATGAAAATGAGCAGGTACGTTATTTTTCTCTCATTTTCACTTCTTTCCTAGTAGCTCCTTGCAAGAGCGCTGAGGAAAGAACAGATAATGCAGTGGCTGGGATCAAGTTCTGCCCCATGATTAAGCCTCCCCCACCCCCAGATGGACTACAATGTTATCTACAACTCATTATGCTTTTCCTGCCCCTATCCAGGAGATCAGAGAATTGGAATCTCAAATCCAAAATGCGATGGTCACTGTGGCGATGGACAACAACCGGGAACTGGAGATGAAGCACATCATCGATGAGGTGAAAGAACAGTACAAGACCATGACTACCAAGAGTCGTGATGAGGCTGAACAGTGGTACAAAAGCAAGGTAACTGGTTCACTTTTATCTGCCTGCGTCCACATCATGGAAGCATAGTGTGAGATGGGCGGCTATATAAATATGATTGGGAGATAGATAGATTAGATAGATAGATAGATAGATAGATAGATAGATAGATAGATAGATAGATAGATAGATAGATAGATAGATAGATAGATAGATAGATAATCCATACAGATGCAAGCACTGGTAATGGATGATCTTATTTTGCTACCTCTTTAATATTAAACTGAGAAATCCAGCTTGCCAATACGAACTGTTACCAGATTAAAGCAATCTAATTTCAGATCCAAATAAACAGAACAATCAGATTCTAGAAACAAGGAAAAGAATCTGGCATTGTTTTGCAACTCAGTGGAATCTAGGAAAATATTTTAAGGATTTGCAAGTCCATCAGAGGACTGTTTCAACTAAACTGCTGTAATCCTCTAGGTAAGGCCTGACCAATGTCTGAATTTTCAGGATAACTGTCATTCCAATAATAATTTCAGAGCCAGTAGTGCAGCGTGGTCTGATCTTTTCACTGACAGTTAGGCCTCACCTAGCTGTAATAATGAAGCATACATGTTTACATGTTTTTGAACCTGGTTGAAGTATTATGACTTGGACCCAATCTTTTGCACTACCAGAAAGGACTTCAGCTCATGCAGAAAACTTCTCTGACTTCTAATTATGCCTTCCATGCTCCTAGATTTTATCCAATGTTTGTTCTAGAAGGAGTCTAGTGTATGATGTCCAGCATATCTAGAAGATATGAGGGTGGGAAACCTGCCCACACGTTTGGACAGAGTCCTAGTATTCTTGTTACGGAGCCTGCATCTTACTCATCTGAATATACTATCATAGTGATTCCTGTTTACCCCTCTGTTCCCTTTCAGATTGATGACATTGTAAGGCAAAATCAGAAGCATAAAGATGAGATGAAAAACATCAAGGGTCAGATTGCTGAGCTGACTCGCGATGCCCAGCATATCAATGGAGAAATTGAGGCCTTAAAGAATCAGGTAAGCTGCCAGCCTCTGGACAGAATCACAAGTCTTAACCCAAAACATTCATAAAAACAGAGAACACACAATGCTGGGGGGAAATGCCACAGAGACTCTACCTACAATCCATTCTGTGAAGCCTAACTTTTCCAGTCAATTGTTCATTTTGCTCTCTTTCGTAACTATTTTCATGTCTAGTTTTAATTTGTCCAGCTGCAAGTGTCCTCTCCTTCTCTGAAATAAAACACAAGAGGGCACAATGTTTTATGAGAAGGACAGGCTTCTCAAAACCACCAGCTGTAAGTTTTCCTCTACTCCATTAACACCACTAGATGAATCCTGTGGTCAGGATGCCAGCGCATCATTCCAAAGGTCTTCAACCCAAAAACTTAGCTGGGCTCATAAATTGTGCTGAGCTGTGGTGTGGTTTGTCTAGTTTGGAGTAGGGATAGGGGTGCACAACCTCTGTCCCTCCAAAGTCTTGGGTGCAGTCCACCTCAGCTGTGGAAACTTGCTGAGTGATTCTGAGCCCAGTACTACAGGGTTGTTAGGAAGATAAAATGATCCTTGTGTAATATCCCTGGAAGAAGATATAAAGATATATAGAGATATATAACGCAAACAAATTACCATTCTCCTCTAACAGTTGTTACCAATAATATTTGCTAATGTGACAAAGGCAAAAAGTAGTAAATCAGTTGGAAGCAATCATTGGTCCCATTGCTTTTTGGAAGGGAACCATGGCCATGCCATTCAAAGACCAAGTATAACCCTCAGCCTGAAAAAAGCTGCACAACTTTGGGTTCAACACAATGTCTGAGCCCAGTACTGGCTTCTCTTCTTGGCTGACTTCTAGCTGCTTCCTACATTGGGAAGTTATTTCACTTGGAACTTCTTCGCACTCTTCTTGGCCACCCACAATAACTTTGCAAACTGGAAGGCAAGCAGCTGTAGCTCAAAATAGGCAACGTATTTCCCATCATACTTAAAGAGAGAGGCTTTGCTTCTGAGCCCTTGCTGCCTCTTCTTAGCTGCTGGACTCTCCATAAGGCTTCCCATCCAGATAGTGGAAACAGAAATGTTCCTCTTTCCTCCTGCCCAGCGAGCCAATCTAGAAAATGCTGTGGCCTCAGCTGAAGAACAAGGGGAGCAGGCTCTGCAAAGTGCCAAGAGTACTGCCCAAGACCTGGAGGAGGCACTGAAGCAAGCCAAACTTGACATGGCCACCAAGACAAAAGAATACCTAGATCTGATGCACCTCAAACTGGCCTTTGATATAGAAATTGCCACCTACAGAAAGCTGCTGGAAGGAGAAGAATACCGGTAAGCAAGAGTCAGCTTGGACTTCCTGTGCACGGGTGCCGGATGTGTATGAATTGGTTCCTCTGCACTTGACCACCCAGAGCAACCTTCTCCAGCCTAGGGCTCTCCCAAAAGGTTGGATGTCAGCTCCCAGAATTCCTAATTGGGTAGTGCTGGAGGATAACAGTTTGAGGTCAGTTGATCTAAGAAAACAGGGAAGGACAACTTCTATGGGTGGGAAGCTGCTTTGCATGGCCTTTTGATGCTGTCATCTGCCAGCTTGCAAATATATGAACATAATGATTAGAATAGCCAGAAACAGGAAAAAGTGCACTGCAGGAAGATAATCAGGTCACGAGGGGCTTGAATCCTTCAGGAACAGATAGCAGAAACACACCTGTGAGTCAAGATTCTCACTGTCATTTAGGATAGGACAACATGAGCATCTTAGGAAAGCATATTTTAATACAGCTCTCCAAGGTTTCAGGCAGATTCTCCCAGCCCTGCTTGGATGTTCCCAGAACTGACATAGGATCTTTTGCACATGCTATACCAGTAAGCTGTGGCTCTTCCTCCAAAAGAAGCAGTGTTGTCTTTCGCACACTTTCCAAACTCATGAACATGCTTTTTTCTTTCCCCAGGATGGTTGGTCAGGTTCCAACACAACAGGCCAGTGCCATTAACAAGTTAGGTAAGCAGTCTTCCTGTTCTGATGGGTGGAGGTGATCAAGCATCTCTATTTTATTGACCTTTCTCCATCTGAGGTTTTTGGTAATGTGATAGCTTTACTCTTCTCAGTTCTCCCCAAATGTTTTGCAGTATCCTGATTCTCCCCATCTGGGTATTTGGGTCATATCCTGAAAAAAGCTGAAACAAATCGAGGCCAACAGTTACCTAAAATCCTCCTTTGTCACTCTTGACATTCCATATTCCTGCACTTTAAATTATTTGTTAGATAGTGGTATCACTTATGCTATAATGATATTTAATTTTCAAGTTCAAAAGCTGATGTGCAATGAGGTTACCACTAGTGATAAATGATAAATAGTGGTAGTAGTTAAATATTAAACTTTCAAACAGATCTCAACATTTGTGCTTGTTGTATAACTCTTGCACACTGTGGAGGATTATCTGGGGACTATTCTACATACATAAGCATCACCATTATCTACTGGGAAATTGTTCTTTACCTATACAGTACATTGTAGAAAAATATCTGCTGTGTTGGGCAACATGATTTTGGGAGACATTTATTGATTATTATTTCATTGAAGAACTGCCGTTAAATTTTTAAGACAGCTCTGGATTTCCTAAAACGTAGTTGGAAAACCACTGCTATATATTGATGGCAAACATACAGTTGCATTTAATGGGTGACATGTAAGGTTATTTAGAACCTGACAGAGAACATGCAATGGGAAATAGTATTTAACAGTGGATATTTGAAATCAGCCAACATCAAAACAAATAGGAGATGCAAACAAATGTAAAGTATGTGAATTTTGAATTTTAACAGTCTGAATTCAAAGTTTGAAGTTGCAGGTTTCATCCAAAGACTGCATGGGAAATTAATCCAATACAGAATTATAAGTATTTGCTCCAGCTCTGAATCTGACTTGGTGCGTTATTTCCACGGAATTAGGGACAATAGAACTGCCAGCCACGTAGCCATGTGTTGCTAAAAGAAAGGTCCATGGGTGAACCCAAGGCCTTCCTTGTAGTATTCTTTGCTGCTGCTTCACACTACATGCAGTTACCCTTGAAGCATTCATCTAAGGATTGGCAGAAGTGTGTAAAATAATCCTTAAATCTAATTCATCTTCTTATCTTTTGATTGTTGAATAATGCTATCTTCTCTGCATTGCCCATTTGAGATAATGGAACAGAACTCTAGATTCTTCTGTGAGCCTTGTAGAGTATCCATGTTTCATGAATCAATGTTTGATTAAATATTTCTCAGTCTGATGTGATTTGCCTGCATTTGACTTTCTCTGTCAAAACCAGCTTTCTCCAGCAAGTCACCCAGCAGATATATTGGAAAACAACTCCCATCAATGCCAGCCAATTAACATAGTTTAGGATTATGAGAGATGAAGCCCAACACATTTGAAGGACAGCAGGATGGAGAAGGAAACTTTAAGCAAGCTCTTGTTTCTTGGTTAAATTTGCCTGCTGACTTGCTTGCATGGGTCCTCTGGTCTCCTCTTTTGCCAAATTACTCTGGAGAGCCAATCAGAAACTTCTTCATTAAGGTCTTCTTCCTCCTGTGATCTGATTCTTAAATCCATCCATTGCTTCTGCAGCTGGACTCCTGACTCAGGGAACAGCACTTCCCTCTCACACTGGGGCTGCAGGGACTTCGGTCACCACCAGCAGCTCACTGAAGAGGCCTTTGATGATCAAGACCATTGAGACCAAGGATGGGAAGATCATTTCAGAGGCCAGTCATTTTTCAGCGAAGTAACTGTAGTAGAAGCAGCAAAAAGTCGATGTATCTTCAAGACTTAAAAATAAATGATTGTTTTTATAGTCTCTAATGATAACCTACTTCATATACCTCCATATTTTCTCCCTTGCAGTGCTATTTCTTTTTCAAGCTACAATGGCTGAATTTTACCTTGCCAATAAAGTGGTGCAGATAATATGTTCTATGTACCAATTCCTATTAAAGCTCCTGAAAAATGTGTTGCTGGTATCAGTTTCTTGCATGAGTTCTGTCAGCAGCTCTATGCACATCTAGGGCCTGTCTTTTTTTCGTAGCTTGTATCATATTCTCTGCTTGTGCTGAGGCAGGAAGTTTTGATTTTTCTAGGTGGGACATACACAAAGAATTGTGCCAAAGGTACAAATTCTCAGATTATAGGGGGAGTGGAGATTTCAAGTTAAGGAGATCATTTCTGCCACAGTTAGAAGTCTGGAGGATATACCAGGAAGTAGCTGAAGGAGAAAAATACACAGCTGTGTGTGGCTGTACAGCATTCCTTCTGCTACAACTCAGACATCTACTGTTCTAAAGCATTTCCTATGTCTCTTTGCCATACTTAACTGCAGTCTCTCCCAATCTGCTCCTTAACATCCTTGTTCAGACTTGGGGGGCAGGGGGAAGAGGAATATATGACACCAAATGAAGCAAGGATGTGGCCGGAGGGGAAAATCATTGACTTTCCTTGCTGTATTGCAAGAAATTACTTCCTGCTGAAAGAAGTGCTTTGCAATGTTCTCTTATTATATAATAAATATACAAGTTGATATATAATTGTTACAACTTGGGAGGGGAGTTATTTAAACATTTTTTCTAAGGTAAATCCTGGTAAACGATAATTATAGTAAGCAGCCATCAGTCAGGGTGACTGTCCTGCCACCTCTTAGTCCAACTGGAAGAAAAGTGTTTTGGATCTTCCAGGTCAAACCCCAGAAATATAGAACTAAACCAGCCTTGGGTCAAGCAGCGGCTGGGTAACCATGCACTCTTGTATGTAAAACCAGTGAAGCCAACTCTCTAGATGTAAAAATGAATTTATTGGGGAAAGAGAAATGTACAGAAAACAAGGGAAGGCAATAATCACATAAACACAGAATTTCAAACAAATCAGCCCAGATAAACTAATTGCTTACTGCCTCCTTGAATAAGCTTTTGGCTTTTATGATACGCTCAATCCATCTTTGGAGAAGGTTGATCTGGGCTTCCTGCTTGGCTGATCTGAGGTAGTAGTATTCCTATTTCTTTCTGACCATTGATCAATTTAATTCCTGCCACATCTGGGTGAATGAATTAGACAACAAAAACCAGTGCCAGAGATTTGGGAAAGCTGCTGTCTCACAAAGTGGAGGATGCTGAGTGACTATATAGACCAGTGTTTTTCAGCCTCAGCAACTTTAAGATGTGTGGACTCCAGCATGCTGGCTGGAGAATTCTGGAAATTGAAGTCCACACAAAGTTGCTGAAGTTGAGAAACACTGAAATACACTAACATACTATAAGGTGGTTTTTTGATGTTCATGTCCAGGAAATGTTGCTGTTTCATCTACAGATGCAACTTCCTCGGCAGATTTTTTGTTTGCTTGCTTCTTAGTGGGTATGAACACGAGCCTTCATTTCCAAACCAAAAGTTAAGATATTTCTATGTTATACATTTCTGTTAATGTTAAAAGGTCATAGTTTCTTCCAAGAACCTGGGAATTGTTTGTGTGTGTAGATGCATGAGAGAGAAAGAGGGAGGGAGGGAAGGAAGGAAGGAAGGAAGGAAGGAAGGAAGGAAGGAAGGAAGGAAGGAAGGAAGGAAGGAAGGAAGGAAGGAAGGAAGGAAGGAAGGAAGGAAAGATAAGGGAGATTGCAGGAATTATACTGCACATGCCTAAGCATTCTTATGGAACAATAGATCCCAGAGTTTTGTGGAGAGACAATGGTAGTTAAAATACTTACAGCCTGTCTGTGTCTATCCCCTCAATTTGTAAAAAGGTCGAAAAGGGCTAAGTGCTCAGGAGACTGACTTCATAGTGCAATACTTTCTATGAAAACTGGCATGAGAGTAAAAGATGAGGGACCCTGAACCCATCCCCATTTTGTGGAAATACAACTTCCAGCATTCCTCATGCCACCTGGGCCTGCTGGGACTTGTAGTTCTGTAACAACTGGAGGTCCATAACTTTTCCCTCCCTATTTTAAGGAGTGTGGTACTTAAGTTTTTATGTCTTTCATGTCAGTCCTGAGATTGGCAAAGCAGAGCAGAGCAAATGAGAGACAGCGAAATTCTTCTTGTAACAGCAACTACGATTGGGTGGTGAAGGCTGAAAGTTTGTAAGGCTTTCCACCCTGCTTATGGTGATTTAGTGGTTATTTTAGAGCCAGGAAAAGAGCTCTTCCTTGGATAGTTGAAAGATGCTGAATTGTTCTATCCAATCCTGGATAACTAGGATGTTAGCTGTCCACTTATGTCACTTCAAAAAGGGACTAGCCAATACTTCAGGATAGTTTAAGAAATGAAAGTCATTATTTGCCCTTAAAAGGCTAACTGGTCCTTTGGCATGGGAAGTGTGGCATTACGTAAGCTTTTGAGGGACGCTATCCACAAAATGAGAAGAACGAACATCAGTCTACGTTTAAAATGTTCACAAACATTCAAGTGGGGATGAAAATGGAAGATAAGATAAACCTATCTTAGGGTGCTGCCTTTTTAACAATATACAAACTTCCACGTTTTTTTCACATATCTTCCTCTGACAAGTTATATTTAGTCTTTTCAAAACAGCTCAAGAAATTGCTTTATCCTCAGTCAGAGCAAAGATGTGTTTAACACAGTGTTTTTTACTGTTCAGGGGTTTTCCTGCTGTGACCTGAACTTGGACCATCTGGATTCAAAGCAGATGTTTTCCTATTGAGCTGTGTCTATGAAGAAAGTTGAGGGAGAAAGAAGAATCTATGCTAGTACTGAAGTCACAGAACTGGCATAAATGAACATTTAAATGAAATGCGGGAGAAGAGTCAGTCAACAGCCAGATTTGGCTCCCCCTTTGTTCACATGTTTAGATTGCATACAGAACTGTCCATGTGATGGCTGGGAGGAAGAATCAGACAATGATTTTGGAAAATATAAAATTCAGTAGAATTCATACTTGCCTTTATCCTTAAGCAAAACACACTGGTTCCTTAACAGAAAACACAAACAAGGGAACTAGACAATTGTTACAGTAAATAAACTAGAGGTAATTTAAATATCTTTAAAACATTGATTTGAAACTATATATATATATATATATATATATATACACACACACACACACACACACACACACACACACACATATATATATATATATATATACTTAGTGAGTAGAGAAATATTGTGCAACTAGCCACCTAGAGTCATTGGAAGTCAGGCAGGATATAAGTTTAATAATTAATCATTATTATTAATTTAATAATTAAATACATACATACATATATACATTCTGTGCTAGTGTTTTGAAGGATGCATATTCCCAAATATAAATGTGGCTGGGACAAAAACTGAATACAATTTAATTCAATTCATGTGTAAATGTAATTGGAATTTTAATTAATGCAGTTAATATGATTGTTTGCCACATATTTACTCATTTTCCCCCTTTCCCACATCCGGAATTACAATTTGGTGATATGTTCTCGAAAGGCTTGATTGGCTTATTCAAGATTTTCAAAAATTATATATTTGCTTTCTTTGCCTAAAACTAGATTCCAGAATAATGGATGTTGACACATTCAGATGGAAGGTAGGCCAGATCAGACTTGCAACTCTGAAGGAGAAAAACGTCTGGGAAGGATGGGAAATCTTGTGAATGAAGTATTAAATTGCAAACAATTCCTTCTTGAAGAAAAAAATGGGAGACCTCTAAAGAGACTGGTGTGGATACACAGGCCTCTCTAAAATGCTGAAAAGAAAACATGCATAGAAAATGGAGGCAGGGAGGTATGAAACCAAAGAAGGATGCAAAGCAATAATCAGAAATGGGAGATATTTTCTCTTGTGAGACATCACTTCCTTTATATAAATTGGAATAATATTGATGGAATGCTTTTTGTATGGCTGCATTGTTCATTAATGCAGTACCTCCCTCTTGTAATTTCAATATCATTTTCATTTTCTTTTTGTATTTTATATGCTAGCCACTCCCCTGGTTTATCTGCAAACTCAATTTTATTTTTGCTTTACATAATTCATTTCCATTTCCATTTCTTCTACTGTTAACATAGATAATTGTCATGGTAATTTAGCTTAATTTATTGAGAAATACTTATCTTCTCTGGAAATTTCTTTAATTCTTCTTCTTTTCTCTTTATTTCACCCAAAATAGACCTTTCAGGTTAACATTTATTATAGGTAAGGTCCTCAAGCAGGTTATCAAACAGCTTTCTTCTGAATACTTGGAAGTCAAGCCAGACTAACCTTTTATGACAAAGTTACCAGCTTAAAAGATCTGGGGAATGCTATGGAGGTAGTATAGTTCGAACACAAAAAGCATTTGACCAAGTTTTTCATGATATCCTTTAGCTGGATTCATAATTGGCTAAATGAGCACACTCAGAGAGTACTTGTAATGTCTTCACATCGGACTGGAGAGTAATAGTGTGTGAAGTGCCACAGGGCCCTGTTGCAGTTCGATATTTTTATTAATGATCTGAATGAAATTATTAAGGAGATGATTATCAAATTTACAGATGGTACAAAACTAGGAATGTCTGGAGCTTTAGAAGAGAAAGAGAAGATTTAAAAAGATCTAGATAAGTTTGAATAGTGGGTCATAAGGGACAGAATGGAATTTAACAGGAAGAAATGTAAAGTCCTGCATCTGAGGAGAAGAAATGAAAGGCATGTCAAAGGAGGGTGGGGAGGGAAACCTGGCTTGGCAGTCATGCATATGAAAAAGATCTGGGTGTTCTAGTAGATTACAGATTGAACATGATCCAACAGTATGATGCAGCTGCTAAATGCTATTTGCAATGTTTTAACAGGAGCATAGAGTCCAGATCATTGGAAATAAATATCATACTGTACTCTCAGGCCCTATGTGGAATATTGTGTCTGGTTCACTGATATCTAAAAAGGATATAATGAACTGGAACGAGTTCAGAGGAGGGCTACCAAGATGGTGAGGGGTCTGGAAACCAAATCTTTTGAGAAACAGTTAAAACATTTGGATATTTTTAGCCTGCAAAAGAGAAGACTGTGGGAAGATGTGGTAGCAGTCTTCAGATATTTAAAGTGTTGTAACATAAAAGACAGATTTCTTCCCTGGAAGTCTTCAGACAGAAAACGGATAGCCATCTGTTCATTTAGCAGTTCCTGCATCAGGCAAGGAGTTGGACTAGATGCCTCTGAGATCCTTCCAACACTTTGATTTTATTTTTTGCTGTCCTTGAGTGTCACCCATTTTTTTGCGGTCTGGATCTGGCAGCCCCCTCCTTCGGGTTACAGTCAAACCATTTTGAGGTTTTCTACAACATACTAAAAATGCCATTAATACAATTAAGCATGTTGTGCTAAGAGGGCCATTGCGTACTCCATGGGTAGAGGATGTCAGTTTTTTTGAATCTAAAATTAGGCGTTGTGCATGCTTCCTTGTTGGATTATAGTCAAATAGTATGAGTGTTAAAAGGAGATGGTGCAGTAGTTGGTTGTATAAAAAGCTGCAAACCTGTAATGTCTTTTTCACCTCTTTCCCCAGCTAACGTTTTCTCAGGTTTTTGTTCTTCTGAGGCTTTATCATAAACTGAAATTGCCTAAAGAAATTATTATGGCAAAAAGCACAAGAGGGGCAACCTTAGAAGTGAATCTTTTCCCCTTCAGAGTGGAGATTGATATATGGGGAATATGTGGAAAAGTTACAGTGGCAGACCAAAAACACAGTTCAGTGACAGAGAGACTAGGAAACAGCTTTCAGGAAACGATGCAGCACAATAGCGTTCAGGCAGACCTGAAGGTCCACACAGGGTGGCTTCATGTTTAATCTTAAACCTGGATTAAGAAAATGTATTTTTGGTGTTGTCATATTATGCTCTGCCCAAACAAACTGTATTGTGGCTTAATGTTCACACAACATGCTAAAGCGATGGCTATATTCCCACTTCATGAAGAAACACCAACCACCTAACCCCATTTTAGCCTAGTCCAGCATGTTATATAAACCCAGCTGTGGAATAAGATGGTGGAAGCAATCTAGTTTAAATAATACACTGGTCTTTTATGGAACTCTTGCCCATTTTGCAAATGGGAGCAAACACTGCTTGAGATAGGGCGGAGAGTTGCTCCCATGACTTTAAATCGACTCATTTGATCCTACCGAGGAGGTTTTGAATTTGAAAGTCCAGACTTCCTTGGTTGACTTTCATCCTCTGATAGAACCCAGACCTGTTGGCTGCAGGCCCTTCAGCCTTAACCCTCTGAGACACCATTCCCTTCCCAAAGCAGTAATGATTGCGCAGAAGCTCTGAATTTGGGCCATTCATATTCATCAGTTAGATCTTTCATGTCTTTGAAAACTGAGTTGTTTTCCTCCTCAGCTAGACGAGAGTCTGTAAAACTGGCAGACGTCGCTTCCTGGGCATACATCGGCTGAGTTGTCTTCTTAAAAGTCATCTAGAGAAATTTGGCAGTTCTCTGCTTGTGGAAGATCTGGAGAAGAGAGGAGTGATTGAATCCTGGTCTCCATTTGCACTTAACCATAATACAGTTGTGCTCAGAAACAGTGTTTTCCTTCCTTGTCCCCATGATCTTGCCCTATCTCATGAGTGAGACTGCCTTCTTTCATCATTAGCTGTACTGGTCTAAAAGTAGCATTCACCGACAAGGAGAGTCTTAAGGTGTGTAAAATCTGTTATCCTTCGTAATCTATTATCTTGGAGGCGAACTCAAACAATCAATAGTGGATGTGAACAGAGGGGGGTTGGGAACTCAGCTTCCACCTCTGTCATTTTTTCCCAAGATTTTGCTCTCTCCATTAGTCCTGTTTTCCCAAGTTCTTTTTATATCCATCATTTCCCCAACCATGTTTCCGACGCCAACTTAGCTGCAGGCTTCCAGTATGGAAGATGAGGGCAAAGTAGATCTCCATTATATCATCTAAGGAAAAAAGAGGAGGCAGAGCTAAAATGTCAGGTGACTGTGTTTTCTCTCCCCCTGCCCCATTTTCATTTTTTCCCCCAGAATAGGACATAAGGTTACCCTATAAAGAAAAAATAGAAATAATGTCCTTTTCCTTTAAAGACCTCGATCAGAAATCAGCAATCTTTGGCTGATACATAACAATCTGACTCTAAGGTTATTGGACTGTCTTTCGAGAGATTTTCTGAAATACTGAAATTAACAAGAGATAGGAGGATATGGAATATTTGCAGGAATAACAGGATCATTTAAGCCTACATAGTTTCGAGCTCATAAGAAAATTAAATTATCAATAACACTGGAAGAGTTGATTTAATCTTCAAATTGTGGAGAAAAGTGGATCTTGATGTATAGGAGGGTTTCAAAAGAATTACATACGTGAGAGTAATGACAGACTTATTATGAGATAGATAGATAGATAGATAGATAGATAGATAGATAGATAGATAGATAGATAGATAGACAGACAGACAGACAGACAGACAGACAGACAGACAGACAGACAGCAGACATCCTGTTTCTTGAGCAACTGAGAGCTGAGAATATAACTGAGAACATAAGAGGCAAATGCAAAGCCTAAAAAAGCATTTGACCAATCACTGGCCAACCTCCCTGATCAACTCCCATTAAGTCTCAGGATCCCTGGCCAGTAGCCATGCAGGCTGAGAGATTATGGGAGTTAGAGCCCTACGCTATCTGCAGAGTTTGTAAACTGTATGTGGTGGATATCTATAAATGGAAGCACTGTTCATTGAACCACTGTGGGAATCACTCACTTTAGACTCATGGCCACATCCTGTCACATTTTTTTTTCCCACTGCAGTCAACCAGTGGTGGACTAAGAGGCCTTGAGTGATCTAGATAAATTACCAATTAAAAGATACTGCCTGTTTCACTAGGATAAAAATGGAATTGGGTAGATTGTGGCTCAGTGTGTTGTGGGAACCCATCCATTTTCAGAGTCTGTTCTGGGAACTAGATCATCATATGGATATTGCATTCCATTTTTTCCCCCTTCAGTTAAGGAAGAATATTCTTTTTTTGTAGACGGAATGAACACAGACATAGTTATAAGAGAAACTGAGAAAACCCAAGCATATTAGAAATGGGAAATGACTTCTATCTGAACCACAAATTCCTCAAAACTCTGTGAATGAGGCAGGATGATTATATGTTAAAAGCTCATCTCTGGAATAACCACAATATTTATCTGTGTTGCCAAATCACCCCTATAGTGTGTGGGTGGCATTTATGGTATTCCAGGTGTGGAGCTAGCTTGGCGTAGTGGTTAAGGCACTAGGCTAGAAACCGGGAGTCAGTGAATTCTAGTCCTGCCTAGGCACAAAGCCAGCTGGATAACCTTGGGCCAGTCACTCTCTCTCAGCTCTAGGAAGCAGGCAGTGGCAAACCACTTCTGAAAATCTTGCCAAGAAAACTGCAGGGACTAGTCCAGGTACATCGAAGGAAGGAAGGAAGGAAGGAAGGAAGGAAGGAAGGAAGGAAGGAAGGAAGGAAGGAAGGAAGGAAGGAAGGAAGGAAGGAAGGAAGGAAGGAAGGAAGGAAGGAAGGAAGGAAGAGAAAATATGTGGATAGATACCATTGTCGGCAGTTTTAAAGGGACCTTGAGGATCGTACAGTAATCGAATGGCACTGAACGAGCAGAGATTCTCCAACCTTCCTCTGCATTCAGCAGGAAGAGGGGCTGGGGGTAGAAACTGCAAAAAGAGAGAAGAAGAACTGCTGTGGCTGAACCCACATCTAACATGTAGAAATGAGTGTCACCTTCTCTGATTGTTTATCTGAAAATGAAATAACAACCTGTCTGTAAAACAAGCATGGAAATAGAGAGCAGTGCAATAAAATAAATGTAAAAGAGCATCAACAAACCGAAAATGATAAAATTTCAGTAAAAGCAGAAGAGGAACAGAGTTCTGATATGGGCTTCTGAGTTGAGCTCTAAACACAGATTAAATTCCGCTTGTTTTTCTTTGTGAAAACAAAAGCAGTCTAGAGGAATCTTTCACAAAATATCCACATACGTACTTACTGTATACATAATATTTATCTTAGAATCAACTCAAATAGCACAAATGACAGACTTTTGACTTCTCCAGAAACCTTTATTAGGCAAGTTAGCTTTTTAAAAAAGGGAGGGGGGAAGGGAGAAAAGTCCCCAATTTAGGCAGCTATTTCAAGCGTCTGCAGTCTAAAATCAGTCTTAAGATGGAGACTGCGGGCTAAATGCATTGGTAGTGTTGTCTTAGTTAAGTTACATCTTAACTGTCAAGAACAAAGATTAATGGCTGCCTCTCTCCCATCTTTCATACTGAAAACACAAAGGTTATTCACCCCCAGTTGGTCATTCGTCAAGGGCAAAGTACCCAAAGTCTTGGTGTGGCAGATAGCACAAGTAAAGGAATATCCCAGTCTTTATCTCAGCAGAGCTAGAGATTGATTTTAACTGGTCCGTTACATTAAGATGATGATTCAGACAAATAGTATAACATTACTAGTTTGTTATTCAGCAGGTACGTGTTGATGTCATCCGATGCTAAGAAGAAGATTCTTCTTTCTCGTAGCCTGCAATAATGCTCCTTCTAACACTTCTAATGCTGGCTGGGGAATTCTGGGAGTTGAAGTCCACACATCTTCAAGCGGCCAAGGTTGAAAAACACTGTTCTAACATAACTGAGAGCCACCAGGAGGCAGCTGAGCATCCTAGAGAAGTAATGTTCAACAAGGCTGGGCTTGGCAGATTACAAGGGGAGTGACTGGCCAGAAAGAAAAAGAGACGCATTGTCTGTTGATAGCAATCTAGACTCTTCCTGTTCCTCAGTAGGGACTGTTTTGACCGCCTGCTTCTTTCTCTCTAGATTGGATAAGGAGGTGGTGTTATTAGAGCTGAAGGAAGACCAGCTCTTGGCAGAAGAAGTACAGCCAAACAGCCTGCCAAATTGAAGCCTCCTTACATTTTGCATGCAATGGGTGGTGATCCACAGGATTCCTGTTGTGCCTAGAGGAGGCTGATCACTTGCAACAGGTTAGTTAATGCCTTTTCTGAATACAGTCCTGGGTCTTTAATTTTGATTGGGATTAAGTTTACACCTAAGCTTCAAGCAGCCTTTTTGAACATTGTTGGGTGACAGTTCCCATCATGGGTGAATCATGTTATCCCATCGTCCATGCTGCCTTGGGATAATATAAGTTATAATCCAAAAACAGTGGGGTCCCAAGCTTAGGAAAACAATTCTAAAACAAAGTTCACTTTATGGCTTAACACAATGGAGTAGAGTTGAACTGGGGTTCTTCTAAGGGATAATAATTAATACTCTTAATGTGTTAACTACAGAAAAGAAGTATTTCAATCAGATAATTTTGGCTGCCTCAGTACTGGATTTTTCATACTTTTACATGCAATCCTAGGCATAATTGTTCAGAAGTAAGCCCTGCTGAGTACACTATGGTTTACTCCAAAATAAGCAAATACATAGTTGTACCCCTTTTATAGATATATAAATACAGAGTGCTTCCTTTTATCACAATGCATCCTAAGCTACAGTTATGTGAATATTGCAAATCCTACTGATAAAGATCAATAGGATTTACATCTGAAAATAGAGAAAATACAGGCGATGGGAACATCCATGTGCAATATTCCATTATTACTTTTAAACCTGTGAGACAATACCTCTGTCTAAGAAGTGCCTTTTGCCTTTTCTGCATCACCCTTCAGAGTTTGACTACCAGCGCCTATAAAACTAAGTATTTTGGGGGTGTAAATGTGAATTGGGCTCCCCATTTCTGATCAGAAAAAAAGTAATAAAACATCTCTCCTTAGAAATTTGGAAAGCAGTTGCAACAGTGCAGAAGATTTAACAAATCGTTTACCCAGCTTCTTGAAAAACAAGTGGGATTTTCCACTTTTCTCTCCTTCCCAATGTTCAGAGCATTTCCATCAAGGAGGTCCCAAGCTGTTTTCCACCTCTTGAGAAAGACTAGAGGGTGTCACATTGAGGATGGCTTCTGCCACCGGCAATTCTGTCCCTGTAATAGCTTAATTGACTCCTGTTATACCTAGCCAGATGGTAAGAGTCTCCTTCTAAGTGCCTGTTGCTGCTTCTTTATGAGCTTGTTAAAATAACATTCCTGCTCCTTTTCTGTGGCTCTTGCTTGTGGAGTGACTGCAACCCCAGGTGATGCCATGGAGCTCTCCACCCCCACCCCAACTTCCTGGCACCTTTCCTAGCAACTGGCCTGTTACTGCATTGCTAAGAAGAGGGAAAGGTTTTACCACCAAAGGTCGGAAGTGCACAGTCTCTGCCGCTGCCTTGCTCTCTCCTCAGTGGCTACACTCCAGAGCACTCTCTGATGAGATGGCTGTCAGGGAAGAATTCAAGCTATAGACAGAACAGCTGCCTCTAGAGATTTCCAAGTAAGTTAAAATTAAGCTTCCTGGTTTCAGAAGAAAGTGGGAAAGGATGAATTGGGGGAAAGGGCTATTTATGGAAAGAAGCACATGGGATGATTAAGAAAAATGTGTGCAAAGGAGATCTACACACTGCTGCTCACTAGTTTTTTGTTTGCATTGGCCGCACTTATTTTCCTTCGCCCATAGGCTACTGATGTCGCATTCCAAAAGACCACATGTAGCCTTTGGACCATAGCAAAGTGCATGTCCATGTCCTAATACAAAGAATAACAATTTAAACTCTAAGGGTTCAGCAATCTATCTGGATGTTCTCCACAACTTTCCCAAGTACCTGTGTGACTCAAAGGAAAGTATCACTTGGCCATAGTTGGGCATGTGAAAGGAGATTTAAGAAACCATGGAGTTCACAGAAAGAGCAATGGGAGATATTTTATCTTACTCATTTCCTTAACTGGAAAAGCCTCTTGGAGATAAAACTTGTTTTGATTTGTTTTATAGCGTGTTTGGATTTCAAGGCCATACAGAATCAAATTGGCAATTTGGGCAGCCTATATTTAACATCATGCTTTGCTTCAAAATTAAAAATAACGGTTCCTTCAACTGTGTAAAACCAGGGATTGGACAGTAGGCACCTTTGAAATTCCAAGAATGTCACAGTGGTTATCATGGAGGCAGGTCTTGTTCATTCACAAGAAAGTTGCCAAGGTGGCCTATCAGAAACCATCCATTTACCAAAAATGGATGAGGATATTGATCCTCCCATTTTTAATTTCTAAAAGAACCTGTGCAGTACTTGTGTGGTGCCCTAAAGCATTATTTAAAATAAAGTTGATAACTTGAGACTAAGTGCTTTGTTTTACAACATGTCACTGTCCAATTTATACTGAAAAGCATCTAGAAAAATAAAAACCAGACGGGAATCTGTCAGACGCAAGAGAGGTGTCCTTGGCACCAGATTGCTTACCGCTTACATAAAAGTATCTATTTTTAAATCACCATCCCCACATTTTGTTGTGCTTCTCTTAGTTGAGGAAGATATAGAACAGTTGAATGCTTCCAAACCCATCCTTTTAAAAACATCACATTTGGACCAGATCTGTTATGCAGTTCCTCTGGCAAGAATTATATATGTTTGGTTGACAATACATTAGTGGGATTATTTTTGAGCAGGTATACGAAGGACTGCATTGTAAGAGACTTGTAGGATTTTTGATACATATTGATTTCTGAAATGTGGAGTTGCAATTATTTACTTCTCTGTTGTGGTTAAAACGTACCCTTAACATTTATGCGGTACTCTTTGTAATATTTGTTTTACACAGTTTACCTAAAGTCATGGATGTTTTACACCAATTAGTAGATTATTAGGGTATTCACATTATTGAGAGCAGCTATTTTATTTTTATAGATTTTATATCGCTGTGTAATTTATCATAACGTGTATTACAATTAATAGCAAAGAAATACAACTAATAGCCGAGCAACTAATAGCTAAGAAATACAATTAATAGCTAAGAAAGACAAATGCTAATTTGACAGATTTCTCCTGGTTTTATTAAACAGTAATTCAGACTATTTTCTTATTTCCTGGAGGAAGTTATTTCAGAAGCCCAGAGGATGGAGAATTCTTCATCAGATGCACAAATGGACAACAAATTGAAGGAGTTTCCTATATCCTTATTCTCCCAGTCCCTATCAGCTTTCATCATTCTGGCCAATATTTTCATTATAATTGGGATCCTCTTCAACCACAAGCTCCATGGTACCATCAACTGGTTCTTCCTGAGCCTGCTCATTGCTGACCTCTTGGCTGGGGGAGCCCTTCCCTATGTTCCTGAGATGTCATTTGATAATGATCTGGGCTACTACCATTGCTTCTTCCGTTATGTGACGCCCAATTTCCTTTTCCTCTCTTTTTTAGCCAATCTGCTGGTGATGCACTATGCCAAATATACATGTGTCATCCAACCACTGCATTACCACCAGTCCTGGGTTCATCGCTGGTCTGGTCTTTACATATGCTTAGCATGGGTGGCTCCCTTGATTTTTGCCTCCATGCCATTGGCTTGGTATCAACGGGACTCCAATATGAACTGCTCTGCTAAACTTGTCTTCCCCTGGCCTTACCTCTGTGTAGAAACCTATGTGTTCATCATCCCAATCATCTTTGCAATAGCTGTAATGGGTATCCGAATGCTCTGCATCGCCCGAAAGCAGCTTAAAAACATTAAAAAGCTGATTAATTCAGTGAATCAAAGCCAGACCCCATCAGAATTGGAGCAACAACTGGAACTGAGGCATGCAAAGAGCATCGCCAGTGTATCTGCCATCTTCCTGGTCTGCTGGGTGCCATATATTGTTTGTTTGCATATGTCACTGTTTTTAGAAATAAAGGGTAGCATCACCCTTGCTATTGTCATCTGTATAGGCACTGCCAGTGCTGCTGCAGTACCCATCATCCTCAGTCTTGGCAACCATCAATATACCCAATTTTGGAGTGACATGACCATGAAAGCCTATCGGGCCTGCTGCCGAAGATAGGAGTGCAAAGCCAACCAGCTGTGTGGCAATCTTTGCAGCACAAAGGCACATACAAAATCCAAGGTGATACTTTCCAGTGGGGAGTCATCAAATCCCCTCCCGCCCATTCGGCAGCACAAATGTGTCAATCGTCTCCCTTCAGCTTGGAATGGAATTGGAATGTTTGCTTCCAGTCATGCCCCCCCACCCCCCATCCAGCTCAGAATTCTGCTGTTGGTTGGGGATCTAATATGCCATGCCATTCAAAAGTTCAGCTAAATCTAAACTGGGTGAAGAAAGAAAAAGGATGTTCCCCTTTCTCTTCTCTGGCAGTGCTGGAACTGAGAGCACAAAGGAGGTTGGGCTGCCTTGAAATCACACGTTTACTTTGATTTGCCAGCACTTCATGAGAAGTTGAAAAAGAACCAGCAGAGTTCTGAATAGATCCTCCCACACAGCTCTACTGCTGTTTCCCCCCACCCCATCCTTATTTCTTAATTCCTGCCTTCTAGGTCTGCTGCCTATACTGACTCCCCTTTTGCCATTCTCCCCATATGGAAGGAAGTTCCTGGTTCTCCATTGTAACAATCTCAGAACAGAAGACAGCAAATGAACTTCAGTAGCCTTAGCTACAGCTGTTCTACAATCCTTGCTCCTTAAATTCCTTGCATTGCATGTGAAGGATAGTGAGGTGACAAGCCATTGGGACATTTGAATATACAGTAGACTGGGTTCACAATGAACCATGGGTTCTTTAATATGGTTCACTGAATATGTCAAAACATATTCTGCTCAACTTGCATAAGCAGACTAAGCCAAAACCAAATATTGACTGTATTCTGAAATCAAATCTGTACAATGTAAGAACAATTATCTCTGTTGTAGAGATTTAGATTCATGCAGCATGAAGGCATGATTGATAGATAGATAGATAGATAGATAGATAGATAGATAGATAGATAGATAGATAGATAGATAGATCTTCCACTTCTGTTGATCTTGACCTTAGCTGGTCCCTCACAACAACCCTGTGAGATAGGCTGGGTCCAATTATTCCCATTTTACAGATGAGGGAAGCTAAATTGAGAAATGCCCCCATTTTCCTGGTGTTCTCAACATTATCAACAACAACATATGGCTGCCACTAAACCAGAGATGCAATGAATTGCTTCTGTCCAGTTGACACTGGAGACTGTAAGGGCTGAAACAGGTGAGGGAGGAGCTAGCACTGCTTCGGTGAGTCAGAACTCTTGGACCAACTCTGAGCAGGCGTCGCCTAATCTCAAGGCTGGGAAAGGAATGGACATGCGTTCACTGACTGAAAAGTGTAGGATAAAAAGCCTAATTTACACCTTAAAACTGGCAGATGCTGTATGTTGGGCTAGTTTTATGTGTTCTGCAATAGTTAGCTCTTCTGTGTAAATACCAGTTCTTGTTTGCAATAAAACAACTTTTCTAAGCTGTATTGAGTCAATGAAGCTTCTGCTAGCTACTGAATGGAAGGTTAAGTTCCCAAAGAGACAAGGGTTACAGCTGCGTTTGGTGCGAAGCTTGATAAAGGCCGCTGAGAGAGGAAAGAAATCACTGTTAAGATTTGATGATTTGGTGACGAACTTCAGCAGGTTGAGCCCGGGCTATTCTTTAGCCTGCAGGTTTACTTATGCACCCCATTTAATCTTTGTCTTTGTGCAGAGGACAAGCAGATGCTTGTGAGAAGGTCATAAGCAGGCCAAGAATACTGTTTTGCCCTTTATGCTTCTTAATACCTAGGACTGAGGGACATAATGCCCCCATTAGGGAGGTAATATAGTTCTCCTGGCATAAATTGGTCTAATTCCCTTTTAAAACAATTGAAGTTGGCAGCCATTACTGCCTCTTATCCTGCAATCTTGCAGACTAGGAATTCTCACTTTCTATCTTTAGTGATAAAAACGTCAAACCAATTTTCTACTAGCTTCGTCCTTGTATAGGGCAGCCTGGGATTAGCAAACGGACATAGCAAGAACTTGGGCCTGGCTGGTGGGCCTCTGATCATGTCCAATAAGACTAAAAGTTTCTCACCTTTTTGGAAAAGGCAATGGAGTTTAAGGCAGAGAGCAAGCGGAGGGAGACTTTGTGTTTTTTCTCCCCTGTATCTGGTTTTGATTGTGAGTTCTGCAACTCTGTACCTTCTTTAGGTTGTGCCGTATTAATCCCAACTTTATTCACAGACGTAATTAATTTGGAAAGATTTAAGCTGTTTTGGTGTCTACTCAGGCATGTTCTATATTCCAAAGGGGAGAGAAAGGGGTACTTTCTAGCACCATGCCTTCAAACCACACTGCTAAGGTGTTATTTCCCCACCAGTTATCAGTCTAATTTGTTGACTCCAATTTAGCAGAAGATATTAAGGGGGACTTACATATTCACACGTGTCACTTAAAAGAAGTGCCCCAGTGTAGTCTTCTCCTTGAAACCCAGGGGAGGTGGGGGACTAGCTGTATTAGTTACCTCATGTTCCAATATGCAATCAAACTGTGTGGCCTCCTTCATTAACCTTGGAGGAATAGAATCCAAGATGAATGCATCATATACTACCTCTGCACTGTAGATCAAGGAAAGGCAATGTGCCCCCCCCCAAAACTGTTGGATTTCAGCTTTCATCTGCTATATCTGCCACAGAAACGGGAAAGAATTATGGGGAGTTGCCACTGAAAACTTCTGAAGGGCACAAAGCTGTCTGCCCTTACCACACAACGCACATATGGAGCAGTGATATTTGTCATGGAGTCAAGAATTATTGAACCTGATGACTTCTCTTCTATGAATCTTATTCATGCAAAGGAAAAGGATGTCAAAAGATCAGGACATCTTGAAGACTTCCAGTGAGGCAGGGTGAACTGAAGACATCCCTGAAAAATGGGAACATTACGGCTGAAACTCAAGGTTGAATGCAGGAGCCAAGCCAGTGAAATCTCTCCAGAGAAAGGAGAGACCTTGAGATTGCCCACACGCACTCCAGACAGCTACTCCTCACGAGTAAACTGCAGAAACCATTGTTTTTGCAATCAGCTGGTGAGTGGCTGGGAATCAAGAGAAAATTCCATCATAGTCTTAATGTAGCTTTTTTGGACTCAAAGTTCAGCCAATCCTCTTTTCTTAATCACTTTGGAATTAATTTTTTTTATTGCTTTTTAAATATTGAGAATCTCCAGAAATGGCAAGTTCTTTGGTTTTCACTGGGTGAGTTTCCTTCAACCTTTACAAAAGAATTTTAAGTATGAGCTTAAGGATTTATAAAAAAATTGTTTTTTGGGCAATAGCAAAAAGGTGATTTGAGTGTTGTTTTCAGAAAGTCATAAACAGACTAAGAGTCCAGATGGATTTAATATAAATGGATTTAAATTAAGGATAAGAATCCTTCCCATGGGAAACCAGATATATTTTTGCATTTGGAATAAAAATAACAAGATGGGACTTTGAAGGTTGGACACTAGAGGGCTCCAGAAGCAAATAAAACAATGGATGTACAGGTAGTCCTCAGTTAATGACAATTGGGACTGGAATTTAGGTCACTAAGCAATGCAGTCATTAAGCAAATCACATGGTCATTCAGTGAATCACAGTATCCCCATTGATTTTGTTTGCCAGAAGCCAGCTGGGAAAGTTGCAAATGGCGATCACATGACCCCAGGATGCTGCAACCGTTGTAACTGCAACTGGTGGCCAAGCGCTTGGATTGTAATCACATGACCGCAGGGATGCTGTGACAGTCGTAACTTCAGGCACCAGCTGTCACTTTTTTAGCACTGTTGTAACTTTGAATGGTCACTAAACAAATGGTCATTAAGCAAGGACTACCTGTATTGACAGATATGCGTGAACAAATAACTCAGAAATTACTTTTTAGGATTTCTGCCCTTATTGATAAAATAGATGATGCTGTGGACGAGGAACAAGTTCTACAGGGCAAGAATGAAAATGATTTAAATCAAATCAAATCAAATCTTTATTATGGTCATAGACCAGCATAGGAAAATGATTCAAATATGGACTTAAATCTAAGGTTTTGTTTTATAGATAAGAGTTTACAAGGGAAAGAGGTTATTTGTTACATTTTACATTTAATTGATTGAGGTTAAAATAGTTATGCTGTTTTCTCTGGTAACTTTTATTGGATTTTTACTGATTGTATTTGAATGATGAGGCTTGGGGGATTTGTTTAAAAAATAGAAAATCAAATATAAATGTAAAAGGAAGGAATTCAAGTGGGATTATTAGATTAAGATTATAATAGATATGTGGTTATGTCTGGAAACCCTTAATTGGCTTTTGCTGATTAGAATAGATGGTGATGTTTTGAAGATTTGTTTATAGAGGAAGAGGTGAGATGGAGTGAGGAGATGGTTGTACTTGAAGAAATGGTGATAAGTTGTTAAAATTGTTTATTCTTGCTGGGTTGGAGGGGGAAGTTACTTTTTTTTTCTTTTTTAAAATATTTTTCTCTTCCCTGCACCTTTTACCTTTTTTCTTTTTTATAGTTTGTATTAGTTTTATCTGTATAATGTAATCTCTAATAAAATTATTTTAAAAAATCAGGACATCTCATAGGACAGTCTCATTAGGGTCTTCATAAGGTCAAGTTATATAGAGAACTGTGGTCAATCCACTGAGCAGTGTTTGGGGAACTGCATTATGTTGATTTCACAACAGTTTAGGTGGCCAGATTCAGAAAGAATAAGAGCAAGGGAGTATTTGCTTTAACCCAAGGATGAACTCTACTGAGAAATTCTGGCTACCAGCACATTGTGGTATCAGTTGGTATAATCTTGGATTATACATATTTCTGTTTTCCAGTCAATGATGAAGTTTGAAAACAGGAGGTGAAGTCTGAAAGCAGAATCCAAAGGATGTTTATGTCAGATGAGACCAAAGATTCTCTTACGCTCAACCTACTACAGATTGCAGGGCATGCCAGAATCAGAAATATTGGACTTCCCCTCATGAAAACAAGGACATCCAGGCAGCACCAAGAATGGTTTTATAAATAAACTGCTTCTAAGCCCTACCAGGCCAAAAGGCTGATAGTACAAAGGTCCTCTGGTGAGCCTGGAAGAAAAGTAATCTGGGCAATGAGATGCATTGGACAACTCCCACAAGCCCAACAGGCAGCGTATTTGGAGTTGCGTCCTGCTGACTGTAAAAAAAAATCACTGGGAAGGTGAAGGCAACAGCACTATTTTCCAGACCATGTCTAACTAACTCAAAGGACACTTTGGCAGCAGGCCCTGATCACACACAGGTAAGACAAGCTCCTGAACTAAGTTTCACTCTAGCTTTTGCTTTTCTAGCTGAGTAGGCTCTCAGAAATCATCCTTGTATCTTGTTGTAAATACTTCCTTATCCTTCCACTACCAGAAGCACATTGTAGAATTGCTTTTGTATCCTTAGCCTCTTTACCTTCTCCATCAGACTGGAATTAAATTTCTCTGAACATAGAGGAAAAACCCCCACAATACTTGGCTAGTTTGAGTTCACAATACCTAGCAACAAGCAGCTGTCTGAAAAGTGGGGAGCATTTGTGAGACCCCCTCCACTGTTCATGTATCTGTACCCAACCACCCTGAAAATATCTTACACGAAATGGTTACATGGTTCTACTTGATGCACTCCTTCCTGTTATAATTCTTGTATGAAACAATGCAACACCTTCTTCTTTATGTTTTCCCCTCTTGTCCATTCTAGGACAACAGGCTGGTCATTGGTTGCCACAAGGACTAGCTATCTAGTCCACGAGACCATGGTCTAGCAGGCTACAAATCCAAGCAAGACCTTCAAGAAGATGGCAGCCTTCCTTTTTATTTTGTCATAACGTCTAGAGACGCAAGAACAAGCAGTCTTGTTATTGTCATTGACAGGTCGATACATTCAAGCCCAGGATGATCTATTCAGTTTCCACCAGAGTTCCAAAGCCTGCTATCATCTCAGGAACATCATTTGATTGGCTTTGAACAAATCCATGTGATTTGCTGGAAGGGGAAGCACAAGCTCAAAATGACAAAGGGAAGGACAAGCCTCACTGTCATTTCAGAGGCTGCGTAACAGTCCATTTGCCTCATCTTAACGAGAAGAACATGGAAGGTGATACCTCTGACCTCCATTTACACACCTTAAAAATTATGTGAGAGGAAGCCTCTTTGAACCTGGGAGACATACGGAGGCTCTTCTGAGGTACATCACTTCACAGCCTACCACTGCCCAGACCCTGATCCAGGCCCCACCACTTGTGTTTTCTCATAGCTTTGTGTACAAAACACCAGGGACGTGAATACTTAAAAGCCTCTCGTAGAAAACTCCAGCGATAGCCCTGGACTCAATCGGGGATAGGGTGGCAAAGTTTTCTTTTCAAAATAATGGTGATAATAAAACATTTAGTTGCCTCCCTGCAGGATGTGATCAGGCTAACCCCATCCACCCTGCCACAGTCCACTGGTATGGCTGCCCTCATCCACATGGCACACTTCCTTGCCGCGGCCGGTGTCACCTAAATGCTAGCGGTCAGGTTGCTGCACACAAAACACCTTGGCCTGGTGATCACCAGAAGTAGTAACCACAAGCGAAGCATCTCTGCAAGAAAAAAAGAAATGATTAAAATATGTGCGTACACACACACACACATTTCCAAAATGTTTAAACCAAACCAAAAGGAAAAAGGAGATATGCAAAAAATACCACCATACTGCAAGTAAAGAATTAAATTAAAATATGCTAAGAAAAGAGAAGCAGGCTCATGCTATCATTTCTGCTGTGACCCCAGCTGTTTTAGGCCCTTCCTTAACTATCAGCTAGCAGGAACTCTTCTATCAAATGATACAAACTATTTCCATCCCAGCTGATAATATAAACACTGCTATTTTTAAGAATCAGCTTATTTATCTCCTCCTCCGTCACATTTTTGTAAATCGAAAGGCAAGGGCTATCTTAGTGCCAATATTTATAAGCACTTCTGGGAGATTCTTTGACTAAAGCAGTGATGGCGAACCTATGATATGCGTGTCAAAGGTGACATGCCACAGCATTTTGGATGACACGCCAGCTTTCACCAACACCCCATAACTATTCCCCCTGTTTGAGTTGCCAAGGAAACTGAGTTTGTTTTACTCGTATTTCATTTTTGTAATTATTTGATGTTTCTTTATATAATACATAGCTCCACACGTGATTGGACTACATTTTTTTTAAATAAATGAGTATGTAAAGAACTGTTTCTCTTTTGTTCGGGGGGGGGGGTGACATGCCAGCAGAGCCAAGTTAGGCATTTTCTGAATTTTTGACACACTAAGCCCAAAAGGTTCGCCATCACGGAACTAAAGGATAGGGCAAAAATGTTTTGAATGAGTGTGTTTTTAAAAATCAATACTTAGAAGCAGAAATGTAGCAGCAGTCCCCAGAAATAACCAGGAAAATTTCCTCAACTAAGATTCACCAAATACATTAATATAAAAAAGTCCTTTAAAATATTAACCAATAAGCAACCACATAGTCATTTATAAGCTCGATCCTATCTATGTTTATCTATCCAATGGATTTCAGCAGGGTTTATTCCCAAGTAGATGTGCAATTCATCTTCATAACACCAGTGTGGGTAAAAAAACAATCACACAGTAGAAATAACAAGCTGAAAGATCAAAAAGTCAAGCTTCGGAGGCCCCATACTAAGCCTATGACGGAGTCCTTGGGGTTCTCTGAGCTTGGTTGTTTTCTTGCAAATGTTTCGTTACCCAACTAGGTAACATCACTGAAGATGTTACCTAGCCGGGTAATGAAATGTCTGCAAGAAAACAGCCAAGCTCAGAGAACCCCAAGGACTTCACAATGCAACCCTGAGCTACATATATTCTCTTCTATTGGTAAGCCTATGACGCTGACAGATCATCCATTTTATTTTCCTGCTCTTGCCATTACTCAGAGCCTGTGGTGTAGTAATTAAGGTGTTGGACTGGCCCCAGAGAGACCTGGGTTCTAGTTCATCCTCAGTCACAGATATTCACTGGGTGACTTTGGGCCAGTCACTCTCTTAGCCAAGCAGGTCATAGGATCGCTGTTGTGGGGGAAAAAATGGGAGGATGGACACCATGGATACTGCCGTGAGCACCTGAAGAAAACATGGGATATAAATCTAACAAATAAATGATGAGAACCACCAAAGACAAAAATGAGGAGGGAACTGGGAAGATGAAAACTATGTTACCTATGCAGAGCATCACTCTGGAAACAGTATGCCTCTTCTTCCCACTCAACCCAATTCTTGAATATCCCAACCTGCTACACATTTCAGTTTGAGCCCATTTCCCTACTTACCCTATAATCCTGTCATGAGATTCCAGTGCCCCATATACTGGGGTAAAGATGTAACTGTATCACTCAACCTAACCTTGAGTTAGCCTAGCTTTCTACCTCTCCTTCTTTCATTTTCTCCCTACACCAGCATCTTCCCATCTAAATAGCTCTTGCTTGAGGTACTTACTTGTTCAAAGCAAAGTCTAAGATTTCAGCTGAGTGGCCCCTGTATTCGCTAATCAGTTTGCCCGAGCGTGCATCCCAGAGGCTCACAGCCCCATCCAGACTACAAGTATAGACCACAGGTGAACTTTCTTCCCAAAGGAGCTGCACAATACCTGACTGTAAATGGAGATGGAAAAGGCATTAGTAGCATTCCCATGCTCTTGGCATGAATCCAGGAGAATCCATCATATTCTCTTTTGATCACCCGCTCCTCAAGAGACCATCACCGAACCCAGCATCCTGAAAAACTTCCATCTAGTCTCCAACCTTTCCTTTCCAGGGAAGGTCGTGGAGAGGATAACTCAGCTTCAGCTCCAGAGGACCCTGGAGAAAGTGACTGCACTTGGTTCAACTGAGTTTCAGGCCAAAGTTCAGTATGGAGACAGTACTCGTCATGCTTGGCAATGACCTGTGGTGGAGCTGGTATGGGAGTGGAGCATCCATCCTGGTACTCCTTGATCTCTCAGTGGCTTTCAATACTGTTGACCACAGAATCTTATTGGGCTGGCTTTGGGGGTTGGGGGTGGGAGGTGCTTGTGGTGGTTCTTCTCCTTTCTCTGTGGCTAGCTTCAATTCACCCTCTCACAGAGCGTGACAAGTCATGCCTATGGAACCTCACTTGTGGGGTGCCACAGGGCTCAACTGTCTTCCCTTTTAACATCTGCATGAAACCACTGGGTGAGGTAATCTATCTGTTTGGGGTCAGGTATCATCAATATGCTGAAGATACCCAATTTTACACCTCAAGCCTGACCAATCAAGTGATGCTGCTGAAATCCTGACCCAGTGCCTAGAGGCTGTGTGGGCCTGGATGGGGTGGAACAGACTCAAGCTGAATCCTGACAAGACCAAGTGGCTTTGTTTGTCTGACCCCACTGATTCAGGGGACATTCCACCTCTAGTCTTTAATAGGGTTGCACTTCCCCATAAAAGACTAGGGCACAATCTGGGGATCTTCTTGGACTCACAGCTCCTGCTCAAAAGCAGGTAGCAGCTGTGCCCAAGAGGGCTTTTGCACAGGTTTATATGATGCACTAGTTGTGCCCGTTTGTGGACCAGGAAGCTCCTCAGGCAATCACTCCTGCCTTGGTCACCTCCTGATTGGACTACTGTAATGTACTCTACACAGGTCTGTTCTTGAAGATCAGCTGGAAGCTACAGCTGGTCCAGAAGTAGTGGTGTGGACAGTGACCGGCATGCCTCATTATATTCATGTGACCTGCACTAGTTATTGGTTGCCTTCTGAGTGAATTCAAGGTGTTGATTATTACCTATCAAGCCCTTCATGACATAGGGCCTGACTACTTGAGGGACCACCTATCTCCATCTCTTTCTGCCTGTCCAGTGGTTGGCTAGAGTGGCATGCTTCAGATCCCAATGATTAAGCAGCGTCACCTTGGGGGACCCAGGAAGTGTGCCTTCTTAGTGATGGCTCCTGTCCTGTGGAATGATAACTTCCTCAGAGATCCATACTGCTCCCACCTTCTGAATTTATGCAAATTGTTAAAGACCTGGTTGTTTTGCCAGGCCTTGGGCTAGGATGGTGGTTGAGCCCCTTTGAGTTTTGGTTTTCTTTTCCAGTCAGCTGTATTCTTTTTCTTTGATATATGTTGCTTTCTTTGAAATTTTTTAATTGTAAGCCACCAAGAGTCACTATGGAGTTGAGCAGCCATGAATGAATGAATGAATGAATGAATGAATGAATGAATGAATGAATGAATGAATGAATGAATGAAATCTCTCTCCCTACCCTGGTAAGAGTGTGTGTATGCACACATGTTTATAGATTGCCTAATAAGCAAAATGGCTGGGCACCATGCCTGGCCTATAAACACAGGGCATGCCAAAATCAAGGTTGGCATGGCAGAACGATACTAATTACATAAAACGGGAACACGTATACTCAAACAGGAGCAAAGGCATGACATTATGACCACAGAAATTAACAGCTTGCAAATATGTGTACTAACTGCTGGGGGCTGGGAGAGGCAAACAAGGAAGAGATCCATCTCTTCTGCCTGTGTACAGTATGCCTATGCTGGATGCCAAGTTTGAATTCTCTTTGCCAGCAGCCTGCTTGCTTTCCATGTGGCACACAGGAGAAGGAGGGAGCATGCCATTCCTTCCCTGCCAGTCTGCTCCCTTGTTTCCATGGAGTTCATTCTAACCAGTGCTTCCAGGCAAGGGTTTAACTACAAGGTTGGCAATTTCAAAATGTAAACTCTGCAGTATTTGCTCTCCTGGAAGGCAAAAAGGACCAAATCACAATACAGTGGGGAAGATGACACAGAGCCAGAAGCAGAGGCAGATTTGCCAGGCATAGAGGCCAACTGATGAAGCCAATATGCCCTCAACTGTTGCAACTAATACACAAAACCCTCCTCCTAAACACAGCATTTTTCAGATGCAGTATTATCTTTTCTCTCTATTGAAAAGGAGGAAAAAAAAGTGCTAGAACATTTGTCTTTCAGTTCCTTCCTCTAGAACATTAACCTGGAATAGCACCCTGGCGCTTCCCCGGGGCCAGGAAATCATGAGAAGCAGCAGTAGCTCCTGAGAAGAGCGTGCTTCCTGGGCCAGAATGCCTCTGGCCAATATCTTCCTTCCTAGTGTGCCCCCTGGTGATCACAACATGCTCCGTTACCTCATGCTGGCACTTATGTCTCAGAGTCTGCGTAGCAAGGTCATAAATAGCCAAGGTCCCATCCAAATAGCCAATAGCTGCCAATGGCATCCTGCAACAGGAAAGCCAAAGAGAAGGACTTTTACTGGAAATTGCTTTGCCCAGTTTTGTAGGAAAGGTAGTAAGATTAAATAAGTCATCAGAGTATTATTCCCGCCTAGCATGCTAAAGAGCTCCTGGGCTCATCCACACAGGCCGGCACCAAGAATTCACCTGGCTTTCTCTCCTTTGGAAAATGAAACCATGCAGTGATCGCTAGAAAAGCATGTTGTTTGGGTTGGTTCACACCATCATTCCTCCCTTCCTGGAAGCTGAGATATATATCGTATGATTTTGGCTTTCAGGAACCTTGCCTGCTCTGCAGCTGACTTGCACAAGTGCAGAACGGGTTACAGGCCACACAGATCATCCTCCCATGGTCCTTCCTTAATTGCTGTCTGATTGATGATGGTTAGAGATGACTTGGCCAGGTTGAGGATGGCTGGTTCAAAACAAGGTACTAGCCCTTATGAGTGGAAATGGTTTTGAAATCATGTGGGTAATGCCAAATAGAAGCCAATTAACAATTAAGATCTCATGGCATAGTGGCATCTAGGCCACATGCGCTAGATTATATTGCAGGCAGGTGTTCCTTTCGTTCTCTTCGTGTGATCAACTCCCAGTAGTTTCTAAAAGCCAAACAGGAACTGAGTAATTTTTTTCTGGAGTCAGAAAGAAATAAGGTCCTAGCATCTGGTCAGTATCACTGAAGGCAAAGCAAAACAAAACAAAAATTATATATCCTGGTTTTAAATTTAAATTCCATTCATCTTTGTGGCCCACATCCAGAAGAATACCCATCATGAAGATCTGGGAAGGAGACCTAGAACCTCAGCCAAGTGGGAGAAGCAGTATGTCTTTCTAAGCCAAATTTACTGGCTATTTCTTTACTAAGCTCTTACTTACTGTATCTATGAACAAAACAATAGCCATCTGCACTAAACTCATAGTAACATCTCCTTTCCCCTTGAATACTTACACGCTGCAGAAACCCAAGGACTCCACTGAGTTGGATTCTGCCTCCTCTGCCTCTCCAGCTGAAGGCTTGCTCTCTGCCTTGAACACGGACACAACCTGCAGGAAAGAGGCAGCCAATATGGGCTTTTCTCTGCATTCAGGAACCAGAACATTATGACTGACATATTGCTGGAAGTACAGGCTGGAAGTATGCAGTGTGTAATAAAAATCAACAACCCTATACTCTTAGCCAAGAATGCAAAACAAAGGTCTGGAAAGCTCCACACCAATCATTAAGTCAGTAAGTTAAAACCTTGAAGAAAACTTGGGATAAATGTGTAGTTGTCAGCATTACTAAACAACCTTATCTAAATGGATGAAGCAGATGCTTTGCTCATCCAGACATCTAACAGGAAGGGGAAGGGAAGCACTCACCTTTCCAGTTGCAGCATTTATCAGCTTGGCATGGCAGTCAACAGAACCTGTCAGGATTAGACTGCCATCCTTCTGGCTGGCCACACAAGTTAAAGGACCCTGGTGCCCATCATTACCTGGAAAGACAAAGATTACACATCCAATGAAGGAGAGGGCTGGGGTTTCCCTTTCCTTTTTCATGTGCTATCTTGGCTAACACCTTGATTCCCAAACTCCTGTTATCTGTGAACAGAAACACTACAATGCCATGTTAGTGATGCAAATTTACAAGAAATGCTTATCTATTAACTTCCTACTGTAACAGTTAAAATCTATGACTGCATCTCAAGGCCATGTTTTGTTGCACTCCTGGTAATTCCAACTTGCTGAACTATACAGAAATGGAAATCTGAACAGGTTGCACAATGAAATATATTTTAACTGACCAGCCCCATCAATATCTTTGAATTCTGTATCTCCTTGAAAACCTGTATCCTGCCTTCAGTATTCTTCAGAAGGAGGAGCTATGAAAAGAGATTCTTCTGTGAAGCTTACCCTACTCTCCAGGAAGATCTAAAACAGTAGAAATGGCAAAAGACACAATTCTTTAAGCAGAGGCGAGATGACCAGGATACAGGTATTATGCCCCAGTGGGATGGAGGTTCAACCAGATGACTTCTAAAGGTCCCCTTCCATGTAATATTTGGTACCTTTCAGAACATGCAGTGAGTTGCCCTGCTTCAGATCCCAAATGCGCACTGTTCCATCTTCATAGCCAACAACAGCTCTTTTCCCTGCATGAAGCATCTTTGTGTTAGTCATTCTCTGGCGTATCCAGGCAAATTTAATTTCAAAAAGGCCCCAAAGACTTTTGCGCCCGTATTCCAAAATTCCAAACAATCCCATGCTGTTCCTCATTGTGAAAGGAAATAGAGGATGTGTTTGGAAGTGCAAAGCAATGGGGCAGTCCCATCCCTGAAGCAATTCTAACAGCAAAAACAATACTCCTCACCGTCAGGAAGGACGTGGCCACATGTAGCTGGGCAGTTTGGCCCTTGAAAGGTCTTGCACTCTCCGCCAGGGATCTTCCACATCCAGCAGTTGCCATCAGCTGTGCCAGCCAGAAGGACATGGGACTGGGGGTGCCACTCCATCCACTGGAAGAAGCAAGCAAGCAACAGGCTGGAAAATGAACAAAGCTGGAAAGAAGATGGCTGTTTGTCCAGTTGATCAAACAAACTCTTCACCCATTTCACTTATGCCATGATTTATTTTAACCAGAATGTTTGAACACTCTACAGAGGTGGCTAGAGTCACACTTCATGCTAAACCATGAAAAACATAATGCTTGGGTTCATGTATGCTAAGTCAAAGCAAAACACACACGTTATATACACCATGGCTTAGTGCAAAGTATGAACTCTGTCAATGTTCCTACATTAGGAATATTTATTCATACATTTAACTATCATACATTTAACTATGAGCTAAGACCTAAGCATATCACTAAAAACTATAATATCTGGGATTTAAATAGCATCTTAGAGAACTACAAGCTTCCTAAAGATCACCTAGGACATTCATAGTCACTCAAGGGGCACTTATATTAGAATACATAACATCTAAATTATCACAGTTTATTATTAAGAACCATTCAGTAGAAAGAGGCTTGAAATAAGTCAGGTTTCTAAATTTGCTCAGAGAGCTTCACTGGATGCTGGAGGTAGTGGTGGGAAATGCAGAGGTTACATGCTCATCCCTCCTTTCTTCCCTCACACGCAGTGACAATTTTCTTTTGGATGACTGATCTCATCTAATTCTGAAAAGGTCACATTTTATACTTCCCAATCATCAAGCAAGGAAAGTGATCTTCTTCAATAAAGAGAAAAGACCATATAGCAGCAGCTTCTTGAATATATCATTTCAATCAAGAGTATGATTTTGCACCCATCACCACACTATGGTCTTTTAAGTTCCCCAGCACCTTCTCTCAGTGCAGCTAGTCAGGGCAAGAGCAAACAATCTGTTCTGATGTTTTGCCTTCCTACTCTGTCTGGAAGCTGCAGAGAGCATAGCCAGGGATAATCTGATTTCGCAAGTATGAGAGGGGACCAATTCTTTGGACTTTTAAAACATATTTTCCACTTTGGAGAGGTTTTAAGGAGTGGCATTGATGCCTCAAGCATTGCAGAAGTTTAGGCATCTATACTGTCCCCAAAGTATCTCCCCACTGGGGGCAGGAGTTGGAGGATTTTAAAGGGTGCTTTGGATGTCTTAAGCCTCTAGGTGGCTTACAACTGGTTTTGCTCCTTAAAGCCCCTCATCAGTGAAAAAGAGGATAAAATATTCACAACTCTAACAAAACGATGTGGGCCAAAAAAGGGGTGCTACTGCTCCACATGCAGTCATGGATTACCCACCCCTAGGGGCAATGCCACCATAGTTTATCAGGTTTGTTATGCTCTCCACTGGGAAAGTCAGTTGTCTTTTTCAGGCAGTTTTTGCCATGGAACTCACAGGCTTACCTCCAAGTCACCCACTTCAAAAGACCAAATCTCTTCTTTGGTGTCAACTTGCCAGACTTTAATGAGTCCACTCATGTCACCCGTGGCCACAAAAGTGGAATCATAACTGAAACCAACACAAGTGACAGAATCTTTGTGACCTAGAGAGAGTGGGAAGAAAATGATCACGTTTTGGAGCAGACAGGTTTTAGAGATACCAAATTGAGGAAGACTGGTTTGCAATGGCAAACAGCTGAAAGACGGAGGTGAATCGGGACTTAATTTAAGCTTTAGCAAAACAATTTCTTGTCCCACAATTCCAGAATGTCCAGCTGGTGTCTCCTCATTCCATCAATGACTATCCTACTTTCCATTTGTATGTTGGCTAGAAGTGGAATTCCACTTCTAGTATCTTGGATGGCTTTAAAAGGCAATTAGATAAATTCAGTGAGGACAGGTCTATCACATGCTATCAGTCTTGAAGATTCAAAACTACTTCTGGATGGGGGGTCGGGGACAATGGCTGAAAACTGATATTTCCTGCTTGTGGTCACTGCAGAGGCATCTGGTTGGCCACAAGAAACAAATGCTGAACTAAGATGGGCTTTATGTTCTTTCCATGTTGTATGTGGTATAAGACTGCAACCAAAGCTGCAACAGGAAATACTTGGCTGAAACCTTATTTTATCCGCGTCAACAATTCCTGTGGAAAATTTTAGCTTTTGTCACACACTCATATTTATATAGTCCACTACGTTCTCCCAAAACTTAGTAACTATAGCACATTGTAAAAACATGTGTTTTAAAGAAGCATTATCCTTATTACATCTCCAACAAAATGCTGTCTTAGACAGTCCCTTTCTGTACAAATGTAACGGAGTCCAATGAATTGCCCTCATCAGACACACTTGCAATATCAGGATAACAGCACTGAAAAGTACAGTACCATGTACTGTTGTACATGGTAAAATAAGATAATAAATGGCGCATATGAGGTGGCTTCGATTAAACATTGTCATCTCTCAGGATCCTGGAAATGCGCCTTCTGTGTAGCAGCACCTGCCCTCTGGAACGAGGTTCCCTCCAAGATCCAGATGGCCCCCACTCTGCTGTTGCTTAGAAGAGCATCCATGCCTTCAGCGAGGAAGAGTGAGACTCCTCACTTCATCATGCTTGCCATCTTTTTTCCTTTGCTACGTTCTATTGTAATTTCTTTGATTGTTGTGAGCTGCCCAGCATCACTGAGAGCTGGCTGGCACACAAGTGTAATTCATTAATTAATTTCACTAAGCCATAATGTGGTTTAGTTTTGGCTTCACAAGTTGTATAAAGCTAGCCATTAAAATGGTTTAGTGCAATGTGTGAATCAGATCAATGTACTAGACTTAAAGCATTATATAAACAGTAATGTTAATAATATGGGTATTCATATTACGCCTAATAATACTATCCTCCCCTGTTTCAGCTTAATAAACTATATGATATGTGTGTATATGCATGTGTGTATAAATGCAATAGGGCCACTATGAGCTATATTCTTACTGCATAATCTATCTTTCCACAAACTGCACCCTTCAGATATGTAGGGTTATCCCTTCTTCAGGCTCAGGCACCTGCTGGCCAGGATCCCTGCAAATTATAGAAACAGCAACCCCACACATCTAGGGGATACAACACTGGGAAAAACTGGAGCAACCATTCACACGTGGTCCCCTGTAGCTAGTGTCTTGAATGCCAAAAGCAAAAATGAGGTGGGAGAAATTAATCCAGCTTAGAAATATGGCAGATGGCTTTTCTTTTGATGTTTTGCCATCAAAAGGCATACAGGCCAAGAGAAGTACCCAGAAGTATGTTTGCTGAACCTGTAGTTTTTGCAAGCCTAACAATATGACAGAAGCTATCACCCATGGAAAGCAGGATTGCCAGCTTTGGCATGTCTCACCTGTGCACTCAAAAAGGAGCTCGCCATCACTGACACGCCACACAAAGGCCTTGTCATCTTCACCACCTGTCACGGCCAGCGTGTTGGTCTTTGGGTCAAGACTGACACAGAAAACTGACGCTGGGGAGAATTAACAGAACAATGTTAATAGAAGAAATCTCTGCAAACCTCATAAACATATATAGTCAATGACTTAAGAACAATCAAATAAATGAAAGCCAGAGACCAGGAGAGGACACTGGTCCTCACCCAGCTCATGCTATCTTAAGACTTTAGCTTGTCTGTTTAAAGCTAGAACTGGATTTGTCCTTGGGAAAACTTCCAAACAGAAACCCAGCAAAATACTATATAAATAAGCCAGCTTTTTTTTTTTTTTGCTTCAAACATCCAGCAGTACTTAAAGAAAAGCAAGATAGAAAGTTGACATAGTTCCTCTTCATGTGTTAAGCTATTCTACAGGAGATCTCACATGCTTTGTTGCTAAGGAACAGCTGGCCATTTACGACAAATGTTATTTCCAGCTTAGAAAACGAAACAGCACAATTCACATTACCACTGGTTATTTTAAACGGCCAAGATGGAATTCTAGAGTAGAACGTGAGCAGATTAGCCAGTGGCCTGATTCACACATCACACCGAGCCACCATGTAATTTGTTCGGTTTTAGCTTAGCCTTTGTGGTTTGTAACCTATAGATCATTATTGCCAACAGCTCTGTGTATGCCGATGAGAGAGGGAGAAAGGCAAGAGAAAACCACCATAGATATCTCTTCCCTGGCATATCAAAAGACTATTAACCACCAACTATTCTGTGAGAAAAATCCTAAAAGATTGTTGTTCCTTGATTTTTGCAAAATGTTTATTGCACTTTAATTTATAATTGTTTATATTGATTGTGAGTCTGAGAGGTTTCTCTTAAACTGTGGATGGAAGGAATTATAATAAATAACAGTTGGCCCATTAACAGGCACTGATAGAAGTCAGTGATAAACGAGTGATCCATATCATACCTGAATTAAATCTTTACCAGCCAGGATAATTGTGCTAGCGACAAATGCTCAGTGGCCATCACACTGCACATATATATATATATATAACAAAAATCATGGTGTCTATGCTGTACACACAGCAATCCCTCCATACGTGGCTGAAGAGACAGCGCAGAATGTGTCCATATGCATGTGTTTGGCTACCATAAACACTGGCAACAGAAGCAAAGTTGATACATACACATGCATAAGCACCCATCTTTTCAATTCATAGAGAGAGAGGTTCACCCCAAACCTCTTACTCAACACCCTCCGTGCCTTGGCAGTTCGTAACCAAAAGTGCAGACTCCTCCTAAGCTTCCAAATGACAAGACAAGGCATTCAAATTTGGGACAGCGAGTAACAAAGAAGACATCCCCCATCCCTTTAGCAGCTCACCTGTATGCTTAGAGAATGTGACCTCACTGTCATCTTGGGCCGCCATGCCTTCCTCCACCCCCTCATCTTCCTCCCAAGTAGATTCTCCTTCTAAATCTACATCTTCTATTTCATCAGCCAGATCATCTGCAGTGAAAGAAAAAGGCCGTTTTAAAATTACTCAACAGCAAATGCTTCATCCTTGGATTCATATGTGAAACAGATGTAGCAAGCTATCCGATCACTCTGTTGTCCCACTAATCCCTGTTTGATCTCTCACTAACCCCTTTAAGGAAGGTATAGCTCACAAGGCAGGTTGTCGGTTTCACTTAAAAAAACACAAGTCACAAATCTGCATCAGCAAACAGCAAATTACAAATATCCAAACCCTACTTCCATAATCCCTCCCACTCAAGGAGGCCTTGCTCCTCTCCCAGCACAAAGAATTTTAGACTGTAAGTCCTTGCAAACAAATACCTGTCTGTGCACTTCTGAAACACCACTAATAAAATTGTTACCACATGCTTTATAAAAGGTGGTATTTCCTATAAGAATACAATACAATCTAAACTGTAGCAACTGTAATCATCATCATCTTCCCTCTAAGAAAGGAACTCATAACACTAGTTCTCCTGATGTCAGGGGCAGTTTTTCTCCCCCCCAAACTTCTTTCAGGGCAGCTCAACTTTCTAGTCTCGTGCCTTGCGTCAGACCCTTGGTTTCCAGGGTCCTGCCCCGGTCGCTGTCTTTTCCCTTACCGGGTCCAGGAGGCTCAAGCTCCACCACCTCCACGATCTCCTCTGCATCCCCTTCCCCATCGCCGCCGGCCATGAGCAACAGCGCTTCCGTCGCCGGCTCTACTTCTTCCCCTTCTCCGGGCTCCGCCATGCTGACTCCCACCTCCCGCCGTCACCGGACACGCGGCTCCACCGTCCTGCTAGGGGCTCTCTTCCTTGCTCCCGCCCCCTGTGGCGGGGGAGGAGCTAAAGTACTGGTGCCAATCCCACGAAAGAATGAAAAAACACTAGCCAATCGGAGCTGCCAACACAGTCTCCCTCATTCGCTACTTTCACGTTCTAAATGATACGTCGATGTAATCCGCATCTGACGTATCTGGGAAGACACTTTGGCCTTTCACCGCCGTTCGTTCAAGGAAGCGAAGGGCGTCATGGGAGTTGGAGTTCCAGGTTCCTCCTCCCCGTAGTTTGCTACCCGGCAGACAGCAGAAGAGAGGTCCCAGGCAAGACGGAGTCTCTTTGCTTTCGGATGCTCGGTAGGAGAGGCGCGACCTTTGGGCGCCCGTGCAGGACTTTGTGGCGGAAAGAAGGGAGGTTGGCTCGGGCGAGCTAAGTGAGAAGGGTAATTGTTTCTCGAGAGAGGAGTATGATCAGGAAACAGACTCCACAAGTTTGACCGGAACTATTAATGTAGGCTATACAGGAACAGACCTTTGAAAGCCTGGTTGTGTTTTTCCTTCCCTCCCTCTTATGCCCCAGAGAGTCAGGGCGGTACCAGTCGGCGTCTCTTCCTAATGCTTCCCCTGTTTCCCAAGCTCAAAGCATGTTTTTGCACGTGTTGTGTTGTAACAGTTCCGAATAGTGCCTCCAAGGTCACCTTTCACTCCCTAGGTGTAGCCCGAGTGAAAAGGAGGCTTCCCCCTTGCTTAGTAGATTTTTAAAAAGTGCTTTTCAGAAGGACGGGCCTATATAGGCTTTGCCCATCTTTTCTGTCCTCACGTGGGAGGCAGGGTAGCTAAGGGAGAAAACGAAAAACGACTTGTTCACATAATGTAGCATGTTTGGCTTTGTGTATTTTGTGTGTATGTGAGAGAGAGAGATACCAGACACTGAGCTTTGGAAAACGGGAATGATGGCTTAGTCCGTTATGTGCATCCAGCCCCCTTGGGTTTATCATGGGTATAAACAAGCCATGACTCAGAGCAGCGTTTCTCAACCTTGGCAACTTTAAGATGTGTGGACTTCAAATCCCAGAATTCCCCAGCCAGCTACAGATATTCTCTTCTGTTGGAATACCCTATTTTGTTCCGTATGTAAAATACTGGACTTGTTTTTCAAAACTGGAAATGATTATTTATGGTGAGACATTCTACTTTGTGAGTTGTCAGGCAAGATAAAGTAGGTGGGTTGGACAAGGCTTTTGAGCTAGTAATAATTGTAAGAAAAGAGCTTAGCATGATTTGTCATGTCTATGCAATGACATATTTCCTTTGCAGGCTACCTTCCTGCCACTTTGACACAGTCTGCAGGCGTAATGGTGCCTTTTCGAATGTCCACTCAAGCTTTTCACAGTAGCCGAAGAGCTTTGGAAGAAATGCAGAAGAAAGTACAGCCTGGTGAACAAATGCATAGACATGTAGAATATATGGCCCCAAGAAGGTTCAAGACCTCTAAGAACCCAGTAGCTATCGCTTGGTGAGCATTGCATTTATCATTATTTCTGTGTTCCAAAGCAAGGTAGGCAACTCATAACCTCCTTCTGAGATTGCGTTAGCAGAATTCAGTGACAAATGGCCCAACTCTATTCATTAAAATATGGCCATTTGGCACTGAAGAAACACCATTATAATTTTGGAGAATTTTAAAGGTGGGAATAGAAGCGATTTGTCCATTGGAGGCTTCCTGTTCCCATTTCTACTCTGGAATCCATTCTCCATTTCAAAAAAAAAAAAAAAAGAGTGACAAAATTTGGTTTAACCCTAGTCCTTAGCAAAAAGAGTGACTATCTTTGTATCTTTTGGAAACTGATGATGGTACATATGTTTATCTTCAAGAATCAATTCTATAAGATAGTGACTGGCCCGAAATCACCCAGTTGAAGTCCATGGTGAATTGTGGCCTAGAACCTAAATTTTCCCAGTCTAAAATCGTATCCCTTATATTTCCTGTGCATTCCCTAAATTGTATTAAATAAAAAACTAAATATTTCATGTTTTTCTCAGTGCAGGGGGAGGAGGTAGTTGTCTTGCCTTCTTCAGTCTAAATTCCAGATGCTTTTTAGCTTATTTTAATCTCCTCAGGGTCATTGGTTTGCCCTCTGCATTCGCCCTTTTCTTCCTTGCTAAGAAACAAGTGGAGAAGAAACGTGTGAAACAGATGAAAGCTCGCCAACAGATGAAGGCAGCCAATAAAGAAGAATATGATTCTACACAAAACAGCATAGCATCAAAAGAGCAGAAAGGCATCTAGAAACTAAGACTAGTTTTGGATGGTAGCACTACTGGAACTGTACATTTCAATCCTTCAGTTACTGTCTTCAGCTTCTCAAATTCTGGTACTTATTTGAAGCACAGTACTGTGCTGCAGAGCATTTCAAATTAACTGATTTCTCATTCTGCATTTCTATGAATCAAGGTTATCATAAATTCCCATCAAACAATAATCCTCAGCATTAGACACAGTGGTCTGGCTTAAAGTGTATTCTAGTTTTTTTGCTTTGAAGGAATTTAATGGTAAGTCTGGATAATTAAAGATTAAGCCACAGGAGCAATGATAATGTGGGCCATGAGAACCCAATAAAGTTGTACTTTATTTTCTCTACTTTGTGAGCAGCTTATTTTAGGAATAATTGTGTGTTCTTTCAGTTGTATTTCTTCATATTATGACTAGCAGATGACACCAGATCACACCATTGCACCTTTACCAAATTTACGTGAAATATTGGGCTCATTAAATATTTTAAAAATTAAAAAGTACAGAGCAGTTTATTGCAGATAGTTAGGAAGAATCCAAGCAATCTTGCAGTTTTGAGTGAATGGCAAGCTAATTGGTTCCATTCCAACAGTCAGGCAAGGTAAACCCACAGATTTCACATACAGGTTTTAGCCTAGTCTGAGTTTCCTAAAACTAGTGATAAAACTACAGGGTTCTTTTTAATGTATCACATTGTCTATAACAATACATTGTTATGAGAAAATTCCATTTGTAGTAATTGCTGACAGATTTATTGTTACCCGTGCTTTCTACAGAAGTTTTATGTTCTATGTTCATTTCATCATCATGCAACATTGGCACAACTCCGCTCACAGCGTCCATTTCTTAGCATAATCATAACATGATCCTATGACACAAGGCAAAAAGAGCAGATTTCGCCGTAGTCAGCTCCATAAACCACTCATTGCTTAGACGTTATACAAGAAAAGCAATCCAGGGTGCAGGTGAGATCACGAGGGGCTTCTTTTTCAAAAGACTTGAAGGATTTATTCTCCACTTATTTGCTCTTCCTACTGCAGATTTTCTTTACCTTTCATCCAAATGGTTATAATGGGAGAGAATTTATATTACAGGCAGATTGGTATTCACAGGTGAATTTTAGTCTGGGAGCTAAAATTCACCTGTGAACACACCTCTGGTGCTCGGCCCCCTTTTGTCTTTACCCCTGTTTGTGTGGAAATGCCTAAAGGTAAATGTGCAGATTTTAGGAGGGTCATCAACAGATCTACTCCTCCAGGAATAGACGTCACCCTTTGTCTTCAGAGGTCTGTTCTGAACAATCTTATGGTCCTGAACCTGCCTTCTCTAGAACTACAGGAGTATAACTAGGCAATAATTAAATAGCATAGCTTTATGCAAATATTCAGAATCTCCCCACTATTTAAACATGCATTTTATTCTCATTAGTTGGGCATATTTCTTCACATACACAAAACATCCATACTCTTAAATGCATGATTTTCACTTAAAAATGTATTACTCTTAGTTTGATGCTTGTAATATGTAAACTGAGCAGCTCCCACCTCACAAATCATACGTAACTTATAAGGCCAGTGCATGTTAAAAAACAACAAAAACATGGAGGAATTGCACCTACACAAATAGATCTAAGGTGGTTTGCACCTTAATGGTTTCTTGTAAAATTAATCTGGGGAAGAAAGCACAATGATAAAGAGGAGTGCCAACCATATAGTTATTTATTCATTGTGATTCCCTTTTCCTGAATGACTGTAGCTATCCTCTTTTTTCAAAGCAGCAGCTTGAAAAAGTCAAGCTACATTGTGGCAATCATTAAGAAAGGAATTGAAAATAAAAATGCCAGCATTATGTAGATCAAAAATACTATGCAATTCATTTGCAATACTGGTATAACGGATGGCTGAGCCTGCAGGCTGGAAGATTGGAGGTCTCAACCCAGAAGCCCTCTGGATCTTCATATCCTATCCTTGTCTCAGAAGTTACTCCTGCCATCATCTGTTTTCTAAAGGGTTTATCACCCACCTTCTACCCCCTAAATTCAGTCTGTGTATGAGAGACGTCTCTCACAACCTGTGATGCAAAAGCTGGAAATAATTTCAGTAGAGTACAGTAACTTCCTGGCAGTGCAGTGTAGAATTATGTTGCTAGAGGATTTAGCCCTTCCTTATTGGGAGACAAACCAACCTCATAATAAGAGACAAACAAAATGAAGTTTTATTAAAAAGCGTAAAAAGAAATTTTAAACATTAAAATACAAGCATTCACTTTTGGCAAATTAGAAACCCATAGGAAAACAGTAGCTGGCAAATTAAACAAGAGTCCAGAAGGGAATAAAATGCTCTGGATAGACCACAACCAGTTGCTGGTCTGCCACAAATGGCATGATCCCTACTAGGCTCTAGTAGAATCCCTACTAGAGATATGTGAGGGATTCCAATTTATATTACAGATCACAAGGAAATTGTAAAGAAAATGTATATCTATTTGCACATGCCTGCAATATGATTCAAGGCTGATATGAAACCAAATTCTTTAACTTTTACAGAGAAATAAAGAAATAAAGAACATTAGACTTGGACACATCACAAAAACTTGTGCAAGTTCCTGGCTAGAACTTTTTTTTTTTATTTCTAAAGAAATAAAAGATTCTTGACATTCATGTTTCCTTTACTTCAGTTACCTGGACTTCTTCCAGTCTGGGTGGGTAAAAAAATTCCATTTAAATTGGAGGCTGCTGGGGAAATGGTAAATTCTACAATTTACAGTCTTAGTCTAGCAACTGCTGCCTTTTGTTTTAAAAGAACCAAACTTCTGTCTCCAGCTAAGGAAGGGGCTGGAATATCTGACTCTCTACATACATGATAAAGAGAATCTCTTCATGAGAATGTATTCCATGTCTGACTGGCAGCCTGCAGTATTGTGAATGACTGGTAAGCAACATACAATCACGACAACTGGGTATTCCAAAATGATACTGTATGGCTTGGAAAGGTATAGAAAATGGCAACTAAATTAGTCATTGAAAAACCACAACAGCCCTGTCATCAGCATCCAAGAAGCCACTGTGCGAAACAGAATCCTGGCCTAGAGGGGCCTTTGGTCTAATCTAAGAATTCTAATAAGATCATAGCTATGACCAAGCCTCCCAATGTATATGTGCTATGAGGGAAATACAGTAACATTCTGGCTGTATGCTGTATGCTATATTAATATACTAGTTGTATTGTTTTATGTTAACGGAAGAATGAATGAATTATTCTAATTTTAATAGTTACAGGTAAGAGCTCTGGCATGGATGCAGATGTTGCAGTAAAACTTAGGCTTGGACCTGGAAAATCTAATTAAATCCAAATGAAGCCACTAGGGCATGCATTGACAGTATCATAATACTTTCAGAGGACTTAAGTTTACTGAACTTTGGGTTCAGCCCATATACTCAAAAATGAGTTTTCATACAGTATACAGTGCTTTCACATAATACAATAAAATGGGAATGATAATACAGAAACAAAATTTGTAAGAATGTGTTATGACAGTATTAAGCAAACAACAGATTCATATGGGGGAAGGCAAAGATACTTCTGTTCTGAAAACAATGTTCCTTAAGTTGCCAACAAAAAATTCCCTAACATCTGCTCCCAAGTCTTAAAAAAGAAAGGAAAATATAGATGATATCTACATAGATCTGGATTGCCCCATAAATGTAGTCTTCAGGACTGATGGAAAACCTCTTGTTCCCCAACAACAACCGAGTATCATAAGCAAGGAACTGTAGGAAATCACAAAAGCAGCAATTAGTCTCATAGTTCAAGAAATCATCTAAAGATGCAAGTGTCCAGCCAATCATTTCTTGCCACGTATCTTTAATCAGTTGCTTCATTCTCATTTAAAATGTGGTTGATCTATATGGTTTCTTGCGATCCTATCAACATGCTCTTTTCCTGTTGAGTTCCTTTGGCTTCATTTCAAAATTTCAGATTCTTTTTTTAATTTAATACAGTAATTTTTTAATGTAGCAAAATGGAAATCTGAGTGCAACTAAATTGAAATTTTACTTCAGAATAATGTATATCTTTATTTCATTAACTTTATTATATGTCTGATGCTTGTGCCTGGTAAATTGTGTAGTTGCTTAGTAAGTCTAGTCTTCTAAATAAGATTGCTATCAAACTTTATAAATAATTCATTTTGTTTTTAAATAAATATTACTTATATTAGGATGCAACGTGAACCTTTCTTCAGAGATACAGGTAGTCCTTGGGTTACAATGGCAATTGGGCTTGGGAACTCTGTCACTAAGCAATGTGGTTGTAAAGTGCAATGTCACATGACCACATTGCTTAGTGACAGCAATTCCAGCAGACCCCGTTGCTGTCATTAAATGAGGACCACGTGGGTCGTTAAGTGAGGACCTCATGTGATCACAACTTTCAAATTCCTGCTAGCTTCCTCATTGACTTTGCTTGTGGGAACCCCACAGGGAACATCGGAAATAGCAATCATGTGACCATGTGATTAAGAGAGCCAGTTTGGTCTAGTGGTTAAGGCACCAGGCTAGAAACCAGGAGACTGAGTTCTAGTCCCATTTTAGGCATGAAAAACTGGCTGGGTGACTTTGGGCCAGTCATTCTCTCTCAGCCCAACTCACCTTACAGGGTTGTTGTTGTGGGGAAAAATAGGAGGAGGGAGGAGTATTAGGTATGTTCTCCACCTTGAGTTATTTATAAAAATAATAAAGGGATAAAATATCAAAAAAAACAGAAGTGTCTAGCATCCCTATAATCCACAACCAGAGAGAGAGCTGTTTCTTAATGATGTACTCCTTACCACTCTCCATATTCTAATTGGAAGCAGCACTCAAAGAAGTGATCCCATCACATCAAGTAATTTACCTTACCAAAAAATCAGCAAATTCCCCACTTGCCATTAATATAAACTGTCAAATTCCTTTTATTAGAACATATCAAAGCTTAACTTAATTAGGTGTAATTTCGGGTTGTACATACAAACATTGCCATTTTGTTCGCATGGCTGAAGTCAAAGCACTTCTGGCATTTTTCTAGCAGACCCTTCATAAACATCTCCCACAATATTTACCTCACTCCCTTGGATTTAGCACACATCTATTTGCTCTGAAGATAAATGGTATGGCATAATTTCCCAAATATTTTTAGTCAAGAACAAGAAAAATATAAAAATAATAGTAAATATAAAAATATCACAGGCCAGGCCTGTGAAGAAGCTGAACAAAACCCACCATCCAGAGTTGTTATTATTTTTGTGCTTCTTCAGCTTCATTTATCCTTTAGGCATTTCATATTATTGTTATTTATGACAGGTCAGTGAAAGGCTGCCTCTGATGAATCACTTCCAGTTAGACAATGAACTGCTGAGTTGTTTTACACAGGCATGATCTTATTTTGCATAGTGCACAGAGTGTTCAAAATGCTGTACATCTATTATCTTCATAAAAAGCATCTCAGGGCAATAGGAAATAATTTCTTACTAACCAGGGTAAAGATGATAGCACAAATGGCTGAATAAAGCATATGGACCCAATAGATCTGAAGAAGATAGGTAAGATCCAGTTAATTACATTTCTCTGCAAGAGGAAATTCAAGCAGTCAATTAGTGAGAGCCCGGTTAACATTATTAAAGGGACAACACAGTATGAATAGAAGGGCTCTGTAAGGCCACAGCTGAATTTCAAAACAGGCCTTAATCAAATGAAGGGGAATCAATTCTTTAGAAAAGAAAAATAGAGGCATTCATTATCTGTCATAGCTTCCCAATCAAAGCATATATACTCCAAATGAAAACACATAGAGACATTAATTAATGCATGTACTTCTGAAAACCATATTTCAACCAGTCGCCCACTCCAGCCACTTACATATTTCCCTATCAGGACAACTGTAGTGATGACAGAAGTCATTAAGAGGACAATTGCCAGTATACAGAAAAAAACAGTTCAGGTTGTGAGATTCACTTGCCAACGAGAATGATATATTACAGCACAAGCGACACTATTTATTGTCCAATATATACATACATAGGGTAGCCAATATTATGCAAAATGCAAAAGGGAGTATGAAATGAGATGCGATGAGAAAAAAAAGAAAATCGAATATAACTCAATCTAGTTTATACTAACACCATGCACTGTACTTCTGTATACTTTTCCATCCTTGCAAACCATCCTTGCTTCCCCCATGTTAATATACTGTTTCACACACTTCCTTTTGTTCTTTAAACTTCTTGCCTCTCTTTCAGGATCTCATCAACTCCATCCAACCATGACTCCCTTGGTTTTCCCCTTCCTCTCAACCCACATACTCTTTCTTCCCATACTTGTTTTGTGATTTGATCTTCATTCATTTTCTCTACATGATTAAACCATCCTGGAGTACTTCTTTCACACTGATCACTCACTTTTGTATTCAGCACCAATTCATTCTTGACGATCCCTCTTGCTTTACCACACAAACTTTTTAAGTGACCCATTCCCACTGCATTCAAGTACCTTTTGTTTCTCCTGACATACCAAACTTTCACCACTGTATAACAAAGTGAATAGAAGCACACTCTTGTACAATCTTTTTTTAATCTTTAGATTGTAACAAAGCTGACTCATGCTTGAAGTAGATCCCTTTAAATTGATTGAGCCAGCTGCGTAACAACACCAGCATACCTTTAGCTTGGCATGCTATCAAGAAAGGCTTAGAAAATATTTCATTATGAAATCATATATACTTTTAGGCTAGGTTCACATAGCTGCCATGTTTTAATCACAGTTTATGAAATAAGCCACAATTAGTTTGGGTTCACACATTTAACCATAAACCATGATTTAAATACTGCAATGGCTCGGTTTACATGACATGACATGCCAAGTCCAAACCAAATAAACAACATCATAGCTAACACAATGGTAAAGCAAGTCTTGGTTTAGTAAAAATCTGCCACAACGTTAGGAATACAGTGATATAAAAAGTTAGCAAAATAAAAATATAGTAAATAAATTATCTTAACATTCTATCTATCCAATCACCTGATGGAGATATATAAAAAGACCAGAATAATCATAAAAATTGAGAAGTCAGATTAAAACATGTTGATGGTGCTTTATGGAAGGCATATCAACACCCCCAAACCTGCAAACTATATTAAAGTGACAGGACAACTCACCTTTGTTTGGAAAAAGAAAATAGCAACAGTGTTTGTTATAACTGTAGTGATGATCATGGCAAGGATTACAGCCTTGGTCTCATGCATGCTGCAAAAAAGAATTTTTAAAAATGTGTTTAGGATTTCTTTTATCAATGTTATTATTATACAAGATTCACAAGAATGAAAATTCTTCACAGGCCAGGCAGAAAGTGTTCATAATGAGGTTATCCAAACTTCTACTTTCTGTATTCAATGAATATAGAAAAGGGCCTCTCTGACTGACTGCAAAAAGTAGCAGGCTGGTATAGGGGAAGTCAGATATTCTCAATCTAGGCCAGTTTACTTCTTAAAAATAAATACCACCAATTTGCATCATGCCTGGAAACAACCTGGTAACCAGTGGGAGTGTTGTGGGATCAACAGATGACCTGAATATCCCTGACACCAATCTAAGGTCAACTAAAGTTTCTGAAGAAACTTCAATGGTATCCTCATGTGCAACTCATTCTAATCCCACATAAATAAGGAACATATTAGTCAAGTTAAGGCAGAACCTTTCCAGAAATGTTACTGTGCCATCCTTCAACGGTTATTTTTAAAAAGCTCACCAGGTTCATCGGTAAAGTCATTCAATCCTTGCTCAGAATGTTTCCATCTTTTCACTCACGTTTTTTCAGTATGAAAATTAGACTGATAAGGACTTGAAGAGGGCAGCCAAATGCAAATTGTATAATGGTTCTAGTACAAAATCATCCACAAGAGGAAAATCTGATTTTATTTTTATATTAAAAGAGGGCTTAGCCATCCAAGAGCCAATGGCAAAAATAAATCACATAACACAATGCCCAACCACTGATGACAATTTATGGACAAAAGTAAAAAAACAGCTTGTTGGCAGTTTTAAGGAAATAGGAAGCTTTGTTTCTCAAGCCTATGGTTATTAATCATTTTCCAACAATAAATATTCACCAGTTTGCCACTATCTTTTGAGAAAATCCAGCATGTTTGCCCCACTGTAGACTTACCGCTTTCATTTACTCCCTCATGCAGTACCTAGCAATGGTACCTGTCATAAAACCCAAGGCCAACATCTGGGGAAAAAAGTAAAACATAAAACATAAAATTAGCAAAGCATTACCTAAGTAGTACTGGATTGGCTGTATCTAGACAAACATGCAATGGTTGATCTAGCCAGCAAACTAAAGATGGATATATTATCTATTATTCCACTGTGACTTTTTCTCTTCCCCATTCTGAAGGGAACAAGCATAAATGAAGAAGCAAGCCCAGATCAAGGCTATTTCATTCAATTGCTATTATATCATCTTCAGCAAGAATAAGCAGTCCTGTTAACAATGCAGCCTGTTTAATGCAATAAAAGCCAGAGCCATGGAGCTGCCATATGGACAGAGTTGATAAGGGCTAATTCCCACATCAATGTATTTCACTTGATATTTTTCAAAATGATATTACTTCATAGCCAAAGATGCAACCAACTATCATTGAAAATACTGTTCTGGTGAATTGGAGGATACAAGATTCAACAAGTCTTTTCTGGAAAATGTAAGCTGAAATCACTTCCCTTTGGTAAAGGGATGGTAAACAAAAAAACGGAGCGTACATAAATCTTACGACTCCTGAATCAGTAATTTAGAGATTCTGCTTAATTCAATGTGGATAGAAAAGACTGCAGGACTGGCTGGCTGTTTTACATGTGCAAATATATATTTTCTATAGGAGAGGAGTCACAAAAATTAGCTTTGGAATTGGAGAGGAGTCCTCTCCCTAACATACAACACACACACTTTTCTATTAGAAAGAATGCAGAATGCATCTTTTCTCCTGTAACAATCTTGGCTACTTCTGGATCAGCAGTTCTTAGCATTACAACCAAAAATACTGCGTAGTTTTTCTTTATTTTGTTAATATAGACCTAGCCTTACTCTGGCATGTGCTCAAGGTGGCTAACAACTAAAGCAGCATTTTAAAAGTTAGAAATATAAATTAATGCTAAAATCAGTTAAAAACTAAAGCCTGGCAAAATAAATTTTTCAATTCTTTAAAAGCTAGGAGGGTAGAAGAGGCAAAAGCTACTCCCAGGGATGTGTATTTTGTAGCCTGGAAGAAGCCCAGGGGAAGCCCTTTCTCATGGCTCAGAAAAACATGGCTCACCTTCAGATCTTAACAACTGGACAAGTTCATAATGGGAGAAATGGTCCCCCTTAATTAGGTCTTAAGCCATTAATAGTAACACCTTAAATTGTGCAGTTAAGCAACTGGCAATTAGTTCTGATCTTTCAGTACAGGCATTATATAATTTCTGGAACTTGTACTGGTTAACAGCCTAGGTGCTGCATTTTACCCCAATGCCAAATTATGGATGTTAGGCCATTTTTCCCTCAGTAACAAACCTTGTGTATCTATTTATTTGAAAAGGAACAATACAATATTTAGATACTCTGTCTGAATGTAATGAGACATTTGTAATTTGGAGGATATGCAATCATTTTCCTGCCAAGTGTTTTAATAAACTGCAACTAACTTTTACTGTAAGGTCTGTAATAATGCAAATACATTACCCTCTTTAATGTCCATCCTAGGCCCTTTTACGACCATTACATTACCATTACCATTATGTCAGGGATTTCACATCTAATAAATCTGGCCCAACCTGTAACATCAACATTCTACCTACAAAGATTGTCATAAGGATTATTTTCCATGGAAATCATCTCCTGAAAGAGATCAGAGAAACCAAGTCAGAACCCATACAAATGACCCCACTTCAAGAAAAAGTATATTTTGGAAGAACTGTTTCAGAGATACACCCATCTTCCTCCATGTTCTATGCCAAGCAGTTGCCTTAGCAGGATATGGTTTGAGTCCAAAGAAGATGCAAAGAAAAAAATACTGGTTCTGGCAAAACAAGCAAGGCAGGGGGGAAAAAGGCCTTAGGATTCAAACCACACTCAGGAGAACTTTATTTGAAGCCTCTTAAGAGCAAGATTCACAAGTTACTTTGGCCACAGGCAGCTCCCAGACTAAGATTTTAAAAAGCTACATCTTGATCTCTAGCTCCACCTTTCTTAAGCAAAGCCACTATAGCTTGAAACCTTTAGCGTAAAAAAGGTTCTGCATCCTGACTTTAAAACAATTAAGAAATTTGCAAAGAAAATGTTAAATATAAAAGAAACCACAGCTGGAAGAGTTAATATAGTGAAAATCTCTTAAAGCCATCTAAGAAAAAGGGTTAATTGCTTTCCTACTAACAAAGGTATAAATCTAACTTCTATATGGAGAAAGTCAGCAGTTTGGGTTCCATCACAAAGAAAGTCAACAATAACCATATTTTGGTGAAGGGATACAAAAAAAAAGCCTCAAAAAGATTATACAGGCAATTTCCTATGTTAGAAAGTTTTCACTCCAATTCTTCTGAACCCACAACTCTTTTCCTGGGGCCTTTCGGATCCCTGGGTTGTGACAGTGCATCTTCATTGCTATACTACCGTATAACTATTCTATAGATGACATTCCCATTATTTTTCATTGCTTACCTACCCTAAGCCCTTTGATTCTTATTCTTATTCTGCTTTTCATCCAAATTTATCTTTCAGCTACAACAACTATAAACCTATGAACATATCTCCCCATCCATCATTTGGAAGTAAGAGAAGTGCCTCATGTAGGCCTCATTTTTACATCTCTCTATTCTGCTGCAGACAAAAAATGGCAGAAATCATCTTGCAAGGCTGTATTTCCACACTGTCAGAATGCCAACCCTTTTACTACTTCTCCACCCTTCCTCCCAGAGTTCCCAGCAGATTCTGAATTTGATGCATCATCATCAAATCACAGATGTTACCTAAGGATACTTACTGGATCTTTTGACAAAGCACCAGCACTAGGTAACAAATCAAACATACACCACTGGGAAGGTAGAAAAGACAAGTTATTTCAAACTGGATGCTGACAAGTCTAAACAGCAAGCTACCCTCTATATCTAGTAAACTTTTTTCAAAGAAAGTCCTTTAAGCCGTACAATTGAACATGCATATTAAAGTTTTATCAGACTTTTCATAGAGTTTTATTACACTATGCTTAGTTGAGAAGGTAGGACATACTTCCTCTGAAAAGCAGTACCAAATGCAGTTACACAGTGATAAGACCCTTATGAGTGGTGGTGATGGAAGTCAGAGTAGAGCAGAGAATCTTACAGGCTATAGCTTAGTCAACTACAGACCAGCTTTTCCCAATCTGGGTTGGGGCTACAGCACCAGAATTCCAATACATCATGGGTAATTCCCGTCATGGCTTGGAGTTCTTCGATTGTATTCCCGAAACACCAAGTTAGGGAAGATTACAGCAGAGCAACGGATCAACAATGGTATCTGAATAATACTTACTAAGATACATAATATAATGGAATGTGACTGATCACATAAATGCTCACAGGAGTCCTGTGGAGAAGAATGACACATGAGATCAAGTATTACTAGACTGTCAGTCACTTTTGACATAAATTAGCCTAAAGTTCCATTAAGATTGTCTACATTTTCATTTCCCACTGGAATTTTGTGTTCAAGAACCATTAACACCTCATCCATTAACTGGGCCACACCCAGAGCTTGGCTTGCATCTAGTTGCTGATTAGTTTGTACTCGCTATGTATTTTTGATATGCAGTTACTGAAACATATATACCTAATACAAAGAAGAGGCTTTCAAGCAAATAGGCATTTTCGTTACCAAGTTTACCCAATTTTTTGCACTTCTGTAGGTTTCCAGCATATGAACAAAAGGAGCCAAAGGGAAATACATTTCTTCACTTCTGCTTGAATGCACTATATATACACTAGTAACTCTACTAGTCCATGTGGAGGGAAGCTACACACATTACCACTTTCCCTGCTGATAACATTATAGGGATGGAGGGGATAAATAAATTGCCAGACTTGAATAAAATAAAGGTTTTACCTCCAGCTTCTAAGTAACAGCACACACCCAAATGTCATAGCAAGACAGTTACTTGAAGAATTTCACCACTGTGAAATTGCTAGAGAGGTTTATTTTCTTTAAATTAGAAGAATGTAAAATCAAAATGAATGGCTTTTAAAAGGGGGCAAAGGGGCAGAACTCTCTCATTTAGGATTAGAATTTCCAGATGGAATTAAGTTACGCTGTCAGAACCCAGAAACTTGGTGAAAGAGCTCTATTATGCTAATCCATACCTTTAGGACATCTCAGGAATAATAGGACTTTGGGGATTCCACTCTCCAAAAGTAGAGAGGGAAGTCTGCCATTGGAAGCATCATACAATGGTAATGGACAGCTTTATCAGGGTTGCTCCTTTGACAACAGGGCAAGCTACAGAAGGCTTTGGAGCATCAGGAACTAAGGTTCCCCCTGCTCCCCTGGAGCTAACATAATTTATTTCCCTACTCTCAGAAGCCAAAGGGGGAGGGGGAAGCCAAAATGCATCACAAAAAAAGAGGAAAAGTGCAGCCCTTCTCTCTCTTCTGTCTGACTGATATGCGTCTGGCAAGGTATCAGTAGTCATTGTCCATCGTGCATTCTCAGTTCTATCTCCACCTGGACTGCTTTGTCTATTTTGGACCCATAAAGACTTACACAAAGATGAAGACGGCAACAATTGCCACAGTCAGTAGTAATTGGAGGATGACGATGCTGTAAATCTGTTTGTAAAGACAAAAGAAGACACAAATTGAAAATGCAAAACAACAAAGTCGTGGGTGACTATATTTAGATGCTCACACAGCAAGGCAGCAAGAACTGATGCAAAGATTAAAACTGTTTGCTGAATTATATGGAGTATTTTCATCTTGTCATGTCTTTTCTCAACTTCACAAAGTTAGAGGGGGCCATTTAAACCACTGAACCAAGAGCTTGCTCCTAGCAGGAATCCACATTAAAGCATCTCCAACAGATGGCTGATAATTTGTTCACATTAACAGACCACACATCCCAGTTAGCTAATCATGAAATATACAGCTATGAAGTATCCAGAAATATTAGATCATACAGGCCAGGCCAGAAATATGCTAAATTTAACTCAGGCTGCAAGATTATCAGCATTCTTTTAGAAAGTTTGAAGAGCAGAACTACAAAGTGTTTGGCTTTTTTTCCCCCTTTGGAGTAGATATTATTGGAGATGTATGCATCCTAGAAACAATATTTAATATTATGAACACAAGAAAATAGTAAGAGAAACACACACTATGTAATAAATAAAAGAACTAAAAAGTGTGTTTATTTAGTCTAGGTTTGACTGGGATCGATGCTGGGGGTGGGGACAAAAAATGGGGTCATAATGTTGTATTGGAATTTTGTCAGCCTGACTGGAGCTTTCACCAATTTTTGAATTTCTATTCTAGACAGAGTAAGGGAGCTGTTGGTTTATCACCTAGCCAATTTAACTAGAGACACGTCATCTCTCCAGACCATTCAGGGATCTCTGTATCACTAAGTCATGTTTTATCGACGCAATAAAAATATCACCGTAATTTAAAACACTGACCATTTTATCTGGCCCATTGTTAGTAAACTTTAGTCCCAACTCCAGATTCACTCACAACAAACTGACCAAAGATACAGCCGTATGAATCATTCGTAATACGATTAATATAACCTATTACTGTAACATTTGTCTTTCGGTTATTAGACTCTCTTATGGATTTTATTGCAGTAGTTTAGATTTAGTCATTTCTTATCAAGTTGAAAGGTAATCTTTTATGGATTGGAAGTGGTCTTCTCATTAGGAAAAAAGAGCTTGGATCCAGGAAAGCTTCTGCAAATGGAAACATAGCCCAAGCAGTGGTCTTGCACACAAGGAAGCAAAGCATTTGTATCAACCCACACAGAGAGAAGGGCTGGGCAATGTGTCAAATGCGAAGGGGCAAAGATGGTTTGCAGGAGGCAGGGATGTTCCTGCAACATCTGTTAGCAACCCTTAAAACAGTTTCATATTTTTTCAGGATTGCCTGGCTACCCTCCAGAGTTTGCATGGGAAGAGACAGGCTTGGCTTAAGTTACGTACTGAAATACCATTTTTCCTTGTACAGCCTTAATCTATAGTGAAATAGATTAAAATGCTGATCAGAATTGAATAATACTGTCTTAAGAGATGTGGCTTTAAAAAAAAAAAAGGTGTCTTCACTGATCCCCCCTTCCAATTTCTTGCCGCTTCTAGTGCAGGTCCAGGAAGTCCCCCCAGCCAACCACAGGTTCAAATGCAAAAGGTTACAGGCCAATCGATGTATGTCACATTCCTTCCACGGTGCTCTGAATTAACACTGAGAGTGGACATCATTTTTGTACAAAAAGACTTTTGATCATTCTCTCTTCCCCCGCCCACCCCCCCCCCCAGGCTTATGAAAGAACCAGCATCACATGAAGGACATTTTAAAGTGGGGGGATAAATACTTCATTTCATTAAGATATGCACCAAGTACATCAACATCTGATTCAGGAGAGATTCTACGGCAGGCCTGTAGAGGAGAAAGGGCCACACTGATAAATTAAAAATAATCACAGGCCACAAAGGAATAGCTGGGGGGGGTTGATCGGCTGTTTGGCGGCTAGCAGGGTGGCAGCAGCAAGGCGTTGGAGACACTCGACAGCACGTTTTTTGGGGCAGCAGCAGCAGCAAATGAATTGACTTTTTTAAAAAAGCTAGTGGGCCACACAAGGCGGCTTGGTGGGCCGCATGTTGTGCAGGTCTGTTCTATAGTTTGCACAAGTGTAGAGATTAAGGAAGATGACCCTGATGGAGATAAGCAGGAGCCACTGCCTAGGCAAAAGGGGCTGAAAGACTTTTTAAGTCCCAAACAACATGGTGACGTTCAAAAGTGGCTCAGGCAGACACCTCCCTCATTCACTGAAGCATAAGAAGTGGGAGGAATCACAGCACAATCAGACTTGTCAGATTCTGTTATTTTAGCTGATCTCAATAAAAGTAGTTTTAGCCTTCTTGTGGAGTTGATTTCTTGGTCTGGCCTACCTAATGGGGCTGGTATCAGACTTACCTTGCAAACGAAGGTTTGCCTAACATTTTTTTCCACCCCAATATGCAATTCGGAAATCCCCTTCTTCCATCTCGCAACTTCTATCACCTGTTAAGAGAAGGCGAAAAAGAGCAACATTGATTAACACTACCTTTCAGACAAAATGGCAATTGTAGCTGTGCTAGGATGGCTCCACACTAGATCTCCTAGGCATGATTGTGGCAATGCTTTGCTGTATTTATCTGGATGCAAATTAAAACAATGGCTGAACGTACTTCTTCTTAGTATACCTTATTATCCACTGATTAGTACTCTGAAACCCCAGTAACAGCCCTCGCCTCAATTCTAAATAAAGATATGTATTTAATATCTTGTCCAGCTTGGCCCTCTCTTTACAGTCTTAAGTCACAGTTTTCCTGACTGCCAACACTCCTTCTCCTGCCCCTTAATTCTCTACAATATTTTCATTTAACATCTTTGCATGTTAATTGGCTGTGCTGATTGCATTCTCCCACCTTCGGCTCCAGACCTCTTGTCACCGGGGGGGGGGGGGGGGGGGACACCAAGAGTTTCCATGTTGTCCAGCACCTGAAAAATAAGTGAACTTTGAGATGCTTAAAACAAAACCATATACATAAATGCAAAAATGCACACACACACACACACAGAGGATATGAAACAAGACTAAATGCAGGTACAAAAACCACAATTGCTGTATTCCTATAAAATGCAATGTCCAAACAAATAAACCTTATTACACCTTAAAGCAATGGTTTGATTTATGTCAAGATAATGACTGGATTCCCACAATTACCTTTAGTCTAGGGTAATCTGTTGTCCAAGCGCAGGGATAATGTGCTAAGACTTGAAGTAGCACCCTTTTCCTACAATATTTATTCTAAATTAACAAAGCTAGTATTGCTATTCCAGTGCAATCCAAGAAGGCATATCAGGCATAAACAGTAAGGCAAAATGGATCAGATGCGGTGTGTTTTCCTACAGTGAAGATGGCTCTCAGAAGTGAGGAAGGGGGAGATTTCTAGGACCTTTAACTTACTCTGTTTTGACAGGTACCCCAAAGAGGGGAGTCTTTAGCAGGGGTAGGGAACCTGTAGTCTTCCAAGTGGTATTGAGTTTCAGTTCCCAGCAGCCAGAGCCAACACAGCCCACAGCGTGGGATGCAAGAAGCGAAGTTCAATATCTGGAGGGCTTCAGATTGCTCAGAGGCAGTGGGGCAGGGGTTCTTACCATCCAGTACCTACCTCATCTTATTGAACAAAGCAAATTGGGGGGGAAAAATAGAATGACTGAAAATATCAGGATTGCTTGCCTCTGGCAGCAATTGTTATTTTCCAAGAGTAGTTGCTAGAAAAAGTAGAAACTTGTTTTCTAGAGCAGTGACAGAAAGGGGGCAACAGTTATCAGTCACAAATGGTTAAAAGCACAGAAGCCACTTTTTTCAACATCTTCTGTGTCCTTATATTAATTTTCTGAATGACCAATGAAAAAGGATATTAATACACAAGGATCATTTTATTCTATTTCTGTATTTATTTTCCTTATGATATGCATTTGTCATGTAATTCTGTTTTTTGAAATATTAGCAGCAGTTATAGTTATAAACAAAATAATAATAGGAAGATATCCCTAATTTTTAGAGGGACTTCAAAGATCATTCTATTTTGGTAAATTTCAGTGAAGCATACTTTTTAATTTGCTTTTACATTGTTGCTATCTTTTAGATTGTTAAGGTTTAAAAAATTAATTTCTGCAAAGCTTTTTTTTAAAAAAGAAACATACATACATACATACATACATGCATACATACATAAAAATGTTAAATGTAAGTCTGGGGCATTTTTGCACCCATAACAAGGGAGAATGTGGTAGTTCAGCATTGTATTCAGAAGATCCCAGAGTCAATCATCTGCATCTTCAAGCAGGGTAAAAAGACACCAGTTTGAAACTCTAGAGAGCTGCTCTCAGCTAACAGCTGAGTTTATGCATCACATTAAGCCTGACTCATTTAACTACAGTTTATTGAATAAACTTCAACTAGTTTAGTTCAGTTTAGTTTAGTTCAGAAATGGGGTTGGCTGGCCCCTTAGCGGCCTGGTGTGGCCCCTATCGGCCTCTTGGATTTTTTAGCTTTTTTATGTTTCTAATGTTTGGTTTTTATAACTTTTAATTGTATTTATGTTTTTAGTGTGTTGTAAGCCGCCCAGAGTCCCCCATTGTGGGCAGATGGGCGGGGACAAGTTAAATAAATAAATAAAAATAAAAATAAATAAATAGTTGGATTCATATCATATGCTAAATGATGAACCTACGCTTTACAAATCACAGCAGCTATGTTCAAACAGTGTGCTAAATACAGTACAAAATGAACAAGCCACATTTTTGTTTCTGAATTCAAGTCAATGTCTGTAAAATTATTTGGACTAACAGTGTGTACAGTAATTTATTCTGGAACTTTGCACATAAAAATAGCTACGCTGTGAATACACCATCCAAAAATTTTTGATACCCAGAAACAGGCTTGTGCCAATCTAAACTTATATCAATACTGATTTTGCATTTAATCTTACCATTTTACTTCTCTTGCTTTTTTTCTCGTAAGCTGCAGCTTTCCAACTTCAGGCATTTAAAATGAAGTTAGTCCATTACTGCTTGCATTTAAAGGGCTGCAAAAATAATTTTATTTTGCAAACTTTTGTGAGCATAATCCATAATTTATTTGCCTTTATATTGCCCCTTTTGTTATGAGTAATGCATGAAATAACCTTTTGTTTCTTTTTTTCTCTCCACTTTTTAAATTGTTTATATTGTTTTAATGTATTAATTATGACATGCATTTCCATAGGAATCATTTCAAAAATACGTTAAATAAAAATGTTTATTATTATGGTAAGCAGACATTCCCAGGAGTTAAGATAAAGCAAAAGGAACAACTCAACATGCACTACTGTTGTCCTAAGATGCCTATTTGATGGTGTTGTACTATTAGGGATGAGATCTGTCTTTGAAAGTGAAAGTACAAAATGGATAATCATTTTCTGTAGAAATCAGCAGGATGGAACCTGCGAATATGCAAATATGCCCAAGCAGGCTGTTATCCTGATGTGATTAATATTTTCAGTAGCTTCTTCAAAACACATAAGCTTGTTCTATGAATGGAATTTCAATTGAAAAAAGTGATGCCAAGCAGCAAGATGAACTAAAACATAATACCGTATTTGGTCAATTTAATCTACACTTTCCCCCAAATAGTTTGCACAAAGTAAAAATGATGGCTAAGGGTCTCAGAGATGGTAAATCTGAGTCTGACCTTCCCATATTGTAAACTTGAGCACAGGGGACTACTTGCTTAGAATGATAATGAATAGAACTTTTGGAATCATTAATGTTTTTGAGAACATTTCATTTCATCTCTGTCTGTAAAAATGGTGTGTGTCAAAATCAAGATGGGCAAACTTCAGATTAAGATCGAGTTTGTATTTTGTATTTCAGTAGAAATCTGAAATAATCAATGAGCCGAGGCAGATGGATATGTGTAAGAACTATGGAACTGAGAATCTAAGAGAACATTTTCAGACCCAGAATTTTGATCAGTGCCAAAGCCGGGGTCATGTCTCTTCACATAAAAAACCATTCCAAAAATTCTCCCAAGGTTGAGAGGGGAATTGAGGGTTATTCATATTACTAGATAATTGGGAATCAGAAACCACTGTCAATTGCCTTAAGATTGATCAAGAGGTTACAAACTATTTTCTGCCTATCCCTAAAAGAGACATGTACACTTCCAAGTGGCATTCAAATATAATATTTTCATAAACCAGTGCTGTGTAGTGGAAATGCCTGTATCTAATCAACCAGTATTATGTATTTAAAATATTTATATCCCACCAATTTTCTACAGAATTCTAAAAGGTTCACAACAAATCACAATTTAAAACATTACACTACAAATATGATATGTAATACATGTATGTGTAATGGCAAGGGGAAAAAACTCGTTACAAAAGTCTCTATGGAAAGAACATTTGGAAGCTATTAACCAGCTAGAAACATGTATAATGTTCGCATTCAATTAGAAATGAAGAGAAGGAACAACAGGGTGATTAAATGAATATGAATATCACATCTCCATTCAGTACTTTCACTTACTCCAGTTCCTTGTGGCCTATTTTAACTCACATATGCACTGTGTCATCTTACTAACATCCACAAACCATCAAGGGAAAAAAAAACCCTTTACCCATATTTGGATATTTTTAACTCCATTTCAAGGAAGCAAAAGTAAACATGAACCACATGTACAAATTTTAGATGTTTGTTCATCATGCTTCCCCTTAGTAACAACTCCATTAGATGTACAAGGATGAAGCCAGTAAACCACATATGATGAAATTGATGGCACATACATCTCAGCTCACACGGGGAGAAAGGGGAAGTGTCATTGGAAGGATCTCTGTTCTAAAATCCACAGCTGTGATACGGTCACAAATGGAAGGGCTTTCCAGCCTTGTATTATCAATATTTCATGGCAATTATTAAGGGCGTGCAATATCCATTTCCATTGTTCTCTTATTAGTTTCCAAACCATTCATATATACTTTTTAAAAAGCATCTACAAAACCCAATGAACCTTCCAGAATAAAATTACTGTAATGAATGAAATAACTTCTGGGTGGAAAAATGAAACTATATTGCATGATTACGTCACATGAACCAATGTTGTATTTTGAGCTCCACATCTCCAGTTGAAAATAGATAGGTGTATAACACATCAAATATTTTAATTAACTGATTGTTAATTTTAAATCCACCACCATTGGTTCATCTTTCCAAATCTGTTGCTATTTCTATTTAAATTTAGTTTAATCATACCAAAGATCTCTAGATATTCTCAGCCCAAAACATTTTGCCAGGCACCATCAAATCTATCCTGAGAAAGATATACACTCAGATTTAGATCAAACTGATACTATAAGAAAAGAGTCCAAAACCTTACATTAATTTTATTAATTTTGGTATGGATGACTCAGATTTATCAATAAATGCCAACATAAATGAATAGCATTTGTTTAGCATTTGTTAAACTACAACTCCCACTATTTTGTTGAAAAGCACCCACCAAAATTTCTAAATATACAACAGAGAAGAGACCAACTTTGCTGTATTTCTCTCTCTCACGCACAAAAACAGGATGAGATTGTATTAGTTGTATTTGCAAAAAATAACATTGTAAACCATCTTAAAATTTCTGAGAAAAACATTTCGCAAAAATAAAATACAGTTATTGCCAATGAATTTTACTGAAGGCCTTCTCTACATCCTACAAGATAATTATATCAGGATCTACCTTAATGTTACTTTGTGGGTTTTTGACCACATAATACAGATGAGACATGATTTAAATAAAATATTTTCTAATACCGTAGTCTCAAATTGTCAGCTCCTTGTCAATAATAAATCTTTATCCACTTGCAGAAGATGTGATGCCAGTAATTTCTGGAATTGGTTAGCAAGAATGCCAGATATTATTTTAACAACCAGATTCACTAATGAAAAAGGCCTATCACTTGCACAATACATATTTATCTGAGGTAAAGATTACAGTGATATAAACATCATTAAAAGAAGCTGTTAAAGCACCAGATTCAAACATCTTCTGATAAAAGAGTTTAAGGCTAGGGTCCAAAATATCTGTTGGCACTTTATACTGTTCTACAGGAAACCTCTTTAGCCTCGGAGTTCTACCCTTCCTAGTGTTAGGGGGATCACTCATTTTGTGTTTATCTCAGCAGTCCCTGGGGCAACCTAATGCAACTCGTAGAGGCAATTCTAAACACAGAGTAAGCCTGACCTAATTTTTTGCTACTTCAAAATTTCAAGACTCTGCTAACTAGTAGTTATCGTGTAATTGCCCTGCCTCATTCAGGGCATTTTTCCAGAGTTCCCCTCCCCTTAGTTCTCTTTCTTCTCTCCCTCTCTTTTTTTCTTCGCCCCCCCCCCTTTCCCAAATCCAACGTTTGTTACAGAGGGAAAGATGAGATGTCTTTTGAGCGAGAGCCCCTTCGCTGTCGAATCCGTAGTTTAAAGATCACCGGTCTGGTCCTTCCTTCCCGCTTTGTTCAACATCCCGCCAGGTCAAAAGAACAAGGCCGCTCCGCGAGAAAAGGCCGGCTTCGTTCCCACGACGGAGCCCAATTCTGAAGCCACCTGGCTCCGCAGTTCAGGTTGCAGCCGTTACACGGGGCCACCTCCGCTCGGTATAGGGAGTTATTGACCGGCGGAGTCCCGCCCACCCTAATTGGAGGAATCGCCCACCAACACCGAGCACGGTCTTTTTACCTGGGGAGCGCCCCCGGGGGAGGACCAGGTTCGAGGGATCGAACCTGACATAACTCTCAGGTAGTTCCCGAATCCCAGATAAGAATTAAGCTCCAAGTAAAGAGCCAGCCCTCCTCGCCTAGCGAAGCCTGTGTAGGCGAAAGGCTCCCATCCTCCTCCTCGACACAGCCTTCGTTCGGACGATTAAGGCAAGGCGAGACGAGGCTCGGCACCCGCGTCCCCTCCTCCAGGCCTTCTCGGAAGCTCTTTCCAAACTCTGTCCCTTGGAAATTGCGGCCGACCGTGGATTGGAAGAATCCAGAGAACCAGGGAGGAAAAGAAGGGCCGTGAGGGGAACCGCGCTCAACTTCCTATTCTTTGTGAGGAGGAAAAATAGAGAGGGAGAGACCCTGAGATACAACTCAGGTGCCCCCAAGAGGCGAACGCAATGATTACAAACTGCACCAACCGAGTTGTTTCTGTCTTTCAGGCCTTGCCCCCAGATTCTATGCAGGCTTGAGCCCAAGAGATATTAAGGATGCTTGAGCTATTCCGTCGTTTAGGCTTAAGATATCAAACGGTTGAAATCAAAAGATAACGTAAGCAAAGCAGAACTATTGCAACAACTGTTGCGTTGGGATCTTGGTGTTTGCTGAGCTGGGTTTTCTTCTTCCGGATCTTTCACTGTCAATCTAGATAACACCATCAGTGCTTTGACATCAGAGAATGAGTTTTGCAGGCTTGTTAGGTGCGTTTGACCTACGTATCTTAATCAGAGTTGTTATATGTCTGTTTCTGATTGGTTTACCTGTATGCTGTCGTCTGTGGTTGTTCCTGCAAAGCACCCATGATATTCCCTAGTTTGGTCATTAAATGTTTGCAAGAAGAAAAGCAAGCTCATTGAACACCAGTTCCCAACATTTCAACTATGTGCTATGTATATTCTCTGCTATTGCTATTAACATTAGTATTTACATTCTACCTCAAGGAAGTATAGATGGGGTTTCCTTTTACTCTATCCCCACAAATAGGTATCTTCTGATGTAGCTTTGACTAAGGGCATTATTACATCTATACAGTACAGGAAGGAGATGGCTAGGCCTCAGCGTTTTCTTGCTATAGTACGTATTGGGTTTTCTGCAATTTACTGGCTCTGCAGATTTGAAGCTCCACTTGGTTTTTATTGGAAGCAGAATGATTGGGTCATTTAGTGAGCTCCATGGTCATGAAGGGGTCTTAACTTCAATTTTTGAAATCCTAGTTTAACATCTTAAAAGCTAAGTCATGTTAGAGATCAGGAGGAAGGGATTAAAATGTATATGTGACACTTAGCAAAATGGTTTAATGCAACTTATGGTGATTGGAATGCAGCATATCGTTCTGCTCAGTACGCTCAAAAAGTAGTGCAGATTGGAAAGAAAAGTATAATAAAACCAACCCAAAGGCTCAAAGGGGTTGAGAAACTCCATTATATGAAAAAGTTACAATTTAGGAAGCTTTTTGGTTTAGGAAAAAAATGGAGAGTATGTGAGGGGTACATAAAATAATGCTTAAGAGAAAGGGATTTTTTCCCCTTCCCTCTCATGTAGAACTTGGGTTCATCCAATCAAGAATAGTGGGAGATTCAAAACAGGGAAATGTGGGTCAACACAGTATATGATTAAACTACAGAACTGTTTATCAAAAAATGTTTTGATAACTAGAATGCTTAAAAGACAGTCAGTCGTTATGTCCATGGAGAGCCTGTCTTTGAGTCCCACTAATCACAATGGCTGTATGACACACGTACAATTATAAAGTGATTCTGGAATCATTAACTTGAAGCAGCTTGTTAATTGATTTTGAGCTAGAGTTACAAAGATGAAAGTGAAGCTGGACAATGTATTTGTAACAGTCCAAATCCAGTAAAGTGTAATGTTACTGATGGGCATTCTGTGTTTGACAAATTAGCATCTGAGTTAGGGAATCTCCAAAGACCAATTAAAGATGGAAACTTCCAGTAGCAAAGGGTAGTCTAAATTAGGTTGTGGGATTAGGCCACTCAACCTTCATTTCTTCCCCTTTATACTTCCAAGCTGAAGGAGAAAGTAGGAACAACAAAAACAGGCAGGGGGAGGGGGAATCACTTATTTATGGTTCATACTTGATGGTTGTCAAGTTAAAAGAATTTCTACTGCATATGTATATATCTCCTATAGTAAATAGCCTACAAATTGAAACAATTATGAAATTACAGTAATGACTTCTTGTTCTCCATTGTTCATTCTTTTTATTCCACATTTATTATTCTATGTTTTCAAATATTTCTTTAAAGACAAAAGTCAAGACTTGATGCAATAATTTGCTGGTCAAAAAACCCTCCAAAAATCGAACTGCAAAAAAATATTGTGCCTTCTAGTAATCTTAGTGCTTAGTGGAAACTGCACAGGCAAGTTGTCCTAAAGTTTGACAAAATGACACTTGTGATTATGTCATGCATTACACCGAGAATCATTTCACACACATCTTTTAAAATCCAGTTACTAAAGTTAGTTCCAGGTTTTGGGGGGCTGTTGGAAACATCCGCTGAATAGGCCCAGCTCATTGCCATAACGATACTGTTTGTTCACTTCCTGTTCTCCTTTGGTTACAATCCACACTGCTTACTCAAGGCAAGACAAGTAGACAAAGAACAAGCCAAAGGACTCTGGAAGTTGATAGCAAGCTCCGACAATGCTATCCTTTTCTCTTGAATGCAAATGAAACTCTGTGTGAATAAGGACTTCAATAAACCCTGGTTTCCAATCACACAGTAAATTCAACTCATATTCAAGGCAAAGCAAATCCCTCCTTCAGATCTCTCATTCAGATGATTCAGATGATTGCTAGAGGACAATCTTGGTTGAATAGGTAAGCAGTACAACCTCCCCTTACATAAATACACGAAGGCTTAATTCAAAAATATATATTTTTATTTGCACTTATGTAATAGAGCCTTGGAGCAGTGGATTTTCTGATTAGAAGAGTCATCTGCATCTTAGAGGCTGACAAAAATACAAATAAAAGGATAAGTTGAAAAGACTACGTCATATCAGAGTGGTAATATACACTACATTCATGAATCCAGGGCACAAGTTAAAGAAGGGAATGCCACATGTGCAAATGGAGAAGTAAAACAGAAAGATCAGGACCCATATCTCACTGAATACAATAGATGATTCCCCATTATGCTTTCCTGTCCACTCTGCGAATCCTTTCATAGCTTTTATGCATGGGCTAGAGGCAAGCACATAACAGTACATTAGAATCAGGAAGTTATATTTCCTGATCTCTGGGGAAGATTGTCAAAGTCTTAAATAGTTTCAGCCATCTAATTTCTGCTGCCCACAATCTGCAAGAGGAAGGTAAAGATATAAACAATATCTGTGTAGATCTTGAGGGCTCCATAGACGTATTCTTCAGGACTGATGGTATGCTTCCTGTTGCCCAACACCAATTGGGTATCATAGGCAAGAAACTGTAAAAAGCCACAAGGCAGCAGTTAGTTACAAGGTGCAAAAAATTATCCAACAGTAATAACATTCTTCTTGCCAAGAGCTGCATTACAGAAGATGGAAACACATCCCAATATCCATAGGTCACAAGCAGAAAGGATGCATAATGGCATGAGTAGAATCCTAAATCTGCCCAAGAGTCATCAAAAAGTCTCCTTTTCTCTCTCCATGTTTACTTCCATTCAACAGATTTTAAGGAACAGCCATTTCCCTTCTCCCCCCACCCCTCCAAATTTGGAATGAAAGCTTTTAAAAAATGTTCAAAAATAGATTAAAAAAAAAAACTTTCCAGTTCATTGAAGAATGAAATTAATTGAAACAGAGCAAATATGAATACCTTTAAATACAACAGGAAAGTTATAACTTCGGGTAAAAATCATTTTCAAAAGGCACTTGGGAATTGAAGCCAAAAATAATATCATGCAAGAGTAAATACAGAATTTACTATTCCAGCAGTCTAGAATATTGGATTTCCTTGGATTTAATCTATGGTGACCAGATGCAACGAAGAGCAATAAAGGGAAAAAATATTTCAGTTCCATTTGTGAATCACAACATAGTGATTCACTCCATAGTTCAAAGTTCCTATCACCTTTTCCTTTTCTAGATATTATTTAGCACCCCCTCTAAATATATGCAAGCATGCAGTCTTTACAGAAATAAAGATAAACTTTATAAAAGTAATCTAGTTTATCTACTCCTGCACCCATGGATCCAAAAAAAAAAAAAGTGCCTTCAAAGGAGGGCAATATTATGATTTTAATTACAGTTGTGGTTTTGCACCTATTTTGTTTGATTTTAGTCTTGTGTGATAGAGGATGAAGAAGGCAATTTCCTACTAACCAGGGTGAAGGCGATTGCACCAATACCTGCGTATAGCATATGGAGCCACTTTATCTGCAAGAAGAAGAAGAAATGAGTTTGGTTTCCACATATTTAGAGGTTTTGATTTAATTAACTCTAACAAGAGTTTCTCCAGATTGCAGCACAAATAACAGAAGAAGGAAATCGTTACCAGCTCATCACCCATTTTAAGAGACAAGGGCTTAAACATTTTAGGAAAAAAGGCTACTGATTACTCAACAATTTCTCCATCATAAATGAGATTCCCCAAAACAGAACTTGACAATATATTCATTCCTGTCTACATGTTCTTTCTCAAGAGTGCTCTCTCAGAGCAGTAGATATAAAGACTGTCCTGTTTTTATCCCCATACTGTAGTGGTAGATTGGGCTATTGAAAAAGTGAGGAGTTGAACCTGGGTCTCCCCAGTTCAGAAGCAACACGTTAACCACTACAGCATCCTGGCTCTAGGATGGGAATTCCCTTCCACATGCAGTCAGACATTCCTTGCATTATTTAGAGTCACACATCTAGAAGGCCTGTTGACTCCAAGCCCACTAAATTTCTACCAATAGTTCCTTACATATTGGAAGGCCAGGACTATGGCTGTGATAATTCCAGTCACCATGACAACAATGCTCAGCACACAGAAGAAACCAGTACAGGATGTGAAATCCACCTGCCAATGAAAACAAAAGATGGTATGGGAGAAGATGGCAGATAGCAGATCACCTTTTGTTCACACAGTATTAGCATCCCTTGTAGGAAACTCCTTAGCCCCACCAACCCCATTATGTAAAAGACACACAAGCATATGCATAGACACATTAACACCATACTGAAATGGTACACAAAATGCAAATTGTGTAGGGGAAAGATTTGCAAGTTTTTGTTCTCATATGTATAATGCAACCAATAATTTTGGAAGAATCAATGAATCACTTTCTATTTAAAGACCTTGGGGGGAAAAAGGATGGGAATATTTTAAATAATATATATAAATACTTCATACACATTTTACTGTTATAAATATTATTTCAAACTTCAGGAAAATCAAGATTGTGATGAATATTGAGAAGATCTTTTGGAGAGTGTCCTCATTATTTATGCATTGCTATGACTGACCATATGCCCTTCCTAATGGTGAAGAGCCTATTTCTCTCTCTCTCCCCCCCACCCCATAGTCCTTAAAGAGCTGATACAGGAAATGTCACCATCCAAACAACAGAGATAGAACAATATGGACTTCGAAATCGTACGCAAGCCTCGGACTTGATATGGATACTTGATACAGGCCTATATGTATTCTATATTTAGTGTATATTATGAATTACAAGAAAACTGCCTTTTGTGCATAGTCATTCTGTAGAAGAGTATAAAATTTTTGAATCTGAGCCATTTTGAGCCTTCAAGCTCACCAGAAAAGTTCTGACTTTGAATCAGTCTCATTTCAAGGTCGAAGCCCGAAGCAAGACAGCACACCGAAAGGTCAGCTGCTCAACCTTCACTTATCAAAAAGAGGCAAGACGTTTCTGGTGACACAGTGGAGGAACACAACCTACGTATCTCCTAACCATGCTGGTGTTGCCTCAAAGAAGAACACCTCTCACCTTTGTCTGGAAACAGAAGATGGTTACGATAATGGACACAATTGCTGTAATGGTCATGGCAATTACAACAGCCTTTGTACTGTGGATGCTGCAAAGAAAAAGTTAAACAGAATAATTTCACCATATGATAGATTCAGTGGTACTGTCTTCTTCATTAGGTATGGAAGGAACTATATAGTAACAAAAGTGCACTTTGGCCAAAGTGGTTTGTTCCAGTTAATACAAAAACAATCATGGGCACCTCAAATTCCTTCACCTATATCAGAATTGCAGATTAAATGACCATAGTGGAACATGAAATGTGCATCTCAATGCTCAGATTATTACAACACACTATGTGGGGGCTGCCCTTGAAGACCACTTGAAAGCCACAATTAATCCAGAATGCAGCAGTGCAGTAGGCCCATGAAGCACCCGTCCTGTGCGAGCTGCAGTGATTACTGGCAGGCTTTCAGTTGAAATTCAAGGTGCTGGCTGTCACCTACAAAATCTCTTCCTGGCACAGAACCAGGATTTTGAGGAGCCATCTATTTCCAATTGTCTCTGTCTGCCTAAAATGAGACAGGATTGGCATGCTCTAGGTCCTATCTGTTAAACAGTACCATCTGATGGGATCTAGGAAGCGTACCTTCTCTGTCACAGAGAACAACATTCCCCCTGAGATCTGGATGGGTCTGGGTCTGCTGGCCTTTAGAAAACCCCTGAAGACATGGCTCTTCCTTTACTCATAGGCCCAGGATGTTGCAGGAACTGTCAGTGTGTTAATAGTCACATGAAATGAATTTTGACCCCTGCACTATAGGTGTGTCTGTGCTCTTATTTCCGTTTTCCTTTTTTTCCTGGATTGTAATTATTTGTGGTTCTTTGCTGTTTTTAACATTATTAGCTACCCTGAGTCACCATTGAGTGGATGGCCAAATAAATAAATAAATACATTCCTATTTTTGTGCCACAGAATCTGTAGATATTAACTGTTTCTCCAAAACTGACCTTCAGTATGATACCCAGAGCTTCAACAATTATCAAGGCACTTCTCCATGAAGTGTTTCCACCACTCCTGGATCAACTCCACACTTCTGTGATCTTACACATCATCTCCAGCAGCCTAGCAGATTGTCTGCCTGTGGTTTGACTTCTGTGCAGCTGCTATTCAGCTCTGCAGCCAGTTTCTAGCTGAAAATGCTAGAGCTCTATGGCATGGAGGGAACTCTTGCCTCTCTCCCTTCACCCCAGGCTCTCCTGCTTCAGCCGCCCTAGTCAGTCCTTTAAGGGAAATAGGGCATCTGCCCCTCAGCACTCCCAGGACAGTGAATAAGTGTGACATCTACAAGATTTGGCCAATTTCAGCAGAAGACCGAACCTGCAGACACCACACTGCTGACCTGCTTATTTCCTTTCTTCCCCTTCAGCTTGGAGGTTCAGAATTTGCAGCACCTCAGATCAGGACAGTGATTTTCTTGCCTTGTTTTCAAGGTTGTGGGGCTGGCAGATCTGAAGACAGACCCATATGGTCTTCAAAGGGGCTGAGAGTAGACACAGCAGCAGCAATGTGTGTATCTATGTCATCTCCCCAGTCAGTCAAGAGATACAAATGAGGAAAGAGCAGTTGTGGGAATGGGACTTCCCTATATATTTAAAGGAGGCATCCTTTTATCCACAACTTTCCCTTAAGCATCTGTTCAATAAAGCTATTTTCTAAAAATTGAATTGCTAGAGAAGTGTTGAATAAAGTTACAACAAATGGGGTGGTTAAGTGGAGACCCAGAAGTGAGGTTTGTTTTCTTGATACAGGTATTGGACAGCCTCCCACCAAGTAGACATTCAAAATATCTAGCCAGAAACCAAGTTTAATTGTAGAGCAGACAGAAGCAGATTAAACATGGATTACTGTTGTACTTTACCTAGCAATGGTGCCTGTCATGAATCCCAGAGCCAGTGTCTAAGGGAGAAGAAGAAGATGACCAGCTGGTCCCTTTGCACACATATGCACACACGTACACCAATAATCTTGGCCTCCACTACATAGTTTGTTTAATTCATAAACATCAGATTACAAATGGCAGGCTCAGTGTCTCCCTTTGCCCATCTGTGCAGGAAAACTTCTCTTTCTCCAAGACTGACACTGGATGTCTAAGCTGACTACTATTCTGAAGCAACTCTTAATTGATGGGTACTATTTTTCAATGTGTATTTCAATTGATGGGTTTTTGTTTGTTTTTATGATAACTTTGTATTGTCCTTAAAGTTTATGGTAACTTTGTATTGTCCTGAATTTTATTATCATTAGCAACTTCTGATTCCCTTTTGCCCAAAATCAAAGACCTTATTTCTATGACCTTTTATTCCACAACACCTAGTTTTACTGCTGCCCATTTCGATATCAAAACCACATCAACCTATACTTCCCACCTCATTCTACTTTCAAAATATGACTGGATCCATGCCCTAATATTCCCTGGTTTTAACCTTGAGCCTCTCAATTTGGTCTTTGTTGCATTTTTAAAGGATACATGGGAAAGGGAGAAGCACGTGTGGTATTTTAAAAGGAGGGCAAAACAGCAACTTAATAATGAAAAATTTTAAAAATCCTACCATCAATATCACTGGGGAATTTATGTAATTTCAACCAAAGTTCACAACAAAAGCATTCACTTACGAAGATAGACAGAAGGATGAGGTTCCACGGAAAACGTCTCCTGCAAGAAATTAGCAAAAGCAGATCAATTCAGTAACACGGTTACTTCAAGGAGAGACATGATAGATGATACGATTCCCATTCTTAGGTGTCCATCTATATCGATAAGTACTGATCAATGAACATTAATCAAGTGAAGTGAGCTGATTCTCACTCAAATCAAAAGGCCAATATCCCTAGCGTAAACTCACCGTGGGCCCTCACAACACACCAGCACCAGGTAAGTGACCAGGAATACACCACTGGGAAGATAAAACAAGCATTATATTATTAAATTTCAATATATCCTTGTCAAGAGCCTAGCACTCCATTGCAAAAACACAAAGGCTATAATATGGCAAAGTCCAGCCCAGGGATAATGACACTGCAAGTCTTCTATAGGTAGTCCTCAACTTACGATCACAATAGGGACCAGAAAATTCATCATTAAGCAGTGTGGTCATTGACTGTGACTTGTGACCTTCCGTGCTGGCTTCCCCATTGACTTTGCTTGTTGGAAGCTGCCTGGGAAGGTTGCAAATGGTGATCACGTGACTTCGGGGATACTACAACTGTTGTAAGTGTGAGGGCCAGTCGTAAGTCACTTTTTTCAGCACCATTGTAACTTTGAATGGTTGCTAAACAAATGGTCAGAAGTTGAGGGCTACCTGTACATTGTGGTGTTTACCCTTTATCAGGAGACTTTTGGGAGCACGCTGACCTCTCATCTTCAACATCAAGTGCTCTGTGCTTTTTTTTGTATCCTTCATGTCTCAGCAGAGTTAGCCCTCACCACAGATATTTTTTATGTTAGCTTTATTGTATCACTTACGGGTGACTGGGTATAGCACAGAGGCAAGGATCTTTATCCAGCCTGAGGGTCATGAGCAAGTCCCATATTTAGTTTCATCCAGTTTGTACCCAGCTCTTCCCCAGATCTCAAGAAGGGTTTTTAAGGAGAAGGGTGCTTTACAGTTACTGCTGAAAAGCTCAGAAAATCTTCCAGTAGCATCAGCTGATAGCAGAAGCAGGAAAAAGTTCCCTTGTTTGCTCTAAAGTCAAAGAAGCAGATGTTCTTTTTGTTTGCCTCCCTGAAGACAGCTATAGCTACTGTACCAGTTAGTCAATAGGTCCCAACCTAAACAGCCAAAGCTTCAGAAGATACTAATACTTCTAGCCACTACACAAATTTAATTTCTGATGCTCCCTGCCAGCTTTCCACAAGCAAAGTCAATGGGGAAGCCTGCAGCAAATCACTCATACTCCCACTGCTTTTTTGCCCTTGGTCATTCTGTTTCTGTTTAGGTAAGGAAATACCTCTGAAACGATGACCCAATGGGTCACAGGTTGTCTAGTTCTGCTATAAAATTAAGAAGCGTAAAATGAATATGATCCTCTAAGCATATAAGAGAAAAGGTGGTACTTACTAAGATGCATAGTATATAGCGATATTGCGCCGCACAAAAGTTGACACAGGTTCACTGTGGAGATTGAAAATCATATAGAAAATAAGTTACCCATGGTCACATTAGGTTCAACTTTAACAATGAATATTTTGTTCCTCTCTCCATTCTGACACCAAGTTACTGGTACTATAAAAACATCTGGTTGTTTCTTTAATTTCCAATTTCCTTCTCCCAGGTTAAAAAAACAACAACAACCTAATAATTTCCCATGTATCATAAATATTGCAGAAGCAAACTGCCACTTGTCAAAATTCAGTCAGAAGGCACATCTAATTGCAGAATATATTTTAGTAAGTGTTGAAAGCAGGACCCAACTATCCGGGGCTACCACAAGCAGGTATGCAAGTTGTGCACTGCACAAAGATGCCATGACATGGGGGGCACCAAACAATGGGAACAGTAGGGGAAGAAGCCCGTCCAGTTACTATTCCGTGTGCCTGCACATGTGCTGTAGAAGAAATGGGAGAATGAAGTACCGGGAAGCTACACGTGACATGACTTGATGCTCTGGTGGCAAAAAACCTTTTGCACAAAGGTCAGCAGCGGTCCTACAACTATCCAACTGACTCCTCCATACACATACATGCACACATAACCAGTGTTTCTATCTCACTGAACATGCCTCCATCCAATCCTGGATTGTAGCAAGATGTGGAAGGTTGTTTGACAGACATTCATGGCCAGAGAAAAGCAGGACTGATCTCAGAGTACTTACACAAAGGTGAAGATTGAAATGATGCCCACTGTCACAAGCAACTGCACTGAGATAATGCTATATACCTGGGAATCAACAAATAAAATGCATTTGTGTAGGAGTGAATTGCTTCAAACAGTCAGATATCCCTTCAATTAGTATACCACCGCAAGGACCTCCTTAGAACTACGTGCAATATTATACTAACAGCATGGAAGAGGAGAATTTGGCCTGCTGCAACCACTCTTTCTATTCCACTAACAGATATTATTGGATACAAATGCTCTGGCTGCAGACCAGAGTTTTCTTATCCTTGTCTCTTAACCTGGGGTCTTTTGGAATTCAGCTCCCATCAGTCCTATGCCAACAGCATGAGATTGTATGAGTTGTAGGCCTGAACATCTGGAGAACAGCAGACTGACTACCACTAAGAGGGGTGCAAACCTAGATGGCTATCCCCTATCATGCTCACCCAAAGAGAGAGCTAGGGATGCAGTTCCAAATAGCTTTTTGTCTCCCATGATATTTCAGTGGGGGCTCAGCTGCTGTTTCTTGAAATTCTGTGTTTTGGAATAAGCGCTTGAGAAGGGGAGCTATCCAAAATAAACCAAAAAACCAAAAAAAAAACCCCAAATGCAATCTGGTATAACAGTGTTTCTTGTTAATAATCGTGCTTCACTCCCTAACAGGAATTCCCAAACCTTTCAAGTACAGATGCCTAGATCCCTCCTGGTGATCACAGTTCATTTCTTTTCATCTTGCAGTGCAAGTCAAGATTTCTTGGTCTTGTACCAAAGACCATTTGAAACACTGAACTTCCCTGAACAAGCCTGTATATTGCTGTTATGTAAACTCAGAGTTTTCCAAAAGCAGCATTCAAGAAAGCAGTTTTCAACAAAACCTGTGCACGGTAAGTGCCTTCAGGTTACCTTGCGGATGAAGGTATGCCTCACTTTCTTATCATCCCAATCAGCAACATGGAAAGCACCATCCTCTCCCGAATGAACGATATAGCTGTCCCCTGCCAAGAAAGACAAGACATCATGACCCCGGGTATTTGTGCCATTCTGCAAAGGGGAAGGAGGAACAAGCCAGCAAGCTCCCCTCTCCTAAAGTGACGGGGCATTTTCAAAACTGGCACACCGTACACAGAGAGAGAGAGAGATACATACACAACACCATTTCTACAAAAGGCTCATAATAGTTCAAGGCCCCACTTTCACTCTGCCTCCAGCAACTCCTTGACTTCCATGACAGATTAATTTGTCTCATGCTCTCTTTGCATGGATCACAAGATTAGTTAGCACCAAATTATTGCCGGACACCTGCAGAAACTTCTTCCTTGCAAATTCTCTTCACATTGTGCAACTTGTTGCATTAAGTTCCTCATCAAAGGCCATTTTATCTCAAGGCCTTTGTCCTGAGAGACGGTGTGTTCCGAGTGTCAGTCCTTTAGTTCTTAGGAAACCGTTATGTTGTTTTAACATAAACCTCTTTCTTTCTCCACATTAAACACAAAATCACATCCTTTAATTTCACATTAACAAATCGGATTCTACTACTAACAAACTGGATTTTATTACTATTACTTCATGGTTCCGTGTTTAGAAATCGCTAAAACCAGTCAGAACATAATTGAGTAGTCAATACTAGTTTAATCAGTCTGACTGAAAAGGTACCTGGGTGATTAAAGGTTGGTAAGAGTTAATTAATTCCCACATAGTCATATTTAGATTGACATAAGTCATGCCAATCCACCCAACGAAATCCAGTTCCTCAATGCTGGAATTCAGTCTCATGCAAGGCAAGCAGAGGTATTAATAAGCTGAGATTAATTCTTTGTTTAATATAGAAAGATGGCTAAGACAAGTCAGTGCAAATTAAGCAGAGAAATAACCGGAGAGGAAACAGATACAGCAGTAGATGACACAATGTATTCTGCATAATTTGGGTCAACATGATGAAATTAAATATACAGACATATGATATACTACATAGATACCATGCCTGTTCTTCCCTTCTTTCCCCTCCCAAACATTTTCCTTATCTTGTTTCTTAGAACGCAAACTTTAGAATCAGATGCAGAAAGTCTCACATCTTTCCATATCTTTACTGCATTCTAAAATGGCCCTTTATAAGGATTAAGCCAGAACATCACATTTTAACTATGTCTGCTCTTAAAACTTGCAATTATGGAAGTTTCCACTTTTATGCCTTCTCTCCCCCTGCCACTCCCCAGTTAGTTAGCCCCCACACATTCTACTGCACATTCTAGGAAGAGAAAAAGAAGGAAAAGCTAAACGTTACCCAAGTTCATTGGTACTGTAGGCATAGGAGGAACTGGCTGGGGATACCCTCCTGGTTGGGAGTAGCCTCCAGTCTGTGGATACCCACCACCATAGGGTGGTGGTTGTGGATAGGCTCCAGGATATCCTCCCGCTGGTGGAGGATAGAGGGGGTTTCGATCTTCATAGCTTGGAGGAGCAGTGGGTTGTGACATGATGCCTCAGCACTGAAAAACAAAGAGGCATTTCTTTGTCAAGCATAACTTCCATAAAGGAACACCATCAGAATTTCCCTTCACACCCTTTGTATCCTGTTTATATAGCCTGACTTTCCGAGAATATCCCACAAAATGGCCTGCAGAGGGAGCCAACAGTAAACCATCAAAGTAAGCGGAGTAAGATTCTTGTAGGGGTTATGCAGTACAGTACTTGTGTTTGTCATGGTTTCCTGGCTCAGCATGGCCAGAGATGGCAACAGGGACCTCAAAAAAGGGGTTCTTCTCTGGTCCCGAGGCCTCCGGTGGGTCACAGCTGGATTCGGGGCTCATTCTCGAAATAAATGGTTTGTTCTGCACTGTCTAAATCTGAATGTGTTAAATAGGTTAGAGTGCAAAATATGAAGAAAGAGCAAATATACTTGAAGGCCCCACATTTTGGGGACTGGGACATGCCTATTAATCTCATTACAATCAACTCCCTATTTGCCAGAACAAAGGTAAAGTCTGTTACAGCCTGGCTTTGGTAGGAAGGCAAAGTCTTCAGTTTCCTTCACAACAGATTTTACTAACTACAATGGGGGTGGGGGGGGGAGAGGGAAGGGGAAGAGCATGAAACCCAAGCACACTAATATGACAAAACAGGGACATGCAAATAGTCACCTGTTTGTTCGCCTGGGACAAGCCAGAACAACATCCTGAAAGTTAAGGAGAGCTCAGATTTTCATGCAAGTCACATGGCTGCCTTCAGCTAGGGGGAAAGGGAAGAATGGAACGATCCAATGGCTGCATTCTTCTGCACCCTCTCTCCTTCCTACCACTTTGCAAGCATCAAGGCAACAGCCACACATAGCCTCTTCATTCCAAATGCTATGTGCTGATCACTCTGGCAGCATGGAATACAGCCATCTTAAAACAGAGGCTCAGCTTCAAGCAACCCCCTATCTGTGGCATGAACATGCCATATCCTCATGATGAGGCTTTCATCTCATCCCCAGACCGTAGCTGAAATAGCTTCACCTTGACCTTAGCTATTCCAGTTTTAAAGCAGTGGTTTTCCTCTTCTCTCAACACAATTTTAACCGTGGACGTGATCCGGCACATCTGGAGATCCAGTTTAGTATAGTGATAAGGCACCAGGCTAGAAACTAGGAGACTCTGAGTTCTAGTCCTGCCTTAGGCATGATTCAGCTTGAGCCAGTCACTCTTTCTGCACCCTAGGAAGCAGGCAAGGGCAAACCAATTCTGAAATCTTGTCAAGAAAACTGCAGGGACTAGTCCAGCCACACACACATGATCCAGCACACTTTACCAAAAATATGGTTGCTGATGTGGCCAGAGATTGAAATCTGCCTAGCAACCATTGGTGACTTTAGGCCTTTCTCCTCTGGTCACTGTTCTCATAATTATTTTGCACTGAACTACAGGAGATACTGACTTCTGCCAATGCCTTGCCTACATAATGACTGGTGCTTTGGCAGGTCTTATGCAAGCTCCTTATAAACATCAGTTTAGAGCTCTTTCGAAAGAGCATTAGACCTGTTTTTTAAAAAAAATTGTTAATGTCATGATGACCAACACACTGTTACCCATCAGCCAGGTTAATTTCTTAACCCAAGTTTAGCTTCAGAAGAGCACTAAAGCTATGTTCAGAAATAGTCCTACTGACAAGTCAGAGGTGTAGGAGAGCTCCATACCTGCAGTCTGATCATCAGGCAACTTTGGAGTCCCTGTGGATTGAAGAAGTACGCAAAACGCCTCAAATAAACAGAAAAAAAACAAATGTGGGATTCTAAGCACCTGCCTACCCTTGCCTGGTTCTATGTTAGAGAAAGTGTTAGGTGGTTGTTTTTCTGCTGGCAAGCGATGCTTTGTAGGGGGATAAATGAATCAGGGGAATCCACCAATCATTTTCCTAATCTTCGTCCCACATTAAATCACTAAGGACAGCATCAGTGTGTTCTCGTGGCAGAATAACAATAGGCAATGAGGGCAGCATAACACGTGCCAGCACTTGCTGGCAGTTCCAGGAATGAAGAATAGCCCTTGAATGGGATTGCCTGGTTTTGCCCATTTGGAATACTATGTCCCAGCTGGCCAGATCTGAGTTCTCTGTCTTCTTCCTATTAGGTTAGGGAAGGACGACCTTTGTGAACCATGGACCACACTTAACGTTTCCAAGATGGGGAAGGCTCAGTGGTTGGGATGGCATCACATGCAGGGAGGGTTAGGTTTGGGGGTGGATTTGGGGGAATTCTTTTTCCTTTTTCATTGTGATATGCATATTGTAACCACTGATGATGATGATGATGATTAAAATTTATATGCCGCTTGATTCCAACAACTCTGGGTGGTTACAAATAAAAATGTTAAAATCAAGAAAAAAATACGATAGACAAAATGAGGAGTAAAGATGATGAGGATGACACACACACACACACACACACACAACAGACAGGGATGAAAAGAAGCAAACCCACAATCCAAAGGGGATCTCACCCATCCTCGCCAAAGCTTCTATTCTGTGTGCCTTTCATGTTCTTCCCTTGGGCGCTCTGATTCATGATCAAGGCTTTCAATTTCATTATAACTTCGATGACACTCAAGTCTGTTAGTCAAGTCTGCCAGTACTCTGTGGCCCTTGACAACAGTGTGTGGTCACCTGTGATGGAATTATCTTAGTAAGTTTTCCTAATTTTCACTGGTGGCTGTACTTGGGGCCCTCCCTAGAATTATTTTTTACTTTCCTCTGAGCATAGACCTCTATAGTTCCTTGTTCCAGGGTGTCCAAAATCTGAGCTTTAAAGACTTGGCCACACCATTCTAGAACTAGCTCCTTTCATCTCTGGAAACGCCATGGCCTTTAAAAGGGGTTTAAATACCCTTTTATTAATGGGTCCAGTGTGTGCTTTGGTTACCTACTCATATTTAGTTGACAGTGCCAAGTTATCACCTTTTAAATTTTAAATTATCATAGATGTAAATCCAGGGTGTTGTTTTAAACTCATTGCTGCATTGATTTATTCACTTGGTTCTGAGCTAACTTTATTGGACTGATTTGGAATTATTTTGTTGTATTTTTGTTTTCTGCCACATCTTGGTGAAGGAGAGGAGGAGGAGGGGGAGGGGAGAAGATCTGGATAAAAAATGAGGCAGGTGTAGATGGCTGATTTCAGGCTGCTGTTTCTTCTTGCTTAGTTGAAGTGCTGTTTGTGCTGGATTTTATCTTTGTATTATTATTCAGATGTCATTCTGAATGCCGGGAATGGGTGGAAGTTTTTTCTTCCTTAAGTAAGTGCTAAATGAAGCTAAATGAAGACAACAGGAAGACAGAACAGCCCGCTTTCACTGTTCCTATAGAAGCAGCCTAAGACAGAGCAGCACATTCAATCGTTTGAAATAGCTGGTAACATAAAGCAGAGAACTGGATATATGCATCTCTGGAAAAAACTGATTCCATAGGCTTCACTAAGTTGTTTTATTGCCACACGAGTTTGAGCCAACAGACTGCGCAGCAGCAGTCTATCTGAACAGTGAGATTCCATAGGAATAGCAGAAAAAAATGTAATTCCCCATTCCCTTCCTATCAGATCCAACATGGCAGTAACTCTTGTTTTACACCCACACGTGTGATCGGCCAAAATATAAAACAGTCCTCCTTCAGCATGTGTAGGGTGTAGTGCAGAAGATACTTAGCAGTCTTCCCTGAATAGATTTGCTAGGTATATGGCAGATTGTACTGCGGCAAAAGGAGAAGGGGACGGCAGATGGTTAGATAGCATCACTGAAGCAATGAGCATGAAACTGAGCAAACACAGGGAGGCAGTGAAGGACAGGAAGGCCTGGCGCAATATGGTTCATGGGGTCATGAAGAGTCAGACACAATTTAATGACTGAACAACAGCAGCAACTGCTCATATAACAACAATTGTGACCTTTGTTAAATGGTGGCAATTAGGAACTATCAACTGGGGCAGAGGGAAAGAACAAAGCACAGTCTCTGGATACGCCAGAAGCTGCAAGGAGTAACTTCTTCCCCTGTTAGCATATCTCAGGTTCCTAACTGGTCCTTTGGCATTAATGATTCATTTACTAGCTTATACAAATGTATATCTCATGTTGTCCTTTTTCTTTTGACAATGCTATAAAATGCTCAAAAAGTGCTATGCGTGCCCAGAACAGAGCACCTGGATGCACGATTTATTTATTTAATGAACTGAGAAGCCACCTTCCAGGAAAAAAGGCATCAGGTGTTCTTTAGTTATCACTGAACATTGTGTGATCACAGCAAAGAGAAGCCCAGTGACAAATCATGGTCTAGCTCAACCCAAATATATACTGCCTCAGGATCTACTCCCTAGTACAGTGTTTTTCAACCTTAGCAACTTTAAGATATGGGGACTTCAACTCCCAGAATCCCCTGGCCTCCATGGCTGGCTGGGGAATTCTGGGAGTTGAAGTCTACACATCTTAAAGTTGCCAAGGTTGAAAAACACTGCCCGAGTGGGACTATGCTCTAATAGATGTGGCATACATATGCAAGGGAATGAAGCTATCATTCCCGGGTCCTGTGTAGTGATTTGCCTGGAAACTGAATCACCTCAAGTGGGACATGAAGAAATTTTTAAGCTAAATTGGAAAAAAAAAGCTGATTCTTCTCCCTCACTTGCATCTATCTCAGAGCGTGGATAAGTTATCGTCTAAACCAAGGGTTCCCAATCTTTTTAGGCAAGTTTTACATTTCGAATTTAGGACATGTTATGGGCACTCACCTAAAATGGCTGCCATGGGAAGTTCAGTTATCTGCAACATGCTGGCCAGGTCCATAAAGGTAGCTCCTCTTACTCCTACTATCTCGCTCCTCACCCTCACTTGACCCTTGTCTTTTTTTTTTCCTGGCAGATGGGTACACTTCTTAACAAACCACTGAGCTACACTCATCTGCCACTGTTTTTAAAGCATGCCTAAGAGTGCTTTAAGTGATGCCAGTTATTGGGGCTTTGCCACATTCCCACGTCCTTCTTTAATTAAAAGAAACTATAAAAAATTGAAATAGGGGGGTAGGAGAGTGGCAGGCATAGATTTGCTTGCAGATATCCCATGGGACTTCCCCAAACCTAAACATACCCATAGAAAGTATGTGCAAGCCTACTTATTACTACTACAGATGTCTTCGCTACGTTGGAAAAATCAGCAGTCTTCCTTTTGAAAGGAAACTCTTCCATTTCTTGCTACTGTATTAGACCAAAACAGTTTCCAACTAGATTCACTGCAGTTACACACTTTGGGATTAATAAACTTAGATACCAGAAATTCAAGAAACATATACTATAGACTTTTTACAACTCGCATAAGCGGATATAGCAGATCCTGCCTCCCTTTAGGGGAAAAGCAAAACTCATTACCTCAGTGATTCCTTTTCCTTAAACCAGGGTTTCCCAAACTGTGAGGTGTACCTCCCTTGGGGAGGTGCAGACAGAGTCCAGGGGAGGTGTGAAGATTTTTAATTTTTATGTCTTTCTTAAAACTAAAGTTTCATTGTATTGTTTTCATCGTTCATTTATGTTCATTTTGATGTTTGGACTCTTAGGGGAGGTGTGTTCATTAAGATTACACTAAAGGAAGGTGTGATGGAAAAATTTTTAGGAACCCCTGCCTTAAACTGAAGTATCTCTAAAGACAGTGGCGCTCCCTTGCGACATGTTGACACCAATCAAGAGCTCCTTGTAAAGGGGATGTACATTTCTTCAGAGGAAACAGTTTCAGGAAAGAGCTTGGGTGAATTAATATAGACCAACTATAAATGGGCTAAGTGGCAAGCTTATGGAGGAATGAGAGAAAATGGTATCTCATAGTCCGGCTTTCCCCAACTTGATACCTTCCAAGCTAGCATGCACCATCCTTCCACAGGCATCCACAGAGGGAGGCAAGAGGGGCAAGAAATGAAACACACAGCATGACATCACAACATAAACTCCACCCCTGATGTATTTGCATGCGAGATTGCAATGCAAGTATGAAAGAGACAAGATTGCATTGTGATGAAGCACATGTAATTTTGGCACTCTCATGGTTAGGAACTGACTTCTAGGCATTCTTCTTCCTCTTCTTTCTATTTCAAGAACATGTATTTATTGTAAAGAGGAGACAACTAGCATGCTTATACATGCAAAGTATGTCACAGCTCTTTCCCCCCCACAAACAAATTAATTGTGAGTAGGAGAACAGTGGGAGGGAAGTGGGAATCCTTGGAGACACATACAGAACTAGCAGAGTTAGTTCACAGGGAAATCTGGATCCAGAAAAGGAAGGTAACATGGAGGAGAAATCTGGCACAAGGAGTGTGTGTGTGTGTGCACACGCGTGCATATCATATTATTTCTTAGTAAGTTACAACAATTAGCAAAAGTTGTTGTTAGGAATAGGAAAAAAAAGGTCAGGAATAACAGTTTTATAATTAATAAAAATTGGGGGAAAGGGAGAATGTTTAATTGTCATGTGCAACAGAAAGGGGTAGTGGAGATAGAGAATGATAAAGGGAAAGTAATTAGGGTCATAAAAGGAAATTTTTCATGGAAAGCTTATCAGAATAATTCCAAGGGAGGCTGCAGTGACGTAATCCTTTACTTCCACTCACAATTAGTTTATATGTTATTATTTAATCTTCCTCATTCGTGGAAGAGACTTCGGCACCACAAAAGAGTGCTGTAATCATTCAGAGAGTTAAACAAAAAGGAACAAGGAAATCAGGCCAGGAAAACATCATTTAACTGTCCTCACAGCAAACATAAAATGGGCCTTTTCAGCATACCTAATCTCCTGTGTAACTACATGGGAAAAACCACCCAAGAGCACCGTAAACTTATTTCTGGGCTCCTTAGCATGACTAATGGATGGCTTTTAAAGAAGAGGCAAAAGGTTCTTACACACTGCATATACACTATGTAAAAATACAGAAATCCCCTCCCCCCCCGACATAGGGGCTCAACATAATGTAACATCTGTATCTCTCTGCTCTGAGAGCTAATGGAAAATGGACTGTATATACCATTCTGATAGGACTACAAGCATCTCACCACTCATCAAATGGTTAACAGAGCTAAGGAGGGAAGGAAATGAGGTGTAAGCTCCAGGTTTTGCAAATGTTATACAATCAAAACTTGAACAGATGCCAAGTGGGGTCATAAATGCAAAGAACCACAAAATCAGCATCTTTGACCCTATAAAGATTAGAAGTATTTGCTGAACAGCATGGCCACAAATGGTCAATGAAACCATTTGCATAGTAGGGCAGATCCTACTCCTGGTATGACTAAGACCTAGGGACAATATATGCTCTGCTCAACAGTCCTCTGTTTGAAGGGCTAAAAATGGTCCATCAATAATAGGCCCATAAAACATTTGGTTACAAACTTTCCTGCTATGATGAGACATGCTATCTTTCTATTGAAATGATAACCATTAGGTCTATGCAGTGGGATATGCAAGTTTAAGATAATGCAATGTCCTCTTCTGTCTTATTTTGGGGATGATATATAAAAGGCCATCTACTCAGGTAGCTAATTAGTCTAGCCTCTGATATGCATCTGGATTTGGGAGCCAGTGAAGGGTCAAGAGCAGTGCCAGATGCTGCTGCTCTGCCTTAGGCAGCAAAGTCCCTTGGACCATGCATATCAGTGCTAAAAACATAGAAATCATTCTGAATCTACCTCATGAGATAAAAAGTAGATTTTAGAGACATATTTTATTTAAGACATTTAAGACTAAGTCAGCCCTTATTTCAAGGCTGGCCAATCCATGGTTCGCAAGTGCAGTCAATGGAGTGTTGGGGAGCCCCTCCCACAAGGAACAATCCACTATTTCCTTCCTGCCAGGAACCAGCAATCTGCCAGTCAGCTGATCAGGGGATGGCAGGGACTATTCAGGAGTCCTCAGGTTATGACCACTCATTCAGCGACCGTTCAAAGTTAAGACTGCTGAATGGGGTGGACTTACAACCAGCCCTTGAAGTTGCGGCCATTGCAGCATCGCAGCATCCCCACAGTCACATGATCGTGATTCAGGCACTTGGCAATCAGCTTGCAGTTATGACAATTGCAGCATCCCGTGGTCACACACAATCGCCATTTCTGACCTTCCCTGATAGCTTCCCACAAGCAAAGTCAATGGGGAAGCTGGCAGAAGGTCACAAATCACTCTTGCAAGTCGCTCCCACCACTTCTTCTCCCAAGAAGCCCCTAGGCGTCATGG